>NC_142066.1:42760581-44003914 GCF_059756535.1 Pantherophis guttatus | reverse complement strand
AAGACCATCCCTTTCTTGACAGATGTAGTTGGGGACAATCAGTTTCATGTGATAAACAAACAAAGCATCATAAATTGATCTAGCAAAATAGGTAGCCTAATTTGTATTCGCAAAAACTTTGAGGTAACTAGGATTTCAATAGAAATGCATCAAGAGGTTGGTGAGAAATGCAAGGACTACTCTATCTGTCTTCTGCCACTTCACTTGCCTTTTTAATAGTCATAACAATTCTTGCAAGAAAAATCTGTGGCTTATTGCAAAAATTGAATGGCTACATAACACTGTAATTCTGTGCCCAGCATTTCTGAGAGATTATATATATATACACACGCACGCACGCACGCACGCACATACGTATGTATTTGCCTTACATTAAAGGAGGGGGCAAAGCTAGAATTCTTTCCTATATTGGTATTACATTTTTTGTGAACTGCCCGCATTTGGGTTGCATCAAAATTCATAAATACGTGTCTAATTTGGTCAAAGACTTAGCAGCTGCAACTACCCAGAATGTTAAGCTTGTTTTTTAAAACCTATTTTGTATCTTAATTTGTTGAGTGAGTCCAATTGAATTGAATTGAATTGAATATGTTATTTGTCCAAGTGTGACACATAAGGAATTTGTCTCCAGTGCAGAAGCTCTCAATATACATGGAAAGAAACTGAATAATCATAATCATAATACCAATAAAAGGCGAGAGTAAAAAAGATAATAAGGATAAATAATACTACTTCCGTATTACACTGATAAATATACATAGACATTGGACAGCACTGTGAGAATTAGGTGTTCAGCAGAGTGATGGCATGAGGGAAAAAAACTGTCCTTGTGACCAGTTGTTTTGGAATGCAATGCCCTGTAGCACCTTCCCAAGGGGAGGAACTGAAACAAGATGTGAAAGGTCTCACGTATCTTCTCAGCCCTCTTTCTGACCCACACAATATACAGGTCCTCAGTGGAAGGCAGGCTGGTTGCAATTGTTTTTTCTACAGTCCTAACTGAAGTCTGTACCTGTCCTGTTTGGTTGCTGTACCAAAGCAGACAGTTATAGAAAGAAGCACAAATAACATATTCAATAATTCCTCTGTAAAACTGTATCAACAGCTCCTGAGGCAATCTGAACTTCCTGAGTTGATACAGGAAGTTCTTTGTTGTACCTTTTTAATGATGGTTCTAATGTTAAATGTCCATTTCAAGAGACTTAGAGACTAGTGTATTGCAAAAACCCAGAAAATGAATCAATTCTGTAATCAACCTAATGCGTCCTTGATGATGTTTGCTTTCAGTTGTTTCAAATTGTTTCCCAATTCTTATCTTACTTCTTCCCTTTACCCTTTGACCATTTTTCTATAACAAAATACATGGTAAAACGTTTAAGGTGCCAGACGTGAATGATGAGGACTTGGGTTTAAAACTGTTTTCAGCGATGAAATAACTATGGAATGTAGCTTTGGGCCTCTGAGACCAATCCATCTCAATGTTGTTAAGATCACTTGGAGGTGGCAAAAGATACTACTATCTTGAACACCTAATGGGAAAAAAAATAATAGTTACTCTATAGATACTCTTAAGCACTTGATACCCTGTTTCCCCCAAAATAAGACATCCCCTGACAATAAGTCCAATCGGGCTTTTGAGCGCATGGCAGTAAGGCCAAGTGTTTATTTTAGGGTTCAAAAAAATATAAGACAGGATCTTATTTTTGGGGAAACACGGTAGTATTTTTCTATAGGACTGTAATCCTCAGCAGGACTAGACATACATCCTTTGGCAAACCTTGTAATGGTCCACCAGTTTCTGGTTTCATATATTAGAAAGCTAGCATACAACGATAAGGAATCCATCTCCAAAACTCTTGAGTATCCATCATTGGTTTCTTTTTTTGCCATTTGAACAGTTTTATATATCCCAAAAGCCTTGTGTCACCTGAATAAATGATAAGACATTTCTTCTTTGCCAGAGGCCCCCTACCTATAAATATAATGTTGAAATTAACAGTGCCTCATTATTTTCTCCATGGCACTTTGTCATCAGCTACCAACATTGCCTATTGCTATAAGGAAAGTTGGGGAGTTGTAATGTTGCAAGGAAGGACATGGACAAGATAATCCATGTTTTTCTCTATTATGTGAATTCCCTCTGCTTAATTAGATGACTTTATATCTAAAAGCAAATGGAATTATATCCAGGTTTATACTTAAAGCTAATGGACTTGTTCAAAAGATCTGTTTACAGTTTGTAAGTGTCTCTGATTTAAACGAGTCTATCTTACATATAACTAAATCTAGGATCAATGGCTTCTCCAACATAGTTTGTGATGATATTCTGTATAGACATTATTTAATATTGTAAGCCACCCACAGTCACCTTGTGGTAAGGGGGGGGAGGGGTGCCAATACATTTAATAATAAATAATAAAATAAATTTCTGCTGATTTATATTTCCTCATTCTGCAATATACAAGAACAATAGATATAATGTGATGGATCAGCACAGGGGTGGGTTCTACTTACCTTTACTACTGGTTCGCAACGGGAGCGTGCACGCTTGCGCACTTCTGCGCATATCATACTTATGACTTCCGGGCAGAGACTCCCGCCGCTTTTACTACCGGTTCTCAAGAACCGTACAGAACCTGGAGCAACCCACCATTGGATCAGCACATAAAACACATACATATGTGCACAAAAACATATATATTGACCCTATGAGAATTCATACAGAGGCCTGTCCCTCCTCAAAAGCAGTTCCTGAATTACTCCAAACACAGTGTGCCTAAAGCCCTCTGCTACTTTTCTTTCTCTTCTTCTTTCAGACACTGCTTTATCCTTTCTTGTTCCAAGGGATCAGTAATGATCCAGACTTGGTGTCCACCTGTATATATACATGTCTCTTATCCATACGAGATATTCTTCCTTTTGCTTTCCCCTTCTCTTTTTAAATAAAGAGGAAAATATTCCTTTCTCTTGCCTTTTCTTGCTCTAATTCTTTATTCTTCCTTTTACTCTTCCTATTCTAAGACAGAAGTGGGCAACTTGCCACTCTTAGAGTTGCTTGTGATCTTTGGCCCAAATTCAGCTGTCTTTTAGAAGCCATTGGTTTAGACCTTTAGCAAAAGCAATGTGTTCATCTTACAATATTGCCTGGCAAGGAAGAAGAAAGAGAGAGAGAGAATGGGATGGCAGAAAGATGGAAAGAACAGAGATGGCAGAAAAGGGGGAAAATGTTGGTTATCTCTAGCTCCACCCATTCATGTTTTCACCTCCACCCACTACTGGCATGTATTGTTGAAGATGTTGTCACATCCTCTGACAAACAGTTCTCTGCTTCTATTTTAGATGTAATGCACTTCTCTTGCCCCACTTTCAATTCTTCACAAAATCTTGACTTAACTGATTCCCCTATTTTAATTTTTCCTGCTAGACAGAATCATTCCTAGCTCTTTCCACCAGCATTCACAGCAGCAGGTTCAATTCTCTGACGCCCCCATCCTCAATCTCTATCCTGTAATTGAGCCACACAGGCTGTCACAGCCAGTGAAGAAAAGCAAGAGAACATCACCCCTCTCCCTTCCTCCAAACTGCTACAGCATTAATTAAGTTGCCAGGGTAGCCACCTGCTTGCCTTCACCCTGCCGTTCCAGTGCATCTTTGCACCACCTCCAAGGCCTGACTTGTGTGTGGGAAGACACAGAAGTTTGGGGAAATGTTCATCTCCCCACCACAGCCACCCTAGATTTAACAAAACCTTTTTCACATCTCTTGAATGCAGAAATACTATACCAAGTGGACCTGCCAAGAAAAAATTCATCTGCACAGAGAGAGAAACAATAAGAAAGGTTTGAGCAGTGGGGAGATAAATATATTTAGGTATGATTTCCATAGTTCTTTTCTTTCTACTCTGCTGAAAATTATTATTTCTTAACAAAAGCCTTCCAAACCCCATCCCCCATCCTCCCACAACATCCTCCTCTTTATACGTATGTGGTTAGGAAGAGAATATTTCCTCTAATCAGAAGAGATGGGTACACAAAGGGTACTAAGCCACCACTTGTTTTCTTTTGGCCTAACATGATGTGTGACCCTGACCAATGTGATTTGGCAGGAATTGAGAACCTGGAATTAGGAAGCCTCGTGTAGATTCTGCTTGCTTTTCTACAGCCACCCAAATTCAGGGATTCTGTAAATTCTCAATTGATTTAATCTACTGATATTGGCTGAGCAAAGGAAAATATTGTTTCCATGTAACCCAGACAAATCCTGAGAGGCCATCAGCAAAATTCCCTCTAAATGGAGTTCTTCTTATGTTGATAATCTTCTGGGGGAAGGTATCAAGCACCAGCAGCATGAGGAAAGCAATCGCTTTATATTCTGTTCTGAGCAGCCTAAAGCTACCATTTAAATCATTCCCTGGAACTGTAAGCATTTAAAATAGCAATTTCCCATGGAGCCCTGCAGCAATGCTACACTGGGGCATTTTGAGGAATATTTAAAAGGTCACAAATGTGCAGTGATACACAGGAGTGGAAAGCCAGGCTGGGATTTAGTTGCAGCTGTGGACTCTGGGCAATTGGTAACTGCTAAATGATGGCATGTGGTAATGTCAGCTCCTTCCTTTTCAACCATCAGAATGAATTCATGTGACTTCTAGACTGGCTTGTAATTAGTTGGGACCTCTCTTTTTTATATATGACTTGTTTGAAATATATATTTTACATGCATAAACGTTCTACTCATTGCAGGACAACAAATGAAAATGGAGCCTATTCAATATCAGTTCTTCTCCAAACAACATTTGCTTCCTTACTCTCTAATATTGTATAATGTGGCCTGCATCACACACTGAATTCCCTTTTACCCATAACTGTATACAACTCATATAAATAAATCCCAGATGTGAACTCACTAAAAACACAGAGGAACAGTCACGGAGCATAAACTGACTGACAGAGCAACAGGCCATTAAAATTTAAATCCTCCAAGTCTGAGATAGTCAACCTCAGAAGCTCAGAGGCTGAACAAAGAAATGGGCCAGATTTGGCTGAGATGTGCAGGGAGAGAAAAAAAAAAATCCCAATGCATTCCCAACTGGGAATAGGAATGAATGCAGAATGTCCAAGGTGAGAATAAGAACCATTTATTGACCAAAGTGAGAAACAAATTTACCAAAAAATTTTTTTAGCAACTGTGGTGATTCAAGAAGCCGTAGTAGAAACAAAATCTAAAAACCTAATGGACTCTATTCTCTATTTGATGGAATCTTGCTCATCTACATTTGCTCTGCTGGATCTGCTATCATGATATTCTTCATGAATAGTGTTCAGTGTAGTGAATAAGGCACCAAGCTAGGCATTCTAGTTCTTCCTTAGGCACAAGCTTGGGCAAGTTACTCGCTCAACTCTAGGAAGAACCGATAAGAGCAAACCACTTCTGAAATCTTGCCAAGAAACCTGCAGGGATTAGTCCAGGCATTCCCCTGGGAGTCATGATTAACTTGAAGGCGCGGGCACGCACACACTGTGAAAGACCCATCACTATTCCTAGGAGACAAGCAATAGGGCAGGGAGTCAGGAGGTTGGTGACTGTTCTATTCTTAAGCATTCTTCCTTCCTGATCATGTGGTACAGAGTAGAATTTTTACTTATTTAATTTATATTCCACCCATCTCAATCTGCAAAGCAATTAAGAGATTGCAAAGAATACCAGAAGCCATGCTCTGCATGTTTTCCCTTTTTTCTTCAATTTTTCTAACTTTGCCATGAGACGTATATTCTAGTATGTGTGGTTTTTTTTTAACCCATATACTAACCATGTTCAACTCTGTTGAGATATTTGAGGTATCAGCTCATATTTTAAACCTAACTTTCCCAACTTGGTGTCAGCCGTCTAGAAGTGTTGAGACTACAATCCCTTGGCTATGCTAAATGGGAAATCTCAGAGCTATATTTCCAACATACCTGGAAGGTTCCCCGCACTACTGAAGAAACCCGGGCTATTTCTTCAGGAAAATGAAATAATTAAATAAGGATGTTTGGACTTAATAGGGAGTTAAGGAGATTTGCCAAAATGTAGGCATCTTTACCAGAAAAATGGGTTGCATTGGGTGGATTCAGATACTGTGGTTGAAAAATGTGACCACTGAATCCAGCCAACATAGTTTGTTGAGAAAGATTAAACAAACTAGGGTTCTTATGCAATGTATAAACTGATGTGATGTATAAATTTGGTTAAAAATTTTAATAGCTAAAATAAATACTCCCTTAATTGGTTGAATTACATATCCTTTAAAACTTTTCTTCCATATTTTGCCCCCACCCCATTAATGTGTGCTAGTAACAGAGGCAAGAGGATAAGATAACTGCAGTGGTTATAGCAGCCTTTTCCAACCAAGTGATCTCCAAATGGGCTCTAACACCCTTTAATTCCCAAACAGCATGGCTATGAACTCTATTGTTCTAAAGATTAACTCAAAATTCAGCATTGTCCAGTTGGGACAAGGTTGCCTACAATAAAAATACAGTCCCCTTTACTGATCAGATGACACGTGAATTCTGTTGAAGCCATGAATTTAAAGCACAAAATCCACCCATCCTATTAAAAATCTTAGGAATAGCTTGTCATTCTGGTGGAACTTGTCTAAGTAGTTGTTAGCCCTTGGAGTTAAAGATCTGAAATTCTGATGCTTGGTCAAAATACTTGAAACCATTTGGTTGATGCTCAGCCTTTACCTTCTGTCTTCCACCTCCACCCCAACAGTAGATTTATTTTGATTTACACAGATAAAGATAAGAATCAAACCAAGCTGTACCAAAGAAAATTCTGCCTACATGCAAGCTGCCAAGTTCTACCAATGAACATGTCAACCTACTAAGCAGTATATGACTCAACTGGCATGCATATGGTGGAAGTCACGCATGAAACTAGCCAAGGCCAGGATATCAGTCATAATTCAATAGGATTTCCACCTAGTTATACATACGGGGCAAAACAAAACTGCAGCCTTCAGGAGAAACAACTGTACCACCCAGAAAGCATTCATCTCCTATATCAGGGATGTCAAACCCGCATCGTCACGGCAGTAGAATGTGACGTATTAGGACTTTTTTCCCCTTTGCTAAACCAGGCGGGGGCGGGGCCAGCAGATGACGCATCTGGCCTGCGGGCTGCGAGTATGACATCCCTGTCCTATTGTATACTTTTTTAGAATGACTGTTGGATTCAGGAACAAAAATCCAAAATACTTGGTGGCAAGCCTGAATCCTTCAATCTTTTCCAGTACAATGCAGTACTGGGTTATCTGTTAAATAAGAAGAGAAAGATTTCCTTCACTACAGAATAACTACAATGAAGCTCTCTATCTTGTGTAAACAACATTCCTATACTCTTTGATGCTCTCTGAGCTTGGTTGTTTTCTTGCAGATGTTTCATTACCCAAACTAGATAACATCATCAGTGCTAGCGATTACTAATGATTACCAGCACTAGTAATTTCAATTTCTATCATTTCAAAACTGACCTACAAATATTCTCCTTTATTCTTATACTCTTACAGGCAGATCTGAGCCTTGCCAAAGTTTTTTCTTTGACTAATAATGATGCATGCTGGTTGACAAATTTTAGCATCTCCATTTTGCATCTCATCTGAAGAGGCACCAGGTTGGGAAAGTCTGGATTAATCTTTTACTTAACAAACCTTACCTTTAGTTAATATTCTAGATCAGTGATGGCTAACCTTCAGTTTGCATCTCATTTGAAGAGGCACCAGGTTGGGAAAATCTGGATTAATCTTTTACTTAACAAACCTTACCTTTAGTTAATATTCTAGATCAGTGATGGCTAACCTTTTTGCCATCGTGTGCCAAAAGCGGGGCGAGCACGGTGGGAGGGGGGGTGTCGTGCATGTGTGTGCCCACACCCATAATTCAATGCATCCTACCCCCGTGCATGCGTGCACAACCCCCCGCTCCCCCATTTTTGGCACATGATGGCCTGGTGGCCCGGTAGACCCATTTTTCACCCTCCCCAGGCTCCAGAGGCTTTCTAGGATCTTGGGAAGGGCAAAAACAGCCTTCCCCCCCAGAGGTCCTCCGGAGGTCAGAAACAGCCTGTTTGCCAACTTCTGGTGGGACTGGAAGGCCTGTTTTTCGCTCTCCCCAGGCTCCAGAGCTTTCTAGGAGCCTGGGGAGGGCGAAAATGGTTTCCCCACAACCGCAGAGGCCCTCCGGAGGCCAGAAACGGTCCATTTGCTGACTTCCGGTGGGACCTAGAAAGCCTCTGGAGCCTGGGGAGAGTGAAAAATAGGCCTTCACCTCCTGGAGACCAGAAACAGCCTGTTTCCCGACTTCCAGTGGGCCCGGAAAACCCAAAAATCAGCTGGCCAGCATGCACATGGATGCGCATGCACATGTGCTCAGCCGGAGCTAAGCTAGGGCAAAATGCTCGTGTGCCCACGGTTATGGCTCTGCGTGCCACCTGTGGCACGTGTGCCATAGGTTTGCCATCACAGTTCTAGATGATATGGCAGCTTATAGAGAGCCCACTTTGTGCAATGATTAAGGCATCAGGCAAGAAACCAGGAATTTTAGTCCAACACAAAGCCACCTGGGCAAACTTGGCTCCAGGAAAGAGGCAACAGCAAACCACTTCCATGAAATACAGGGACTTATCAGACTGATTCAAAGAAAAAAACAGTTCTTACATATAGCCTTGTATAACAAAGTATTCCTTTTTATCTCTGTTGAATTTAATACCAATCAAGTTCATTTCTATGTATTAGGGGAGAGGGACAAAGGAGGTTTTTTTCTATCTCATCTTTACTGCTATATGATTTCATCTTTAAGGTTCACATATCTTTTCTTAGTAATCATTTGGGTCACATTCATGCACTTTATTTTGAAACCTAGTTTTGGACTTTACATTTGTAATTGCTCTTTACTTATTTATACAGGAAATAATGTTTATTTATTTGGTTTATTATTAATTTCTTGTCCCAGCCTTGCTTTCCAGATGTGTTAGATTAAAATCCTATAAGCCCAATTATCATGTAGGCTAGAAGTGATGAGACTGTGGTTTAGCATATCTGGAAGACTTCCAGGTGGGGGAAAGTGGGTTATTTTATTGTTTTATCCTTTTGGCCTATATGTATAATAAGTGACTTAGTGCAATCATAAACCCAAAATACTCTCCTGTGGTTCCCTGAAGGAAAGGCACATTTCATATTCAAATCACAATAAAAAATTAAAATGAAACTCTAAGCATGCTTATTTAGAATTTATTTCCATCAAAATCAATAGATTTACTAGTATTTAGAATGGGGCTATTATAGTGAAATATGTCCTGTCCTCTGCCATAAATCTCATAGATGGAATATTGCTCACCCCTATACAAAATTATATGTTATGAAATTGACTAAGGAAAAGACAAAGTACTAAATGGTATCCAAAGTGAAGCCATATGTTCCCTCTTGATTTTACTTTCCTTCAACAGCAAATATGAGAAGTTAACCTAAAATATATATATAAGTGTAGAATTGGTGGTTTCAGCTTAAAATTGGATGATGTTAAAACACACATGCAAACACATATACCAGTAATTTTTAGATGTTCTTGATTTGATGTTTAAATTCTAAACAAAAAACTGGTGCATTATTGTGCATATCCAAGAGCAGCAATTGTGATTTGGAAAGTTACTGCTGTTGTGATAAGCCGTTACAAAAAAAGGGCTCTAGTATAGATCCTGTGCTAAATTTTGATGGTAAAACTGATAAAAGAATGGAAAGCAGCAATTAGGACACATTCTTGGTTATTTTCCCAGTGAAAGAGAGGCATATTTCACTTTTGAATGTTTGGTCAATTAATAATTTGAGAAATCCCCTATTTATGTTCAAGTGATTAAAATGTTGGCTTTTTTTCTTTTTTTGTACTTTACTTGCACGTTTTGAATTGTGGTGCATGAAAGTGTGCTAAACCTCACTACATACACACAATTGTCCATTATCTATTGCACCATTTTATTTATTTGATAATTTCACTGATATCTTATATATCAAAAATAGTGAACTTGTAACCCTCTATAAATTAGCCAAACTACAGTACTATTTTTTGCATGTCTCACAGCTGACTATGCTGGTTGGGCTGCACAAAGTAATATCAAATAGTGATAATTTATGCATGTTTATATGATAATATATTTCACTTACCTTGACATGGGTTACTTTTTCAATAGACATGCAGTGCCAACTGAGTAAATACCTGAAATAGTTCTGCTAATTACCTGAATGGTTAGCCTTGTCTATGCAGGATAAATGTCAAGAGAGAACCACATTAAAAAATGTAATAAAAACAAACTGCTATACTCTTGCCTTTAAAAATCATTTGCTCAGTTTTAAAAATGAATTGCTTTTTCAAACTTCATCATCATTTTCCTGACAGAGAAGATTTCTGAAATGCTGCACAAAAACAAGATGGAAGAACACTGGAGCAGTACTTCAGGTGAAGTGAAATTAGCACGATATTAACTAGATTTTTTCTCCATTTTCTGCTTGGTCAAAGAATATACCCAGCTCTGGAGCAAATGTCAAGAATTGCTTCTCTTCTATTTTGTTGTAACTTTCCCTCATCTTTTGAGATTATTTATTTTGAATGAAAAACTCTAGAATATTCTGCTTTAAATACTGTAGCTTGTTCCTATACAACAAGAGAATAGCTAGCTTAAAGTTACCAAGTGAACTTTATGATCAAGTGGAGATTTGAACTTGAATCTGTCAAATCCAGTATATTAAACGTATATTATGCTGGTTGTTAGACAGATTATTGTACAAATCTATGGAAATGGCTTTGAAATACATGAAAAACATATGAAGCTGTTACATTTACAAAAAGAACAGAAGCATTCCACAAATCCTGGTTAAGATGAGTTTCCTGTTTTGATCTATTTTATGGGACTGACAATTTTGAATGCAGTAACAGATTCTCCTTGAACTTAATGTTAGTTGGAAAACTGTCTAGTTTTCCAGGAAGGCTTGTAAAATTGGAATTGCATACATATGGAGGCATCCTAAGATCCTTAAGTGAAAGCAAATCAGGTTTTTATTGATAAAAGAGAAAGAAAACTCCAAAGTTGGGAAGAAATATCCAAAACTGCTTTTGCAGACATCCTCAGTGCTTGGACTATAAGCAGTTGACTGGGATATTTGGAAGCAGGAAGTTCCTAAGCTATCTGCATCTACTGGTTATTTTTCAAGATAGTTGTTAGTGGAAATTGTCACATTTTGAACAAAGAGATGCATATAAATTTTTCATCATGGATTTCGCAATTTGGGAAATGATTTAATTTGGGAAAAGTACACATAGAGGAAAGAATTTAAAAAGACTACACACATACATAAAACACATATTTTGCAAAATTCTACATTGCAGCTGTTTTTGTCTTCCATGGCACAGGTGCGCATCTCTGGGCAGCCCATGTTCCATTTTTGTGGCTGCCAAAGTCTTCCTGATTATATTGTAGGAATCTGATGGCATAATTTTAAGAAATATGTTTGGAAGGGACATGTATGTATAAATAAAAAAGAGAACTGGTATGCTGAGCTTCCAACAGACACTATTTCTATTATGAAGATATATAAACCCTGATCCAAGATTTCCATGAGTACAAATTTAGTAATGATAAAAGCACAAAGGTGCATGTTATATTATTTGGAAAAGCTATTGGTTAGATCAATCACGTATTGGAAAAAACCCTGATAAATTCTGATCCTTCTGTAATAGCTATATTCATGCCATTTACATTCAAATAGCATTATCACTCTGCTATCTTGATCAGTACTACTCACATCATTTCCAATTTAGTGCCTTTAGATTTCTGACTTCAAGCACAATCAATCCAGCAAGCATGGCTCATGTTCAAGGATGATGGGCGTTATAGTCCAAAGTAGCCAAATGCAGCACTTTCTGTGAAGCTGACCTGTGCTGATTGGCAGTAATTTTCTGAATTTTAGTTTAGTTTAGTTTAGTTTATTTTGAATTTGTATACCGCCCTTCTCCCTGAGGACTCAGGGCGGTGAACAGCCAAATAAAAACATCAAATACAAATATTAAAATACAGTTAAAAATATATATATAAATTTGGCCCCATTAATTAAAACGATAAACAAAACAATTAAAAACACTTAAAAAGAATTAGGCCAGCCCGGCTTGTTGGAAAAAGAAGGTTTTAAGGGCACGGCCCTTTTAAGCAGTTCTTTTTAATTTATGCCTGGGGATGCCAGGAATGGATCTTGTGATTTTCTGCCTTGAAAGCATTAAATATTTCAAAGAGAAATATTGTATACTAAACTAAAAGACTCCATGAGACATTCAAACCATACATGTTTACATGCGCTCAAACAATAAAGCCTTGCATTTGGCCTTCCCTCTTCCATGTGTTTGTGCTTGTTACATGATGCTGACAATCCTTCTATAGGTTTTCCCACAGTAACATGCAACATTGAGGTGCAACATCTTGATGGTCACCTGCTCATCAGCAAGCAGAAGATGTTGCACCTTACAAGTTGTAGTTCATTTTTATCAAGAATCAATGAAGTACTAAAAAAAAGCAGCAGCCATTCTGCTTGCACTGCCTACCTCAATAGGACATCAACTGGCCTTACACTTTGATACGTCAAAAGAGTTTTTATATTCCATGTGGATGACCTTTAGATGACCTTCCTACTTATTCCCCCACTCCAATTTTTTTCGGTATACTTTCTTTTGTTCTTGGGGAGAGGGTTTCCCAACTGAACCAGCTGAGTTAGGATTGGATATATGTTATTACTGATAAAGTAAGATGGGGCTCCAGGGTTTTGTATTTGATAGATACATTGCGCATAACCCAAACAAAAGGCTGAAAGAGGGGGGGATTGCTTTAATCCAGCTGTTAATGGGCATATGCTCCAATAATAGAACTATTCCACCCCACTTCCCTTATCACCAACACAAAATGCTGTAGGATGATTCTGCTCTGAATCTTACACCTACATTTTGTCAGTTCATGGGAATAGCAGTAGATTTGGAGGGGAAAAAAACTTCCCCAAAACAACCACAACAAAACAGACATTAAACTCACAAGAGGAATTTCCCCTAGCGATTGCTCCTCTACAGAAAAAAAAAGTATCCTTGTAAAATTGCCCAGAATATTCTAACACATGTCAGGACAGATTGTACAGAATATTTTTAAGGCTGCTAATTAAGACTTCATTTGAATCAGAGATCATTAGATTCAGCTTTGGGATAAGGCCTGGTTTGGTGCACTATGTGTTTTTACAGAGAGACAGTGGAAGCCACTATCATGAATTATTTTTGTGTATTCCTTAGTTGCTCTGAATAAATAAATAAATTTGATTCAGTGTTTTCTAAACTTTTTTTCCCCTCAGGACCCCTTTGCACTATTAAAAATTATGGAAGATCCCATAAGAGCTTTTTTTGTATGGGTGATATCTACAGATATTCATTATATTAAAAATAAAATTCACTGTTGCTATTTTTCATAATTGTTTTATGGGATTTTAATATTGTGTTATTTTTCAACATGGGTTGGCAAATAATTTTCATTTCATGGACCTCTCAGAGAGCCTTGTGTTGAGGCAGGATTCCCAGGATCACATTTTAGGAAACACTGCTTTAGATAATCATATACATCTGCTATTAGGAGGGGACAATGTTTCTTTTTTTAAAAAAATCTGTTTTTGGTGGTGGGGTTGGTGGTGGTGGTGGATGAGACTCAGGGCATATTGGTTTGGAATTTCATTTGTTTAAAAAGAAAAGAAAATAGGTTTGCAGGTTGTACTTTACTTTCAGTGACATGATCTTCAGGTGCTCTAGGGAGTGACAACAAAGGCTGAGGGACCGTGAAAAGTTAGAAGTAATAGGTGAATATACTGCATTCTAGCATATCTCTACAAAAGAATTAGTCTCTTAATTGGATGAAGAAGCTGTTCTAAAATTTAGAGTTCATGAAGTGGAGATCATGATCAAGAACACTTCTGAGAATGGGCAGATTTCTACCTTCGTTTCTCTAGCTCTATGTGTTTTAGTCTGGGATTAGATGGAGTTTATCTACATAGGATGCAATTTCCCTGGATGTAAGGAGTAAAGCTACAAAAAGGGGCTTGCAACCAACTCTTCTGTGGCCCTCAGAGTTCCCATGAAGCCTTTCCTTCTTCAGACTTTGGGAAGCGCCGTAACAAGTAAAACAGACGACTTAAGCTTTACAAAAGTTTCAACCATATGCTGAACTCCTTTAAACACACTTATCTACCTGAAAAATGGGTAACTTGAAGTTGTGGATCTAGAACAGTTCTAAACATGCCACAGGAGCCACATAAATCCCACAAAACTAATCCTGCTAATGTAGACAAAGCCCTAGCAATTTTTCTTTAAATCACATATAAGCTGTTTTTTGTGTAATTGCATATATGGTTCCAGGTGGGGAGTGAGAAACAAACAGGTGCATTTTACCTTAAGCATCTACTTGTGCCTCTAACAAAGCTATAGCACGTAGTTATAGACAGACACTTAATTTCATAAAACAAAACTCTTCTTCCTCCTGGCCTCACTCCCACTTTTTGTTTCTCCCTAACCCATTTCTTCTTCCTTATCTTTCTTCCTTGAATATTTAAGTTGTTGCAATTCTTCTTTGCCCCAGTTTCCAGATGACCTTCATCATCTTATTCAGGCCCAGTACCCAATATCTACTCCTTCCCTTTTTCTAATGACAAAAAGAAATGAGTTTAAACATGCTGAAAGCTCCTCAGTTCTTGCACCTCTGCAAATACTCATTTGTCTTGAACAAATTCCTCCATGGAGGTGGTTCTAGTACAGTGATGGTGAACCTTTTGGCATGTCAAAATTTTGAAAAATGCCTATCTTGGTTCTGTTGGTGTGTCATCTCCCCAATAAAGAAGAAACATTTCTCTATCTTCCCCTTACCTAGGCAGGGGGCACTCGGCAACAGCGCTGAATCTGGGCCTGAAGTAGAGGGCAGAGACTAAATTTCAGCCTTAGTTCTACTGCTGCCACTTAAAAAGGCTGCTTCATGCCATTCCTCAAGGGGTATGAGCTTTGGAGAACAATGCAATTGACCCATGGTCCAGTGCTCCCCAGAAACTTGTGTGAGAACAGGGCATTGCTTTCTATCATAATTGTTTTTGGAAGTTGCTGAATGGCTGGCGTGTCACCTCAAACATTGTGGCATGTCACCTTTGACACACATGTCATAGGTTCACCATCACTGCTCTAGCAAGTAATGTGGATTGCATTTTTTCCCTTGGTCATCCCGTTTCCTTTTCTTTGAAAGAAACAGATCCATTGTTGGAAATCAGGAAGACCAAACAGGTCATCTGAAGCGGAGGTTCTTTATTTAAAATGATATAGTAACACATACTACTATACAGTACAATTGCCATCATTTTGAACCCACTCTGCAAATAAGGAAATGAGGCTGAAAGCTCAGCTGGCAAATTCATGATAAAGGTGAAATTAGAACCTTCAATATCACATTCATAGATCAGTCTCACAACTGATATGTTATACCAGCTCTTTAGAATTACTTTTATAGTCCACAGAGTTAAAGGTATCAACATATTAGTAATATTTTAAAAATGAAACATAACAGCAGCTCAAAACTTGGGGACTATCAGAAACAAAGGTATATTTGTCATAAATGACACACTGTTCTGTTCTCTGGAGTTATACAAAATAAGGGATTTTATGGAAAATAAGAATGAAGTTCCCACTGACTGCCATTATTAAACTTCCACAATACCCAAAGAACCATTATACCCTAAGTATTTTAGAAAATTAAAATGGCAGCTCCTCCAGCCTGCAGATACCCACATCAGAATGCCAGTTTTTTAAAAAACTCATCTATGATTATAAGAACAACAGACTGATATAAGGCCTGGTTGGGTAATTAGTGGTTTAGAATGTTGCAGGAAACCAGTTATTCTCTTAGCATCTTATGTGAATTAGGTGCAAGCCATGATGTAGTTTACTGCTTGCTAATCGAAGAAGAATTGATGCCTTTGAACTGTGGTGCTGGCGTAAATTACTGCATATACAATGGACAGCCACAATAACTGACAGAGAGGTGTTAAATCATATAAAACCAGACACATCACTGGAAATTAAAATCATAAGGCTATGTCTGATTTACTCTGGTCAAGTTATGCGTGCAAATTCATTGGAGAGGGCAATGGTTAGCAGACAAAAAAGAATTGGCAAGCAAAGAACACACTGGCTTGTTGATGCAAAGTTGAATATACAACAATTGAAAGAAGCTGTGCTTGACTGGGTAGCATGGAGAGCACTTGCCTATAAAGTCACCAAGAGACATATACAACTAAATAGTTAAAAACAACAACTATTTACTGCTTGGGCACAGCGATTTATGTGAGTACAGCAATTGTGTTATGTTTGTCCAAGTTCAGGGTTAAGCCAAACTCTAAACTTGAGATGAAATATTAATCATAGAACTCTGCAATCTCTTTTAATAGAGACCCTACAATGTGAATTATGATTCAGCTTTGCCTTTTACTTGTGTATCAAAACTATGATAAAATGATGGATTGTAGTTACTGCATCAAAGGAAGGAGAGAGTTAACAATTTCATTATTCAAAAGGCAGAAAACAGAGATTTTAATGTTAGGATATGAAGGGCGGATGACAGAATAAAAAAGGAAAAAGAAATAACCTATGTTTTTTTTAAAAAAAGAAAAACATTGATAGCTTCTTCTGATAATCATTCTATAATTATGCATCCAGGAGTTTCTTAAATTAATTTATAACCCACATGAACACACACCAATAATTAAATAACATATTTGTTGTCCAAAGTCAACCGATCCTTTCAGTAACTTCCCACAATCCTATACTACAAAACCAGCAACCAACAAGAGAGAAGTTTATCATAAAAACTCCTACACACACCATTTTGAAATGGGGACACTGACTTTTTCTCAGTACTAGGAAGGAGGTAAAGGTAAACCAGTTCTGAAAAATTTTGCCAAGAAAACTCTAGGGGATAGTTGCCAGAAGTCAAAACTGATTTTAATGCATAATTTTTTACAGATCCCCAAAATGAAGTTGGAATAAATTATGATATTGTTGACCAAATAAATCTAGATTGGCTACACTTTCTACTTTGTTTTAATTTAGACCAGCATGGGTATGAATAATTGTGCTCTTCCTATTTCACATACCCAAATCCACTTGCACAACAAAAAACATTACAAAAATGCTCCTGAATTTGGGAAAAGTTCATTCTTGACATATAAGCACTAGTAAATAAGAAAAGCATTTTACATAGCCTTCTCTTTGAAAATGGTACCTATAGCAAACATAAAAGGAGGGATGGAATAGCTGTGTTTTTATAGAGAGCTGTGATTTATATTTTATATTTATATGGAGATATTTTCAAATTATATTACAGCTCTCAATATTTCATTTATATTCTCTCTTGAATATATGATTCAGTCAAGCCCAGAAACTTCCTTCTATTTAATAAAAGGTATGGGACAAAAGATGAGTAATTGGCAATTAGTTGTAATTAGCTTTCATTTGGTCTATATCTGGAACCTACTTAGACATTTTTCTGCTAACATGGTTTGCATCACTGATGGCGTTCTTCTGGTCTAACTGTGGAAAAACCATTTGAGTTTAGGTACAACTGTAGAGAATTCCAAATATGAAGGGGCTAAGCTAATTCACTGTTGCTTAGTTACATGCTGATGTGAATGATTGCTAGTGGTCTCAAAACAGTCACATTTCTATGGTAGATGATCAGCATTATAAACACACACGTTTCACTCTTTCTATTTAGGAATATTGGAAATACCTTGTTCCTATTCAGGTAAACAAAATTTCTTAGTATGGCAAAAAAAAAATGTAGCTTACTTGTTTGGAAATAATGAAAAAAATCAATATACATTTTTTTCTTTGGTATGAGCCAGACTGGCTCATATCACATTTTAATGTCTTGTTTTTTTCTAGTGCTGATAACTAATTTCTCAGTTTTGATAAAAGGGAACCTAGAAATGAATTTTGCATTGCATTCAGGGATTATGTTCATGTATTGTTTTATTATCTGGTCATACAAACTAAGGCAATCATTGAGTGTTCTGGAGAATGGTACAAAAGCTGAGAAGCCAAAGTATTGCTGATTAATCTATCTAATAAAATCCTTGATGGGTCTTGGACAGAAGCATGTCCACAAACATATTAAGAAACGTTATCACTTATCACACAATAATTAGCTGCTACTTTTTAAAAAAAGCAAACAGGCAGCTTAGTTGGAAGTTCTCTAGGTGTCAGTCAAAAAGCTCATTTCCAAGAGATTCCTAATAGTCATTCATTTACCATTGGGCAAGGGATGATCTAAGGCAGCTACTGTTATCAGTGCCAAGTTTTTACTCTTTATATTCCAACAATGGCTATTATTGCTACAATTATATAATACTTTGCCTTGCCATATTTTTTTCTTGTAGACCAGTTTGGTCTCTCCAGTACTTAGTATGCCTTTATAGTCTCGATGTGTTTTCTTCACTGTCTTTTACATATTTTCCTAATGCCCTCTTTTTCTTCTTCAACTGTCTGGTGTACTTGCAACAATCCTCACCCACCTATTTTCTTTAGTAAGTAGAGCCTGCCAGCATCGCTGTGTGGAAGAAGGGCATGATTCATTGTCACTATTTTTCTAGTCTTTCTATCCAGGGATTTTAATTCTGCCTGAGTCCAGTCCATTATTCCAGCTGTTATCTAATGACTAGAATTGCCCATGTGTTAATTGTCTTGATGGTATTTCCTTCACTGAGTTTGGCCTTTAAGATCTTCTTCACTTTCATGACGTATTTATTTATAACTTTCTTGACTTCAGTTTGCTTAATTTATTAGCCTGCATGATGCCTATGTATTTGTAGTGATTGTCTTTATCCAGACTCTTGATCTTATTTTCATAGGGCTTCGTAATTCTTTCAGTTTTTCACTATTTATCCCCTGTCAATGGTGACACATTTGTCTAGTCCAAACTCCACTACCATATCTTAGCTATATAGACCAACAGTGATGAGTAGCAATTCTATTTCAGATGGTCAGATTCTTTTCATACAGCTTCAGATTGTTCAGGTGAAGGAGATGGGATAGTATGGCAGATTTTTTTTGATGTTTTACAGCCATGGCATGATTTGTTCAGTATTGTTGACAGAGCAATCAGTGCAATGACAAACAATAGTGGTGATAGTGAGTCTCCTTGAAAAATTTCTCTTGATATTAGCCTCTCCCAACCTATCACCATTGATAAGCAACCATGTCTTCCATTGAGCCATTGATCATTGCACAAAGCTTCAGATGTTTCTACTAACTCCTGTTATTTCTAGGAACTTAATTATCCAATCATGTGGCAGATGCCAAATGCCTTCTTGTAATCAATCCAAACTACATTCAAGTTGGTCTTCCTCCTCTTGCAGTTTTCCAAAATCATCTTGTCAATTAGAAGTTGATCTTTTGTTCCTGTGCTATTTGGACAGATTCCTTTCTGCTAGGTGGAAAGAGCTTGTTTTCAACAAAATGCTGCTGAACTGCATCAGCTACCAGACCAGTTAGCAAACTGAAAGTTATTATTGCCGGAATGATGATTAATAACAGAATTAAAGTACTGATTAAACCAGGCGGAACATTAGCTCACATGGGAGAGTCACATAAGAGAATCAAACCAAAACACAATTCACATTGTAACTGGGTTTGATTCATCATTGCTTGGACTTGCAAAATAAGGGCTGAAAAGAAAGACAAAATAAGATTTTCCCAAAATAAAATGAAAGTTTTCTGGCATAAAAAGAATTAAGGACACTTGTATACAAAAGGGAGCTGGCAGTAAAGAATTAGGCATTCTTAACTCACTTCTCTCCCATTATTCAGAATTCTCAGCTGAATATGCCTGTGAAGATATGTAGTGGAATTATATTGATTTAATTTGTTATTGAGATATTAACCAGTGAACATAATGTTAATTGAATATAATCTCATAGTTCCCTTTATCTGTAAACCAACATTAGGCAGGACAGCTCTTCAAATAAATGAAGCCTTATAATACAGAAATATTTTAAACAAATCTGTCCTACCCAGAACTATGAGCTTTAGATGCTGAGATCTTCTGCATTTTTCTGAGCTGTAGAACCTCTGCAGAACAGCTACAATCAGAACTGATCAAATGAAAAAAAAAAAAAAAAACCCTAAAAACCAGTGGGGAGGGAAATTGCAGAGGAAAAGGAGCAGAAAGATTAATTCTACAAACATCTGCTGTTTCAAGCATTCAAACCCTTCCTTTCCTCTGAACCAGACAGAACTCTTAGTATCAGTAACTACTTTCCCTCTTCGGCTTCCACTATCTTGAGATCTGAAGAAAATGCATAAAATGACAAAGCAGTAATAAAATATTTCTTCCTTGGTCAGAAATAAGCAACTCACATCCTTCCAACCCCAATATATCGGATTACAAGTCAAGCTGCCATAGCCACCAGATACACTAAGTAGAAATGCTGGGAGTTTTAGAAGCTGCATGAAGAGAACATTGTGAAGGAGATGTCCTTCACCTCGGTAATGGCTAGGAAAAAAATCTGCCATTCCTGTCAGCAGACCTGGGTTAGGGAGGATGCTAAATCTCTTCCAAACCACTGGGATATGAACCAAAATCCTTCTTTCTTTCACCCTCTTCTCCCTCCCCCAGGAAATCTCTCTTGAGAGAAGCTTGATTTCAAAGCCAGATGAGAACGCAATAAAGTGATAGCACTGAATTCCCCTTTTAAATGCTAAGAAACAATTTTCACACTTCTCTGAATAGGATGAGAGCTGCTTTGCCATGTGCTAAAGAAACTGATCCTAAAATATAAATCAAAATATAGCAAGCACATCTTCATGCTTAGGCTTATTTCTATGGTCATAATGATAGAGTCTTCAATAAACCATAGACCATAGGAGTTGTAATCTAACCTGGCAGTGAATTCTGAGATTAGTAGGCCAAACGTAAATGGAAAGCACCAGGTTAAGATGTCTTTAATACTTTATAAAAATGATGTGTGGAGAGAGTAGGCAGAAAAAGCTCCCCCCCCTTCCATAATACTAAAGCTTCAGTTCCCAATAACAGTGATTAGCAGATGATTTCAGTTAGACAATCCATGGCATTGCTTGCTGTGGGATGCAATAACAGCCACTAGGTCAAATATTTTTTGAAAAGTAATTAGATTCATCAGACCGCCAGTGGCAATTACATGCAGTGGCTATATGCAATCCCTGAATTAATGGGGAGAGTTAGATTGCTTTCACACTAACGTTGAAGGCTTCCTGGATGCACATTTTTAGTCACTATGGGAAGGAAAATGGTTTTTGGGTCTAAGCAGCAGAACAGTTATCAGAAGTATTTCTTCCCTTTTTCTCATGACCTGCTCACTAAACTAGAAATACACATTATGCTGGAATTCAATACCCTATTTCCAAAACAATAGGGCCTGTAAGCATTATGTCTGGAAATGATGGGCATTTAGTCCGATACATATGGAGGGCATGAGGGTAGGGAACATTGCTTTGATAGACTTTTATGCAGAGAGCACCAGCAGTAAGATATTACATATCTATATATCATTAATACAAATATATTTCAAAGACCAGTTCTTAATTTTGGTTTGCTGTGTAATAGCAAATCACGCTATGGCAATTCAAATATCAGGCTAAAACCATTCGGGTTATCCTCTGTGACAGTGTTTCTCAATCTTGACAACTTTAAGATGTGTGGACTCCAACTCTCAGAATTCCCCAGCCAGCATTGTTGTCGCTCTGGCTTGATGTGACATTTGTACTGATTTGAGTCTAGTTGTTATGAAGAGTTTTTTTCTCAATCTCCAGATATATACAATAGCTCACAAAATTAGTGAAACTTGCCTATGAACACAAATGTGTTTAAGAAACAAAATAATAGAAAATGTTATTCACTTACCTATGTACTAACATACTCTGGAGTTCAACACATATCCCCATAACATATCAAATATCCCTATTGTTACTTTTCTTTTGGCTGCAGAAATAATAGGAAAGCTTGACAAAACTCAAAACATGGCATTCTATGTTTTAATTGTTTTTAAAGGGATGGTCTCATAATTGTTTCCCTTCCTCTGATGTCCATCTCATGTTCAGGAACAAAACTGAACAGATGGCTTTTCAGCCAGCAAATAGAAGCTACTAACCAAAGGGATAAAGCAGGCTATCTCTTAAAGGAGGGGGTGGGAAAGGATTATAACAGCAGGGGTTAAAGACAGAAGACAGTAACATCACTCAAAAGACCCTATGGCTCAAAGATTAAGTTCCCATGTACCTGTTGTTCCAGACATTAGAGAGCCAAGGCAAATTTCTTCCCTAAAATTATTATCTGGATTCTCATTTGTAAAACCCGCAGGTGAATATTCTCTGGCTATTTTCGAAATAGACAAATTGTATTTGATATCCCAATTTATTTGCTTTTACAGGTTGCTCTCATGCTAGTTGCTATCTCTCCTGGCACTGATCATTAAAATGGAGGATTATTTGGGTATTTAACTATATCAATCTTACTAATAACTGATGTGTAGGTGGCTTTTTAAAATGTTCTATTTCGGGGAATGCTTTCAAGTTTGGCTCCTCTGACAAGGAACTTCTGCCACCTATTAGGCTGGTGCTAGCATATACAATATTTGGGCGCCTGATAGGGTTCCATGGTTACCCAAGATCTATAAACCATTTAATATTTCTTTAAAAGGCTTCAAATGTTTATTTCTCACAATGTTCCAAACACACATTTTAAAATGTGAGGAAATATTAAAGTGAGGTTTTGAGCTGCTTCAATGATACGAGCCCTGTGGCTGGATGGCTCATTAGGTGGCACTCTTCCAAATTCTTTTCCCAAGTTGAAGCTGTTCCCGCACATTAAAGAGTCATTGTTTTAAAATCCACTGTATCTGTGACTCATTGCAAGCTAAATACACAGGCAACCCTGACATGTCATACTATAGAGATTTTTTTTTCCAGTTTAGAAAAGCTAATCTACCATTTCTGTTGTCTCTTTTGGTGAAAAAAAAATCCTAAAATAGCCAGGCTTCCCCAGGTGGCCAGGTGAAAACTACTGATAACACATTTTGCTGTTTAGATTGTTAGTGAGAACAAGATTTCATACTCAATGGAATTTAATTGTTTTAAAACAATTTTAGAATCAAATAATGTTTGATGTCTATTATACTACAGTAATCAGAATTTGACAGAATTTAATGCAAAGATGGCAAATCTGTGATTCTTCCCATGTAGTTAAACTGGATTTTGCTGCATTTTCCACCACTGGAAATTCTGGGCTTGACTACTGGGAGTTGGATTTCCCCAACTTCTGAAAAGCTATAGGTTGCTGAATTTTGATTTAACAGATGACTGAATTTGAAGCTTGCTGAAACAGTGTAAAAATAAGTAATTCAAGTCTTAAAATACAAGATATTTTTCTACCATAAAACCTTCCGCTGAACATTTCCAGACAGAGCAAGTTTGGAAAGCTTGAGTATATTTATTTTATCTCTAAATGTGAGATTTTCTGATGGGATCTGGACAGATCAAAAGGAAGCTCATTTCTAAGAAGATACAGGCATGTTAAAGCATAGTCCTTTCCTTCTCTTGAGAAAGCCCGTTTTGATTTCTAGTGAAGTTTTGATGGCAGCTTACAGCTTCACAGTCCTGAAATTTTGTGCAGGCTTAAGGGCACCTTTTTTGTGTGTATTAGTCTTAAGCCTGCCTAAAGCTATCTGGAGCAGACTGATGCACATTAAGGATTATTGTACTGGGAAATCCACTCCAAACAGGGATGGCCAAAGAGATTGGCCTTGCATAGAAAACCCTCAACTACATTAATTTCAAGTAGGTTCCTATTTATTAACTTGTTATCACCACTGGGAAATCACAACTTCATGTAGTCTTAGAAATAAAGCCAGGTCAACAGAAAGTCAGACAGAAAGATGAATAGCTTGTTAGCTTGTTAATTTTTTTTGGGTACTACTTTCATATGATTTGAATGGAAGGTCCTTCTCTAAGCTAAATTTAGAGAGGCACTGTAGACTGAATGTAGAATATATTTTCCTACAGGATGTTTTTTTCCCAAACCCAGTTAGGGAAGAAAAACCTATAACCTGGATAAATTGGATCAGGGTCAATCATGGTGAGTTAGACTCAGCCAGTGCCCAGATGCAGCATTAGGCCACTTCCTATGCTCTTAAGATCAGTTTTTCAAATTCCTGGCAGAAGACAGCCAGTTCATGTAGTGGTTAAGACAACAGGCTAGAAACCACCATAGACATAAAATCCGGCTGAGTGACTTTGGGCCAGTCACTCTTTCTCAGCTCAACATACCTTACAGGGCTGTTGTGGGGGAAATAAGTGGAGGAAGGAGTATTGGGTATGTTCTCCACCTTGAGTTATTTATAAAAAAGTAATAAAGATGGGATAAAAATCTAAAGAAAAGCTGTTTCACATTCATTTGAAATGCCACTTTCTTTTAGGCAGTTCCAATGCATGAATGTCTGCCTCACAACATCTTCTACTATTGTTTTGTATTGTATGTACGGTATATCATCTCAGGATTAAATCATCTTGGGAACCGCAAGCCTCAAAATTCCAAGTCAACACTGCAGCTTGGAAGGTACCAAACCAGAAAAAGATAAACTTTACTAAATTTAGGCAAGACCACACCATTAATCCAAACCTCAGTAATTGAACAATATCAGTCACTGAATGATTTTGGATTCTGGATTCTTAAATGATATTGGTAACCAGCTTTATAGAATCATTTACTTCATCTGTGAAAAGTAACATGGGACATCAAGAAATGGAACATATGAAGAAAGTAGTTATTATATATGCAAGGACACTGATGAGTGAAGGTAACCTTGCTTTCATAGCACAAGGTATTTTTTTCTTCAATAGAGTTTTGTTTAGAAAACAAACACAGATAAAACACTGAATTTTAAAAATGTAAGTCCAGAGTTACAAGTACAGAAGGATCAGCCTCCTGGTGAATATAAACCAAATCAAACAAAATCTCATAGGATATCCCATGAAATAGCATCATACTGTACCATCAAACTGGCAGATATTTTGGCTGGAACAAGCTAAGGTACGCCCCGACTTACACTTATTTGTTTAATATCCATTCCAAGTTTTGTTTTGTTTTTAAATTTGATTTATATGCCGCCCTTCTCCGGAGACTCAGGGCGTCTTACAATGTGTTAAGCAAAAGTTATGATAGTGTTGAAAAAAGTGATTTATGATTGGTCCCCACACTTACAATTGTCATAGCGTTTCATGGTCACATGATCAAAATTTGGTTGTTTGGAACCTGGCATTTATTTACAATGATTGCCATGTCCAGGATCACATGATCCCATTTATAAACTTCCCAGAGGACTTACAAGTATAATTAATGGGAGAAGCCAAATTCTCTTAACAACTGATATTTTAAAAATCATAAAATCGAGTATGACTCACAACAAACACATCACTTAGCAATGGAACTTCCAGTACCAATTCACAAATTGATGTTGAGGCCTATTTGTATAGTGAATTTTGTTCAGATTATACTTGAAGACAGGGATTCCCAATCTTTTTTGTTTGTTTGTTTGTGATCTCCTGAACCTCATTTACTTCTGCGACCTCCATCATAATCACTGTTAGCTAAAAAAATATGTACTTTATTATCAATAATGCTTATTAATCCAAAGTGTATCATATAAAGACCATGCCCCACTAGAAAAACGCCATGGCCCCTGAAGTGGGGAGGCATATGGCCCATGTTAAGAATCACTGCTCTAAGATATGGATGGCCAATTTGCAACCAGTTAGCTCCAGGCAGCGATTACACTTTCTTTAATGAAAAAAGAATTTGGCCTAATTTCAAAAGCATTCTGAAACTAATGATTCTAATTTCTGCCTTTATTTTTTTTAACAGTCCAGTATGTAGAAAGAGAATGAGAGAGAAGGAGAGAGAGAGAAAGAGAGAGAGAGAGAGAGAGAGAGAGAGAGAGAGAGAGAGAGAGAGAGAGAGAGAGAGAGAAACAAGATACCTGGAAAAGAAAATTAATGCCCTCATCTACTTCTGGCTCTGGTCCCCTCAGTATCCTTCAGTTCTGCCAACCATTGGAATGCATCCCTTAACTGATTGTACCCTGAACAAAAAAAGAAAAAAGATCCCTGCACTGGGATGGCAGAAACTGTTTGGGCTCTACTAATAGAATGACGTACAATTCTGCAAACGAGTTTAATGCAGACTTTTCCTACTGCCATACTATTATCCTGGCTGATGAAACCATGCCAGCGTAATACATAGTGGGTTCTGTTATAAAGTATTATTTCAGTTCTTGTGAGAGAAAACCTTTTAAGCTTTTTTTGGTGGGTCAGAGCTGGAGGAGTAGAGGTCAATGTAACTGCTTTTAATTTTTTATGAGAGTAAATGATAAAGTCTTTTGGTGTATGAAAAAGTAACTAAGGGGACATATGCTAGTCACAGAAGTGGGGGAAACTGAAGCAGTGAAAACAGTAAAAAAAATTGGAGGTAGAATCTGAAATCACATATAGAAAGGACCAAAGGACCACATATTTCTAAACAGCTTGTTACCATTCTCCTATTAAGAATGTGGTTCAGAAATCTACACTATTGTATTGTAATGGTGAAAGGGCATATCCTGGGATATGCTAGACAATAATGCCATCTGAAAAGAAGAATAAAAAAAAACAATGGTCTTGTCTCATAAAAAAGATTTGTGGCATACATTTTCACAAACTTATCTAAGGGCCAAAAATAGCTTTCCATTATACTACAATATATTTTGCTTTAATAGAAAACATTAATACAGCCAACACTCAGGTATAAAATCTGACTAGTTCAAAATTTCTCCTCTCTCTCTCTCTGTGATGTGTGTTCTCTGATATATTCATATATATTGTACGCTATTCTCTTGCAACGAGCTCCCATTAAAAGTTTTAATCCTCTGCTGCCTTATTTTTACTTGTATTTTAGCAGATTCAAGTAGAATCTCCTTCTGACCATTGATTGAGATGTCCTCCAAACAAAATAGAATACCCTGCAACATCGGTATCTGTTCTCCCATCAACAATCTGGCACTACCAAGATGGAGTACTAGACGTCAGAGTGGACTGCTCCATTTTCTACTCTATATGGCAAGTCCCATTTTTAAAACATTCCTCTATGATATAAAGGGAGAAAAAAATCCACATGGAATAATATATCTAAGGTTTGGCATCTTCTTAATATAATATTCTAGATATCAGAGTATTTCCAGGATTTCAGGAATCATGATATTTTGCAAAATCTTTTGTGAAAATGCCAATATCTTGCAAGTTGCAAGATTCAGCAGTTTTGTGAAATTTCAATCATTTAGAAATTAGGACAATGGCTCCAGGTTGCTCACTCACTTAAATAATTAGCCAGTGTGGTGTAATGATTGGGTTTTGATAGAGTTACTCTACTGTAATATGAAATTCCTTGGCAGGCCTTAGGCAAGAACAAGGGCCCGTCTGCCCAGCTTTTTCTTACCATGGTGTCCAACCTAATTACCAATATCCTATGACACTTTAGAAGCAGACCATGAATGAATAGCTATCTTCTCACTAAAATATCCCAGCAACTGGTATCTAAATGCATACTTGAAGACACACACACAAAGTCTGTATGTGTATGCATGCATCAACTAGTCCTCCTTTAAAGCCATTTCAGCAGCCAACTTATGGTATTTATGCCAGTCTATAATCATAAAAAAGATTGTTTGACCGGTTAAAATAGCAAATTTCACAACTTAACTAAAATAGCATAACAGGTCTGTCCAACAAAAACAAAATCAAATTCCATAGTCAGATAATGCTTTTATTAGGACCAACCAAAGTGACATAGAAGAATGTAGTGTGTAGCTAGATCTTGCTTACCAAATACTTTATTTAGTCATCATTTGAGTCTATAATACCTAAATCCTCGTATTTATGACTATCACAAATTGCACAGTGACAGATTGCTATTTGGGCGCTTTGTAATTGTTGCTCATTTATAATTGTCACAACATCATGTGACCATGTGATTGTCATTTGTATGTTTCACCAATGATTTGCAACACAGAGTTAACAGAAAAAGTGGAAATAAAATCGTAAGTGCAGTCATGTAGTATTTTTGCTAGCAACCATAATAATTTGCTTAGCAACCAAAAGTGAAAGGATGTTATAACTCCATTGCAGTCATGTGATTTTCTGCTTAGGAATTGCGCCCTGAGCAACAAATTGTTAAGCAAGGACTACCTATATTTGGGTTCAAGGCCTCTAAATGTTTCCATCAGTTAAATATTGCAAAAAGTCTAAAATCGGAGGAAAAACAAGGACACCCAAATTTAGTTTCAAGTTGAGAGTTCTAAACAATGCATTTCTTTGTGATAGGTGAACACAATATGAAGTTTCACCTAGAATTCAAAAACAAAAATAATAGTGACTCTTCCTATGTCAGGAGTGAAATCACAAAAGTAATAAGTGTCCATTCTATCCTGGATTCCATCCTACCTTCACTGAATGTTCCAGGTAGGTATAGGAGTATTATCTCCTTATATTTTCTGTACATTGTGCATCCATTTACATTTATGCATCAAATCGCTGTCTTCCTTGCCTTTTTTTTTTGAACCAAGAAAGACCAAACATTATAAGTATTACTTCTTGGAAGAATTCTTTCAGCTTCTTATCATTACCATTATACTTCAACCCAAATTTTAATCAGAAATGAAAATCCATGCATTTAGCACACCCCAAATGATCACTAGATTGACTACAATGCTACATACAGCAATTTTCTTCTGTCAAATGTGTCATAAAATGTATTTGTTTTTTCATTTTAATTGACTCTCAAATATGGTAGTCCTCGACTTATGACCATAGCTGAGCCCAAAATGTCCATTACTATGCAAGACAGTTCTTACCCATTCTTCCCCAGGCACAGAGTTAAGTGAATTACTGCACTTATTAATTTTGTAACACGATTGTTAATTGGCTTCCCTATTGATTTTGCTCATCAGAAGGTCGCAAAAGGTAATCACATGACCATGGGACACCACAATCCATCATAAATTCATGCCACTTGCCACATGCCTGAATTTTAATCACATGCCCATGGCGATGCTGCAATGGTCATAAATGTGAAAATAGTCATAAGTTCCTTTTTTAATGCCAAACAGTAACTTCAAACAGTCCTAAACGAATGGTTGTAAGTCAAGGACTCCCTGGGCAGGGAGCAAGTTTCTCTTTTGATATGGAATTAATGCTAGCCTATGATTTTAATAGGCCTTTACATGGTTTTAATTTATAAACCAGTCCTGACAGCAGTGGGGTACTGATATAAAAGGATTAAGTAATCCCATCTTTAATGGACAAGATGTTGCATTAGGAGTAGAGAGATATCAGTTCAAATCCATTTTCAGCTTTAGGCCATCCATTAGCTACATTCACACGTTTAACTAGGTTCATTAAGACCTAGTAGTGCACCCACATAATATGTTCTTTTTTGTGTGGCTCAGCTCAACATATTGTTCAATCCAACTGTAGTCAATTGGATTAAGTCTGAATGACTGAATTGACCAATGTAAGCATGTTGTATAAATTCTCTCTTTGCCACACCTATCCCATGGGGCAGTTGTGGGGGAAGAAAACACTACTATGTACACCACTTTGAGTTCCTGGAGAAAGATGGATATAAATTTAATAAAAATGAATAAATAGGAACAGCTATTCTTTTTCAAATTCTAACTTTGTTTATGTAGTAAATAAACTCATACTTTGCTTGATAATAGTTGATAATATTCCTTCCATCCATACTGCACTATCCACATTTCCCCGCCCACTGAGTGGGAATTCATTTGGTTCATGCTAGGACTGCATTTCCTGGAGATACGTCTTTTCATTCCTTGTTGATACCTGTGAGAGTAACAGAATTTGTCCATGATTCACAGGTAGGTTATGGCATGGTAATCTTTTTTTTTTAATTAGTTCAGGATTGCTTGTGGTCCTAATATCAGTGAAGTTTGCAGTATTTGGACTGCAGCATTTGACTCAAGCCACATATGTCCAGTAGAGTTCATGCACAATTGTGCACTTTTACTTCAGAAATCCATTGGACTGCCAGTTTGAATTTAAGTTTCTCTCCGCCAGCATAATCTTTCCCCTAGTTATAATAAACAATAGATTTCCCATATACTTAGGATTCTCTCCCCTTTTGAGCTGATATATTTGTAGAATTCAATGCCAAAAATGCCATAAGGATGGGCAGCATCTTAGATGGCTTGAAAAGGCATGTAAGAAATTTGTAACTAGAATCATCATATGCAGTAGCAATGTATATTTATACATATGGCTGGTGAAGCCACGTAACAGTAAAAATAATACTTCATCCATTACCGTAACTGGAACTAGAGTTTCTGGGCTAAGTGAGTCATGCCCAATTTTATGACCCTTTTGCCACTACTGTTAAGAGAATCACTGTAGCTGCTAAGTCCTGATCATAATTTGGTCATTAAGCAAATCTGGCTTCTCCCATTGACCCGGTTTATTGGAAGCCAGTTGAGAAGTCACAAATGGCAATCACAGACCCCAGGTTACTGCAACATCATAAATGTATGCTGGTTGACAAGCACCCAAATTTTGATCACATAACTATGAGAATGCTGCAAAGTAATAAATGTGAGAACTGATCGTAAGTCACTTTTTTCAGTGCCATTGTAACTTCAAATGGCTGCTAAATGAATGGCTGTAAGTTGTGGACTTGTATTACCTGTATGCTTTATTTCGTAGCAGCCTCTAGACCAGGGGTGTCAAACTCAATTTCATTGAGGGCCATATCAGGGTTGTGTTTGACCTCAGAGGGCTGGCGGGGGGGTGGGGGAGCATGGGGTTGCCATGGTGGGCATGACACCCTCCCTCACTATCATTATAATCTCCTTCCTTCTTTCCTTTTCTTCTTTTTCCTTCCGTCTTCATTCTCTTTTCTTCTTCCTTCCCCTCTTTCCTTCTTTTTCCTTCCTTGCTCTCTTCCCATCTTTCCTTCCCTTCTTTTTCTTTTTCTTTCCTCTTTCCCTTTCCTGTCCCTTCTTGGATGATCAAATGCAAAAGAGGAGACATTTCTCCTTTTGTTTCATTTTTAGTTTGTTTTGATGGTCCTCTGCCAGCAAAAATGCATGGCCCACCCGAGCTCCATTTTCACTAGCAGAGGTATCGCATGTCAGTCCTTTGCTGTTTCCAGGCCGGCCCCACGGGCCAGATCTAAGCACCCCATGGGGCAGATCCGGCCCCCAGGCCTTGAGTTTGACACCCCAGCTCTGGGCAGTCACTATGGTAAACAAGGGGCTATGCATGATTTGTTCTGAATCAACGGCATTTTTTTTATATTCTTGTACTGCACTCTAAATTCTACTCCATGCAGATTGTCCGAATTAAACTATATCTTGGGTGAGATTACATAGTTCTTTATATACACTATATGCTAACCTCCGATTTAAAGTAAATGGCAAGTGAAGGAAAGGTGAAAGGGAGCAATAGTCAGTGAGTCCTCTTCCCCTAGGGTCTGTCCTTGTAACCTAGAATTGATGCTAAATGTTAGACAGTAGCTGGCAAATGGAGCATGAAAGGCTGCCACTCTTATTATAGGGCTGGCCTTTGATTTCACATATCACGATTCAGTTCCATAGGATTTGGGTCATATGTAATGGAGATTGGCAAATACCCCTGACCGCTTTACCTAGAATGAAAAGGAAGAGGGATGGAACAATGTTTTCCAATATACCTGAAGGATGTGTGCTTGAACACTGCTTTCTGCTCTGATAACTTGCTGCCACCTACAACAATCTGCCAGTTGAGATGGTTGCATCACCCTCCCCAATGCTATTGAAACAAATAGAAGGCAGAATACACACTGACTGAATATGTGAGAGATAGGACAACTACTAACCTTGTCCTCAAATTCTCCTTATGCTCACATTTAGCTGCATGGCAGAAACATTCTAACATCATCAAGTGTTTGGATGAGCACAGAACAGAACAAAGAACATGCTAGCATTCTAAGAGTTTGGGATCACATACTTTTTTTCTGAGCTAGACTTCTCCATGTAGCAAAGTCCATCCATAAACAGACCGACCTGCATGAATATGAGCCACGGTGGTGCAGTGGTTAGAGTGCAGTACTGCAGGCTACTTCTGCTGACTGTCGGCTGCCTGCAATTTGGCAGTTCAAATCTCACCAGGCTCAAGGTTAACTCAGCCTTCCATCCTTCCGAGGTGGGTAAAATGAGGACCTAGATTGTTGGGGGCAATATGCCGGCTCTGTAAACTGCTTAAAGAGGCCTGTAAAGCACTGTAAAGTGGTATATAAGTCTAAGTCTGTGATGGTGAACTATGGCATACGTGCCAGAGGTGGCACACAGAGCCCTCTCTGTGGGCACGTGCACCATTGCCAGCTGGTCTTCAGATTTCCGGTGTGTATTTGCACGCCAGCTAGCTGGTCTTTGCATGGGTCGGAGTGCTGGAAACCTGAAGATCAGATGGCCAGTATGCATCAGAAACCCGAAGATTAGATGGCTGGTGCATGCATGTGCGCTAGCCAGCTGGTCTTTGGGTTTCTGGCACACGCATGTGCACACGTATATTCTGGTTTGCGCACTCGGTGCCAAAAAGGTTCACCATCACTGGTCTAAGTGCTATTGCTATACAGCAAGAGTGGATCAAGGACCAGCATATTTGACAATCCAAGATACTCGCCTAAGAGAAATGCTCATAGAACTGTGGGATATAAGAGTTGAAGTCTACTAAATTGGTGGCCATCTAGCTCCAGCTTAAGAACCTCCAATGGGCAATGACAGGAGACCATCATTATTCAAGATAGGCTGTTTCACTTCTTTAACAGCTTTAATCATGAGGAAATTCTTCCTAATACCCAGTCTGAACTCTTTAATTTTGGTCTGTTGGTCTCTATTTTATTCTCAGTTTCAGTAAAGAATTGGGCAATTTCTACCTGGATGTGAATGTCTTTCAAATATTTATAAACTGCTCCGTATCTCCCTTTAATTTTCTTTTTTACGAACTAGTATTACGAACTAGTATTACGAACTAATTTTACGAACTAGTATTTTGCAAACTTGTGATAGCACAAACAAATAAAACTTCTAATGTAGGGTCTCTTAATATAATTTGGAAAAATTCTTTCCAACCTCCAATATTTTACATGCTTAACGTCACAACCTTCCAGAGTCACTACAGAAAGAACACACATCACCAAGCAACCTGGTGATGGCAGTCCTCAGTTTTCTACAGCAAAGGTCGCTAAAAGTTTTGTGCTGTTTGGAATACTTGTCCATTCACAAAATGGCTGTAACGGAAGAACATAACCAGTTATAAAGCACTGATTTACATGCATGTTACTTACCATCTCTCTACCCACCTCATGCAAAATGCTCCCACCTATGCCCGATTTCATTTTTTGTATACAAGGAGATATATCCCTAAGTAATGAAATACATCAAACCCTTATAAAATCTAGATACATTTTTGAAATTAAGATTATACTGATGTTGGATAAGGATACTTTCTTTGCTTTGCAGTATGCCAACTTTCCATTTTTTTAAAAAAAATCTTACTTTAAAAATTATATGTAATTTAATGTAAGTTATTGGAGCTGTGAATGGGTGCCAAGAAAGATGTATTCTGAAACTAAAGATCACAGTGGCCAGCTTTTATTGTTCAAACGTGTTGAACTACAACTGCTCAACCTTCTTGACTAATAGGCTCACATATGGAATCCATTTTTGTTGTTCTGAATCCCCTGGAAACTTGAATGGATTTATTGTTCACAAAAGCTTGCCTGTCAGAAATGTCCCTTCTTCCATGACATTCACCAAACAATAAACAACAAACCATCTTCCAAAGATCCAATATTTATGCCACCATTTATGACTTTTTCAGGGTGCATCTAAGCTTATACTGACAAGAGGCAAGTTACCTTTGATAAGTGAAGTACTTATCCATGCCCATTTCTAACTTGCAGAAACAACTCACAACTCCCAGATTCTTATCTATGGCTTCTATATATATTGTTCAGATTGTGCTAACCTATGGCATGTTTTAATAATGGTGCCATAATACCCTAGTTCACATAGTGTCTGGATTAATAAATTACATTTTGATTTGTTACTGGATTCACATAATATGCTAGACTAGGCCAATATGATGTTGGGTAACTGGTATTTCAGCATGTTTTGGGAACCCAAACATCATTTTAGTATATTATATGAGTTAGACCATCCACAATGAGCCAGCATAGTTTATTTGGGCACTACATGTTGTAGACATTTGTATTGCATTAACCTGGGATTACAAATTGTAAATCATGATTTACAAATTACAGTCACTCAGTTCATCATACTGAGCTGAAACCAAACAAACCTTATTATGGCCTCCTGCATGTATAAACCTGAGCAATCTCATCTTAGATTTCATCGTAAATTATATCCCTGCATGTACTATTTTTTATCTGGATGGGAGTCCATTTTTCTCTCAATTCAACTGCCTTTTCCTGTGTAAAAGCAAAAGCCCACCCATCTGTGATCTACCTTGGCAAAATGTGTCAAATGAAACCCAGTTCAATCTGGGAAATTATGCCTGGTATGCCTTTTATTCTTCCAATTTGTTTGGCATGGGGTGGGAACGTAGCTAATCAAAGAGTCCAAAGGGGAAGGGAGGGGGGATAAACAGATTGCAATGGTGCATGTTCCTTGATTTGTGTCAGTGACTTAATCTGAGAGAGAGAGGGGAGGGGAGAAAAAGCAGGAGAGGGAGAGAGGGAGGGAAATGCACAGCCCCAACTCAGTAGATGAAATGTGAGAAACTGAGATTTCACATCAAATGTGTTATTCTTACTACCAGCAGCTTGCTGCAAACGGGTCCATTTATATACCTTCCCTACTTTAATGTTTCATAAAAGCCATGCTTTGCAAAAAAAAGAAGATGAAGAACTGTATTTGTCTTCCCATTCTCCTTTGTAAAATCAAGTCTCTTCAGCATCTCTAAATCTGTTGGATTGTCAAACAAGAAAATGCTGTTTGAAGTCACCATCCCTTCCCTGCTTCTCCTATTCCTGGTTTTTGCACATAAAACAGAGGGGGAAAAACATTGGTGAGATCCATGATGGCACTTTCAATCATGACATTGGTACAATTTTTCTAAAATCACCTTTGTTGATATATAACCTACAAAGGCAATTCACTAATTCAATGAACTCAAGTGAAAGGCTAATCCTATCAAAAGTATCCCTGTTCCATTACCTCTAAGATAGAAGAGTTTTACTACATTCCCTCTTCAAAATTTAAATGTAGAAACAAAAGCCAATATAAACACTTTCCTAACAGGTTTTAATGAATTAAGGGGACATTTGTTTTAAGCATTGAAAAATCAAGGCCTTGCAAGAATAGGCATCAGTGAGGGTCAGGTGAAAGAGTCCTCTTTACCTAAGAGATGGAGGCCTTCCCAAAATTAAGACGTAAACCTATAATTTGGGAGCTATTTCAGATGGAAGATGGAGATTTGCACATCTGAAGGATACTCCCTGCAAAATCTCCCTTGCACAAACTTCCCCATCTAGAGTGCACCAGGGAGAATCTGTGGTTTTAAAATGTCTTCTGGATAGGCTAGTTCCTTACATACAGAGAACTGTATTTAATGAATGAATAGCAATTCTATATGAAAAAGAAGTCTTCCCAATTATCCTTACTTAGAAATCTTGAACAGGTTTACAGTGGTCAGAACATAGGTTTTTAGTCTCAATTGCTATTTTGTGAAAACTAGGCCCCAGAGCAGATCCTTGGATCTTTCATGTTGATAATAACAACCATGTCCAAGGACCACCAGACTTTCCAGAATCCAGGTGTCTTTTATAGTCACAATAAATACTAGATTCAAAGGCCTACCTGTATTGGGGCTGTGCTGAAGTGGATCTTGCGATTAGGGACAGCCTCATCCTCTTCTGACAGCCCAGGGATCTCGACACAGCTAGATTCCGGTGCATACAGTCCATCACCATCCTCGTCTTCATCCAGCCCACTCCCTCCTGAATCCTCCCCCAGTCCACTGTAGGCACTAATGTCCACCAGGTCAGCCTCAGAGAAGTCCTCCTTCTTAGACTCATCACCTAGGTCATTTTCCTCTGGTCCCTCAGCCTTGGCCACCTCCTCACAGTAAGTGTCTGCCAATGGGCCTGGAGTTTCTAGGTATCTTTCACCACCCAGCTGGCCATTTTCCAAGGCCGCATGCACTGTGACCTCAGCCTGAATCACCTCTGCCCTGAGAAGGTCAGACCCCTTAGAGGCCTTGCTGTTCTCATCTGCCACTGCTGCTGCTGCCACTGCCACCTCAGCTGCCTCAAACTCCTGTTCAGAGTCTCCACTCTCTTCCACTTCCACAGGCTTGATCTTGCGCACTTCTTGGACCTTCTGAGGACGTAGCCCCATGTTGGAGTCCTTATCTCCTGGCTTTGCTGCTACTGACCCACTGGGCACCAGCTTGTTTTGGGTTTTGTCAGTCTCAGGCAACCTTGCTCTCACTTGGAGCGCAGGCCCATCACTATTCCTGGTTTCCACCTTGGCACCTCCTTCTGGAGCCTGGAGGAAAACCCTGGACCTTTTGCTAACAATTTTGGAGTTGAGAGGCCCAACTTTTCCAGGGGCTTTATGGAGGTTATTCCTCAGGTCAGCTTTCTCAAAGACAGCACTGAGTTGGCTTACAGTAGGAGACACAGCCTCTGTGTCTAGCTTGTCCAGGGATTCTGTGCTGCCGTTGAACCTCACCACCACATCCAACTTCCGGTCTTGGAAGCCAGCTCTCTCTTTCCTCAGAAGCAGTTTGTTGGTGGTCTCCTTCTCCTGGAGACTCCTCTCGAAGATCTTCCGTGTCTCCTGGAGCTTGGACAATGGCTTATCTGTTTTAGAGTCAAACCGGCTCACCCTCTCGGATACGCTGGTGCCCAGTTTCAACAACGCACTATGGTCTACATTCTCATTCAGACTGCTGGCCCGGGGCAAGGACAACCGGACCGGCTTCTCCTTCATCTTGGCCAGATCAACTGCTCCCTCCCCTGGTGGAGGCGCAGTGCCCATTTGCAGGAACATATTTTTGATCCGATGGACATTGGACCCATATTTCTTGTTCCTGGCTTTTTTGGCCTCCTCACTGTCAGGTTGGCCCAGGGCATCTTTGGAGGCTTTCAAAGCTTGGATGCCAGCTTCGTAGGCGTTCCGGTGAGGTGAGGCACTCCTCAGGCTGCCTCCAGCCCCATTGCCGCCGGTGGTGCTGCCCCCACTGCCGCTGGTGCCACTGCCGCCAGGAGTATTATGAGACTCAGTCTTCATCATGGTTCACCAAATCTTCTGGTGTCGCTGACACCACATAGCCTCAGGCTTCCTCCACCCCACCCCCCGGGCCACGCTGCCTCCTCTTCCTCCTTCACCTCCAGCAGCCGCAATAGAATCACATCGCGAGAACCCGAAAGGGGCAAGGCGGCACGGCACGCCGCTTCTTCTCTACCAGGCGGCGCTCATTGTGTGTCAAAGGAAAAAATGTGGTCAATCGGCGGCGGCGGCGGCGGCAGCAGCAGCGAGGAGAACCGAATCCAAGGAGCTTCTGACCCACGGCGGTGGCAGCGGGAAGGCAGATCCTCCGGAGGGTCTGGATTAGCTGAGGCCCATTGCAGCCGGCTCGTCGGATGTGTTACACCTCCCCTTCATCTCTCTCCCCCCCCGCCTCCTCCTCCTCCTCCTCTCCCTCCTTGTCGCTTTCGCTCGCTCGCTTTTGCAGCGCGATGACGGAGACCAAACCCTTCTGCAAACGCCACAGCCTGTCGCTCCTTAAAAAAAAAAAAAAAATGTGGAGGGGGGAAGAGAGAGAGAGCAGAAGAGGGGAAATGAAGAGAAAGAGGAGAGGGGGAAAAAAAACCTCTGGGTCTTAAAGTGATCACTCTCCTTGCACCTCCCTCGTTTTCTGCTATGGCAGGAAAGGAAGCACAAAAAAAAAAAAAAAAAAAAGGGCAGCGACGCGTTCTTCCTCTCTTTTTCTCCGCCCCCCCCCCTCCACCAACCCCCCGTTGCTTTCTCTTTACCGAATAAGCGAAAATGAGTCCATCAATCCCAATTGTTAAGAGGAAGGAAGAGAGATGCGGTGGGGAGGGAACCTCGGCTACGCCAGCTTTTGGATTTACTTCGCCGATGAATTATTTAAAAAAAAAAAATAATCATCATCATCATGACAATGTAATCCAATCCCTTCCGCGTGTCGTCTCTTTCACGCCTTACTGGCGTTGTGTGTGTGGTGGGAGGGGGGGCGGTGGGGGGGAGGCGCGGTTTAAGCACTCGTGTCTACGCACACATATGCACCCAGCTCACGTGTCCTTGCTCCAAAATTGGATTAGCCGTGGACGCCCCTTCCCAGACATTGGCCCACCCTGATATTTTCCAGCTCTTTGGGGACAGTGTTATCTCCGAATCGCTGGCGGTGACACTGATGCTGTTGGGGATCCACCTCCATTTTAAGGCTGAGTTGTCTTATTGAATCTGTAGAAGGGGAACACTTTTATCTGACCCTTCCACCCGGCGTGTCTAACCCTTGGCCCATGGGCTTCGGGCAGCCTTGGACAGCTAATAATGTGGCTCCGCAAGATCAGAAACTTAGAATATTATTATGTGATTTGTATACATTAACTATATATTTGGCACAAGATAATTCCTCTTCACTCAATGTGAGAGAACCTTCACTCAAAGGTTGAACACCCAAAAGGTCCACAAAGATTGTTTATATTCATACAGTTCTTTTATTTTTTTTAAAAAAATATTGATTTTACAACAACAACACACAACATACATAACACAAACACATAATATGTGTTTCTTTTAACATGTCAGTTTTGTTTCTCTTACTTTATACATTCCCCATTTTTTCCATCCTTTATTATCATTATCTTTATCGTCTCTTTATTTCTAATTTTATTCATTTACATACATCATACAGTTCTTTTAATCTGGATGGACATGAATAATCCATTTGCTGGGTCCCACAATACACTTAAGTTGTGCAAAACAGCTGGCAACATGTTAACTGAACATAGCCAAAACCTCTGCCCAACACAATGTATTTATTTGGGCCTATGAAAAAAAAAGTACATAAATAACCAAATAAGATGCCACTATTATTTTCTAGTAAAACCTTTTTTTGACTCTAATAAAGGCATTGCCACCATGTCTATGTATTTTACTGGCATCTTTGTCTCAGACAAATGTAATTGTTTATGCTCTTTTTACACTATTACAAAGTACGCTTCGATAAATACAGTGCATTTAAGGATTGTAAATGAATTTACAAATGGAATATGTGGGGGCTAGGGAAAAAAGTGCTTTGTGAATATGGCTATAAAAAAAAAATTCAGTCAGTATATTTAACTCCAAGGAGAAGGTTCTAAGTTTATAAAAGAGGAAAGGCTTGAACATTGATTCTACTGCTGAATATGGGCACATAGAATGAATATCACCTCCTCAACAATACTCCCTCCATTGAGAACTAGAGAAAATAAATTACAAATCTTTTTCCTGGTGCCATTGTTAGCCTGTATGCACAAACTGGCATTTGCTAAATTCCTTCATTCGATAAAGGAAAATGTACAGTAGGATGATCTGATAATCCTAAACAGTTATTCAAAATATTATTGTTAATGAAGCTATAAATTAGAATTTTCCATTTTAAAATATGAAGCAAAAGCATTCAGTACAATTTCCTATGCTTTCTGAAATAATTAATTGATAGTGACATAAACATGTTCTAAATTAGGAATAAAGGCAGAATCAGGCCAAGAGATTATCTAGATTCCAAACTGCCAAGAGTGACTGGCAATGGGACTCATAAAAGGTTTTTTTTCAACTAGAGGTGCTAATTTTGTCATAAATAGTACATAACTGACATGATGCATCCACCCTTGTACTGATTTAATCTTAATGTAAAGTGGAGCAGGGTGAGGCATATGTAAGTGAGTGCTTAGAACAATACATTTAGCCAGCTGTCGAGTGTTTGACCTACAAGACTGATGTGGAGAAATGAATATGGTGAAGCAGGCTGTGCACCCCAAGTGAACCTGTTCAGTTCAAACTCATCTCTTCATGTGTGACCTACTAGTCAAGCTAAACATGGATCTAGCACACTTCTGAAAGAGTGCTAAACTCATATAAAAATAGTGTAAGAGCACAAAAGCGGAACCCCGAATGAAGCAGGAGGCAATGAAAATGAACAAGCTCTGTTCTCAACTAGTGCTTCTGGCAGTGAGTAACCAAAGAGTTCAGTTCTGACTTCATTGCTAGCAGCATCCGGGGGGGGGGGGGGAACCATTAGATAACTATATGGCATACAGAATAGTGACTGACCTGCATGTAGTAATTACAAAAATTATCACATCTAGCCCCGCCAAAAACCATATAGATAAAGCAAAATCTATCCCCCAAATAATAAAAACAGTATAGTTGTGTACACTTTCTCTTTGGCAAAAACAATGGAAAGCTGAAATTGATGCAACAGTAACAAAATGAACAAAACATAGCTGGCAGAATATGGCTCTTTTTCCTAGTTTAAATCAACTTATACAGATTGGGTCTAGCTTGTTTGAAAAAGACCACTAAACCTATATTTATAAGAGCCAATTCAGAACTTGCAAACTCTTAGAAAAATGCTAGATAAGCATTGATAAGCGCTTGAGAATGAAGTTTATTTAAGATAGCCCCGAAACCTGACACATTGTCCATTCTCTTTTATAATCCAAGACAACCTGGTTATGGAAGGGATATCCCAGGAACTAGATGGGAAGGAGCATATCTGAAGCAGAACATATCTGTGTCAGAACGTATCTATGAAAAAAACTGTATTGGGAAAAGAGGAAAATACTGTTTTAAATCTGGAGCAGCTAAACATGACTCTAACTGGAGAGATGCCAGTGTAGCTTGTGGTGAGTATAAGATAAAGATAATATGATGATATGGCATTAAAAAACAGTTACCAAGATACCATGTATCTGCCATAATCAGGAGAAAATGAGGAAGAGCCCAAACCCATGAGAAAAATGTAGCTAGTCTCAATATGTTGTACAAATATAATTACTAAGTTTTGGTTAAGGTTATCATTTGAATACTGACAAATACTGATATTGTATTAACTATAAACTTCTGAACAACACCTTAATTGCTTTCTAACATTTTGATTATTGAATCATTCATTAATTTATAGAGTCATTAATTCAATTCTCATCAACAAACCTGTAAGATGGCAACAAAGAGGATTACTGCTGGTCCATCATCAATTTTTGTGATGAACTGATACCATAATTGGAATCATACAAAGCAAAGAGTGTTTGCAACAATTATTTTTGTGATGCCTTTTTCTTGTGATCCATTAAAGAAAAATACTATAGGTTTGTGATTTGCGTAACACTGGGACAAGTTGGAGAGCATGGTTCATTTTATGAAAGTTCCTTCATTTTACTCCTAAAGGCTACAACCAGATGACTGTTCTAAAATTATTCATTGTATAGTACGGAGACTGCAAAACAGGATAATCTCAAGGGTTCATATGGCAATAGGTATTTACAAAATAAACCTTAGCAAACTCTCATGGATAATGTCTTTTTTAAATGTAGTATTAAATGTAGTATTATTAAGAGTGTATTTAAGATTTCTTGTGGCTATACATTTCCAATTACATTGAAGCATACATGTTTTGGAAGAGCTACTACAAATATTCTTTTGATTTCCTTATGATGTGTAGCAAGAGTTTTTCAGTATCAGGAACTTTAAGATATGTGGACTTCAACTGACAGAATTCCCCAGCCAGGAAATTCTGAGAGTTGAAGTTCACACATCTGAAAGTTGCCAACTTTGAAAAGCACTGGTCACTGTCCTGACTTTTTTTTTTATTGTGAATTTAGGCTATCTAAACTGGAGATATGGTGCTCATTTTTGGCTTGTTATAAGTATAGCTGGATTACAAATACTTTTACACTTTCCGGGGAATATTACAAAAATTACATATAAGATCTAAATTAGTCCTCATGTAACCATTTCAAAGAACCCAAAGCTTATTTTTTTCAGCTGAAATGTGTCATCTGTGAACAATGATACAAAATGAGGAAATGATAACTATTGAACTAATACAGTATAAGTAAAATTGCCTTACTTGGACACAGGTTTCTAGTAGTTTGTCTCAGTCAATGGCTTCTTTCAGGGTAGCTTTTCAACTTCCTAGTCTAACCTGCAGTCCTGGTCTTTCCAAACAGATTCCCATCTGAATGGTAACCTGAGCCAGCTCTGTTTAGTTCCCTAGGTCATCTGATTGGCCAGATGCTATGTTTTGCACCCTTTCCACTTCATTGCCCTTTCTTGTATTATTCAGTAGTGAGTTTAGTTTGCCAATTTCCTGATCTATACATAACAAGTCTGCATCCATAAGAGGGCCTTTTGCTTAGTGTGATAAATGAACTTTCGCATAATGGCTAAGCATGCTGTTTGAGCCAAGCCATTATAAGTTGTAAAAAAAAGTTAACAATGTGAACTTAATATGAACCCAGCTTTATTGGACTTGCTGTACTGTCACAAAGACATTAATAAATGCATATTGGTTGCACTGACAAAGTGCTTGGTTTCCTCAAAAGTTTTCATGTTATGCTCTTTCTGGGAGTTCCTGCCTAACCACAAATGTTTCATATCTGTCAGTCCTCCTATAGTTCACACCCATTTATCATCATGCATGTGAAGAATGAAATCCATAGATAGACATAAGTAACTGGCCACATCAGACAACAGGGGAACATCCTAGTTGCAAAAGAGGCTGTTTTAGAAGGGGAGGAGGGAAGGCATTAATGCATTACTCTGAGGGATCACATGTAGGTTAAGCTTCTTGGTTAGGCACACCCTCTTCACAAGCTGAATAGCATGTGCTTTGTTGCCTCTTTCTGCTTGACACATGGCTATGGCCTTTGGGTCTCTGTTGAGACAGGCATTGTAAAAATACTTGCTGAGACTTAAAGAAGGGCTGAACATCAAGGAGATATTTTGCACCTTAGCTCATCCAAGGTCATATTCTGTCCTTGAGCCTAGGTTTGGGAGGAAAGGAAGGGTAAAAAGAGACAGAGAGACAGAGAAGGAAGATGAAAAGGGGGAGCACCAGGACCCTGAGGAGCAGGAGGCTGACTTCCCTTTTATGTTTATGATTTCCTTCATGCATCCTTGCCAGAAAAAAAAAATCCTATTCTAGCTTCTTCATCCTGCTTCTCAGTTCAAACATTAGCTTCAGTCATTCCAGCAAGAGATCTTGTAGAGGAACTCATGATTGCAAATTATTTTCATCCCAGGAAAAGGCTAGAATTTTTTAGAAACGTGGAGGCGGTGTGATGCTTCTAGTTGACTCCTGTAACAAAGGGGAAATCCTCTGCATATGACCGGAAGCTCTTTCAAATCCTCAGTTTGAATCCTGAAACCTGAAGTTCAGAAAATGTACCCTGATGCTAATGGATGAGAAAATTGAAAGGGTAGCAAATACAGCTTTCATAACTTGGAAAGTTTCTTTTCAACCTAATGATTTCAAATTATATTCCTCCATTATACCGGTATATCCCATTCTTTCCTTTTAGCAAAGTTCACTTTCACTTTATTTCCTTTCAGATGAGTTTATTTGTTTACACTGAAACTTATTCAAAAAGCAGAAAGGTAGGTGGATAGGAGAGATAATGAAAGCAGCAGCCTAAAGTTAACTTCTTGCAACCTGCACCTTTTAAAGAGTAGAAGCTATGACTTTGTTATCCTCAGACAAATTGGAAGTGATGGGATTTGTTTTTCAACCAATCCATAAAGTAGAATTCTGAGGGAAACCGCCTTAAAAAAAATTTCAAAGTGAGAGAGTTAAGCCCTAATATTTCCCCATCCCAACAAATTCTTGCATTGAACAGGAACTGTGAAAGAGGAAGTGGAAACCCCTGATGCTTTTACTGGAGACTCTTCTGCTACTCCTAGTCTGAATATAACTAATTGTACAAAGAATTTGAAGACATGTGACAGAAGAAGCAGCTAGGGATGTTTTACTTTGCCATATCAAAGAGAATAAAGACCTTATTGTGAATTCTGGTGCTCAACATTTAAAATATGTTAATTAGGGATGATTTCTGGTATTCTTTCCAGCTTATAAAGATATAGGAAAGGCATTTTATTTATTTTTCCATTGTCTACATCTTGATCTGATTTAATTTTCACATTTGAACTTTCTTTTGCTGGCTTTTCCCATCCACAACCATCACCATGAAAACCTCAATTTTGGTCTTATTCTGTCCAATTATCGTGATGACAGAATTCGGAAGCCCTTTGCCTCATTTCTAACATTTTGTTAGGCTGGGGAGAAATTTTTAAAATAGCCCTGTTTATTTTAAGCTGTGGACAAATCATTTAAGCTCTCCCTATTTTAGCCCTACCCATTAACAGAATCTGGTGAAACAGCAAACTCAAAAATCATACTGTCTATGGACATTCTTAGTCATCCAGGTCATGGTTATCCATTTTTCAAGAGGCAACTGGACTTCCTGGTTTTTCTTTGAAGACATTTCGCTTCTCATCCAAGAAGCGTGAAGAATCCAGAGCTGAAGAAGCTTCTTGGATGAGAAGTGAAACGTCTTCAAAGAAAAACCAGAAAGTCCAGTTGCCTCTTGAAAAAGCACTTTTGGGACAAAAACCTTACCTTTTCTCCAGGCCATGACTGCAGATCAGGCTTTTAAGTATTCTCTGTAGCAATGGAATAGATGAAGCTCAGGATAACAGAATAACAGAATTAGAAGGGACCTCGGAGGTCTTCTAGTCCAACCCTCTGCTCAAGCAGGAAGCCCTATACTATTTCAGATAAATGGTTGTCCAATTTCTTTTTAAAAACCTAAAAATGTGTTAGAGTACCCACAACTTCTGGAGACAAATTATTCCAGTGATTAATTGTTCTAATTGTTAGGAAACTTATCCTTAGTTCTAGATTGGCTCTCTCTTTGATTAGTTTCCATCCATTTCTTCTTATTCTGCCTTCAGGTGCTTTGGCGAATAGGTTGATCTTCTCTTCTTTGTGGCAACCCCTGAGATATTGGAACAGTGCTATCATATCACCTCTAGTCCTTCTTTTCATTAAGCTATACCCAATTACTGCAACTGTTCTTTGTATGTTTTATCCCCCAGTCCCCTAATCATCTTTGTTGCTATTCTCTGCACACTTTCTAGAGGCTCAACATCTTCTGTATATTGTAGCAATCAAAACTGGATGCAATATTCCAAATCATTATAAAGTGGTATTAACAGTTCACATGATCTACATTACATCCCTCTATTAATGCAGCCTAGGATTGCATTGGCTTTTTGGCACCTGCAGCACACTGTTGACTCATCTTTAAGAGATTGTCCATTAGGACCCCAAGATCCCTCTCCCAGTTACTACCTTTGAGCCAGATATCACCTATTCTATTCCTGTGCATTTGGTTTTTCTTGCCTAAATGTATGTCACTCAGTAGGTGTCACTCAGTAGGTGTTACTCAGTAGGTGAATAGTGGCCAGTCACTAGCTAGACTTATAAATCACAAACCTGATTGATTGATTGATTGATTGAGTGAGTGAGTGATTGATTAGTTGCCCAACTCAGATGGGCTCTGTGGTTTGGTTCTAGATTTGATCATTTTCCTACTAATGCCTCAGTCTTCTTCATCCAGCCACTACTGATGAATATAAAACCTGTCTTCATTGCTGTTACAATGATCCAAAGGCAGCTGGAAGGACACTGTTCAATGATGTATTAGGGTTAGCCTTAGAATATTGTGATTTGGGTCCAGCCATTGTGGCTTATAAACTGCAGCTTATAATGCAATGTGTGACATTTTTTATATCCTCACCTAATCTATTTTAAAAGGTTGTGCAAGTGGAAGACTGGTAAAACAAAAATGATGGCCTGTGTCAGTAGCTCCAGTATCACTGATCTTCTAATTCCTCTCAATTATTCTACCTACAAAATTAGCCAGCAACTAGTAGAGTGCAGGATCTGTGTATGTTTTCCAGTAAACTCCAACTATCATGACCCAGTGGCTCCAAACATTAGTAGAAACCACTAGGATGATAAAAAGCTTGAAAAAAAATCCTTAATGGCAGATGGACTTGTCTTATCATATCTTTTGACATAAGGAATGATCTTGGCTACACATTCAACTGGAGTTTCCAGAGACCAGTTCACTTCAGGGACCCTGGAGAATGGTTGGCTCTCATTGTTGTTCATTTTTGCTCACAGTGGTGGTCATTAGAAGCACTGGGTTCCAACTTCCATAGCTGTCATCTGACATATCTGGTGATCAGAACATTGGGAAGGCTTTGTTGGCTGGAAATTCTGGAATTTGTAGTTTCATCACAACTTGCGGACCCAACATTGGGCAAGGCTGCTTAAGACAATCCTGAGCTAAATGGACAAAATCAGCTTCCAAAATCTTGATACTTCCTGTACTAGTTCATGGAACTGACAACTCTGGATCTTCATCAAGCAAATACATTCTTAGTGCCGAAAGGTAAGTTTCCTTCTCCATAAAACCTGCAAAATATTCTCAATCTGGGAGAGGGAAGTATGAAATACCAGAAAGGCATTAATATCTAATTGCCTGTATTATTCCAGAAAAATTCCTATGTTATTTTTTTACTCATAATCCCATTTCTTGGACCTGTGATCACAACCATGCTCACCTGGTTGAATGTTCAATTCTGGATTGTAGGTCATCAGTAGGTCAGTAGGCTTGTAGGTCATCGATAAGTAGTTTCTACATGAAACTTCCAAATCAGCAATATGAGTTAGGATTTGAGTGTATTAATCAAGGTCTGGATTAGAATGATGCTGTATGAAGGTGCGGAAAAGACATCTACCTACCTCTGCCATCAAGCTGGCTGTTTCACCACTGTCTTCTCTAGGAGTCAGATTTGGCTGAAGGAGATTTCATCTCTGTATCTTCCAGAGTAGTAACACTGCTACAAGGAGAAACATTTCAGGATGTGGTAGGAAAGAGTGGCATCAAAGAGTTGAGTCAGCTCTGATTCATATCAGCTCCCCTTCTCTTCCACCCACCATGGGATTTGCAGTAAAAAGGAGGGATAAGATTTAATAGCAAGATCTTGCTGATTACAATTACATGATGACTGCTTTCCAGCACAGTTTGAAAAGACTAGGAGTGTGAGGCTCTGTTTTCCCTGATGTTTCTCTCCTATTTTCAAACAGAGTTGAAATGAAAACTAGGAAAATATTGCTTTAAAAAAACCGAACTTTAAAACCAAAATTAACATATCCATAGTTGGCCTTAAAACATTTTATTTTCTATTTTAATTTTTATTTCTATTTTTATTCAGTGTTGCAGCAGCATAAATGGTAACATCAGCAACATCCACAATATTAAAATACATATACTTCATAAGAAAAATGAAGTGATGAAAAATGAAGTGATGAAACAGTCAGTACTTGAGGAGTCAGAGGAACTAGAACCATTTTAGACCAATGACTTTGAAAAATAAAACAGATATCTAGAAAGACTAGATTGTAGAAAAAGAGTTATTTTATAATCAGAAAGGGAGAAATACATCTATAGTTGTATTTCTAATTACTGTAAAGAAAATTGAAAGCTGTTTCTTTGTATCCTTTTTCCTCCTTTGTTTTTGGACTTTTGGTTCTTTCTTTGATTCCCCCCCCCCCCTAGTTTTTGTTAGTTTCTATTTTCTTTCCTTATGTGAATGAAACAGATATCCAACCAAATGACTGAAAAATGAAATAAGCTCACTCACAGCTTGGGTGCTGTTACTGAAAAGACCCAATCCTTGTCATCACCAGCCAAACTCAGTATAGGCATTTGCATGTAAAGAAGAATAGCAAAATCTGAGTGAGGGGAGTAATTTATTCATTCAATCAAATTTGTAGGCTGTATCTGTGACAGTTGCAATTATAAGTGGCTTCCAAATATAAATAAATTTAAAAATGTCTTATGATAAAACAAAAATTACTAAGTGCATCAAGGATAAAAATGAAATGAATTATAACATTTCAAATGTAATGCAATATCCTGCTGTATACAGGTTATCCTTGATTTACAACAGTTCATTTACTTTAGTGACCCTGCTAAGTTACAACAGCACTGAAAAAGGTGGCTTCTAATAGTTTTTCACACTTATGACAGGGGTGAAATCCAGCAGGTTCTAACAGGTTCTGGAGAACCAGTAGTGGAAATTTTGTGTAGTTCAGAGAACCAGCAAATACCATCTCTGGCTGGCCCCAGAGTGGGGTGGGAATGGAAATTTTGCAATATCCTTCCCCTGCCATGCCCACCAAGCCACGCCCACAGAACCGGCAGGGAAAAATTTTGGATTTCACCCCTGACTTATGACTATTGCAGCATCCCCATGGTCACATGATCAAAATTCAGCTGCTTGGCAATTGGCATGCATTTATGACAGTTTCAGTGTCCTGTGGTCATATGATCGATCGCCTTTTGTAGCTCCTGACAAGCAAAGTCAATGGGGAAGCCAGAGTCACTTAAAAACCATGTTATTAACTTAACACCTGCTGTGAGTCACTTAACAACCGTGGCAAGAAAGGATATAAAATGGGGCAAAATTCACTTAACAAATGTCTCACTTAGCAACAGAAATTTTGGGCTCAATTGTGATCATAAATCGAGAACTACCTATATGAGGGAGCTGTATCATAACCCATTGAGAGTCTCAAAGTCTCAAAGGTTTTATGAACACCTGAGGATCAATGTTGTATGGATTTCAAAGGGATTGCTGTTCCATGCCAACCAACCTAGTGTCGGTAGAACATTCCCCATGTTCATTTGGTGATCACCAAATGATATGTATCATAATCCCAACCATTTGTTATTATAATGAAATACATCTTATTGCTCCAATCCAGAGGTGGGTTTCAGCAGGTTCTGACCAGTTCTGGAGAACCGGTAGTGGAAATTTTGAGTAGTTTGGAGAACCGGTAGTAAAAATTCTGACTGGCCTCGCCCCCATCTATTCTCTGCCTCCCAAGTCCTAACTGATTGGGAGGAAATGGGGATTTTGCAGTAACCTTCCCCTGGATTGGGGATGGAATGGAGATTTTACAGTATCCTTCCCCTGCCACACCCACCAAGCCATGTCCCGCCCACCAAGCCACACTCACAGAACTGGTAGTAAAAAATTTTGAAACCCACCACTGCTCCAATTCCAAGCTTTTCAGATACAGAACAGAGTTCTGTTTTTAAAATAACAATAACCCCTATGCCTAGTCAGAAATTAAAACCAAAATTTTGTGAACCAGCATTTAGTTCTTCATATTCTGAAGGAAGCAAAGGAGCTATAGAGTTATCTAGAAATGAAAAACATGTGCCTTTTTTGAAATATGTGCCTGTGACATCTCATTATCTCATGGGGAGTTAATCATGATAGACAGGTGCATGTGGCTATGACAAGTTTATAAAAAATGTGGAAAGTCAGTAAGAATAAAATCCTCTCTCACTTGGTTGGGGTCTTGGTCCAATTCACAACCCAATGACAGACAGACAGCAAACAGAGAGTTACTTCTTTTTATATGTACAACTTTTATTGAAAGTTTGAAAGGTAAAAACTAATACAAACAAATATACAGTAAGGAACAAAAGAGAACAAGAAATCAAAGAAGCAGCTAAAGTGCAAGAAAGGAAGAAAAGAAAAAAGATACAAATTGGTGTCTGATCCTCTTTACAGCAGATATAAGTAAATTATAAATTTATTTTTTTCTCTAAAGTTAAATCACAACTTTCTTCTTTCTATAATGTAGCCTATCAAACCCTGAACCATAAGTTTATTTCTTTCTGTATACACATAAGATCCATAAGGGTTTTCCAGTCACCAATAAATGTATCTTTAATCAAACAAGTCAATTTAGCTGTTTCAGCTTCACCAACCAGTCTTCCATTGTAGATATTGCCAAATCTTTCCATGTTGTGCATATAGTAAACCCCCTGTGGTTATCATACACAAAAACAAAGTTCCATGCCCTTTTTTCAAATGTTTATTTTCAGCCCAAAGAGGAAGGATTTTAAAAACCTCTGAATCATGGTATGTATTTGAATGCAAAAATTTCTAGCTTTTTTGCACATACACTAAGCACAAAATTACTTTTCCAGGGCTTTTTAATGCAAAATAATTTATCACCAGCAGAGAATGGCTTTTCAGAAAATTCAAAGGGCATCAGCTTTTACTCCTTATTTGAAGCTGTTTCTTGGTTTGAACTTTTTACAAGTGCCTGCATCTTCACAGCCCTGACTGCCCTTGAAAAAGCTAAAGAAGTCAGACTGGTTCATATTTAGATTAGAGACTGTAAAGAAATTTCAGAACTATGGACTAGACTGGGAAGATAAAAAAAAATCATAGAAAACAATAGCAAAGTATTTCCATATTATTGCCCAAGAAAATAGCGGAGCTGTTCAGCCATCTTTTTCACAGTTTCCGGTATTAGCAGCAACTATTGTGGATTTTTTCATATCATTACCTGAATTATAAAGAATACAGGTAGTCCCCAACTTACACAACTGGGCCCAAAATTTATTTTGCTAGGTGAGAAATTTGTTGATTGAGTTTTGTCCCATTTTACGACTTTTCTTGTTAAGTGAATCATTGCAGCTGTTAAATTAGTGGTTAAGTGAATCAGGATTCCCCATGGATTTTGCTGGTCAAAAGTTCGGAAAAGGTGGTCACATGACCCTGGGACACTGCAACCGTCATAAATTATGAACCAGTTGCCAAGCCTTTGAATGTAAATCTCATCACCATAGAGAATGCTGTAACAGTCATGTGAAAAATTGTCATAAATCATTTTTTTCAGTGCCATTGTAACTTCAAATGGTCACTAAACAAACTTGTTGTTAAGTCGAGGACTACCTGTACATAACCTCAGACTTCACTCTTGCTTCCTTGAAACCGTGTCCAGGTTTTAAAAACTAAGTTGGAAAGTGGAGGTTACAATTACCTTTAAAAGAATAAAATGCCATTGCAAAGAACATAACTTCTCCAAAAGTAAGCTTCTTCTTGTAGCTACTATTGTAATTAATGTTATTTAGGTTTCAACCTCCAAAACATCATTAGAAGAACCAGATTGCATCTATCCTAAAAAAAGCTATTTTTTCCTGTTAAAAATCTGCAGACAGAATTTATTGTCACAGAACAGCTTCTTCCTTTCCATTCCAAAGGAAATGGTGATGCAGCACAATATAAGCTGACATGCCTGGGTGGGAATGGAGGTTTGTACTGTTTACATTTCCAGTGAACAGCAGGAAGGGGGAATGAATGCAATCATCCCAGCTTCACCCACCATCCAGGTTCTCTCAAAAAGAGGACACATTGTTCACATACAATCACTCAACCATCTGTGATAAGGACAGATTTTTCTTAAAAAAAAAAAAACACCACACATAAATTAAATCTCCATGGAGCTTTCAACAGAATTGTGCCATGAAAATGTCACTATTTGAAGAAACTAAAGAAAAGCCAAGGATTGCTCTTGATTTCATCATGAGCTGGAAGATTTCCAACATGCAAAGAGGCCTAGTAATGGTGACTCAAGGCTTTTTGAGATATTGGGTCATGTCACTCCTTTCTATGTCCACTAACTTGCAAGGGGAAAATTAAAGAAATTGAGGATCCTTTTAAGTTGCATCTGATCTTCCTAAGATAGTATGAACAAAGTGGAAATTGTTGCAGGATTAATGAAGTCACCTAAACTCTCTTTATTGCAAGTGATAATACAGTCAAATGATAAAGGAACCCCCTTACATTAGAAAATGTTCTTCTGTGGCACACGACAAAAATATTAATATAATCAACACAAACAACCACGTTTTAAGTCCTTGCTTATTGATTGATTGATTGATTGATTGATTGATTGATTCAATTTATATGCCACCCTTCTCCAGAGACTCAGGACGGCTTACAATGCATTAAGCAATAGCCTTCATACTTTTGTATATACCTGCTTAGTAGGGCTTTCGGCCCCCTCTAAGCGGTGTTCTTTTTTATACAAAGTCAGCTTATTGCCCCTATAATCCGGGTCCTCCTTTTACCTACCTCGAAAGGATGGAAGGCTGAGTCAACCTTGAGCCTGGTGAGATTTGAACTTGCAATAATTGAAAACAGGTGGTGCTACTTAATAGCACTTTAGTCTGCTGCGCCACCAAGGCTTAGATACTGAGTTAGTCAAAATTTATTTATTTATTTATTTATTTATTTATTTATTTATTTATTTATTTATTTATTTTATTTATTAAATTTATATACCACCCTATTCCTAAGGGACTCAGGGCGGTGAACAGCGAACGATAAAAATACATTTAATATAAACGTTAATAAAAAAACCAATTAAAATATACTAAACACTCTGGTCCTAGATAATTCAAGACATCCCAGTTTAAAATAAAATCAAAAAGCAATATAAAGGGAAAGTTAGGCCAGGCCGGCCTGCTGAAACAGGAATTATAGTTTATAAAATTATAGTAAGTTCACTGAAAGTGGTAAGATAAATTCAGTTCAACTAAATTCAAATTCAGTTTTTCGGTGAATGTATTTGAACTGCTTATCCTAATGTCCCACCAGCCAGTTTTACAGAATGTACTTTCATGTCCTAGCCTTTGTCTCATTTTCAACCCACTGCTGTGGCAGCTTATGTTCATCTTTAGGTGTTCTGTTTTTTTCCCCCTTCTCTTCTCCTGACACAAGTTCAGTCATGCAAACATTCTGTAATGTCTCACTGACAAGATAGGTGATGATAAAGTCAGGGGCCAGGGATCTGCCCATCTCCCAATGACTAACTACAGTTTGTTGCAGACAGTCACCCCCTTCTCCTTTAAGTCCCTGGGTACATTGTTCCATCAGCTGCAGAAAACATCAGACTCCTGACTCGTGTTCAAATGAAGGACTTTCCTCTGTCCTTGTGATTGATACTCAGGCTATTTCTGCACATGCATCTATTATAATGGTCTTCTGCAAGATCAGTTCTGTATACCTGCAAACAAAGTAGCCAGGTGATATGTCAATGTCTCAGAACACAGACCCAGGCTGAAAAAGAAGGAAGCTCTTTTAATACATCCCTTCAAGTTTCTCACTGCAATACTCCTCCTGCCCATCAGCTTTTTAGCCAGGTTATTTGGACACAAGTGTCAGATATTGCCTCCATATGATGCACCAGAGACTAGAAGGGGTTAAGTCTTCACAGACATCACACATGTGACTATATCAGCCAATGAACTCTCTTATTGGACTCTTACCTAGAAACCACTTGGATATCTTCCCCTTTCTTTTCTCTCTCTCTCATCTATCTCTCAGCGAGACAACACGTGAACTTCTCTCTCCTCTCAACATCTGAGTCATACAGTTAAGGTAAAAATGTAACAGGACACCCTGTTCATTATCGTATGCATGTATATATTTGTAAATAATAAAAACAACCTTTTGAACCAGAAGCTGTATTGACCAAATAACTTCCTCATAGAACCAAATGAGCACGACCATCAATATATATCTGATAACAACTTTATTGGTTTTTCAGAAGACTACTAGTCTCATGTTTAGAAATAGACTGAGTACAAGTTACCAATGCAGAATATCTCCATGCTGATGACCAGTCACACTTATTAAGGAAAATGTTTGGTTATGTTGTTTCCACTGCAGGTGAAGACACATAGGAAATAATTCTAAGTCAGAGAATCCACTAGTACCTATATTTGTATGGTTCCACAACTAAGATGTAATGACAGGTGCCCTTCAAGCCTCATTAGGGAAGCAGATTAGAGCTTAGCTGTTAGGACAACACTAATTATACAGGTGAGAGCCCAGTGCGGCATACTGGTTAAGGCTTCAGGCTAGAAACCAGGAGACTATGAATTCTAGTTCACACTGAGGCACAAAGCCAACTGGTGACCTTGGGTCAGTTACCTTCTCTCAGCCCTAGGAAGGTAACTGACCCAAGGTCACCAGTTGGCTTTGTGCCTCAGTGTGAACTAGAATTCATAGTCTCCTGGTTTCTAGCCTGAAGCCTCAGCCCTAGGTTTCTCTCAGCCCTAGGAAGGAAGCAAACCACTCTTGAAAAAACCTTGCCAAGAAAATTGCAAGGACTTGTCCAGGAAATTGAATAGAAGGGGGAAAAGTATTCTGGTAGATTTTTTTGCCACACCAAGGGCTGAAGGAATGTACATTCATGTTGTTGTAAGGAAGAGTCTTGAGACTGCAATGATATAACACACTCAATTTAGCTACTGAATTAGTCCTTTTTCTGGCCTTAAACAGTACATCAAATCCATGTTTTTCAATTTGGCCATCTTAAGATGGATGCCTGTCAGTTCCCAGAATTACCCAACTGTGAGGTTATCAAATGCCTTTATAAATGTGTCCTTTGAATAGAGCTAATGTGTGGCTACATTCAAATTCAAGTGTTTCTAGCCATCGATACAATTATTTCAGATGATTTTTTAAATAAAGGAAATCTATTTGTCAGCTTTTAAGCCATCTTGCAATCACTCCCAGATGCTTGTTTTATAAATTAGAAACAGGTGTTCTCAAAATCCACTGGTGGAACTGGGTTTAGAGAAGCTATAGTGAACCCTTTGAGCTTGATGTGTCAAAAATCTGGAAAATGCCTGACACTTCTGGCATATCACTTCCTCCCTTCTCCCAGGAACAAAAAAGAAACAATTCTTTATATTCACATTTCTTTTAAAACAATACACTCCAATTATGTGTGGTACTATGTATTATATAAAAGATGTCAAATAATTATAAAAATGAAATAGAAATAAAACAAACTAATTTTCAGAGACTCCAGAGCCTGTGTGAGAACACTGCTTTCTCTGCCCTGTTAGATGTTGGAAAATGCTGGCATCTCACCCAAAATTTTGTGACACACATTTGCTTTTATTGTTTTAGAGAAAAAGGGCAATTTCATTTGGGTTTCCAAATATATATATATGCACATGTCCTACAGTGGCTCTTGTATGATGAGTTCTTTGAATGGGGGTTGTAATGAGTCATGCATTTGAGGTGTGAATCCCAAAGTCTGAAGGCCAGAGAAGTGGTCTCACTTTGCTGCTCTCTGTAGTTTGGCTTCAGTTCCATTTTCTTCTCTTTAACAAGAGATACTTGAAATGTTCAAAAAATGCAATGACCCCAAGAAAACATTTAACTACACAGTTCATCCACACAGTATGCTTTAAAAGGCAGGGGCACTGCCTTAACTAATTATATAATAACTGGAAATAGCCCAAATATTATCTGGACCTAACCTAACTTCTCCCATGTTGTATAAGTTCCTTAGTGAGGTTTTATTGCCCCTCTCTGATTTGAAGACAGAGATGAAACCCTAGAGAAGATCTGTTAAATAGGCTCCTCTAGGAATCCCACTTCTGTCACTCTCTTACTCTCTATTCCCTACAGCAGTTCTTCTCAAAATGAGGGCTAAGGAAGGGGTCTCAAAGATCCTTTCAGGAGGTCTGCAAAGTCAAATAAAGAAATATATTAAAACTTCTCTGTTTTAATTGCTATTAAATATCAGTAGATATAACTCACATAAACAAAAGCTCTTTGGGGCCATCAAACATTTTTAAGTATCTAAAAGGGTTCTAAGACCACAATGTTTAAGAACTGCTGCTCTACAACTACAGGAAGGAATAAAAAGGAGACACAAGCTATTCCTGGTATATTAGGTGAGATAAAGTATTATGTGGAGAAGTTTATTCTGAGCCGCACAAATATATTGAATAAAGTTCCATCTTTCAACCTATCCACTGAACCCTCACTGTCCATTTTAATATTATGTGGCATATGTAAAATCACAGGACAGAATGCAAAACCTATGGGTTTATTTTTCTAAAACTTAGAAAAAGTTGGAAGCAGGAAAAAAATATAGGAAAGAAAGTCATCTGCCTACTTCAGGTACAGACATTGCCCCAGGATACATCCAATGTTGTAATAAAGGGCAGATAACTCAGGGGTGAAATGCTCCTGGTTTAAGACCAAATTGCCTGATCCTGTAGCGATGGTGGTGAGTCGTTCAGAGAACCGGTAGCAAAAATCCCTGCCCACCCCCCCACCTCCCCATGCCCAGCTGAGCTTCATGATCATCAGATACTTTTTTTTACTTTTAAAAACATTTTTTCTTCAGCTGAAAAAAATGCTTTTAAAAGTAAAAAAAAAAGCCTCCTGATGATCGTGCGGCTCAGCTGGGATTGTCAGAGCCTTTTAAAAGCATTTTTTCTAAAACCTCGAAGAGGTTGTAGAAAAAATGCTTTTAAAAGTTAAAAAAAAAAAAGTTGGCCATGCCCACCCAGTCACATTACCCCCGCCCCCCCAAGCCATGCCCACAGAACCGGTAGTAACAAATTTTACATTTCACCACTGAGATAACTGCAGTGGATATGGGAGTAAAGTAGGGTGGGCAAAGTTCATGAACATGACTGCATCATGCCAAGATTTTCTGAGACAGCTAATTCTAGGTTTTCTCTTTTTAAATTATATCAAATCCCAGATTTCCATGATTAATATCCAAACAATTACACACACACACACAGAAACACACACACACAGACACACACAAATACATAGAGAGACATTACTCTTTTTCTCAACACACACAGACAAACCCTGTTTCCCCCAAAATAAGGCCTCCCCAAAAATATTTAAACGCATGTGCAACCGGTCCCCGCTATTTCATCTTGTTAGGGTCAGGGAGACAGAGCTGGAAATCAGGTTAGACAGCAAGAGGAGCCCCATCTTGCTCCACGTGCCCCAAAATAATAAGACCTCCCCAAAAATAAGGCCAAGCACTTATTTTGGAGTTCAAAAAAATATAAGACAGGGTCTTATTTTCGGGGAAACATTGTATACAGTACACACAAATGCACATATTTCTCTCTACACACACACACACACACCAAGCCATTAAGTTTAGTCTATATTTGTGAAAGTTAGAGGTGAGAATATTAGAATAAAATATAATTAAGAAATCCAAGATAAATTATGTTACAGGTAGTCCTCGACTTATGACCACAATTGAGCCCAAAATTTCTGTTGTTGAGGCATTTGTTAACTGAGTTTACCCCATTTTATGACATTTCTTGCCACAGTTGTTAAGTGAATCACTGCAGTTGATTAGTTAGTAACCCGATTGTTAAGTGAATCTGGCTTCCCCATTGACTTTGTTTGTTAGAAGGTTGCAAAAGGGATCACATGGCCTTGGGATACAGCAATGGTCATAAATATGAACCAGTTGCCAATCATCTAAAGTTTGATCACATGATCATGGGGATGCTGCAAAGGCTGAAAATGTGAAAAATGGTCATAAGTCATTTTTTTCATTGTTGTTGTAACTTTGAATCATACTAAATGTACTGTTGTAAGTCGAGGACTATTTGTATTTCCAAAACATTCCATGGAGCAACCATGAAAGGTCCTGCAGGATTTTGAGATGCTACTTTATAAACATGGAAAAAGAGAAATTGGGGCGGGGGGGGGTATTCAGATTGAACAGCTGATGCAAAAGAATGTGCTGAGACAGCTTGAGCGGGATGTCAAGATGAAAGGGCCAAGATAAACAGCAGCGGCCTACAATTAATTATTCATCAAGTTATTAATAGTTGCAGTTGTTCCTTTACCACAACGATCCCACTCACCCCAGTCCTGGGAAACAGGAAAGCTTCTGTTCAAATAATCATACTCCTTTCCAAACCAAACTCATTCTGCTCCTAACCCTGTAGATTTAGGAAGAAAGGAAGCCCCAATTCTGATAACCGTGGGTGAGGCATCTGAGGTGGCTCGGGAGTTCATGGCTTCCATGATGGCCATGGACCTGACCCAGCTAATTCATGGCCCTACGCACACGGGGGAAAACACACTGGACTTGGTTTTTGTCTCTGGACAGTGGTTGAGTGATCTCGAGATAGGGGATATAGTCATTGAGCCCTTGTCATGGTTGGATCACTCTCTCCTTCGCCTTGACCTTCGAACCGCGGCACCCCGCCGCAGGGAGGCGGAACCGATAAGATGGTACCGCCCCAGGCACCTGATGGAACCTGATAGGTTCCAGATGGAGCTTGGGCCAATCCCCGAGGATCTGGCTTACGCCTCGACTGGAGACCTAGTGGCCGCCTGGGACAGGGCGGCCGCTGGAGCTCTGGATCGAGTCGTGCTTTTGAGGCCTCTGACCTGGCGCCGATCTCACCTGGCTCCTTGGTTCACCGAGGAGCTGAGGGAGATGAAGCGCCGGAAAAGACACCTAGAGAGTAGTTGGAGGGCTAGTCTTTCTGAATCGTACCGGACACTGGTAAGATCTCATATTAAGAATTACCTAGTGGTGATAAAAGCAGCAAAATGTACTCATTTTGCTGCTCTTATTGCATCATCAGATAATCGCCCGGCCACCCTGTTTAGGGTGACCCACTCCCTGCTCCACCAGGAAGCGCGGGAGGATCCCTTGGAGGGAAGAGCCGAGGATTTTGTTCAGTATCTGCATGACAAAATCACTCAGATTCGGGAAGGTCTGGACTCCAACTGGGTAGGTCCAGCGAGGGTGACTGAGGCAGGTCTTGAGAATGTTATCTGGGGTGAGTTTGATCCTGTGACCCCAGATGATGTGGACAGGATTCTGGGTAGATTGAACGTGATCACATGTTTGTTGGACCCGTGTTCCTCCTGGTTAGTGCTGGCTTCTAAGGAGGTGATGCGAGGCTGACTCCAGGGGATCATAAATGTTTCATTGGGTGAGGGTGCCTTCCCCGCCGCCTTGAAGGAGGCGGTGGTGAGGCCTCTCCTCAAGAAGCCCTCCCTGGACCCGGCAGTATTGGCTAATTATCATCCAGTCTCCAACCTTCGCTTTGTGGCAAAGGTTGTTGAGAGTGTGGTTGCGTGACAGCTTCCCCAGTACCTGGATGAAACATCATATCTGGATCCATTCCAGTCGGGTTTCAGGCCTGGGTACAGCATGGAAACAGTATTGGTCGCATTGGTTGATGATCTCTGAAGGGCTCGGGACAGGGGTTGCTCCTCTGTCCTGGTCCTGTTAGATCTCTCAGCGACTTTTGATACCATCGACCATGATATCATGCTGCACCGGTTGGAAGAGTTGATGGTGGGAGGCACCGTACTACGGTGGTTCTCCTCCTTTCTCTCTGACTGGTCATAGTCTGTGTTGACAGGGGGGCAGAGGTCGACCCCGAGGCCTCTCATATGTGGGGTGCCACAGGGATTGGTCCTCTTGCCCCTTTTCTTCAACATTTATGTAAAGCCGCTGGGCGAGATCATCCGTGGTTTCAGGATGAAGTACCATCAGTACGCTGACGACACCCAGCTGTACATCTCCACCCCGGACCACCCCAACGATGCCCTTGAAGTGATGTCCCAGTGCCTGGAGGCCATACAGATCTGGATGGGGAGAAACAGGCTCAGGCTCAACCCATCCAAGACCGAGTGGCTGTGGTTTCCGACATCCCGATATAGTCAGCTGGTACCATCACTGACTATTGGGGGCGAATCATTGGCTCCCACGGAAAGGGCTCGCAACTTGGGCGTCCTCCTGGATTCACGGCTGTCTTTAGAAGAGCACTTGACAGCCATGACCGGGAGGATTTTTCATCAGGTTCGCCTGATCCGCCAGTTGCGTCCCTTTCTAGATCGGGACTCTCTACACACAGTCACTCATGCCCTCGTCACCTCTCGTCTGGACTATTGTAACACTCTCTATATGGGGGCCCCCTTGAGGTCACTCGGAGGCTCCAACTGGCGCGGAGTGCGGCTGTGCAGGTGGTTATGGGAGCGACGTGGAGTTCCCACCTCTTCTGCGCGAGCTGCATTGGCTCCCAGTGGTCTTCCGAGTGCGCTTCAAGGTTTTGGTTATCACCTTTAAAGCGCTTAATGGCTTAGGATCTGGTTATCTATAGGACCGCCTGCTACCACCAATAGCCTCCCACCGGCCAGTACACTCCCATAGAGAGAGGCTCCTCCGGGTGCCGTCGGCCAAACAATGTCGACTGGCGGCCCCTAGGGGGAGAGCCTTCTCTGTGGGAGCACCTACGATCTGGAACGAGCTCCCCCCGGAGATACGGAGGATCCCGGATCTGCGCACCTTTCGTCGCGCGCTTAAGACTTTTTTTATTTCATCAAGCTGGCCTGGCCTAAATCTTCTCCCCCTTTTAAATGTAAATTTTAATTTGTTTTTAAATTATGGGGTATTTTAAATTTGTTCAGCCAAATTATTTAATTCGTTTTTATTCTATTTTAAATTTTTGTATTTGTGTGTTTTATCCTATGGCTGTTCACCGCCCTGAGTCCTTCAGGAGTAGGGCGGTATAGAAATTTAATAAAATAAAATAAATAAAATAAATAAATAACGGTGAGTTTTCCAAGACAGTGGGAGGCGAATGCATTTTAGGTTTTGGAGCGTTGTTAAATCACTGAAGCTTTTTGAAATATAACCCCAAAAGAGTTCCATTGACAGCATTAAAATTACAACTCTCAGGGCAATGAATTGGGTTGCATTGAGAAGACCCTGAACTAACCTTTTTTTTCAGTTAATGGTTCCTAGTCTTCATAAATCTCTTGGACATGTTGCCTGTGCAAAGCCTATTTTACCAGGGTGGCCTGATGGGAAAAGCAAAAAATGTGCACTAGAACAAGTAATGTAATCAAGCACTTCCACAATGTTTCTCCACATTATATAGTATAGAATTTTATATCCTGGTATCACAGGCACTTTTATTTGCCTTTTGTCTAAACAGTAAAAACATGTATTGCAATTTTTATTAGTGGGGAGTTATTCAAGCTATCTGATAATTTGTATAGCATTTTTTCTATTTCTTTTTCAGCTCAACAATTCTCTTTTGGAAAAGTGGTGGTTAGGAATTTACACAATATCCCAAATATTGGTGCATTACTGTCACTTTTATTCCAATTCCTTTTCTGACATAGGGCCTTTCCTTTAAAAAAACAACTGCTGCAAATTTTTATTGAGCAACTTACCACAAACCCTAAGATTCCTTTTCTGATCAGTCATTGTGACTTAAACCCCATCATCATATTTACTGCAGGATATCTTTTGGGTCATAATTAATTTTTGGGAGGGAACTGAGGGCTGCAGGGCAGTGGTGGGTTTCAAAAATGTTTACTATGGGTTCTGTGGGCGTGGCTTGGTAGATGTGGCATGGCTTGGTGGGCGTGGCAGGGTAAGGACTGTAAAGTCTCCATTCCCTCCCCACTCCAGGGGAAGGTTACTGTAAAATCCCCATTCCCCCCTATCTTTCTGAGGGAGGGTAGTTTTAACTATTGTTGTTTCTTGTATTAAATTGCAGTACAGGGTATACGCAACAGGTTTTTTACACTGCCTATCTATAAATGCTAGGAAGATGTGTATTATCAGAAAGAATTCTGTGGACTCCAAACTATGGAAATATCAGTCTCTAGACCATGAGCCTAAAGTTTGCTTTGCAACATGAAAGAAATGGCTTTCTCCTGCCTTTTGTAAAAAAAAGTGTTTTCAACTTCCCAGTCCTGCCTAGAGCCTTGATATTTTTGGTGTTGTTATCTGGGTAATTTGTCTGGGTTCAGGATCCTCAACAGGGCTTGGCAGAATGTTTATGAAGCACTGAGTTCTGATTGCCACGTACACCAATGAAATTTGTTTCTGTGTTTGACTAATGGCATAGTAGATGAACATGTGCTAGAAACTTCAAATACTGCTGCAACTCTGATTTATTTTATTATCTTGAAAAAAACCCAACAGTCTCTGGGTTTGTTTCACGTACTGAGACATACCTTGGGTGGGCCCCATCCATAGTTGAGTTTATGGTCACTGCCCTCTAACAATGCTGTTCTTTAACTTACTGGATCTGATGTTCTGTTGGCCTAGAAAGCCACTTCTCATAACACGGAAGGCAAAAGACAATCTTAAATGCATTATTTAATAACTCATGCTTGGAAGACAATGGTGAGTTCTGTACAAAGTTTGCTTGGTTCAGCAAATGGCGGTGAGGATAGTGGAAAAGGAATTGCAATGCTGCCATTGCAAACATGACTGACAGCAGAACAGTGCAACATGGACAGGTTGATACTATCTCACTTTGGGCCTGTCATCCACCTTTCAAGTCTTTCCTTTCTGACCAATGGTTTAGGAGTGTGTCTCATTTTAAGAAACATGGGGGAAATTCTTTCTTCTTTCTCAACTCTTGCTTGTAGCTGCCAGCATTTTGCGCCCACTCAACAGTGAAATTTCTGCTTTGCTGCTCATGCAAACTCCTTCCTTCCCTCAAAGCTCTGTAATTCAAATACCCATTTTTAATATACCACCTAAGCGGTATCCCCTTTAGGCAGCAGAGAGGAGCGTTTGCTGACATACAGACACAGACACAGACACACACAAATAACAGTTATAATTATATAACATTTATTTAATTGTTGGATGAAGATTTCTGCAGAGAGTTTTCCTGCATAGTTTTGGTTAAAAAAAAAGATCAGTACATACGCTTACATAAAGTGTCATATAAGAACCCTACACAATGCATAGCGTGTATCTTTGGTATCAGAAGAGTAGGGAGAGGAATGAGGGGCAAATGTCAAAATATACGGTACATTGTGACATCACAACAAATACCATATTACATATGTTTGTCACAGCTCATATCTTGTTTTTTCTGTCCTGATAGTTAGTAATGGACATTTCAATCACCATCATCATCATGACTATCTTCCCTCCTCCTTCTCCTCTTCATCCTCCTCCTCCACCCGTTCATTCTCATTCTGATTCAGTTTGGTGGAAAAGGAAATCAGCTTCTTTTCTTCTATTTTTCCTAAAGAAAATACTGGTGAAATTCTTGGAAATCAGTCTGAGAATACTTGCATTCACTTTGAGTTTTAGTTTCCCCAAAGTTATCTAATTTGTGCCCTTCTCTATCATTCTCTAAGTACTTGAGAAATAATTGAAACTCTCCTTTAAACTCTTTAAAACTCAGGCCCCTATGCTTTCTGTACTGTTCACTTTGAGTTCATGTGATTGAAAACAAATGTAACCATAAGCCATCAGAAAAGTGGAAATGAAACAGTTTGTCCAGGATCTAATATTCTGCGTTACCACAACATATTTATGAAACAACAGTAGAAACGGTAATGCAAGGTTTTCAGTCCTGCAGTCATTCACATGTACCCTATGGAGATAATAGCCGATACTAATTTATTTTCTCATCTATTTTTTGGAGGGAGGGGGTAGTTAGACCTCAGCTTTTATCTTGCTGAAATTCTTCCTCCAAAAACAATTGCTTTAAGGAATGCTTCATTTCCCGATTGTTCTTTCTCCAACTTCTTTTATTTTTAAAGTAGATAGAGCAGGGAAATTAAAACAGAGACAGAGAAATCTTCAAGTATTTAATGAGATGCAATTAAAATAAAATACGAATGATACAAGTTTTATGTGCATTCAAGAAGCAAGACCATCCTGCTTCTTTTTCTTTGAAGCAGCTTGAAATATTTTCTTTACCTATATGAGAGAGAATTAGCTATGCTTTCGATCAGTCAGTTTTTTATATTTTGCTTTATTGTGGGTCCAATAGAAGTAGGGTCACAGAGCTCCCAGAGAATTTTGGATATTGGGATAGAAAGAAAATTAAGGACAAGGCAATCATGAAAAATTAATAACTAACTGATATGACAGTAGATTAGTACTTGAGTATAAATGTCTTCCTTCCTTCCTTCCTTCCTTCCTTCCTTCCTTCCTTCCTTCCTTCCTTCCTTCCTTCCTTCCTTCCTTCCTCCTTCCCTCCCTTCCTCCCTCCCTCCCTCCCTCCCTCCCTCCCTTCCTTCCTTCCCTCCCTCCCTCCTTCCCTCCCATCCCCTCTCCTCTCCTTTTTGTAAAATGTTCAAAAGTGAAGTTTTTATTCTTTTCACAGATTGTCAGAACATATTTTCCCAATGGCTGGATTCACAAAATAAGCTAAACTGAAACCCAGGTGAATAAAACTTAATTGCTGTGGTTACATAATATGTGTTGGAGACATCACCCCTATTCACCAGATTGTTTCTTTAATGGGGCAGAAGAGACAAAAATGTCCTACTTTACAGTTCTTTTCTGCTGCTGTTATATGTGGAGGAAAGGCTTAAGGCCAGTAACACCAAATGCTTCTCTCTTTGGGATGATCCATGTAAATTATCCACAATGTTTTTTCAAGCCCGGACAGTTTTTTCCCTTTTTGATATATAAAGATACCAATACATCACATAAACTTCTCATTATTTTTCCTGTCCTTCTCTCCTTGCATTAGTCTGGCTTTTATTCCACTGTACCAATTTATTGGTATGATGTTTGCTGAGAACATTAAACTGTACTTTTTTTTGCTAAGTAATAGCTTGATGCATATATAGAAAGACAGTGATGGAGTTCCTTTAGGCCAGGGCTGTCAAAGTCGCATCGTCACGGTAGCATCACGTGATGTATCGAGAGTTTTTCCCCCTTTGCTAAACCGAGTGTGGGCGTGGCCAGCACATGATGCATCCGGCCCGCGGGCTGGGAGTTTGACAGTCCTGCTCTAGGCCATTTAGCCACTCATGTAGTACAAACCTGGCCTGTGTTTCATCCAAGCCTACAAATAGTTCTACAGACGGTCCTGTTAAATTATCTCCTGTAATATCTGTACAAGGAGGGACAACTAGTTTGGTCTTGAATGCTGGATGAAGAAATATGTTTTATAGGCTGATGCAGACAGTGATTCATTAGATTGCAACCATGGCTTGTGGGAAGGGGATCTCTGGCTCCACTACAGATCTACCCTAACGCTGACTTCCTTGCGCTTAGTTGCAACAGAAGGAAAACTTAGACTGAAGCAGTTGTGCATGGGCAGCCGAGCTCCTATTGCACCCTCTCTGACATGAAGATTTATCACAATTTCTATCCACACTCATCTCAGAAATGAAATTTATGCCAGCACAAGGGACAGTTGTATGTCCTGTATGTCATGTACGAAGTCAGATTGCCTGAAATTTCCCATTTCTTCTAGAAAGGAAGAACTTTTATCTTTGAAAAAACACAGGCAGATTTTTTTTTTTAAAAAAAAAAAACAAGGTTTGTGATGAGGTAGATGGAGGAGTTAAGATTTTCCCCCAACTTCTGATTAAAATTAGAATCTGAGTGAAGGATTTTCCAGCCTTCTCCAAGTAACAAATTAACACAGGATAATATGCATCTTAAGAATCTGTTTTCTAGTCTAGAGGAATTAGGAAACCACTAGCTAAGAACTATACTAAACTTTATTTATTTATTTCTGTATGTTTAAGTCTAATTGATTGTTTCTGAGATGTCCAGTACTGTCTCTTCAATTCAATTCAATTCAACCCAATTCAATAACTGTCTTTTCTATGATGTAGAACCTATGATTCAAGTTAGTTCTAAAGAACAAACTAGCATAATTTGTGATTTGTTCAGAGCCTGAAGTCTGATATAGGTCAGTATTAGAAGTTCCTTTAAAATGTTGTTTGTGTTTTTAACAGCCTTATTTATTTATATCCCACATTTATTATTTTTATAAACAATTCAAGGTGGCAAACATATCTTATACCAGTGATGGCTAACCTTTTTGGCACCGAGTGTCAAAAGCAAGTGCGCGAACCATGGGTGGGTTCCGCTTACCTTTACTACCGATTTGCAGCGAGAGCGCACACGCACTTCTGCGCATACACAGTTCACCCATGATGACATTGTGGCGGGTGGGCGGCGCCTCCCACTGGTTTTACTACTGGTTCTATAGAACTGGACTGAACTGGGAGCAACCCACTACTGGTACGAACCGTCAAAATGCAATGTGAGCACCCCACCATGTATGCGCCCTATCCCATGTGCATGCAGCCCCTGGGCATGCACCCTGTCCCCCCGACAATGTGCCCCACCCCCCATGCATGCACAGCAGAGACCTGAAGACCAGCTGACTGGCAGGAGGGGTACGCGCATGGGTGGTAGAGTTGGGCTGGAGCAACGACTGGCGTGCCACAGAAAGGGCTCTGCGTGCCACCTTTGGCATGCATGGCATAGGTTCCCCACCACGGTCTTATATTCTTTCCTTCTCCTATTTATCCCACATCAGCAACCCTGTGAAGTAGGTTGGGCTATATTTTTATTTCATTTGGCTTTGGTTATTCTTCATGTAACTATGTAGAGTTAAAGATTATTATCTTTTATCTTCTTCCTTTTAAAAATAAAATCTATTTCTATTCAGCCCCTTATGAGATTAATGTATTCCCCCAAAAGCAGGGAGGATCTGATTTCATTAGCTATACAGCTCAATGTTTTTGGGCCAGAAAGAGGTGCTTTAAAATCCCTCTCTTTTTTCAAACCCCGTAGCCTGTGTGAGGCTTATCCTACACATACCAGGGTTGGGGGGAGTATGTTAGAAAGTTATATGGTGTAAAATCTATGAAGCTGCTAAACCAAGGCAAGATCTCTCCCTCTCCTTCTCTCTCTTTCTCCCCCACTCTCTCTCCCTCTTCCTCTTCCTCTCCCTCCCCTCCCCCCTCTCTCTATTACAGAATATCACATTAATACATAAAATTCACAAAAACAGCATATAAAATGAGCATCATAAAACATCAGGGCAATGGATTATTTTAAAAACAGCATGAGTGATGTATAAAATTATGAATAAAATTAAATTATGTATGGGCAGTTACTGGGGTAGCTATAGCCGGATATCTAGATTGTTTAGCCCTTGGACAGCAGTGCCTTCAAGATGATGTATTTCATGCAGAAATCCAAGAAACCTTCTGAAGTTTGCGGGATGTTTCCACGTTCAGAATTATCAACTAGCCCCCATTTATATTTCCAATATTGGCACCAGTCATAGTTGGTTCAAATCCAGTTGAGCAGAGATAGGAGCTGAAGCTAGGAAACACAGACCAAGGAGAGTACGGGAAAAGGATTTTGAGAGCTACAAACCTTCAACCAGTTGAACCAGTCTTCAGAAGATGTGGGCGCTTCATTACTGCAGGTTTTTAAGAAGAGACTGGACACCACTTGTTGGAAATGGTATGGGGTCTCCTGCTTGTGCAGGGAGTTGGATTAGAAGACCTCCAATGTCTTTTCCAGCTCTATTTTGATTGATTGATTGATTGATTGATTGATTGATTGATGATTGAACCTTTGGTCTCAGCTACACTGATATGGAAGCATTTCAAAAGTGAACCAATGCAGTTCACATGGGATTATCTTTAGTCATAAAACTGGAGACAAGGCAAACTATAACATAGTCCATCAGAAGGGCAAGAGGCTGGTGAACTGTGATACTCAGCTTCCTTCATCTCAGCTCCTCCCAGTTCATTGCTGTCCAGATGTATTAGACTATAACTCCTGTCATGGCTCCTGGTGAAGAGGTTTTATGTTATCTAGATAAATTGGATCAACCATTCTCAAAAATTCTCAGTTAATTTATATCCTTGATCTTTCATGGTATAGAGCCGTTTCCCCTTAATTTGCAACCGTCATATGAGAGTAGAACCTCCATCATTCCAGGAAAACAATCATAATAAAGTAAATTAATGGGGATGGTGCTCTGGCAGCTGATAAGGGATTCTCAGGTCCCCCAGCCTGCCCTGATTGTGCTGAGAACTGGTCCTATTGGAGCCAAAAAAACTGATGATGCTACTTCCTCCTTCTATATCCTTCTTTCCGTTAATCCGTCATCCCCACTAAACCATACTGGCTGATCTCAATAATACTGGGAAGTGCCTGCCTACTTTTCTTACACCTCACTACAGTCTGGAAGCACTACTCAATGGCTAATTCGCTTTGTGTTATTCTTATTCTGGTCTCAACTCTAGCAAAACAGATTACCCTGTGATGCCAAAAAGATACTGCATCATTTTTCTTCTCCTCCTTTAGCTTGCTGTTGGACCTTTTCAATCGCTTCCAGAAAGCAGAAGGAAATCAGCGACCCCTTCTCTTTTTCTCTTTTCCTATAAAGGTGGATTAGTCTCTTTGACTGCGCCCTGGATGTACTTCTGCCCCGCTGCATTCCTCCTTAAGAGACGGGGGCAGGAGAGGCTCGCTGACCTAAATATAGACGGATCATGGTAACGGAGGGCGTAGAGCAGACGGGGGGTATGTACGCGTATGTAGATATATATACTCCCTCTCACCCCCCCCCGTATGTGGTATGTGTGTGTGTGAGATCGCGCCTGCAGCTGCAACAACTGTTGGGTTTGGGTTAGTTTAGGAACCCCCTTTCTCCAGCTATTTAGATGCACGTCATTACTGTAGTCCTTTTAGGCTAAAAGACAAAGCGCGAGCAGCCGTTCATTCTGCGGAGTTTGCCTTTAATATTTTTAATGTCACCTCCAAAGATTCCCCGCCCACCCAAGCCGGTCATTCCTTTAAACGATGTTCAATCCGCTTAAGGGTCCCTGTTACAGATTTCAAGGGATTTCCTGCTCAAACTGGCAAAAAGCCCCACCGCCGTTTTCAGCAACTGGATCCCACAGGTTGCTTTATAACTTCATTACTTCCTCTTTTTTTTTTTTAAATGTACTTTATAACTAACTAACTAAACATGATGTTTAATTCTGTAAACTGCCATGCTCAGTGATCATGGAACTGCAGTTGGAGCAGAGTGGTGAATATATATTGGATTGGGTGACAGATCTCCAATCACAAAATGTAGGTCTGTGTCTATGTAGGTTTTAGGATTTTTTTTTTTCATCCAGAGGCTGGCTTGTTGCCAAGTTCCATTGTTTGAACTAAGGGGTTATGACTTCTGAGATGATTATAAGACTCAAATCTATCCTTATGGAAAGCAGGGGCAGCTTTTCCAGTAGGACAGACTATTCATTTTGCAAGAAGTTTTAAAAGTAATCCTTGGTGACCTGCATGATTCAAGCATGCTTAGTTTAAGACATCAGACTAAAACCAGTTCTTGCAGGCATCTTGTTTTGATTGCTCAGAGATGTCCCAGAATGGAATCGCATTTTTTCAGGTCTCTTATTATGCTTGCAACATCTTCTATTTTTGTTCAGGTGGGTTTTCCCTTAACCATCTCTAATGATGCACGGGAGCTTTGTGTGCTACCCCTCAGATGTTCAGGTGTTAGGAACTCTAGAATCCCTTTATTCAAGGTACATACCTGTTCAAAACATCTTAATTTTGTCAGTCACTTGATCTGAGTGAAAGAATACTAAAACCCAATTCTTTTGAAGTGTTAGCTCTACTTTTCTGAATATTATTTGGGAGGATAGTAGTTACCACAGCTATTTTTTTTTCTACATGACTTGCATAAATGAAGCACTCTTTGGAGACACACCCACAATTTGTGTACATTTCAGCATCCAAATGAATCACTTCCACAGAAGGTCTGGTTGGGAAAGAACAAAAGCAATCTAACCATAAAAATAGTTGCCTGACAATTCATTGTCTTAACCTGTCTAAGCTAGACAGTTCTCCCCCCCCCACCCCACACTTCATTGAATCATTTAAGCTCTGTGTTCAGGATCCTTTGCAGAGTTTCTCCTTTACAACCAGTTGCTTAAATCTTCTAGAGTCATATGCCAAACCTTTTGAATTAATATGTAGACAAGAATGTCTATGGAGATTCTCAGTCTACCAGTTCATGCATATCCCAAAGCTCCTTTTTCAAAAGGCAACTTTGTTTTTCCTTGAAGATGTTTTGCTTCTCATCTATGAAGCTTCTTCAGTTCTGGCTGAAAAACACTTTTGGGATGGACACAAGAACCTAATTCTTCTAAATCTGCAGCATGATACATTTTGTTAAGGGATTAAAAGACTGTCTTTTATAAAGCATCATCAACACCACCACCACCAGATAATGGCTATTTAAGGAGGGTTAGAAAGTATGGTACTGGTGCATATCTGGAAACAGGAGTTTCAGATTCCCCTGCTAGGAATGAGAAAGGATGAATTCTGTTATTTCCAGAAAAAAACCAAAAACTGTTATATGAAGATATGGCCCACTCAGAATTACTGAAAAGATTAAAGATGTAGTAAGAATTGTTTTGTCTCTTAAGAAACCTATAAGCAGGTCAAGAAGCAACAGTAAGAACTGAACATGGAACCACTGATTGGTTCAAACTTGGGAAAGGAGTCCGGCGAGGCTGTATACTGTCGCCCTGCCTATTTAACTTATATGCAGAGCACATCATGTGAAAGGTGGGGCTAGATGAATCAAAAGTTGGAATTAAGATTGCCAGGAGAAATATAAATAACCTCAGATATGCAGATGATTCCACTCTAATGGCAGAAAGTGAAGAGGAACTAAAGAGCCTCTTGATGCAGGTGAAGAAGGAGAGTGCAAAAGTTGGCTTGAAACTCAACATTAAGAAAACTAAGATCATGGCATCCGGCCTTCTCAATTCCTGGAAAATAGATGGGGAAGAAATGGAGGTAATGACAGATTTTATTTTCCTGGGCTCCAAGATCACCACAGATGGGAACTATAGCCAAGAAATTTAAAGACGCTTGTTCCTAGGGAGGAAAGCTATGGCACATCTAGACAGCATACTAAAAAGCAGAAACATCATTCTGCCAATGAAAGTATGTATAGTCAAGGTTATGGTTTTCCCAGTGGCAATGTATGACTGTGAAAATTGGGCCATAAGAAAGGCTGAGTGCCAAAGAATTGAGGCCTTTGCTCTATGGTGCTGGAGAAGACTCCTGAGAGTCCCTTGGACTGCAAGGCGATCAAACCAGTCAATCCTAGAGGAGATCAATCTTGACTGCTCTTTAGATGGCCAGGTCCTGAAGGTGAAACTCAAATACCTTGGCCACCTAATGAGAAGGGAGGACTCACTGGAGAAGAGCCTAATGCTGGGAAAGATTGAGGGCAAAAGAAGAAGGTGACGACAAAGAATGAGGTGGCTGGATGGAGTCACTGAAGCAGTAGGCATGAGCTTAAATGGACTCCAGAGGATGGTAGAGGACAGGAAGGCCTGGAGGAACGTTGTCCATGGGGTCGCAATGGGTCGCAACTAACAACAAAGAATTGTTTAGGACAAGCTGGAATATACCATGTCTGGTACCGGTATACTGTATCTACAAATTTGTGGAAGGATAAAATCCCATTTTAAGAATGAGGGAAGGGCATTATGAAAAATGACAGAATTTAAAAAACTTATTTAAAACTCATACAATGGTAAAAAGTTCTTTTTTACATTTCCAAAATACATTTGAAATACTTTTATAAATTATTATATATATTCTTTTACAACTTCAGGTGTTAAATATCAATGGTAGATTATTTTATAAAAGATTTTTTTTAAAGATTATATTCAATATAAATTTTAGATTATTCATCCACATGTTTTCCAACTGTTCAAACATTATATCCAAAATTCTTTGCCCATTGAATCACACAGTGTTTCACGTATTCATTCTCCAAATTCAATTTCAGGAACAATTTATAAAGCTTCACAATAACATGTGAATCATTGCCACAAAATACAATTTCAAATTCATTTTTTTATAAAATCATAACTTTTGTATAGGTTGAATCTCTCTTTCAATTATAAGTAAATAAACCAACAACAAACATGTCCTTCTGACCTTAACTCTTCTTTGGACTTGAGAGGAGGTTCTCCTTGATTAAAAAATATTATTTGACCATAAGCCCACTTGTTTGGCCTCGTCCTTGTTTCTTTTCTAAAAGAAACTTCCTGAGGTGACACACAAAGAGATACTTTCATAAAGAACCATTTTACATTTATTCCAGGCCCCTAGGATGGCATGCCTAACAAAATGATTCTTAACATCAACATTTGTTTTAACCTTGTCACAGCATAAGAAGGCATGCCATCCAAATCTTAGTTCATGGCCCTCTAAATCAAGTATTCCTTTGTTTTAGAGAGTTACCCACTCTTTCAAATCTGGTAAATTCAAACTTCCTCTTTCTTTAGCATCTTGCAGTAGTTTGCATCTAAACTTGGGCTTTTTTCCTTGCCATATGAATTTACAAATGTCCTTTTGCTATTGTTTAAATAGAATGTCAGTGGTCAATATCAGTAAATTCTGAAATAAAAACAGTATCTTTGGCAAGATGTTCATTTTAATTACAGAGATTCTACCTAATAGGAAGAAACACTGACTTACAATTTGCTTTCTATAGGCTTATATTCTAGGCATCAAAAACTGGTAAAGGTACCATGGGGAAATTAGAAACCAAATAGCTTATTTTTTTCCCCTGTTTATTCTTTCTTTTTTTACATGCATAAACAACAATATATAACAATATAATGGAGACTTTAGTATTAACCATTAAGCTTAAGATAGAAAGCTTTATTAAATAATAAATAATATATTTTGCAGTTGTTTATCAATGCCACATCCAGCTTTAGGAATCTCACACTTATCAATATTAACATTTTAAAACTGGTGGTCAATATTGACATTAACTTTCTTTTTTTCTTTAAAGTTAATTTAAACAGCAGTATTTATAATCCCCAATCAACATCGTTTAAATGCCAGTGGAAATATAATGTACTGTTGTGTTTATAATACAATAAAGCGGGGTGAAAGCCTTATCATTTTCCTCTTTTTAAAAATATATCCTTTTGTTGGCCTTAACAGGAGGAAGTGTGAATATATTACGTGCAAAGTGGAAGTATTTTTTTTTTTACACTTTTTGGACGAATCTAACAGAAAGGAAAGCTTGGCAGAGACAAGATTTTTCTCCAAGCTATTTATTGTCTCTCCAATAATTTTCGTCACTGTAAACTGAGGTGATGGAGATACATTTCAGGAGCAAATATTTGGGAACTTTGAAGATTAATATCTGGTACAAACATTGGCTTTTTAAGCGGTAAGTATTATGAGTGTTAGAGTATGTATGCATGATATGCAGGCAGTCCTCGACCAATTCATTTAGTGACTGTTCAAAGTTACATCGGCACTGAAAAAGTGACATGACCATTTTTCACACTTACAACCATTGCAACATTCCTGTGGCCAGGTGATTAAAATTCATATGCTTGGCAACTGACTCAGATTTATGACAATTGCTATGTCCCGGGGTCATGTGATCACCTTTTGGGATCGTTTGACAAGCAAAGTCAATGGGGAAGCCAGATTCATTTAACAGTCGTGTTACTAACTTTAACAACTGCAGTGATTCACTTACCAACTGTGGCATGAAAAGTTGTAAAATGGGACCAAATTCACTTAACAAACTTTTCACTTAGTAACAAAAATTTGGGTCTCAATTGTGGTCGTGAGTCGAGGACTACTTGTATATATATGATGTCACATTCTTTAATTTTTATTTTAATGTAAAATAAAAGTATGGTTTTATTTATATATTCATGTCCTGGCTTTCAGACCTTTAGTTATGTTAAAGCATGCATTGCTTCATTGGTACTGCTAATAATTTCAGGAAAGTGGGTTTAATTAAATAAAAATACAGACTGACAACTAGGAGAGTTCCTTATTTATTGATTAAAAGATATGTTAGCATCTTCAGATCTAGTGATTAGATTCATGCGACATGCTAAACCCAAATTAACAGTTATATTATTAATTAACATTATAAAACTTCACAAAAGCAGAACAAAGGATATGAATTAGATAGAACTGTATAGTTTGCAGGAGGATTCCATAATGATATTATGGAGGAATATATTATGACATAAGCTTTATCGACTAGAACTAAACCAAACTAACTAAAATGAATGATTAGTCTCTAGTCCTCCATAGCTAATGCAGTAACACACTGGTTCGGTTTGCATAAATCCAGACTAGGCAAGTGTTTGGGATACAAATGAAAACAAATAAGAAAAATATTTAATTTTTAAAAGGTGGAGGATACTGATAGAGCCACTGTAGTGTAATCTACTATTAGTCATGGAAGCTCCATGATTGACTTTGGGCTGCTGTCTTACTCTTAGCCAACTGCAAATGGAGTGCAGTGATGAAAATGCTGGACCAAGAACAGGGAGACCCAGCTTCTAATTCATCTCCTGCTAAAGAAGCTCCCTAGGTGATTTTGGACCAGACGCTCTCGTTCAACCCAGTCTTTCTCAGAAGGTTGTTGTGGGGAAAGCTGGGGGAGGGAATACTTTATAAGTAGCCTTGAGCTCCTGAGGAAAGGCTGGGTATCAATCTAAGGAATATGTGTCCTGCAGCTCATTCTGTTGTAGCCCAGTGTGAGACTTACATGGACATAGAGGATACAGTATTTATTATATGTTAGACTGATTAGTTGCCTTTCCTCCAGAGCTCAAGGCCACCCTTGTGGCACTGAATAATGCTTTAAGAAGAAGATTGGAGTGGTGAAGAGAGTTGAGTTACAAGCAACATTTTTTACTTAGGGTTTCTCTCTCTCTCCTTCCTTTCCTTCCCTTATATAAAAATCAATAAATGCTGATTTCCAGATTCCTCTGTGTCAAGGGGGCAAGGAGAGGCAGAGGGTTAGGTGTTCCACTGTTTTATTCTTTCAGCCTACATTTTTCACTGTTAGACAATTCAACTTCTATGCTATTTTAACCTTGAGAAGGGGCTTAAAGTTAAAACCCTGACAATACTCCTGGCTGAACAGACTAATGCGAAAATACAAGCCTGATGGACCTGGAATAGTGATGGTACATTTAACTGCTTTAGGAGAGCACAGCAGAATGGCAGCAGATGAGGCCAGTGGTATCCAGAGTAAACTCTGATGTTGTCAAAAATGCCAGCTCACCATGCAGTTCTTGTATCATCACGTCATGACACATGTACCATCATTTCTCCATCTCCTTGTCAGAGTGGAGAGACATCGTGGAGTTGATGTTTGTGGATAAAATTGATGCATGACCAGAAGGAAGGCATGAGTTGCCATCTGTATGACATGGTCAGTAAGACTATTCCTCTTCTACCTGCTATCAGTTGCCTCATTTCATCTCCAGTGTAATACAGATGCTCCCAGAATTTCAGTCCCCAAGCAATATGGTCATTAAGCCAGTCATAATGTGATCAGACTCATTTACTATGGTCATTAAATGAATCACCACAGTTGTTAAATGAATCCAGCTTCTCCAGTTGACTGCCTGGTAGAAAACTGGCTGGTAAGGTTGCAAATTATGATCGCATAACCTCATGATATTGCAAATATCACAAATGTGAGCCTTGTGCCAGATTGCCAAAGGGATGGTGCAATGGTTGTAACTTTGAGGATGCATCCTAAATCATTTTTTACAAGGCTTTTGTAACTTTGAAACATCATTAAATGAACAACTTTAAGTTGAGGATCATCTTTAGATAACAAAGCATAACACCTTGTGACAGTTATTGGATGCTTAGCAGCTCAAGGAGGAAGCCATCAGTTTAACAGTGGTAAAACTAAGGGTGATTTAAGTCTGCCTCAGTACTGGGCTGGGATTAGAAGAAGACAATACTGTACTTGGTAAATAAATGTTGAATACATATGTTCAAAGGCCCATAGTCTAGGGACTTAGAAAACAAATACAGAAATAAACACTGACATGCCTCAATTTTTAGTATCACAGGTCCTTAGAAATGAATTCTAATTCAGCCTTCTGTCCAGAATGAAATCTAGACTGAATGCTTAGAATCTATTGAATTCTGCTGTTGGCGTATGGCACTACTTTGTTTTTTTATTAGACATTATAATAAATGGGTCTTAATATGTCATACTTCTTTATCAATAGTATATCATTATTTAATATCATCCTTTCATATTTAGTTCAGTTATATAGCTAATAATTATATTATACATCAAATTATTACTTGTCATTATCTTTTCCTTTAATTCTTTAATATTTAGTGCCCTATGTACTTTGTTATTAATATTGTTATCAAAGACTTTGGCTAGCCTTCTTCTTCCCCACTTCCAGCCCCAGAAATAATACTATTTGGTTGCATTGTATAACATCACTTGGTTATTGAATTACCCATTTTCTAGATTTGAGGTTTTGAATTACTTTGCACGGCACAGTAAACCCCCTACTCCACCCCAACATTGATTAACATAACTACATTTAGCACCTTGTGCAGATGTCCTAATATAATATGTATGTTGTCTGAATGCTACAGTGCACTGCCTCTCTGTATTATCTTACCTATGCTATTTAAATGCAAGCACGTTTTGGAGTGAAGGACAAATTTATGCTTAACATATTTATGCTGCTTCTTCATGGAGTATCTATTCCTGGAATAGGTTGATGCTGCCTCCTTGTGGCAGTTATGGGGCCTAAAACATGCCCCCCAGTTGGCATACATTATCTTAACCTTTATGGCGACAACACACTCCTCATTTTCACACCAGCCTGCCCCTGTCAATCAAAGTTTTCCACTTGCAAGATGGCAGGACTAACTGGAAGCTGTTTCCTTACAGGCAAGTTTGTTCCTAGTTTTCTTCTGTATATGGGAGGATAGAAATGTGCAGCACCCTGGATGTGCTTGTGTGTTCTCTGTGTGGCTCAACTCTGTCCTGTATGAAGGTGCAGCTTTGCACAGGGGCTGTTTATAAGGCTTCAAGAAGCCATGAGCGAAGATTGGAGAAGGAAGCTACCGTAAAAGTTGTTTCAAACTCACTCAAGAGAAAATTCATGTATGAATTTTCTTGTCTTTTGTACCTTCCCAACTTCTCAGGAATTGTATGCATTGTCAAAATTTCATGGAGATCGTGTTTTATCTGCTTTCTCACGGCCTCTATCAGGCACCTTCTAATTTTAGTGAGCTGCAGTTCCTTTTGTGGTTTGGAGCAGAGATGGTTGTTTCCCTGTTTGCTGAAGAAAATAGAGGAACATAGAATGGGTGGTGACATATATAAGGGGGGGGGCAAAATCCAATGGGTGTAAAGTGCTGGCTTTTGAGTTACATAGAACTCTGGTCAAAAAAGTGGGGGGGGGGGAAATTCAATAAGACATGGAGCTAAAATTCAGGAAAGTATCTTGTTTTTTTAAAAAAAGCTGGACCGATTATTTCTAGATGTTTTTATTTTTAGCAATGAGTAGGAGAACTGAATTTGATCCAAGTATTGTTTGCTTAAGTTTATTTATTTGTTTGCTTAGATTTATTTATTTGTTTGTTTAGGTTTATTTATTTGTTTGCTTAGGTTTATTTATTTGTTTGCTTAGGTTTAGAGGCCACTGGATTCCAAGCGACTCTGCGTGGCTCATACTAAAAAGCAGTGACAATGAAATGGAAAGAAGATAACTTAAAACTGGTGTAAAGAAAATAAAACACCATTTTTTTCTATATCTTTTTTCTATTTTTTCCGTTCTACCACTTTTACCATTTTTGTTAATTTCTTTAATTTTCTTTTTTCTTGCTTTACTTACTATTATTTTGCATTAGTTTTTATCTCCTTTTATAACGCTTTCATAAAATTATTAAAAAGAGTGAGAAAGAAAGTAAAGGCATCCCTGTGAATTTTACACCATTAGTTGCTACTGACTATAAGGGGCAGTACTCATCTCCGTTTCAAGGCCATTAAGCCAGCGCTGTCGGAAGACATTTCCATAGTCAAATGGCCAGCATGATATCACAGAGCGTTGTTCCCACTAAAGTGGTACCCATGTATGTACTTGCCCTTGAATGCTTCCAAACTGCTAGTTTGGCAGAAGCTGGGGCAAGGATAGGCGCTCACCTGGACATGTTTTGGGTTTTGAATCTGGACATGTTCGGATTTTGAATCTGGACTGTCATGAATAAATGCCTTGCCTCTGATCCAGAGCTAGAAGCAGGGGGGCTGGGCAAGCCAACCCCCAAGGTCCACCCTAACCCAATAACCCCTCCTTACCTTAGCCACGCCCCGGGGGTACTTAAGGGTCAGCCATGCGGTCCTGCCTCAGTTCCAGACTTGTACCTGTAACGATAAGATGCTTAATTAATAAACAATAATTGATTCAATAAGAACTTGTCTATGGAGTTATTGGGCACGATCCTCGAACACAATTAACAATATGGTAGCAGAGGATGGTTTTATAGCCCAATCCTGATACTCCACAACATGCAAGGGACCACGACAGACAGGGTGAATACCAGAGCATTCACCAAGAAGATGGCAGAACGATCTGCCCAACCCGAAACCATGCAAGGAGAGGCACCCGAGACGAGCGGCCTACTCCACCACCCATCCACCCCGGCCAGGAGCAACGAGGGGTGGACGAAACACGAAACCTCAAAGGAAGAGATGCACGACCTAAAAGGAAAACTCCTCGAGCTGATAGATTCGTCGCAAAGCAACAGCGGCCTCATCGCGGAACTCCGAAGCCTGATCAAAGGCTCCGAAGCAGCGAGTGAGGAAGATGAAGACGAATCCGATTACAGCGAAGGAGACCCGGTAAGGGAAGATTTCCCCCACCAAAAACCTACCGCAAAGGCCGAAGGAGACTTCACGCCCTTTTCACGGCGGCCATCTTGGGAGACGGCATCATCAAAGATGGCCGACCACCCACCAATAGACTCCCGGGATTTAAATCCCATGGCGGGAATCGGGGCCTACTCAAAAACTACCGACCAAAAATACTACAAAAAACACAAAAGCCCAAAAACCAAACCTACAAGCTCGCCTACCGAGCCCGAGGTCAACAAAGCCATCGAACTAATCGCTGCGGCCCTAGGGGACAAGGTGAAAATACCGACCGTACACCCCGGCGCCAGGCCGAAAAACAAAAGGGACCCCAACGCGACGAGGGCCGGCACCGGCGCCCACCCTGGGAAGGATGCCACCATTGCGTGGACCCAGGACCACCCAGAGCCCCTAAGGGGTCTACCCACTAAGGCGGGACACCAAGGGCGGTGGGACTACTCACCAGACCGATGACCGGGACCAGATCCGTGGACCGCGAGGCCATCCGCAGGCAGGGGATGTCCATCGGCGGGCAGGGGGATCGGCCTGACACCCACAGGCGGCATCCGCACGAGGCCGGGCCATCCGGGACCATTCGCGGCCCCAGCGGGACTCCCAGCGTCCACCGGCGATCCTCACCGCTTCCCGAGACTCCAGGCGACGATCCGCGACGATCCCGAGCAGACAAGGCCAACCGGAGAGGAACTGAAGGCCCATCCGGAAGATTGGGGCCTTCACCCGGGAGCAGCATGGACGAGCTCCTCACTCCACGGCGACTGGGGAGAAATGAACCTCACGCATGCGCAGCACGCCCCTGTAAGAGAAACGGAACAGGACATAGAGCTACACCGACGCAGACACATAGAGACAAGTCAGTTCAGACTTGCCACAGTCGTTCCTCTGCCTTATTGCGAGTATCCTTATGTGAGGAACCATGGACAGCGACATAATGTGAGTAATTTAACTTACAATTCAGGGACTTTGCCCAGTGATTTTCCTAAACTGAGGCTAGATGGGGAGAATTTCCTGGACTGGAATCAACAGCTCCAGGCCACCCTGCTTAAGGAAGACCTGTTATCTATGGTTACAGACCCCCCCAGAAAAACCCTGGACTTTTGAATTGGATTGCATCCATCACAAAGCTTACTGTATTGTCATTGCCAGCATTACCCCCAGCATTTACCCCAGTATTAGCCACCACCTGACTGCATTAGAAATAATACAGAGAATGCACAAACTGTTTTACTGCCAAAGCGTTGCCAGCACCACCAGGCTGTCCAGGGAGTTTTATGCCACCAAACTCAAGGCAGGGACACCTATGAGCGAGCATTTACTATCACTAAATAATACTAGGGCCCAGCTGACACAAAGGGGGGAGGTCATAAGCGAGAGGACCATGATAAGTATCATAGTAAATTCCCTAGACCCCAGTTGGGACACCTTTATTACGCAGATAGACAATCTAGGGACAGGGAGGCTCTCACTTGACTTACTAACAAGTAAACTAATATCAGAGGATTGCATCAGAAAGGAATGCTCCCTAAGCCGCAGGGAGCAAAGACCCAGCAGAAAGGTTGAGCCACAGGGCAGGAGCCAGAGCAACACAGCGTTGTGGGTCAAGAAACCATTACAAGAGGGACTGCCCTAAAAATACAGGAGACAGGATACATAGGAGGGATAGACCAGAGCAAAGGACAAGACACACTAGCGGACGCTCACCAGAGGTCAGGCACAGGCGTAGGGATTCCCCTAGTCCTAGAGACAGGAGAGACCACAGGGACAGTTCCAGGGAGAGCCACACTGGATCACTGTACGGCATAGGGGATCAAGCACAACACGTAGGCCAAGACAGGGAGGAAGGCACATGGCTGCTGGACTCAGGAGCCACAAACCACACCACACATGATCGCAACCTACTAACCTCTTTCACAGGAGAAAGTTTTGTAGTGAAAGTGGCTAACCAGAATAACGTACAAGTAACAGGCAAAGGTAACGCATACGTACCAGGAATAGGTATGGTACGGGGAGTACTTCTAGTGCCAAATATACCATATAATATCCTTGCCACCCTAAAACTAAGCAAGGATAACAATGTCGAGGTGACTTTCAAAGAAGGAAAGGCACAGGTAACCAGAGGGGGTAAAGGGATAGGGAAAGTAGTAGTCAGTGGGGAACTACCATTCTTCCACCCAACCAAGAGCAAACAGCCAGAAGTAAACAACCACCGAGGGGTTAGTCCCAATAGCACAGACAACGCAAGTAAGGAAGTAGAGGGGGTTAAGCACACACACACCACCGATGAGCCCAGTGAACAGGGGACACCCAGGAAGGAGAAACCAACGATAGGAAAACCAATGCATGACAACTGTGCCCACCTATTACACAGAAAACTAGGGCACATTAGTTTCCCCGTAGTGCAGAAAATGTTGGAATGCTCTGAAGGTATAAAAATAAAGGATTGTGAGAACTATCTCGAGTGTTCTATTTGTAAGGGCTCCAAATTAAAAACCAAACCAAGACCCAAGAAGTCAGTACGCACAACTAATTCGATTTTTCAACTTGTACATATGGACCTAGTGGGGCCACTAAGGCCCTCCATCAAGTACAGGAAGAGGTACTTCCTGACCATAGTGGATGACTTCAGCCGCTATGGCTTCATGTACACCCTAAAACACAAAAATGAGGTATTTCAAAAATTTAAGGAATTCTATGCGAGGGTGGAGACACAACACAACACCAAAATCAGGCAAATAATGACAGACCGGGGGTCTGAATTCTTATCAAGCGACTTCTCGCGATGGTTAAAAGCACGCGGGATGGTCCACTACACGACTTCTCCGTTTTCCGCCTTTCAAAATGGCGTGGCGGAACGAAAAAACGGAACGCTACAGACCATGATGAGGTGCGCGCTAGATGATGCCGGCCTAGGGCAGCATTTCTGGTCCGAAGCACTCATTTATTCGAATTATACTCTAAATAGACTGTGGTCCAGCGTACTAAATAAAACCCCATACGAATTAATGTACCAAAGGAAACCACAGGTGTCACACTTACACATATTCGGGGTCACAGCAGATGTGCACATACCCAAGCAACTCAGGCGTAAGGGGGACAGGGTATCCAGGAGGCTGAGGTTCATGGGCTATGAACCGGGGACGAAGGGATACAGGTTCATAGACAACAGCAACAATTTCGTAATATCACGAACAGCTGTTTTTCACGAAAACGCTAACTGGTCCAAAATACACCTCAACGAGGTGTCCCTTAACAAGGACGGACCAGGGGATGATCAAAAGGAAATAAAACACCAAGCAGGAAGGGACACTGAACAGGGAAAGAACAAACCCAAGGGACAGGAAATACCAGTGAAGGGATGGAAGGAAAACCACCCGCACATTAAAGTAGACTCACTCACCGAGAGAGAAGCTAGGTACATGCATGACACAGAGACACCTCCTGACAGACCAGTCAGGACAAACATGGGCAAAAGGCCAGAAAGGTTAGGGGACTACATACTATCCCTACACAATAACCAACTAACCCCCAACACATATGAGGACGTACTGGGGTTACCAAATGAGGAGAGAGAGAAATGGGAACAAGCCATGGAAAGGGAAATGGACAGCCTGAGGGAACTAAACGTATACACTCCCTCTAAAGTCCCAACAGGAAAGACAACCATAGGCACTAGGTGGGTCTACAAGGTTAAAACTCTAGAGGGAAACAAAGTGCTCTACAAAGCAAGACTGGTGGCTCAGGGATTCGCCCAGAAATACCCTGATGACTACACGGAAACGTACTCCCCCACAGTCAGGGCCGAGAGAGTAAAATGTGCACTAGTAATCGCATCACTGCTGGGGCTGGAGGTGCACCAATTCGACGTGCAAACCGCTTACCTGCACGCTGAGCTCGACAAAAAGATATACGTGAGAGCGCCACCCAGCCAAAGCACCAAAAAGGGAGAAACCTGGATTTTAAACCGGAGCTTGTATGGACTCAAACAATCAGGGAAACGTTGGTATGAGTGCCTATCCAAGACATTGAAATCCATGGGATTCTCAGCCACTTCAGCCGACAACTGCTTCTTCACCAAGAAGTCAGACAACTCCCTCGAATATGTTTTGATATACGTAGACGATATATTGTATATCGGTGATCAAGCCAGCAAATGTAATAACTTCGCCAATGAGCTGGGAAAACATTTTACGTTAAAAATATTGGGCAAGGTAGACAAATACTTGGGGGTGCAGATCACGAAAATAGGCAAGGGTTTTCAGCTGTCACAGAAGGATAAAATTTTAGAACTAATACATAAATGCAGCATGACAAACGCCAAGGGGTGTGAAACGCCAATGCAACCAGATTTCTTGAAGGACATGTATAATGAGGCTGAGGCGTTCAAGGACAACACTTTATACAGATCCACCATAGGCTCCCTACTGTACATTGCGAACTGGACCAGGCCAGACATCGCACTGCCAGTCAATTTGCTGTCAAGACACGTGGGTAAGCCCACCGTGTACCACTGGGAGGCCATCAAAAGGGTATTAAGGTATTTAAAGCAAACTTCCGAGGCCTGCCTGTCATTAGAACCCGAGAACACCACAACACCCACACTCACGTGCTATGCTGACGCTGACTGGGCTGGGGACGTGAAGTGCAGGAAGAGCACTTCGGGTTACATATTTTTTCTAAACAACAGCCCAGTTCATTGGTATACAGGCAAGCAAGACTTGGTAGCCATATCCACCACGGAGGCTGAATATATCTGTTTGTCCAAAGCCGCCAACAACCTGGTCTGGTTTGATGACCTGCTCGCTGACATATGGGCCGAGCCAAGCTACCCCATCATCATGCACGAGGACAATAAAGCCGCCATGGAAATATCTAAGGCTGAAGCGGTGGGTCAAAGGTCGAGGCATATCGACATAAAGTACAAGCATGTTAGGCAGTTCGTGAACATAGGTTTTGTGAAGGTTATACACTGTGACACGGAAGAACAAACAGCAGACATCCTAACAAAGCCATTGCAAAATAAACAGCACACGTATCTCACATTAAAATTAGGCGTCCTCTTGAAAAAGACACCTCAAGTACACAACACACAAAAATATCTCGGCCAGGCATTTAGAGGGGGTTTTGTCATGAATAAATGCCTTGCCTCTGATCCAGAGCTAGAAGCAGCGGGGCTGGGCAAGCCAACCCCCAAGGTCCACCCTAACCCAATAACCCCTCCTTACCTTAGCCACGCCCCGGGGGTACTTAAGGGTCAGCCATGCGGTCCTGCCTCAGTTCCAGACTTGTACCTGTAACGATAAGATGCTTAATTAATAAACAATAATTGATTCAATAAGAACTTGTCTATGGAGTTATTGGGCACGATCCTCGAACACAATTAACATGGACTGCCAGCTTTCCAGCCAATAAGCCCAGCGTCTTAACCACTGAGCTATCGCGGAGAGGGAGAAGGAGGGGGAGAGGGCGGGAGCAGGAGCGGGAGCGGAAGGGGGAGTGGGGAGCAACCAACAGCTCATCTGCAGGACCAGGAAAAAGACCAGGTTACTGTGACAAAGAACACAACTTCCATGGTCCCACAAAATGACATTTTGATTAAAAATGTCCTGGAGTGCATCCACTTTGCCTGATCTTACTGGGCAGGCGGAAGTAGATGGTCCCTCAATAATTATGCAGTGTATGTGTGTGCGCATGTGTTCCCTGCCCTGTTTCATTACACTAAATTTCCCTACTTGAAATTTTTATCCCCTGGTATAAAGTATATAATTACCCCTTTGGCCTGAAGACCTGTCTGATCCTCCGAGCAGTAGGACAGGGGATGAGGCAGGAAGCTGTTGGATGTGGTACCTGCTGGGAAAGGTGACTTTGTTTATAATCTCTGTTTTTGTTTATTTTTGTGAGATGTCTAGAATTTTTATGTGAGATAGGTGGTCGAATATAAATAGTCCACAACTTGTAACCATTTGTTTAGAGACCATTCAAAGTTATAACTGCACTGAAAAAAGTGACTTATGACTGTTTTTCATACTTATGATCATTGCAGCAACCCAATGGTCATATTAAAATTTGGATGCTTGGCAACTGGCTCATGCTGGTCGTAGTGTGTCCTGGGATCATATGATCACTTTTTGAAACCTTCTGTCAAGTAAAGTCAATGGGGAAGCCAGATTCATTTAACAACTGTCTTACTAACTTAACAATTGCAGTGATTCACTTAACAACTATGACAAGAAAGGTCATAACATGAGGCAAAACTCATTTAACAACTGTCTCATTTCAGCAACAGAAATTTAAGCTTAATTGTAATCATAAGTTGAGGTCTATCTATACTGTATACTATAAGTATACTGTAAATCCTACATTGCATGCACTAGCAATGAAGAGTGATTCCTCCTCCTTTCCCTGGATAATTTCCCTTTTATTAGAACCAAGAGGAGAAGAATTTGATATTTTTGATTCTCTGTATATTTCCTGCCCTGTCAGGAAAAATAGGAACCGGGAGGGTTTTGAATCCAGTCAAACTTCTGATCTGGCTATGATACACTTCCTGATCTATTCTCCTCCTCCTGACATTCTCCTTCTCCTGATGGCATCCCATGATATCAATATGGATCTCTATTAATGAATGGGAATAAGGAAATTATAAAGAATTGAAGGAATTCTGCTGGGAGGATTCCAAGAAGAAGAAATAGTATTTTCATCTATCCTCTTGGGGGCGATAGGGGCCTTATTGGCGTCCACAAGATATTCAGGGAATGGGAAAAGGAACTTCTTATTTAATAGGTGGTAAGGTATCTGTATCAGGAACTTCTTCGTGAATCTTGCTGATTTGAGAAAATATTATATTCTAACTAAGGTAAAAAGACCTAATCCTGTCTGGAAATAAATCAAGCAGAAGTGAAAAAAGAGTGTAACATTAACATTGTTTAAATATCACAACAACAACAACAACAAGAAAATTGAAGCTAGAGAGCAGATAGAACATCATCCCTCCATCAAAACTAATGATTAGAAGCACATAAAGTAAAAAAAAAAAAAAAGACAATAAATTCAGTTTGGTTGGAGTTTTGCACATTTAGAAGTTGGGTTTCAATATATAAATTCTTACTTGCATAAAAGCAATGACTATTGGACTTTAAAGAGCAGGGTGGGAAAAATATTGACTCCTTTGAACTTTGAAGATTCATGAGAATTCCATAGATAGCTGCAAAACCCAACAAATAGATCATCAAATAAATCAAAGTTCTCACTCAAGGCACAAATTACCAAATTAAAATTATTTTACTTCAGACACATTATGCAAAGACCTAGTTCTGTGGAGACAATTGTAATACAGGGAAAGATGGAAGGAAGGTGAAGAAGAGGGCATCCAGCAGCAAACTGAATAAAGTCAATTAAAATGGTGATGGAGGCTCCATTGGAAGACCTGAAAAACCAAATTGGGGCAGATAATCAATAGAAATATTTATATTCTGTTTAGTGCTAGTATTTCCCATCCAATCCAAAACAATTTGGAACCACAATTAAAGAAGCCAACCCAAAATGCAATAGATTAAATTGAACAGCAGTAATAATTAGGAATAAATGAATAAAAGAAGAGCTGATAGGAGGGTAACTTAGGGAACATAGAATGGATTTTTCTCTAAAGTCAAAGAAAGGTTGGTGATTTAATAGCTGACCTTACAGCACAGATAAAGATTTATTTGAAATACAACTTGGAAGGAGAAATCAAAATGTTGAAACCCTCCTTCTGCTATTTTCTCACTCTCAAATAAAGACTAATATTGGAAGTAAATAAATAAATAAATAAATAAATAGATAAATAAATAAATAAATAAATAAATAAATTTCTATACCGCCCTTCTCCCGAAGGACTCAGGGCGGTGTACAGCCTATTAAAAACACAAAGACAGACATCAATTAAAAATAATTAAAATTATTAAATAATTTCAGCTCAGATTTAAAACCCCAAAAATTTAAAACACCCAATTTAAAATCATTACATTGATAGCCCGGCCTGGCGGAACAGCAGGGTCTTGAGGGCACAGTGAAATACACGGAGGTCGGAGATCTTACGCATTTCCGGGCGCAGTTCATTCCACAGGGCAGGGGCTCCCACAGAGAAGGCCCTCCCCCTGGGTGTCGCCAGCCGACATAACTTGGCCGATGGCACCCTGAGGAGACCCTCTCTGTGGGAGCGGACTGGCCGGTGGGAGGCTATTGGTGGCAGAAGTCGGTCTCGAAGGTACCCGGGTCCTATGCCATGGAGCGCTTTAAAGGTGGTAACCAGCACCTTGAATCGCACCCGGAAGACCACTGGGAACCAGTGCAGCTTGCGCAGGAGGGGTGTCACATGGGCACAACGAGTTGCGCCCATAACCAACCACGCGGCCGCATTCTGGACCATTTGGAGCCTCCAAGTGCTCTTCAAGGGGAGCCCCATGTAGAGAGCATTACGGTAGTCCAGGTGGGAGGTGACAAGGGCGTGAGTGACCGTGCCCAAGGCATCCCGGTCCAGAAAGGGCTGCAACTGGCGAATCAGGTGAACCTGATAAAAAGCCCCCCTGGCCACAGCTGTCATATGCTCTTCTAAAGACAGCCATGTCTCCAGGAGGACACCCAGATTGTGAGCCCTCTCTGTGTGGGGCAGAGATTCACCCCCAATAGTCAGCGATGGCACCAGCTGACTATATTGAGACGCCGGAAGCCACAGCCCCTCGGTCTTGGAAGGGTTGAGTCTGAGCCTATTTCTCCCCATCCAGACCTACACGGCCTCCAGGCAGCGAGACATCACATCAAGGGCATTGTTGGGGTGGTCTGGGGTGGAGATGTACAGCTGAGTGTCATCAGCATACTGATGGACTCTCACCCCAAAACCATGGATGATCTCACCCAGTGGCTTCACATAAATGTTGAACAGAAGGGGCGAGAGGACCAACCCTTGCGGCACTCCCCATGCGAGGTGCCTCGAGGTCGACCTCTGCCTCCCTGCCAACACAAACTGCAAACGGTCGGAGATGAAGGAGGAGAACCACCGCAGGACGGTGCCCCCTATTCCCAGCCCCCTCAACTGTTGCAGCATGATACCATGGTCGATGGTATCAAAAGCCGCTGAGAGATCTAATAGAACCAGGCAGAGGAGCAACCCCTGTCCCTAGCCCTCCAGATCATCCACCAGTGCGACCAATGCCATTTCTGTGCTGTACCCCTGCCTGAAGCCCGACTGGTACGGGTCCAGATAGATAGCTTCATACAGGTACTGGGGAAGCTGTCATGCCACCACACTCTCAACAACCTTCGCCACAAAACGAAGGTTGGAGACCGGAGTTAGCTAATTCTGCCGGGTCCAGGGAAGGCTTCTTGAGGAGGGGCCTCACCACCGCCTCTTTCAAGGCAGCAGGAAAGGCACCCTCACTCAAAGAAGCACTTATAATCCCCTGGTGCCAGCCTCGTGTAACCTCCTGGGAGGCCAGTACCAACCAGGAGGGACACGGGTCCAATAAACACATGGCAGCACTAATCTTACCCAGAACCCTGTCCACATCCTCGGGAGCCACAGGATCAAACTCCTCCCAGATAATATTCTCAAGACCTACCCTCGTCTCCTCCCCTGGACTCATCCAGTCGGAGTCCAAGCCTTCCCGAATCCGAGCGACTTTATCATGCAGGAATTGCACAAAATCCTCAGCTCGACCCTGCAAGCGATCTTCCCGCACTCCCCCCCCGAAGAAGGGAGTGGGTCACCCTAAACAGAGCGGCTGGGCGGTTCTCTGCAGATGCGATAAGAGCAGAAAAATGGTTAGATTTTGCCGCTTTTATCACCACTAGGTAGGTCTTGATATAAGACCTCACCAGTGTCCAGTCAGAATCGGATTGACTAGTCCTCCAGATGCTCTCTAGGCGTCTTTTCCGGTGCTTCATCTCTCTCAGTTCCTTGGAGAACCAAGGAGCCAATTGAGATCGGCATTGGGTCAGAGGCTGCAAAGGCACGATGCGGTCCAAAGCTCCAGCGGCCGCACTCTCCCAGGCAGCCACCAGGTCTTCAGTCGGGTCATGTGCCAGGGTCTCAGGAAACGGCCCAACTCCTTCAGGAACCTTTCGGGATCCATCAGGCGCCTGGGATGGAACCATCTGGTCGGTGACATATGACAAAATTGAGAAGCTTTCCCATTCCTTCTGAAACAGTATTAAATGCATATTTAATATGTACCAGTGTTTCTCAGTCTGGGTAATGTTAAGATGTGTAGACTTCAATTCCCAGAATTCCTTTAAAAGGAAACAGGTATAAATATCTCTGTGTACTAATATTACAAGTCTCCATCTCTACTTATCTGAATAAGTACTCATGAAACTTTATTACAGCCAGAATCCAACCCCCCCCACCTCCACCCCCCAAAATATAACTAATCCAACAGAAAAATTAGCAGGTTTTGATACTACCCATTAGTACTGGAAAACTTTGAATCAAATTCATACCTTACATGGTATGAATGACTCTGTTTAAATGAGGCAGAGTATCGTCCCCTGAATGCGACTATGGGGCTGTCCAGTACGCACTGGTCCACATAGTGATTACCTGGTGTCTGAGAGCTTACAAGCAGGAAAAACAAACTTTCTCCAATTAACAAACACCACGTTTAATTAAAAAAATGGCCTAGATATCAACACTTTTATTTACATGAACTAACACATTTTAAAATGTAGTTTACAACTTAATATTCGACTTCTTGAATTTCTTATGCCTTACAAAATTGACCACGCATCTCCACTGTATGTATATCACATTATTATGTGTTCCTTCTATATATCCTTACTATTGCTACTATTGCATATATTTCACATTGTATGCTAAATAAATAAATAAATGCAAAATCTCATTTAAAGTTTGCATTTCCAGTCCTGCTTACATTATAATAATATTTTATAATGTGATTTTGTAACTCTTCTTCAAGAGGTTCTCTTTGTAATTATCCAAAAAAAGTTAAATCAGTGAGAAAACCATCTAATGGAGCCTATAAATAACCTACAGAAATCTATTAAATAAAAAAAAAACAATCACTAGAAGAATATCATAATCATGATGAAAATGGCTTAATTCAATTTAAAAGGATTTAAACCCAAGGAAAATGTATGTATTATCTGTGTTTAAGGCACATTCTGTGTTATAGTTTAATCTATTTCCAGGCCACATGATTTCAAATTTCTGTTTCATTTTTAGCAGGAGCACAAATGTGCAGATTTTTGCAGATATGCAAAAATCTTGCTTCAACTGGATATACAAATAGTCCTCGACTTACAACAGTTCATTTAGTCACTGTTTGAAGTTACAATGACATTGAAAAAAGTAAGACCATTTTTCACGCAACCATTGCAGCATCTCCACGGTCATGCAATCAAAATTCATATTTATTTATTTTATTTACTTATTAAATTTATATTGCTGCCTATTCACCCATGGCAACTCCAAGCGGCTTACAGAATATGCTTGGCAACTGACTCATATTTATGACGGTTTGCAGTATCCCAGGGTCATGTGATCACTTTTTGTGACCTTCTGACAAGCAAAGTCAATGGGGAAGCCAGATTCACTTAACAGTCATCTTACTAATTTAACAACTGCAGTGATTCATTTAACAACTGTGGTAAGAAAGGTTGTAAAATGGGGGGAAATTCACTGAACAACTGTCTTGCTTAGCAATGGAAATTTTGGGCTCACCTGCTGTTGTAAGTCGAGGACTACCAGTTCTGTACGTTTTCCTGAAGCTCAGTCTTCTGAAAGTAAGGAAGATAAAATAAACATTGTCTTTATACCAAAAGAGGTTTTGTTTCTAAACTGCTACTTTCTCTACTTTCTGCTAGGGGTTATTTTCATTGGGGGTTTGGCAGCCAGCCTTCCTATTCTCAATCTCCATGCGGAGGTTGGAGAAATTTTCATCCATGAGCTGGACAGAGAGGACTTTAAGGATACTTTCCCTTTCTCTATGGAGGACAATGGTAAGCAATTCAAACATGTTCTTTTATTTTGTTTTCTTTCTGCCTTTTCTGAGTTTTGCCATACATTTGTCATTACTTTGTTGATATCATTCATTCATTCATACACACATACACACACAAACACCCCTTCTGTCATCTGCCTATTGCCTGCCTACCTACCTACCTACCTACCTACCTACCTACCTACCTACCTACCTACCTTTCTCTCTCACTCTCATGCACACATACAAGTAAAACCTATCTAACCTTCTCTCTTGCCTTCCTGCCGGTCTGCAAGATAAGAGAATCAGTTGCTACCCAGCTGTTCCTAATGTGATCAAATTACAAAGCTGGTTGCAATGGGACAGAACTTTGCCTGAACTGAGACACTCATTTTTTCTAAGGTCTTGTTTTTCGTGGAGCTCAAACCATAAAACCTTTGAAGAATCAGAAACTTTTTTTTTCTCCCAAATTTATTGTTTTCTTGTATTATAGGTGGCTAATAATGTTATATTATCAAGGTACAAGTGGTTTTTATACTATATTAACTAGAAATTGTTAACACTGTGATCACTTAGATAATAAGGAAACAGTTACATCAATATTAATAATAGTTTTTGAAATGTTAATGAATGTAAGGTTGCTTGAGTTATATATTTAATATAATTCAATTTCTTAAAACCTTAGATTGATAACAGAATGTCAGTGGAATGACTGTGGAGTGAAATTGCTTCTGTTTTGACCTTTAAAGTTACCACTTACCCCTAAAAAAAGAAAGCCCCAAAGCAACCAATATTTGATGGCAAATTAGCAGAATTTTGGTGAAGTAATTTTGGGATATCTGATGGGTTTTAAAAGTAGAATGAGAATAGTTTGCCTACTATACTGTTTTAAAAAAAAAAACTCTGAAAAACCACCCTACCAATTGGCCATTTTGCTGCCAGATTTTAGCAGTGGAATTTCAGAATGCTGAAGGTTACAATGAGATGCAAAGGGTCTGCATGATTTAAAGTAGTATTTCTGAAACTTGGCAAGTTTTAAGTTGTGTGAACTTTAGCTTTGAGAATTCCCTAGAGTCTAGACAATATACTGGTTGGAGAATTCTGGTAGTTAAAGTCCACATAACTTAAAGTTGCAAAATCTGAAAAACACGAATTTAGAGCTTTATTGTAAGAAGCAGGGGAATACTTTGTGTCACTAGATTAATGCAAAATAAAAGAATGTTTTGGTGAAATTTCCAAAATTAGTAGCCTGTTGAAAATACAGTATCTTCTGTTTTCTGCCAGTTATTCTAGGAAACCACTCCCCCTCCCAACACTGGCTGACTGATAATAGAAGGAAAAAAAAGCATTCTACTAATGTTGCCCTAATAATCCTAGTCCTATTCTTGATTTCCAAAAGACAGATTTTATTGTATTTATAGAATTCTTTATTGGCCAAGTGTGATTGGATACACAAGGAATTTGTCTTCGCTGCATAAGCTCAGAGTACATAAAAATGCATTCATCAAGAATCATAAGATACAATACTTAGTGATAGTCATAGGATAATAAATAAACAATCAAATTAAACTATGAAACTAAATAAAACAATATAAATCATAAAGATACAAGCAACAAGTTTATAGTCATAAGTAGGAGGAGATAGATAATAGGAAGGATGAAAAGAATAATAGTAAAACAGTCTTAGTAAATAATTTCACAGTATTGTGGGAATTAGTTGTTAGCAGAGTGATGGCATATGGGGAAAAACTGTCCTTGTGTCTAGTTGTTCTGGTGTGCAATGCTCTATAACGTCGTTTTGAGCGTAGAACTTGAAACAATTTATGTCCAAAATGTGAGGGGTCTATAGATATTTTCACAGCCCTCTTTTTGACTCGTCCAGTATACAGGTCCTCAATAGAAGGCAAATTGGTAGCAATTGGGTTTTTTTGGGGTTTTTTTGGAAGTTCTAATTACCTTCTGAAGTCTGTGTCTGTCTTGTTGGGTTGCAGAGCCAAACCAGACAGTTACAGAGGTGCAGATGACAGATTAAATAATTCCTCTGTAGAACTGGATCAGCAGCTCTTTGGGCAATCTGAGCTTTCTGAGTTGGTGCACAAAGAACATTCTTTGCTGTGCTTTTTTGATGACGTTTTTAATGTTAGGTGTCCATTTTAAGTCTTGAGATATGACAGAACCTAGAAACTTGAAGGTCTCTACTGTTGATACTCTGTTGCCTAGTATTGTAAGAGGAGGTAATATAGGAGAGTTTCTCCTAAAATCTACCACTATTTCTATGGTTTTGAGAATGTTTAGTTCAAGATTGTTCCAGTTCCATCACAAGGCTAGTTGTTCAATTGTACAGGTATCTGATGTGATTTTGCTTAGCTTCACCTGCTGCTTCCTGTTCGTTAGGAAGTTTATGATCCATTTACAAGTGTGGTCAGGTACAGCTAGCTGATTTAGTTTAGTTAGAAGCAGGGTGGATAAAAATCAATGGTTTTTTAAAAAAAAATCAAAAAAATCAGATTTTTTTGATTTAAATCGGATTTTTTTTATTTAAATCAGATTTTTTTTTATTTAAATCAGATTTTTTTTATTTAAATCAGATTTTTTTTATTTTTAGCAAATTTATTTTAATAAAAAACTTTTGGGGTAAAAATCTATTGTAAGATAGTTTTCTATTTAAGATACATAAATAATTTACTTTATTCAGCATGAAATGGAGCTTAGTTATGTAGCATGAGGATGTATATTCTGCAACACTGGGACTATTGGTGAGTCAACAATGGGTCAAAGGAGTAGCAGAGATGACAGTTGCTCTTTAAAAAATATGATTTAAATCGAGTTGATTTAAATCAAGCCATTTTACTAGTGATTTAAATCATGTTTTAAATTGTGATTTAAATCAATTCGATTTAAATCAAATCCACCCTGGTTAGAAGAATATCTGGAATGATGGTATTGAATGCTGAGGTGAAGTCTACAAAGAGGACCTTTGCATAGGTCTTTGGAGATTCAAGATGTTGTAGGATGTACTGCAGAGCCATATTAATAGCATCCTCTGTCAATCTATTTGCAAATTGCAAGGGATCTAACAGTGGATCCATGATGGTTTTCAGGTGGGCCAGCACCAGCCTTTCAAAGGTTTTCATAACTACAGATGTTAGAGCAACCGGTTTGAAGTCATTCAGTTCCTTGATGGAGGGTTTCTTTGGCACTGGGATCAGGGGTGAAATGCTCCTGGTTCGGACCAGATCAGGCGATCCGGTAGTGATTGCGGCAGGTGGTTCGGAGAACCAGTAGCGATGGCAGCGCGAAGCTCCATCCACCTGCCCGGGTGTCGTTACTTCCTGGTTTTAACCAGGAAGTAATGTGTTTTTTACCCTCTGCGCATACATGTGATGCGTGTGCGGTGTGTGCACTTCCGAACCGGTAAGGAAGGTAAGTAGATTTCACCCCTGACTGGGATGATAGTAGAACGTTTGAAGCAAGAAGGAACATAGCACATCTCTAGTGATTTATTAAAGTTGCATGTGAAGATGGGGCCCAGTTGGTCAGCACAAGCTTTTAAGCAAGAAGGAGTTATCTTGTCTGGACCTGGTGCTTTTCCTGGCCTTTGTCTGTAAAATAGACCTGTAATCACCAGAGGTGGGGGGCCGAATGGGATGGGGTCAGTTGTAGGAGGCTTGGCTGTTGTTGGTGTGTCTGAGATGGGGATTGTACAGATAAAAAAAACAAATATATAGTTAGTTGTTAATGGAGTCTGATGCTATTATCATAATATTAGCCTTTTAAAGAAAATTCTCCCCTTTTTAAATTAAAATTATTTAGGTGAAAAAACATCTTCATTTTGTACAAGTATTGTATCATTCAAGTTCGGAACTTCGCAACAGCATCTCCTTTATTGTGGGAGAAAACCACATTTAACTTGGACTGCATTTAAAAATTTTCAGAAGAATCCTCGTTTGATCCTCCCATCACTTTCCATGCTAATCTTCTGCATCACCCTGATCTGCCTCGCTGGATACGCTTCATTCAACGTACCCCCTTTGACACAGGATACCTTTACGGAGCTCCCACAGATAAGGACATCGGCAAACAGACCATTGAGGTTTTGTGTCTGCTTTTCAGAATGTTATATTTGTTTTCCTGCGTCTCAAGTGAAGCTTTCTCAACATTGCATTTTATTACCTTTTACAGCAGGGGCTTAAAAACTATAACTGCATTCTGTGAAAGGTTTTGGGGGGCACAATGCAATTTAGTTTAAGTTTCAGCAAGTGTATTTGGTTGAATGTGTCTGGGTTTGGAAACTCAATGGGGCTGGGGTTGGGCACCACTAAGACGGAAATCACAAAGGTTGCAATTTCAAGAGTGCTATGCCATTACTTACTTAATAGGGCTGAGAAAGAGTGATTGACTCAAGATCTTCCATCTGGCTTCAGGCCTAGTAAGCATAGTTTCCTGATTTCTAGCCTGATGCCTTAACCACTGCATCAAATGGGCTCTCAACTATCAGTTATAATACAGGAATATTTCTTTGTAATGGATTTCTCTGAATCTGGAAAGAGAACTGTTGTAGCGCGGGAATAACGAGAGGCACAAGCAAGCTAGTGACAAAAGCTCTTTAATTCAGGGTGAGACTTCAGCAAAGAACCACAGGCAACAGCCCTCCTTATATACAGTACTGAAACACCCGTTAACCAATCACAAAGCATTGTTGCATTTGAATTTCCCGCACAAAATAGATACATACATAACACCCCTCCATTCCCAGAAGGCACTTATCCTATCTATTTACATATTTACATACAAAATCACGCAGGTGACCAGGGTGTGACTTTACTCTGGTTGACCTGTGCAGTTCAGTTGCTGGAGAGGCATCGAGCCGGTCAGAGGGACCTCCTGTCTCTCCTGGCTCCGCCAATGGAACCTCCTGGATTTCTCCAGAGGCATGGCCATCTCCAGCTGGGAGTGTCGACTCACAGGGGTGGCGCTGGAACTCAGGCTTGACCGATAAGTATTCCGGTTTACTCGGGCTTGAGATAGCTGTTTCGGGGAAACTTTGGAAGTTAGGTTTTACAGTGTTGGAGTTTTCACAGGCTTCACAATTCAAACGTTTATGCAATTGATCTATGTGCCTTCTCCAAATTTTACCTTGCCCTACGTCCACTGTGTATGATTTCGGACCGGTGATCCCCACAATAATTCCCCTGATCCACAGTGGGCCATTGGCATAATTCCTAGCGAATACCGGGGTTCCGATTTGGAATTGTCTTAATTCTCTCTCTTTCCCCTTGTAATTATCTGTGGAGTAGTTTGGGTGTAAGCGGTTGAGAGTGCACCTGAGTTTACGGCCCATTAAAAACTCTGCTGGGCTGCGCCCTATGGTAGTGCATGGGGTTGCATGTTGTATTGCTAAGAATTGATCAATCCTAGCTTGCCAGTCTCCCACATTGAGTCGGGACAGTGCTTCTTTGGCCGTTCGTATGAATCTGTCTGCAAGGCCATTCGAAGCCGGATGAAAAAGAGCAGATAATGCGTGTCATATGCCTAACTCGGCCAGATAACCTTCAAATTGGGTTGCTGTGAATTGGGGCCCATTATCAAAGACCAGGGTGTCTGGCAAACCGTGAGTCGTGAAAAGTTTCCTGAGGACTTTAATTATGGCCTCAGAAGTGGTTGAGGGCATCAAAGCTATTTCTAGCCACTTAGAAAAAGCATCTACGATTATGAGAAAATTCTGGCCGTGGAAGGGGCCTGCAAAATCGATATGGATCCTCCCCCATGGTCCCTTTGGCTTTTCCCACTCTCTAACGGGAGGTACAGGAGGATCCGGGTGGGATCCCCACCCACTCAGTGACGTCTTGGTCAAGATGTGGCCACCACACATAGCTCCGAGCCAGACTTTTCATTCTAACTATACCAGGGTGCCCTTCGTGCAGCAACTCTAGCACCCGATACCGTAAACGAAAGGGAATAACCACCCTGTCGCCTCACAGCAAGCAGCCTCCCAACATAGACAATTCATTCTTTTTGTTGAAGAACAATTGAAAATCCCCACTGTCCACCTTGGTTGGCCAACCTTGCATGACCCAGCCCATTACAGTACGTAAAACAGAGTCTTTGGCAGAAGCCCTCGCCACCTCGCCAGATGAGAGGGGCCCCAGGGACACAACATCGATCAATAAGACAGGGGCTTCTGGAGTTGGGTTTTCCAATAGATTGGGCAAGGGACATCGGCTGAGGGATTCAGCATGGCCCAGAGTCCGGCCCGGTCGGTGGATTAGTCTGTACAAGTAAGCAGCCAGGAAAATAGACCATCTGGTCATCCGGGGGGAGAGAGCGGCCGGGGTTGGTTTGTCACCAGCCAAAAGTCCCAGCAATGGCTGATGGTCCGTGATAAGTTCAAAAGTTCGGCCAAACAAATATTCGTGAAATTTTTTGACCCCCGCTACAGCCGCTAAGGCCTCCCTGTCCAGCTGGCTGTAATTTCATTCTGCACTAGACAAAAGTGTGAGAGTAATAAGCAATGGGCGCCTCTAACCCATTCGGTAGTCTATGGCTCAACACAGCGCCCACACCAAAAGGGGACGCATCGCAAACAAGTACAAGCGGCAATTCAGAGTTATACTGTATAAGGAAGCTGTCTTCAACAAAAGTTTTTTTACCGCCCTAAATGCGGCCGCTTCAGATTTGCCCCACACCCAGGGAACGTTTTTTCCTAGTAGTCTATGCAATGGTTCCGCAATGGTGGCTTTGTCTTTGAGGAACATGGTGTAAAAGTTTAGAAGTCCCAAGAAAGCCTGCAGTTCGGGCTTCGATTTGGGCATGGGTGCATTTTGGATGGCCCTTACTTTGCTTTCTGTGGCGTGAATGCCTGTGCCATCGATTCAGTAGCCCAAAAATTCTACGGAGGATACCGCAATTTTACATTTGGACTTTTTGAGTTTCAGTCCCACTTCTCTAAACCTGGTTAGGACTTGTCTAACTCTATCTCCAAGTTGCACCTCATTCTGACCACTAATGAGGACATTGTCAAAATAGGGGACAACCCCCGGGAGTCCTTGTAGGAGGCACTCCATGGTGCTCTGGAAAAGCCCTGGGGCAATGCTAACCCTAAACTGTAGTCTAGTGCATTTGAATGCACCTCTGTGCGTTACTATAGTTTGTGATTCTGCCATAGCGTCATCTACCAGCAGCTGCTGGTACGCCTGCGCAAGGTCTAACTTGGCAAATATCTTGCCAGGGCCCAGGGAGTGAAGTAGATGGTGGACGATTGGAATGGGATAGGCGCCCTGTTGCAACGCCTTATTGATCGTGCATTTATAATCAGCGCAGATTCTGATCGATCCGTCTGACTTAACTGGCATGACTATTGGGGTTTCCCACTTAGCATGATGTACGGGAACTAGCACCCCCTGCTTGATTAATTTGTCAAGTTCTGCGTCTATTTTTGGTTTTAGGGCAAATGGTACTTGTCTTGCCTTTAACCTAATTTGGGCTACATTAGGGTCTAAATTAAAAGAGATAGGGGTCCCCACGTACTTGCCTAGTGTCTCTTCAAAAACGTCCTGAAATTCGTGTAGGAGGTTTTCTTTAAGCGATGGTCTGCCGATGCTGTGGACACCTGTGAAGCCCATGCTGAGGGCTCAAAACCACGCTAGGCCCAGGAGACTTGGTAGCGGCTTGCTGATGATGGTCAGGGGAAGCTCTTTCTGGAACTCGCCGTAGGTGATCCGGAATGTGCACACGCCTTCCACAGGAACTCGGTTTCCTTGGTAGTTGAGGAGGCGAACTCGTTGCCGTGACAGCTGGTTTTTCTGGATCTTCGGTAGAAGCGATTTAAGCGTAGCCCAGGACATGATTGACAGGTAGACCCGGTGTCGATTTCCATGTCGCATGGTCTCCCTTCAATTTCTACTCTCATGTAGACTTTTTCCTCTGCAGACATGCTGGCTTGGCCGATTCCCGTGCTGTAAGTTTCTCGCTTTTGATTCTTGCGCCATTTTCTCGCGCCATCATCTCTGGTTGGCTGTTTTGAATGTGTCGGTTCTGGTTGGTCGCAATAGTCACGTGACTTGTTATTTCGCGGAAATTGAGCTCTACAGACTCTCGCCAGATGGCCCTTCTTTTCACAGCGCCTGCAAATGGCATCTCTGTATTTGCAGGACTGTCTCTTGTGATTTCCGCCACAACTCGAACAGTTCTCGTGGCGGCTACTTTGCTCGCTCTTTTTCTTATCCGTGTGGAAGACATCCTCGTCTGACTCTTTCTCTGTACTGGTTTGCACCTCTTCTCTGTGAACGGGGGCTGACTTTGGGCCATCTTTGCTTGGCTGTGGCCGTTGTAGTGCTTCAGAAGCCTTAGTGGATGCTTTGTGTGCTCTGGCTTCGTTGAGCGCGCCGGCTAACGTTAAATCTGGCTTGCCAGAAGGCACCTCTGTAATCGAGTGTCTCTCATGCCACAAACCAACTGTTCGAGTAGCACGTCATCTAGATCCCAGTAGTCGCAATGCGTTGTGGCTTTTCGAAGGGCAGCCACATATGCGCTGACCGGTTCTCCTTCTCTTTGTACTCGTTGCCGGAGTTCGTAGCACTGTACAAACTTCGAAGGAACGGAAGCATAGTGGGCTCTCAGGTTTGCTTGTAGGATGTCTCAGGGAACCGTCTGGACTGGGGTTGGCTCACAGAGGGACTCGGTCATCTCGAAAATGTCTGGCCCGCAGTGGCTCAAAAAGAGGGCTCTTTTTCGGTTCGCAGAGAGCCCTTGCATTTCACTTGCTTCTAAGGAACACTTGAACCTGGTCAAATACGATCCCCACTTCTCTCGGGTCAGGTCGAAGGGTTTTGGTGGAACGTAGGCAGACATCGCCGTATGTCTCCGTGTTCGCCCGTCACCCTGGCTGAAACTCAGAGCTCTTTTTGATTTGCTTCTTGTGGCCTCAATCCCATCCTCGTCGCCAATGTTGTAGCGCGGGAATAATGAGAGGCACAAGCAAGCTAGTGACAACAGCTCTTTAATTCAGGGTGAGACTTCAGCAAAGAACCACAGGCAACAGCCCTCCTTATATACAGTACTGAAACACCCGTTAACCAATCACAAAGCATTGTTGCATTTGAATTTCCCGCACAAAATAGATACATACATAACAAGAACAATAGTTTCCAAAATATCACAAGGCTAGAATAGCTACATATGCCTTCCATATCAGGGAGGTAAATAGTTACCTTCCTACCTTCTTGCTATTTCAGAGGCAATTAGCAAGAAGATCAAAGAATCCCTGTCCTAATGAGCTTACTGATGAAAATCATGCTAATGTATACATACAACGAGTCCTCAACCACAATTAAGCCCAAAATTTTATTGCTAAGCAAGACAGTTGTTAAGTAAGTTTTGTTAAGATTTTACAATCTTTTTTGCTAGAGTTGTTAAGTGTCAGTTCAGTTGTTAAGTTAGTAACATGGTTGGTACATGCATCGAGCTTCCCCATTGACTCTGCATGTCAGGAGGTTGCAAAAGGTGATCATATGACCTCGAGACACTGCAATTGTCATAAATATGAGTCAGTTGCCAAGCATATGAATTTATGTGAAAAACGGTCATAACTTACTTTTTTTCAGTGTTGTTGTAACTTCAAATGGTTACTAAATGAATTATTGTAATTTGAAGATTACCTATATACAGTTTTCCAGATTTGGTAATCTATTTTTTTTTCCTTTTTTCCTTTTTCCTAAATCTGGTTAATAAGATGTCAGAATCTAACCTTGTTTGTAAACATTGTAAGATTTGGCTTTCTGATTCTGAAATGTTCACTATACTGGGAAGCCTCATCTCAGATTTCCAAATTGATGGAAGAAAGATTTGCCTTCCGGCATTTGTGTTCTGAGACAATTATTTGGCTTTAATAACTGTATTTTTTAGAAAATGAGGAGGAAGAATTTTCTTTCTTTTCAGGCAATAGATAAATAGATATACAAAAAGAGAGAGAACAACGAACACTTGTACAATAACCCAGTAACCTGTTGCTTCTCTGGTGTAGGTGATGGCCTATAACAGATATACATTTGAGACTGTGAGGCAAACAATGGAAATACGCATTTCATTATCTCCAGGTAAATGGTTCGTAAGCAATAAAAAATACCCGATAGCTTTAACATGGATATGATCTTTGATTAATTTGGCTTCTAACTTTTAGCTTTGAGTCATGGAAAATCCCTTAGTTAACATTACAATATTAATGTTTCTTTGAAAGAAGGCAGGTTGTCTGCTTGCTTAAAGTAGGCAATGTCCAAACTTTATCTTAAGAAGCATGGCATGAATCCCTCAGAAATGGGTACTTCTCACTTGCCTTTCCCCACCTCCCTTTTTTCTGTCCTTTATCTGAAGATGGAGATATGCCATATCAAGCCGATTTCTTTGTGAAGAACTGGGATGTTGAGGAAATGCTTCCGAAAGATGTCCAAGAACTTTTCCAAGAAGCTGTAGGTAGCATGTGGGATCAAGAAGGCTTGACTGTCATTAATATTACCTCAGCATTAGACCGGGGAGGCCGTGTACCTTTGCCAATTGAAAACAGGAAAGAAGGGTAAGAAACGTGACCCTGGAAATGACAATCAAAGCACAGTTGTTAAAGTTTTGAGTGGCAATTGCTCAAGAAACTGAAGTAAGATTATAGCAGAATTAAGATCTTTGATTGGAAGGACTTAATTCAGTTCATTTTGTAGGTTTCTCTCCTATACGGTCTGAAGCATCAGGGCCACCTGTATGCTCTCTCCTTGGATTTAGCCTCTGGAGCCTCTCTAAAATTTGCCATTGAATTGTAATCATTGAGGTGGTGAATTATTAAATATAATTGAGTAATCCAACTATGAAGAAGTTAAATTTTATTGCAATTACACTTAATTCAAGTATATTTTTCTTTCTGCCCTGACTCTGCCCAATTCTTCATTCTGGTCTTATCTATTTATTGGTGTGTGGTCCTTATTATATATCACTCAGTGGCCAAGAGTGTATTTCAAGTTAGAACAAAAGGATGCACTCTCCCAGGTCTGTAATCATTAATATGTTCTATGTTTGTCCTTCAGGGTTTATGTTAAAGTGGGGTCCAAGGATCCATTCACTACATGCTTAACAGAGGCAAAGTCACCTGACAATCTTTACCGATGCAGATTGGAGCAACAGCCTATCATTACCTGTTATGATCACTTCAGTCCTCAATTTCAAGTTGATTGGTGTAATCTTACTTTGGTGAGAGGATGTTGGAGAAAGTTGTTATTGGAGGGAGAGGGAGAGCAATTAAGGAATCCTGGGATCTAAAGTGTCACCCCTTTTCTCATTTTTCTTTCTTATATTCCTCAGATAGACCTTACAACTATAAATGATACAGAAATGGTGCCAGTTTATGGAGATGGAGTGCTTGAAGAAGGGACTGAATTTAATCCTCCTGATGATGCTCCTGATAGGATATTTTTCAGTGATTTCTTACTTACTTTCCTTCTTCCATTCCTCTTGGGCTTTCTACTCTTTCTAATCTTGGCCTACATCATGTGCTGTAGACGAGAGGGCGTGTAAGTTGGGCACTAAAGGGTACATACTTGGGTACATGTGAAGTAAATAAGAATGCAAAATACAGAATGACTCAAAAGGCTGTTCCGTATTTCTGCATCTCTCTCTCTCTCTCTCTCCCTCCCTCCCTCTCTCTCCCTCCCTTTCTGTCTCTTCCTTTCTCCCTCCCTCCCTCTCTCTCTCCCTCCCTCTCTCTCCCTCTCTCTCTGTCTCCCCCCCTCCCCCCTCTCTCTTTTGTCATCATTTTTTTAAATAAATTTGTTGGGTTGCATTCAGTTGTGTTTCAGGAAGAAGGTTGCTTTCTCCATTTGATACCACAGTGCAACTACCAAGATATATAATCTGCGTAATAATATTTCCGAGGAGCACAAACCAGAAATTTAAAATCATAATACGGGTAGTCCTTGACTTACAATAATTAATTTACTGATTGTTCGAAATTATAATGGCACTGAAAAAAGTGACTCATAGTTTTCACACTTATGACCATTGCAACATCCCCATGGTCATGTGATCAGAATTCAGATTTAACATTTATTTATTTAACACAAATTTATATGCCGCCCTTCTCCCAAAGGACTCAGGGTGGCGAACACAAGCTAGAAACATACAATGATAAAAGAAGAGTCTAATTAAAACCAATTAAAATCAAAATAATAAATAATAAAACCCCAGAATCAGAACTCAGCCCATTTGTTGACATAGCCAGGTCTTTAGGCCCTGACGAAAGGAGTGGAGATCAGGCGCTGTCTGGAGCTCGGTGGGTAACTCATTCCAGAGGGTAGAAGTGCCCACAGAGAATGCCCTACCCCTGGACGTCGCCAGCCAACATTGTCTGGCTGACGGTACCCTGAGGAGGGCAGCCCTATGTGAGCAGACAGGACGGTGGGAGACAGGCAGGAGATGGTCCTGCAAGTACCCTGGACCTAAGCCATGTAGGGCTTTATAGGTGAGTACCAGCGCCTTGAAGCGGATCTGGAGGACCACCAGTAACCAGTGCAGCTCGCGCAGGAGAGGTGTTATATAGGAGTAATGGGGAGCTCCCGTAACAACCCGCGCGGCTGCATTCTGGACCAGCTGGAGCCTCTGGGTGCACCTCAAGGGCAGCCCCATGTAGAGAGAGTTGCAGTAATCCGAATGAGAAGTAACCAGGTCATGAGTGACTGTGCGAAGGGCATCTCGGTCCAGGAAAGGGCGCAACTGGCGCACCAGGCGAACCTGTGCGAAAGCCCCCTGGTCACGGCTGTCAGATGATCTTCCAGAGACAGCTGGGAATCCAGGAGGACACCAAAGTTGTGAGCCCTTTCAACAGGAGCAAGAATCTCCCCCCCCCCCATCAAAAGAGATGGGATCTCTAGAACACGAGGTGCCGGCATCCACAGCCACTCAGTCTTGGAGGGGTTGAGTCTGAGCCTGTTTCTACCCATCCAGGCCCGCACCACCTCCAGGCATCAGGACATCACGGAAAGGGCATCCCCGGGATGGTCCGGGGTGGAGATGTATAACTGAGTATCATCAGTATATTGATGATACCTCACCCTGAAACTACGAATGATCTCACAATTGCTTGGCAATTGTTTCATACTTATGACCATTGGTATTTCCCAAGATCATGTGATTATCTTTTGTAAGCTTCCGACAAGCAAAATCAGCGGGGAAGCCAGATTCACTTAACTGCCATATTACTAACTTAATAACTGTAATGATTCACTTAACAACTCTGGCAAGAAAGATCATAAAATGGAACAAAAATCACTTAACAACTGTCTTGTTTAGCGACAGAAATTTTGCAGTAATAAGTCGAAGACTACCTGTAAAATAAATTAGAATGTACCAAGTCCAACCCTTCATTCTGAGTAGGATTCACATTAAAACATTAAAGATAAATGTCCAGAATCTGTTAGTACTGAATTATATTTATTTATAGAAATAAAAATAGTTACATCAACGTATGACCACAATTGAGTCCAAAATTTCTTTTGCTAAGTGAGACAGTGGTTAAATGATTTTTGTCCAATTTTATCACCTTTCTTGCCACAGTTGTTAAGTGAATCACTTCGATTGTTAAGTAGTAACACTGTTGTTTAGTGAATCTGGCTTCCCCATTGACTTTGCATGTCAGAAGGTTGTAAATATGTCCCTGAAACACTGCAACTGTCATAAATATGAACCGGTTTCTAAGTGTTCAAATTTTGATCATGTGACCATGAGAATGATGCCATGGTCGTGTACGTCCCTTTTTTCAGTGCAGTTGTAACTTCAAATGGTTACTAAATGAATGGTTGTAAGTCACTACCTGTAATTTAAAGAAACAGTCCCTCCTATCTGGATAGTTCTGCTCCTCTCCATAGTAAACAGCTTTGGAAAAGATGCATATGGAGGAAGAGGGTACTTTCCTCAACTGAATTGATCCTGGTAATCAGCGGTGTAATCAAGGAAGTTCTCCAACAATTTATCGAGCATATCAGTCCCCTTATTAATAACAGTAGCATTTATATTGGAAACATCCAGTGGGAACTTGTCTTGCACTGAGGCTTAATTAATGCATAAAAAGCCAGAAGCATTAAAGCTCATTGCAGAGAGAACTGAACCACTTTGCAACTAAAGAGCCTGGTTTAGCTCAACAGACAGAAACACTGTAATTTAACACCAGCTGTCTGCAATTAAAGTAAGTTCGAATATCGCCAGGCTCAAGGTTGACTCAGCCTTCCATCCTTTCTAAGGTAGGTAAATTGAGGACCCAGTTTGTGGGGGCAATAAGCTGACTTTATAAAATATACAAAAGTATGAAGGCTATTGCTTAACGCACTGTAAGCCGCCCTGAGTCTCCGGAGAAGGGCGGCATATAAATCAATTAAAAAAAAATGTTAATATCTGCCAATGAAATATTCTCAAATTCTTGTCTCTTTTGACTGGGAATAAGTCTAGGAGCATTTTTCAAAAACATAACAATAACTTAATAGGCTGTGGGTCTCTTATTGGGTATGGGAGTAAACTGAGAATATGAGGATGGTTGGTGAGGGGTAAGGAGTTGGGCCTCCACATAATTTGGATGCCTGATGACTATCTGGGCTCATCTCTGCAGTTTTCTTTGTAAGATTTTTGATGTGGTTGATCCTTACCTTCTCCCTAAGATTGAGAGAGAGTGACTGGCCCAGAGTCACCCGGGTGGCTTTGTGTCTAAGGTAGGATAACTATCCACAGTCTCCTGGTTCTTACCATGGGGCTTTAAACCACTATGCCATACTGTCTCTCATAAGGGGATGTTTGCAATTCTCAAAAATATATTACTGAAAAATAAAATGATTTGCTTTTTTTTCTAATTGGATATAATACCTCTCTGTTTCTTTGAATTGTAGGTACAAGAGGGACCTGAGCACCTCAGAGTAAGTTGCTTTCTTTCTGTCTTTTGTCTTTGCTTTTATTTACATTTGAATGTAAAAATAAATTGTTTTGTTCAATTGTCACCATTTCCCTTGTCACACCTCCAGTGTGTTTGCATTTTCAAAATCTCTTTCATTCTAGCTAAACTATATGAATTTGTACCTTCTATTATATTTGCTTAACAGTGAGGTAACCAATTTCTTTCTAAAGTTAAACCGTATGGTCTAGTTTGTGATAGGTCCTTAGAGTCAGTCTAAATCATGGATTTCAAATTCACAACGTCACATTGTCACGTGACATATTGCAATTTCCCCCCCTTCACTAAGCCTAGGGTGGGTGTGGCCAATGCATGATGCATCTGGCCTACGGGGGGGGGGGTGAGTTTGACACCCCTGGCAAAACCATTAACCAAGAGATGCACATATAGACACATAACACACAGAGAGAGGAAGGCATCACAGAGTAACTGTGATACCACAATCTACCAAGCTGTTCCCATGGCAACTCTTCAATAGTTTCAAGCACTTCCTCCACTGCTATCATAACTGTGGCAAAGTGGGATGGCCTTGCACAGGAATCCCATCCAACATCTTACTTTCTGTGGCAGTCAGTCAGTCTTGGGGATTCCTGGAAGAAACATCAGAGTAAACTAACGTGGCACTCAGGAAGGAACCTCTAATAATAGGAAGACAGGAAGTGAGCTAAGCCACCCTGAAACGTGGGGTCATGTTGAGGAAATAGCAGGCCAAGCCAAGTTTGAGAAGAAAATGGGTACCATAAGTGAAAAACAGATGACTTTTTCTTTGACTAATGCCGGATCTTCAGAAGAAAGCATTCCTGAACCAATATCAGCCAACATATTTGACCCAAATCTACTTTCAAATAATGACTTTGATGAACCTCAACCCTCTTCTTCAGGCCTGCACATGAAACCTAGTTACAAGTCAAAAGATAGAGGCAAGCCTTCTTTTCCCTGGAAATTCCTTCAGCCAAAGCGTGGTGTCTCCAAACTCATTTTCCAAGTGGTGGCTTCCACCGAGAAACGCAGTGGTGTCTCCCTGCAGGCCCTCAAGAAGAGTGTTGCAGCCACTGGCTACAGCCTGGAGAAGCGGAAGAACCATTTCAAGAGAGTCTTGAGGGCCTTGGTGGCCAAAGGATTGTTGAGGAAGTTGACTGGGCGTGGACTGACAGGCTCCTATGGGATTAGTAAAATAATGTTGAAAGTACTGAGAAGAAGAAAGAGAAAAAGGAGGAGGAGGAGGAGGAGGAGAAAGGCAATAGCTATCCTTAAGAAAAAGAAACTTGCCAAGCAAAGGAGGAGGAAGAGGAAGAGGAGAAGGTCAAAGAAAGAGAAGGCCAAGCCTGAACAGTCTGATCCATCCAATTGTTGTAGTGAGAAGTCAGTGACGACATGAGGTTTCCATAGCTGAAGCTGTGTGTAAGGAAAAAGAAAATAAAGTGCCGTAATTCAAATGTTTTTTCTGCCTATTATTTGAAAAGGGAAGAGTAATGACAAATAAGGTAACATGGGCAAACCTATAGGGAACTCTGAATGTATTCTATCCTTCGTATGTGTTACTTTTATATTAGGAACATGTGCTGTTTATAAATATTGTAGAAATGAAAGCTGTGCTTATCCTGTTGGATTGTAAACTTGGAGAAACATTAAGAATAATTTTATTTGCATGAATGTATGTGTGTGTGTGCGTGCGTGCGTGTATACTATAATAAGTTTTCTTTTCTCTGTATATATTGTATGGTAAATTCTAGAAGGAAGGAAGGAAGGAAGGAAGGAAGGAAGGAAGGAAGGAAGGAAGGAAGGAAGGAATACATGAGGTTACCCTTAAAGAGCATTCAGAAGCTTCAACTGGTGCAGAGTGTGGTGGCATGCACAGTCTTTGGGGCTCCTAGAGTGCTGCTAGTACAGCACTGCTTTGAGATCTGCACTGGCTGCTATTTTACCTGTGGATGCAATTCAAGATGTTGGTTATAACTAATAAAGCCCTACACGGCATGGGTCCAGGTTATTTGAGGAACCACCTCAACCCTATGGGACAAGCCTGAACCACCTATGCCAGCAGAGAGGGATGCTATGGGTCCTATCAAGGCTAGCAGGGCCCATGAGAAATGCCTTCTCTAATGCCCCAGTCCTTTGGAACATCTTGCCCCGTGAGTTTTGCTCCCACCCTCCTGACTTTCTGTAAGAGCCTGAAGACCTGGCTCTGCCAGTTGGCTTGGGGCCCTAATGGAGGAATATCACACTGGAAGTGGTTGTTTGACTAATAGCAGTTTCCACCCACCCCCAACTCCCCATAGATTCTCTTACTTCCCATCTTTAGTTATAACCTGTATTTTATTGTAATTTTAGTATTTTATATATTTATTCATATATTTATGGTTTCGTTTTAATGTTGTAACCCAGAGTCACCTTGTGGCAAGATGGGTAGCAAACAAATTTAATAATAAACCCATAATTAATAAACACCATATTAGAGATGTCTGACATGATTAGGCTGAGAGACCTGGGCCACAACATGTTCTACACTTTTCAGAGAGAAATTTTTATGCCTTTTGTCAGAGAAGACTGTGGCCCAATATGTTAGTTATGGGTTGGGGAAGACTTGACTGATCAGAATGTAAGTGCTCACAGGATTGCCTTTCGGTGCTTGGGACAGTCATCAATTTAAGCATATAAAAACATGTACTTTTGACAAATATTTTGAAATATTTTTTTTTAACAACTGTGCAGATAAATTATCTATGTTTTGGTTGGAATATTCCCATCTGAATAGGAGGGCAGCTGTTTTGGAAAGTCTGATGTGGCAGAGCTGACATAAATGATCTACAAAATAGATCAGGTTTTGTTTCCCAAAAAGTGAGTGTTATTATTTCTCCTTTGGAAGAAGAGCTGTGTAGAAATTGGAAAAGTAAAGAAATAATTTTAATGCAATATTTTAAAACAAGGATAGTTTTTTTTAGTGGTGGTGGGGACTAGCTGGCACATTTGTAAAGTTGACAGCATGCTGTGGGGCGATTCATATGAAATAATTGCTCTGGGGGAATTAAATTGCTATTTGAAAATAGCTGCATTGTGCGTGTAACCATTCACGATATTGCCATTTATTTAATGGCATACCAGCAAGTTTGTTCCTAATGTAGTTCCCAAGATGGATCCCATTGACTCAAATTAGAGTTATGTTTTGTGGGAGATATATCAAAATATTTCACAAGGGAGAATATTGGCAACTATCTTGTGTTTTTATGTATACTCCATAACTATATATATCCTACAACCTCCCTCCCATAACTATAATATGCTTTATTTTTCAAAGAAATGATATGGACATTGTTGAATTTCAAATACAGTGATTGCTTTATTAGTCAAAAAGCTTCAGATGTCATTGTGAAAGATAGCTCAGACATCTTGGCTTACACCTTGACTTGGACTGAGGCATCCTGAACAGAAGACATCTTGCCTCTTTTACAGGCTTTCTTGACATTTGCCTTCACTTGCTTCTTGGCAGTTTCTCGGGCATTCTTGGACACAGCAGACCTTTTTTTATTCTTGGTGGAATATTTGGCCTTCGGACCTTTTCCTTTCACTATTGGTGGCTTCTTCTTTCCAATGTCAGGACTGATCTTGAATGAGCCGGTTGCTCCAGTGCCCTTTATTTGCCAGAGTTGCCCTTTTGCCACCATATTCTTAATAGATCTTAGGAAATAGTGCTTCTTTTTGACCATGTCGTAGCCCATGTCTGCCACGATTTTCTTAAGAGCTTGCATGGAAAGACCAGACTTCTTCTTGGAGCTGGCAACAGCACTGTAGATCAATAAGGAAAGAGTGGAAGTAGGTGGCTTGGGTGCAGCAGCTCTTGTTTTATTTAACCTTTTTCCAGATCTTTCAGAAGGCAGGGTGGCTCTTTTCCTGGAATGATTTCTGCCACCATGCAGCAAAGGATCTTGTGCAGCAGCAGCTTCAGAAGAACCCGGAATATTCTCAGAATCTGGACCTTCATCTGCATCTTCAGTTTGTGGAGACTCGGCCACATCATTGGATGTATCTAGAGTAGGAGCCTCAGGAAATGCGCTCGACTCCATCATGTTTTTCAAGAAGGGATCTTCTGTCACTTCTCTGTTCCTGTCAGATCAGGGGGATATTTTAGCAGCTTATAGCTCTCTTGCCCTGTTTGAAAGAGAGAGAGAAAAAAAATCAGTTCCTTCCCTCATACTTTTCAGATTCAGTTGCCTTTCCTACCCTCCTCCTACTGGCCTGTATTATCCACAGATGCCTATCACTTCATGGGTATACATTTGCAAATTTCCTAGATCTGAGGATTCTGTTTTCCCTTCCACAGCTTCACTTTTTCATTCACTCACTCAGTTCTTGCCTTGATACTTGGTATTCTAGAAAAGATGGTTTTTCTTAAGTGTTTTTCTTTTAAGTTCTATAAGCACATCTAGTACATATGTTTTTTTAAAAAATGGTATGACTTAGAGGATCTCAAACTGATGGTGCTCAACTGCAAGGCAAATAAAGCCTATCCATCTCTCACAAGCATTTTTGAGTGTTTAGCTGTAGCTGGTTGTCAAGGCAACACAGGTAGGTGCTCTATGATGTCAAGTTTCTGCACTATGATATCATGAGTGCAGATACACCCTTGAATCCTCCTCTTTAGTTTTTAAGTATTAAAAATCCTTTAGGATTTTTAAAAATAATAATTAAGTAAATAAATGAATATCTCCCTGACAATATTACCACAGTATTCAATAATTAAAACAGAAAAAATGTGTATTTTGAAAACAGGGTAGATTTGGGAAAATGGGATGTCTAGATCAGATATCTTTCCTCACACTACCTGCTACCCCTTCTTGCCAACTAGCTGTCCTTGTGAGGTGCCAAACACAATTGGGGAAGATAGTTGGGGAAATCCCATCTCCCCTATATTCTTTCAGAAACAAAAGAAGACACATCAATTTGGGAGCTAAATTAAAGGCTTCCATCATCCTGAAGGGAAAATGACATGGTCCCTAAAATAATCTGCATGACTTTTTTTTTTCCTTTTGAAAGAAGGAAGTAAAAAAGGAGGACAGTTCCAGAACAGCTGATCCATTTATTCAGAGAGTTGCATTGCTAGAGTAGTCCTTGCTGCTTTGCAGTAATAGACTTCGTTACACAACTTGGTTTGTTAAGAGTAATCAAAGGCCAGTCTTGATGAACTCGGTTAGCTTAATGTTGACTTTTTGTGCCTTAATATATTGTGCAAACTAAGCCTATTTTATTAGACTATGATTCAGTGTATCATGTTATTAAAGAAAACGGGTTAATTTGGTAACCAAGGTCAAACACAACTAATGAAATTGTTTGCTCTGGAATAAATTGTTTGAGAAGTGCAGCAATTTCTGAGTTATTGGAATAGGAGAAGATAGCCTTCTCTAGCTTGGCTGTATTTCACTATCCGAGCTTGGCTGTACTCACTATTGAAATTTAGGGGGAGATTTTCCTAAACCTCCACACAGCTCATTTTTGTGCTATTAGGGGTGGAAGTATAGGGAAATCTTCGTGTTTTAGCTTCATTTGCTTTAGCCTCTTATTTTTTTAATATATTATCAAAACAAATCATTTTAATATGACTATTTTTCATTACTTATTGTAGCTTCAAATTGGGAGGATAAATACAAATATAAGTTGCTACTTTAACTCCATAAGGACGAATCCCATTATTTCTAAAGTACATTAATGGTGACTTTCAAGGCAGCAGGAGAAAGTCCTCTGTTATTATTATAGGCTCTGTAGAGTGTAGTGAGATTAAAAGTCCAATTTATAAATAAATACCTATTGAATAATTTGCTTCTCTTAAAAAAAAAGTTCTATTCCCAAGACAGGACTAGAATTCACAGTGAGGAGAGCATGGCTTGCATGAAGACCAGGCCAATTTTATGTCAAAGAAGCAATAAAGACTACCTTACTAAGAAGGCGGCAAAGGGAGCTACCCTAACTTTGACTTTAGAAGATAACATTACCACATCAAATATTAAACAGCAAGAGAGCCTGTTTATTGAATTAAGCTGCTTGCAAGAATATTTTTGGAAAGGCCACCAAAGGAAAGACGTAACTAAGAAATAGCCCACTCAGTAGTATAAAAGAAAGCAATAAGAACAAGACGTTCTACTCTTCCTACCACCCGTAATTCTCACCAAGTTGTAAGTACACCCTTGCTTAAGAACAAGTGTGCTACCTCAAGAAAGGAAGACTCAGCTTCTTCTCTGAAGAGGGTTGAGGAAAGGATCAGCTTCCCCTTTATAACTCAGGAAGGTTCCTTGTAGCCCCACCTTCCATCAATTACAAGACACAGGTGAAGTGGGGAAGGAATGCAAAAGCCATCCAAACCATCATGCTATACAGCCGCTAAGAGAACGTTGTTTACACACAGGTTCTACAGTTGTAGTTATTTTTACTTCTTCGAATAATATTCAATCCAAACTGATAAACCTATGTAGGTTCTGACAATATCTAGTGATGGTAGTGATGGTATTATTTTTATTAACAGGCCCTATAACAACCACTACTGTAAGGTCTATAAACCCAAGCTGATTTTTAACAAATCCTACATTATAGAGTGTTTCAAAAGAACCAGGTTCTGTTGCCTATCCCTTTAAATACCTTGCTTGCTAGGGATCTTGCACAACCCTAACCCTAAATTGTCATCCCAAACATATAGATGTGGATACGTATCATTTTTTTAACCTAGTTCTTTGGGGTTTAAAAAGTTTTGTCTTCTCTTTAATAATCCAGGTAATGTACAGAAAATGTTCAGGATGGCAGAAACGTCTTGTCAAAAATATAGGAATTCTGGAAAAATTCCTTTCCAAAATTTTTAGACCCCTCAATTCACCCCCTGATTCAGCTACATTCTCCATATTTGATTATGGATGCAGCTTCCTGCAAAGAGCAGAGGAAAATTATGGCAGAAATCACTATTCTGGTGCAGAGAAAATGCAGTTACTCTTGCCTCTCTCATTGTGACTCATAATGCTCAACTAAATAGCTCTCCAGAACAGATTCCATATTTTAAACCAACAAACCTCACTCACCATTGACATCTCTTATCCCTTGGCTGGACTTAAGTGAGAACAGCTCGGACAAGAGATAATTCCCTACCCTAACCATTTAAGGCAATTCCAAGAGAGAAAAACTATTCTAGTGGATTTACATCTACATCATGATCCAGCCTCTGGAGTAATACAAACCTAGATAAGGATTCCGATACACAAACTAAGTTGCTGAATAATGATGAATCATCATCTCACCTATTTGGAGGAAAGCTGCTAGCTCCCTCCCTAGATCATGGCTTAGATTCTACTTTAATAAAAGAAAAAGCTGTTAATGGCTTAGTCCTATCTAATCAAGCTTGTATAAACCCATTATCATTGTCAGGATTGGACAAAGCTACTAGTCATGAAAATACAAAGAACGGATCACTTAACATTCAGAAGCTGCTTATATATGATTCAGAAGAGAGGTAACTTTGAATCTCAAGGGATGCAACTACAAGAGAGGGCAGGTTACTGTACCCCAAACAGAATATATCATATCAGAAAGTTGGTTATCAGTCTCATTTTCAGGGCCATATAGAAGACTGACATGAGAGCCAATAGAACAAAATCACTCTGATTAGTTGGAATGTGACTAACTGGTTGTCCAAGTGCAGAGATATTACCTTCATAAGCTTTATAACTACATTTGATGTCATCTTGCTGCAAGAAACTTGGTTCCAACAGCCCTGACATTAAATGGATATATAGCTTATTCTCTAAATGTGTAGCAGGGACAAATGTGTAGTAGAGACAAACCTAAAGGGAATTCTAGGTATATTGTCAACCACTAGCATGAATATAACAACTCAAGAACCTATGCCATTTGAATACTATGCCATGTCATTAGAGGGTCAGTTAGGATCCTGCACTCTGGTAATAGTCAAGGTACATTTTCTACCTTTAAGCAGAAAATATGCAATCAGCAGCTTATGGAATGTTACTTGAATACTGTATTTAATGCATGCCTATTGCGTATATATTGATGGGGGAGATTTAGATTCTAGGCTTGGATTTGACGATGAAATTGTATATATCAACAATATAATTCTCATCAACTTAGTTTAGAATTTGACTTTTTTTTTTATTTGATTAATATGCCGCCCTTCTCCGGAGACTCAGGGCGACTTTCTTCCTATCTGCATGGAAAATAAATTTTGCAGGCTTATGCCTAGTCCAAGAACTAACAGGCTGAATCTTTCCATCTTAAATGGGTCCCTTAAATCAAACCAACTTGCAGAGCTTATGTATTGGAATGGATCCAAGAGTAACCATATAAACTATGATTCTTTTAAAGTTTGACACCCCCTCAAAGTTGACTGTGATCATTTCCCACTTATTCAATGCTTGAGAGGTCCTTGATGCTCTCTGAACTTGGCTGTTTCAGTACCCAAACTAGGTGACATCATCAGTGCTAGTAAGAAGTAGGGCTTGTTCTCAGTTAATATTCCAAGTTTGCCTTGTCAGTGTTGGTGGGAATGGTCTAGGACCATGATGGCGAACCTATGGCATGCGTGTCAGAGGTGGTACGCAATGCCCTCTCTGGGCATGAGAGCTGTCGCCCCAGTTCAGCTCTACTGCACATGCATACATGACTGCCACCAGCCAGCTGGTCTTTGAGTCTCTGCCGCGCATGCGTAGGGGATGGGGTACATGCAGGGGAGCACACATGCATGCATGGAGGGGGGGCGGGCATGCAGGAGGCATTTTGGGTCTTCAGGCACACGCGCTTTGGGCACTTGGTCCAGAAAAGGTTAGCCATCACTGGTCTAGGACTTGGGTGTCAAACATGCGGCATCACGTTGCCATCACATAATGTTTCATGATGTTTTTTCCCTTTGCAGAGCTAGGGTGGGTATGTCCTGTGCATGACACATTTGGCCCTTGGGCTGCTAGTTTGACACCCCTGGTCTAGGAGATTCTTTGATTGGGCAATTTACTGTCAGTGTCAAGTTTCAAGGTCAGCACTAGAGTAAATGCAGGTTGAAGTGCTGACATCCAGCTTGTTTGGCAGTTCTTTGATTGGGGTACTGTTTAGTTCTTGATTGTTGGTCTAATGTTAATCTTGGAGTTAATCTACCTGGGTGCTGATTGCTAATGGGGAGATATCTTGGTCTTTTTACTCCCTTTTTGGTTTGTTGGTTGTCTTTTTTTCATAGTATATAGATATTGTTTATGTCGATGTGTGTATTGAGACTAATTTGTTGGAGTGCCAGGCTTCTAGAAATTCTGTAGTGTTTTTGGACTTGGCTTGGTCTAGGGTGGTCACAGTTTCCCAGTTGAAACTATGGCTAAGTCTGTCCATATGTTGTGAAGTTGAAGAGTTCTGCCCATCTTCTGCTTGTTTGCCCTAGGAAATGGCTTTTGCGGTTGTTACACTGTATATTGTAGATGTCTCCTGTTTTGTCTTCTGAGACTGTAAATCAATTTATTTAGAATATTTTGAAGGGCTTTAGTTGGCTTGTGTGCTACACTGATTCTATGTGATTCTAAACCATAAAAAGAATAACACTGCCACACATAAAGAACATTTCAGAAGCAACCAACAGGCTACTACAACCGCATAGAATCAGCGTAGCACACAAGCCAACTCAAGCCCTTCAAAACATTCCAAGTAAATCAAAAGACCTGGCAGCCTCAAATCAAACTAACAATCAGCACCCAGATGAGCATAGATTAACTCCAAGATTAACATTAGACCAACAATCAAGAACTAAACAATACCCCAATCAAGGAACTGCCAAACAAGCTGACAGTAAACTGCACAACCAAAGAAACTCCAAAACCGTCCCCACCAACACAGACAAGGAAAACTATTAGAATATAAACTGAGAACAAACCCCACTTCTTACTAGCACTGATGATTTCACCTTGTTTGGGTAATGAAATGTCTGTGAGAAAACAACCAACTTCAGAGAGCACCAAGGACCTCTCAAGCATAGAGTAAGTGGAAAATGATCACTATCAACTTTGGGATGGGGGGCGGGGTGCAAACGTTAAAAGAGTCAAGAAGCTAAAAATTTCCAAATATAATTACATAGTTTATAAAGCTACTCTTGGACCCATTTTAATACATAAACTCTACAAGTTGGCCTGATTTAAGGGACCTACTTAAGATGCTATTCTTTTATTATACCAGTGGAAGTCAATATATACCTGCAGCCATCAAATGTGGGTAGTACTATTCAGCTTCCCATGATCGATGTCAGAGATGCATCCTGGCACCAGCCATGTATCTCACACACCTTGATACTCTCCACCAGAGAAGGGCTTTTGTCTTAGTCCGATGTAATACCTTACCTACAGTACTCCTACCTGGAAGATACAAAAAGATAGCATTACTCTTTATGGGTATGCCTTTGTGACTCAGGACAGGTAGAAACTATTAAACATGTTCTTTTGTACTGCCAGTTTTACACAGCATCCCAAAACACTTTTAATTGCCCCACTCCTGAGTAGTAAAAACAGGATATAATGACCAGCAGTAAAAGCAATTCTTATTTTCTGAAATTAAATGTAGTCCACAACTTAACAACCATTTGTTTAGTGACCATCCAAAATTACAATGGACCTGACTTATAACTGTTTTTCACACTTACGACCATTGCAGTATCCCCATGGTCATGTGACAAAATTTCAGACACTTGGCGAATGACTCATATTTATGACAGTTGCAATGTCCTGGAGTCAAGTGATCATCATTTGTAACCTTCTGACAAGCAAAGTCGATGGGGGAAAGATGGATTCACTTAACAATGTTAACATGTTATTAACGACTGCAGCGATTCACATAACAGTGGGAAGAAAGGTCATAAAGTGTGGCAAAACTCACTTAACAACTGTCTTGCTTAGCAACATAAATTTTGGGCTCCATTGTAGTACTAAATCGAGGACTACCTGTAATACTAAAACAACCTAAGGTTTCCAGGCATACAAAACTAGACAAAGAATAATTAAGAGCAATTGAACTTGTTTGAGTAGGGAATAGCTTTGTTTCCGCGTGGTCTTTTTTTCCCACTGGTCTTTTTTTTTTTTAATGTCAGAGACTATACTATATTTATTAGTTCAATTTATATGCCGCCCTCCTCCAAAGACTCAAGATGGTTTACAATGCACTTATAACAATAGCCTTCATTCTTTTGTATATACCTGCTTATTAGGGCTTTTGGCCCCCCGTAAACTGTATTTCTACAAAGTCAGCTTATTGTCCCCACAATCCGGGTCCTCAATTTACCTACCTCGGAAGGATGGAAGGCTGAGTCAACCTTGAGCCTGGTGAGATTTGAACTCGCACTAATTGCAGGCAGCTGGCAGCTAAGTGCTACATAACAGCACTTAGTCCGCTGCACCACCAAGGTGGTGCATCTGTATCTTCCTCATATTTGTCTGGGACTCTATAATTCTACATTTTAGGTTAGTTTTAACTCCTAAGAATGAAGCATGCTTTTCTGTGTACGGTTTGTTTAGTTTTGGATGTCCTGGTTAATTTGAAAACTATTTTCTTTTCTGTCTTTCTTGCTGGTTAATGACCATCATACAGTTATTTGATTTGCTTTACTTCTGTTCCATTTATTTCTTCTCCTGCAGCATCCAAATGGTCCATCATCACACAATCCATGACAATACAGAGGAACTGAGGCAGATGGCTGGTACTCGGGATGTGCCCCGTCCCCTCTCTACTTTACCCATGTTTAATATCCGTACGGGCGAGAAAACAAATCCCATGCAAAATAACCGCTATGACAGTGCCCAGGTGCCTCTTATCTTGGCTCAACAATGAATAATTGATCAGGTTTGTATCATCTCTTTGAATCTGCCTGCCCATAACTCCAGCCATTTGAGAGAACAGAAGGGGTACAGCTATGATTCTGGGTAAAGAAACAAGATAGCAGGATGCAAAATCCATATATAGCAATTCTATCACTCTCCCCTTCCCCTGGATAAAACAAGAGGAAACTTAGTATTATCAAGTTGCATTTTAAACTATGTGTTGTTGTTGTTTTTTTCTCAACAGGCCAGTCTGTGCCCATTTTCACTGAGAAGGGTTTTTCCACCAAAGATGTTTCTCAGGATTGAGACAACTGTTGACAAACCTTGGCATGAGAGATCTGAGTTTATTGCAGTGTTTTATATTGATAATAGTGAAGCTTGGAAATGAACGACGTGTGTGGGTTCAGTAACTGTTGGTCTAAATTTGTAGGGTGGGTTTTGAGTCCTTTTGTTTCTACATATTCAATGGATGGGAGATATTCAAGGTTAGTATAGTAATGCTGTGTGTTGGAGATGCCCAGCCTTCCCACACAACTGTATTTTCTAAACTTCTTGCCAAAAGCAATCATAGTTAATATGTGTTTGATATTGCAGATTACATCATTTCTCTCTATCTTCCTTTTGTAACTTGGCATGATAAAAGATAAAGTCTTTTTCCTGTATTTTGCTTTCCTCAGTGAATAAATTGGCAAAACCTGGATTTCTTTATAAATAATATTTACATTCACACATACATAGCCATCACAGTACACTGTTTTGAGTAAACAACATTGTACAAAATACAGAAAACAAGAAGTACCATGCCAAAAGAAAAAAAACATGAGACAGGAAAAGAGAAATGAAAATAGAAGTAAATTTAATGGAAATAAGGATTCATTGTAGCTCTTTTTTTTTTCTATCCTTGGGAACTTTCTTTACAAATTGTAAATTACTTTGAGATCTTTTAGTTGAGATTAATATAAAATGATTTAAATAAAAAATACATCCATGCATATTATCCTTATTTCCACCATGAGATCATACTGATTCATGTACTATCTTTTTTTCTTGAATCCTCTTTCCTTTCTCTTTTCAGGAGTCTAATAGCAATGGCAATAGCAATAGCACTTAGACTTATATACGGTTTCACAGTGCTTTACAGCTCTCTCTAAGAGTTTACAGAGTCAGCATATTGCTCCCAACCATCTGGGTCCTAATTTTACCCACCTCAGAAGGATGGAAGACTGAGTCAACATTGAGCCTGGTGAGATTTGAACTGCCAAATTGCAGTCAGCTGGCAGACAGCAGAAGTAGCCTGCAGTACTTCACTCTAACCACTGTGCCACTGCGGCTAATCAAGTCTTACCAAGCCACTTCTAATTATTCTACTGTCTCTTAGCCCGTTCACTCATTTCTTTTGCAGCTTATTCTTTCTCTCTGCATAAGCAAACCACCCCATATTGATATTATTAGTTTCATACTGATATCTCATTTTTATATGCAACTCAGGATTGCTCATCATCTCGTTATCCTTGACCCAACCTCTTTTTGTTCCACAGTGTGCATTTCTTAAGTAACCCATTCCTGAGATACCAAATTTTAGCTTCCATATAACAAAGTGAGCAGAAGCATGCTCTTATATGTAGTCATCTTTGCTACTTTCAACAAATGTTGATATTATATAATATCCATTCCTTTTCTATGAGGAATGGTATGTTTGGAAGATATATTGAAATATTATTTCACCTAAGGGGGAAAATACTATACAGAAGTTTACTAAAATTTGCCTAAGCAAGAAATACAGTAGTCAAGATAACAGCTGCACTTCAAAGGCTCAGCACAGTGGGTATACCACTCGCGGGTTTCAAAATTTTTTACTACCGGTTCTGTGGGTGTGGCTTGGTGGGCGTGGCATGGTTTGGCAGGGGAAGGATACTGTAAAATCTCCATTCCCACCCCACTCCAGGGGGAGATTACTGCAAAATCCTCATTTCCTCCCAATCAGCTGGGACTTGGGAGGCAGAGAATAGATGGAGGCGGAGCCAGTCAGAATTTTTACTACAGGTTCTCTGAACTAATCAAAATTTCCACTTCCGGTTCTCCAGAACTGGTCAGAACCTGCTAAAACCTACCTCTGGGGTACACATTCCTGTAACTCATTTCAGAGCTTTATATATACTGTAGCAGGGGTGGTATTGACTTACCTTTGCTACTGTTTCGCAAATGTGAGCATGCGTAGAGCATCAAAAAGGGGACAGAATGACATCCGGGCGGGTGGGCAGAGCCTCCCACAGCTGCCACTACTGGCTCACCCAAATTGGATAGAACCGGCTGAATTCCACCACTGTACTGTAAGTGTGTTATTTATGCTTACTGATTAATATCAAGAAAATCACTGGAGCAACATGCTTTTTTAATGTTCAGAACAATTTCTTTACCATTGCAAAAGGGAATACCTCAATTTATAACCTTTCGTTTAGTCATTGTTTGAAGTTACAACTCCATTGAAAAAAGTGACCTTGAAATGATCCCCATAGTTATGATCATCACATAACGGTCACTTGATTCACTTAACTGCAGTGATTTGCTTAACAACTAGGGCAAAAAAAGATTCTAAAATCAGACCTAGCTCACTTAATAACTACCTTTCTTAGCAACAGAAATTCTGGTTCCAATTCTTGTCAAATGTCAAGGACTACAAGCTGTTAAGTTAGTGACATGGTTGTTAAGTGAATCTGGCTTCCCCATTGACTTTGATTGTCAGCAGGTCACAAAAAGCGATCGCATGACGCACACCATAAATAAATTTGAGCTGTTACAGCTGTTCTTCCCGTCTGAGTGTTTTTCACTTACCCAACTGTTCAGTGGGAAGTGGGAGACAAAATAGATTGGTTCTATGGGTGGATATGATATTTCAATAGCAATTAGCATTTATATTTATATCATTAAATGCTGTCCATTTCCACATTCAGTAAAAAGTTTGATGTCTGGCATTATTTGGATTTAATTCCCCTTGGGAAGAAAGCATTGGATTGTTAAGCCATTTTGTACATTCAAAACAGCTTGAGAATCCAGTTTTATTTATATCAACGTTATTAGCAGCCTATCCAAGAGTATATCCATGCATATTTCTAACTATTTCTTCTAATGCACATGTATGACAAGAATAATCTGTGCAACATAATCTTCTTATGTATTGTATTGTATTTATTTATTTATTTATTTATTTATTTATTTATTTATTTATTTATTTATTGTCATATTTGTATGCTGCCCACTCTCCGAGGACTCTGGGTGGCTTAAACCAAAGACAGTATACTAAATAGCATATTGCCCCCAACAATCTGGGTCCTCATTTTACCGACCTCGGAAGGATGGAAGGCTGAGTCAACCTTGAGCTGGTGAGATTTGATCTACTGATCTGCTGAACTAGCAATCAGCTAAAGTAGCTGCAGTACTGCACTCTAACCACTGCGCCACCTCCGCTCAGTTAGATACATGGAATGAGACAAATTATATAACCCAGTCTCAATGATCAAAAGATATTACAAGAGCCGGATAGAAATATTTGGACAAATAAAATTAAAAAGACAGTGACTTCATCATCATCCTCACTAATATCCTGCACTTTGTCCAGAATTCTTCCCCTGCTCGGATGTAGTTTCCAAACATCTGTTCTTCTAATGTCATGAGTGTTTAATAAGATCAAAAAATGCAAAAAGTCAGTGCTTTTGAAGTTGCATCACCAATATAGCGCACCTTCATGTCTTTGCACGCACTTTTGATCTTAATGGAACTGAAATGCATCTTAATTTCTTTAAGAGGATTGACACTTTTGATCTTAATGGCCACTTAGAACATGTTTCAGAGGGGAAAAAAAGGCCAAAAAATGAAGGCAGAGGGAATCAATGCTACAATATTTCAGCCTGTTACAGGTAGTCCTTGACTTATAACAGTTCACTTAGTGACCGTTCGAGGTTGCAACGGCACCAAAAAGATTGCCATGACCATTTTTCAAACTTATGACCATTGCAGCATCTCCATAGTCATGGGATTTAGATTTGGATGCTTGACAAGTGACTCACATTTACGGTGGTTGCAGTGTCCCAGGGTCAGGGGATTATCTTTTACAACCTTCTGACAAGCAAAGTCAATGGGGAAATTCATGTTTTCCTGAAAATAAGACCTATCCCCAAAATAAGCCCTAGCTTGATTTTTACACATTCACTCAATATAAGTCCTACCTCCAAAATAAGCCCTAGTTAAGAACCCGCCCACTCCATTGCACCTGGTTGCACGGGGTGGGGTGAGGCAAAAATCAAATTAGGGTGGGGATGGGGGTGGTGGAGCTGCTTACCTTGCAGCCAGGTCTCACACACCCCAACACCTGCCTCGCCTTGCCAGCTCACTTCTTCTGCGGCTGCTTGTGCACGTCGCCCCCGGCCTCTGTTTCAGTGTCAGAGGCCTTCAGGAAAGGCCTCTGCAGCCAATAAACGAGCTCCAGATTGATGCATGCAGTGCTCCAAACCTCTGTTTTGCGGTTGGAGCTCGTTTCTCAGCTACAGAAGCTGAGATATTGTCAGAATATGCTTGAACTGGGGATAGATACAAATAAGGAATAGTTTGAAAGGATGGAAAAAGAGTTATGGAAAGAAGTTATATAATTTAACTGAAGCATGTGAAACTGTTTCACTAGTCTATCAGCTTTCACGTCCCAACTTTTTACCCAAGTAGCTTCTGACAAAGAGTACCCTTTCCAGAGTACTAAATACTGTAACCAACCCCGGTGCAGTCTAAGTCAAGAATCTTCTTAACTTCGTAATGAGTTTCACCTTGTACTATCATAGGTTTGGGGGGAACAGCAGGTATGGGTCTTAAAGTAGATCCTACTGCTGGTTTCAATAAGCTGCTGTGAAATACTGGATATACTTTCCCTAGTATTCAAGGCAGGCTAAGTTGGACAGTTACAGGGTTAATCACTTTCACTATAGGAAAAGGACCGAGGAATTTAGGTTCAAATTTTTTGCTGGGTAACCTCAATTTTTAGGTATTTAATTGACAAAAACACTGTGTCTCCTATTCAAAAAGGTGGTGGGAAAGACCTGTGCTTGTCTGCCTGTTTTTTATATTTCTCAGCTGCTTCCACTAAAGCTTTCTTAGTATTCTCCCACCCTTTTTGCAATGAGGTTATCCATTCTGTAAGGGACATGGAAGTGGGTGGTTCTCTAGACAATTCAGGCATAGGTACAAAATCCATGCTAGTAGTTATTCGAAAAGGAGTCAATCTTGTACTACTATGTTTATATAAGCCACTTCTGCTAATGGTAATAAATCTGCCCAGTTTTCTTGTTGATAATTTACATAAAATCTAATGTATTGTTCTACCATTGAGTTTGATTGTTCTTTCAATCCATTAGTAGCTGGATGAAAAGCCAAGCTAAGCCCCTGGGATGACCCATGGACCTCAGGAAGTCTTTCCAGAACTTAACAGTAAATTGGACTCCACAATCTGATATTATTCACCATGGAATGCCATGAAGCCTGTAAATGTGCTTCATGAAGAGTTTTGGCAGCTTTTTGGCAGAAAGTAGTCTATTGCTGGTCTGGATTTCATGGTGGCACAAATAGAGCAGCTTTTAACATAGTCCTCTACATCGTTTTTCATTCTTGGCCACCAGAATTGTCTTCTGACCAAATGGAGGGTTTTTAAAAATCCAAAGTGCCCTCCTAGTCGAGAATCATGACTACATTTTAGCACCATTAGTCTCATGCAAGTGGGCACATAAATTGTACTTCCTTTCCAAGCCAGTCCCTCCCTCAAAATTAAGTCCGTTTGGTTTTCCTTAAACCACGTATCGTTTGATAGCGCAGCTTTTAACTCTGCTGTCAGCTTGTCTTCAGGGAGGTTTGAACTGTGTCTGGTTTGTGCTCTAGTGAGATCATGGCATGTATTATCACTTCTTGTCAGCTGTCAAATTGGAGTTTTCTGGACAAAGCATCAGCCAATATGTTTTTTCCTCCTGTAATGTATTTTAGGTTGAAGTTAAAGTGTTTAAAATACTGAGCCCTATGAGCTTGTTTGGGGGAAAGTCTTTGAGGGGTCTTCAGTGCCTTGAGGTTTCTATGATCAGTCCACACTTCGAAGGGCTCCTTAACCCACTCTAGAAAGTGCCTCCAGAATAAGAAAGCCTATCACATTGCAAAAGCCTCTTTCTCCCATAGCGCCCATCTGTGTTCAGTATCCGTTAATTTTTTTTGACACATAAGCACAAGGCATTAATTCGTTTTGAATGTTCTTTTGAAGTAGAACAGCCGCTACTGCCATGCCAGCTTGGACAATAAAGAGTTTATTTGGAACAGGATGCTGATCGCAAACGGGCATTTTAAATGTTCAAAAGATTTTTGACAGTCCATTGCCCAAGCAAGAAGTTGACTAGGTTTTTGCTTGGTTGGAGATGAACCAGTTTTTAGTAACTCAGTTAAAGGGAGCACAATCCCCACAAAGGAAGGGATGAATTGTCTATAAAAATTTGCAAAAGCCAGGATGCTTTGAAGTTGCTTACACATTCGTGGGGCCTGCAGATCTAGCACAGCCTTCACCTTTCCAAAGCCCATTTTGATCCCTTGATCAGACACTTAGTAGCCCAGGTAATCCAAAGACTCCTTATGGAATTCGCATTTTGACACCTTCGTGTAGAGTTTGTCTGATAAGAGTTTTTTCATCACTTGACTGACTAGTTTGACATACTCTTCCATATTTTCGCTGAATATAAGAATGTCATTAAAGTAAACTAGGACTCCCTTATACACGTGTTCATGTAGTACCTCATTGATAAGTTGCAAAAATACTGCGGGGAATGACCCGAAATTGGAAACTGCCCAGTGGACAGTTAAAAGACATTTTCCATTCATCTCCCTTCTTTATGCAGACTCGGTAATAGGTTTCCCTTAGATCTAGTTTGGTGAAGATCTTGCCTTTTGACAAGTGGTTCAGCAAGTCCTTCATTAGGGGTAGGGGGTATGAATTTTGTATACATATGGCGTTGACTCCACTTAAGTCCACACATACTCTGAGCCCCGCATCTTCTCTTTAAACAATACTGGGGCTGCCACTCTAGATTTTGCAGTCTCAATGAATCCTCTGGCTAAATTGGTATCAATGTATCTTCTCCATTCAGTCATTTCAGTAGGCATCATGGAGTACATCCTCGGTTTTGGTAGCTTGGCCCCAGGTTCTAATTTGATGGCACAATCAGTGGCTTGATGAGGGGGGAGGATGCTACATTTCTTCTCACTAAATGCCTTGGCCAAGTCTCTATATTCCTTAGGAATTTGGGGTTCACCTGGAGGTAAGTCTAAAACAGTGGCTCTTGTTTCTGGCGCTTGGCCCCTATTGGTTGGCAGTCTCTTGTAAGGAGGGTTGGGGATAGTGGGCCGATGCCAATTATGATCTTTCTATATCCATCTTCACATTTAATGGTAGGGGCCCATTGTCAAGCCAAGCAAGGCCCAATATGACAGATTCTGACATCTTTGGCGCTACTACAAATCATATAAATTCACAATGTCTTCCCATTTCTAATCTAACCAGTTCTGTAATTTGGGTGGCTGGGACTCCTCCAATTAGCATTCCATCTACCTGTTTGAACTTAATTGGGCATTTTAGGGGTCTAGTTTTTATCCCTAATTGTTCAACAATTGGCAGCCCAATTAAACATCTAATACAGCCGGTATCTACTATTGCTTCTAATTCTCCTTGCTCCCCAGTCTCAGACACCAACAATTTCACTTTAATTGAAAAAGGGGGGTGGATGAACTCTATTGGGTCATCTTCATTGTTAGCCTTGCCAGGAGGGGTTCCTTTGGCCAGAAGTTCCTCATTTTCTTCAGTGGGGAGGGGAACCTCTACAGCTTGTCGGGCAAATTGGCTGGTATCTGGAGGCTTTTGTGGAACCCTTCTGCCTCTGGGAGCTGTGGCAGGATGTTGTTGTGGAACCGGTGCAAGTGCCAGACATTAGGAAGCCCGATGACCTGCTTGTCCACAATGGTAGCACTTGATAACCCCTGTAGGTTGAGTAGGAGGGGCCTCAGCAGTCAGAGGACATCTAGCCAAAGTCGTCCTTAGGGGCCTCTCAGATGAGGGTTTGCGGTGTGGGTGAATTTCTCTATCCAGAGCTATTGATATGGTATACCAGTCTTGCAGTCACTCTGGCACCCCTCAGATGCCACAGGCTTTTCTGACTTCCTGATCAATGACTTCTTTAAAATAGTGTAGAAGTATTCTGTCTGGCCAATGCCCAAGATTCCCTGCGACCCATCTAAAGTCCCATGCAAAGTCTTTTATGGGTCAATTACTTTGCTTCATCACCTTTATTGTGGCTTCATTTTCATTGATTTAGTCAGGGTCTTCAAATCTGGTCCGGAACAACTCAACAAAACCTTCAGCATCATTTAGTTCAGCATCCCCCTCATTGTGTAGCTGAGCTATTGAGCCAGAAATGTCTCCTTCATTCATCCCATCTATAATCGCAGATACTAAGTTGTGATTTGTTTCGTACTGTTCTCCATACTGATCTATATGAGTCCAGATTCAGCTGAGGAAGTAAGCCAGTTTGGTAGGTTTACCATCAAATGTTGCTCTAAACTGGGGTGGTGGTGGCTTTGCTGGTGGAATTGCCATGGTAACTGACAGTGGAGCAGGGACCTGCTGTAGCACCACAGATGCTGCAGCATGTAGCGTGGCAAATACCAGCTGTTGAGCTGGAATCTGCAGCAGCGCTGCTGCTGGCTGCTGGATTGTGGCTGGCAGTGGGACAGGGACTGGATGCTGCATGGGTTGTTGAGTTGCAATGGTGGGGGGGAGAGAGGGTTCCAGCCGGCTGCTGGATCAGACCCCACTGCTGTGCCAGGATCGTTGGGGCATATTGGGCCCATGGTGATCCTGAAAAAAGTGGAGCAGATGGTGCTGGTGTCCACTGGCACTGGGCCCAAATGTCAGCATTCTAGAAGAACCCAACCCCAATTAAAACTCTGAGACAGGCATTTTCTCAAAGTTCCCATTTATTAGAGTAGGTATACTGGCACATCTGAGAAAACCCAAATCTGAGAGTTCCGGATTTTCCCTCAGTAAATCAAAACCCCAAATCCAGTTCCTGCACCCATCAGTCCATCACATTGTCCAATTACAATCCTCCCCAACTTGAAACATCACTTCAACCACTCCTCCAGATGCAGGCATACCATGACTTTGACTGAAAAGAATGCTATTATGTCTAACTATATTCCCTCTACTAAATCCTCCCTCCTAGTTTCCCAAGCACAAGAATGTGGCAGCATGGAAGATTCCAGTTTTAATATGGCTTCCAAAGCTGATATCCACACCTTGTCTTTTGCCGTGTTTCCTTGTGTTTTATTTTGCAATAAATGAAGCTGGGGGAGGGGGAGAGGATTGACAACTGTAGGGGGAAGGAGCTATCAATTCCTAAGAAGAAAACAAAACAAAACAAAACAAAACATTATAACTCCCGGACTTTAGATGGATGAGGAAAATTTCACAAGCCAGGAAATGTAAAGCTGAGAGTTCCTGCAAAAGGGAAGCTGAGTATTTGCATCTCCAGAAGAATGGCCTTGGCAGCCTTTCCTCTGGAGCAGGAGCTGAGATGAATGTGAATCAGCCCTGGCAGTGTCAGTGGGATAAAGGAAGACTTCACATTGAAAGAGGACTAAGTGTAAGTACTTCATGCCCTACCAATTAGAATCTTATTGTAATGCTCTTCTCCTTTTAAATAGTATCCATCAAATTGAAAAGAATGTCTGGAAAAACTGAAGAAAAAATGTGAACATAGCACCATTGGAAGATTTTACTTCAGCTTTTTAAAAAATATAATAGAATCATAACTTTATTGTCACTTTGAATGTACACTAATTGACATACATTAAAATGAAATTTCTTTGCATACAGCTCTCAAAGGGTCACTACCTCCAATATACACTACATAAATATGACCAAATGAATGAATGAATGAATACAAAATTATGCATATATCCACATATATCACCCACTCTAGTTTGGATGTATATATGTACATGGCGAGAAAAACGAATTTTGCGAGTTTACCAGACGGATGGTATAGGGAATATAGCTGTTACAGAATCTGGTAGTTCTCCTAGAAATACTTTGAAACCTCCCCCCAGTGGGGAGCAACAGTAACAGACTATAAAGTGGGTGTGTAGGGTCTCTAACAATGCTAACTATAGCTTCCTATAAGCTTCTTTGCTATCCTTACCACTCTCTTTATGGACTTTCTATCTCAGGCACTGCAGTCACCAAACCAAACAGTGATGCAGTTTGTTAAAATACTTTCAATCGTGCCTCTGAAAAAAGTGGCCAGGACAGAAGATATGCTCTCCTCAGCAACACAGAAAATGCAGACGCTGGTTTGCAGCTTCACTAAGGATGATGTGTGGAGAGACCAGTTCAAATTGTTGACCACCTCTACAGCTTCATCCTTAATACTGAGTGGAGTATGATTATGCCGGCTCTTTCTAAAATCTACAATGACCTCTTTTGTTTTATTAACATTTAGAATCAGGTTACTTTTATTGCACTAGTCCACCAGAGCCTTCACCCCACTACTGCCGTGTCTTCCACATAATTCACAATTGTAGCAGATTTGGCACAGCAGTTGTAAGTCATCAAGGTAAACAGTATCGGACTCAAGACACAGTCCTGTGGGGAACCTGTACTCAAGAGATGGAGTTGGAAACTTTTCTTCCAGCTCACAAAAACTGGGGCCTATCAATAAGGAAATCCAGTATTCAATTACATAAAGGAGTATTAAAACCTAATAAGCCCAGTTTGTTCACCAAATGCTGAGGAATTATTGTGTTGAATGCCAAACTAAAATCAACCATCAGCATTCACACATGAGTATTCTTCTCCTCCAGGTGCGCCAAGCTAAGATGAAGCACATAGGAAAGTGCATCTCTAGAATGGTTCTTCCGATAGGCAAACTGTAATGAGTTCAAATGTAGGGGCAAGGTATGAAACCATATAGTTCTTTACCAGTTTCTCAAAACACTTCCTAATGGAAGTGACTGCAACTGAACAGTAATCATTAAGGCATCTGATGATAGTTTTTGGGGGCACTGGTACAATGATTGCAGTTTTAAAACATGATGGGACCATGGCTTGATGCAACAAGAGATTGAAGTTGTCTGTGAGAACAGTGGCCAGCTGGTCAGCACACTCATTAAGTACCCACCCAGGGATATTATCAGGACCAGCAACTTTCTCAGTATTGACTTTCTGCAGGACCTTTTGACCAGCAGTTGGATTAAACCTGAGCACCTGCTCATCAGGAAGGGGGAAAGCCTGCCTTGTTGGAATGTTGTATGTGGCCTCAAACCATCCAAAAAACATTATTTAGCTTGTTTAGAGAATTTTACACATCAGGGAAGCTTTATTTATCAGAACTGAGTTCCTTCGGTGATGGATGTTCTATGATAGGCTACTTCTAGTCAGATTCATCTTGAATGCTAAAAGGAATAAAGGGTCCATTACTGAGAAACTGGAAAAAAAAAGACCCAGAATAATAAAAGTGTGACAACAGCAGGATGAGAGATCAAATGGCAATAGAAGAGACAAGATGAAGTTTTGCTCGATATATCACTATGGAAGGGCTTGAACAAAAGACTGAGAAGCCTTGAAGAAAGAGAGATGTTGGCAGCATCAGAGGGAAAAGTTATTGAAACAGTAATTTTATGCCTTGCATTTGAGCCTTGATCTAAATGCAAAAACCTCTCTCTATTCATTGTGTGTGTTATGTGTTATAAGTTCAATATTCATGAGTTTTGGAGGCCAACTGTGCATTTCTCTATCCAGCTTCTTCTAGTAGGGCAAAATATTTGCTATGTGTGATGTCTCCAGCTTCTGTTTATAAAGCAGCCTTTCATACAAAGAAGCCCACTCCTTGCTAGCTTCTGAATGAGGGCTATTGAACTTTGTTCAACTTTCTGGGCAGGTGGGGGGAAGAGGATGCCCCATTGGATGGGGAAGGTTTTTTTCATGCTCAGAATATCAGGTAAGCAAGAAGAAGGAAAGCTCAACCCCATTTGCAAAGTTCTCAGAGAAGCCAAAAGAGCTATGACAGAACTTGTTAGAAGGGAAAAGAACATCAAAAGAAAATCATAAGTACAGGGCAAAAATGGAGAGAAAGGTGAGGATGGGAATGAATATTCTAGAAGAACATAAAGAAGAAGAGATGAAGAAAAAGCTACAAGTTTGTGTTGGATATCTATCTCATGATGCTGGAGGAAAAGAAAGGAGGCTGTGGAATCTGCAAAGACTGACTACAAATTCCATGTGACAGGATCCAGGGAAGAAAAGTATCAGTTCTTGGATTTATTTTTAGTATCATGTGAGTACCATCCAAACATTTTGGTAAGTCTACTACTTTATTTCTCCTAATCTTGCATCCATTGATCCTTTGTCCCGTCACTTTACTTTTCTGTGGTTATAATCCAATATTTTACCCATTTGGGGTTCCCCTTCCCCAACAAACCTTTCAGCTTTTATGATTTAAAAAGAGAAAGAGTGAATGAGATGGGGGGGGGGGAGGGAGACGTAGTGATGGTGGTGGGGAAGACTTTATGATAAAATAAGAGACAGTCCAGAGAGACAGAAAATGACAAAGCTAAAATGAAATATTGGTGAAAAGTACCTTCTGCAACACATAGAAGGGGAGAAATGAACTGTTCATTTCCAATACTCTGCTAGGCCCCGAGAAGTGGAGAGATGCCCACATATTAAATGAATTTTTATTTGGGGGAAGGAGCCAAGAGAAATCCACGAAGGGGCCATTTTGCTTAATATTTGTGATTTTTAATGGTGTTTAACTTCGGCCAGTTAAAAAAAAAAGGCAAGCTCCATGGTGGTGCTGTAGGGTGAGAGAAATAATGAAAAAATCTAGATGTCACTATAGGGGAATAGCAGAGGAAAGAATAATTGGCATATAAAGAGAAGTAGGACAGAGCAAGCAAAATGAGAAACAATAGGAAAGGAATAAAGAAAAAACTATTAAGCCTTTTTGGACTCATTTTCTCTGACTAGAGTTATATATTCTTAAGAATAATATATATATATATTTAATTGTTGTGGTTTCTTCTACTGAGATACATAGAAAGGATGGATCTCTGGTGAAAATTTATCAGCATCCTTACAAATCTAGTCTCATTATTCCTTCTAAGAAGGCAGGGTTTGTTTATGTCTTCAGTGGTAAGACTACCAGATCTGAGCTGAAAAATACCTGGGTAATTACTTGAAGGATCTGATAGCCTTTTTTAAAGCTGTTATGCTTGCAAGTATGGATATTTCCAAAATGTATATAAATTATAATCCCAATCCCTCCCATCAGCCAGTACCCCAACCACCAGGAGTGGGACCTCCTGGCCTTGCATGAAGAAAAGTCTGAAGAACAACTGATATATTTGGATCATTTCACATGCTTTATTTCAGCAGTCAAAATAATTAAAAACATCTCAAATTATTATACATATACAAAATAGGTACAGAATCTTCGGTCGGTCATATTCCCTAGAACATCTGCCTCTTGTTACAGAGATGAATGGATTTGCTTGAACTTGAACCCACAGGGGAAAAAAAAAAGAAGAGTTAAGGTGACAAAGGTTGAGAGAAAAGAAGAGGTAGAAGAAAGGAAAAGGTTGTGGTTTTTTTAGCAATGAATGAAGACCATTAAAGAGCAAGAAGACTCAGCACAAGAATTTGCTAGCAGGGTAAAAAAACGAAGGGGGGGGGAGAAAGAGTGATGGTGATGGAGAAGATCTGGATGGATGGGAAAAAAGGCAAGCCAAAAAGTAATCCACCTGCTTTACAAGAGAACAACAGAAAATTTTCAGACCTTGATCCCTTGTAGCAATGTCTAATTATTAATTTTTTTGTCATCCTGGTTTCTTTTTGCTTGTTAAGAAAATTAGCACCGTTTGAAAATTCACAAGTATCTTTGGGCACCAAGACACTAATTCTATTTCCCCCCTTCCTTCTAATACTTCCATTTCTATAGCACCGAACAGGCTGCTCTTAGCAACAGAATTTGCTTGGAGCAAAAGTTGTTTTAAGTTTCACCACTTCAAAAATAATTCCATGGGACCTGAACATTATTAACATAGCAGACGAAAAGAATAAAATAAAATAAAGAGACACAGTTAGCACCTTTTGCTAAACTTGGAACCGTGCCTTGTTTCCTGGTCCCCCTCAGCCTGGTGATGGCATTGAAAAAAAACTCCAAAACTACCGCAAAGAACTTGGAAATCACAATTGTGAGGTAGCTGTCCATTACAATAATAACATACATTTAACATTGCAATTTCTCTGCTTTCTGTATTAGCCATTTATTTTTCTTCACTTGTTCACCGACAACATATTTGTAGCTCTTTTCTCCACTTGTTCTGCTTTTTTTAAAAAAAATAACCTCTAACTGTCTTTGCAGGTATATTAGTATTATTAGCTGTTAACACTTGTCCAAATTTGTATTTGTGTTGAAAACCATTCATTGCCACACCTATATTTAGAAGTAATTAAACTCCTTTCTATTGCCGGCTGAACAAAACAGAAAAAAAAATGCACTTACAATGGCTGAAAGAATAATCTTTTCTGTGGTATTGCTCTGTATAAAAACAAAAATGTAAAATTGCCAGCAGAGAAAGATGGCCTATAAGGAAATTTTGGGGTCTTTTTTCACTTCCAGGTTAAAGGGTAAGTTTACAATAATTAGGAGGATGTTATGGGCAGGCTGTAAGACTAGTTTAGCATTGCTTTTTTGTTGCTTTGGAAGCAACAGATTTTTTTCTTCCCCCCCACCCCAAGAATTGTAGTTAATATTCAGGTGTTTCTTAGCTGGTACTGATTTTTATCATTTTGTATGGTAACTCTATATATTTATTTGGAATGTGCAAATTGTGATCCCAAGATATTACATGATTTTAAAAATGAAGAAGGTAAAATCAAGCCATTCTGTCTTTGGTGATTCTAATTAAAAAAAAAAAAAGTCAAGCAAGTGGATGCATTTCCTTAATTATTTTTCAAAAGTCATTTATTTTTATTTTTTTTGGTTTAATGCTTTTTTTGGTTTTTTTTTAACGGAAACGAAAATAGTTTTAGAGATGATGGATAGAAAAAGACACAAATTCAAGTCCATGTGAAATTTCCTTCTTTTTTGGCTGTTTTTTATTTTATTTTTAAAACTGTCAGGTTTCCTTTGGGGTTTACAAGTAGCAGACTGGTCCAATATCCAAGCCGAATTCCTGGTCTGGAGCACCAATGTCCATTGGAGCCACATCAATGATGGGCAACCGGGAAGTTTTTGTTGTCGTGTATTCAATGACTGTCTTTCCCCAAGTGTTGGTGTGACTCTGTAAAGGAAATGAAAATGGTATGAAATTACAAATGCTATATATGCTATATAAGGCATTCATCAGAGATCTGTGTTCTTTAATCCTGATTCCCCATTCCTCAGCCTGAAAACAACTAGAGCTTTGAAATTCAAATTCTTAAATTTGAATACATGGCGAGAGGAATCATCAAGCCTTCACCTCTTGTTCTATTTCTTAACTTTCAAGTGCACAGCAGCACCTACCTCTAAGAATCTTAGTGAAGATTTAACTACAAGTATGGACATTTTGCTATTCTGCAAAGATCTCAATGTAGGACAGATCTTTTATCTCATAGTTATTATTTTTATAAATAATCCAAGATGGCAAACATACTCGCTTTTATCCTTCCTCCTCCTATTTTCCCCACCATAACAACCCTGTGAGGTGTGCTGGGTGGAGAGACAGTGACTGGCCTAAAGTCACCCAATTGGCTTTCATGCCTAAAGTGGGGTGAAAAACTCACAATCTCCTGGTTTCTAGCCTGATGCCTTAGTTACTAGACCAAACTGTCTCTTTAAAAAATATCTTGCAAATTAGGAACATCAGATACATAAGATTATGATCCTCATCTTGAACCCAACACTAGAAACTAGTAGAAAGTTAAAATATCAAGGAACAACATTTGTCTGCAGAACAGGATCTCTTAATGGTTCATGGGCCTCCAACACTGAATGGACTGATGTTTCTCTTACTCAAGTATTCAAACTAATGGGTACAGAGATATATTTCTTTATACTGACTGAATTAATTGGATTGGCAAATCAGCATTCATTTTTTATTCAGAAGAGAGACATTATTTTCCAGTTTTTGACTTAGTTGCTTCATATTTACTGTGTTTTAAATCTTAAAATATTCCTGGTATTAATCCTGGATTCAGAACATGGAAAATATTTTGATGCAGGGAGAGAAAAACGAATGGCCTTCCCACACACACAGCAGTATATAACATATTCAAATATTTCTGCCTGTGTCTAGGACAATTTTAAAAAGCAGATGATGTCCCTGTGTTTTACTGCAAGCCAGCTGCTCCATCTAAAGCAGGGCCCCCTAACCTTTTGGGGACCAGGGACTGGTTCCCTGGAGAAAGATTTTTCCACGGACTGGAGAGGGTGTGGTTTCGCATGCTGCCTGCATCCCACGGATGGGCCTTCCTTTGTTTGCATGGCTTAGTTGCTGGCATGCCACCAACTGATGCCAGTCTATGGATTAGGGGTTGTGGACCCTGATGTAAAAGACATGAAGACTCACCGTGCAGCCATCCTCAATAACTGAATAGGTGAAACGGCTGTTGCCCTCTCCTCTCATTTCAATTTCATTGGAGCCCTGGAGGAGCAGAGATTTCTTCAGGTTTCCGGTTTGTTGATCCATGTAAGCTATACTGTTTTTGCAGTGGTAGGTGATGTTCTGGGAAGCCTCAGTGGACATCAGGCGCAAGAAGGTCAGTTGGATGGCAACATCAGCTGGGTTGGATCCCTCACTACCATATTCAAACTACCAAGAGAAAAAAAAATGTGAAATAGCATTTACCTCATCTCCTGTAGAAATCCCTCCACAACACCCAGAAACAATGTGTTGCTTAATCTTTCCTGTCTCACCTGGAAGCCATCGGGCATAGTCTCTCCAAACCAGACATGTTTCTTCTCCTTGAAGTTCTGGCTGGTATACCAGTTCTTCTGTGCAATAGTGGCCTGAGTTGGGTAGACACAGCTCTGACCAGTCTCCATATTACAATAGACTTCGATGGCATCCAGATTGCAGCCTTGGTTGGGATCAATCCAATACATGCCTATTTATGGGGGGAAAATAAATGAGTAATTTGACAGACAATGATTTTGAACATAATTCTCATTTATTTCATCCACTAAAGAGGACTGGTTGGCTTATCTTCTCTGTTCCTTCTTTTCTGTAGCATTTTTCCATGCTATAGGTTCTTTGTTCCAAGTGGCTTCTCCATCTCCTAAAATATATGCAACTTTTGATAGTTGTAATGGTGGTGATGTTTAGATATGCCTCTATGAAAATAATGGGCCTAAGGATAATTAGCAGGGGCATGACCATATGCAATAAAAGTAGATGTCAATTCATCACTTTCTAATATCACTAATCGAAAGAAGAAAGAACTTTCTAATTTAAGTTACTTCTCTTTGAAGAGTTGGAAAAGTTGGAACAGGCAACAGTGGTTAATTTGTTGTAACTCTCTTGGAAAGAGAATCTCATTAAGACCTATGCAGATCATATTCTGCAGAAAGAAAACATTCTTAATAGAATTAATATTTCTGTGAAATTTCTGAATATTCTACTCAAAGGATCTTCCCGCTCCCTGCTGAATCAATAGCTATGTTGTAAATAACTAGTTAATGAAAGCATGCAAGAAAAAGATCAGCAGTGCAAGAAGAAAGAACAGCAATTCTGACAGCAGAAGGCAACGTATTCAGATACAAAGATTATTTATAGCAGTAAATACTGTTCTAGAAGCTCAGATATGGCTTCTCCTGCACTTACCACTCTTCCATTCTCCATGGCACATCTTCAGGTCACGGCAACTACGGGCTGGGTTCTTACGGGTACCTTCAGGGCTACGGATGTTCTCAATCTGAAGAGAAAGGCTCTTGAGGGTAGTGTCAACTTCCAGGTCACGGTCACGCATTACATTAGCATCATCAGCTCTATAGTAGCGGCCACCATCATGAGCTTTCTCCTGAGGAGGTTGGGGCAGGAAGCTGAAGTCAAAGCCACCGCTAGGTGGGCCTGGGGGACCAGGAGGTCCAGGAGGTCCAGCAGGACCCTGCAGGAGGAATATGAAGAGAACAATAATTAAAGGCAAAGATCTTTTCAACTCATTGTAGGTAAATTGTGATATTTCTAGAATCATTACATACAGCAGGGCCAACATCACCAGTACGACCACGAGGTCCAGGTGGGCCAATGGGACCAGGGAGACCATTCAGACCATCTTTGCCAGAGGAACCAGCAGATCCAGGGGGACCCTGTCAAGAAGGAGAAAATTCATTATTAGTGAGCATTTGGCTTAAGATGGAAAAGCAAAAAAGAAAAGCTAAAATAAGACACATCCAGCAAGTCTCATTTTATAACAGGTTACATCTCTTTTCTTCTAAAATAATACTATTTGTTTGCTGAGCATTAGAATCCAATTCAACATTGAAATACATTTCTCACATTTGTCTCAACAAAATTACAGCCTCGGGTTTTTTTTTAGAATACTAGAGTTTTATGTTATCCTCAGCTTGCAATATCTCGTTCTTTCCAGTTATTGCATTCTGATCCTGCATGCTGGGTCAGATTCAAGGTATTTCAGGTTGTTCTCAGAGTTCCCTTATTCATTCTGGATGGTTATAACACAGCAGATAATGTTAAAGAATAATCATACTTACTCTTGGACCAGCAGGACCAGATGCACCAGAGGGACCTTGTTCACCAGGAGAGCCCTATATCAGAAAAGAAACGTCAATTACCAAATCATCTAGATAGATGTTTGGCTATCTTAATACAATGACAAATGAGAAAGCTGAAATCCCAACCTTAATAGTGGCTTAAAAATCGGTGAAGTATGTCTGATAATGTTTAATATGAAATGTTGGGCTTCTTAATTGCCCATATTATCTCTCACTCTCTGGCAAATGGCTTCTCTCATGGACTCAAGGAATCAATATATATGCAGTGCACATGGAAGTATGTACATATGTCTGTGTATAGTCTTTGGGATCACTTAAATAAATGTTTGAATATATAACACAATGGAGGAATACTTTTCTGCATGAAGGGAGAATATTAACCAAAGATTGATGTTTTTGAAAGTCTGTATTTCTTTGCCAATTGGGTGGCCTTGAATTTGTGTCTACTATTATAAGAAAACACAATATGCAAAATGTTTTGAGGCCTACTGCATTATACTAGTGTCAGTTTACATAACACTCCTACTGTTGATTTCAAAGAGGTAAATTTGAATTTATTAATTTGTAAATTGATTTGTAAAGAAAAATGTTTGATGAGGGCAGATAGTTCTGGTATCAACAGCTCAGAAACCTACCTACAATCTAAGCATTGAAGGTCCCATTTAATCATTTTCTACAAAACTACAGCATTGAGTTAAACTCCTTAATAAGATGTTTGGATTAGGAAGTTTGTTTGAATTGGAATACTCTTTTCTAAACAGTGAGCATGAAAAGCTACAAAATTTGTGATATTTTTCAAAGTCTACATTATAATAAATTACACATGAATCCAGATCTGAAATGTTAAGACAATGGGATTGACATGGAAATTGACTGACTTAATGGACTAACATAGAACACATATCCCTCCTCTTTTTTTAACCAAAGAAAGCTAAAAAAAAAAAAAAGTTGAATCTTGTTCAATTACAGATACTCACAGGGGGACCAGGGGGACCCTGAAGACCAGAGAATCCTCTGTGTCCCTTCATGCCTCTTTCACCTTGTTCACCACTCTCACCCTTGTCACCACGAGGACCTTGTGCACCCTGGGAAAAGATCGGAAGAAAGTTTTTAAAAATCAGTTTTTAACAAACCCAGCAAAACCTATTGAAGACCATTTCTTTGTAGGCATTTCGGCTACCGAAAATATTGGTTGCTAGCCTAGGGCAAAAATAGCATATATGTGGACAACAACAAAGTCAACTACATTCATTCAGTGCTGAATGGCAAGACTCTTGGAACAACATCTAACATAACAACCAGAATATCCTTTAAATTAGGTGGTTTCTTTTGAAAAAAAGAAGTATTTTGAAACTCTAACTTACCGCAGGACCACGAGCACCAGCAGGACCAGCGGGACCAGCAGGACCAGCAGGACCCTGAAGAAAAGAAGAGGAGAAAATGTTCACATCATTAATTATCTCCACTCACTATTCATTTCTTTGGGAAATCAGTCATTCTATGCAATTGTTTCTTTTCAAGCAAGAAGTCTAGAACTGAGTTATATTTTACTTTACAAGGAACAAATCTTTATTATTATTATTATTATTATTATTATTATTGAGACAGTAGCTTCAATTTCTCTTTTGTTTCCACAACTATGAGTCTAACTGGACATTCAGTGAAGAATCAATGACATTTTATCAAAAAGAGAAGTGAGCTTGATTTTTGGAACATGAAAATCAATTGGAAATCAGTTGTTTTGGATTAATATTCTCTTGCGCACATGAAAGCACAACTCTTGGGACAGGGAAGGATCCCTCGGGTATTTGGAAAAAGGTTTCTCTTGCTACATATAAAACATGGCATAAGAATGAAAAAAAAAAGCTCACTTACACTCTCACCACGCTCTCCGTTCTTGCCAGCAGGACCAACAGGGCCAGGGGCACCAGGGGCGCCAGGAGCACCAGGAGCACCAGCTGGGCCAGTCTCACCACGATCACCCTATTTGGGAAAGACAAAGGGGGAGAATCGGCATGAAGCCAGCCTTTATTTCAAATATGATTTGAATATGATTTGTTTGAAAATGATTATCTTGCAGCGTTGGTAAGTTCTTGATACTTGGTGATTCATATCAATAACTAATAACTCACCTTGGGACCAGCAGCACCGTCACGTCCAGGAGCACCTTCAGCACCGGGAGCACCCTGTGAATCAAGAAAGAAGGGAGGCAGATTAAACAAGGTGGCAAGATCAAGGAAATTCAGAACTTGAACTTGAGCGCAATAGAGAATTTAGAATCCTATCCTGACAAAGAATTCCAGGCTCTCCCATGAAGTATTTAATTTGAATGCATCACTATATGAAATAGCTCTATCCCAAGTCAAACCTTGGGATATTACTTAGGGTATTTAGCGAGAATACCCCTCCAAGGTCTCCAGCAGAAGTCTTTTAAACAGGAGTTTTGAATGCTAAAAACTGAATTCAAGATTTTAATATATCTAATCATTGTCATTTCTTATATCTAATCATTATTTTTTTCCTGAAGGTCCCTTGTACTGAATCCAACCTCTGGTTCATTTAGCCTCCACCTTTCTGATACTTTAAAGCTCTCTAAGGTCTCAAACACAGATCTTTCATGAATTTCCCACTGCTCTTTTAGCTAGACAGTTTATGAATTGAACTGGGGACACTCTGTGTAACACTGAATATGTTCTACCTCTATGGGATGGCAAAGCTACAAATGTCTATTTTGAAATTAAAAGTAGCAAATTTGATGACACTAAACTTGCACAGAGGAATGAAAATGTTGAGGAGAGCTGGAAGCATCAAACTCTTTTGGAAAAATGAACACGCACCTCACGTCCAGCTTCACCAGGGGGTCCAGCCAATCCAGGGGGTCCAACTGGGCCAGGAGGACCACGTTCACCAGCGGAACCAGATGGACCTTGTTTGCCGGGTTCACCCTATGGACCGCAAAAGAGAATGCAATGCTATGATTCACATGAACTGCTGTTCCAAAGAGGGGAAGAAGAATAAAATTTTATAGATTATGAATGATATTCTCTAGTACTTAGTATCTGGGAAAATATTAATAAAAGGATCTGTTCAAAATTCAAGGCATAAGATACACAGTAAGATACAATATTTTGCTGCCTGATTTGGATTGCTTAAATCAAAATGCATAGTCAGCCAGCTAACTTGATCGTAAATCTTCTCTTTTTCTCCTAGTATATTAAAGAGTTAAGCATTTGCTGCTTTTTCATGACAAGCCAAATCTGATCAACCCAAAATCTCACTCTTCCTGTTGGAATACCAGCTCTGGGAAAGGTGCTTGTTCTAAGGATTAATGCAAGGCAAGATTGCTCACTTTACCTAAATTCTAAATCAGGATGCAAGACAGGGGGGAAAAATCAACTCTGATTGAAAGATTTACAGTCAGAATTTTTGTAACCAAATATCTTCCAAAATTAATTCCAGATGCTGTTTCTGCAGTTGAAGAGTCCTTTTATGTTATTGTAACATATTATTTAAAATAGAATTCCAGGAATATGTGAAGTACATTTCTCAGAAAAGACTGGCCTCTCAACAAGGAACCAGGGCTTTTAAACCCAGAAAATCCATCAACTATTTTGAAGGCCTAGCAACATGACTGAGATAAATACTTGAATAGACAATCAGTAGTCTGTGGGTTTATGTTTTGTTAGGGCCAACGGGGCCTCTTATGATGAAAAAAAAAACATCTTTTCAAACTTGAGATGTCCAACTTGTAGCTGGAGGAAAAGGAAAAGCTATAAATTGTGCAAAAATCTGGGCTTCATGGTCAAACAAGTAGCTACAGAGTCGTGATTAGTGAAAATATTGAGTGATGCTTTGCTCTGTGTGAAATTTTGAAACTCTATTGCTCCATTAGGAAATACTGCTACATATCTTTTTAGTGCAACCTCAGTACGGAGGAAAATCTACCACTAGTAGAAAACAAAATGTATCTCTGCAGCAAAGCACATTAATATTATCACAAATGGGGAAACAAACAAATCAAGTCCATATGTGTGAATTCTCCTAGGAAACCTCAGATATTTTTTTTTCCAGTATTCTGCTTCTTTCTTGGAGATCAAAGTTTATAAAGCTAAAGAATAAAAATGGATCCATGTTGCATTTCTGAAAATGTCAGTTGATTGAATTGAAAGAAAAGTACTCACAGTGGGGCCAGGAAGTCCAGGGAATCCTCTCTCTCCTCGTTGCCCAGGAAGACCAACTACACCACGTTGTCCAGCAATACCTTGTGGGCCAGGAGTACCAGGGGCGCCCTATAAAACAAAACAACATAGATTTTTAGAAACAAGGCATAGATTTAGTGGACAATCAGGTTTCTTTTTTATGAGTAGTATGCTCTACCAAATTTCCCATCCTTGATTCTTCAATGATTTATAGACTGTACATGTCTTCAGCTAACATTGAACATTAGTTTAGAGAAGATGATGGAACTAGACCTCAATAACTAAATAGCAAGCAGTGTGTTGTCCCTTCTGGATAAAAGAATTTTGGAGGGTTTAGATGAAGGAGAAAACTGGTGGATGCCCTGATACTTTTTAACATTGCAAGTAATATCATTCTTCCCTAGTTTTCCAACCCATATCCTTCCTGAATAGGAGTTCCAATCCTCTGGATGGCTGAATGTGAAACTCCCTACAGAAGACTCTGAGATTTTTATGTGTTATGCTTTTTTATTCAAAACAACATAAGCAAACAAATAAAACTAGTAAATATAATTATACAAAGGGAGGAAACCATTTTTTTTTAAAAAAAGAGTAACCAAAATGTAACATTTGAATATCTTTTCCAACTTGGGGATCCCCAGTTGTGCATAGTTAGATATCCAGAAATGGCTGTTGTAAGATTTCTGGGACATTTCCAGGTTGCTGAGATTGGGGAAGCCTGATCCAGGGGATATAGGGTTTCTTATGACAAGGAGCAGCCTTTGCCCAGAAAAAGATGCAGAACGTTATAGATATTACCAATTGCCATGAAAATGGGTGGTAGCTGCATGAAAAGGCATACTGTAACATTATCCCCAGGGAAGGATGCCTTTCAATATTAGCTTAAGACAAATTTGTATTCAAAAAGTTATTGCTAGATGTAATAGGGAGACTTCTCAAGGAGGAGATGCCCAACTTGACTCAAACATTTCATTTAAGAGAAGTGAATTTTAGATTTACTTACAGCAGGTCCATCAGCACCAGGAGATCCTTTCTCACCAGAAGGTCCAGGTGGGCCAGCAGGTCCGGCTTCACCAGGGCGTCCAGCAGGTCCAGTCTCACCACGGGGTCCTTTGCTTCCTTCCTTTCCACTAGGGCCAGGTGGGCCAGGAAGACCAATGTTGCCCTTTGGGAAAAGAAAGGCAATAGGCCTATCAGCCACTGCAACACCCAGCCAAAAGATTGTATTCAACAATATATATTTTTTAATATATATCTTTATTAAATGAGGGGCTCTGGATGGGGATACAATTATGCTTCAAATCGGACAGATCACTCTGGATGAGCAAAATTTTCTCTCCTTTGGCTAATCATTTTAGTTGTTTGTTTCTTAAGGCCTGTTCAAGGAAACTGACTCACCACATTTTGAACAAGAGGTATGTTGAAAAAAGTCCAGCATTTTCAATTGACAGACATTGATTCAATGAAATTTGAGGAATTCATGGTGAGGGTTTTAATATTATCCTCTTAGAGATCTTAACCTGCCCTCTCTAACAACTCCCAGAATTCCCTGAGAAATAAGGTATATCTATCATATCAGTATTATATATTCCTGATACACTTTTCTTGTTCATTCCTTCACTTTGTTGTGTATTTCTGAACTGAAATATCCACAAAATATCCACAACACTGAAATACTAAGCTGCACTTCATTATAAACGTTTTAATTTTTGGGCTGACCTCTTTCAGTCAACAATTTATAAAAAAAACTGGTTGCAAAGCCTATTTGTAAGTAGAATATTTTAAAGCTTCCAGTTCAGAGTTAAACATTAGATTGAATACTCATTGAAATTAATAAATTTTTAGTCTCAAGAAAGAGACAAAGGAAAATTAATTGGCATTTAACTCATGCAATATTAAGACTTGAATTTCTTCAGCTTTCTCTCACATTGGTAACATTTCCTCTTTATAATTAACATTATGATCCTCATTTGCAAAAGGGGGCAAAATTCTCCTTGTGAATTATCTCCCCCTGATGGCCATTTTGAAGTTTTATTTAAACAATTTATTGCCGAAACTGTGTGGTTACTTACAGATGGGCCAGGAGGTCCAACTCTTCCAGCAGCTCCGGGGAATCCAGTAGCACCCTATAAAAATAAAGAAACATTCCATTTTCAATTATCCTTTCCTACAAAAGAAGACTAACACAAGTTCACCGAATAGACCATGTTCCAGCGAATGCAATTGTTTAAAGGGGTTTTGCTCTGATTCACAAATGTGAAAGCTGGTGTGAAAAGCTCTCTCAGACCTTTTAACACCTTGTCTGGATGCACCACTGTTTCTTATTTACATGGAGATGCTTTTATTTCTGATGCATTTCTGAACTGCTAATTGGGAATCCCAAATATATTAGCTAAGTAAGAGTATATGATCTAGGTGCTAATAATATCTGCTAGAATGTTCTGGGCAGGATCTAAAATAGGATTCTTTCACTAACATAATGGCATTAAGCTGGCCAGTGAGACCTTCTTAATAGGACATCATATTTATTTAATAAGATATTTAAATATCATATTTATTTAAGGTCTTGTCCCTTAATGTTAGTCCCTTAGTCCGTTACTGCTTAGGTTAAATTAAAGGCTCTTAGAGAAAAGATGTCTCTTTTGTATTCTGTTCAGCACTTCATAAGTGCTGAAAGTTTTATTAATTTCCTAAATCAATTTAGAAAAATTAAAAAAAATAGAAATCAGATTCTTTAAAAAAAAATATTATATTTTGCAGATTGAACTCTAGCATTGATGGTGTTATCTAGTTTGGGTAACAAAATGTCTACAAGAAAACAAGAATGCTCAGAGAGCACCAAGGACCCTTCTTTTCTAACCCTGAGCCACAAATATTCTCTTTATTGGAGATTTAATTCCACATTCTTTGAAAACAGGAACAATAATTTGAATCCTTAGTGAACTACCATTTCATAACATAGCATCTGATTTAATAACATGGGGGGGGGAACCATACTCACAGGGGGACCAGCATTTCCACGAGCACCTTTGGGGCCAGGAGCACCAATAGGACCCTGCAATCAATAGGGAGAGGTTAGCATGAAACTAAAGGCCGAGAGAAGGGCAAATTTTCATGGAAGAGAGTGGGAAGCAGTGAAGGAGAACTTACAGCAGGGCCAGCAGGACCAGTAGCTCCAGAGGGACCAGGAGGACCAGCATCACCTTTAGCACCAGCATCACCGGGTTCACCTTTAGCACCTGGTTGTCCATCAGTTCCCTATTGGAATAGAAACAACACAAATGGTGAAGATCAGGGAGATGGGGACAGAATCACAGGTGATTCTACGGGATTTAATTTCTACCTTTTTGTGCATTCCCCAAATATATCTAACTAAACCAATCCCTGAACAAACTTCTAATTTCCTGTTAAAGACAAACCTTGGCACTCAACTGCTTTGAAACTCATCAAATTTGGTACATAATGCATTTTGATGTGAAAATTTTGTCCCTGTACTCAACATTTGTTTGGCATTCAATGCACAAACTTGTACCTGTTGGTATCAGCTGCCTTGTGATTTACTACATTATTCCTTATGGGAAAAATGTGTTTGGTACTCATCGTTTTTGGTACTTATCCCACCTTCCGGAACCAATTAGCAATGAGTACCAAAGTAACACTGTATATAGTTTTCTGAATTTTCCATGGATGATCAACCAGGGAAAGGTAACACAGAAGGCTAAGGATGGGGATTTGATAAGTTTTGAGAAATTTGCTTGCAGATTTATATCTCTATTACTATAGGCAGAATGGTGGGCTAAACCTTTATCTTTCAGTAACTAGCTCACTGATTGCTTGAAGGGCAATAATAATTTGCCTTTCCAATCACTCTCACGGAGTTGGTAGAACCAGAAAAACTGAGATTCACAAATTAAAGAACTTGCAATAAAAATAACTTGTCTCATGTTCTTAGTATCTCAATTGAACTGGTTCTATGATTACTTTCTGTTATTTTCCAAATCATTTGCTTCTGAAAAATACTGTTAACAGAAATCCAGCTGGACACAGTGACTTACTTTCTGGACCTTTATTGGTTTCTGTGAGTTCCAAAGTGGTTCAGAGTATCAAATATTATTGGGAAAATTATTTGTATTCATTCATATCTATCTAACCACTGTAATTAGGTTATGGGTAAGGACAAATTGACTATGATCCCAACTCTGGAATTGATTGGTTCAACTTTCTTTTCCTACCAATCTATGGCTGTTTTCTAATTCATTGCTATGAATGATATAACACAGTAAATTGATTACTGAATCCAGAATCTTGGTTAATATCAGATCACACATTTATCTAATGGGCTGGATTCACATAATAAGCTAAATTACAAAAAGCACCCAATCAAATCAAATGCTTATTGGGTTTAACATGTTGTTTGAACGTATCTGCTAGATTTCCAAGGTTAAGCATATTGTGTGAAGAAAGCCTTTACCTCATTATAGCAGTAAGAGGATGCAAGCATTTTAATGGGGTTCCTGAGAAGCAGGAGAGATTTTCCATCATACTTACAGGGGGTCCAGCAAATCCAGCAGGTCCAGCAGGTCCGGGTTCACCACGGTCTCCCTGGGAAGGACAAGAAAAAGGACAGAAAATGTCATGATGAATGAAAGAAAAGCAAAGTTAAAAAGAAAGGGTAAGAGCTACACAGTTATGTAAGAGCTGGATAGACTGCATTTCAAGACAAGTCATCTCAAAGCAAAATAAAAAAACAAACCTAGGAAGGTAAATTACTTACAGGAGCACCACGTGCACCAGTGGCGCCAGAAGGTCCAGAGGGGCCAGCTTCACCCTGGGGAAGAAGAAAAAGCAACAAGGTTAAGCACCAGGCCTAGCAATAGCGTTCTGTGCATTAAAAATGTACTATAAGAAAAATGTCTTTTTGACAAGTCAGGCTTAAATTAGGTACTATCCACTACTTGGATAAAAATCACAAATGCTTCTTTTTCCAATCACAAGAAAAATTTTAAAATGGACAATATGCCTTCATTTCTAACCAGAGATTCACTGAGTTTCAGTACAAAAATTCAGGTTTTCTATTATTTGTGACTATTAAGGTGAAAGAACATAGCAACGGTTAATAGGTATCAAGAGACATGGGAGGTGGGAAAATTGGTCATGTCTTTTGGGTGGTTTAGCCAGTTCCTAGTCTTCGTTCATTTACAAACATACTTTTAAAATCTACATAAAATGACATTTTTAATCGAAGTATTTTGAATTCATTTAATTGTAAAATAGATTCATTATTTTAATGCATTTCTCATAAAAACATATGTTTATAAGCCAGGAACTGCATCATAAAATAGGGAGAAGTATAATACCTAAAGAATAACTGAATTCTAGTCTGTATTAAAATGGAAGATGCACATTGGGTTACTTTGCTGGAAATAAATGAAACCAATGAGTATCCCACTGATTCAGTTTCTAGCATTTGTAAAAAGAAATCCTTAGAATAAGATGTTATAACTAAAATTAAGCAGAGGATTTTCTTAAAAGTCCACAACTTGCTACAAAAAGTCTTTGATGCAGTTGCCCTAGATAAATATTTGCATCTTCTCATTTATGCCATTTTGCTTTCTCTGATGCTTTCTTTAAAAAAGGGGAGCAATCCAAGTTTGATTTGAGAATAGCAGCTAGTTCCTAATTGGTGCACAGATCTGTGTAAATGCCAGGGAATGTCAAATATTAAGTAAAACATATGGCATAGCTTCCAATAACCATAAATCAGTAGGCATTTAGGGAGAACAATTGATGGAATACTTGCCTTGTCACCAGGAGAACCAGCTGGTCCAGGTGGGCCAATGGGTCCAGTCAATCCTCTAGGTCCATCTTTGCCAGGAGAACCATCAGCACCTTTGGCACCTGGGTCACCCTAGAAAAGAGAAAAGACAAAACAAGACTATCAATACTGAAAAGATCAGAAAGGCATAAGGATTGGAAAGAAAAATAGAGTTGGAAGGGACCTTGGAGGACTTGTAGTCCAATCTTGCTCAAGTAGAAAACCCTGTACTAATTCAGATGGTTTCCACTGGTTGTCCAATCTCTTCTTAAAATCTCCACTGTTGGAGACTCAACTTCTGGAGGAAAGTCGTTCCACTGATCAATTGTTCTAACTGAGAGGAAGTTCTCCTTAGTTAATTGTCTCCTTTATTATTTCCATCCATTGCGTCTTGTCCTATCTTCAGATGCTTTGGAGAATAGACTCACCTCCTCTTCTTTGTGGCAGCCCCTCAAGTATTAGAGTACTGCTATGATGTCACCCCTAGTTCTTCTTTTAATTAAACTAGATATACCCAATTCCCCGCAATTGTTCTTCATATGTTTTAGACTCCAGTCCCCTTATCATCTTTACTGCACTCTTTCTCAACATCTTTTTCAATATTCATATATTTTGAAATCTTGAAATAAGAAGATTTCACATCAGGCTTGATGTTAGGAATTTTCTCGAATATATCTTGAAAGCTAAATATAAAAATCATGATCCTGAATTGTCCTCTTAAGTTTTACTCCTTATTAAAAGGCCTCAGACCAAGCTGGAAGATAACAATGGTCAATCAACCTTTTGATTTGGCTTGGGCTATATTCAGAAAAATATCTGAAAGTCAGTTAATGGAAGATAATATAAAATTAATTCTTCTTTGCCTTTTTGATTCTCCCAGCAGTTTATTTGTATGGTGGCTTTAGAGAACGACCATAACTTATTGATAGATGAGGAACATGGGTGCAGAAGACTGTAAATTCATCAACTGTCATACTTTGTCTACAATAAAAATAAATCCCAATTCACAATGTTAGGAACTGATATCATTCAGATATTTCAATATCATTCCAAACTCCCATCCAAAATTTTACGATACAGTCTAAATCAGACTGACCTGATGGACAGGTAGTGAATATCTATGTCAAGATTATCTTTAGGTACAATATTGAAGGAACTTAAGCCATGCATGAAACCGGAAAGTAGATGATATTTGGCAAGGAGTGGATGTTCTTTGAAAAAGGCAGGATGCTTTTGCCTGTTCTCCATCTTTTTAAGCATAGTAAGATGATGCCTGCCATTTTGACAACAACAATGTTCAACCATCATGTACTTACTCTATCTCCCTTGGCACCAGGAAGACCAGCAGCACCACGTTCACCAGGCATACCCTGAAGACCAGGAGGACCTTGACCACCAGGAGCTCCAGGAGCACCAGCATCACCCTAGAATTGTATAATCAAGGCAACAAGGAAGGCATTGATCAGAAGTGGAACCATTTGGAAATCACAAAGAGAGAGAGAGAGAGAGAAAAAAGAAATGCCTATCTATTCTTTCCTTTAAAAAATCTTATATATATATATATATATATATTTTCTATCTTCTGAATTCTATTTTTCACACATGTATCTAACACAATATTTAATTTTTCTGCTCCCCCCACAAGGTATATTAAGGAAAAGTAAAAATGATATTGTTCCTAGGAAAGCAGCAGTATAATAGGTTTGAATATATGATCTATCATTCTGAATACCCAAGAGTAAGGCCTTTAAGGTCATTTATCTTTAAGATAGCTTTTTCATCTTAACCTTTATTAATCTTTTACCTTAGCACCATCATTACCAGGAGCACCATTGGAACCACGGGGTCCAGGAGGACCTGCAGGACCTTGGGCGCCACGTTCACCAGGGAAACCTCTCTCGCCCTAAATGAAATAAAGAGTGAGTTGATTACAAATTGTTTATGGAAGCATTGTTGGACAAATAAAGACATACAAGAACCTAGAGAGAAGATCTTTACTTACTCTTGCACCAGAAGGACCAGGAGCACCAACATCACCAGGGACGCCCTGTCAGAGTAGGGAGAAACAGATATTGTTAAAAGATAGAACCGTTGAGAATGCATGCAGATTATGAACTTAATCTGACATGGGGGTGGAGAGGTGGAATGCAGTTCAGCAAGAAATGGATTGTTCACACTCATGTCTGAATGCAGGTTTAGATTTTTTGCTTCTTTCAATTATGAAGTTCTAGAGAAGAGTAGATATGAGAAGGTAAATATTTTTTTCTAGTGGAAATAAGAACTCTAAGACAAAGATACAATGTAGAAGAAAGAAATATCTATCTTCTTCCATGAACAAGTGATAGTTTCCTTCAAAATGTTTTATTTGGAATATAAATATTTATCTGGATAATTTCTAAAGATGGCTTTCCTAAATTGCTAATTTTTTCTTCAGAAAAATAGAAAAAATAATTGAACCCTGCATGTTCTGCTGCCATATTGATGATACACTAGTCAAAAATAAAATTCTCCAGAATATTTATTATTTAATTTCAAGTGTCAACGCTCCTGAAATCTTCAGAAAAAAAGTTATATGTGTTACGTATTAATCTGCATTTGAAATTATGATCATGCCATATAGAAATAGAATAGACTTATTGTCGTATAATAGACTCATAAGTGACTTGCTCAATCAAATAACTGTTTCATCAAAAGAATATTAAGTCATAAACTGGTCATAATAATGCCCTGAAGAGAAGGTAAATCTCCACCTACTAAATTTCTCTACAACTGTAGTGTAGGAATTGGGAATTATAAAACAGAAAAATATGGGCTTGATTTTCCATATGTCAGTAGATGCTTTTCAATTGTTGGATGGTATTTGCATCCATTTGAAAAAGAAATGCACAAAAAGTCCTAATGGGGAAAATGGCAGACATTCTTAATGTGCTAAGTAAGGTTATTCTGGAGAATATTTGTGCTGAGTTCAGACTCCAAACTAGCCTTTTCCAAAGTCTGCAACTCAAGGGTCCTAATTTAGTTTTTCCCTGTTTTAAAGCATATACAGACCCCACAATTCATTCTTAACACTTCTGCACAAAGGAACACATTACATACTTGTTCACCAGGCTTTCCAGATTCACCAGGGGCACCAGCGGGACCAGGAAGACCCTAAAAACAAAAGTCAGAAGTGAAGAAAATATTAGCTTTGATAGGACTGGATAAGCCTGACAATCAAATACATCTTATTAATCAGACTAACTTCACCTCATGAATTTTACATGCTTATATTTTACAGCAGTGTTTTCCAACTTGGCAGCTTTAAGACCTGTGGATTTCAACTCCCAGAATTCTCCAGCTAGCTGAATATTACAGCCCTTATGGTTTGCACTCAATACAAACCATATTTATTGAGTCTTTTAGTTCATTTCTCCTGAGCAAATAAATGTACATCATTTAAACATACACATTTGATTTTTGCTCACCTGGAAGCCAGGAGCACCAGATGGACCTTGTTCACCTCTTTCACCAGCAGGACCCTGTAATGAAAAGGTAGGAAATTCAAAACCTTGACAGAATCCAAAAAGGGATAAATATTCATAATACTGAAGAAGGAGAAATAAAACCCATACTTACAGCTGGGCCTGGAGGACCTTGGGCACCAGCATCACCATCTTTGCCAGGAGCACCCTGGGAGAAACCAAGGAGGAGTAAGCATCGAAACAAACAGAGCCCAATGATTTTAAAATAAATCTTGCATAAGAAATCTGTTGATTGAAAACCTTCCCACCAAATGCTTTCCCACCTACCACATGATCAGATAATTTATCTTTGTAAAAATATCCCTGCATTCTCTCTATCATTGCATGCAAAACCATCTCATTGTGGATATAGTAGTGAAGGTGATGGCTTGGCATGGGGCATCCCAGGGTTTAGCCCACCCTCAGTCATAGAACCTATCAGATGATTTTAAGCCAGCCCCTCTCCCAAGCCTCCATTCCTTGCCCTCCTCTCTCTTATATAGATCCAAAAACCCCTTAAAAAAGGACTTTGACTATGGAAAGTTTAGCTTTCTATATGTGAACTCTAGTTCATTGAGATAGGGAAAAAGTAGCAGCCCGCACAGCTTGCTCTAATGATCCCAAACAAAGGCAACATTTATGTATCAATGTATATGTATTTCTATATGTATGTATGAATGTATTCTGTATATTTATTTGAAAGATGTGTATAACCGCCCAGTTATATAAAACAACTCTGGGTAGCTATTTATTGCCAGCAATTATGTAAACAAATCCTTGTATATATGTCCATCCAGATCACTAAAGTGAATAACAGGGGGTGAGGAACAAAATACTTACACTAGCCCCACCGGCTCCGGGAGCACCTCTCTCACCAGGTTTGCCAGGTTCACCCTAGAAGAGGATGGGGAAAAAAAATAGATAGAGAATGGGAGTTATTTCAGGGAGAGAGTCAATAACTTCCATTTCATCCTTTGGTATTTCTCCGTGCTATGGCAAATCTAGGATGCCCAGGTCCAATTTGTATTACATAAGCATGGTTTTATACATATTTGAAAGGCAACTGAATGTCTTTCACACAATCATAGTAATTGGGAATGACCTTGGGATACAATAGAATGAGTCACAGCTTAGACAATGGTGAGATAAGAGGCAACTAAGTTCACAGAAGGAATGGGAGATGGCAAAAATATCAGAAGGGACCTTCTGTAGTTTCTTGGACTATTAAGGGGGTCCTTAATTGAGGGGGAAAACTTGCAAAATTATTTTACTGTAATCTTACAGTAAAGATAGAACAAGTAATTCTGGATGTGTTTCTTCTCCTGATTACCTAAAAGGGCTGACTCAAGCAGCATATTTTATTATTTAGAAAATCTCAGTATCTCTTATATTCCATTTTCATTTGGGAAAAAACAATCTATTTTACCAACAATTTCCTCTCTCCAGTTCACAGTCTAGAGTGATTTTCACAACTAACCAAAGCCAAATACGTCTTGAAACAATCTATTTCAAGTGTATTCAAGTGAAATTAATGCTTCTGCTCTCAATAAATCTATTTATACTTCAGTTAGTTGGTTACTGAATATAAAGTTATAATCATTAAAAAAAAAACACTAAGGCCTCTCAGTAAATTGATTAAATAGGAGGTTCTGATAATGACAGGAAGACCATGAAGAAAATCCATCTATGTGATCACTAATAATTGAGAATGACCTGATGACACATAATCAATTGTGGTAAATTGGTTCAATAGTGTCAATATAGCATACATATGTGGATTATTCATGAAATCAATTTTGAAATAAAATTGACTCTTGTAGTAACCATCTGAAAAATATTCATATTGACATGAACCAGGAAGTAGGAAATCAGAAGGGCAAATAGAGGGAGCTATAATACAGCCACCTGCTGCCCTTATTTCAGAAGTAGCCTTGCACTTTTGCTCTTCTGGTGTCATAGTTTTTTCATGGGTTGAGTGCTAAATAAGGTGGTCATTTGTGAAAGAGAAGTAGACATCATCCTTGTATCTCACCCTTAAAATATGTCATTCAGGAAGTAAATATGAAGTGTTACTTACAGCAGAACCTTTAGGTCCAGGGAATCCCATCACACCAGCTTGACCTCTTGCACCAGGTGGACCTGCAGGTCCAGGACGACCATCTTGACCAGCAGGGCCCTACAAGTGAAAGGAAACAGTAAGTCCATTTTGTTTTTAAAAAACTTTTTTTTGCAAAATATAGGAGAGATCCCAGTAAGCTCTCTCAATACTTACAGCAGGTCCAGTCTTGCCATCAGAACCAGGGCTACCAGGGCTACCAGTCAGACCCTAGGAAAGAAAAAAAGGAAGAAAATGTGTGAATTGGGAAAGATGGTGTGATGAGATGGATCCCTAAGGGGGAGGGGGGGCTGCCTTCGAGAGGAATAAGACTTAACTCCGCCCATATATCATGTGTGAAAGAAAGAGGGTGAAGACAGGTCCTCCCTAATAGGGAAAAGGCAATAAAAGTACCTGTTAAGCATTTTAAAACCCCTGTTTTCTGTTTTAAAACACCTGAACATATAAACTGTATTTTGTAAGAATTTCTGATTGGGCATTTCTTCTGTGGAAGAAATATGCCATGTACTTTAAGGGTTTCTTCTGCAGCACAGTTCTGTTTAATTTTGTTTTGGCCATCTTTGTTTCTTGATTCCTTTCAACCATCTTCAAGTGTGCAGGCTTTTAAATTATCAATAAATTTAATCCATGGTCATCCAAATGAGCAATGTTTTGATCAAGGATAATTAAAAAAAAATCTTAGTATTTTTAACACTAATTGTTTGTTGCTGTAAGGTTTGATGTTAGTTCGAATGGATTAATACATGAACTCAATTGATTAGGATATGGGTATCCTAAGTGGGGGATGATGATAGTAATAATATCCTAAAATATTTCACAGTGAAATGGGGACAACACGCAATAGAAAGAAATTACAGTGACAATTTTGTCCCAAAGAAAGAGCTAGGAAGCAATTCATTCACTATAACAGAATTTAAGAGCCTAATGTAAACCATTGGTAGAACAACTGAATTTGATTTCTAAAGCCTACATTCAGTTCGCAACTGGTATATTTGATTCCATAATCTTTTCTACATTAAAGTTTATGTCTCTTGGGGAAAAAATGAGATTATGAAAAGCGGTTTTTTTTAAATGACATTTTAGTCCTTTCACTGCTGTTTCATTGCTAATTATTCTAAAAACTTGACCCCGCCCCTCCAAACCAGCAAAGTCTCACCTGGAAAATACATTCATATCATAATGCTAAATGGCCAGTCCAATCATGATTATATCAAACACCAATCCAAAAGAAACCAATATTTCTGGATTAGCATTGCCTTCATTTTGATGAATGAAATTATTTGCTCCAGTTCACATATGCTCAGAAACGTAACTAAAATAGAGCAATAAAATCGTTTCAAGGAACTTAATTCCTTTTAACCTATTCCTATTATATTTCTCTGCCTCATTGTCCTCTGAGTGAAATGAGATATGAGTGAACAAGTGAAAAATAGCCTTGCTACTTATTCACTTAGTTGGGGGAAATGGATTACTTTGCATATGGTAAAATCCCTGATTACTGTTTATGACAAGTGTTTAATATAATAAAGAGGAAACTAGGTTATATATCAATGTGCTTCACTATTGTAGAGCCTAAATGTTGCAGAGGGTGGGCATGGGTGGTAGAATGTGCCCCATTCCCCACTGTCTAGGAGCCAATGGGAAGTATGAGAATATTTCCCATTTGCTCTTCTCTTCTGACCAAAGCTTGCTATTTGCTTACCTTGGCTCCAGGAAGACCAGGCTCACCAGTCCGTCCAGCTTCACCAGTAGATCCTTTAGGTCCAGCAGGGCCGGGAGCTCCACGTTCACCAGGAGGGCCCTGGAAAAAGGAAAGGCATCAAGACAAGCTACTAAGAGCAGGTAAATCCTAGCTTTTCATTTCTCCTCAGTTTAAGAGGCCTCTGTGTGATATTAAGACTATGAAGAGTGTATTTAAGAAGGAAAAGATATGCAGAGTGTCTAGGATTATTAGACAAAACTAGGTGTGATAGCAGGTGTTAGTAGTCCCACTAAATACAGGAACCATGAAGATTTGAAAAACAGGTTCTAATACCATTCATAGGAATGAATTTTTGTTAAGTGAGGTTGGCCCCATCCCTATTGAATTCTCCCAAACCCTGATTATGCCATCAGATCTGGGAGCCTGAGGGGATGGGTGAAATACTAATGTGACTCCTTTGTTATTAGCACTTGCTGTTCTCTCTTAGCCTTGTGTTTTTTACTGTAAACATTTTAAAACAATAATTGCCTTTTATATACATTAACTTTTTACTTCTTCCAATGCCACCCAGTCACTTTTTTGTGAGATGGGTGACCCTGTAATTCTGGGGGAAAAACTAACCAGCCTTCTTAGCTCTTATAAATCCTCACAGAATTCAACTCCTTCATACAAAATTGAAAGGCTATAAAAAGGATGTGGCAAGGAAGACTTTCATCCCCCCCGCCCCCGTTTCCTAGGCAATAAGAACCTTAGATATCTGAGTTTCTGTATGCTACAAACTCACTGAACATGATCTTGAGCAAATTGCCTCAATAATGAGAGTAACATGGAACAGCCACAAATGTGGATATTTATATATTGGTACTTCTAAAAAAAATATTGTTTTAGATGTGACTTCTCTTGCTAGCCTATACAACTTGGAAGGGCAGGTCAAAAATAATCAAAGGCTGTATTTTAGCAACCAGAAGTCAGCTCTAGACATAGAAGAATATGCAAACATTAAGAAAGATAGATGATAGATAGATAGATAGATAGATAGATAGATAGATAGATAGATTAAAATATGAGTCTGGATATCCCCTAGGAGATCAAGGGAATGTTTAGTCATATATTACCCACAAGACACACAACTCACCTTGGGACCAGCAATGCCATCAGCACCAGGGAAACCACGGCTTCCAGGAGCACCCTATGACACAGGATTAAGAATATTATTATTGCTTATTGATTTAAAAAAACAACAACAGTATTGCTACCAAGTAACCTACAAAGAAGTCTGTCCTCTCAAAATGCCAATATGAAGTCATTTGTTTTTCTGTGACTGGAAAAAAACAGTCGCAACAACTCTAATAACCAGCATTCTGTTAGAAAGAATGAAAAGCTAAAAGCAAGAATCATTACTAAGTGCCAACTTCAGATTCAGGATGATATCCTTTTCTCAAGAATTATAATTCAGTTCCCTGATCACAGTCAAAAGCACCCATTTGACATTTTGCCTCTTGCCTTAAATTAGCACATATGTCTTGCAAATAAAGGAAAGGCTATAAAAAGCCACTGTCATGTAGAACAGAAAGCTTAATCTTTCCTAACTTATTATCAGAGGAAACAGTAATGCACTATTTTAATTTAGTTTCCTTTGAAATGTTACAACATACCTTGTTTTATGGATGGCTTTTCCCCAGGTGAACATTCCTCTGACTTATTAAAATTAGTTAAATCTTCCCACATGGCCTGCTTCAATTACACCTGTAATTTAGCTTAGCAATTCTCCACCAATCTAACTAAACATTATGAACCCGTAAGACAGATATATCTTTCTGTACATGTTGTTCTGAATGCATCTCAGTATCCAAAGGTTAAGAAACAACAAACATTGTACATACACGTTCGCCAGCAGGTCCAGGCAATCCAGAAGGTCCTGGCTCACCACGGGATCCTCTCTTGCCTTCCTCACCAGGTGGACCAGGGGGGCCTTGGACACCAGCGGGACCCTAGAAGATAAAGTGAAGGATATAAATAAGTTTGCAGGAGAGGTAAAATAAAATCACAAGAGAAATAAAATCACACATCATTTAAGTGAAATACTTACAGATTCACCTTTAGCTCCAGCATCTCCTTTGTTTCCAGGAGCACCAGGTTCACCCTAAAGTTATTAAGAAAAGAAAAAAAAAACATACATCAACATATCTCATTCAGTACAAAATTGCAACAGTGTATTTGTCTTATTCTATATCTTGCAACAGAATAAGGCAATATTAAGTATTTATTAATTATACAATATAAGGAAAACAGCTGGAAAATATTTATAAAGAATTGGTAGTGTGGAAGAGAACTAGGGATCTGTGAAGATACTTTCCACCATGCTTCAATTGATATAAGCAACTTATGAGAACAAAAAAGCTGTGGGATTTGTGACCAATAAAACTTTAATCAATAATTTTGAAATGGTTATCTTTAAAGCCCACATTTCCATACAATCATATTCCATATTTTATAACTATCTCATCTGGTCAACAGATCAGTTTATTCTGAAATGCTGCACATTTTAAAATGTCAAAAAGCAATGTGTGTATATATATATGTTTGTGTGTGAGTGTGTGTGTTTGTGTGTGTGTGTTTATCCTGATTGAATAATGATATGGTAGAATGGATCCTCTATCTCTTTTAGAAGTTGAAATTTATGTTAATAAGCTGTTCTACTGCCCATTTATCACAGAATAGCTACCTGAGGGATCTAGATGTTAGTCTGTACAATAGCCTTAAAAACAGAGACATCTGAAATCCATGTGGCCCAATCTAGTGCTCTCCAAGAAGACTGGACTGTCATGCATATGATTCTTGGCCAATATATAATTCAACATATTCAGGTGACACCAGTTGATAGTTGATAGTATTAAAGGTGAAGAGCAATTAGATGGCACTTACGCTATTACCCTTGGGACCGGGAGCACCACTGGGACCTTGTGGTCCAGCTGCTCCACGAGCACCGGGGAAGCCAGGAGCACCAGAAATACCAGGAGCACCCTAGAAGAGAAAGTGGAGAGATTGAGAGAAGTGGCAAATGAAGACAATGACAAGAATAAAGAGAGTTCTTGGGATTAGAAGATACTTACAGGTGCACCTTTGGCACCAGGTTGGCCATCAGAACCAGGATTTCCCTAAAGCAGAGGAAAAAATACAAAGAATTACTATGATAGTTCATTGAATGTTTAAGTCACATCTCCTGTCTTCTGTGCTGGCACACCATGTAATAAACTATCTTCAACCTTCACCATTAATCTTGAGAACCCTGAAGCACCGTCCAAGAAATAAGTGAATGCATGCATTTAAGAGTGCTATTAAAATTAAGAAGTGAATCATCATTTTTTAATAATCAGAAGCATGGGAAAAAAAGAGGTAATTCTTACAGCAGGGCCAGATGCGCCAGCAGGACCAGCTGGGCCAGGCTCTCCACGAGCACCTTGTGCGCCTTCACCTCCACGAGCACCTTGAGGACCAGTTTCACCCTGTGCAAGAAGAAAATGAAGATTCATAAGTGTGTAGGCCTCCCTGGGTTGATGCACATCTTTCTCCTTAGTCAATTCCACCGCATCATGCTTAGTCTCTCCAAGACAATTTTATCTCCTAGTTGGTTGTATTATAACAGTATCCTAGTTAATCAGACTTCATGTCCTCCCAATCCCATCCAGATACCATGAGGATTTACCCTTGAGTCACACATTTCAGACTTTCAAGGCCTTTTCAAGGTAATGGAGGCCTCTACATAAAGTTTAAACCTCCTTCTTATATTGTTGAACATTATTGCTATTTTCAATTATGCTTTTATTTTATATTATTCAAGTAATATTTAAAGCTTGATACAGTAGTTTATGAAGTTGTTTCCTTCTTATGGCATATACTGAAATAAGCCATAATAATGCCAGCTTCTCACATCTGGTCCCTAAGCCTTATCTTTTCTTAGGCCAGCAATCCCTTTTCTGTATCTAAACCTGGGGTTATATTTAACTTCAATTATATCCCCCCTGATTCCTAAACAAGGAACTCTTGAGGCTTCTCAATATTTTTAGCAAACTAGAATGGAGGGAGCTTAAAGCAGGAACTTTTTCAAGTTTAGGCATATCATTTCTATCCATACATTTATCCTCCCGGGAATGTTTTGTTACCCCGCTTGCTAAGAAACAGTAAGGTATGGTAGAGATTGATGCCTTCCTCTGAAAAGAAACCCAAGAGACAACTACTCCCAATCTTTATTTCTTAATTTAAAAAACTAGCAGCCAAACTGAACAATTTTAATACTTTCGTAACACAAATACATTGCAATGGCAAGTTGGTCATTCAAGGCCAGTCAGAGTCGCTGTGAAACAGGGGATGGACAGCAAATAAATTCAATAATAATAATTATTGAATTACCTTAGGACCAGCAGGACCAGGGAATCCAGGAGGACCAGCTGGACCAGTGGGACCCTATTAAAAAAAGAGAAGAGATTGATTATACAGCATTTTCATATTGTCCCAAATTAATAGTTCTTAATACTGCTAGATTTGCATTAACTCTGGCCTTTGAAATAATGAAAAAAGAAAAATAGATTCAAGGCAAACTTGAGAGAAAAGAAGGATATCCTCATTTAAGGGCAGAAAGCTTGGAAGATTAGTCTTCATCTTCTATTAAAGGACCTCCCCTCTCTTGAGAAAAGGACCTCCAATCATGTAATATGAAGACTTTCTAAGAGAAGCAAATGAGAGGGGCACTTACTGAGGGACCGGCAGCTCCAGCAGCACCATCATTACCACGAGCACCCTGTAATGCAAAACAAGAGAAAAGGCATTTGAATGACCTACAAAATTACATAAGGTGGGAAAGAGGATACTTGAATTGAGTCCATACAATACTATGAATATGTTAGCAATTTAAAAATTGAGAGGAATGCACTTACAGCTGGGCCAGCAGGGCCTGGACGTCCTCTCTCACCAGGAAGACCACGTGGGCCCTAATTAGAAGAAACGGGGTGGGGTGGGGGGTAAGGAATCAGTTAAAAGGTACTTCGATTGGATCTCATTCTTACACCTTTATCCTTTCCATTAATTTTTAATTATATTTAGCATTTATCATATGCTTCCAAAAACAACCTGTTTTTCAATCTTTAAGATGCATGGATTCCAGCTCCCAGAATTCCTCAGCTAGTGTGACTAGCTGGGGAATTCTGGGAGCTGAAGTCCACTCACTCGTCCTTTTTCCTTATTATGTTTTCCTGTTGGTATGGATTTACTTATAAATATATTTAAAAGTAAATGAAATGTCACTGTAGATTCTATTAAAATTTGCCATATTCAAGTACTATTAACACTCAGTTCTATTATGAATTTAGCATTCTTCCCACTTGACACAGTCCCTGATATTCTTAATATCAAGTGTTTTCCCTTTATATAGGAGGCTCATTTAAGGTTGGATTTAGAAATGACTTTTGCCTGCTATTTCAGGTTTGCCTTCTATTAACAGTAATGTGGAAGTAGATTATCTTATTTTATTTGGTACCTTTGGCCAAAGTACAAAAGGAAGTCTATACTGGACATCTTTAGATAAGGTAGCCCCGTAATTCTCATAATACTTTCTATTCCACTATTGTCTTCTATGTCTGGGTGTCAACACCACTAGATAGATCAGACCAGGATATCAACTCCACATGAAGGCTAAAATTACTTTCACTGAGATGGCATGTACTTGGAATCTCGCAAGTTTGATTATGCTACCCCTCTCCTCTTTCTTATACCCCAGTGGTTTAGGAAGGCATCTGCCTGAGTCACCTCTGAATGTTATCCCACTGAACTGGATTTAAAAAATATTTGAGATCCTTTTGCTTAGGTAACAATTCCCAGACATCTCTGTAAAGACCATCTTCCTTCCACTCTACAGTGTTACAATGGTCATCAGTTTTCTGGGGTTTCAACAGATATTCTTGCTATTTCTTATAGATTTTGCCCCAGACAACCAATTTGCAAAATATGCACTGTATTAAAATACTATGATACAATTAGATTTTTTTCCCTCCATGGCAAAATAAGTTGCTTTGGTTGATGGTACAATTTAAACAAACCTATTGTCCATCTAAATGACTCCATTGGTATATAGCCTATATTTCTTAGAGCAATGGATCTAAGATATATACTTACTACTTGTCCGGGAGCACCATTTTCACCAGGGCTGCCAGGCTCACCCTAGAAGGGAAGAAATGAAGAAATGACAACGCCAGTTGTTAAAATGGAAGGAGGTGGAATTTTGTATCAAATAAAGGCATGTATTTAAAATGGATGTTTACCTTAGGGCCTGCAGGACCAGCATCACCTTTAGCACCATCAAGACCACTGAATCCCTAAAGAAGATAGGGATAATATGTATTTATTATTAAGTGGATACTAAGAAATATGAAGAACAGAGACATTGGAAAACAAAACAAAATGTTCAACATTACAACAGCATTTGTGACTTATCACTGTTTTTCACCCTTATGATTATTGCAGAATCGCCATGGTCATGTGATCGGAAGTCAGATGCTTGGCAACTGACTCATATTTCTGATGGTTGCAATGTCGAAGTGTCAAGTGATCACCTTTTGTGACCTTCTGACAAGCAAAGTTAATGGGGAAGCCAGATTCACTTAGCAACCGTGTTACTAACTTAACAACTGCAGTGATTCACTTAATAATGGTGGAAAGAAAGATCATAAAATGGGGCAAAGTTCACTTAACAAATATTTCCCTTTGCAACAAATAGTTTGGGCTCAATTGTGGTCTTAAATCAAGACCTATTACATTAGAAATATAATTTAAACAAGTTACAGGAGTGAAATGCTAAATGACTTTGGATATTGTGAGTCCCAGGATGGATAGGAATCACAAATATACAATATCCAATTTTTAGAAACTAGCTAGATGCTTTTTTAAAAAAAGAATATATTTAATGGACTAGTTTGCTTGTGTTTCATATGCCTTTTAAAATAGGGGACATAAGGTATTACGAAGCTATAGTATATTCCTAAATTCACTTGACTATGTGGTCTATATTTGTGGCCATAATGAATGCCAGGAATTATGGGGTGAACACTTTCTGACAATGACTACAAACACTATTAACATTTTGAAAAGTAAAATGCCTAAAAATCTTCAGAAGACATGCGTACACAATCTAAGTAGTAATCTAGCTTTGGCTAGATTTTGAATTGTAGAATTTGTGAATTGTGTTGGATGTTGAATGATTGAAGTATGCTTACTCTGTGTCCCTTCATGCCTGGGAGACCAGCAGTTCCGGGAAGGCCACGGGCACCCTGAAAGAAATGAGCAAGACATTCTTGAGAATAAAGGAAGAAAAGAATTATAACAATTCACTTTTCAGCATGTGGCCTTAGCCAGGTCCCCATTTCACAACTAGCTTCCTACCACTACACTTATCTATGACCATGAACCAAAAAAATGTGTTTTTTAATTTCTTATTTAGAAATCAAACATTGCTATCGAAGTCATTTCAGTACTTGAGCTTATCTTCTCTAATCCAATATTTCAATTTTCCTGATACATATATGTGAAATTCCATTTTTTTTCACAACCCATTTTGCTGTTAAAGCCTTGTATTACCCTTTCTATGATCAAAAATAAATTTGTGTTTGAGCAGATGGACAATATATGATTCAACATAATAAAACAACTGCTGGCTAACTAACCCATCATTCCCTCCTACATATATGGACAAGACATCTTACCTGTGGGCCAGAAGGACCACGCTCACCAGGACGGCCAGGTTTTCCAGCTTCACCCTTGGAGAAAGAAGGCAGGAAAAAAAAAACTAAGCTAAAACAGTAATAATTAAGAAATCAGAGAATATTTTTTTTAAAAAAGGGACCTCAATTCTGTCATCTGCAAAAGAGATCGTTAACATTTGCAGAAACCAATCAAAAGTTATGGCCTGAAGCCTGAGATCTCTGATCTTGACAATGCAAACAGAACGTTAGAAGAAAAAATAGTGTGCAATAATTAAGAAGGTCTAGCTTGTTAAGTTACCTGGTCTCTACAAATAGCAGTTGAGGAATTAGCTTCCTAAACTGCCCCTTGGATGGTTTAATAGTGTAATTTTTTTAAATATAAGATTTATGGCAAGATCAAGGATGTAGTAAAATTAATAGTTATCTTTTGGAAATCTGCCATTCACTGTAGTGTATAATAGAAAGACCAAAGAAAACAAGAGAAAGTTTCCAAGAAGAGAAGCGAGACCCCCCCCAACTCATTTTTTTCCTATTGTTTTCTACGACTAGACTCGCATTTTTTCAGAAGACAAGGCGGGGCTGATACATCGTGAATCAGTTCCCTCAAACTTGTAGATTCAGAGACTTCAGTGCTTGGAAGTGTATATTCTATCTGTGGATAATTAGAGAAAAAATTGGGTTCCCTCCCCTCTCCCAAAAAATGATATAGTCACTCACATCATCACCATTCTTGCCAGGTGGACCGGCTGGGCCACGAGGACCCATTGGACCCTAGATGATTTATTGAGAAAAAAACAAAGGCATTAACATTTGAACAAATACATCTGGGCTCCTATTTATAACCTTGCTGATATCTTAAAGAACAGAAGCCTGTTTATAGCACATTTACGTTCAAAGACTATTCTAGGTAATAACAATTAAATTAAAAAAAGATAATTGGAAGGGGAAAAAAACCTGAAGACTGTTCTGGCTGGCTATAATCATATCGTAGCTCCCCTATCCACCCCCAAAAGGCAAAAAAAAAAAACATCAAACAACACTTACAGAAGAACCAGGCTCGCCAGGCTCACCAGGGGGACCTTGGAAACCTTGGGGGCCCTGGAAATTTAAAACAGGGACATATGTGTTAAAAAGAAAGCAATTCCAAAGAACACCCCTATTTGTTCTGGGCTGCATTACTAAGGATCTATAAACATTTTCTGCCATGTCCCAAATATGCTTTTGAAAAGGCAACTGGACTTCCCTTGTTTTTTCCTTGAAGACGTTTCTTCAGCTTCTTGGATGAGAAGCAAAACATCTCCAAGGAAAAAAAATGAAGTCCAGCTGCATTTTGAAAAACACCTTTGGGACAGCCATGACCTGAATGACTGAGAATCTCCATAGACATTTTCAGCCTTGCGTCTTTCATTTCCATTGCTGACTCCTGCCTTTATATCTTTAGCCCTGCAGTTTGCCTGGCATGAAACAATTGCTTTCTTCAGTGAAGCTGACTGTTTTCCCACAAAGCTAATTTACTCAATTTCTCTACACTCCATTTTCATTATTCTAATATAGACTGCAAATCTCTGTTAGGGATATGTTGACCCAAAGATCACTGAGGCTGACTGGTTGATTGTGTGACAAATAAAAAGAAGGAAAATATGTCTCTGAGAAAATACAGAGCAGATGAAAGAGGAATTAAATCCTCCTATCATATTAGGATTAGGTTTAGAGTAGAAGGAATGGATTTAAAAAAATTTATTTATTTATCTAAAATAAGCAAATTCTGCAAAGCAAATGATGTGTCTAGTTTTTTCTCTGAATGAATGCATATTGTGCATTCCTAAATTTAAAATTGTACAAGGAAGGTGGCATCTCCAATATCACAGAGGGAAATGAATATAACTTGTCTTTCTTCCCTTGTTTTCAACTCTCTGAGTTGTCTGCAAAGTTTGTAAATAATAGTAGGCCTTTCACAAAAAATTGCTACTAATGCTTTTGCACTAAAAAAACCTCCTCCAGTTCTGTGTGGGATTCTGCACAATTTAAGCAGCTTTGTACTAATTTTGAATAAATGTGGCTGATATTCATTAATAACTGAGCAGAGCATAAAATTCTTGTCTGCAACATGATAATCCTCACTTTTACAAAGTCTCTGCTCTTTAAAAGTGAGGAAGGAATAAAAAGATTTTGAAACATTCCCCTTGAATGTAGTACCAAATTTACATATCTTTGTTATATAAAGTTCATTCTAAAGAAGACAGAAAATACTTACAGGAGCACCAGGGGGTCCGGGAAGACCACGGGGACCAGCTGGACCCTAAACATCACCAAGAAATAAATAGTCAGCTTAAATTGAATTGATACAATTTCTCCTTCACCTCGGTGGATATCTATGTGCTTGAAGTCTATATAATCATCATATTGCCCTGATCTTGTTTGATCATTTCAAAGCCTTCCTTAACCGTATATTGTAGAACTGTTTTGTTGAGGAAGTCTGGCCTTGTATATCATTTTCAAGGTTAATTTTCTTCAGTCTTTTCATATCTCAGGGCCCAACTTCAATTTCTACCTTGATTTTCAAAATGCATTTTATAATTGCTATGTTAACAGTTACATGTAATTTGCAATCTCTCTAGCGATGGGTGAGTTGCCATTAGCTCTTTGCTTAAGGTGAAGCAAAAGGCAAAATGGATCATTTCCTCTTGAGCAAAACATCTGAATTTTGCTTTCTTCTTTTCAGAAGCAAAAAGTAGATTGTCCATTTCTGCTTCACTTAAAACCATATTAAAGGATGAATTTAAGCCACGTTTCAATTACTTTTTATTACAAAAAAAAAAAATTGTAGCTATAGTAATCACAGCTTCAATTCAAGCTATTGTCCTTAACTGCAATTCTCCATTCAATTAAGAAGACAATGTAATTATAATCTTTAAGAAGCCATTGTAACATTATGGTCTTAAACCCCACTAATTGCAATGACCTGCTTTTTGTAACTAAAGTGCCTCTGCTAGTTGTATAAAGTTTTATTATAAATCACACATGCTATCATTATGGACCTTAATTAAATGAGTGAATACCCATTATTTGAATTTCCTGTCTAGCTCCACTGCTTTTCTGCAGTACTTTTTCCAACCACACAGGTGGACCTTTGCTTTTCCACTGAAGTTTTCTGATGACACCTGTGTCTATATCTCCATAGATTCACTTCTGGTCTTAATAATTATTGAACCAAGAAGAGTCAACTCTTTTACATCATATAGCTTAAAGTTTACATCTATTAGCAGGTTTCAGTGTTTTGCTTCTTCTTCTTCCTTCTCCTCAGCAATCCCTTCCCTTCAACTAGCATTTTCTCCAAAACCTGAAAGACACCAGCCCTTACCATTGGACCAGGAACAGCAAGGCCAGCGCCACCAGATTTTTCATCATAACCGTAAGACATCTGAGGAGCATAGTTCTAGAAAAGGAAAGAGTGAAAGGAGGACATGTGAACAGGTACTTAAACACAAATGTCACATAATTAGATGGAATGAATGAATGTTGCTTACTCCACCAATGCCAACGGGACCAGGGGGGCCTGGAAGTCCAGGGAGACCGGGTTGTCCTGGGATGCCATTTTTGCCAGCGGGGCCTGGAAGTCCCTGAAAATAAATATAGCAAGAAGTCAGACATTACTATTATGAAAGTATATTCTCATTTATGGGCAAGATTAGAACTTGTTGAAAATTCCTACAGCTCTGCAAAATTTGGATGGGGGATACTTTAATGTCCCCCATAAACCTTAAAAAAAAAAACTACAACTAAGATGGGAACCTTTTAAAGGTATTAATTATGTATCTCTGGTGAAGGGGTCATGTATCTTTTTCTTTTTTTTTCTTTAAACAAAAGTTAAATATTAAAATTGACATGTAAGTTTTCATTTTGGTGCTATTTTATCTTACTGTTATTTTGGAAAGTTACAGCAAATCAATGAAATTGGAGTATGCTTCCCATTGGATGAAGTGCAATAAATGTAGCCATTGAATATTTTATGGGTAGAATAATGTGTGTGTTTGTAATACAAATCGTAAAATTATAGCAAATGTGTTATGAGCAATTATAGGATAGATTACCAATCTCCCATATTAAATCACAGTATTACAAAATGTTTTTTCCCATACTTTTGAACATGGCTTTTATATTTTTATCTTTAAATTTGAACTACAATCATGTACATACTTACCCTGTCTCCTTTGGGGCCTGGATCTCCTTTAGGACCCTGCCAAATAAAAGAAAAAATAAAGGAATTATTCATACTGCTACAGGAATATTAAAAAAAGACATAGCTAAAAAAATTGAAGTTTGGATTGCAAAAATGTAATTTACCTCTACACCGGTGACATCTGGGTAAGCAGGAATAGAATCTTGAATACAAAATGTAAGAGTATTAAGAACCAGAAAATGTGACCATCCAAATAGTTCATTGTTTTTTTATAAGCTTCTAAATTTCTCCTGCCTATCATGAGTTTTTTTAATGCAATGACGTTTATGGGTTAAACATGCTTATCACAATCTTCAGCTGGATGAATCCATTTATTTTCAGAAGATAATAGAACATTGAAACTTGTATCGTTAGTGACCCAATTAGAAAATGCCATGTGTGATTGTTAATGCCAAGCAGATTTCAAATTGCACACATTTCAGACAAATACAGTACTACCCAATTTCCTTTCCATGATATGCTATTTTGCTATGCAATAAAGCTTTGATATTGTAGCCTGAAAACATCTTCTCCAAACTTTACTCTCCTCAACTCTTGCCTAACTTCATAGATATTATCTCCCTTGACAGTTTCCTCCCTTCCTGCAAATGATTTTCATAAATATTTATATTAAACCCAAATGAATAGATTGAAATGGAAAGGGATCAGAAAGCAGCCTTGGGTAAGAACAATGATTTGCCATTAGTATTTAGAATGAAAACTTGGTATTAAGTGACTATAGAGGTGACAAATGGATTGGTGGATAAATAGAGAATTGTTAAATGTTTAAAAGGTGATTGTTTCATATAGACATGGCTGATTAGTTTTAAAATTAGATTTTTTTAAACAAGTGAATAAGAATAATAGAAGCAGATATGTAACTGAAAGTGAATTTAAGTACTGTAAGTAAATGATGGATGGTTTTGTGTAAAATGGACTAATAATAGATAACTACCAGAATATATGAGAATATATGAATGACAGTTCTAGCTGTCAGAAGAAAATGGACAATTAGGATGGGATGATAGAGTAGACAGGAAGGAGATAAACTATAGCTCATACCGGATCCAGGACAAACTGCACAACATTCGCCTGGAGAGACTACAGCATTGAGGCAGTTTGACACATCTTTACATACAATGGTATCACACAGTGTGTTACCATAGTCACACAGGCACAACACACACTTTTTAGGCCTCCAAAGTGATTTGTCTCGGTAGATTTTTCCATTGTGTGTGCAGCTTCCAGGTTCGACTGTAGAAGATAAAGATAAGTTGAAGATGAAGAGAAAGAAGATGGAAAAGAAGCAAGATGCAGGTGTGAACAACTGTTCTTTGGGCCAAGCACTAGCAAGAGCAGTAAAATGGAAGACATTTTAAGAACAGTGCCATTTGAACAACACATGCGTATTTTGGTGTTTTTCTCAGCATTTGCTTTCCTTTCTTGCACTGTTCTGACTTGATTCTCTGTGGGGCTTTTTAAACCTCATCTGCTTTTCATCAAGCACAATTCTATGACACAGGAAACGAGCTCACTCCACAGTAACTCTTTCCAGTCGCTTTGGAATTTAAACAAAACCTCTAGCCAGTTGTTACATCCAATTTGTAACCTCAGCATTTAGGCACTGAAGCCAATCCAAACACAAGGCAAGGAAAAATAAATTAATAATCTTTTGAAACAAGAAAGAGATGGGGGAGAAGAAGAAAGAGAAACAAAAATGGTGTCTGAATTGAAAGATGGTTCATGAATGGGAAGAAATTGTTTCTTATCAATAATGTGTGCTTTTGGGAAATTGAATCAAAGGAATTTTGGTGAGGAGACATGGTATGCCTGAGCCAATGCAAGGCAATTTCCACAAGGCAGGTGCAATGGATGAAATATTTTGCTAGCTCTTTGCATGATAAATGGAGGAGACCTAGCTAGGCCAAGAGTAGTAATTAAAGGAGAAAACCAAAATAAGGAACTTTTCTAATGTATGTCATTTCAAAAAGTAAAGAATACCATAATTATAAATCTTGATTCAGAGCCAGATGCTTTTAAAATTGAGTACTTCCTTTTAAAAGAGTGTATAGTTTCAAAGTTTGACTCCCCAAACCAGAAAAATATTTCACTTTGTGCCAAAAGGTTGGGAAATAACAAGATGAAAATAAGGAATTTTTTTTTAAAGCAAGAAAAGAAAAAGATCCATAGAGATTTAGGAAAATAAAATTTTCCTGAATATTGGAATAAAAGTGCAAACTATCCACAAGATGGCAGCAAAATATCCACAATTTGAAATCAGACGGTCACCAAAGTTCTCTGCTAAGGCATGTTAATTTTCTTTCTTTCCAAAGTGGGCAGTTGTGGTGTTCAACAGGCATATTTAGTCCTTGACTCCAGAAGGAGTCTCAGTTTGATTGATGTTGATTCCTTTCAAGGCCACCCCCACAACCCAGTTGGAAGGCTACCTCGGAATGGCTCAGTAGCCAAAAGCAAAAGAGAATTTCTTCATGGCCACTAGATGTCACCACTGGATATTTTTGACTAGAGGCGGTAAGTCACTCTGAAACATTTGTCGTCCAAAAGGCTTTGTCTGTGAAATGATGTCTAGACTTTTGTGCTTTATAGATTGCTGAAACATTTTCCTTATGAGTCATTAGGAAGCTTCCCCCACCACCCACCCACTTAAGAGGTTTGTGATGGCTTCTGCAGGCTTCTTCGGCAAGTCAGTACAACAGGCTTACTTTCTGTACTTCCTCTGGCTCATGATCTTTGTGCTTTAGTTCTCTAAGCCAATGACTTTTCCATCCTTTGCTGAATACCCCCTTTCTGTCCCTCCCCAATGACAGCCCACCCCTTTTCCCTCTCCCAACCTCTGCTTTACTGAACTTGGCAAGACAGCGCAAGGCTTTGAATTGGTCCAACTTGTTGCTTTTCCCCAAGGCAAGGAAAAAAGAGTAAGAGGGAGACCAGGAAAAAAAAACCCCACAATGCCCAAGGCTATTCCACAGCTGCTTAAGTTTACTTTTCAAAAAGTTCATGTTCTCTGTTAAATACTGCACTATCGTGGGTATAAAAGAAATCAGGTGGAATAAAAATTTTACTTTTTAGCCTTCCAAAGGTTCTTTCCCTGCATTCAAGGCACCCTTAAAAACCTCTGGAAGGTCAAGGAGATGTACTGATCTTCCCCTCTTAACAATAACAACAGTAGACTCAGAATTTATTAGAATATGTGCTTTCTTTGCCCAGAAGTATTTGTCTTTCAAGTTATAGCTTGAAACACGAATACACTGTTATAGCATATAACAATAATTTCATTTGCAGCAAAACATGACAAAGTGTTAACATCTCTTTCTCCAAGCTTGATGTCCTATTTTGTAGGCAGGGTTGACTCTTGCTCTGTGTATCCTGATTTTAAATGATTTGCAAGGCGGGGTAGAGAAGGAGGCAGCTTTATGTTCAACACAAAATAGTTAAAGAATAAGAGAAAATGCACTCCCCTCTCAGGATATGATAAAAACTGTCACTTAATTTATACAGAGAGTGCAAGAAAATAAAGCACTGTACATACCATCTTCTTCATTTTGTCCTTTGGTGAGTAGAACAGTTGCTGCTATCAAAAGCAGTAACCGGGAATCCACAAAGCTGAACATGTCTAAATATTAGACATGAAGACTCTTTGTATCCTAGGTTCTGCTTTAGTGTCCAGTCATACAGGGACGGTCTGCTTTATCTAGTTCCACTCCAGACCCCAGCAGAAACTTCCTACTGACTCTGTCAAGTTTTTAGGTTCCCTTTTTATATGATCCAGTGTCCTAGAGGTGGGTCCCTTTTTCGCTTGCTCCTGAGTGTTGAAGGGGGAGATTTTGGGCCAGCCTCTCAGCCAATCAGCAATTGCAGCCTACCCTCAGACACGCACACCACACACAGACACGCACACACACGCATGCACCCACTCCCAAAAAGTTGAGAAGCCAAGCCATGCCCCTTTCTATCCAGTCTCAAAAGATTGGACCATGTTAGCCTCCAAAGTAGTTTTCATTTGGCAGTGCACTTTTCAAGAAGAGGGAGGATTAGAAGGGGTATGAACTGAGGGAATGTACATGGGGGGAAAGGAAGAGGAAAAAGGAAGACAAGTTCCCACTTGGGAAAGTGGGAGCTACAGAAAAGTTCAGAAGAAGAGAGTGTTGCAAAAATTGAATATCCAAAGGCATGCAGTTACAGAAAATTGTACGCTGGAATTTGGAACTCCTACATGATCTAATAAAGCATCTGTGAAGGTGGGGCACCAGAGGGTGATATAGAGCAAAGCATGCATTTCTTTTTAAATAGCTTTTCTTCTTAAAATATGAACAAAGCAAACTTTTAGAGATCATGAGAACTTTCATTACGTATCCATTAATTTTAGTTATGCTGAGATTTGCTTAAATTTGGATGGTTGTTGTTTTTTTTCTCCTTCCTCCACTTCTCTCTCCATCTCAGAGTGTTGGAATAATTTATTTAATTTTAAAAAATAGATATAAATGTAGGAACAGTGAAAAAAAGAAAGTGATTAAAAGGTGCCACTGCAGTTTGTCCTGCTTGGAGAACATACTAAAGAAATGGGGAGGAATTGCAAAATTAATAATAATAATAAAATAGAAGGGCAAAGTCATGAGATATTCCTATGATTTAGCAGCTTCTTCTGTGCCGAAGGACTCTAATGTATGTATTGAGTTCTTTGACCACCAATAGTTCCTTATCCTCTTCTTTATTCCTATTGATGGAAACTGCATGTATGAATTGCTCTGCACACAAAGCTCAGAGTCCAGATATCTGTACTTATTACTGATTGTAACGGAAACTTTTGAACTTTATCTTCAACACATTGTCCTGGAAATTCCATAGAAATCAATAATACATAAATCTGGGAAAGATTGTGATATAAATATCACCTCAATTGGAACTTTCATTTAAATAAATAAAATACATCAGTACCGAAACATTTCTCTGTCATATTCTGTTCTTTAGCCTCTAAATATTGCAGCTATGTACAAATGGAGTGGTATCTACATATCTGTTTTGTTTCTCTAAACAGTATTATATAGATTAACCCTGTCAGAATGTCAAAATTTGTATGGTCAGGATAGACTGCAGCATGTGAATTTAACAAGAATAAACCCATTTTAAAATACTTTAAAGTTAGTTTTTTTTTCCAACTGAAAATAAAATGTTTCCTCATGACACAGTCCATTATTTTATTATTACAAATGTGAATAAAATATTGAAAAATTCAGTTTCTCCAACCTTTTCATTATTTTATTGATCACTTCTGCAAAATTTAAATGGAAGTCGCAAAGATTTCTTGTAACAACAACAATAAACATTTCAAAATCCACAGAGAAAAATGTAAGAATAAGTTTTTATGATTTATTATTAAACTAATTGTTTTTTGTTTAAACTTTTTGTTTAAACTCTTAAGGCATCTTCTTTCTTTTTTTTTTAAGTAATAAAAGAAAAAAATGTTATTGGCAAGGATCCATAAGTGTTCAAAAGCGCAAAGAGCCACGTTGGTTGGAAAAAGAAGCACCATTGTAACAACAGCGCATAAGATAGAGTACCATTTTTAGAAGCTGCAATTATGGGTGTGTTTAAATGTGTGTGTATCTTTACCAGCTATGGTAAACCATACCTTTCAACTCCTGGACTCTAAAATGAGAGTCGAGAAGCTTCTAAATGAGGGCCATCCTGAGACAAAGCATTCTGGAATAAAAGACATTAGGGGAGTCAACTTCCCATGAAGAAATAAACATGCAAAGAATGTACCTCTAAAGAAGTGGAGAGCTAAATACATTTTTTAAAATGTTGCTTTAGAAATTTAGGATTTAAGATGGGTCTGTGACATAGGTTACTAGCATCCTAAAACATGACAAATGCCTGTCATACCTATTCAACAAAAAATATCGGAATTCCAATGGTCTGAAATTCACTCTTTGAGAGGCAGAATGAAAAATCCCCCACACTTGCTGAAGATCAGGTAGCTTGTACATTTAATAAATAAATTAATGAATTAGCTTCAGCTGCATTGGCATTTGATCCTAGTCATGACAACAAAATGATATATATTGTGATGTCATGATGCAAGCATTATGATAGCTCATTTTGTCATTTGTCCCCCTTCTCTTGCCTGTCCCTGAGAACACCAATGCTCAGCTGGCAAATTCTGGAGAAAACATATGCCAAAAATCAGGGACACTAAAAAGCTGAATGAGATTCTATAGAACATGGAGCTTCATCAATGACATTAATCTGTGTGCCTTGACTGAGCTGAATCTAGCTTTTTCTGTGCTTATAACTATGCACAATGCAAAATAATAATATACATCAAAGTGAACACAACAACTCACTAAAACCAACTGAAGACCACACCTAAAACAAAGATTTCCTAATCAGAATGATTTATAATATTTAAGAAGTACTAAAACCTATAACTAAAATAGGTCTATTTTAGATTAGGATTTATATCTAAAATGAAATAAATATTAAATATTATTAAGACCTAGATTTAAAATAAATACTTAAATACTTATATTTCCAATAGTTGATTTCAGAACAGATTACTAATGAGAATACTTTTTAAATATTATAACCTTTAATAATTTGATACCTGGACTACAATCTGCATTCTCTCCACTTGCTATTGGTGTGCTCACTGGTACAATATAAATGTATTTTTTAAAAAAATTATAGGACAATATTATTTTATGAGCTGCCCAGGTTTGTGGTTACAATATGAATGGCTACATGTCTTGAATCAAATCAAATCAAATCAAAAGGCTGATTTGTAGTTGTGGCAGTTTTGATACATTTTCAAGTAGTTTGGTACCAATGGACAGAATTGGTCCTCTTCTGGTCTCTTATGCTTCTCTTTGAAGTTTTCCTCCATATTTGCATATTTCTGCATATTTTGCAGAAATATGCAAAATATTTCTGGATAGCCTTTGAAACAGCAAAATTATTCGAAATTCAGACATATCTTCCCCAAAGATATTTGGAGTATCATCCCCACAGTTAGGGGATAAAAATAACCAAACTTTTTTTTTTTTAATTTGATTTATATGCCGCCCTTCTCCGAAGACTCAGGGCGGCTTACAATGTGCTCAGCAATAGCTTTCATCCTTTTGTATATTTATACAAAGTCAGCTTATTGCCCCCACAACTGGGTCCTCACTTTCACCTTATACCATCTCTTCATCTGGCTTCATGTTTCATTGTGGCCAATAAGAATTTCGATAAGAATAAGAAGGACTAGGAAATATTGCTGATACATATATCATATAGCTTAACTATCATGGCACACTATTTCTAGAAAACAATGAATTAATAATTTTCAATTTATTATAATAATAATGAACCGAATAACTAGGTAACAATGTGCTTGGTGTTACTTCTACAAGTTGAGCATAATTTGGATGTGACTTGTAATGCATTGCCATTTTAATTAAATTCTTCTTCAGTGAACACAAAGTTAGTTTATAACGTGTTTGTATGTGCAATTAGATCTGAGGGTTAAACTAAGTTTACTGCTTGTGTAGTTTTCCTCCTCTTCCTGTGCTGCCTTGCAGCAATTTTGACAGGTGCTGATATCACTTAGTTTTTAGTATTCAATTACCTCAGTTCCATGCCTTGGGTGTGAATTTTGTTGAGACCTGACCTGGTCCAAGTCATTTCTGGCCCTCAGCAGAACAATTTTTGTGCTACATGCTAGGCCTTGCAGTAGTTGTGAGGTGACCTTCTGAGGGAGAACACTGTGATAGTGAGATCATTCTATAGTGTACCTGTCTATTGTTCCCTTACTTAACCAGTGCAATAGAGATGGGCCAATTTAAACGGCTCACCTCAGGTAACTAATGGCTCTGGATAGTTTCTTAAGTATATTTATGGACATTCCCAGCAATTTTATGGTCCCCTTGATTGTACAAGAAACGTTCCTCTATCCTCTCTACATTGCTGTTTTTCATGACAAAAAAGAAAAGACACGAGTGATATTTTCTTTAGCAAAACCACCCAGAACTCTGGTGCTACACATTTCTATTAATTTGCTAAATGTTCACAGTATTTATGCAAATAAGCACACAACTTTTCAGACACTAAAATCTAAAATATTGTCTTCACTAAGCCTACCTTGTGGTAGATTAAGCCTACTTCAAAATGTTATTATGAGAGCAAAATGTACAAATCTCATTCACACTTCCACGTATACGTCTCATAAAACTTACTATGTTTCTGGGTCAAACTGCTATCTTGGTAACTTCCCAGAGTGGGAAGTTCCTAAAAACAGGAAAGGTTTTTAGGAAAGCATCATTGCATTCTGTAAGCAAGCCTAGGTACTCCCTATAAAGATTTCCAGGTTCAGTTCTGGCATCACCTGATTCAAATCCTAGAGATCTGCTGGTGTTTTTATGTTAGGTAGGTTGAATGGCACAGAGTTCTTAAAGAAGAGATCATAGATGACATATTAACTAACAGTGTTAGTTCCCAGGTTTCTGATCTCACTAGGGTTCCTGATCTTGCAATATTGAAGCGATGAAGCATGGCAGCTGAAAATGATTTAAGGCGAATTTTAGTCTTAGATCTCTTACATTATTCTCTTGGATATTTTGTGCAATATGGAAATTGTATTAGGATGGGATCACAAACCTCGACTGGTTTGTGATCCCAGCAATTGACTTTGATATCCCCCAAGTCAGTTCTGATAATGATTATAGAAAATGTGAAAATGGGTCCCCTTTGGTTGCTTCTGATTGTTCATCTCCCATACAATACTCTACTCCCACTTTTTAAGACTTTAAAATCCAGAGCAATCCAATCTCTCTCTCTCTCTCTCTCTCTCTCTCTCTCTCTCTCTCTCTCTCTCACCTCTCCCTCCCTCCCCTCCCGCCTCTCCCTCTCTCTCTCCCTCCCCCTCCTCCCTCCCCCCCTCTCTCTCACACACACATGGCTGCAATTAAATACGTAGAGAACTCTACCAAATCAGCTAAATATTTTTTTTCTCCTTTAGCAACAGATTCAAACTATCTGGAAGGCTTCCAAGACTGTATCAACGTACCCCAGACACGTTGCAGGAGACACCACCACCACAGCCTGCCCCCCCCCGTTCCAAGTCATGACTGCTTTTTTGGAAACTTGTAAAATCTGAATCCTTTCCAGGGTAGATGTGTCTTTAATTTTTGCAGCATGACCAAAAAGAAAAGAATGCCATCACATATATATATGTTATATATATATTTGGAAAGAGAGCAAGGCAGAGAAAGAAAGAGAAACAAGAGGCTGGGTTAAAAGTGGGGGAAGGAACGCCACCTCATCACTTGCTGTTAGCAGTTTGGGCTCAGGAATGTGATGGGTTTGCCGGAAAAGTAGAAATGAAGACAAAAATACAGTGCAAAAGGAGGGGGCAGAATACTACTAGCCATTCTTGTTTTAAGAGGAAAATGGAGAGAGAGAGAGAGAGAGAGAGAGAGAGAGAGAGAGAGAGAGAGAGAGAGAGAGAGAGAGAGAGAGAGAGAGAGAGAGAGAGAGAGAGAGAGAGAGAGAGAGAGAGATACAATGCAATGCTTAATTGCAATAAAGATCTACAACAGTATACTCTGGAATTAATACAGGTAATCCTCAATTTACAACCATTCTTTTATCAACCCTTCAAAGTTACAACAACACTGAAAAAAGTAACTTATGACCATTTTTCACACTTAGAAAAATTGCAGCATCCCCATGGTCACACGATCAGAATTCAGACCCTTAGAAACTGGTTCATAGTTTATTATGACGGTTGCAGTGCCTCTGGGTCATGTGATCACCTTTTGTGATCTTCTGACAAACAAAGTCAATGGGGAAGCCAGATTCCACTTGAAAATTGTCTTACTAACTTAACAACTGCAGTGATTCACTTGACAAGTGTGGCAAGAAAGGTCATAAAGAGGGACAGAATTCACTTAACAACGTTTCACACAGAAACAGAAATGTGGGGCTCAATTGGGGTTGTACGTCAGTGACTGTAGCTGTAGTCTTATTGTGTTTGTGTATGTGTGTAATTTTTAGGTATATAATATATACCTAAATATATATAGTATATAATAAACCTTCACTTACTTCAAAATATAAATTGAAACTTTATTAAGACCTCTACCATTCACTCGGATGAGTGAAGCTCTAGGAATTAGCCCCAAAGTCTTGCCTTAATGGGTGTGGAGCAGTGGTTGATTGCCCCAGTTTGGACCGGTTCGCAAGAACCGGTAGTAAAACCGGCGGAAGGCCCCACTCACTGCCCCAGATGTCATTCTTTCTGGCACTACTAATACCAGCCCTCTGCTCTTCCCCAGTAGCATATTGGACACCTTCCAACCTGAGGGGCTCCTCTTCCAGCATTATATCTTTTTTCCTTTTGGTACTGTCCATGGGGCTTTCATGGCAAAGATACTGGAGAGGGGGTTGCTATTGCCTTCTCCAGTGGATCACATTTTGTCAGAACTCTCTGCTGCTTGTTTGAGGTCTGACTAAAGTATGTGTATGTATATATTCTTTGTAGATAAAACCACTATTTAAAGACAAACCTGTGCTTACTGTATTTGCTCCTGGGTTGTCTCACATAGTCACACTGTGTGCACTCTGACATATTGCTATATAAATTTTTACAGAAAAGAAAGAAAGGTACTAATAGTGATGAATATTTGTAGCTCAGGGTTGACATGAGGAGTCCTTCTCTGAGCTTGCTTATTTTCATTATCCAAATAGGTACCATTGAGTACTCCTTAGGAGCACGGATGATGTTACCTAGTTTGGGTAATGAAACATTTTCAAGAAAACAAGCAAGCTCAAGGTTTCCTGCCTAAGCAGAGGGTTGGACTAGAACAGCGGTCATCAACTGGTGGTCCATGGACCACTGGTGGTCCACGAGAAAATTTTGGTCCGTAGAAAAATTATTTGCATTTTTATATTGCACTAAATCAGGAGTCCTCAAATTACAACCCCTGGGACAGATACATGCAATGAACGTTTGTGTTACTGCAGATAGTCTCTCCCTTTTGGGTCTTTTTGTGTGGGTCGGAGGGGGGCAGAAATTCCAATGTGGGGTCTGCTTCAGCCTCCTGGTATGGGGCTTTGGGCAAAGGCTGGAGGGAAGCGCCGCTGGTGGCGAAGAGCCGGAGGGCCTTGTTCCAGTGGGACTGCATCATGGCCTGGAACTGGCTGACCATCTCAGTCCACTGAGCCTCCAGGCGCCGGTATTGGACTTGCAGGTCTTCCCTCTGCTTGGAAAGCCTATACTCCTAGTCCTCGGTGAGGTGCTTCTGCTAAGCCTCCTTTTTGGTCCGATCCAATTTGAACTGAGCTGTTTTGCCAACTCTTTCTTATGGTGGCTGCTTAACTCCAATAACTGCTTCCTGTTGGGGCACTAAGGAGCCTGGGTGGGCAAGCGAGGAGGGGCTGAGAGAGGAGGGGCAAGTAGAAGCCAGCGAGGTGCCCCTCAACGTGAGTGACATCGAGTTGACCACACCCATCCAGTCACATGACCACCTAGCCACGCTCACCCAGCCGGTTATTAGGCAGATCATATTAGTGGTCTGTGAGATTAAAAATTATAAATTTAGTGGTCCCTGAGGTCCGAAAGGCTGGTGACCCCTGGACTAGAAAACCTCCAAGGTCCCTTCCAACTCTGTTATTCAATTCAATTCAATTCAATTCAATTCAATTCAATTCAATTCTATTCTATTCTATTCTATTCTATTCTATTCTATTCTATTCTACTCTACTCTACTCTACTCTATTCAGGGTTGGAACAGTTTCCATGTTAGAAACTTTTGACAGTGTACTTATTTATTTATATTTAATAAATTTCTTTGACTGCTCATTTCACCAAATGACTCTGCCATAGAAATTAAACCTCTTAGTTTTGAAGAGCATATGAGGATACACAATAGAGGGATATTAACTCTGCCTGGCACAGTTAATGTGAAGTTATCCCTTCTCTCTCCCAATGATCGATCTTGAGATCACCACTTAAAGCAAAGACTGAGACTCAGGAACCATGGAGCATCATTAAATAGCCCAATTCACCAGCAATTGCAATAGCAGCCAATCTGACGGTTTTAAAAGATGTACTGTTAGACAACATGCCTTAAATATTGGTTGCTAGGAAGTGAAAGGGACCTAATTCTTCAATTAGGTCTGTGTTCTTTTTAATGCATCTAGATGGCCACAGTAGGCTGAATTTGATGAGTCTATAGCCTGATCAAAATGATCGACATTTGCTTAATCTTATATGTTCCTCCTGACCAATTATTCTGCTTTTAACTTGTAGCAGTTCCATTAATCTGCTGTGATGTTAGCACTGATGATGTTATCCAATTCGGTAATGAAACTTCGGCAAGAAAAGCATCAAGCTCAGAAAGCATCAAGGACCCCACAAATTAGATTTTTTAAAAAAAATTAGGGCTGTTTTGGTTTCTGTGTTTTTGATCCATAAACACACATTAAATAACCAAGTCATTTGTGGCATGCAAGTATATGAAATTAACAATCAAATATAAAACTAGTTTCTAGGGTAGTGTAAAAGAAACAATGTGTTTGTATTTAATCTACACTTTACTTTGTCCATTACTTACCTACTGTATCCATTTTATTTCTAAGTGCACATTTTTATGTGGAGGACAACCAGAATTGAAACCACTGTGCAACTGAGACAGAGAGAACAGAGCTACAGTGAGAAGTTTATATAAAATATATTTTTTTCTTTATACTGTTTCCATCTTCCCCTAAAACATTCACCAAATCCACAATGGTGTGAAAATCAATATCTCCACCAGACAATTGATGATCACTTAAACTAAATTAATCAAGTAAAAAATAGCAAACAGGGGGAAATCCCTTTCTCAAACTTCTTCAAACCCCCAAATAAACTACCCAGACCTAATCTACACATCAAAGTATAAGGTCTGCCAACAGAGTTAATTAAATTATGCCTCTCAGAGGAACTGCATGTCCACAAGAATATACATACATACATACATACATACATACATACATACATACATACATACATATGTACAAGCTCCTTCTATTAAAATAATCTGCTTCTGTATCCCATTTCTCTGCAGCTTGCCCCTAAAGGCAAACTGTTTTGCTTTTTTTTTTTTCCTTTCCTCACAGTTGTCTGGATCTCATTTTTATTTATTCTTGTGCAACCCCAGCTCAAGTTGGAACCCTAAATTATTCTTCTGACATTACTGTACAGTACCAGTGGTGGGTTTCAAATTTTTTTACTACCGGTTCTGTGGGCGTGGCTTGGTGGACGTGGCAGGGGAAAGATACTGTAAAATCTCCATTCCCTCCCCACTCCAAGGGAAGGATACTGTAAAATCTCCATTCCCTCCCCAGTCCAGGAGAAGGTTACTGCAAAATCCCCATTTCCTCCCGATCAGCTGGGACTTGGGAGGCAGAGAATAGATGAGGGCAGTCAGAGGTGATATTTACTAGTTCTCTGAACTACTCAAAATTTCCACTACCGGTTCTCCAGAACTGGTCAGAACCAGCTGAAACCCACCTCTGTACTGTACCTCTTCTATTGTAAGGATCACAGTAATGCCTGAAGAAGATATAGACTTGTAAAAAACCAATATTTTGCAAATGAGACCTTCTGACACTTATTTGCTAGTTCTTGAGAAAACAATTACTAAGGCATGGTGTGTTTTTATCATGCTTTCCATCCATTATTGTACTATAAGTACATTCATTTATGTACCTGTCCTATCTTATCCTTGAATACATAGTCTTGCATGAACATTTTTTTTGTCATTGGAGATTTTACTTAACCTAGCTTTATACGAAGAGGTATCAATGTGAGATTTTGAAATGGATACAGTTTTCTGATTTATAGTTTTCTGATTTATTAAAATAAGTTAATCAGTTGCTTCTTGTGAACTGTGAATTATTTAAAGGCCTCTACTAGCTTTCCAAATAATATAAAATGTCACTATAATTAGGGTGAATTGATAGCTTTTCTATTTATAATCATTTTTGAAAATGTTTATTCATACATCTGTTTTGTACTGTTTCTCTTTCAATCTGTTTTTCCAAAAATACACATTCACATTGATTTTAAACCAGATATGCATGTTTACAATATGTCTAGTTTTTACATATTTTGAACTAATAGTTGCATTTATATATGATTGAATATAATCATAATATATCAGATTGAATTTGGGTGGATTATTATTATTATCTATGGACATTTGTTTCATTGCAGAGGATTAGTGCTTTTCTTGTATATCACCAAATGTTTTATAATTATAAGCAGTTTATAATTATAAAATATATATATATATATAAGAGTTGCAGTTTGTCAGCAGAAAAAGGGCCCAAGAACTTGTGAATGAGATTTCACAGAACCTAGGGCTGAAGAACAACTAAGTTTACATAGGTAAAACCTGGCTAGAGAGAATATGCACATAAAAGCCTATGAAAAAAGAAAAAAAAAGATATATATATATATATATATATATATATATATATATATATATATATATATATTAGTTTAGAATTATTAAAATTGAGGAAAGTGAAGTTATTATATTTCAATATGGGAAAATCAGTACACAATACATAGTTTAAAAACGAAATTTAATTTAAACAAAACCTGGATTGTTTGATTACCATGGAAGGCGACCAGCAGATGATTTCTGCAAAACGGTAAAAAAAAAATTCCCTTCAATTCTCAAACTTATTTTATTGTTGTTGTTCTTGAGATATATTGTCATAATGCTTCCCTTGCTTTTCCTGAGGATGGGCAACATTTAAGTTTAGTTAAGTTTTGTTTCGATGAAAGAGAGAGAAATTGTGTTTTTGTAATATTCTTCCTTTGACTTTCTTACTTCTGGTTATATTTTAAGAATATAGAAAATAAAATGATTTCGACAATTTTCTAGTGCAAATATTATAGCTCCTTATGTTGAGTTTCTAAAGAGAGAAAGGTGTTTCATCTTTTCAAATCATTCACCGTTATTTCTTTGCCACAAAGCAAACCGATATCAGGTCAAGCACATCTTAAGCCAGGAGTGGGCAATTAATTTTCTCAAGAGGCCACATGAGAAATGTTGTGGAGGGCTGAATCAATAGCCCTGTGAGTAGGTACACATGAATACACATATATAAATGTGGGGGGGGGGATAGCAGCCATCTTCAAAATAAAAGCAGTGCTGTTGTATTGCACCCACTTATTTACATTTGATTTTTAATTTTTGGTTGATCTCACACAGGCTGGATAGAGACAGCCAAAGGATATGGCCAAAGGGCTGTAAAATGCCTAGGTCTGCCTTACACTGTCATGTTCTAAGGCAGAAGGAAGAGACTGTTAAAGGTCATTGAACTCTCTATTTCTGATGTCTCTGGGTTTGGTGAGCAGAAGCCAGAATGATAAACCCATTCTTGTTAATTGAGGCAGTTCAAACTCATTAAAAAGTGTGCTTACAAGCTTTCCTGCCCTAAACATTAGTCTGAGTTTGAGAAAGAACTCTCTAAGTCAGGGGTGTCAAACTCGATTTCATTGAGGGCTGCATCAGGGTTGTGTTTGACCTCGGGGGGCTGGGGGTGAGTGTGGCCAGGGGGCATGGGCAGCTCGATGTTACTCATCGAGGCTCTGTTTTTGGCCATGACAGCCTCCTACAGCCCTCTGCCAGCAGAAACGGAGCTCAGGGGGGCCACGTGCAGCCCCGCCAGGCTCCTTTTTCACTGGGAGAGGCACCGTGGGCTGGTCCTTTGCAGTTTCCAGGGTGGGCCCACGGGCCAGATCTAAGCACCCCATGGGCCAGATTCGGCCCGTGGGCCTTGAGTTTGACACCCCTGCTCTAAGTGTTTGAAACAAGAAGCAGCACAAAAGAAAGATAAAACTGCTGGGTAAAACTTAAAAGCAATTGAGCCTGCCCTAGGATTGTCTATAAATGCAAGAAAAGATATGGCTGCTTTAAGAAAACAAATGAGTACAATATTCATGCTCCTTTATCGTTTTCTGAAGATTGTATCCAAAATACTGCATAGCCTACTAGTTTCTGAGCAATGTTCTATATGCATCACAAATAGGTCTTTTTTTCCAAAAATATGTCCACATATGAATATTAACAGACAAATAGGTTGATTCTTTGACTCTGTTCAGATACTGCTATTTAGATCCACCAGATTAACTAAGGAACATGTCTTTGATCTTACCAATTCAATTTTGGCTCTGTCCCAATCAACTAATTTCAACCAAATCTAAGACTTTATTTACCGAATAAGACTTTATTATTTATTTGTGATGATAGGCTATGTAATTCAAAAGAGTGATAGGAGCTTTCACGATACCAGGGAATAATGGTTGCTGACTGACCTGAATGATGCTGGTTCAAGAATTCTGGGAGTTGAAGTCCACAGGTTATAAAAGGGCCATAATTCCCTACCCCTTCTCTAGCTCTATCTTCAAATCCACTCTACCCCCAATGCAAGCTGCAGGTTAAATGTTTATTTCCAGAATTAGCAATAATATAGCAAAACATTGAAGCATGGCTAATTTGAAAGGAATTGATTGTGAGGACCATTGGAATAATAAAAATTGGCCCTGTCATTCTCCTGCATATGAAAGGAGCTGAACATATCGAGATGGCACCTTGCCCAATACAAAAATGTAATTATTCCTCTTCCTCCTGCTCCTCCTAGAAAGATGTTTCATGGCAATAAATGTCATTGGTTAATTACTTCCTACCCTGTATAAAAATGTTGCAGAATGGTGAACCAGCAGATTCAGGGAAGGTCAGATACCAAGGCGATCAGTTGCTCCTATTCCTGACATTCAATAATTACACGTATGGATTACACAAGAGAATCCTGGAAAATCCAATCCTGACATTGGCAATGAGCAGCTGCCAGAGCAGGAAGGAACACGGGCTCTATATAAAATGAACTTTGTGAAATGCAGCACTAATTGGGATATATGATGGCGTTTTTCTTTTCTTTTCTTTTTTTTTCTTTTTCTTCTGTAGAGAAAACTACAGCAGATAAAGGGCATCTGGGATTTGTTAACTTGATTCAATATTGTAAACACATGAGTTGCATTAAAAGAACTCTCTTCTCTCTCCCTTGCCTTTACTGTGACGGAAAAATATCTTAAGCACTTCATTCCATTGCCATTTGGAAAGCCTTGGTATCTCTGCAAAAATGAGGTTTCCAAGTAGAACGAAGGAGTGCAAATGCTGTGTTTCATTCTACACTCAACCCCCATCAGTCTAATCTGACAAAAATACATATGTTTCTGTGCAGTCAAGCCCCTCCCCCACTTTTTTTTTTTTACCAATCACCACATAACTGTTTCTAAATTCTGAAGAGCACTAACTTTACCACAGTCTCTCCACAACAGCTTTGAAGGGTTCATATAAAAAAGTCCCCCATGAGCTAAGACTGTGCACCACATGGGCAAGGGGCTATTGGAATTGCAGCTCCTGCTATACTTCACCCTCTGAAAGGATTTAAGGACCTGCCTTTTAAATCCTTATCTGAAAAAAAACTCCTGGGAATTCTGATCCGTTTTATATGTAGATATTGCCAGATTTTGTTTCCTTGAACATGTATTTATGTCTCTGTGTGTATGTATGGATAAATACACACACACACACACACACACACACACACACACACACACACACACATTTACACATACACACACAATTTGTCAAATTTATATGACCTAATGAAAAAAATGACTCTGCATGGCATAGAACAAAATTATAAAACATATAAAATTATGAAAACTTTTCAAACAAAGGCTACAAATGATAGCAAAATAACACTGGGGTTCCATAAGGATCCATCTTACGCAAAGATGGATCATTCATAAATGATTTAGATGTGGGAATAAAAGGGGAACTCATCAAATTTGCAAATGATATTTTGCTAGCAGGAATAGCCAACAGTCCAGAAGACAAACTCAGGATCCAAAAAGATCTTGACAGAGTTGAACAATGGGCCCTATCCAACAAAATTACATTTAATGTGGAAAAAAGCAAGGTTTTACACTTAGGCAGGAAAAACCAAAGGTACAAGTATAGATTAGGTGAAACCTGACTCAAATAGTGACTGTGAGAAGGATCTTGTGGATGATCACTGAAATATGAGCCAGCAGTGTGTGGCTGCAACTAAAAAAGCTAATACAATCCTTGGTTGTATAAATAGAGGCATAGAATTAAAATCACATGAAGTATTAAAACCGCTTTATAAAACTTTAGTGAGACCACACCTGGAATACTGCATCCAGTTTTGGTCACCACATTACAAAAAAGATGTTGAGACTTTAGAAAAAGTGCAGAGAAGACTAGCTAGGATGATTAAAGACCTGGAGACTAAAACAAAGAAAGAATGATTGCAGGAACTGAGTATGGCCAGTCTAGAGAAGGACTAGAGGGGAACATGATAGCAGTATTCGAGTATTTGAGTGGCTACCATAAAGAGGAGGGGTCAATTTATTTTTCAAAGCACCAGAGGGCAGGACAAGAAACAATGGATAGAAACTAATCAAGGAGAGAAACAACCTGGAATTAAGCAAAAACTTCCTAACAATTGTGAGAACAATTAACCAGTGGAACAGCTTGCCTTCAGAAGTTGTGGTGCTTCATCACTGGAGATTTTTTAAGACGAGACTGGACAGTCACTTGTCTGAAATTGTATAAGGTTTCCTGCTTGAGAAGGAGGTTGAACTAGAAGACCTTCAAGGTCCCTTCCAGATCTATTCTGATTAATTGATTGAATTGTTAACAACATTGAAGCCACCTCAGTACTTCAGTGGTCCTCAAGGGGTCCCAGGCCTCATGGCATAAGCAAATTCTTCTGTAAAATCAGCAGATATAAAGCAAGCCTCACTTTGGCAGGTTTGTGTAGGGTGTGTTGTATAAGGCAACCATCATGGCAGACAAGACCCTTCTGGGAACCACTGAGTGTAGTTCAGGGTGAAATTCACTTACCTTTGCTACCAGTTTGCAAATGTGAATGCACGTGCACATGTGCTCACTATGCTCACATGCGCCTCCTCCACGCATGCGCACAGCCTTCTGTGCATACACAGAGGGTCAAAAACGGGACATGAGGACCAGAGATGGGTTCTCCTTACCTTTACTACCGGTTCGCAATGGGATTGCGCGCGCCCTCGCTTCTCATGCGCAGATCACTGATGATGACATCCAGGGCAGTGGGCGGGGCCTCCTGCCGGTTTTACTATTGGTTATTGCAAACCGGTCCGAACTGGGGCAACCCACCACTTGTGATGACATCTGGGCGGGTGGGTGGTGCTTCCTGTCGCCGGTGCTACCGGTTCGCCTAATCCAGATACAGTAGAACCGGCTGAATTTCACCACTGGTGTAGTTCCCTAGCAAACAGGACCAGTCGCATGCCTCTTCTGCAGCTGACAGAGCAGAGGTGTAATGTGTGCTGTTCTAGAGGAATATATAACTGTCCACTGGCTGCATTTTTCTCATTTATTTACTATTTTATTAGATTTTTTCCCCTCCTTTATTACTTTATAAACAACTCAAGGTGGCAATACATAATACTCCTTCTTCCTCAGCTTTTTCCCCCAACCACCCTGTGAGGAGAATTTGACTGATAGAGAGTGACCTAACCTCATTTATTTAGCTTGTTTTATCAAATTTAGTTTTATATTGGCCCAGTCCCCTGTTTTTGAATGTGAACCTTGACATACTGTTCAAAAATCAAGCGGATATGAATCATATATATTGTATTCATGAACTGTATATAATTCAATCATAATGGAAACTGTACCCTTCATTTTGTGGCACAATTAAAAAAAATCTTACATAAATGAATGTTGAGTTACGATGGTTGCTTAGTGGCCATTCAAAGTTACAAGAGACTTCCCCAGGCTATTTAAATTCAAAGTTTCATTCCTCACCCTCCTGCACCTCCAGGAACACATTTTGAGCACTTGGCAACCAGTCCACATTTATGTCTGTTTACTGTAATCTGCAGTCATGTGACTGCAATATATTACATTTTTTGGTGGAAACTGGCATTTAATTCTAGTATCTGACAAAAAAAATCCATTGCAGACAATAATTCGCTTAACAACTGTGTTGTTTAATTAACAACTGTGGTAACTGCAAAAAACTCATAAAATCAGGCACAGTCATGTGGTGACCCACTTAATGACTGGTACAATTTATCACTGTAATTCCATGCTAAATTATGATAATCAATCAAGGACTACCTACTATGGGCAAGGAAAGGCAAATGCCAACTCATGTGTGATAATATTGTGCAAATGATGTGGTTCGCATACCTGCATGAGACATCAAGTCATTATTGGCATCATTAAAGGTGACTACTTTTAAAGCGCTCCATGACTTAGGGCCTGGGTATCTACGAGACCGCCTTCTGCCGCCAATAGCCTCCCACCGGCCAGTACGCTCGCACAGAAAGGGGCTCCTCAGGGTGCCGTCGGCCAGACAATGTTGGCTGGCGATCCCCAGGGGGAGAGCCTTCTCTGTGGCGGTACCCGCCCTCTGGAACAACCTACCCCCAAAGATAGGTATGATCCCGGACCTCTGGACTTTTCGTTGGGCCCTTAAAACTCACTTATTTCATCTAGCCGGGCTGGCTTGATCCCATCTTTCGGTTTTAATTTGTAATTGATTTTATTGGGGTGTTTTAAATTGTGGGCCGAAATTATTTAATATCTTTTTAAATTGTTTTAAACTTTGTATGCTATGTTTTACCACCCTGAGTCCTGTTAGAGAAGGGCGGTATAAAAATCAAATAAATAAATAAATTATAGAAGTGATCCATTTGTGTGGCGACACCTGTTATCATTTTGATTTATGGATGATGCTGGATTAAACTGCACACAAAAACAAACTATATTAAAATTATACAGAAAACTATGAAAAACAAATGTGTTAGGCAAAATCACATACAAAAATGCACAATTTTGGAAGAAAATTCACAGAATGCCCAGAGCTCTTGAGAGACAGATAGCATACAAATTGAACAAATTTAATTAATTAAATTACAGATTTTTCAAAGAAGGGAGATGTTTACGAGAAAAGTATTTATCAAACTGGATAAATGAACAGGATAAATAAACTAAAAAAGAGAAATAGAGATAAGAACAGACTCATTCAAACAATGATAAAACACAGCTCTCCTTTTTATATATACCTGTGGATATTCTGAATGGGAATAAGTTTGCTGTTTAAAAGAGATATAATCTGGATGAGTTGTAGACTTTATGAACTGTGAAGCTTTTTCTGGAATTCTGGATTCCAGTTCAGCCTCTCTTTGAAATGCACAACTGGAGACTTTTCTGGAGTCAGTATTATTTGGCAAAGCACAGATGGAGGCAGGATTAAGGACAGACATTTATGAGAGTGTCCATTTTGTATACTAACCCATTCTGTTAACCATAGATATGATTTTAAAAGAAAATGAAATATAACTTGGTTTAACAGGAATACAACCTTATTAGGAACCTGATGGAAACCTAGTTTTTAATATTGACAACCTCCTTAAATTGACCTTCCACTCAGAGAAATAGTGGGTCACAGAAACTCAGCTACCATTTATATTCCCACAATGTTCCTTCCACAATGCCATTCCAGAGCACTGTGGGAAACAAATAGGGACTCCAACATTCCAGGACTGACATTAAAGACGGAATCCAGACATTGGAGAGGTGCTTTAAGCTGCTCCTTCCAGCTCAAGGGATGGCACAACAGTATGGCGGTATTACTTTAATTGGTGTCAAAAATTTGCCTTTATTTTGGCTCACTTTATTGCTGGCGAGTGGAGTTGTCCTTACACTTTCAACATAGAGCCATTGAGATCTGCATTCCCCCCACCCCTCCATGTCTGTCTTTCTATTCCAATCTACCAAGATGCAAAGCAAACACCATCACTCTCTGTAACATTGTGATGGAGGAGGGGGGGGCAACAGATGTCTATTAATCAGAGTTCTGGTCTCCCCTGCCCCCCCCCACCTTCAATGCTATTGCCTTGTTGAAAGTTTAGCAATCAGGAACAAAATAAAAGTCCTGGGCCACCATTTGTGAATCCAAGTTGTTCATTCTTTGTAACGATATTACTGTGGTTTTCCTCTATTCCTGCTTTTCACAGATTTTTTTTTTTTTTAAAAGAGAGATTTAGCACTTTCAGAGTTGTAGTGAATACATGTTTTAGGAGAATTATACAACCCCATTCCCTGTGGAAGCCAGATATCATGTTAGTCCAGATGCACAAAACCAACATGGCCACGGAAAGTAAAGCCCAACAACAGAAGGAAGCAGAATGTGTATATGCTACCACTGAAAGGGACCAATGGGAAAGGGGCAAATATCAGTCTGATTGCTGCTGAAGCACCAGAAATCCTGCACCTGATAGGATTTTGTCAGAAGAAGATGTAGAACAAAAACAGTAAGGTGGGAAAGAGACAAAGGTAGCATCATCAGGAGAAATCTTCAAAAAATTCTTAGCAACTCTGAGCTACTATTACGTGGACAAGTGGTGCTTCTCAACTTTGCTTCAGCTCAAAAATTTTACACATCCTCATAATGTCTTCGTCAAAGTAGATCAGTTGAAATCTCTCCCCTTCAACCTCTATATGCTGACAGCTTATTTCTTCTGACTCTTCCATTCAACAGGAGGCTCAACCACAAGCTACATGGAAGGCAACACCCAGTTTATTATGGCCCTGCCGCTAGGCCACCATACAATCGTCCTTTTTCTTTCCCCTTAATTGTGGCTGGCCTGGTGATACCCAGCAATCAGTCCTACAGGGTTCAGAGGCTATTTCCAGCTTCAAATTGAACTGTTGCTTGCCAAGATGCCATGAGGCCCATTAACAGAGACCTAAAAGAGAGCCTTGGGGGAGCCGATCCCAAAGGAAATGTTTTCTGAAAGAACTTCAAATACTGCACATTGGGTAGGGTTGCATTACAAAGCTAGTAGGAGGAAGATCTGAGAGCAGAATGTTTGAGAGTGTATATGTGCTTGGAGAGCAGAGAACAGACAAGAGGCAATTGTATATTTCTCCATATAAAAGGATTCATGTCAACTATTCATAAAATATATTTTAGTGTTTGTAATACAACTGCCTAGTTAGGACAGTCTTAAAACTCACATACAGCTCTCCAGAATCTGTTTTGAGAGACTACAATTATCAACTTATCATTATCAGCTCACAATCCTTTCCTTTCCTTCCTTCCTTCCTTCCTTCCTTCCTTCCTTCCTTCCTTCCTTCCTTCCTTCCTTCCTTTCACCATGTCCCTTCCACTTTCATATACTTGCATTTAAACAATGTTTAAATAAAAAATAACTTTTAAATATCATTTTAATTTATTTTTCTTTATAAATAATAATATGATGATAATGATGATTATATGATGATAATAATTACATGCCTCATTAAAATTATTCATATGTTGTACAATTGCAGTGTAATAGCAGTGAAACATATTAATAAGATAATGCAGTTTTTTAAATTCATGCAATATTTTTGGGAAAACAAAACTATTATCAAATGTCAATAAATTACTTGTTGTTAATTTTAAATCTATATGAGATTTATTAAAAATGACTTATAATTTTATGTGAAATAGATTGTAGTATCGATATAAAAATATTAATGTAATTATATATGGTTACCTAAGTCACTTAAAATTATTCTGGTTGAAATTAATGCAGTCTAAAATTGATCCATACCTGGTGTACCATTCCCATTTGAAGCTCTCAAATTTATGAAATTAGAAATGCCCTTTGTTGGAGAAAGTGTTAGCAATTTAGGATCATATATCCATATGTAGACAAATATGTAAAAATATTCATGTGAAAAAGTAGCTCACTTTTGCGTTGAATTATTTGTAGAAATGTTTTAAGAAATCAAACTATTTTTAAATCCCCAACTGATTTTAGTGGATTTCTTTTGTTACAGGTAAATTACTAAAACAATAATTCCCAGCTCCCGGAGATCATTAGAAGTATTTCATTAGAAGCTTGGAAATAATGTATGGAGAATTGCTACATTGAAAAAAGAACTGATTTGCAAATTGGTTTGTAGCAAAGTAAGAGTCATCAATCAATTTATGTCAACTCTGGCTCTTTTTAATGAAACCTTTGAAGTGTGATGGTTGTTACAATATATTTATATTTATAAATCTATGACTTATCTTCACCTGGATATACATTCTGCACTTTCAAAGCAGCCAATCACCACTTGCTTTCTTATCAACTGATTGGACTCAACAGTGGGAGCAGGAGTGACTTCTGATTTCCTGCTGGCTTCCCCATTCACTTTGCTTGTGGAAAGCTGTCAGGAACCATCAGAAATCACTGCTCTTCCTCCTCAGCTGACTTGTCGAACTGCCTGATACTTTGTTTGGGGGGGACATGAAATAAAGGGAGTTGTAGACAGGAAGGAAAGCTGCACCTCAGACCTCCCTCCCTCTCTATGGAACAAGAGGGCTTATCCATCGACCACTAGCATCCTCTGCCAGATCTACATCATCAACAGGCATCTGAGACATTCTCTTACTATCCATCATGTTAAAGAGATTTAAAGTTTTAGCCTTGGTTTCCAAGCAGCCAATTACTGCTTGCTCATTAGGCCTTGACATTAGCCAATTGGACAGAGGGGCCAGAGGGAGGGAGGGAAAAGATGGGGACTATGCAACCTATAGATTTCTGGGAAGGGTAGTCAGAAGGTGAGTGATCACAATTTTGCCAGATTTCAATTCCCCAGTAGTCATTAGTCCCGAGTTTTGGATGCAGTCTAAAATTTAGCCCAATAGTGAGTTTCACTTACCTTTGCTACCAGTTCGGAAACATGAGCTCACATGCAACACTTCTGCACATGCACAGAACCTTCTGCGTATGCGCAGAGCATTTTTGATGACGTCCAGGCAGGTGGGCAGAGCCTCCCACCACTGCCGCTACTGGCTCGCCCAAACCCGAGCAAACTGGTAGAACCCACCACTGATTTTGAAGTATGTTAATACAAAAAGTATTTCCTTAAAATCACCTTAATGAAGGTTATAATCTGTCAGTCATATGAATTTTAGTGGAATGAAGATTTTTTTATAATCTGCTAATGTGAACAAATTGTATAACTGATAGAGCATGGGAAGAATTTCCAGTCTCCAGGTATAGATAGTAATTAACTGTATATAAGAAATAATTGTGAACTTTGCTTTTTCCCCATTGTCTTCATGTTAAATTGTAGCAAAATACAGGTCAGAGTTAAAGGAAGGTTAATACCTGCAACACAGGAATTTCAATAAAATACTTATTTAAAGCCATGTTTCTAAACACATCTTCCTCCACATTCCCCAAATTTTCTTTGAAAGAAAGCATGAATATGTCAGTTCACTTTTCCCTGCATTAGTACCTCAGGAAAATCCATGCAAATTAATGTATAAGTTAGGAAAAATATGTCTAAAGATGAATTTATTGAAGAAAAACTTTATAAAAATCACGAATGTGACATGAAAAGGTCATTAAAATGTCAATGAAAAACTACATGCATTGAATCAACCGTAAAAGCTACTTAAATGTCTGTGCTGACCAATTGGCCCCCATCTTCACCCGAATCTTCAATAAACCGCTAGAGATGTGCTATGTTCCTTCTTGCCTCAACCGTTCCATTATCATCCCAGTGCCAAAGAAGCCCACCATCAAGGAACTGAATGACTACAGACCAGTTGCTCTAACATCTGTAATCATGAAAATCTTTGAAAGGCTAGTGCTGTCCCACTTGAAAACCATCGTGGATCCACTGTTAGACTCCTTGCAATTTGCATACTGAGCAAATAGATCAACAGATGATGCTGTTAATATGGCTCTACACTACATCCTACAACATCTTAAATCTCCAAAGACCTACAACCTCTTTGTAGACTTTAGTTCAGCATTTAATACCATTATTCCAGAAACTCTTCTAACTAAGCTAAACCAGCTAGAGGTACTTGAACACACTTGTAAGTGGATCATAAACTTCCTAAGACACAGGAAGCAGCAGGTGAAGCTAAGCAGAATCACATCAGAAACCTGTACAATTAGAACAGGGTCTCAGCTCCATCTGTCATCCAGACCGTGTCCACCAAGAAATCGTCAGAAGCAGTGCCCTTTAACAATCTTTTATTCAAGATAAGTGGCAACACAGCAAGAAGAACAAAATGGGCCGGAACACAGTTTAAGTCAGAGCTGCACACAGCCGCCGTGCAGTGTTATTTATATTTTTCCCTGCTCCCAAACCACCATCCGGCAAACTAATTTCAAAACTCCCCCCTCCCACATCAGCTGGTGAGCTCTGTGATGCCCGGCGTCGCAGCTCTGACGTCATAGGACAGCGCCGGTAGGTTTCGGCAGCACCGCCTGATTCTCCAGCTGCTGCATCGCCCGATTCTCCAGCTGCTGCACAGAGCCGACGTCGCTGTGCCGGGAGGCCAGGTGAGCACCTTGTCCGGTCCCAAACACCCCAGCGTCCCGGAGATGGCGAGTCCTGGCCAGGGCTCGACAGGCGGCTCCCCTCTACCAGGGGTCCACCTGTGGGAGGAAGAGGAGAAGTATTAATTACTGTAGATACAGTCCCTGCAGGCTGTGGTTTGTTGGGATACCTGCGGTGGAACCTCCGTACCAGGCGTGTAGCATGTACATCTGATTTTGCCACTCAGGATGCTTGTGCTAAGGGATATCCTTTCCATCTTACTAAGTACTGGAGTTTGCCCCGACGATATCTAGAATCTAATATCTTATCTATTTCATATTGGTTCGTATGTATAGGACTTGGTGGGCTGGACGCATCGGTGGATCTATCTGCTACAGGTTTCAACAGACTACTGTGAAGCACAGGATGTATTCTACCCAAAAGCGAGGGTAATTTGAGGACTACTGTCACAGGGTTGATTACTTGGGTAATCGGGAAAGGTCCCAGATATTTTGGACCCAGCTTCCTACTCGGCAACCTAACCTTTAGATATTTGGTTGACAAGTATACTTTGTCTCCTACTTGAAATAGCTTTGGGTCTGCCCTTCTTTTATCTACGTAGGTCTTATACTCGTCTGCCGCTTTCTGTAATGCTATCCTAACGTTTGGCCATATACGGCGGATCTTCTCTGCCCAACTACCCGGGGTGTCCATGCTGGTTGATGGAGGCTCTACCTCCGGTATGATTGGGAAGTCTCGACCATACATGACCTGGAAGGGGGAAAGGCCTGTGCTACGATGAATGACGTTATTATAAGCTACTTCTGCAAATGGGATAAGCCTGGACTAATCAAATTGCTGGTAAGAAACATAGCAACGAAGGTATCGCTCAACTGCAGCATTAGCTCGTTCTGCTGCTCCATTAGTACTGGAGTGAAATGCAGAGCTTAATCCCTGGGTGGAGCCTATACGCTGTATGAAGCACTTCCAAAATTTAGCAGTGAATTGGACTCCGCGGTCCGAAATAATCCGCTTAGGAACTCCATGAAGGCGGTAGATGTGTTGAAGAAACATGTCGGTTAGACATCGTGCAGATGGTAATCCCTTACAGGGCACGAAATGAGCTTGCTTCGAGAACAAGTCCACTACCTTCCAGATTACATTATACCCATCACTAGGGGGAAGATCGACTATAAAGTCCATAGCGATCTCTTCCCACGGCTTACTAGGATCAGCTACTGTCTGTAACAGTCCAATCGGTTTTCCTGACCATGGTTTAGCCGCTGCACAATTTGAACATCCTCTTACATATTTCTCGATCTGGCCACGCATCTGCGGCCACCAAAATTGTCGCCTGATAAGATGAAGTGTTTTCAAATAGCCGAAATGTCCTGCTGGTTTTGAATCATGACAACGGCGTAGAACATATGTTCTCAGCGACTCTGGAACGTACACTTTATCGCCTTTCCACGCTAACCCCTCCCGAATGGTAAGTAAAGCTCGGGTCTGTGTCAACCATTGATCATTGTTCAGTGCGGCCTTAAGTTCAGTCACAAAGGACCCCTCTGAATGAAGCACGGTTGACATATCATGTGACCCCTGACTGGGCGGTATAAGAGCTTCCACGACCTTCTCCCGTCTGCTATAGTATTGTGGCATTTGAGACAAGGCATCTGCAAGGAAATTTTTCCCAGCCGGTACATATTTCAATCGGAAGGAGAACCTATGGAAGTATTGCGACCATCGCACTTGTTTAGGGGACAACTGTCTTGGTGTTTGTAGGGCCTCTAGGTTCTTATGATCCGTCCAGACCTCAAACGGATGCGTTGCCCCCTCAAGAAGGTGACGCCATGTCATCAATGCCCATTTCACAGCGAAGGCCTCTTTCTCCCATATAGCCCATCCTCATTCGGTGGGACTTAATTTGCGAGAGGTGTATGCACACGGTTGCAGACGACCCTGCCCGTCCTTTTGCAGAAGAACAGCCACTACAGCTACGTCACTGGCGTCTACCTGAATGATGAACGCTAGTGTTGGATCAGGATGTTTAAGGACTGGCTCTCTAGTGAACAGGTATTTCAATTGTTTGAACGCTGTTTGACATGCTGTGATCCAATGTAACGACTGGCCGGGCTTTGGTTTGGAGGTGTGCGGCTTGGTATGCAATAAGTCTGTTGGAGGCAATGCTATTGTAGCAAATGCAGGGATAAATTGTCGATAAAAATTGGCAAAACCGAGGAAACTCTGGAGCTGTCTTCTAGTCCCTGGGCTTGCCAATCCACGATTGCCTGGACCTTTCGTGGGTCCATTTCCACACCGTCCGCCGATATCTGGTAACCCAGGTAGTCTATTCTTGTTTTGTGGAATTCACATTTTGACAATTTCATGAGCAGTTTAGCCGCCAACAACTTTTGTAACACCTGATGCACCAACTTGACATGTTCTTCCATGGTTTGGGTATATATTAAGATATCATCCAGGTACACCAGGACACCCCTGTACAGATGTTCATGCAGCACCTCGTTGATGAGCTGCATAAAAACTGCAGGAGCGCCCTGGAGACCGAACGGCATGACTTGAAACTGGTAACTGCCGAGAGGACAGTTGAAAGTGGTTTTCCACTCGTCCCCGGGCTTGATACGAACCCGATAATATGCCTCTCGCAGATCCAATTTCGTGAAAATATGTCTAGTTGCCAACGTGGTTAAGAGGTCTTTCATCAAGGGGAGTGGGTACAAATGCTTCACACAAACTGCATTTAAGTCCCGGAAATCGACACATAAGCGCAACTCCCCATCTTTCTTCTCCCTGAAAAGGACAGGGGCTGCCATACGTGATCTACTGGGTTTAATGAACCCTCTAGCCAAGTTCTTATCGATGTATCGCCATAGCTCTGCTATTTCCTTCTGGGTCATAGAGTACATCCTTGGTTTTGGTAGTGTGGCCCCAGGCACCAATTCTATAGCACAGTCCGTAGGCCAATGGGGAGGCAAGACCTCACACTCCTCTTCGCTAAATACGAGTGCAAGATCCTCATAAATACTAAGGAAGTCTCTTTCCATAGGGGGTACCGTCGTATCACAGCCCACTCCTTTATGCCCCTCCGTAGAGGATACCCGGGGGTCCCTAGCCATGTCAAGCGGCACTGGATTAACAGCCAGCTGCAGTTTCTGATACCCCCCTTCCCACCAGATGGTGGGTTGCCACTTATCTAGCCAAGCTAATCCCAATATTATTGGTTCTAGCATTTTTTCAATGACTATAAAGCGGATCATTTCTCGGTGGTCTCCTATCTCCAAGTGTACCTTCTCCGTCACATGAGTAGCAGGTGCTCCCCCCAACAACGATCCATCCATCTGTTCAAATGTTATTGGAGCTCTTAGCTGCTTCACCTGCAACCCCAAGTCATCCACCACTACTTGATGGATAAGGCACCGGGTACACCCCGAATCCACTAGGGCTCCATAACGAGTCCCGAAAGTGGTTCGGGGGGTCCTTATCATCACCGGTATCACAAAAGGGCAAATGGGATCGCTCACCATTGGGTCTTCCAGGTCCTCATCGTCACTGTCCCTGTCCACCACAGGAAACTTCCCCACCACTGGATTTTTTGCAGGACCCCTGGTCTGAGACTCTGTAGCTGTCTTGGGGCCCTGGGCCGCCCGGGATTTCTCGGGTGGCTGGCGTGCTTGCCCTCTTGACGCTGTTCCAGTGATCGGCCTCTGGGGTTGTGGCCGAGGTGTTGGCAAAGGGCACTCCGCTGCTCGGTGGCCCACCAGGTTACACCGGAAACATCAGAATCCGGGTCGCTGGGACCTCTCCGGGGGTTCCGAGAATACAGCCGGTCTAGGTTCTTTTACGCCTTGGGGTTTTTCTGTCGATCTGTCCATCTGCCCTTTCCTCTGGCTTGCATTACTTTTAGGCCGAGCTCAGAACTCCCAGAGGCCAAGATCCAGTTCTATAGCAGCCTTATACTGCCAAACGTGGTGCCAGACCCCCGTATACACAGGCTTGTCGCAGTTCTCGGTCCAAGCCCATGCAGAATTGTTGGACCAACATCCGTTCTGGCCAGCCCACCAAGCGACTTGCAATCTTCCTGAAGTCTCTTACATAGTCCTTAGCGGGAGCACCCCTCTGTTTGAGGGCAACCAGGTCGCCCTCTGCTACTTGCAAACTAGACTCGTTTTCAAAGGTAGACCGGGGGACCTCCAGGAATCTCTCAACTTTGACCAGCTCCCTAGCATGGTTACTGTGCAGGCTAGCCACCCAATCAGCAGCGTCCCCAGTCAAGACCGCCGTTATAGCCACGACCATGGCCCATTGGGAAGGGTACCAGCGTCCATACTGGTCCAGATGACTTATTACCTGGCTGAGAAACAAAGCCACTCGATCTGGACTCCCATCGAAAGTGGCCTGCAAAGCAGGGGGGCCCCAAGTGGGTGGTACCCACATGCCGGGAGCCGGGGCCCACATCTGCGGCGGGTCAGGCGGTCTTCTCGCCTCCACACCCCTTCGCTCAACGTGAGCCTGGCCTGCTGTCAGTCTTTGGAGGCCTCTCGCAGGGGCCCTCTCTGGTGCCCGGGGTTGCCGCTCCTGTTGGTGCTCCTGGCGCCACATAACTCCCTTGCCCGGAGAGGACTCCTGGTCCCATGCAGCCGTGCAGTCCTCTAGCTGGGATGGGGCCTGCTCCTTCTACAGCTTCGGGCTGGCAAGGTGGAAACGACCCCCTGAACTAAACGTCCCAGTATCCTGCCAGGATGGCGCTTGTCCAGGCTCCAAACCAGTGGCCCAAGGTTGCCATGAGGGGGCATCACGGAAGCTCGCCTCCCCAAAGCGGTCCCGGAGGGTATCCATAGCGCTGGGGCCGGTGTCACAACCCCATTCCCCCTCTTCTTCCTCTATCCACCATCTCTCCCTCCAGCCCTGGGAGGCTGGACCCAAAGGGGGGGGTTTTGGCAGTTTCAGTCCAGCAAGAGCAGAGCTGTGCCACCAGTCCCCTGTGGCTGGTGTACAGGACGGCTTCTCTGCGGCTGGGCATCGTTCTGCTCTTGGCATTCCTCCTCCGGGGTCTGTTGTACTTTGGGCTTCACCACTGGCTGCTCAATAGGCTCTTCCTGGACCTCCTCTACGAGCGTCTCGCCGCCAGCTGCCTCGGCTAACAGCTCCGTTTCCACCTCTTCTGACATCGACCCTTCCTCCATCCTCACGCCTCGGCAGCAAGCTAGAGCAGCAAAACTGGGAACGGAATAAAAGGGAGCGCTGACTTTCTCTCAGCTCCGTCTGTCATCCAGACCATGTCCACCAAGAAATCATCAGAAGCAGTGCCCTTTAACAATCTTTTATTCAAGATAAGCGTCAACACAGCAAGAAGAACAAAATGGGCCGGAACACACAGTTTAAGTCAGCGCTGCACGCAGCCGCTGTGCAGCGCTATTTATATTTTTCCCGCTCCCAAACCACCCTCCGGCAAACTAATTTCAAAACTCCCCCCTCCCACATCAGCTGGTGAGCTCCGTGACGCCCGGCGTCGCAGTTCTGACGTCATAGGACAGCGCCAGTAGGTTTCGGCAGCACCGCCCGATTCTCCAGCTGCTGCATCGCCCGATTCTCCAGCTGCTGCACAGAGCTGACGTCGCTGTGCTGGGAGGCCAGGTGAGCGCCTTGTCCAGTCCCAAACACCCCAGCATCCCGGAGATGGCGAGCCCTGGCCAGGGCTCGACACAGGGGCCCACAAGGCTGTGTGCTCTCTCCACTTCTTTTCTCTATATATACCGATGACTGCATCACTAATGATCCATCTGTTAAACTACTGAAGTTTGCAGATGACACAACAGTGATCAGTCTCATTTGAGACAATGATGAATCCGCATACACATGGGAGGTTGAACATGGGAGGTTAGCCTCGTGGTGCGACCAGAACAATCTGGAACTGAACACACTCAAAACCGTAGAAATGGTGGTGGACATTAGGAAAAAACCCTTCCATACTTCCACCTCTTACAATACTAGATAACACAGTATCAACAGTAGATACCTCAAATTTCTAGGTTCTAACATATCGCAAGATCTAAAATGGACACCTAACATCAAAAGCGTCATCGAAAAAGCACAACAAAGAATGTTATTTCTGCGCCAACTCAGAAAGCTCAAACTGCCCAAGGAGCTGCTGATTCAGTTCTACGGAGGAATTATTGAGTCTGTCATCTGCACCTCTATAACTGTCTGGTTTGGTTCTGCAACCCAACAAGACAGACACAGACTTCGGAGGATAATTAGAACTGCAGAAAAAACAATTACTACCAACCTGCCTTCCATTGAGGACCTGTATACTGCACGAGTCAAAAAGAGGGCTGTGAAAATATTTACAGACCCCTCGCATCCTGGACATAAACTGTTTCAACTCCTACCCTCAGAACGACACTATAGATCACTGCACACCAAGACAACTAGAAACAAGAACAGTTTTTTCCCAAATGCCATCACTCTATTAAACAAAATTCCCTCAACACTGTCAAACTATTCACTAAGTCTGCATTACTATTACTATTAGTCTTCTCAACATTCCTGTCGCCTATTTCCTTCCACTTGTGACTGCATGACTGTAACTTTGTTGCTTGTATCCTTATGATATATATTGATATTGATTGTTTCCTAGTATGATTTGATTGCTTAATTGTACCCTATGACTATCATTAAGTGTTGTACCTATGATTCTTGATGAATGTATCTTCTCTTTTTATGTACACTGAGAGCATATACACCAAAGACAAATTCCTTGTGTGTCCAATCACATTTGGCCAATAAAATTCAATTCAATTCAATTCAATTCAATTCTGTTCTGTTCTGTTCTGTTCTGTTCTGTTCTATTCTATTCTATTCTATTCTATTCTATTCTATTCTATTCTATTCTATTCTATAATGCATATTGGAAGTAGGCATGAAAAAGTTTATTATTTGACAATTTAACAGAATAAGAGAGTTGGAAGGGACCTTGGAGGCCTTCTACTCCAGCCCCCTGCTCAAGCAGGAGAACCTTTATCATTTCAGACAAATGGTTGTCCAATCTCTTCTTAAAAACCTCCAGTATTGAACCTTTCACAACTTCTGGAGGCAAGTTGTCCCACCGATTAATTGTTCTGTCAGGAAATTTCTCCTTAATTCTGAGTTGGTTTTCTCCTTGATTAGTTTCCATCCATTGCTTCTTGCCTTCAGGTGCTTTGGAGAATAGATTGACACACACACTTTTCTTTGTGGCAGCTCCTTAGATATTGGAACACTGCTATTATGTCATCCCTAGTCCTTCTTTTCATTAAACTACGCATACCCAATTCCAGCCATTGTTCTTTATATGTTTTAGCTTCCAGCAACTTCCCTTTGTTGCTTTTTTCTTTCCCCCTTCTTTTTTCCCCAAGTTTTTTTTTTTAAAAAATTAAATCAAAATATCAAATCAATGCATGAACAGTGTGGCACCTGGGTGTCATACATTCTAATACAAATAAAGCTAATCAAGTAAATCATAATCCTTACATTCAATCCACTTATATATTTCTAATAATAGTGCATACTTATATTGATTTGTAGTCTGTCATTATTCAATTATTCCACATTTTCTCTTCTTATTACTTTCATTTTGTAATATAAAAAGTCTATACTAATATTCCCCCTCTTCTTATTTCTATCACTTATTCTAGCTTTTGATCATATCACACTTTAATAAAAGAAAGCTTTTCCTTTCTTTCTTTCTTATCTAACTTCTAATCATGTCACCTACTTAAAAGAGGAAAAAAGAAAAGGAGGCAGAAAGCAAGAGAGAAAAAAGAAGTAATTCATAAAAAACAACAAAAGAGCATCTATCTATCATCCCTTGCCCGCTTCCATACTTTCTTTTCTATGCTTTACAAGAAAAATAGGAAAGAAGGAGAGTAAATCAAAACAATAATATTATAAGAAGAAGAAGAATAACACCTTTCCATTATCTCTTGCCTGGCTCACAATTTTAATTGCTATGTTTTTTTTTTTGACTTGCCTCCCAAATTCCTCTCTTAAATCCGCTTCCTGAATATTTAATCTAGGTATTACTCCCCCCTCTACCCTTTCCCACTGCCTAGTTTCTAACCTTTCTAGCCAAGCCCCTATCTTGCTTTCAGACCTCTCTTCCCCCTCTGATATTGCTCTTTTCTGTACAATTTCTAGAGCCATGATGGCAAACCTATGGCATGCATGCCACAGGTGGCACACAGACCCCTCTTTGTGGGCATGCCAGCCATTGCCCCAGCCCAGCTCCACTGTACATATGCACATGCCGCCCACTGGCCAAGTGATCTTTGGATCTCTGCGGGGGACATGCGAGGGATGCACACGCCCGGGGGGGGCATGCACGGAGGAGCTTTGCATTTTGGAGGTATGCATGCGCACCCCCGTGCTCCATTTTGGGCCTGGAAAGCCTCCTGCACCAACCTGGAAGCCAAAATGGGGTGCGGGGATGCACACGCAGGGGGGGCGCTCAGACGGCATTTTGGGGGTTTGGGCACTCACTTGCTTTGGGCATTCAGCACCATCACTGTTCTAGAGTCTTAACATCTTTTTTACATCAGGGTGACCAAAACTGGACGCAATATTCCAAGTATGAAGGCATTATAAAACTTGATAAATAAGGCCAATTTTTTTTTTGCCATTAATAAAATAAGAAAATGAAAGCAAATAAAAATCGACACCAATAACCATTCTTATTTATTAATTAAACAGTGAGCTTTTCAAGAAGAAGAATTCAGTGCTACAAATATGGAGGATACAAAGACTAACATACACATTTTCGATGATAAACAAGCCTTTTTATCATTAATGTTTCTTACAATGCCTACATTAGTAGCAGGATTGAGTTGATGAGGGGCACTATGCAAAAACCACATATAATTACACCTTCCATGTCTTTTAACCAAGAATTAATACCTGCCTAGTAATTGGAACAGCTGCCATTTGGGGTTTGTACCAAGTGGCCTCGGTGACCTTTATTACAAAGAAGGTTACAAAGTCCAATTCTTATCAGAATGAATGGTGATTGTTTCCAAGTTTATGAACCACATAAGCTCAAAATGTATTTTTAATGAAGTAGGCAAAGGAAGTAAAATGATGGCACTTGGTCTTAATTAATCATGGTATGGCATATTCTGTGAACACATGCTAGTTTAAAGTCATTGAAAGACCCCATCTTCTTGCTCAATATGCCTGGCTGCCTGAGGCAAAGTGTAAGATAGTATACCCAATTGTATTTTACGTAGCTGAATAAGTAATTGAGTTTCTTGAATACAGATAACAAAAAGAAATTCTCCACCCTATCTTGGACCATACTTTAAGGGTTCAGGACAGATTAGGTGAAGGAACCAGGGAATTTAATAGTTAGGGGATTGTAGAAACAGTGTGAACATAATGGAATCTGGAATCTCTGGGTAACTTTTTCACTCTGTCTAATGATAAACTAGCTTAGTCTGTAGATTTGTTATTGTCCAGGCTCCACCAATGAATGAATATAATGCATACCAAGAGCATTTGGTTGAGACCCTCTCAATCCAGGTATCAGGGTTCCAAGTAAGACTCAGAGACAGGCAGTTTCTCAAAGATCCATTTGGCCTCCAAGATGGCCTCTAGGGCTGACACCAGGAGACCTTCTTATATGAAGAATGGCAATTCAGTTGCTTAATTGTATTGTATACAATAATTTGCCATTTTAAATCTGAACACATAAGCAAATCAAGGGAAACTACACTATTGATTTAGGTTGTACCTTAGAGCCCTTCTTATGTGGTAGAAGCTAATTGCCATGATAGTGTTCTATGGTTTCATTGGCTGAGATAGACTATTGTTGGTGCACTATGTAGATAAGCCATCTGCATGGAAAAGCAGGTAAGCAGAGAGAGTGGGGTCTGGTGAGTGCCAAAGCCACTGTCCTGGAAGAAACCCAGAGCATCCAGGACTACATCATTATCATGGCATCCATAGATGAGCTGCTGAGACGATGCCTGAAACAATGGCATACATGGGAGGAAGATCAAGCATAGGTAGTGCTAGAGCAAGTCAAAACCTTGGATGGGGTGTACCATCAACAGATAACTGAGGTGGTTGACATTGGAAATCCTACCAGTATTTGAAAAGAACTTGACTAAAATCATAAGCAATAAGCACTAGGTTCATAGAAGCAGGAATCTACCATACTTGACAAGGTCCAAAATGCAGACTGTTTGGAGAGGTATCAGAAACAGCCCAATTAATAATGGCATGGTGTAAAAATGCAGCCAGGAACAATGTGATGGCCTCCCCGGGCACCAGCTCAGACAAGGAGGAAGAAACCATTCTAGAGAGGGCCTTCAAGTTATGGTGGCACCATCTGGAAGGGGTCACCACCAGATAGAAGTTCATACCAACCACCAGATTCTGGAACATTTGAAAATTGCTCAGAAACTAAACCAGATTTGGTGGTCTCTATTCTACACTCCTGGGGACCAGAACCAGAGGCCAATGCCCTCTCCTAAAAGCATGAGTATACTCAAGCTGAACATAAGGTGTTGCCTTGGACTGTGATTCCCTTAGAGAAATTCACAGCGACCCAGATACCAGTGGACTTCAAAAGAGAATCCAAGAGGAGCAACAAGAACAAGAACCTCTGCCCACAGAACCAAGCTGGACCATTTAATGATGGGTCAACCTAGCCTCTGGTCATGGTCAGAAAACATATTCTACTTCCAAGGATGGATCTACATTCCAGATGGGCCATCATGGAATTTAATCCTACGCCAGTGCCACGACAACCCGGCAGCTGGGCACTTTGGATTTTTCAAGATACCAAGTGGTGGGGCAAATGTTCTGGTGGGTTTGCATACACCATGATGTGGAGTATTATGTAGTCTTATGTGGAGTCTTACGTAGCCTCTTGTCTCTTTTCCTGATTGCCCGCAGGCCAGTAAGGAAATATTTCTGAAATGATGACCCAATGGAACATGGGTTCCTAGTGTATATACACACACATACACACACGCACACACACGTGTGTGTGTGTGTACATGTTCCTTATTTGTATAGAATTCCATTTCAAATTCTTATATTGTTCAAAACAATGAATTATTTTATTTACATTAAATATTTCTAATAACGCAAGTAAATCTGTACTTACTCAGTTAAATCAATAACTTTAGTAGAATTGAACAGTTCTCCAAGTTGCCATTCCTTTAAGAAAAGACACTAGTAGCATCAATGACCCTTATATAGGGGTGAAATGCTCCAAAGTCTTTTACCAGTTCACTTCGCTACTGGTTTGCTGCACATGCGCGTGCATGGTGTGTGCCAAAGGTGCACTTTCCATGCATGCGCACCAGAGGCGTTACTGTGCAGTGCTGAAAAAAGAGGCTTAAGAAGCCTTTTCTAAGGTAAGTAGAACAGTGAGGGAGGGGACAGCTATGCCACACAATTTAGATTAGCTAGAAAGCAGGATTTCCTGCTTCCTAGCAAATATAAATTGCACGGCACAGTTGATCATTGGAAATACTGGTTCATTCAAACTGGTAGCATTTTTTTTTACTACTGGTTCACCTGAACCAGTAGCTTTTATTACTACCGGTTCGGGAGAACGGGTCCAAACCGGTATCATTTCACCCCTGGCCTTATAGTAGTATGCCTTCCCCAGGGCCAAAGTATTTTCCTCTAATATGTGATTTTTTTTTCATGTAAGATTTGTTAGATTGACGCAGGGGAAAGAATATGCAAGCAGTGAGTAGTCCGTTCAGCACTTTATTAAGATGGAAACAGAACTGCTGGCTGTGCTGCTGGGCTCGCCTTAAAAAGGGAGTCAGCAAGCAAGCCGGCCAATGACAGATCTTCAAATCTCCCGCCGGTGGACTAGCCAATCCGGCGGGGATGCCCATATAAGAACATAACACCCCTCCCCTCCTAGTTCTTAGTCCGTCTCTCCATTTGCCACATACATGATGTAGTCGCGGAGGTAGGCGGGGCGCCTCCCCGTCCTATCTGACCTGCACAGATCACTTCTTGCCTCGTTGTTGACCCATGAAGATGATGCTCTTGTCTCTCCTGGTTCCCGCCTTGGAACCATCTGGAACTCAGCCGTCAAGTGTGCGGGCTTCGGCCCAGCACCTCCGGCTGGGTTCTCAGGACTCTCCGGCGTCCCCAGGGAATGATGCCTCGTCTGCTACAACTCGCCACTGATCAGGACTGGACACCTGGAACTCGGTAAGCCGCTGGCTCTTTTCCTCTCCACCTGTGGCTGGGTTTCGGTGCAAGGGGCGTCCACCGTTGTCTGGGTCCTTGGTCTCGTTTGTTGCTGCGGCTGTTGTGGTTGTCGTTGGGGATCCCCGCGCTCCAGTGGTGGTAGTTGTCCTGCCCCACCAGTGTGGAGCAGTCTGACCTCACCAGGGTGTTGGATGCCTTCCTCATCTGGATGTTGTAGGCCTACCCCATCGGGGTGTGGTAGGTCTTTCTGGACGGGGTGTTGTAAGCCCACCTCGTCGGGGTGGCGCAGGCCTACCTTGTCAGGTTGAGATAAGCCTACCTCGTTGGGGTGGTGCAGGCCTACCTCGTCTGGATGGTGTAGGCCTACCTCGTCAGGTTGGTTTTTGCCATTTCCGCCGCTTTCCCTCCACCTTTTCCGGAGCTGGCCGACATGGTGTATGACGATCTGCCCATCTCCCAGCTCCACTTGGTACAACCTCGGGCCCGTTGATCAGCTGATTATGCCCTTCAGCCACTTCGGAGGCTCGCAGAAGTTGAGAGTGTAGACCGGGTCTCCCTCGGTGAAGGTGCCCGGCGGCCAGGTTGTGTTCGTTGGTTCTTGGGGGTTGTACTGGGGGTGTAGCCGGTCCAATGGTGTCCTCAGCTTCCTCCCCATGAGTAGTTCGGCTGGACTTCTGTGCGTTGTGGCATGCGGGGTGATGTGCTGTGTGAAGAGGAATTTATCGATCCTCTCCTGCCAATTCCCAGTGCCCATCTTGGTGAGAGCTTCCTTGGTGAGCCTCACCATCCTCTCACCCTGTCCATTTCCAGCCGGTCTGTATGGGGCAATAGGCAATAAGGGCATGGCGGATGTCCAACTCGGCCAGGAATGATTCCATTGGCTTGGCGGTGAGCTGTGGCCCATTGTCCGACACCAGGATGTCCGGAATGTTGTGGGTGGCGAAGAGTCTGCGCAGGGCCCGGATGGTTGCCTCGGTAGTGATGGTGGGCATTTGAATGACTTCCAGCCACTTGGAGAAGGCATCTACCATGATGAGGAGGTATTTGCCCACCATAGGCCCCACAAAGTCAATGTGGATGCGGGACCAGGGGGCACTAGGTGTCTCCCATTCTGTGTGCTGGGCTTGTGCTGGCACTGGTCTGACCTCCTGGCACGGGGCGCATCTGGAAACCCATTGTTCAATGTCCTTGTCCAGGGAGGGCCACCAGACGTAGCTTCTGGCCAGTGCCTTCATTTTTACAATGCCCAGGTGCCTAATGTGAAGGCTCTCCAAGGTCCTCTTCTGCAGCGGTCGCGGTATCACTACCCTGTCGCCCCAGAGTAGGCAGCCCTTCATTGTTGAAAGTTCTTGTTGCTTTCTAAAGAAGGGGCTGAACTCCTCGCTCACCTTTTCTGCTGACCAACCCCTCAGGACCCAGGACATGACTTGCCTGAGGATCTTTTCCTTCTTCGTGTGGGCTGTTACATCCGTGGAAGATACTGGGCACAGCAGGTCTCCGTCGATGTGGAAAAGGCTGAGGGTAGGTGCGGGGTCTTCCACCGGCTCCTGCGTTGGGCACCTACTGAGAGCATCTGCGTTGCTGATGGCTTTGCCGGGTCTGTGCGTGAGGGTGTATGAATACCCGGCAAGGAAGATGGCCCATCGCGTCATCCTTGGTGACATGTATGTCGGTGTCTGCTTGTTGCCTGCGAATAGTCCGAGGAGTGGCTTATGGTCCGTGACGATTTCGAATGCCCTCCCATAGAGGTATTCGTGGAAGTGCTTGATGTTTCAGCCACTATGGCCAAGCTTCCTTATCCAGCTGGCTGTAGTTGCGCTCAGCTGCTGCCAGAGTCTTAGAGAAGAAGGCGATGGAGGCTTCCGGGTTGTTGGGCAATCGGTGGCTGAGGACAGCCCCAACCCCATATGGAGACGCATCGCAGGTCAATACCAGCGGAAGCATCTCGTAATATTGTATCAGCACCCTGTCCGAGGATAGGAGCCCTTTGACGTTCTTGAACGCGGTTTCCTCAGCTCTGCCCCACTTCCAAGGGGCCGCTTTTCCCAGAAGGCAATGGAGTGGCTCAGCAATCGTGGCTTTCTGTTTGAGGAAAATGCTATAGAAATTTAGCAATCCTAAGAAAGCCTGAAGCTCTGGCTTGTTTTGGGGGGCCAGAGCTTCGTGAATTGGCTTGACTTTAGATTTGGTGGGGTGTATGCCAGTGCTATCTATTAAATAGCCCAGGAACTCGACCTCCTGGACCCCAATGATGCATTTGTCTCTCCTCACACGCAGGCCCTTCTCTTGGAACCGCTTCAGGGTGAGCCTAAGCCGTGCCAAGAGTTGAGCTCTGGAGGTGCCAGAGATTAGTACATCATCAAAGTACGGCACCAACCCTGGAATGCCTTGTAGAAGGCGCTCCATCATTGATTGAAAAATGCCAGGGGCTGCGCTGACTCCAAATTGGAGGTGGTTGCATTTAAATGCGCCCCGGTGGGTGACAATAGTCTGAGCTTCCGCAGTTTTTTGGCCGACTGGCAGTTGCTGGTAAGCCTGGGCCAGGTCCAGTTTCGCGAATATGGGCCCACTCCCGAGTGAATGCAACACTGGAACTGGGTATGCGCTCTGCTGTAATGCCTGGTTAATAGTGCATTTATAGTCGGCGCAGATGCACACAGACTCATCATGCTTCAGTGGGGTCACAATGGGGGTCTCCCATGCAGCATGATCGATCAGTTCCAATATGCCGTGGGCGATCAGTTTGTCCAACTGAGCGTCCACCTTAGACTGAAGTGCAAATGGAACCCTGCGAGGCTTGAGCTGAATTGGAGTGATTGAGATGTCTAAATTGAAAGAAATAGGTTTGCCCAAAAATTTACCTAAGCTGCCATCGAAGACGTCCTTGAACTCTCCAAGGAGCTTGTCGAGTTCATCCTGCCGAATTTGATGAATTCCTCTGATTGAGAGCCCTAGAGGCTCGAACCACTCCACTCCCAGCAGGGTCGGGCGGCTGTCCTTGACGATGGTGATGGGTAGGTCACCCTTGAAGCCATGGTAGCTGATACTCAGTGAAGCTCTCCCCAGAACCCCGATGGGGTTTCCACCGAAATCAACGAGCCTTGCGTGTAGCGGTTGCAGTTGGCTCTTTGAAATTCATGGTTTCAATTTTTTGAGCTGCTGCCAGTCCATAATTGAATAGATTGAGCCCGAATCTACTTCCATGGCACATGGAGTCCCTTCCGCATGCACCGTCACGATGAACTTTGTGGCATTGTGGTCATTGGTGTGGGCAATGATGATTTGGTGGACCGCTCTGCTTTGCGGGTACCCGTCTCCCTCATGCCTTGGTTGGTAGGACCGTCTGGATGTCCTCTGGTGATCGCGGTTTTCCAGCTTGGCTTTGTCCCAGACTGGTTCTGGAGCTCTGCAGGCCTCCGCGATGTGGCCTTTTCACTGGCAACGGCGGCAGGTCGCATCTCTCCACCGGCATCTGGCTCTCACGTGGTCACCGTTGCAGCTGGCACAGCTCTCCCCTTGGCCACCATTTTGAGTGGTCTCGCATCTGGGTGGTCTGGAGACCTTATGGACTGCCATTTCTTCATCCGATTCAGATCCCGTGGTGGCTTCCTCGGATGAGGTCTGGGGAGCTTTCTTAATTCTGTGGACTGCCTTCGCTTTCCGCATCGCTGCCATTGCCACCCCTGATGTTTCTGCAGCTGTGGCCTCTTCAACTACATCTTTTAGCGAGACCTTTCTCCTGCTCAGCAACTTTCTCTGCAGGGAAATGTCCCACATCCCAAAGACATCCCATGTCCACATGGTCGAACTTGCAGTTGGCAGCCAACTTCCGTAGTGCTGCCATGAAGTCCTTTATGGATTCACCCTCCTGCTGGCTCCGTTGGCTGAAGGTGAATCTGTTCGCCATCAGCGTGCCTGTTGGGGCATAGTGTTCCTGGAGAACATCTTGGAGGTCACTCCACGCCATGGCCTCGATGTCCTGGGGTGCCATGAGGTCGATGGCCATCTCCAGGACTGCCGATCCACAATGTGCCAGGAACAAGGCTTGTTTGTGGTTGTCCTCCAGGTCTTCATAGATGTTGCTGGTCAGGAATTGGCGGAATCTAATCATGTAGGCTTTCCACTTCTCCTGATTGGGGTTGAATGGTGCCAGCGAGATTTGTGGCGATGCCATGGTTCTAGTGCTATCAGCTCTAAGTGACTCCAACTCAGTGACTTGCTCTGTTGAGTCGGGCTGGGTGGCGATTGTGCCACGAGGTTCTTCACTGTGGTTCTTGAGATCCTTCGTCGCCAGTTTTAGATTGGCGCAGGGGAAAGAATATGCGAGCAGCGAGTGGTCCGTTCAGCACTTTATTAAGATGGAAACAGAACTGTCGGCTGTGCTGCCGGGCTCGCCTTAAAAAGGGAGTCAGCAAGCAAGCCGGCCAATGACAGATCTTCAAATCTCCCGCCGGTGGACTAGCCAATCCGGCGGGGATGCCCATATAAGGACATAACAAGATTATTCCCAATAAAATAGCATTTTTTAAAAAAATCAGACATCACATTTGGCTGGGTATTTGACTATCTTTGCTGATGCACAAATGGTTTATTCTAAGACAATGACGCATACAGAGACCATTTAGTGACTAGGTTTGAATTTAAATGGAAGAGAATTCAAATGTAGGCAATTAATTTACAGTTTGGGTAATTATGTCTGTGCTGTGCCCTAAAAAACCCCTAAATATTAGATGAGTCCTCATTTATTTATACAGTTTATTTATACAGTTTATGTATAAATTGGTAGTACAAATGCTACAAAGAGTTGCAATACTAGACAGTGGGTTTCACACAATAATTAGTCTAAATTTTTAAATCCAAAGGGTTTGTGTCCAATTCTCAGAGATTATTTGGACAAGCTCCTTTTTCTTAACAAGGTTTTTCAGAAGTAGGTTGCCATTGCTTTTTTCCTAGGGCTGAGAGAAAGTGACTGGCCCAAGATCACCTAGCTGGCCTTGTGCCTAAGATTAAAACTCTCAGTCTCCTGGTTTCTAGACTGATGCTTTAATCACCTCATCAAAATGGACACCTAATATCAAAAATGTCATCAGAAAAACACAACAGAGAATGTTCTTTCTGTGCCAACTCAGGAAGCTCAAATTGTCCAAGGAGCTGCTGATACAGTTCTACAGAGGAATTATTGAGTCTGTCATCTGCACCTCTATAACTGTCTGGTTTGGTTCTGCAACCCAACAAGACAGACACAGACTTCAGAGGATAATTAGAACTGCAGAAAAAACAATGGTTACCAACCTGCCTTCCACTGAGGACCTGTATACTGCACGAGTCAAAAAGAGAGCTGTGAAAATATTTACAGACCCTTCGCATCCTGGACATAAATTGTTTCAATTCCTACCCTCAAAATGATGCTATAGAGCATTTCACACCAAGACAATTAGACACAAGAACGTTTTTCCCAAACGCCATCACTCTGCTAAACAAATAATTCCCTCAACACTGTCAAACTATTCACATTAGGCTGCATTATTATTGCTATTGGTCTTCTCATAAATCCTGTCACCCATTTCCTCCCACTTGTGATTGCATAACTGTAACTCTGTTGCTTGTATCCTTGTGATTTATATTGATATTGATTGCTTCCTAGTATGATTTGATTGCCAGTTGTACCGTATGACTGTCACTGGGTGTTGTACCCCGTGATTCTTGATGAGTGTATCTTGTCTTTTCATGTACACTGAGAGCATATGTACCAAGGACAAATTCCTTGTGTATCCAATCACACTTGGCCAATAAAGAATTCTATTCTATTCTATTCTATTCTATTCTATTCTATTCTATTCTATTCTATTCTATTCTATTCTATTCTATTCTATTCCATTCCATTCCATTCCATTCCATTCCATTAAATGGGATCTCCTAAATTTAATTCAAGTTTAACAAAACACAATTACTGTGTTCATATAACATGAAAAGCCCATTTCCTCAAACCACATTAAGACTTAATGTGATTATCTGTTTTATCCAAATCAATGTGACAATGGCTGTGTTCTCACAATCTATGGAATTCCAAACACCCCAAATCTTTTTTAGCTTAGCTGGGCTTAATCTATTGTGTTGCAAAAGCAAAATTTGAATGTCAGATTTATTTTCCAACAACAATACTACACTTGGTATTTTCCAGAAGTACAGGTAGTCCTTGACTTACAACAGTTCCAAGAATAGAATAGAATAGAACAGAATAGAATAGAATAGAATAGAATAGAACAGAACAGAACAGAACAGAACAGAACAGAACAGAACAGAATAGAATAGAATAGAATAGAATACTTTATTGGTCAAGTGTGATTGGACGCACACAGGAATTTGTCTCAGGTGTATATGCTCTCAGTGAATGTAAAATAAATAAAAAAATAAAGTAAAATAGGGCAAAACTCACTTAACAAATATTTCACTTTGCAACATAAATGTTGGGCTCAAGGACTACCTGTACTGGCACTGTGATTCCCAGGATTCCCAGTCATAGATACTAAGAATTCTGAAATTTGCATTGCTTATATGGCTGGGAATGATGGGAACTGTGATGCAATAATTTCTGGAAAGGCTCATTCTGAATCTCATTCAGTGGTCTCACTTAATAATTCATCCTTTTCTTGTGGTGAGTAGAAATGAACCTTGGGAACTTCATACAATTCACATAGCAAATTGTCAGGGCATTTATTAATCCCATGTTTGGCTCTGGGACTAATTACCCTGGTTTAGAGGAGGAGATGAATCGAGGCTTATCCTTGTTTGCAATAATCTGAAAAGAAATGCGAAGGATGGTTTCTAATAAAACTCATTTATTTGTTATGAAGAAAATAAAACACCTCACTAACTAAGAAAAGTTAATTGTTACATTTTGGAAGTAATTTGGGCCAGCTGCCTTTCAGCAACCGGCACCCGTGGCAAGAGAACAAAGGAAAAAGTGTGAAAAGGAATGTGGGTGGATGGACATGCGTAGTAGCTTACTGATAAGGAACTTGGCAAACTACAGTAAGTCTATTAGTCCAAAAATAATGAAGCTCAGCTGGGAAATAAAATAACGCAGTGACATTCCCCTTCTTTGCCAGTTGAGCGAATATCAGTACATCATTAAATAAGGCACATCTTCTTTCGCAGATACTCGTGTTGAGCTGCTGGAAGTGGTTTGTTGAGCATATCAGCAATTTGATCATGTGTAGATACATATTGCATTTTGACAAAACCTTTTTTCACTAAATGTTTTATGTTTTGATAACGGATGTCAATGTGTCTGGACCTAGAACCTGTAAAATGAGATTCAGAAATATAAACCACTGATTCATTGTCTTCCATCACGGTGATCGGTCGGATCGGGTGTGTCCAGATATCTGTGACTAAAGCATCAAACCAAGTTAGGGAATTACATGCATCTGAAACACAAGCATATTCAGCTTCAGTAGATGAACAAGAAAAAAAATTCTGTTTACGTACTTGCCAATAAACAGGACATCCATTTAAGAACATCATATAACCTGAAGTACTTTTACGTGATTTCTTATCACTTGCCCAATCAGAATCTGCATAACAACATAATTCTGCATAATCAGTATGTGTTGGTTCTAGCAATAATTTCATGTGTTTGGTGTATTTTAGGTATCTCAATAATTTCTTAATACATGTCCAATGAAACTGTTTTGCCTTACCTTCGTGTCGAGATAAGAGATTAACACTAAGTGCAATGTCGGGTCTGGTCCAACTACTAATGTATAACAGTGACCCAATGACTGAACGATAAAGTGTTTGATCCTCAAACTCAGGACTTTCTTCTTGTGTCAAGTTGTGAAAATCTGTTTGCATGGGTGTCTTTGTTGTGTTAGCATCTTTCATGTTGCAATGATGCAAAACTTGTTCAATTTTATCTTCTTGTGAAAGACTAAACCCCTTCTGTGTCTTTTCAATCTGAACACCTAAATAAGTGCTAATATGACCTAATGATTTCAATGTGAAGTATCTCTGCAAAGCTTTGGCAAAAATTTCACTCATTTGCTTATTTGGACCAATATAAACAATATCATCAACATAAACAAGAACTATCTCATATGCATTGTTAGATCTTTTTGTGAACACGCACTCATCAGTTTCGGACTTAATAAAGCCCATTGAATTTAGTTTGTCAGTAAGACATAAGTACCACATTAAACCAGATTGTTTCAGACCATAGAGACTTTTGTTTAGGAACCAGGTATCCCCTTCTTGCTGTCGGAATCCCGGAGGACTTTTCACATAGATCTCTTCATCTAGGTCTACGTGCCTAGATGGGACTGTGATGCAAGAATTTCTGGAAAGGCTCATTCTGAATCTCATTCAGTGGTCTCACTTAATAATTCATCCTTTTCTTGTGGTGAGTAGAAATGAACCTTGGGAACTTCATACAATTCACATAGCAAATTGTCAGGGCATTTATTAATCCCATGTTTGGCTCTGGGACTAATTACCCTGGTTTAGAGGAGGAGATGAATCGAGGCTTATCCTTGTTTGCAATAATCTGAAAAGAAATGCGAAGGATGGTTTCTAATAAAACTCATTTATTTGTTATGAAGAAAATAAAACACCTCACTAACTAAGAAAAGTTAATTGTTACATTTTGGAAGTAATTTGGGCCAGCTGCCTTTCAGCAACCGGCACCCGTGGCAAGAGAACAAAGGAAAAAGTGTGAAAAGGAATGTGGGTGGATGGACATGCGTAGTAGCTTACTGATAAGGAACTTGGCAAACTACAGTAAGTCTATTAGTCCAAAAATAATGAAGCTCAGCTGGGAAATAAAATAACGCAGTGACATTCCCCTTCTTTGCCAGTTGAGCGAATATCAGTACATCATTAAATAAGGCACATCTTCTTTCGCAGATACTCGTGTTGAGCTGCTGGAAGTGGTTTGTTGAGCATATCAGCAATTTGATCATGTGTAGATACATATTGCATTTTGACAAAACCTTTTTTCACTAAATGTTTTATGTTTTGATAACGGATGTCAATGTGTCTGGACCTAGAACCTGTAAAATGAGATTCAGAAATATAAACCACTGATTCATTGTCTTCCATCACGGTGATCGGTCGGATCGGGTGTGTCCAGATATCTGTGACTAAAGCATCAAACCAAGTTAGGGAATTACATGCATCTGAAACACAAGCATATTCAGCTTCAGTAGATGAACAAGAAAAAAAATTCTGTTTACGTACTTGCCAATAAACAGGACATCCATTTAAGAACATCATATAACCTGAAGTACTTTTACGTGATTTCTTATCACTTGCCCAATCAGAATCTGCATAACAACATAATTCTGCATAATCAGTATGTGTTGGTTCTAGCAATAATTTCATGTGTTTGGTGTATTTTAGGTATCTCAATAATTTCTTAATACATGTCCAATGAAACTGTTTTGCCTTACCTTCGTGTCGAGATAAGAGATTAACACTAAGTGCAATGTCGGGTCTGGTCCAACTACTAATGTATAACAGTGACCCAATGACTGAACGATAAAGTGTTTGATCCTCAAACTCAGGACTTTCTTCTTGTGTCAAGTTGTGAAAATCTGTTTGCATGGGTGTCTTTGTTGTGTTAGCATCTTTCATGTTGCAATGATGCAAAACTTGTTCAATTTTATCTTCTTGTGAAAGACTAAACCCCTTCTGTGTCTTTTCAATCTGAACACCTAAATAAGTGCTAATATGACCTAATGATTTCAATGTGAAGTATCTCTGCAAAGCTTTGGCAAAAATTTCACTCATTTGCTTATTTGGACCAATATAAACAATATCATCAACATAAACAAGAACTATCTCATATGCATTGTTAGATCTTTTTGTGAACACGCACTCATCAGTTTCGGACTTAATAAAGCCCATTGAATTTAGTTTGTCAGTAAGACATAAGTACCACATTAAACCAGATTGTTTCAGACCATAGAGACTTTTGTTTAGGAACCAGGTATCCCCTTCTTGCTGTCGGAATCCCGGAGGACTTTTCACATAGATCTCTTCATCTAGGTCTACGTGCCTAGATGGGACTGTGATGCAAGAATTTCTGGAAAGGCTCATTCTGAATCTCATTCAGTGGTCTCACTTAATAATTCATCCTTTTCTTGTGGTGAGTAGAAATGAACCTTGGGAACTTCATACAATTCACATAGCAAATGTCATCAACTGACTTCAGTTTCCCATTTGAACGATCATGGATGAAAACTTTTAATTAACATAGTTCTTAGCTGCTTCCTTCCAGCCTGGGAAACACAGCAGAACAAATGAATTCCCCCATACTTCTTTCAGAAGAATGAGAAACTAATTGAAATCTTCCAAAGATTCTTCATATACTTTTCTGTCTCTCTCTCTATATGCATACATAGATACATATTCACGAAATTTCTTGGACCCTGTAAAAATACCTCACTAAGTCCTATCGCATTCCCCTGAAAATTAGAAATGGTATGTCTATATTCTAAGGGGGGAAAAGTTGGGTTTTCTGTTCAGAGAAATTACATAATATTTTTTTCTTCTCCAATACATGAAGATAGTAACTTTACTAATGCAATATATTACATTGGAGGCCCTGAAATTCTGATTTCAGGGCCTCCAGTGGAGAACTTGAAGAGCAGAATGCACTATAAAGTCACCGACCCACAAGCACACATACCCGAGAAAACCTGGCAGAACTGCTTGGCTCTCCCATTGATATAATTAAATCCATACTATATATAGCAAAATGCAAGATGGAGTGGCTATGGGGTTGAGCTGCTGGATTTGAACAGCCACATCATTAAAGCAGTACCAGAAGGAAACAGGACTCCTTGATTCATAGCAATGGTCCTGGCATAAGGAGGAACGTTTGCCAGGCCAAAATGGAAAAAGATTGAGATTGGGAACTGAGCAATACTGTAAAATGTTCAACTTTTTTTTTTAAGGAGGGGTAGGCAGTGATCAGAAGAAAAGAAAGAGAACTTCTCCTTTTCAAGTCCTTCAAGGAAGAACTTGAACAATACATGCATCGTATTGTAACTTTTCATGAGGTCTTCATTCCAGGCAAAGACTTGAACTGCCACGTTTCCTAAGGATTGAGAGTTGTGGTCTGGCAGAAAGTTGTCTGTGCTAACAAAAAAAAAAAGGGGGGGGAATTCTCTCTCTGTGTGAGTGCCCTCCCATTCTTTGCTTGTGATGACGTTGGTTTTAGCCAGCAATGGTGCCTTGCTTCTCACAAAAGTCCAAAGTTTTACTGATTTGCCCAAAGTTAACAAGGTGGCAAGAGAAAGAGAGGAAGATAAATGTGTCATAGAAGTAGTTAACCTGATTTTTACTTTACTCAAGTTTATAGGTGGGCTCTTATACAATTGGTGTTCTTTTATGCAAACAAAACTTCCACAGATAGAAAGATTGCTTGCCAGGAAGAAAGTTCACAGAGAATTAATTGATATGTTAGTTTTCTACCAAAATTCAATCAATCCAAAAAAGAATTGGATTGTGTGGGAAAACATTCAATCATATCAGTCTCAATCTATAGTTGGTATTCTGAAGTGATACAGTCTTACAGACACAGGCTTATTATATTGTAAAGTAAGTCAGAGAATGATAGTCCAACTCCCAAGGTATTTGGATGGGAATAAAGTTGCTGAGACGTAAAAATAAAAAGAATTCTTTCTTTAAAGCTTTGTAAAAAAATAATAATACAGCAATAGCAAATCTGGTCTTCTTTGACAGAACCATGTTCACACTAGATAAAGGAATTTTCCAATGGATAATGTAGGCATTAAAACTTTTGCTTTCTATTGTAAAAAAAAAAAAAAGTTGATTATTTTATTCTTGCAGAAAAATGTAACTATACAAATGAAGATGTTAAACATTTGCCAGACTTTAACTATGCTCCACATGCTGGAGAATTTGGGCTCAGTATAGTTTACTCAGACCAAAACTGTGATTTTTTTTAGTTATTATGAATAATAGAGAAATTATACTAAACCTTAAATTAATCTTATCCAGGCAGCACACCTGAATATACATGCATAGGATTTATATCCTGAAATCCTCACTTCCCCAAATCCTATATTCAATGCAACAAATATATCCACAAAGAAGCATGTATTTGAAAAAAAAAGTCTATTGAGAGAAAATAAAATGCAAATGTACTTTTTGCATTTGGAGTCTGCTTATATTGTTGTGTTGATGTTTAAAAAGAAATATGTAGAGTTGATGCAGGCAGAGGATATAATAATTTTAAAGTGGGAGAAGTGAGAATTAAGCTGTATTTGAAATTGATGTAATTAGGAATTCCTATTGACCATTGATTAAATATATTTTCTATTTTATGGAACTTAACCATCAAGGTGATTTAACCCTGGGCATATGTAATTGGAAATGCACAGCTACTAATCAGCTACAACTTTTAGTATTCTTCGATTCTTAGCTATGACTGTTGTTTTAATTGAGAATAAAATCAGTGTCTCTTATTCTCATTAAAACTGTATAGGGGGAAAAAAGCCAGCTCATACAATGTGCTGCATTTTATTTGGTTTAATTCTAGAAAATGCAAATATTGCAAATAAAGCAGCATTTTTTTACTGTTTTACTTTGGTCTGGCTGATCGTACTAAGTTCCCAGTTCTGTTGTTGGCAACGAGGAAATTTTTGGTACCAAATGATCATCTTCAAATTGCTTGCGCTGAATTTCAATGGAGAGAAAATGGTACACTTCCCTCCCCACTCATTACTAAATATGCTTAAATGTATCACTTCAGAAGGTTTTATATAGATAATTGCTGTAGTAAGAAATGCTATATTGAAATTCTTCATTATCTCCTACCAGAAGCTGTTCTGTTTTCCTTTCAAAGTAATGACATGGTTCTTCTTTTCAAATTGGATTACTGCTGGATTTTATCCTTAGATAAAAATTTTTGAACAAATTGGGATGTACATGCATTCCTTTGAGATGTACATAAGTAAACCTTGCTCAACCTGTTTTCTGCATTGATCATCACCATATGATTCCTTAGAACAGTTTTCTGCATTGATCATCACCATATGATTCCTTAGAACAGGATGGGCCTGTTCAAACTATGCATATTTTTTGAGCACCATTATAGCTTATCTTCTCCTACACATAAGTACATTCTTGTTGTAAGGAAAATATCCTAATTGCAGGGGGGAAAGTTCATCAATGGAATAAGCTCGCAGGAGATGAATGGACAATCACTGAGGCCCCAAGATTCAAGAATATAGAGCCCCAATGGGGGAAACAGTTTCTTTTTTTAGGGAAGATACCAGTGAAGGTTCTTCTATGAAATGGCATGAAGCATGGGCCATGAGCAGAAGATTTGAGTGGACTGATTAGATCTGACCCATTACTGAAGTACTCCAGCAAATTGTGCTCTGCAGAGCAAATCCTACATACATCCCATAATTGAAAGCAGATGCTTTGTTGCTGCTGAAAAAGGAAACCCAAGCCACAAGGAATTTTGGTCAGCTCCTGTGCCCAGATTATTTTTTCCCCCCACTTTCTTCCCCTCACCCACTTTTCCTCCCCCCTCCCTTGCTTCAGTTCTTTCCTTGCATCCAATGTAAGGTTTTCTTTCATCTTGGCCATCCTCCTCAATCCCCCACTTCTACCTTCTTCAAAGATGAGCTGATGCCATTGGCTCCCACACAAACAACAACTTAGAAGAGGGTTTGCTGGAATTTACAGCTGGGAGGAGCAGACACGTCCTCAGGATTCCAGCTCAGCATTTGTGCCTGGGAGAATTATCCACGTCGGCAACCGTGGCAAGAGGAGGAGAGAAATGGGCAGCAAGCTAGAAGCTGGAAGATGACGTGTGCCTGGAGATGGGGGACTGGATCAATTCCTTTGGCAAGCTAGTCTCATTTGCCCCATCCCCTCCAGAGAAAACCACATGGTTCCTCAAACGTTCTGCAACATGTGATCCAAGATGATGAGTTGTGCGAATCCTCTGACACGTTGCAGTTGTGTAGCAAGAGACCATGGCTGATCAGATCAGCACTTCTGAAAGTGGGTCAAGCCAGGAAGCAGCAAACTATTTTCTAATTTTGCACCAGAGGCATGTCATAGCATTCTTCAAATCAGAATTCTTCACAAGAATTGTCAAGGCTAATCGAATAAATTGTATGTGCCTTTAATAAAAACATTCCTCCGATTTTCCAGAAGTTCAAGCAGACAATGTAAAGCAGTTTGCTTTATTCTTCTCAACTCTAAACAAAAGATGCATTCATGACCAACAATTCCTCTTCAGGACCATGAGTAATAGAATAAATTGGGTATTTTGGAGAATAAACTTTTACAAAAGAATGAAACAGAAGCTCCTCACAGGATATATAATATATTTCTGTTGCTAAGCAAGGCAATTGTTAAATGAGTCACTCCCCATTTTACAACTCTTTTGCCACAGTTCTTAAGCAAATCACTGTCATTGTTAAGTGAGCCATGTAGTCATTAAGGGAATCTGGCTTCCTCCATTGATTTTGCTTGTTGGAGGCCAGCTGGGAAGATTACAAATGGCGATCATGTGACCCCAAGATGCTGCAAACATTGTAAATACATGCCACTTGCCAAGCACCTGAATTTTGATCACATGACTGTAAGGATGCTGCAATGGTCATTCGAGCGAGGACCAATCATAAATCACTGTTTTCGGTGTCAGTGTAAATTCAAACAGTTGCTAAATGATGATGATGAAGTTATCCGTTCAATTGTGTCTGACTCTTGGCAATTCTATGGGCCAGGTCTCTCCACATCTTCTGATCTTGTACTACTTGAGTTCTTCTATGTTCTGACTGGTATCAGCTTTGATAGTGTCCAGCCACCATGTTCATTGATTACCTGGTTTCCTTTTACCACCAACTCTTCCAAACATCATTGCTTTCTCCAGTGAATTCCCCCATACGACATGGCCAAAGTAAGTGAGACACAGTTTCATAATTTTTCCTTCTAGTGACATGCCTAGTTTTATGCACTCCAGTACTTGCTTGTTAGTCACTTTAGTTGCTAAATGGATAGTAAATTGGGGACGACCTGTATGTGTATTTAACTCCTTTGCTTTTCTCAATGATGAGATTTGAGATAAATTGTTGCTGCAAACTATGTAAGCAGCTTGCTAGAAATTGCTTATGTCGACTGAATTAAAAAAAAAATTAAAATTTTAAGCAAGGTTTAATGGAAATGCAACTTTCTTGCTTCCTGATGAGGAAAAGTGCTCTGTGTATCCTCAGTGAAACTCCTTCCTGTGGCCCTAAGTATAACCCCTGTTTTTGGAAGAATGGTTGCAGAAGTTGATGGAGTTGGCTGAAATGGCAAAATTGACTACTTTGATTAAAGAAAAGAACACAAGTACTTTTGTTTCCACATGGAAACCGCTTCTGAACTTTGTTCTTGATGTGGAAAAGAATGAAATTTTGACTTTGGGGTTTACAGAGTAAATTGTTAGATCTTTATAGAAATTACTTGTTCATACTATTATGGAAAAGCAAAAAGCTGTAATTTGCTAATGCCTTGTTCTATTACAATAGAGAGAGTTGGAAGGCGATGCTTCTTTTTCTTTTCTTTTCCCTACCTTTCCTCACTTTTCTTTCCCCTTTCCCTTCCCCCTCACTGCTCATTTATTTATTTATTTATTTATTTATTTATTTATTTATTTATTTATTTATTTTTAATTTGATTTATATGCAGCCCTTCTCCGAAGACTCAGGGCGGCTTACAATGTGTTCATGTATATTTTATACAAAGTCAGCTTATTGCCCACACAATCTGGGTCCCCATTTTACCTACCTTAGAAAGGATGGAAGGCTGAGTCAACCCTGAGCCTGGTGAGATTTGAACTTGCAGTAATTGCAGGCAGCTGATATTAATAACAGTGCTTTAGTCTGCTGTGCTACCAGGGCTCTACTTTTCTATTTACTTTTGTATTTTATAATACTTTATAAATAAAAAAATGTTTCGGAAATAAAATAAGTATAACAAATACTCTGTCTTACACATTGGCAAAAAACAAACAAACAAACAAACAAAAAAAATGACCGTCACTCTTTCAAGGACCTCGGAATACTCATCTCAAATGATCTAAGTGCCAGAGCTAACTGTAACAGCTTGGCCAAAAAGGCATTAACAATAGTTAATTTTTGTGAACTGCTTCTCTGATAATATTGTACTGCAAACTAAGGCATATAAAACCTTTGCTAGACCAATTCTCGAATACAGCTCATCTGCCTGGAACCCACACTGTATATCGGACATAAATACAATTGAGTGAGACCAGATATATTTCACGAGAAGAGTCCTCTACTCCTCTGCTCGCAACAGAATACCTTATGCCACCAGGCTTGAAATTTTGGGCTTAGACAATTTAGAACTACGCCACCTTCGGTCTGACCTAAGCATAGTACATAAAATTATCTGCTACAATGTCCTACCTGTCAATGACTACTTCAGCTTCAACCACAACAACACATGAGCACACAACAGATACAAACTTAAGGTAAACGGCTCCAAATTCGATTGCAGAAAATACAACTTCTGCAACAGAATGGTCAATGCCTGGAATGCACTACCTGACTCTGTGGTTTCTTCCCCAAACCCCCACAACTTTAACCTTAGATTGTCTACTGTTGGCCTCACCCCATTCCTAAGAGGTCTGTAAAGGGCATGCATAAGGGCACCAACATGCCTACCATCCCTGTCCTAATGTCCCCATTTATTCGTATCCATTTTATTTATTTATTTATTTATTTATTTATTTATTTATTTATTTATTTATTTTATTTTATTTTATTTTATTTTATTTTATTTTATTTTATTTTATTTTATTTTATTTTATTTTATTTTATTTTATTTTATTTTATTTTATTTTATTTTATTTTATTTTATTTTATTCAATTTGTATACCGCCCTTCTCCTAGTGGACTCAGGGCGGTGCACAGCCAAAACTAAAACACATACCAATACAAAATTTAAATTTTTAAAAAGAATTTCATGACTTTGGCCCCAAAATTTAAAACATTCAAACTAAAACCCATTGACAATTTAAAAAACTAAAAAAACTAGAAAAGGGGGGGGGTCACGCCAGCCCTGCTTGATGGAAAATAAAAGTTTTTAGGGCACGGCGAAAGACCCGGAGATCCGATATCCTTCGTATCTCCGGGGGCAAATCGTTCCAGAGGGCAGGAGTTGCCACAGAGAAGGCCCTCCCCCTGGAGGTCGCCAGCCGACATTGCCTGGCTGACGGCACCCTGAGGAGTCCCTCTCTGTGGGAGCGTACTAGTCGGTGGGAGGCTATCGGCGGCAGAAGGCGGTCCCGCAAATATCCATTTTATGTATTTATAATCATGTTTATACTTATATCTGTTATCTTATACATGTTTGACAAATAAATAAATAAGTAAATAAATAACACCTGTTTTTGGATATAAGTCCAAAGAACAAGGAAAAAAACCTGATTTCTTCCACAAACTGAAAGAGTGAAATCGGGGAGACCATCTGATTCTCTCCCCCTTTTAATTTAGAAGCAGAGGTGGAGAAGTTTATTTAGATCAGGTGACAATTAAAATCAATGTCTTACTCTGTTTAGAAAGGATGGGGAGAGGAAGTACACTTGAGGGCCATTAGAGAAACTTTTGCAATATCTATGAAGGAAGCAAAGAGATGGTGATCTGGGCTCATTACCAAGAGCAGATGAGTCAGAAATATAATGAACGCCTCCCATGTCTCACTATAATTCCTTACACTAAGTCTAAATGTTTCTCTCAGTCCTCCCAGCTTTGGTCTTCTACACATGGGTTGGACTTCTACTCATGCTGGCAGGTAATTATGGGAGTTCCAACCCAATAGATCTGGAGAGCATCTATGGTTTAACATGTTGCGTGAAGCCTGCTATTATTCCACAGAATTACAAGACTATGCCATTACAAAAGAAAACAGGGAAAATAAGAGTGAGGAGTTCCAGAAGTCTCAAATCTTCTTGGATCTCTTTTGATGATGGAGGCTTGACCGATAACTAGCAAATGGGTAACAATGTAGGTGTTTTATTTTTCTGGAGAATTTACAATCCTTCAGCAAGCCTATGACATCATCCTCCAGTTTTGCACATTTCTTTTCCCTCTTGTGCTCTCTTCCTTCTGAAAAGCAAGTTTTTTTTCAAATTGCGTATTGAAACTTCATGCACTACCTGCATTTTTCATTCGACTTTTTCCTGTTTCCCTGCTGTATGTGGATCTATTAACAAAATGAGCAGCGCATTGTGTTGTCATCTAGTGACCTCTTCCGTTATATACATTTCCATTCATCTTCCCGCATAGTTTTCCATTCATCCGTCCCTCCCCCTCCAAATTCCTGCTGCCAAAAGTCAACATTCCATGGTGAGCTAGCATTCTCAGCTTTTATTTGGATATTTGGGGGGATTCTCTCGTGTACCCCTCCCTCCCTTGTATAAAGTTTTTATTTAAGCTGCCAAAGAAACTGGATAGGTGCAATCAGCAGGAATTAAGCTTGGTTTGAGAGTTCCTAACCTTTGTCTTTCCTTTTTGCCTTGCAGATTTCAGGGAATATTTTCAGACAAACAAAGATTAGATATTCATTAAAAAAAAAAGAAAAAAGAAAGGACCACAGGAAACGAAGTATGACATAAACAGTGCAGAATGTTATAATAGTATTTATTAATTGTAATGTTGAAGTACAACATTGCATTCTAATGGGATTGTGTGTGTTGTTGCACACTAACAAGATTGCAAAAATAACCTTGGAAGGAAGATATTTGAACAGTCCTTTCTCCCAGCAGAGCTTTGAAAGTCACATGGTAGCTGTCAATTTGGAACTGGTTAAAAAGAAACCTTCCATGTTTATGTCATACTTCATCTGTTTCCTGTGGCCTCTACTATTTTTTATGAATATTTTAATCTTCATATATATTTGTCTGAAATATTTCATGAAATCTGTAAGGGGGAAAGATAGACGTAGATTAGGAATTCTCAAACCAAACTTAATTCCTGCTGATTGCACTTATCCAGTTTCTTTGGCATCTTAAATAAAAAACTTTATGCAAGGGAGGGAGGGGTACATGAGAGAATCCCCTCCCGAACATAACCTCCTGCAGGATGAATCTGAGGTGGACAAGTGGGATGGGGGGGGGTGGGCAGAGATGGATACAGATATGGAAAACAGTTCGTAATTTCTGGTTTGCATAGTGAGAAATAGCACAGAGTTTTCAGCCAAGCTGCTTAAATCTGGCTTGCAAATTTAAGAGGTATGCAACCTTAGCCATGAAAGCCAGCTGTGAGACTTGGAGGCCAGTTACTCTCTTCCACCTCACAGGATTGTTGTTGTGAGGAAAATAGGAGGAGAGAGATATGATGGATATATTCTTTGGCTTGAGTTGTTTTTAAAAAATGAATAAAAACTGAATACAAACAAACAAACTATTGTGTTTTAGGAACTCAGTATTCCCTTTTCCTATGTGGGCTATTTGGCTCTGAATGTTTGTAAACACAACAAAATTTGAAAATACTGAAACAACAAGAAGTAATCATAGTTTGAAGGACTCAATGGCATATTGTATTACTAATTCTGGAGGTTTCCAGATCAGCTTATCTGGAGGGCATCAACTTCTGGAGAACACAAATAAATTCCTGGGAGATTTGAGAACCTACAGGAGAGCAGTTTTGGGTTTCATAACACATGTAGTTGTTGGCCCATTGCTAAAAATCAAAACTGAATGAAAAAATCAGAAGTCCTGATCTATATAAAGAAAACTTTGCAGTCTAATGTCCATCCATGCCACACACACACCTTTCCTTCCTATGGATGACCTGCCACATTGGCACATATGATTCTTCCTGTTTTTGTATGTAGACGGGGAGATCTTAAAATGTTTGCAGGCCTAGACACAAGGGGAACTTATTTGCAGGCTGTGGAGCCTGTTGGTTAAAAAATGAGAAAGAAAACGGAAAAAATCAAACAAACCCTGAAACCCCTGATTAAGAGGCAAAGTAATAAGTCATCATGAGCATAACGCTGCCCCCTCCCCCCATGTGGAGTTCTGAATGCCACATGGATAGTTCTCTTTTCTATTCAGCTGTAGAAATATTGCCATAGAACATGGTTTGATCAAGGGAACTTTTTTTCCCAGGTCTTTCACAGAAAGACTTTCTGCAGTTTTTAAGGAAATCTAGAAAATCCTGGTCTAGACACATCAACCAAAACATAAAACAATGGTCATGCAGAAGATGGACATTCTATTTTGATCCTTTGAATTTTTAGATAATACCATCTGTTGATGAGAGCCAAGGACAAACAGAAATGTTTTGTAGATATACCACCTGGGAAGAGTGGGAGGGAAAGAATTGATATAACCCTTTCTTCATCTTTGGCACTCTTTTGCATACAAAAGCAATCTGCAGATATTTGAGTCCTGGACAATCAGTTATTTTGGTACTTCTACTTTCTGAACTGCTGCATTTTATTTATTTAGAAAATGTATATATGCCGCCCAGGCTTTAAACAACTATGAATAGCTTGCAAAGCTCAGCAGGCAAAGGAGTTACATGGGAGAAAAAAAAAACTTTATGTGGTCCATCTTCCCTGCTTTTTCCCTCCTCACTGAAGTTTATGCAACTTTCTTCTTTAAAAGAATTCTTGCATATTTGCATAACTTCCCCAGCCCTCATAATTTTTTTTAGAAAGATATTTTTCTCCCTGAAAAGTCTCCATTTTTTTCAGCCTTTATGAGTTTGCCTATCTTAGGAGGACTTTTAAAAAAAAACATGGACCAAAAAAGCAGGGCTTTTAAAGGATTTTCCTCCATTATGGAGCATTTAAGATGTTTTTAAATGGGCCTTTGTTGCCTAACTTATGCTATTTATTTATTTAATTTTTTATTGCTTTAAAAAAAAAAAACCACTGAAAAGCCTCCAACAAAGATGAAAATGCATACACTGTTAAAGGAAAACACATAGAAAGACACATATAGAAAGTGCTTTTAAAAGAAAATGCAAAAAATACAACAACCATGACCTTGTCTTAGGTGTCATCATATCCATCACTTAAAGGATCACCAATGGACCTTAAATTAGTTGTGGATGATCTGGAAATGTAGGACGTATCATCCAGGCTTTGCTATGGTCGGATCACTGCCAACCAGGACCAATGCAAGACAAATTGATTAATTTAGATGGCCTGCAGCATGCATCCCATGGATTTGTATGGATTCTGTAGGCATATTTTCTAAGCAATCAGTAGACTATGCCATTGATTGCCTAGTTAATTGTGGCAACAGGAGGCAACCTGGACCCTTGTTGTCATTGCTACTGAGCAGCCTCTCCCTGAATGCCAATCTGAGTCGATTTAGGACTAGAATGCTTCTCACCTTCCCTTGCAACACCAACTGGAATTGGCCCCAGAGGAAGGAGGTAAACCACTGCAAAGCAGTAACTCCCACTCCCATTCCCCTAAGCAAGAGTTTCTCAACCTTGGCAACTTTAAGATGTGTGGACTTCATCTCTCAAAATTCCCAGTTAGAATCCTGGCTGGAGAATTCTGGAGCTGAACTCCATTTATCTTAAAGTTGCGAAGGTTGAAAAACACCAACCTAAATCATAGATTCCATACTGAAAATAAAAAGTTTAAATGCAAAATTGATGCAGGAACCACAACTGTGGTAGCAACAAGACAAACCAACACTGCTGTTTTTATGCACAAAACATATATACAGGAACTAGTATTTAAAAAAAACAAAAAAGGTTGGTGGGAACAATAGTTCCAGGCAACTCACATAGAAGGCAATCAAAGGGATAAATATATTCAAGGTTGGAAATCATTAAACAAATATAATAGCAAGGGTTCTTTCTGTATTCCACCTTCCACAACATGAATATTTTATACTACTGGATCTCACGCTTTTAAAAGAGTTCTGACAGGACTTCAACTTTGAAGAAGGTGCTAAAATGACCTTGTTTTTGTTAAGGTTTATTTGCTGTAAATTAAAATTGGGTCTCATTTCCTTGCCTTGCTGTTGGCATATTTTGTTTTAATTGGACCTTATTATCACAACCTTCACCACGATTGCCATTAACTGGATGCTGTTGTCATCTGTAACTGATTGAATGGCTTAAATCCTCAATCTATTCAATGTCTTCTTGTATAAGTGAGAATTCACTCCTAAAAAGTACCATATGTATAATTATGTAATTCTTAAAAAAAATTGTGCATGATTGATGGCAACTATAAGTAGGATTGAAATTGTCTACAACAAGAAGAAACACAGAAACACGTGAACATTATGTTCTTCAATTTTTTTTCTTCAACAACTTTCTTGTTCAATTTCTCTTCTTTTCTCTGTGTTTCTCTTTCTTTTACTTGACCTGCCCCATGGTGGCACAGTGGTTAGAGTACAGTACTGCAGGCTAACTCGCTACTCACTCCAGGAGTTCGATTCTCAGTGGCTCAAGATTGACTCAGCCTTCCATCCTTCTGAGATTGGTAAAATGAGGACTCATATTGTTGGGGGCAATATGCTGACTCTGTAAACCACTTAGAGAGGGCTGTAAAGCACTGTGAAATCATATATAAGTTTATTGCTACTTTTTCCTCCATGGTATATCCACTAGAGCTGCAGCAGGAAATTCTCCATTCCCACCCTTTGCAATCTTAACTTCATAACTCTTTCTTGCCTTCCCCATTTCAAGAGGATGCCTCTCCTTTTAGGGACAACTCTAGATGAGTAATACTCCCAAAGGAATGTTCAGAGAGGGAAGAAGTCAGCAGTTCTCTTCCAAAGATCTTTACGGAGATGGGTCGTAAAGGGCTTCCCCTGATTTATGGATGACTGGAGGCCTAATGAAATCCAGAAAATACCAGGTAATCCTCAAGTTACAACTGTAATGGAGCCTGCCTGTTATGTTCAAAAGTCGGGGCACCCATCTTCAAGTTGCTGAAGAAGCTGAAAAATATTGCTGGCATGAACACTTGATGAAGAGACATTTTAAAAGCTTGTAAGGAATAAGGTGTTCTCTTAAGGTTCAGAGGACCTAATCTGATTAATTTTCCAATTAATTTTCCTGTGTATATATATCTTTTTTAAAGACCATAATATTTGGACAGAAATACAAGGTAAATTTCAGTAGTGAGGAACATAGTATCTGCTCTAGGATTTTTTTTTTAAAGAGGACTTTTCCACACAGCAAATAGTTAATCTCTGGAATTCACTGTCTTCATTTTCCCTTTTTTGAACATTTTTTCATGCTATTGCGTCCTGCCCGTTTTGTTGCTAAGAGGCATGGCTAAATGCTTCCTTGCTGAAAACAGTAAGTGTGTGGGACAATCTTTGCAGCAAATTGTGCATTCATAGTTCTGAAAACCTACTATGATGCTTTCCCATGATTGAAGTTGCCACATTCTATGCACTAGCTGACCAATACAGAATAGCCTCGATTTATGACTATTTGTTTAATAGCTATTTGAAGTTAAGACGGTCCTGGGAAAAGTGACTTACAACCAGTCCTTATGGTCACAGGACCATGATGATGTTTGGCAACCAGCTTGCAATTAGGACAGTTGCAGGGTGTACTATAGACACGTGTGATCCCTACTTGCAAGTTTCCAAGCTGTTTTCTGACAAGAAAAGTCAATTGGGAAGCTGAAAGGAGGTGACAAGTTGTAGTCATGTGATGTCTCACAACAACTGCACCACTTAATGATGATTTTTCTGGTCCCTATTGTAGTTTGTATGTTGAGGACTACCTGCATGGGAATCCCAGAATCGTTAGGAATTGGGTGCCATATATATTTAATATGTGAGGAGAGGAAGAAAGGAAGGAAAGGGGAGAATTTTTTTATATGTAAAACTATAATACAATTTATCCATATCAGAGAAAGATCTAAATAATAAAATATGTACATTGGCATTATACAAAAGGAATTTGTTCACAAAAATTACGTATATAAAGTCAGATTGCAAAAACTACATCTGCTCGAAGAATCATATATCAAACTACTTATATTTTTAGTGTAAGCTTTAAAATAATCCTCAAGTTTAGCCCATTGAACTATACCGATTTGCAAATGGAAGTCACTATTTCTCATTCCTAATGTGGAGTCACTAAAACAGAGGAAGCCATTTCTTAGCAGATTCTTTGCTCAGATTATTCATTGGAGCTTCCCAGATAAGAGGGACTTAAAATTCTGGCTTTAGAATTCTGAGTGCTGAAGTCCACACATCTTTATAGTTGCTAAGGTTGAAAAACACTGCATTGCCCAAGGGGATGACTGGATTTGCAGAACTACCTGTCCCAAAATCTAATAAATAATATCATACTTGAATTCCCACATTTGACTAATATGGTTTCTTCAATTTTGGTTTTGTGTATTGTATGAATCTAACTGTGGCTCAGGGTGATGCGGTGGCTCAGTGGTTAAGACGCTGAACTTGTCAATCAGAAAGGTCGGCAGTTCAGAGGTTCGAATCCCTAGTGCTGCATAATGAGGTGAGTTCCCGTTACTTGTCCCATCTTCTGCCAATCTAGCAGTTCAAAAGCACGTAAAAATGCAAGGAGAAAAATAGGGACCACCTTTGGTGGGAAGGTGACAGTGTTCCATGTGCCTTTGGCGTTTAGTTATGGAGACGTCTTCGAACAGCGCTGGCTCTTCGGCTTTGAAATGGAGATGAGCATCACCCCCTAGAGTCAGGAACGACTAGAACATATGTGCGAGGGGAACCTTTCCCTTTTTATTGTATGAATCTAACTGTGGCTCTGCCAGGAAGACATAAAAACCCACCAGAACTCCTAAACAATGGGGTATTATTTGCTAGAAATAAATAATATTCCAATCAAGGAACCACCAACTCAGATGAACAAGCTAATTGTAAACAACAGCCTAATCAAAGAACCACCAAGACCACTTTCACCAACACTGACAACGTCACTAGTAAATAGATTACAGATTGAGAACAAATCCTACTCCCTTTTAGCACTGATGATGTTATCTAGTTTGGTAATGAAATGTCTACAAGAAAGCAACTAAGGTCAGAAAGTACCATGGACCCCTCAAGTTCAACCCTGGGTTACAAATATTCTCTTCTATAAGAAGGCAATTTATAGAAAAAAAAATGAAAGATTCCCAAATGTATGCCAATTTTGTTAGCCTTTTAAGTGCAGCATAATAGAAAGTAGCACCACATTATTCCATCTGAAGCAAAGTCTACTTCAGCCAATTCCTTGAAGGAAAAGAAATCAGACTTGGTCTCTTTTATAGTTTCTAACCCAGCAGCCCTCAATATCTACCCGAACATGCCAGATGCCTCTGCAAATTATCTGTGAGTTCTCTTAGCCATTGCAATGGTTAATCTAAAATGTGTTTTGCTTGGTTTCCATGTTTTATGGACCAGCCCATTGTAACTTACTTCTGACATAACCATGTTTATGCAAACCATAGCTTAGCAGCTACATGAATCCAGATGCTGAACTGACATGGTAATTGTCTGTTCCTGTTATTGTTCCTGGGATGACAGAAAGATCTCTATTCTAGAAACACTGTTTGCTGATATCTCAAAGCTCCCTGTACAAACTCAGAGACCTCAGAGTTGTTGTCTGCCTGTAAAGGCATTTCTCTTCCAGCAGCGATTTTCATTTTTCCTGGTTGATCATCCTGATACATCTCTTTCTCTCCCATTCCCCCCCTTCACTCCGAAACTCCAAAGCATCTGTTGTTGGGGAAAGAGGGTTCCTTCCTCCCCTCCAGGACCTCATGGAGAAGACAGGCACCCAGAATGGAGCCGGAGAGCAGAGCAGTGGGGTTGAGCTCCTGTCTGGAAACAGAGGAATTGTGCTTGTTTCTGATTAGCTGCTTTTGGCAAGCCTGCTGGAAAAAATAGCTTAAAAGTCAGAAAGCTTTAAAACAAATGTCTCAGACAGGAGGGGGATGGGGTAGAGAAGGAGGCAGAAAGCAAGAAGAGAGAAGTCTAGGATCAAGAGAAGAAAAAAAGAAGGGGGCAGCTGGAAAAGGATATAAAGCAGAGAAGGGATATGCTTTGTCCCATTTATTTTGAATGAATGGATTGGTACCAGTTCCAGAACCCTATTGAGGTTTATAAACCAAGCTTTATGGCTTAAACTCGGCTGATTGTTATTCATGCCATGAAACATGCTTAAGTAAACTAGCTTAGTGCTTTATCCAAATTGTTCCCAGCTATTAAATTGTAGCACAATCCAAGCTTACTCAAGAGTAAGTCAAACCCATGGGCATACTCAGAGGACATGGCCATATTCATACCACATACTTAACCAGATTAAAGAATGGAGCCATGTTTGATGCTTGTACATACATTGGGTCGCAAACTAATCAGATAGGTTGAGTTCACTCAGTGTGCAAAATCAGAAAACAAATAAATAAATCTGGACAGATTTTGTAATTGTGCCATGGGTCCTTAGCAGAGGTGGGTTTCAGCGGATTCTGACCAGTTCTGGAGAACCAGTAGTGGAAATTTTGAGTAGTTCAGAGAACCGGTAGTAAAAATTCTGACTGGCCCCATGCCCATCCATTCTCTGCCTCCCAAGTCCCAGCTGATCGGGAGGAAATGGGGATTTTGTAGTAACCTTCTCCTGGAGTGGGGAGGGAATGGAGAGTTTACAGTATCCTTCCTCTGCCATGCCCACCAAGCCACATCCACCAAGCCATGCCACGCCCACCAAGCCACACCCACAGAACCAGTAGTAAAAATTTCTGAAACCCACCATTGATTCTTAGGTATTCAACTGATCTTGTTATGTTATGCATAATGGAAATTACTATTGAATGCAGAGGAGAGCTCTGTTAAAAGACTTAATGGGTTTATCTGCAAATAAAAGGAGTTCGCAGTACTCCTTTTCAAGCTGAGCACATTCTTCCTCTAGCATAGCTGAGTTGACGCCATTAAATTCTAGAAAGAGAGAAGCCACCAAAAACATATTTTCTCTTAAACATCTATAAAATATCTATAAAAGCCAATATTTTGGAACATATGTACATACTCAACATTAAAATAAAAAAAACCTGGCCAAATAAATTATAACTCTACCATAACCATCTGCTTATTAAAACAAATCACCCCAACTGTAAAATTTTAAACACAGAAGGCCTGTCTATAACCAGGCACTTTCTATAGGAAGGCTGCAAAGCCCACATTTAAATCAGATGTGATGCAGGAAATCTGTGAATAGTCCCCTTCCCATTTCTGAGACTTAAAAAGCAAGTTTTTAAATCTTGGGGGTGGGATCTGTGAATTTGATTAAAGCAGCAGTTTGATGAAACACAGCAATTTTTCCTAGAGTGTTGTATCTGTGCTGTTCTCCTCACACATGCAATTTTTTTATGAGTAGGGATTTAGATTTCCACTGCCAGCTTGCTCACAGAGTTCTTGATCTGAACATTGTGAAGCTGAGACATGTGTATGTGTCGGCAGTTTCAGCTTCATTTATTTGTCACCCAAAGTAAAGAAGATGGTGCTTTACTTGGTGTCTCTCATTTATTCCAAGGAGGGAAACTGTCTGAATTTTTCCTTTATTGTGCTGGCTAGATAGTGATTGGCAATCTTAATAATGGTAGTGATACATACATTGTTAAAAAAGAAGAAGTTTTTACTCAGCTAGTTGTTGCTGATTATAAAGGCTGGTGCTCATCTCTGTTTCAAGAGCATTAAGCCAGGGCTGTCAAAAGACATTCCGACAATCATTTGGCCAGCATGACATCATGGAGTGCTGTTACTTTCCCACTGAAGTGGTACCTATTTATCTACTTACATTTCTATACTTTCAAACTGCTAGGTTCGGAGGAACTGGGGTAAGAACGGGAGCTCACCCTGTTGCATGGCGTTCTGGTCTCGAACCTGGGTGCTGGTTTTTCCAGCCAATAAGCCCAGTATCTTAACCATTGAGCCACCACACCACCTAACATGGTTAAAAAGAAAAAAGAAACACCTATAAAGGTAGCCTTCGACTTACAACCACAGTTAAGCCCAAAATTTCTGTTGCTGAGCGAAACAGTTGATAAGTGAATTTTGCTCCATTTTACGACCCTTCTTGCCAGTTATTAGGTGAATCACTGCAGTTGTTAAGTTAGTAACATGATTGTTAAGTGAATCTGTTTTCCCCATTGACTTTGCTTGTCAGAAAGTCGCAAAAGGTGATCACATGACCCCAGGACACTGCAAATGTCATAAATAAGAACCTGTTAACAAATATGATATGTCATTGTGACAATACATGGTTACAATTCTATATAAACTTGTCTAATGCAACTATTATTCAAGATTTACCATATATATATTTCTGACACATGTAATTGGTAGCCTTGTTAAGGGTGGCTGATTTGCTACTAGTGGGGGACGACCAGTGGGAGGTTTCACTTGCCTTTGCTACCAGTTCGCTCGTGCGTGGGCACTCACTTCGCTCACGCTATTTCTGCACATGTGCAGATCATATTTGATGACGTCCAGGCAGGTGGGCAGAGCCTCCCGCCATTGCTGCTACCAGTTCGCCTGATTGATGGGAAGTGTTTAGGACCTGGTCAACATATTTTAAGAGAGAATGATGTCTACATTCTTGAAGAAGGTTTTGGTGTGCACCATCCTCAAATAGCCCTTCTTGGATCAAGAAGCTCTTCTTGATAATGATTGTCCAGTCTCCAAGTTTCTCTTTCTGAGGAATGTTGTTATGTGACTGGTAGAGATTCAGCTGCAGAATGTCTTGGAAGAAGTGGATTCTCTCGGCTCCTTATAGTTGGACTTCAAGCATTACCAAAAACCAATAGGGCGTTATTTACTCTGGCGGATTATCTTTTCAAGATAGACCCTCCTGGTCCTTTTAAGAATGGACCTATTGGACCTCTAGATACTCTTCTATAGCACTTATTATGGCATTTTTCAGTACTGCCCCTAAGGATTTGGGAATAAGAGGCATTGTTTTCAGTAGTTCCACTCTTTTCCTAATGGATATCTCTTTTCTTAATGGATATCTCCAGTCAGGATGAAGTTGAGGGAAGAATAGTCTTGTGGTCACTTCCTCATACGTGCTGCAAAGTTTAATCTTCTCCCCTTACTTTTTAACAGAAAAGTACTGGAAGAAATCATCAGTCAGTTAAGGCCAAAGTATCTCAATGCAAGAAAGAATGTTCCATCGCCACTCCAGGCCCAGCAAGAGATGCTGTTGAAACCTTGTTCTGATATCCAGAGGCTGTCCTGATGTTCAGGACAAAACCTGTTAAACTGAACCCAAGCAAAGCCAAGCTTCTATTTGTTGTACTGTATTGGCTCTGGTATTGTCCCTTAAAGGGGGAAACCTACCCTCAAGGTATAGATCTATTACTTAGGATTCCTAGATTCATGGCTATTGCTGAATGCACAAGTGGAACAGTGGTGGGTTTCTACTGGTTTGCCCTGGTTTCGGTGAACCGGTAGTGGCAGTGGTGGGAGGCTCCACCCACCCGCCTGGACATCATCACAGATGCTTTGCACATGCGCAGAAGGTTCTGTGCATATGCAGAAGCGCTACGCGCGAGCGCTCACAGTTCTGAACTGGTAATGAAGGTAAGTGGAAACCACTACTGAAGTGGAAGCCATGGGCAGGAGGGATTTTGACTGACTGGTGTGCCAGTTGCAGCCCTATCTTGACAGGGGGGAAAAAAACTTGCTATAGTGATGCATGCCATTATCACCACACCCCTGGATTACCGCAGCATCTCTACATAGGGCTGTTTTGAAGAATACCTAAAAATTATTGCCTAGAATGGACTGATTTGTGGCTAAACCTTGTCAACATAAATATATTACACCTGGATTTCAGGCTCTGTATTGGCTGCTGATCGATTTTGGGGCACAATTCAAATGCTTACTGTAATCTATAATGCCCATTATGGATTGGTATCTACATAAGTAACTGCAGGACAAACCTCTCAAACTACAACTTTTTTGAGGGGCTGTTCCTAGAAAATAAACTGGCCATGAAGCCCACCTGTGAAGCCAAAGAGCAGGAAATGCTGCTTTTTGATAATGGCTCCTGTATTGCCTCACCTTGAAAGCTAGATTAGTAGCCTCAGTAGTAGTCTTCTAGAAGCCAATTAAAACACATTTGTTCTGGAGAGCCTTTTAATAAAGTGATTTGTTTACAGAACACAAAATAACAGAGATAGAAGGGACCATGGAGGTCATCTAATCCCCTGCTCAAGAAGGAGACCCTATACTATTATCTCTGTGTGGGTTTCTTGCTTAATGTCACTTAATTTTCATATTTACATTGGAACATTTTAATTATTTGTACTGCAAGGCCTTATAATTGTTAGGTATAGATTGTGAGAATTTTCCACAACATACAGTAACCTATCAATCCATGCAAAGGAGATTCCATGAGGCTCCCCTGGTTAAAGGACAATACACCTACATAGATCTTGAAGTTGATCAGAAAAGCCTGTAGGCTCCCAGGGTCTCCAATTCTATCCTTCCTTGGCTCGTTGTACCTTGTGGGGCTCTTTTGGACTCTATGCTAAATGCTGGAGCCCACCCTTCCTGCCAAAAAGAAGCCTGTGCTCATTTATTTGTTGTGTACTTGAGGAATTTGAAATGATCCTCAAGGGAAACACAGATCAACCTCATTTCCTAAAACAAATTCTATGAGACAACGAAGATTATTCTTCTGTTGTGAAATCTGAGCTATTTCTCATCCATCTTCTCCTACAAGACCTGCAGATGAGTTCTAGCAAAGCTATATAACTGTTCCCTCCACGCTCAAAATGCAGTGTTACAGAGAGATGGTTAAAAAATAAAAGTAATTTTTTAAAAATCTAGGCTGGCTATTTTTTTTTTTTTTTTAGTGAGGTGGCAGAACCTGATCCAGAATTTAGGAAGGCGGGAGCAATGGATATGTTATTTTCAGGAGGAGGGGAGGCAAGGGAGGAGAAAACAGAAATATGCTGAGAAATCTCTTCCCCACCCCTTGCCACCAGCTTTCTCTTTCCAGCTATAATGTGCTGTGCTGTGCTGGCAGATTCTGAAATAGAAAGCAAATGTGAGGTTGGCAAGATGACAACAAATGAGGATCAAATTCAGTCATTCCACTGACGGAGTCACAAAATGAGAAAGAAGTAAAGGCTCAGAAACAATGCTGAAAACTCCTTCAAAGCCCTGATTTGCTTTTCCTTATAATATTTTCCGTAAAAAGGTGATCCATGATTTGACATCACAGAAGAAAAGACCAGCATTCGGAAAGCCATAAATTAGGATATTAATACAGGTAGCTCTCGGGTTACGATCACAACTGAGCCCAGAATTTCTGTTGTTAAGTAAGAGTTTGTTTCTGTTTGTTACGTGAGTTTTGCCCCATTTTATGACCTTTCTTGCCACAGTTGTTAAGTGAGTCACCACCGTTGATAAGTTAGTAACACGGTTGCTAAGTGAATCTGGCTGCTCCATTAATTTTGCTCGCCGAAAGGTTGCAAAAGGTGAACATGTGACCTCGAAGGGAACAACAACAGATGTAAGTATGATCAGTTGCCAAACATGCTAATTTTGATCACATGATCATGGGGATACTACAGAGATCATAAATGTGAAAAACGATCATGTCACTTTTTTCAGTGCCATTGTAACTTTGAACAGTCATTAAATGAACTGTTATAAATCGAGGACTATCAGTATATTTGCAGCATTTTTTTCTGTATGTATTTGACACATAGACAGCGAGTTGACTCACTCTCACAAATGAAAGCCCAATTAACACGCATTGTTTCTTGAGGATAATAGCAAACGATTGGGCACATGAAGCTCCTATAGCCGTGATGGTGAACCTATGGCACACATGCCACAGGTGGCACGCCTAGCCATATCAGTGGGCACGCGAGCTCAGCTCCAGTACACAACAGTTGATTTTTGGGCCTTCTGGGCCCACTGGAAGTAGGGAGGCAACCTGTTTCTTACCTCTGGAAGGACTCAGGGTGGTGGTGGGGAAGGCCCGTTTTTCTCTCTCCCCAGGCTCCAGAGCCTTTCTAGGCGCTTGGGGAGGGCAAAAACGGCCTTCTCCAGCCCCCAGAGGCCAGAAACAGCCATTTGTCAACTTCCGGTGGGACCAGAAGTTGGCAAACAGGCTGTTTCCGGCCTCCGGAAGTCCTCCAGGGGGGAGGCCATTTTCACCCTCCCCAGACTTCTAGAAAGGCTCTGGAAGCTGGGGGGGAGAGAGAAACGGGCCTACTGGGCCTACTGGGCCATTGCATGCCGGGGGGGGGTCACGGGCGCATGTGTGGGGGCAGGGTGCATAGAATTATGGGTGTGGGCATGCTTGTGCATGACCCCCTCCCCCCCCTCCTGGCACATGATGGCAAAAAGGTTAGCCATCACTGTCCTATAGGAATATGGCAACACCTTTGGCTACATTCACAGAAATAGGTCTATAAAATCACTATGGGGATTGCTCTGTTCAGGGCATCAATCAGAGAGCACTTTTCCAAGATGTTCTATTCTAATAGAAAAGTATATCTGTAGCTGAAAATTTATTTGAACAGTCCTGGGCGGTCCTTGTGTTTAGTTGTTTGTTTGCAGATGTTTCATTACTCGGCTAGGTAACATCATTGTGAGTCTGGGTTGAGTTGGGTATTTGCACTGATGATGTTACCTACTTGGATAATGAAACATCTGCAAGCAAACAGCCAAGATCAGAGATGCTCTATTCTCTCTCTTCTGATTTCTTCCTTCAAAGATCAGCTTTCTATGTTCTCCAAATATTCTTGTTCCCACTGAGATAGCTTGGAGGGTTTTTTGTTTTTGCATTTAAAGATACTTACTTACTTAAATTACTCATACTTCTGAAATATTTGAGAATTTCCTAAGTTTTCTTATCCTCCCTCTTTTATTGAGATGGTATAATTTAAATTGTTGTTTATTTATCATACCTGTACACCAGTGGTGAAATCCATTTTTTTTTTTTACTACCAGTTCTGTGGGCGTGGCTTGGTGGGCATGGTGTGGCTTGGTGGGTGTGGCTGGAGAAAGATACTGGAAAAATCCCCATTCCCTCACCATTCCAGGGGAAGGATATTGCAAAATCTCCATTCCCACCTCACTCTGGGGCCAGCCAGAGGTGGCATTTGTCGGTTCTCCAAACTACTCAAAATTTCCACTACCGGTTCTCCAGAACCTGTCAGAACCTGCTGGATTTCACCCCTGATGTACACCATTACACTAAAAATAATAATAATAATAAACAGGTTGCAACCAGAAAGACTACTTGTGAGCCATTGCCATTGCATCTATATAACTTATATTTCAGGATGTAAATAATGAAAGAGAAATTTCATGTATAGTTATAGGTATATATATCATATGTCTATGATCCTTGCACTCAGTTACTCAAGCCCTGGGGGCCATCGTTCATCTGGACTAGTGTAATACAATCTACATGGGGCTACTCTTGAAAATCCATTTGGAAGCTTTAGCTGGTATGAAGTGAGGCAGCAAGAGCCGTCTTTCGGGCTCCTAGGATAGCCCTTATTATTCATCTGTTCTGCAAACTTCACTGGCTGCCGGTTTGCTTCCAAGTGAAGTTCAAGGTGTTGGTTATGACCTTTAAAGCCCTTAATTGCATAGGTCCAGACTACCTGATGAACCACCTCATCCTGCTAGGACAAGCCCGTTTCACTTGTCCCAGCAGAGAGAGCCAACTTTGGATCCCATTGGTCAAAGAACTATGACTATTGGGACCCAAAAGAAGAGCCTTCTCTGCTGAGTGCCCTCCCTTTGCAACATCTTTTCTTGTAAAGTAAGATCTGCTTCCACCCTCCAATCCTGCCACAAGACTCCAAATACCTGAATCTGCCAGCTGGCCTGGGGGCCAAATGGGGGAGTTCTACCTCTAAAGTCCCCCCTTGCTCACTACTCTCCACTCGTCCATCTTTTCAGTTATCATATTGATATATTCCTGTGTTCTTTTTCATTGTTTATTTTATTGTTCTATTATTTTAGTTGTGTTCTGTTTGTACTCTCTTCATTTCTTCCTTTCTTATGGTTGTAAGCCACCAAGGTGGCAAGATAGGCAGCAAATGAATTTAACAAATGCACACAAACACACACACACACTTAAAGAAAATGCATATTTTAAAGATAACAATCATAAACAAAATGAAATTATATATTTTATATTAATACTTGTATAAAAATTATGCATAATGCACAGTTGCATAATACTTAAATTATGCAACTGTGTTAAAATTATGGAAATTATTTCAGTTTATTTTCTGCAGGCTTCAGTTTATAACATGTCCTCCTCCTCCTCCTCTTTTCTTGTGTGTTCTTATTATTGTTTCATGTATTGTGATCTGTCCAATGTCACTTAGAGTTGGACAGCATTAAATAAATAAACAAATATTCACATTTTAATATATAGAACAGATAGTCCTCATTTATTGACTGTCTTGTTTAGCAACTGCTTGCAGTTACAGCAGCGATGAAAAAGTAACTTGTAACTAATCCTTGTATTTAGAACCTTCGCAGGTGTATAAAACAAAAGAAAGCTGAAGTAATATATAAGCACAGACAGCTTTGTTTAACATTCAAGTTGCTAGTTCCAATTGTGGTTGCTATACACTAGGACTTTGGCCACCAAATGAGAAGACAGGAAAAAACCTTGATGTTGGGAAAGATTGAAGGCAAAAGGAGAAGGGGACAGCAGAGGATAAAATGGTTAGATAGTGTCACTGATGCAGACTGTAGGAGATACTGGAGGACGGGAGGGCTTGCTGTGCTGTGGTCCATGGGGGTCCTCACAAAAAGGTGGACATGACTTAGCAACTGAACAAAACTAGGACTGCCTATTTTGCTCAGGGGTGAACCATAACACCTTACTGATGCCTGTTGATCTCTATCATAAATAGCAAGTGTGGGCCACAAGTGGGACATCGGCAGAGCAAAATGGACAGCCATGATTTCATTTAATGTGACTTTATAAAACTTCTCCATTGCAAATTTTTCATTCTTCCCATCTTCTCTGATCAAAACAATCCAGCCCCAGATTACAAAAGAGGAGGAATGGTTGGGTCCGGAAAACATAAACTTGACATCATCCAGACTGAAGGATTCTATCACAACTATCAGATCTTCTAACCAGGATGCCACATTTTGCAAAGAAGAAGATAGAGAAAGGAAGCAGAAATCACAGCTTTGCAATGAATTGTTTTGGGATGTCAAGGGCGGTTGTTTTCTTTTGTTCCAACCCTCTTTTCCAACTTCCCATTACAAGACCCCAAACCCGTAGTTCTGTTCATGGCTGTTTAGTCTTGTGGTGAGAAGGTAGATTGCCTAATTATAGAGAGCCACCAAGGCCCAGAATCCGCTTCAAAGACCTCTCTCAGCCTGGGAGAGAATTCATTTCCCTATGGGCGAAGTGCCAGGTAAACAGGCCACAAAGACCGTTTTGGCAGAAGCACCCACCTGCCTTGCCCTGCTATTTAAGCTTTCTGGAATGGAGTTTTAATTCTAGCATCAAGAAGAATGGCATGTAATTAGGATCCCCAAAAAGACTCTTCAGACTAACTTGTAATCTCCAAGACGGATGGTTGGCAAGCGGTGCTGCAATGAAAATCTGACAGAGAAAGGACAAGGAGGAGACAAAATATGGAGACTCACGGCTGCCAATTTAAACACACCCCTCCTTATTTGAGGAAGCTGTGGGTCCTCAGCAAAACAAAAAAAAAAGCAAAAAAAAAAAAAGAAACGCAAAAACAAAAAGAAGGGAGGGAGGGAGGGAGGGAGGGAGGGAGGGAAGGAAGGAAGGAAGGAAGGAAGGAAGGAAGGAAGGAAGGAAGGAAGGAAGGAAGGAAGGAAGGAAGGAGCAGCTAAGGATAGTAGGATGCCAGATAAACAAATAAAGAAATCAGAAGATCTTTTGCAGAGGCTCATAACTTTTCCTAGGCTAGAGCCTCATTCTCAGCTTTTGAGTGAGGAACTGGGACCATACTCCAAACAGTAGCAGATTATTTCTCAAGTAGATAATGTGGAGTTCTAGAAGCTGCTAAACTTCACTTCCCTTCAGTCGTGGCCCCACAAACCATAACTAGGGATTGCTTCTCCAGCAAAAGCTGGACAAGTATACATTGGTCCTGACTGCTCTCTGCTTTTCCCACTTCAGAGAACTCTCTCATCTCCCCTCTACTAAGAAAGCAAAATATTTCTTTATATTAGGACACATACGAAATACTTGGCGTCTCTCTTTTTCTTTGTCTCTCACTTCCCCCAGCCCTAGATTTTCTTAGTTGTTGTATTTGGCATGACCCCAATCATAGTGAATAACGATGATCCGACAATGTAAAACTGTAGAACGGTTGTTCTACTATGAGCAAACACAATCAAGGAGTGAAAAAGAGCCACTGTAGGAATCAAAGAGCGTTAGAAAGTATTTGTGGAAGAAAGATGGCACCAAACTATCTAAACCAACAAAGTTAAGACATTCCAAGCCCTTCTAGTTCATGCAAATAGCTTCTCACAGCCTGGAATAATGCACGATAGCCTTGCTTTTTCAGAGAGAGCAGAAAAGCCCCACCCTTTGAGACTTCTTCTTGCAAAGGCTTCTCCTTCCATCCACATTTCTATTTCATCACTCTTTCTCCTGCTTCATGCATTCCCTGATTGGTGTTATTTTTTTTCCCTCCTCCCCTTCCATTTTAGAAGATGGTTTAGCCCAGAGAGCAGCCTTGGAAGTTAGCCTTATAGATGCTTCGATGCAGAAAACAAGAGGAGCCATCAGGGGCAAAGCAGAGGCCCCTCCAGGGTGTTTATATTGGCAAAACCAGGCACAGCATTAACCCACATCTGGAATGGCCAACTGCAACAGAAAAGAACTGCAGGACGAAGCGGCTATGGAAACTTCTTTACATTTGTTGGAAAAGAAGAAAAATACCCTTCAATATTCTGCAACTGCAGATTTCCTGCAGTGCAAATGTGCCTTTGTGGACCAGAATCCAGCCTTATAAGGTCTGTGATACAATCCCGAGAAGGGGTCTGGACCAGGGATGAAATCCACATTTTTTCTCCCTACCAGTTCTGTGGCTGTGGCTTGGTGGGTGTGGCAAGGGAAGGATACTGCAAAATCTTCATTCCCTCCCCTCCTGGGGGAAGGATATTGCAAAATCTCCATTCCCACCCCACTCTGGGGCCAGACAGAGGTGGTATTTGCCGGTTCTCCGAACTACTCAAAATTTCCACTACCGGTTCTCCAGAACCTGTTAGAACCTGCTGTATTTCACCCCTGGTCTGGACATATAAAAGCTATCTACCAGCAAAACACACCAAACACATACATGTCTGTCTGTCTGACTGTCTGTCTGTCTATCTGTCATCTATATCTATATCTACCTACCTACCATCTATATATTTACTATCTATCTGTCTATCTATCTATCTATCTATATCTATCATCTATATCTACCTACCTACCATCTATTCTTTCTATCTATCTATCTATCTATCTATCTATCTATCTATCTATCATCTATCTATCATCTATCTATCATCTATATCTACCTACCTACCTACCATCTATACTATCTTATCTATCTACCTACCTACCTATCTACCTATCATCTATATATATCCTGTCTGTCTGTCTGTTTCTCTCTCTGTCTGTCTGTCTGTCTGTCTATCTATCTATCTATCTATCTATCTATCTATCTATCTATCTATCTATCTATCTATCGTATATTTATTATATCTATCTATCATATATATATGATATATATATATATATATATATCATATTATATCATATCATATCAATCAATCAATCAATCAATCATATCTCTCTCCCTCCTCCCCTCCCTCTTCCTCCTCCCTCCCTCCCTCTCTTCCTCCCTCCCTCTCTCTCTCTCTCTCTCCCCCTCCCTCTCTCTCTCATGTTATCCATAGTTCTTTCTAGCCTGGCTCAATGATGTTTTGCCTCGTTTGGTTGAGGATATGTCCTCATAAGAAAGACTTCATCAGTCTCAAGTATGCTGAACCTGGATCAAGGTGACCTAGTGGGAATCCATTCAAACAGGCCCTAGAATTTTCTTTGCAAACTTTCTGTACCTAAGGAAGAATATTTCAATCTGCAGAGCTCCAGCTGGCATGCTGCAAAATCACCCCCTATGGGAATCTGTACCTTCATAACTGTTCCTATTGGATCTGCCAGAGATAATAGAGCCTTGCCTAGTACTTATTTCCCCGTCTCCCAAGCTGGGGCAATATCAACTTCATGGAAAATCTTTAACAAGATTGTTAAAGATTGTATCTGGATGATAAAATAACTCAGACTTGGCCGCCGACTGGGTTAGTTCAGACGGGATGACTGAGGCAGGCCTTGAGAGTGTTATCTGGGAGGAGTTCGATCCTGTGGCTCCCGAGGACGTGGACAGGATCTTGGGACGGCTGAACGCGACCACATGTTTATTGGACCCGTGTCCCTCCTGGTTGGTGCTGGCTTCCTGGGAGGTTACACAAGGCTGGCTCCAGGGGATTATCAACGCTTCTTTGAGTGAGGGTGTCCTGCTGGCCACCTTGAAAGAGGCAGTGGTGAGGCCTCTCCTCAAGAAGCCATCCCTGGATCCGGCTGTTTTGGCTAACTATCATCCAGTCTCCAATCTTCGTTTTATTGCGAAGGTTGTTGAGAGTGTGGTGGCGCGACAGCTTCCCCAGTACCTGGATGAAGCTGTCTATTTGGATCCGCTCCAGTCCGGCTTCAGACCTGGGTACAGCACGGAAACGGCATTGGTCGCGTTGGTGGATGATCTCTGGAGGGCCCGGGATAGGGGTTATTCCTCTATCCTGGTCCTATTAGACTGCTCAGCGGCTTTTGATACCATCGACCATGGTATCATGTTGCGCCGGCTGGAGGGACTGGGAGTGGGGGGCACCGTTTTGTGGTGGTTCTCCTCCTATCTCTCCGACCGGTTGCAATCCATGTTGACGGGGGCAGCGGTCAACCCCAAGGCGCCTTGTTTGTGGGGTGCCACAAGGGTCGGTCCTCTCACCCCTCCTGTTCAACATTTATGTGAAGCCGCTGGGTGAGATCATCCGTGGTTTTGGGGTGGAGTTCCATCAGTACGCTGATGATACTCAGCTGTACGTTTCCACCCCAGACCATCCCAACGATGCCTTGGAAGTGATGTCCCAGTGCCTGGAGGCCATGCGGGTCTGGATGGGGAGAAACAGGCTTCAACTCAACCCTTCCAAGACCGAGTGGCTGTGGCTGCCGGCGTCCCGGTATAGCCAGCTGACGCCATCGCTGGTTATTGAGGGCGAATCATTGGCCCCCACAGAGAGGGCCCGCAACTTGGGTGTCCTTCTGGACGCACGGCTGTCTTTAGAAGGGCACATGACGGCTGTGGCCAGGGGGGCTTTTTATCAGGTTCGCCTGATACGCCAGTTGCGCCCCTTTCTGGACCGGGACTCCCTACGCACGGTCACTCAAGCACTCGTCACCTCTCATCTGGACTATTGTAACGCTCTCTACATGGGGCTCCCCTTGGGGTACACCCGGAGGCTCCAACTGGTGCAGAATGCGGCCGCACGGGGGATTATGGGAGTGACGGGGCGCTCCCATGTGACTCCTCTCCTGTGCGAGCTGCATTGGCTTCCAGTGGACTTCCGGGTGCGCTTCAAGGTGTTGGTGATCACCTTTAAAGTGCTCCATGGCTTAGGGCCGGGGTACTTACGGGACCGCCTTCTGCCACCAATAGCCTCCCACTGGCCAGTTCGCTCCCACAGAGAGGGCCTCCTCAGGATGCCGTCGGCCAGACAATGCCGGCTGGCGACCCCCAGGAGGAGAGCCTTCTCTGTGGTGGCACCTACCCTTTGGAATAATCTACCCCCAGAGATACGAGTGATCTCCGACCTCTGGACTTTTCGTCGGGCCCTAAAAACTTACTTTTTTCAGTTAGCTGGTCTGTTTTGATTTTAGGGTTGGTTTTAAAATTTTGATACTGATTTTAAATTGACAAGTTTTAAATTATGGGCCAAATTTATTAATTATTTTAAATCTATTTTTAATTGCAATGTTATGTATAAATGTTTTTATTTTAGCTGTTCACCGCCCTGAGTCCGAAAGGAGAATGGCGGTATAGAAGTTTGAATAATAAATAAATAAATAAAATAAAAATTCTGATTTGTTCTATCCCACCCCCTCCAATTTAAGGGAAAGCTATTCCAGACTGCATCCACACATTGGGATGCATTTTTTTATAATGCTATAAATATTCAAGGCATCCCCACCCACCTCTAATATTATGGTTTTTAACAACACTTATATAGTTATGAAAAATGCCTTAGAAATTTCTTTTTTTAAAAAAAAAAGATTTAGGCATGTAAACCAACTTAGTTCGCAAAGAGGTTCAGAATGTGTGAACTCGATAACTTCACGTATAATACAAACATTTTAAAAAGTACACACCTGAGTTACTTTGCTTAATCTCTTTTTGTGCAATAGCAACACCCAACCCACACCATTTAGGCTTTGGGTGCAGAAGAAAGCAAGAGTTGCCCTTCAATTATTTTTCATGTGATTAAAAACACGGAAATTTAACCAGTTTAACTTTCTTTAATGAATGGCTGCTTGGCATTTGCTCTTCTCTAGCAAGGAAGGATGGGTCTCCTTCTCCTGATTGTGAACCTCCTAGAAAAATTGGGTTGGCTCTATGAAAATAAAATATTGAACAAAGATGGGGCTTGGCTTGATCCAGCAGGGCTATTCTTATATTCTGATGTCAAAAAATCGGTCTGTGACTGCCACATCTGCAGGCCCCACACCTTGCCAAGCAGCTTTGGCAGATGGAGTCTTTCATTCCAGAAACAGCTGCCACAAAGAATGGTCCCCATCCAAAAAAGCCAAGGTGGAAAATGTACACTTGGGGATGAGCACTCCCTCCTTTGCTGAGCGTAAGATGTAAAGAAGGGGTGGGAATTGCCATATATTTACACAACCTCTCAGATGATCTAAAATGATATTCTGTATTGAATTGAGTGGGAACTGGCCACTCTCTGGCGTATGAGGGACTCTAATGGAGCAAGTGATGTGATTCTTTTCCTCACCTCTCTCTCCTTCCAGCCTTTGTCTCTGCTCCATTTTTCTGCTTGGAATGGGCAACATATGCACTAAACCCACATGCAGAAACTTGAATTACAGCTTTGGGCTATAGCCCCTCTCTGCTTCCCCCCCACCTCCTTCCAGCCTTTAAATGCCTCTGCTTCCATCTCTCCTATCCAAGCATTTCATTTTTCTAGGTATTTCTCCCCATCTCCCCTCCGCCTTTTCTTTCCACAGTCCCACCCTTTTCTACTTCAGAAGGTCTTTTCGCTTTAAGCTCCATCTTCTGGTCCTCTCGCAGCATGAGCAGTGACTCAGCCAAGACAGGCGCTGTAGTCAAATACATACTTTTAATGTCATCCTCCCTCCCCCACCCCAACCGCACCTAGATTGATGCCAAAGTTAACACAAACCCAAAGTGCTACACCATCTGGAAGCCCCCTGGATCAAACCAAAAGAGGCAGGCTTTGCTAGCCAGCCCTTCCTCTTTCTTTCTGCCTAGCAAGTCTCACCCTCTCAACCCGTCCTAGCACCACTCAGGGAATGAATCATGACCCTATCAAGCAGGGCAGTTCCCCCTCCCCATTTGGAAGAATCCAAGTGCACGTGGTGTTTTGCAAATTCAAAGCCACACAGAAGCAAAACCAGCTCAAAAGCTGGGATGTGGCAGCTGTCAGAGAAAACCTGCCACATGGACTGCTGTCTGATGGGGGTGATGAGGTTGATTGCTCCAAGAGGGAGAAATAAGTGAACCCGAGAAGAGTAATTTATAGAGTTGCCTGAATTTCTGATTCTGGAATGATAAAATGAAGAGTAATACATTTAGATCTATCTATCTATCTATCTATCTATCTATCTATCTATCTATCTATCTATCTATCTATTTATCTAATGTGGCCACTCATCTTTTGGTTTAAAAAAAGTATAAAAACAATAAACACGTCAAATACAATGCATACACATGAGATTCAGCCAATAATGGAACCAGGTCTCATTGGTCCCCGAGACCCCCAGGCCTGATGACAAAGCCAGGTCTTGAGGGACTTCTAGAAAATAAGGAGAAACGGAGCTGACCCGACTTCTAGGGAGAAAGGGTTCCACAAGGCAAGTGCCACAGCAGGGAAGGCCTACCTCCTCAGGCCCACCAAATGTAATCCCTGAGAGATGGGACCAGTGGTGGGCTGCCCCTGGTTCGGACCGGTTCTATAGAAGCGGTAGTAAAACCGGTGGGAGGCTCCGCCCACTGACCCCGGCATCATCAGGAACGTTGCGAACCGGTAGTAAAGGTAAGTAGAATCCACCCCTGGATGGGACCCATGGCTTGTCTCTTTTGGTGGATCTGATGAGAGAAGCAGATATTATCAAAGAGAGGTGGTCCCTCAAATAACCTAGATCCATGCCATGAAGAGCTTAAAAGAATGTAAAACAAAAATGAAACTATTTTCTGATGATGGCTTCTGGGGGAAAAAAATCAGGAGAGTCTATGGGCTTCCCCTGAACAGCAGTTCAAAGCTTTCTTCTTCAAGGATGTGTCTTCATGCCTAAATTACTAAAGTAGTCTATTGCCATATGTAAGGGCTTTATACTGAAATGGTGTTTTCCATTATCTCACAGCAAAAGCCTTGCTGCATGCGTTTAGCATTTAGGCAACAACCGTGGTCTTGGGGAGCTCAAGAGTTGCTATCTGCATTGCAAAGATCTCCTTCTCTCCACTGCCTTCCATAACTATTTTGCCTTGTGCTGCTTATGGGTATCAATCAGCCCCAGCTTGCAGAAACATCTGCCCACATAATGTTACGTAATCTGTTATATAAGTGGGCTGCTATGGGTGGGGAAGATTAGCCTGTTAGGGCCTGAGGAGCTCCTTAATGTTAGGCAGAAACACCTTGGAAAATATCCTCAGGCTAGCTGCCCGGCATGATCAGGGAAGGTGTGAAATCAAACAGTTGGAAGGGCCTTAGACCTGGATGGCAGGGAGCTGGGGATGAGCTATAGGGTGGTTAGGAACAAGATTCACTTAAGGACCATGTGATTCTCTTAACAATTTCAGTGATTCGCTTAACAACCCATAGAAAAAAGGTCAAAAAATTGGGCACGACTCACTTAGCAACTGTTTTTCTTAGCAACGGAAATTCTGGTTCCAATTGTGATTGTAAATTGAAGACTGCCTTTATAGGAGTCAAGCTTCGCTTGAGGGAATCTTGACTTTGAACAGATTTTTTGATAGCTCCAGAAACTAACCTGCTTTAAGACATTTCCAATGATCAGGGCTGAAATGGTCATCTCCCCCAAATAGTGTCCATTTGATCTTATTAATTTCAGTCATTTTTAAAAAAAAAAGGGGGGGGTGTTAATTCCATCTCATTGGGCTAGATTTTCCAGGGCCTGAGAATATTGTCAACCCCTGAATTTAATTCTAGTAATACAAATTATTTTGCTCTTGAAATGTTTGCAAACATATTATATCACATCAATAAAATTTTAACTATGTCATCAACTAGGCTAGAATTTAGAAAGAACTAAACAATGACAAGGTGACCAGAGATTAACCTGCTCCAATATGAGCTGACTTACACAAACAGTGAGCAGTTGCTCATTGATAGTCTTCACAAAGTGAGGTCCATTGGGTCACAAAGAGTTGGAAGTGACTGATGAGTAAAGAACCACAACAAACCAATCAGAAAAATCACCACTGGATGACCATAGATAAATTGGTATTGGAGGAAACTGGTTTCTTTTCTATCTCTGTTTCTATAGCATGGTGAATACTGCTAGGAAAGGCTGCATGTTTGGATTTTGGCTCAAAAAGAAACATCTGCATGAAAATTCATGTGAATTGTCATGGTCATGCATTTTCAATTATGTGCAGTCTGGACAACATACAGCAATAATTTTGAACATATTTTAATACATTCTTTTGGTTAAGAATTGCAAGAATTACTTCACTATCTCTGAGTGAGTGAGTGAGTGACTATGTACCAGCAAATCAGTTTTGACTCCTAGAGATCTCACAGATAGATCTTCTTCATTCATATTACTAAGATGTCAGGGAAAAAAAACTCCAAAACAGTATCTGGAAGTAAACATCATGAAGCACAGTTTTGTTCCCAGTGGATTGTTAAAGCGGAGGCAATTAGCTTGGCCAGGTTTTTTTTTCAATCAGACTATTACAAAAGAAGTTTTTTTTTAAAAAAAAAAATGATTTATACGCTGCCGTTCTCCGGAGACTCAGGGCGGCTTACAATGTGTTAAGCAATAGCCTTCATACTTTTGTATATTTATACAAAGTCAGCTTATTGCCCCCACAAACTGGGTCCTCATTTTACCTACCTTAGAAAGGATGGAAGGCTGAGTCAACCTTGAGCCTGGTGAGATTCGAACTTACAGTAATTGCAGGCAGCTGGTGTTAATCACAATGCTTTTAGTCTGCTGAGCCACCAGACCAAGTTTAATTTGTAAACTGCCCTGTCAACTTGCAATACCATGAGTGGCAAACAAAACTATATATATAAAAGTGAAAACCATTCATGCATTAAACACGAAATCTCCAGAACTGTAAAGCCTACAAACTTGAAATTTGCCAGGTATGTTCCTCTTGGCTTCTAGGTGCTCACTAAGAAAGGATTTTTCAAAATGACCATCAGAGCATTAGTATTTCCTATATTATTATAACACACTCAGATGCTAATCAGACGTTCTAATCCCCCTCCCAACTTGAAAATAACACTGGGGAGAATGGGATAGCATAGGACAGGCTTCTCTGGGGCAAGCCTCATAGAGGAAGGAGCTAGAAAGCCTGAGGGAAAGAAGGGGATAGGTATGATAGAAGATGTTTCTGTGGAGCCAGCCTGACGGAGAGAAAGGGATAGGAAAGGATCTATGGGTCCAGCCTGAGGGAGAGAAGGGGATAGCAAAGGATCTATGGGGCCAGCCTGATGGAGAGAAGGGGAGAGGAGAGGACAGGAGAGGCTTCTGTGGGGCCAGCCTCAGGGAGAGAAGGGGACAGAAGAGGATCTATGGGGCCAAGCCTGTGGGAGAGAAGGGGATAGGAGAGGATCTATGTGGCTAGGCCTGAGTGAGAGAAGGGAAGAGGAGAGGGGTTGCCAGGTGTCCACTATTTGAGCGGACAGTCCACTTTTTTCACATTATGTTCACTATTTTTTTTTCACAAAATAGTGGTCATTTTTTTTATTCAAAAGCTTTATGATGAAAATGATACGTGATCTAAAGCTCTACAGTCTAAGAGAATAAGGATAGGAGAATTGTGTTTTGTCTTTTTTTTCATAAGTTAGAATGAGACAAAGATCGAATGCTCATTGTAATAATCACATTTTACACAACAGCGCAAAAAATGCATTAAAGCATTTTTCTCCTAGGGGAGAAATATTGGTTACTCAATTGAATTGATAAAATGGGAAGAAATTTGGATGAAACAATTGAAATTTCTGATGGCAACTACTTACAAAGAAAACTTGTATAAGATGGTGTATAGATGGCATCTCCCTCCTGCTCGATTAGCCAAAATGTTTCCAGGACTCTCCCCAAATTGTTGGAAGTGTGGGGAGATAGGTACTTATTATCATGTATGGTAGGCCTGCCCTAAGGCAATTGAATTTTGGAGATCTATACAGAAGTGGATATTAGAAATCACGGGATATAAATTACAATTGAAACCAGAATACTATCTATTAAATATTAGGCCAGATAAGATAGGCACGAATATATGGTGTCTGATTACATATATCACAACCGCAGCAAGAATATGTTTTGCTCAACATTGGAAGGGGAAAGACCTACAGGCTGAAGATTTGATTCTGGGAAAAATTATCGAATATGCGGAAGCTGGCAAGTTAACAAAAATTTTGAGAGATCAAAAGGACTCCATATATTTTCAATGCTGGGACCAATGGTATACTTGGTTGAATAATAGAATAAAAAAAGGATAAGGTTAGTGTAGACTTTATTTTTTATTTGTATATCTTGACTGAAGTTAATATATTCTGTAAAGCTCCCGTCGCAATCTGTGTGTGAATAAATATTTTGTTGTAAAGAAATAAATAATTTTTTTATAAAAAATGCATTAAAGCAGTTATCTTTTGATATCGAATATGTAGTGCTGAAGGTTTTTGCCGAATTTTCGAATTCTGCGAAGAAACGAGAAGAGTTGAAATCATTTTTTGAGTTTTGCGAGTCAGAATTCCATGAAGTTTTGCGCCATGTTCCAACATATTGGTTAAGTTTGTTTAAAGCGGTAGAAAGACTTCTTTTAAATTGGATACCTCTAAAATCGTATTTTATTTCTCTTGGATCTGATGAGTGCCATAAGGTTATCTGGAACCTTATTTCGGATCAGGAAAATGAACTCGCAAAGGACGATGAACCAACAATTTCAGAATTGTATTTATATTTCACACACTTCTTCATGTCAATAATGTAAGACACCCTACTGAAGCTGGAAAGCAAGAAAATTCTTGCATGTGATCTTCACATTATCATGTGTAAGCTGTGTGATTCTTTGCAAAAAAAAAAAATACGATGAGCAGTTTTTTGGAATGAAAGTTTTATTTGCCTTACGTAAAAAACATTTGCCTGAGAATGCCATGCAAAAGTTCAAGAAAGAAGCCATCAACATGTATCAAAGAGCCATTGCGTACCTAGAAAAGTGGTATAATTTCACCGATTCAGTATATGAGATGCTAAATTGTTTCAATCTAATTGATCGCAATAATCCTCCAACTTTAGAAGAAATGACGAACATCTGGTTATTATCACCATGGCGAGAAGAACTTCCACCCAACACTCTCTTCGATGAAATTTCTGCCTTAGAAGAAGTTTATGTTCATCTGCAGAGCGTTTCATCCCTTGAGAAGTGGATGTACTTTTTCAAGAAAGAGCCAGCTCCGAGTTTACTGAAACTGTTCCAGTATTGTGCATCAATTCCGGTATCAAATGCAAACGTTGAACGAATTTTCAGCGTTGTGGGAAATTTGTGGACTGACGAACGTAACCGACTGCTTGTATCAGTTCGAAGTGAACTTTGTATATTTTTTAATATTTCTCAACGTTGTACTGAAATTAAAGAATTATTCCTTAAACACAAAAAATTGATCAAAGCTGCGCAGTCAAATAAAAAATACACATGACAGAAAAGTAAAATGTAATTTAATATTTTACATATTATTATAATATATTTGATGTTTTGAATTTTAAATAAAGTGTTAAAATGTTTGTAAGAAAATATATAATTTAATTGTAAAAATTATTTTTATTTTTTTACTACTTAACCACCCTACTTAACCCCCCCCCCCGCTATTTTTTGGAAGCAGACCTGGCAACCCTAGGAACTATGGGGCCAACCTGAGGGAGAGAAGGGGATAGGAAGGGATCTATGGGGCCAGGCCTGAGGGAGAGAAGAGGAGAGGAGAAGATCTATGGGGCCAGCCTGATGGAGAGAAGGGGAGAGGAGAGGACCTATGGGGCCAACCTGAGGGAGAGAAGGGGATAGGAAAGGATCTATGGGGCCAGCCTGATGGAGAGAAGGGGAGAGGAGAGGATCTATGGGGCCAGCCTGAGGGAGAGAAGGGGAGAGGAGAGGGTCAATGGGGCCAGCCTGAGGGAGAGAAGGGGGTAAGATAAGAGAGGCTTCTGTGGAGCCAGCCTGAGGGAGAGGAGAGGAGAGGATCTATGGGGCCAGGCCTGAGGGAGAGAACAGGAGAGGAGAGGCCGATCATAACTACTCATTAATTTTCAAACTCTAAATGTCAATTTATCAAGCCCCATCACATAGTTTCGTAGCAAAGCACGGGTACCCAGCTAGTTTAATAATAAATAAATTACTCCATCTGTAGCCATGAGTGAAGGAGAACATTATTTTAATTCCATGAGACTTAATAGGAAATTTATAACTTCAGTTTTCCTCCACTTTTTAATATACTATCCTGGTTATGTCATATTACATTTTTAATAAGCAAGTTGCTGTTTTTAAAAGCCTTTTAGAATACCTGTTTTGAAGAACAGGATACAACTAATACTAATATGATGTTATTATTACTGGAAGAATCAAGTTTGTTAACCTTTTTGATACAAAAGAAGAAGTAGGAAAAGAAGACATACATTGTAGAGATGATGATGATGACGATGATGATGATGAGAGGAGCGACTGCAGTAGTGATCGTTGCAAGTGCAGACCTCCCCTGAAAATATGCAAAATATAAAGAACAAGTCTTTAAAAGTTAAGTTTTTCTCCTATTGATTTCAGTCAAATAGAAAGATCCTGATTTTCTAACCAGTGAATAGGAGGATGGAACCATGAAAATGTATGCATTTCACCCATTGTGTCAGTACTGTAATTGGAAGGGAAGACCTGACTCTCTGAAAGTGGGATAGAGAATCTCTGGATTCAATACATTGCTGGACTACAAGTCCCATCACCCTGATTTCTCAGCAGTGCTGGCTAGGGCAGCTGGGATTGGAGGTTGATAAAATGTGCTTTTTTTTCATCTGCCTTTCTGAATCCTAAATTAAAACTCTCCCTCCCCTTACTGTTTCAGGGGAAGAACAACAGAGACTTCAAAAATGAGTCACTCAAACATCTGGAAAATGTTGCACCCGTGAGCTAAGCGAGGCCAACGACACCCCAGGCAGTGCCTCTTGCTTTCCTCCACATCAATCCAGTGATACTCAGGTTGTTGTTGATTGGTTAAGTTTGTCCCAGTTCAAAGAGGAGAGAGGAGAAGGAAGAAGAAAGGATAATGAAGAGGGAAGGAAAAAGAATAGAATAGAATAGAATAGAATAGAATAGAATAGAATAGAATAGAATAGAATAGAATAGAATAGAAGGAAGGAAGGAAATTTTAGAATGTTTATCACTTGGTCACCAGCAGCCCTGCTGCCCTTTTGCCATCCCCTTGTCTCCTCCTCCTGATCTCTCCTGGTGGTCTCCCATTCTGTAGCTTAGGATGCTTTGGTTACAAAGCCAGGTCTCCTTGCATGGAGAGGGAGTGGGCCTTCCTTTGATCACACACTTTGCCCTCCTGCACACACTCTGAGTAACCTGGCCAAGGAGAATAGCAGCAGCCTTGAGGAGGAGGTAAGCACAGCCTGGCACCTCCTTGGGGAAGCGGGGCTGGGCTGTGGGATCCCGGTGCCCTGGGACCTCGAGGGTCAGGCGGGGTTCTTTCCCTCTGCTGCCTAGGACTCTGGACAGCCTGCACCACCATCCAGGGCTCCTCCACGTTGCTTGAGAGGGACAGCAAGGCTCCTTTGGAGGACAAGGATTTGGCACTCTCCCTGTCTTGCCTTCCTCTGCTGAAGACAACGGATCCCCTCAGGCCCGCATGGGCCACCACAGGTGCCTCTGACATGAGTCACATTGAGCTCGCCATGCACCCTGGTCACACACACCTGCCCCCCCCCAGGTCAAACACAACCCTGGTGTGTTTCAATCCTCAATGAAATCAAGTTTGAAACCCCTGACATAAGGAGTAATGAAAGAAACTTCAAAGGAAGATTTGGAGGCAAAGGATAGGATGATATCAAGCTTTAAAGTGCATAGCAGAGTTGGATTGGATCCTGAGAACTTCCCTTGTGGTAGCTTTTCTTGTTTTTATTGAGAAGCTCCCTCAAAAACAAGATGTTTATGTTTTGCCGGGATTTGGATTGGTAATTTACAGCTAATGTTCATATCAGCTTTGCACCTTTGAAAGAGAGGTGGTGGGGAAGCAAAATATGCAATAGGACCGTGATGGTGAACCTATGGCACGCGTGCCAGAGGTGGCACACAGAGCCCTCTCTGCTGGGACACGCACCATCACCTCAGGTTAGATCTCCATGGCGTTTCTTTCACGAGCTTCTGTTTACCTGCAAAAGACGAAACAGAAGCTCACGAAAGAAAAAGATTTTACCTCTTGCTGCACTACCGTTGTTGGGATGCCCTGCCTCCCGCCGGCCAGCTGCTCTTTGGGTTTTCTGCTGTGCATGCCCATACATGTTGTCGCATGCGCGTGTTTGCGCACATGTGTGCACCTTTTAATTTGGGCATGCGTGCATGCACAGTTTGGGCACTCAGTGTCTAAAAGGTTCGCCATCACTGCAATAGGAGACAGAGCTTCTAAATCTTAATTTAGAAAGCTTAATCTACCCAAAAGAGATAGTCACCAGATTTAATTTAAACCATCCTTCTCCATTCTGGTGTTTTCCAGAAAGGCTAAGTTTCAAGCTTTTGATAGGAAGAAAAGTAGATAAAAGGTTAATAATAATTAGTAACAGTTGTGGCTCTTGAGAATTATTGTTGTATTCTAACACAGTTGAAAGGCACCAGGTTGGGAAGGCTGATTAATGCTCTTTTCAGTGCAACTTTTAAACATTCAGAAGAGCTTTTGCTTATGTTCCCCTCTGTCTGAGACCAGCTCTCACATATCCAGGTTTCCTGATCATGGAATTCCACTGACCAGCATATGTCCTGCAGGAATGGAGAACTTTGTTAGTTGCAATTTGCAGCATCCCATAACATCTCAGCTTCTCAAGTCACCTTCCACACCTGAGCTTAGGGAAAGCCATGAAAGAGTACAGAGGCAGAGAAATATATACTGCAAGGTGCCGAGACATAAACCCACTAACTAATAAATACTAAGTTTTGCTGAACTTCATGACTGTTCTTTTGATATATTACATTGAATTGGCTTGCACAGGTATATTTGATAAAATAAATTTAAGTCAAATGGGTGCAAAGACTATAGTCTTCCAGATGTTGGTGAACTACAACTTCCATCAACCTCAGCAAGTATGAAGGTGATAGTGGGTTCCGGGGGTAGCATTTTAAAAGTTAAAGCATCATCACTTTCCCAGCCCAACCTTATATCATCATCATTAAGATGCCACTCCAAATATTGCTAAGATGTCTAACAAAGTTTAGGTGCAATCTTGATGCTAGGAGCCACACTTTTAAATTTTATTTTAAAATTTTGCCATTAAAAATTCCATTCTTGCAAACTTCAGGGGGCATATCTGGTGGTGTGGTGGCATTATCAGGAAGGATTTGGGATTCTTTGTAATGTTTTGGGGAGAGAGTGTTGCACTGTTCTAAGGCCAGCAGATGTGTTGCTGTTTTTTTTAACTTCACAGATTAGCATTCTTATTCCCACCCGTATTGTTTAAATTAAACATTACCCTGTTTAAAAGTGGCCTTTTAATAAACCGATAAGACACCTGTGGCTTGGACAGTCTGATCAGACACTTGTGGTTTGAAAACTGTAAGCTGTCCGCCCCTGAAAGAGACCAAAATAAATTCAACGCTGAAATTTTATCTGTATTTATTAGATCAGCATATCAACAATATTCTGCATGTCTTTCTCTCCATTTTTAGAACACCCAAGAAGAACAAACAATTTGGATCAAACAGGGGTTTTTTGGGGGGGGGGTGTAGAGGGAAGTAGGAGAAAATCAGGTCATCCCACAGATAGCTCTACCACCCATCTTCATCCTTCCTCCATTTTTATTGTTTCTCTCTGAGCAACCATCTCATCTGGTTCCCAGCTGCTGAACTGCTGGCCTCCATTCCTTGCCTGTGGTTGCTTTTCTTTACATTTGGCCTGTGTGTGTGTGTATGTGTGTGTGTGGTGTGCGCACGCATGCGCATGTGTATGCTTTCCTGCTGAAGTCTGGTGCACGTTTAAGACAGACTCAGTTCCTGATGATGTGGCAGTAGAAAATATTCTAGTCAAAGAGCAATTTCACTCCACCACCACAATCCCTCCCCCTTCCCGGACATACACAATAATTGTTTTAAAAAAGATGCTTCCCCCAATAGTGTTTCTCAGTTCTTCTTGCATTCATGTATTCTTTGCAATTTAGTTAACACTTCTGTCTATCCCCCATTCCACTATTTTGTCACCCCACAATATGGCCAGGCCATAATTTCCCTGATTCCCATGCAAAAAAGCACAATAGAGGAGGTGATGGCTCCATGCCCAGACTACAGTATGACCTCCCTTCCCTATTATTATTAATCCTTGCTCCACTTTTTCCTTTACTCCCAGCAAAAGGCAGTCATCTAATGAATTTGGGCTTTATCCAAGACCATTCCAAGGAGCCAGATTTCTTTCTACTAGCCTCCCTCCTTGTCTTCTTAAAACAAGGGTGGACAAACTTTTCCTGGCCAGGAAGATCGTGTGTGTGTGTGTGTGTGTGTAAGTGTTTTGAAGGCTGCCACAAGCAGGATATTGTATGGATAGCTTAACTGGTCTGCAAAACTCCAGATCACCAATAGTTGGCAGGAAAGAACAAATGCTGAGCTTTACATCAGGGGTGAAATGCTCCCGGTTCGGACCGGATTGCCCGATCTGGTAGCAATGGAGGCAGGTGGTTCGGAGAACCGGTAGCAAAAATCCCTCCCCCCCCCGCCCCACCCAGCTGAGCTGCACAATCATCAGAGGCTTTTTTTTTTACTTTTAAAAGCAAAAAAATGCTTTTAAAAGTAAAAAAAAAAGCCTCTGATGATCGTGCAACTCATCAGGGATCATCAAAGGCTTTTAAAAGAAAAAAAATCCTTTTTTTCTTTTAAATGCCTCTGATGATCCAAACTGAGTTGCCTGATCATCAGAGGCATTTAAAAGAAAAAACATCTCTGCCGATCAGGCAACTCAGCTGGGATTGTCAGAGCCTTTTGAAAGCATTCTTTTACAACCTCTTCGCTGAAGAGGTTGTAGAAAAAATGGTTTTAAAAGTAAAAAAAAAATTAGCCACGCCCGCCCAGTCACATTACCCCCGCCACCAAGCCACGCCCACAGAACCGTAGTAACAAATTTTAGATTTCACCACTGCTTTACATGGTTCAAAATGAGACAGCATGTGTTTGAGGCAAGGAGTTTTTATCTCTGGGACTCTTCAGGGGAGAGCTTTGTGGATTTCTCCTCTTTTTAAAATCATATATTTTGGTTCCCTTTGTTTTTATGTGTTTGCTTCATCAATACATACTGGATATAGTATACTTAGACTTCAGCAAGGCATTCGACAAAGTAGACCACAACCTACTTCTGGTAAGCTAGAAAAAAGTGGGATAGATAGCACTTATCTATAGCATATTTAACCATAGATAAATATGCTGACTCTGTAAACCACTTAGAGAGGGCTGTAAAAGCACTATGAAGCAGTATATATGTCTAAGTGCTATTGCTATTGCTATCACCATCGGATGGATTTGTAACTGGTTGACAAACCATACTCAACGAGTATACTTAACAGTATTATGTCTACATGGAGGGAAGTAAACAGTGGGGTACCACAAGGTTCCATCTTAGGCCCAGTACTCATCAATATCTTCATAAATGACTTAAATAAGGGAATAGAAGAATTTACCAAATTTGTGGATGATACTAAACTGGCAGGAATAGCCAACATCCTAGAATATAAGCTCAAGATACAGATGGAGCTTGACAGACTTGAACACTGGGCCCTATCTAACAAAATGAAATTCAATGTAGAGAAAAGTAAAGTCTTACACTTACACAAGAAAAACCAACAGGACACATATAGACTGGCTTAATAGCAATAACTGTGTTTAATAGCAGTAACTGTGAGAGGGATCTTTGAGTTAAGGTTTCTCAGTATTTGAGCTGCAATCATGTCCAAACTCTAGCCATTCATCATAAATGGATATATAAGCAGAGTCTTCAGAATCACATAATCAGCAAAACATCGATGGTGGCCCCTAGAAGCCCTCCAAAATTTGGCATCAAATTGTAATTTTTCATATGACAAAGATGAGTATCAAGATCATGCGAAAATTTCATGTAAATTAATTTTGTTTAAGTTACATTAAATAATATAGATTAATAAGATTAATAAAATTAAATAAATATTAATAAATACTGTATTTCTTATTGACAATTGTTAAGTCTGGAGTATTATGTGGCAAGGTGTCTGTCCGTTTGAATTCTAAAATCCCAGAGCAGTTTAGCTTCTTTATTTTCTATTACTTTCTCTACAGTGCATGTGGCAGTACCTGGAAACCACAGTATAGAAGAGAAAGAACTGGAGAAGATAACAAAATACAAAGACCTCCAAACTGAAATAGAATGACTGTGGCAAAAGAGAGTAAAAGTAATAGCAATAGCAATAGCCACCCAAAATAACCGGAGCACCACTTGAACACTATTGGCATTGACAAATTCACCATCAGTCAATTGCAAAAGGCAGCTTTACTCAGAACAGCTTACATCCTGCAACAATATTTGATACACCATTAACCATCCACATCTGCCTATTCCTTGGGAATAACACGACAGGTGGACAAAAATCCCAAATCCAATCTGAACATCTGTCAGACTGTGCGATGAACAATATGATATTAAATATTTATTGTTATTTATGTTTCTTAATGTAAGTGAAACATAACAGTTAAGGGAATCACTGCATTTGTTAAGTTAGTAACATGGTTATTAAGTGAATCTGGCTTCCCTATTGACTTTGCTTGTCAAAAGGTCACAAAAGGTGACTGCATGACCCTGGGACAGTGGAACCATCATCAATGTGAATCAGTTGTCAAATGTCCGAAATTAGATCTCATAACCCCGGGGTTGCTGCAATGGTCATAACTGTGAAAAATGGTCATAAAACACTTTTTTTCATTGCCGTTGTAAATGTATGAATATATAGTTGGTTATAGATACTATCAAAGATGCCGGTATCGGAAAGTTGTAAAAATGTAACAAGGATGTTAAAGATATAAATATTGAATAAAAATTATTTTTTTAAAAAAAAGTTATGAATTTGAACAACCAAATTGTTTTTCATCAAAAGCAGTATATAATTGCCATGAGGGGCATGAACTCTCGGACTGATGCAGACTCTATATCTATGTTTCTCAAACTTGGCATCTCTAATGGGTGCACTTCATCTCCCAGGATAACCCAGCCAGCCGCACATCTTAAAATTTCAAAGTTTGAGAAACACAGCTGTACATCACAGAGAGCAGGTTAAAGTCTCCAAAGAGTCTTGGAGATTCCACCACCAACCCACACATCGATTCACACACCACAGGCAGGGATGTCACTATGCATCAGGGAGGCCAGTACAAACTCAACTCTTCCCCCTTCCCAGGCCCATGTTCAATCACACTGTATCCCATCTAACCATCAGCGGTACAGAGTCTCTGAAAGCCATTAAGCCTTTCCAGATAACAAGTGCCATTCCCCCATTCCCATTCCCATTCTGGGGCAGAGGGAGGGGCTTTCTTTGATTCAGTTGTCTCACCTACAATTAAATAATAAATATGGTGCTTTTATTATAAACTAATCTCCATTTAGTCACCATAGTTGGAAACCAGCAACCAAGAACGAGATGAATACAGGGGGCTGGAAGTCAAAACTGATTTCACTCACTTCCCTGTAAATGTCCACCCTCAGATTCTTATTACATCTCCTTCTGCCCATCTCTACTGTGATGCTATTGCCTGTCCTCAGCCCCTATCTTCCTCCTTCTCCAAGCCCTGCCCTTTCTCTCTCTCAGGTCATGTATATCTCCCAACTCACACTCCACAACCAACTACACATCCCACCTTCACTATCAGGCCACAGAATCCTAAAACTGCTTCTCTTCTCCCAGGGACTCAAGAGCAGTAGGGATGTCTGGTTATCATGAGTTACACAATCACATTTCTTACATATATACACGGAATCCATTTCAACTTTGCTATCTCTGAATTAGCAGAGCCAGCCTCTGGCTCAATTCCATTCCCACATCCCAATCCCCAAACCCTAGTCCAGTCCATGGTGATCTATTACAAATCCCAGCTGCTGATAAATGAACATAGAGCTTTAATGTCTATGGAGATCCTCAGTCATCCAGGTCATGGTTGTCCCAAAGGTGCTTTTTGCGAGACTTTCTGTTTTTTATTTGAAGATGTTTTGCTTCTCATCCAAGAAGCTTCTTCAGCTCTCTGAGAAAAAGAAAAAGCCAGAAAGAAAAACCAGAAAGTCTAGTTGCCTCTTGAAAAAGCACCTTTGGTATAGAGTTTTAATGTAAACCTGCAGGGCAAAGATGAGGGCATGGGCAGATATATATGCCTCGGTAGCTGCTGGACGTGGACCAATAATATAAGTATCCTTTGGGCTGATGCTATTCCTGCTGTCCAGGTTTCTCATGGCTTACTTCAGGACACTGTTCTCCACTAGAGACTTGCAGTGCCTTTGGCTCCAAAGTTCTGGTTTTCCCAGTTATGCCTAGTCTGACACATTTCACAAAGTATAAAAAAAAATAAATCCCTGTCCTTCAGGCCTCCTCTCTCCCAATGCTGATAAGTGAATGCAAGGCCCAGGAAAAAACCCACTCAAGAGACCAGTTGAGTGCAGCCAATGTCTACTTTCTTGTATTTCTGCACAGCTTGCTTATCTTCTCCAGCAACTCTGTACTTTCTGTTAGAGTTTGCCCTCATGTCCACCTCACTGTGGTCTTGCATTCACGAACTCCGCCTTTTTCAATCTGCTAACAGAACAGCAACAAATAATCCATCCCTGGGGACCTCAGAAACATTCAAAGCATTCACTTCCATTCAATTCCCATCAGGTCCCATCTTGGGGGGGGGGGTGGAGGACAAATTGTAACTTTTAAAGACTCCATCCAAAGAGTTCAGTTTAAACAGCCCTCCTAAATATGATGACAGAACATTCTGATTCCTAGGAGAAATCTGTCCCCAAGTGCAGGTGTCTTAAGCATTCTGTATCTTCATTCCAGATATTCTTCTAAATCAGCTACTGGTACCTGAACACACTTGTAAGTGGATCACAAGCTTCCTAACAGACAGGAAGCAGCAGGTGAAGCTAAGCAAAATCACATCAGATACCTGTACAATTAGCACAGCCCCCCGCCCCAAGGATGTATGTTTTCTTCACTTCTCTTCTCTCTGTATACCAATGACTGCATCTCAAATGATCCACCTGTTAAACTACTGAAATTTGCAGATGATACAACATTGATTGGTCTCATTCAAGACAATGATGAATCTGCATACAGACGGGAGGTTGAACAACTAGCCTTGTGGTGCAACCGGAACAATCTGGAGCTGAATACACTCAAAATCGTAGAAATGATGGTAGACTTTAGGAGAAACCCTCCCATACTACCACCTCTTACGATGTTAGACAACACAGTATCAACCTTCAAATTTCTAGGTTCTATCGTATCTCAAGACCTAAAATGGATATCTAACATCAAAAAGTCATCAAAAAAGCACAATGAAAGAATGTTCTTTCTGTGCCAACTCAGGAAGCTCAAATTGCCCAAGGAGCTGCTGATACAGTTCTCCACAGGAATTATTGAGTCTGTCATCTGCACCTCTATAACTGTCTGGTTTGGTTCTGCAACCCAACCAGACAGACACAGACTTCAGAGGATAATTAGAACTGCAGAAAAACCAATTACTACCAACCTGCCTTCCATTGAGGACTTGTATACTGCACGAGTTAAAAAGAGGACTGTGAAAATATTTACAGACCCTTCGCATCCTGGACATAAATTGTTTCAACTCCTACCCTTAGAATGACGCTATAGAGCACTGCACACCAAGATAACTAGATCAAAGAATAATTTTTTCCCGAACGCCAACACTCTGCTAAACAGATAATTCCCTCAACACTGTCCAACTATTCACTTTAGGCTGCACTGCTATTGCTATTGGTCTTCTCATTGTTCCTGGTGCCCATCTCCTCCCACTTGTGACTGCATGACTGTAACTTTGTTGGTTGTATCCTTGCGATTTATATTGATATTGTTTCCTAGTGTGATTTGATTGCTTATTGTATCGTATGACTGTCACTGGGTGTTGTGCCCTGTGATTCTTGATGAGTGTATCTTGTCTTTTTATGTACACTGAGAGCATATGCACCAAAGACAAATTCCTTGTGTGTCCAACCACACTTGGCCAATAAAGAATTCTATTCTATTCTATTAAGTACTGCTTTCTAGCTCTCCACCAATCTCCACAGGGGAGGAATCTTCAACATCTCTGCTGGGCAAGTAGATTCTACTTGCTCTGGGCAAGTAGATTCTATATGAAGCAAGTGGATCTGCTTATACCTGTATACCTGGCCAAAAATGCCTTATAGGTCACAACCAGTGCTTTTAATTTTACTTAGAGCAGAGGTGTCAAACTCGATTTCATTGAGGGCCACATCAGTGTTGTGTTTGACCTTGGGGGCTGGTGTGGGCATGGCTGGGATGTGTGTGGCCAGCTCGACATCACTCATGTCTGAGGCGCCTGTGGCAGTCCAAATGCTCTGCCAGCGAAAATCAGCTCCCAAGCTACGTTTTCAACTGCGATGGCCTCCTGCAACCCTCTGCCAGCGAAAACGGAGCTCAGGAGGGCTGCATGCAGCCTCCCGTGCTCCATTTTTGCTGGCAGAGGCACCACAGGCCAGTTTTTCACTGTTTCTAGGGAAGCCCTGCAGGCCAGATCTAAGTACCCCACGGGCTGGATCCAGCTCCCAGGCCTTGAGTTTGAAACCCCTGACTTAGAAGAAGTATATTGGTAGCTAGGGCAGACTGTAGTGTTTCACACAACAGAGAGCTATTCTCTCCTGCTGAATTGCTGGATTTCTGTATTAAATGTAGTCTCCCAAAGGAGACTTCAAGGCAGACCCAAGAGAGTGCTTTACAGCAATTTATACAATAAATGATAAAGGATTAGTGTTATTTAGGCTTTTTCCTCCAGGAAGGGCCACAAGTGACAGACCAGCCCCTTGCCATAGATTCCAACTGCTAGTTGTGAACCTAGGAAGAATCCGGAGTCATGGTTGCACTGATTGAATGGAGGAGAAGGAGAGGGAAGGATGCTATTCTATCCTACCCAGAGTTTGGATAAACTAGATGCATTGGAGCTACAGTTCTTGGAATTTTAGTTCCACCCCATTTGTAAGGAACTCCATTGGAGAAGTCTATTTTCTGCTCTATCTGACATTCTTCTCTTAAATAGACCTTTCATTCCAAGCCACAATAAATTTAAGATTTCCTTTCAATCCTGCATTTTAGTGGTTTTGAAATTACCACCTGATCTCCTTTAGTGGGATTAAGCTGCAATGCAGGCACACATTAGCTTCAGTCTTGCATAGTCATTAAGAATAATGGAGCACCTTGCTCCCCTCCCTCCCTGTTTCTCTGTCTGTCTGTCTGTCTGTCTGTCTGTCTGTCTCTCTCTCTCTCTCTCGCTCTCTCTGTGTGTGTATGTGTGTGTCTGCTGTCTGTGTGTTTTGGGAACATTTTTTGGCAGAAGGAAAAGGAAGTGATAATAACGAAATGTCTTGTTACTGCAACCATACCTTGTAATCCCAGGCACATCCTGGTGATGGCAAGAGGAGGAAATTCTTAAAATAGGTCCTTAGAGCCACCCCCTCCCCCAGCCACGTTACATTTTGAAATGCGTAGCAGGTCCTACAAGAATCTCCTGCAATGCTTCTCCCTCTTGGCTAGAGAATTCTGGGAGTTGAAGTCCATGCATCTTAAAGTGGCCAAGATTAAAAACCACTGATCTATAGATATGGCCTTTTCATCCTAGTTTTCCAAAGGAGCTGATTTCTGGCAAGTGCTTCCAGCAGCTTCTGACGGAATGAGCTATTGAAGGGGTGGGGGGGGGGGGTAAAAGGAAAAAAAGGAAAAGGAAAAGGCTCTGCAGGCTTTGAGCACTGAGCCTGCCCAGTGTCTTCTGGCAGATGGTCCAAAGGGAAGCTGGTCCTTGAAGAAATACCACATATCTAAAACTGCACATTCTGTTACTGTAGTTCTTAGAAACACACAAACACTTTGCCTTGTGTTTTCAGGAGGGGGGAGTTATTTGCTTTTGCCAATCTGGTTCTTTTTACAGAGGCATTTGCCACTAACCTGGGAAGAGACACGACTAATTTAAGCCAGTTGCAATATTTATTTAATTTTTATATCCTGTCTTCTTCTTACTATTATCTTTACTATTTTTTATAAATAACAGAAGGCAATGAACATACCTAATATTCCTTCCTCTTCATTTTCCCCACAACAACCTTGTGAGGTGGGCTATGCTGAGAGAAAGTGATGGGCCCAAAGTCACCCAGCTCTAAAAATAGACTAGAATTCATAGTCTCTTGGGCTTTTTGGCCAGCACCTTAACCATTTCCTGCATCGAACTGGCTCTATAGTTACACTTTATTTTCCCTTTCAAATAGAAAACCAAAAAGAAGAAAATGACGATGGTGATTATGATGATAAACAGCTACCTAAGTTTTTAACATTCAATATTTAAAAAATGTCTTCACCTGCCAGGATAAATATCTCCCATGGTAACTACAGTGGTAATTAAACAGAGCTATTTTGAGATTCTCCTGGCAGAGTGAAAATTTGTCCTTGAAAATGGGTTATGTTGCTGGAAGTTTTGTTTGTCACACATGGGTTCAAAGCAAACACATAAAGTCTTTTCAACAAATGTCAACTGACATTTGAGTGGGCTCCACAATGCCTATTTAATTAATGGGTACTATTCAAGATATGACTTTAAAGGTGACAACATGGTTACTTATGTAAAACTCAGATTATGGTATGAAAAAGCCTACAAAAATAATATGGCGTGATGTGTGTAGTTTATCTTGGTTTGATTTTTGCAAATACTTTTAAGCAGTTTTTTTCCAGTTTAATACAAATGCAACTTCTCCTCCAATTGTTTATAGTCAATTTGCCAGAAGACACATTTGATGATGTAGGTGAGCTTGATGCCTTCTTACTCATATAAAAGTTGTCGGGCACGGGAATGAGAGCCAAAGGTCTAGATCCAAATCCAACTGTCTGATTCCTGTCTCATTGAAAGAAACAGCTCTTTCTGCTCTTCTGATTGTTCCAAACAAATCCTTCTTTTTCCCCAGTAACATTTGTGTGTTTTACTATCTGGAATTACTGTGCCCAGATATGGGTGCAGGGAAAAACATAATTAGCTGGTATCAGCTGTCCCTCCTCCTCATTTTCAACGACATTAAAAGTTCCCATACAAGAAATCAAATTGGTGGGTCTTGTTTTTCCTCTGATAACATTAATTACCAGGAGTTAAAGCTGGCCCCACAGCTGTGCATCTGGGGAACAAGTTTTAACTTTTCCCTCCTATGTCAAGTGCTAGAAAGAATTTGACAGTAATGGCACCAGCTAGTTGATGCTTGCAGATTATAGGTATCAGAAGGCTGCCTGAGAGGATGGTATTCTGGTCCTCAGATATAGCCAACCTGAATAAATATAGATGCAAAGGTTAGTGACAAAGAGAGTGCCTATGGATATATATCTTGCAAATAGACCTCAACTTATTGTATGACCAGAATTGGGACCAGGATTTCCATTGCTGAGTTGCATCTGATTTTATGATCTTTTTTGCCATGGTTAAGTGGATCACTACGATTGTTCATTGAATTATGTGGGCTTCCCCCATTGACTTTGCTTGCTAGAAGCCAACTGGGGAGTTCACAAATGGTGACCACATGACCCCAGGATGCTAGAACCATTGTAATCACATGACGGTTGCCACACTTGAATTTTGATCATGGGACCATGGGGTGTTCTTGAGTGCAAGGACCAATAAGAAGTGACTTTTTTCAGTGTCATTGTAGCTTTGGTTGCTGTTAAGTCAAGAACTATCTCTATGCTTCCTGTATGGTGCCAATGAATTTCTTGTTCTGAAAGTTGTTTTATCAAGCAGCTTAACATTCACTTTTTACTGCCTGAACCCTCCAGACTGTTGGTTTCTGGGAATGGTAGTCCAATGCCTGTAGGAGGAGGCAATTGTACACATACTTACCAAGAGTAAATTGAATGTTGGATTGTGGGATTGAATGTTGTTACATGTTTGGTAATGGATTGGCTCACTTCCTGCATACTTGTATAAAGAAAAAATGTACTGTACTGTTGATACTAGAGCAAATTCCCAGGGAAGCCCCCTATAGAACTGCAGTCTTCAATGCCATTCCTTAGCAGTTAAAGGAGGAGCTGAATTTCAGTGTTCTTATCCAAAGCTGTTTTGCCATCTGCTGGCAATCAGAGAGATAAAACTCCACCTTGGGATTTAAACTTTTCAGCTGCCTTCCTTGATGCTCCTCTTACTAGCTTCATAGCAGAGGCATGTGAGGAAAGAGAAATGTTATTTCTAAAGCTGGCTTTCATTTTCAAATGTAAGTTTAGTGTGTGTGCTGCTCCACCCGCTGATCATTTCTGCAACAGCCGGTCATGTCTGAAATCAGAATTGATTCATTTTAGGATGATACAAATGCAAACAACTTATGACCGCAAATGAACCCAAAATTTCTGTTGCTAAGTGAAACATTCATTAAGTGAACTTTGCCCCATTTTATGACCTTTTTTGCAACAGTGGTTAAGTGAATCACTGCAGTTGTTAAGATAGTCACACGGCTATTAAGTGAACTTTGTTTACCCATTGATGTTGCCTGTCAGAAGGCTGCAGAAGCTGATCACAAGGCACTGCAAACATCTTAAATATGAGTCCATTGCCAAGTATCTGGATTTTGATCATGTGGCCATGGGGTTGTTGTAAGTGTGAAAAATGGTCATAAGTCACTTTTTCTTTATCTTCAAAAGTGAGGATGAATGAGCTGTTGTAAGCCAAGGACTACCAGTAATTAGACATGAATTTGTACTAAAGTCGCTTACATGTGGGCATATGCAGATGCAAAGTGTCCCTTGTCCCTTTTTACAACCGGGGTACACTTGTAGCCCTGAGCAGACCTTCAAAGTTTGCAAACAACCTAGAAATCCCTCCCCCAAAATGTCATCAAACAGTTTAGGGGAGGTATACCTAAAACATTATAATGCAACAGTGGAAGTGGAAAAATGAATTTATCTGAACATCTTCATGAATAAAACTAATAAATTATGAGTAAAGAATTAAATAATAAATAAACCCACAATCATGGCTTGATAGATTTGAAAGCCACTTCGTAGATTCCATTGTGGTTTTGCACCAGGCAAAGCAGAAATAAATGCAAGATTGGTCAGCTTTAAAAACCAGTTTGACCTTTCTTTAAATTAACTTGCACTGTCTTGGTGGGATCACAGTCTACGGCTAGAGACTTCCAGGTTTAATGTCATGAGGAAATTATTAATTGCATTACTGTAGAATAACCACATTAACAATATATATTTTAAAATAAATAAAAATATCACGTAATGAAATTATTCTTCTGGTTCTGCCTGATATTTTTGGAATACCACCTTCTCCCCGGCACGCTCAATGTTGTTCTGTCCCAAGCAATATTACACACTCCTGTCTAACATTACACACACTGTCTCAATAGGCAGTTTTACAGGGGTGCCTATGCCTGGAAGGCAAATGGCACTCAACCTTCCTTAAATCCCATTCATCAATTTGCCACAAAACCCAGGTCCCTCCATAAGAGAAATAAAAGCCCATTCCCACCCCTACCAAAGGATGACTAATTTATAAGTCTTCTGCTGTATTTATTGTTCAGCTGAGTTTTTAATTTAAAAAAAACTAAAGTTTCAGTGACTAATTTTTCTCCATGTTGCTTTTGGCTCCTATCAGTTGCATTCATGCAACATGTTCATATGTAGACATTTATGTCTGTGTGTATATATGTCTGTGTATATATGTGCATAATATATATGTAAATAAAAAGAATTAACATTGCTGATGAGATCAATTTGGCTAAAGGGCCCCCTAGAGTCAATCTGTCCCTTCTGACAGGTTTCAATACATGCGGGCCTCCCTTAATGATTGAGATCAGTGATTGTTTAAACCAGAGGTCTTCAAACTTGGCAGCTTTAAGACTTGTGGACTTCAACTCCCAGAATTCTCCAGCCAGCATAGCTCTTAAAGCTGCCAAGTTTGAAGACCTCTGGTTTAAACTTATGACAGCACTGAGTATGGCAAGATGGGAAGCAAGCAAATTTAATAAATAATAAAACATATTTATTATATTTATATGCTGCCTATCTCATTGTCATCAACTTTACTTACAAATGGTCCTTGAAGTTCTGGCCTTCGCAATGTCCTTGCCATTTGTGATCTTCACTTCCAGATTCCAACAAGCCAAAGTCAATGACAAAGCCAACATTGAATATTGTAAGTATTCAATACCAGCATCTACCAATGGCTGAGCCTAAATTACACCCTGCTCGCTATGCCATCTAGCCAAGCCAGCTTCTTTCCTTGACTCTGCTTATTAGCACCATCAACTGGGGCTGTGTGTGCTACTTCTAACCCATTCCTTGGAGCCACAGAGCTACAGTTTTCCTCTCTCTTCTTGCTTTCCTGCATCAAAACAGCTCAGAATGGAACATACTGCAACAGCTAAAGCAAGTGTCCATCTATTTTGGGCAGCCACAATATAGGAAGATGCTGTGGGAAGATGATCATTTTGATGACAATAGCAAAGTTATCAGTCCTTTATCATCTGTGAAAGATAGGGCAACGATAGACCACTCCTGTATTTTTATTAAGAAAACTGCATGGATAGAAAATATAAAATGATTGATGATAAAATGCCAAATAACAAGGCTTGCTCAGATCAGATGGTACTCAATATGCTCCTGAGGAAGAGCCGAGGAGTTTTTGGAGTATAGTGATGTGGTTTCAGGATGTCTCATTGCTATATAGGAAAAGAAAATCCAAAAGTGCAATGATAGTATAACATGGAATTTAAGAAGTGTAAATATAGGAAAACTTAGCATAGTGAAAGATGAAATGGAATGACTACAAATTGACATCCAGGGCATTAGCAAATTGAAATGATTAGATATTATGGTCAAACGGTCAAAATGTTTACTACTTGGTAGATGAAAAGAAGGAACAATATTGCTTTTATAGTTAGGAATGATATATCAAGAACTGTATATGACTACAATACAATCAAATTGCAATTAAATGCCACAAATGATCAAATATTATCAATTAGAATTTGTGCACGGCCCTTTTTGTTCCAAACACTGATGCAGCAGAAGAGGAGGCTGATGGATTATGTGGTCAAATTTAGTTTGAAATCAGTAGGACATTCAAGAAAGATGTGCTGCTTGTGATTAAAAGAATGCCAAAATTGGGAGTATTAAAGAGGATAATGTGGTTGAATTATATCTTCTTCTTCTTGTGCCATATCCGTCATAGGATGTTGGAGATCATGTTGGCTATTTTTATCAACAGCCACACAAAAAAGTTCTGCTGAGTTTTGACCAAACCAGTCTCTTAGATTTTGAAGCCATGATGTTCTTCTGCCTGTACCTTGTTTGCCTTCAATCTTTCCCTGGACGATTAAGTGAAGTATGCCATATTTTTCTGGGTGTCACATCACATGAATTATATGGTTTAAGAAAATGAAATGAAGCAGAAAAACTAATTATTGACTTCTTCCATCAACCCTGACAGCTAACCCTGTCTTCAAAAACCAAAGCATACATGATATGTATACATGAAGATCACCATACTGAGAATATAGAAATCAAGTTGACTACATTATAGCTAGAGTGAAGTGGGGGAGCTTAGTTACAGCATCAAAGATATGGCCAGGTGCTGATTTTAGAACAAACCATGAACTGTTTATGTATAAATTCCAAGTTTAGAAGAAGTCAAGAAGGAGAAAAGCAACCGGTTTCTACAATATGATCTTGAGTATATAGTATGCCCACCATTTTTAAAGGCAACATCAGGAATCACTTGGAAATCCTGATTGCGGTTCTTGATAAAGAATCAGGTAATTTGTGGAAGATAATTTAAAGGAACTGTTGAGGATAGATGTGAAAAAAGACTCCAAACAAAAAAAAAAAAAAAACCAGAAGAAAACAAACTGGATGTCAGAACAAATTGTGACAATTGCCAAAAAAGAGAAATAACCCAAAGCCAAAAAAGACAAAGATATCAGGAAAGAACTTAACCAAGTCTGAAAGAGAGCTGTTAAAAGAGACAAGAAGTACTATTAGAACAACAGCTGTAAAGGCATCAAAAGATAGAAATAGACATGGAAAAACAAAGAAAGTCTTCCAAGAAATCTATGAAATCAGAAGGAGGTTCCAAAGTCAAACTGATATACTAAATGACACCTATAGTTAGCTAACTATAGAAAGAATATACTGAATTTATGTACAGTAGAAATATCATCCAAGATACTTTATAAATGTTCCTTACTTACAAGAATTTGTAGTACTAAAAGATTCAAGTTAGAGTAGCACTCTGTTATTTCCAGATCACATGTCTACAGGAACTAATGGAACACACATAGAAATATGGACAGAAGAAGAAGCAGTCAAGATTATAAACAAATGATGTCAGTAAATCTGGAGAATGACACAGTGGCCAATGACACAGTGGAAGAGATCAAATACCAAAAAAGGACACTTAACAGAATGTGCAAACTATCATACAATATTAATTCCACATCCAAGCAAAATAATGCTTAGAATCATCTAATGCGCAGATTAGAGCTTTACATGAAAATACAACAGATATCTTTCAAGCTGGCTTTGTGAAAAGACTGAGGATCACAAAACACTATTCCTGATGCTGGGTAATTGAGAAAGCCAAATAATAACCCAAACATTTCAGTATGTTCTTCATTGTTTGTAGAAAGGTTTTGTTTTTTTTAATTGTGTTGAAATATGAAAACTGAACTCTGAAGAAGCAGGATAGAATAAATGTTGACATCTTGAGCTTTGGTGTTGGAGAAGACTTTTGAAAATGTAACTGGATAGTCAAGAAAAGAACAATGACAAAATATGCCTCATCAAACAAATCAATTAAGACATCTCATTTGTAGCACCAATGAGCAGGCTCAAATGATGCAGGATGTGAAGATTCTGTTCCTTTGACAAATCCATTATGCTGGGGAAAGAGAAAATGAGGATAGCCACCAGCAACAGGTATGGACTCAGCTAACATTGCTGATGTATGCACTCTTTGGAAGCCCAAAGGGCCAAGTTGGAGACAGATCATCTTAGAGGTATTTCTTGTGTTCATTAACATGAACATCAACTTAATGGTGCATCATCAATAGATGTGAGATGTTAAAGCATAGACATTTTCATGCAGACAGATTTACAAAGGAAGTATCATGTGCTTGCCTCAGAATAATCTACTGGATGTTCTGAGTTATTATTTTTATCTCAATTTGCACAAAGATATATATTTATTTTTGGAGATAGTTTTTATTTTTGAAATAAACATATTGGGGATATTTATGTTTATCAAAAGCATCTACAGGGAAAATTGCAGATATTTTAATTAAATGGTCACAGGAATATGGACACTTGGAAGGTTGCAATTTAGATAACATGGAAGCAAAAGCTTTTTCACTTCTGTTATGTATATTGATTGTCTCATCTGTCACTATTTTTTAACTTTCTGCATCATATATTGACATTGCTCTTTTGCTAAGAATACTTTTTGAGCCTTACAATCAGTGAGACTGTAACAAAAGATGTTTAGCATATGATTTGCTAATTATGCCTAGTAAAATGACAGGAAAGTAGTTAGCTGGATTGATTTTATTACCTCTTTTGAATATTGGTATTATAGTAATAAACAGACCCATCCCTTGGGGACCTGCAAGGAAGGGTTAATATTAACGAACAAGGGGGTCAAAAAACTGTTTTATCAATTCCAGGCCACACCTGCATCCAGTTTTGGTTACCACATTACAAAAATATGTTGAGACTTTGGAAAAAGTCCAAAGAAGATCAACTAACATGATTAAAACGTTTGAAGACAAAAACATATGAAGAATGATTACAGGATTTGGGCTTGGCTAGTCTAGAGAAAAGAAGGACTTTGGGGGACATGATAGCAATATTCCAATATTTGAGAGGTTGCCACAAAGAGGAGAGGGTCAACTTGGTTGCACCACAAGGAGCCTTGGTCGTGCAGTGGACTAAAATGCTGTTAAGTAGCACTTAGCTGCCAGTTGCCTACAATTACTGCGAGTTCAAATCTCACCAGGCTTGAGGTTGACTTAGCCTTCCATCCTTCCGAGGTAGATAAAATGAGGATCCGGATTGTGGGGGCAATAAGGTGACTTTGTATAAAAAAGAACACCACTTGGGGGGGGGGCAAAAGCCCTACTAAGCAGGTATATACAAAAGTATGAAGGCTATTGCTTAACGCATTGTAAGCCGCCCTGAGTCTCCGGAGAAGGGCGGCATATAAATCGAACCAATAAATAAATAAATAAACTTATTTTCCAAAGCACCAGAGGGCAGGACAAGAAACAAGGGATGGAAACTAATCAAGGAGAAAAGCAACCTGGAATTAAGGAAAAACTTCCTAACAGTCAGAACAATTAACCAGTGGAACAGAAGTTGCCTTCAGACATTTTGGGTGCTTCATCACTGGTGGTTTTTAAGAAGAGATTGCACAGCCACCTGTCTGAAATGGTAACAGGTCTCCGGCTTGAGCAGGGGGTTGTACTAGAAGACCGTGAAAGTCCCTTCCAGCTCTATTCTGATTGATTGATTGATTGATTGATTGATTGATTGATTGAACTAGGGCCTTGTTTCAGGATTTCTGGGAGGATAGAATAGAAAGAATATACTTTATTGTCACTCTGAATGTACACTAATCGGCATACATTAAAATGAAATTACGTTGCATACAGCTCTCAAAGGGTCTCCACCTCTAATATAAACATAAACATGACAAAATAAATAAATAAATGCAAAATTATGCACATACCCACATATATATTATATGACACAGAGAAACAGCACAGTCTAGTTCGGATGTATACATGTACATGGCAAAAGAAACAAATCTTGCAAATTTACCAGACGGATGGCATAGGGAACAAAGCTGTTACAGAATCTATAAATCCTGCTAGAAATACTTCAAAACCTCCTCCCAGATGGGAGCAACAGAAACAGACTGCGAAGTGGATGTATGGGGTCTCTAACAGTGCTTTGAGCTCTAAGCACATAGCGCTTAAAAGCAGCATCCCGAATAATGGGAAGCTCGCTTCCTATAATCTTCTCAGCTGTCCTTACCACTCTCTGTATGGACTTTCTATCTTAGGCACTGCTGCAGGGGTGGGTTCTACTTACCTTTACTACTGGTTCGCATGGGAGTGCGCGCGAGTAAAGCAAGCGCACACACTTCTGTACATGCATAGAAGCTTCTGCACATGTGCAGAACATCAGTGATGACATCAGGGTGGATGGGCGGAGCCTTCTGCCGCCATTACTACTGGTTTGCAAGAACCGGAACGAACCAGGAGCAACCCACCACTGCACTGCTGCCACCATACCAAACAGTGATACAGTTTGTTAAAATGGTCTCAGTCGTGCCTCTGTAAAAAGTGGCCAGGATAGAAGGAGAAAGATGTGCTCTCCTCATCCGATGCAGAAAATGCAGATGCTGGTTTGCACACTTCATTAAGGATGACTTGTGGAGAGACCAGTTCAGATAGTTAGTTATCTGTACCCCCAGATACTTAATCAAGTGCCCTCCAGTAATTTGCCACTTTTCACATGAATAATTAAGTTCATTGCCCTTGGTTTGGAGACTGAGGGACAGTTAGGGAGAGACTTAAGAGATTGTTGGATATAAATCACAATTCCTACGTATGGTTTAAAACAAGACACAGTACAGGTAGTCCTCAACTTACAATGGTCATGTGATCAAAATTCGATCTGTTGGCAACTGACTCACATTTATGATGGTTGCAGTGTCCCAGGATTATGTGATCATCTTTTGCGATCCTCTGACAAGCAACATCAGTGGATAAACCAGATTCAGTTAACAACCATGTGGCTAACTTAACAACTCCAGTGATTCCACTGTGTCAAGAAAGGTGGTAAAATGAGCCAAAACTCATTTAATAAATGTTTCGGTTAGCAACATAAATTTTGGACTTAATTGTGGTCATAAGTCATGTGTATGAATATGCATCCTAGGTCTGGGACTTGTAAATACAGAAGAAACAGACATCCTTTTCTGTCTATCTGAATTAGAATGCCCCATTCTCCCAATTGACATGCCTATTTCTTTTTACACAGGTGAACCTTATATTTCTGTTTCTCGGAAGAAAAGTGTCTTGGGAGCAAGGCTATAAATCAGGAAACTCTGAATTCTAGTTTCTAGTGAATTCTAGTTAGTACTGGGCAGGGGTGAAATGCTCCCGGTTTGGATCGGATCGGCCGATCCAGTAGCGATGGAGGCGGGTGGTTCGGTAACAAAAATCCCTGCCCCCCCCCTCATGACCAGCTGAGCTGCACAATCATCAGAGGCTTTTTTTTACTTTTAAAAGCATTTTTTCTACAACCTCTTCGGCCGAAAAAATGCTTTTAAAAGTAAAAAAAAAAAAACCCTCTCATGATCGCGCGGCTCAGCTGAGATCATCAAAGGCTTTTAAAAGAAAAAAAGCCTCTGCTGATCAGGTAACTCAGCTGGGATTGTCAGAGCCTTTTGAAAGCATTTTGGTTTTAAAAGTAAAAAAAAAAAAAATTGGCCACGCACATTACCCCCCCACCCCCACCAAGCCACGCCCACAGAACCGGTAGTAACAAATTTTAGATTTCACCACTGGCTCTGGGTGACCTTGAGCTAGTCATTCTCTCTCTCAGCTTAACCCACCACACAGGTTGCTGTTGTGAAAAGAATAGCAGAAAGACTATACAATGTGTTAGCTGCTTTGAGTTATTTGTAAAAATAATAAAGATAGGGGGATATTAATTAAATAAATCATTGTTATCCATAGTGGCTTTGTGGGTGGCAGTCACTAACTCTTTGGTACGAACATTTACTTGGTCAAACCACATCTTGAAAAATTTGTGGGTTCTTTCTACTGACTCAGAAGTAGACTTTATGAATTTTCTACATTAATCTAATAAAATATTGGAACTGATTAAAAATAGTCTGTGTCGCACAAGGTTCCATCATAACTTGTTTCAGCTGATGGGCTATGGATGATTGCAGTTTTGTGTGGGCCAGTATTCTAACTTCGTAAGACACAGAGATGGAATATGTCCGCTTACCTCAAGTTCCCTGCCCTTGACCATGCTATCTGTGATTGTGTGAATTTAGCAACATCCGAAAGGCCACAATTTTATCCTCCAAAATTTTCAGGTATTTGGATTTCTTCCTTTAAAAAAAAAAGTTTGATCTAGTGATTAAGGCACCAGGGTAGAAAGCAGGAAGGTATGTGTTCAAATCCTGCCTTAGCCATGAAAGCCAACTGGATGACTTTGAGCCAGTCATTCTCTCTCAACCCAATCCAGCTCACAGGGTTGTTGTTTTGGGGGAAACAGGGGAAGGAAGATGTGTTGGATACGTTTGTTGCCTTATTTGTAAAAAAGAATAAAGATGGGATGCAAATAACTAAAATAGCAAATGGGAAGAAAGGAGGACTCTTCCAGCTAAATTTTATTTCTAGGGCCTTTCCCTGAAAAGCAAATCAGCCAACACCCACCCAGCATAGAAAAAATAAATTCCTCAGCCACCTTCAGGAAACTGCTTGCAAACCCCATCAGAAATCTTTTCCAGAGTCTCAATCCTCAGTTTACGTGGCAGCTGTGAGGCTATAGTAAAAACAGGCACATGGCTGACCTTGGAGTTTGCAGAAATCCAGGAAGGAGGAAAGAGCAAATCAGGGCAGATTGAGTTTTGCTATAGACTGAAAAAAACAAAAACAAAAAAAAGGAACGCAAGAAGGAAAAATAATTTCTGCAAAGGGCTAGGAAAGAGGGCAAGAAGAAAACAGTGCCTTTCCAAAGACACTAACACAAGTCTTATTTTTTCTATAATTAACTCTAGTTAGAAACACTTTTTCTCACCTATTCCTTGTCTTTTTCTATCTTCATAGTCACTGACATGTCTGTAGGATGTGTTTTTCCTTTAAAGAATTGGGCTTCAGGATTATGTGTATTGTAGTCCAACATATATTGAAATCACAAGCATTCCTACACAGCAGAGCGATTAATATGCACAGGATAATTGTCCTGAGATTCACACAACATATAACCAGGTTAGTTCGAAGCTTAATGGGTTTGGCTAACTTCATCTATTTTTCTGAGGTCTGGCCTGCAAATGTAGCCTATTCATTGCAATGAATGATACAAATCTGGAAAACATGTTGCTTTAAAGGTAAAGGTAAAGGTTCCCCTCAGACTAGTGCTCATCTCCATTTCAAAGCTGAAGAGCCAGCGCTGTCCGAAGACGTCTCCATGGTCATGTGGCCGGCATGACTAAATGCCAAAGGCACACGGAACACTGTTACCTTCTCACCAAAGGTTGTCCCTATTTTTCTAGTTGCATTTTTTACATGCTTTTGAAATGCTAGGTTGGCAGAAGCTGGGACAAGTAATGGGAGCTCACCCCATTGTGCGGCACTAAGGATTTGAACCGCTGAACTGCCAACCTTTCAATCGACAAGCTCAGAACCAGATTAAGCATGTGATGCTTCTCCAAAGGTTTTTCTTCTCTGAGTAAAAGCAACCAAGTTAGAAAGATTAGCACCAACATATGTAGAGTTTCAGTGGTCAGTTGCTACCGGTTCTCCCCGGTTCAGGCGAGCCGGTAGCAGCAATGGTGAGGTGAGAGCGAACCAGTTTGCTCTGACTGTCAGCTGGGCCCTCCCACCCGCCTCTGCGCTATACCTACCTATATTCGTTCATTTTTAGCCCAGCTGATAGGCACGGCAGAGCAGATTGCCGTGCCTCAGCTGTTCTGAAATGGAATGTGCTTGCGTGGAGTGAACACGCAAATCGTGTGTGTGAAGCAAACCGGTGGTAACACCAGTTGAAAGCCACCACTGTAGAGTTTAGTAATCTTAGGAACTCTCTTTAGCTAGCAATGCAACTTGATATTTGTGGGTCTTACCTGTGAGGAGGTGGATGTAAATTTGTGCTCTAAGCAGATAAATTGCATCCATCATGTCACTTTTGTCAGTGCCTTTGTAACTTTGAACAGTCACTAAACAAATGGTTGTAAGTGGAGGACTACCTGTAATATATATTTTAAACTTATTGTTATATATTTGTTAATGAAGTATAACAATTAGAGATTAATATTTTCATAAATTACAATTATATTTAACAAAGTCATACATGAGTTATAGAAGAAAAATAAAAATCATATACAGACCAGGAGTGGGTTCTACTTATCTTTACTACCGGTTTGCAACGGGGCCGTGCTCTTCTGCGCATGCGCAGAAGTGTTCTGATGACATCGGGGTTTGTGGGCAGAGCCTCCCACCGGTTTTACTATCAGTTCTATAGAACCGGTGTGAAGCAAGGGCAACCCAGCACTGATGCAGACACATATAAACAAGTGGTTGCCCAGTCGTATCAGCTATGTTGAAAGGGGGTAAATGATAGACAAATCTTGACAAACTCCAAAACTGCATGTTTTCCTGCTAAAAATGAGGGGGAGCAGAAGGAGTTGTGAAATGTTGAAAAATGGTAGATTTAGTTATCAGATTATGGGCTACAGGCCAGAAGGCTTCTTCTTTCGGATTGCCCATGTGTTGTAATACTTGTTTTTAGCAAGACATCCTCCCTGAAAACATAAACACAGCATTTGTTATGGAGAGTACAAGAGGAATAATAGATTTGGCCAATTAGTAACCGGAGTGCTTGAAATTCTTTAAGTAGCTCAGGAACAATACAACATAGCTCCTAAAAAGGATAGCCTCTGCCTCTGCCTCAAAAAAGGGACTGCAGAGAAGGAGTGTAAAACTTTAAAGCTGTTAGATTAGGCGGAAGGTTTTGTTAACTCCTTGTGTTCACTTGTGGAGATTCCTTAATAAGCTTAGGTTACTTATATTGCTTGTAAATCTCTTTTTTTTCTATCATATCATATTGTATTGTATCATATATCATATCATGTCATATCATATCATATATCATATCATACAGGGGTGAAATTCAAATTTTTTCCCTACCGGTTCTGTGGGCGTGGCTTGGTGGGTGTGGCAGGGGAAGGATACTGCAAAATATCCATTCCCACCCTACTCTGGGGCCAGCCAGAGGTGATATTTGCCAATTCTCTGAACTACTCAAAATTTCCACCACTGGTTCTCCAGAAACTGTTAGAACCTGCTGGATTTCACTCCTGATATCATACCTATCTATCTATCTATCTATCTATCTATCTATCTATCTATCTAGCTAGCTAGCTAGCTAGCTAGCTAGCTATGTATCCATCCATCCATCCATCCATCCATCCATCCATCCATCTATCATCTATCTATCTATCTATCTATCTATCTATCTATCTATCTATCTATCTATCTATCATCTATCTATCATCTATCTATCTTTTCTTCTACATCTCTTTCACAAATACACACACACCCTCTTCCTGTCCCTCTCCCTCTAACTAACTCTATCTATCTACCTACCACCGTCTACATTCTATCATTCTCTCTCTCTGATCTCTCTCTCTCTCTCTCTCTCTCTCTCACACACACACACACACTTTCCCTGTCCCTCTAACTAACTCTTACTTTATATCTACCTAACTAGCTATCATCTACATTCTATCATTTTCTCTGTATATTATCTCTCTCCCCTTTCTCTCTCCCCTCTCTCTCTTTCACACACACACACCCTCTCCCTCTCCCTCTCCCTCCCTCCCTCCCTGTCTGTCTGTCTGTCTGTCTGTCTGTCTGTCTGTCTGTCTATCTATCTATCTATCTATCTATCTATCTATCTATCTATCTATCATCTACATTCTATTCTGTTTCTCTGATCTCTCGTTCTCTCTCTCTCACACACACACACCCTCTCCCTCTCCCTCTCCCTCCCTCCCTCCCTGTCTGTCTGTCTGTCTGTCTGTCTGTCTGTCTATCTATCTATCTATCTATCTATCTATCTATCTATCTATCTATCATCTACATTCTATTCTGTTTCTCTGATCTCTCGTTCTCTCTCTCTCACACACACACACACTTTCCCTCTCCCTCTAACCAACTCTAACTCTATATCTATCTATCTACCTAGCTAGCTATCCTCTACATTCTATCATTCTCTCTCTCTGTATTCTCTCTCTCCCTTTCTCTCCTCCTCTTTTTCATACACACACACACTCCCTCTCCCTCTAACTACCTCTTCCCCTCCCTCCCTCCCTCCCTCCCTCCCTCCCTATCTATCTATCTATCTATCTATCTATCTATCTATCTATCTGTCATCTACATCTCTTTCACAAACACACACACACCCTCTCTAACTACCTCTTCCCCTCTCTCTCTCTCTCTCTCTCTCTCTCTCTCTATCTATCTATCTATCTATCATCTATCTATCTATCTATCTATCTATCTATCTATCATCTATTATCTATCTATCTATCTATCTATCTATCTATCTATCTATCATCTATCTATCTATCTATCTATCTATCTATCTATTATCTATCTATCTATCTATCTATCTATCTATCTATCATCTATCTATCTATCTATCTATCTATCATCTATTATCTATCTATCTATCTATCTATCTATCTATCTATCTATCTATCATCTATCTATCTATCTATCTATCTATCTATCTATCTATCTACCCTACCTATCTCTATCTTCCTACATCTCTACTAATGATCTGGAGAGATCATGATAAGCAAAGCAGCTTGTAGTGGTCAGGCCTGTAGTGCCCCTATGTGGTGGTCTTTAAGAACTACTCTCATAATACTCGTGGATGTGTGGATGTAGGTGCAAGCAACCAGGTTCACACGTGCAGATTTCAAGCTAACTGCATTAATTGCATCCTGCCTACAGTATAGTATTTTGCCGAGGCTGCTTGCTTTCTCTTAGAACAAACAGATACGGTCCCATGGACCTTGGGAAGTGTGGGAGGTGGTGGTGTCAGTCAGTACAAGGTCTGTTGCAGCTGTTCAAGAACTCAAGGTCAATTCTCCACTTGAACCCTCCTCCTTGCCTGGTTAGAAGCTTCCTACAATAGATCAAATAAAATCTATCCTGTTGAATTGTTCTTTTGGGGGGGTTGGGCTGTAACTGTTTGTGGAAAGGACCTTGAGAAGCAGGAAGAGCTACAGACTGGACAACCAGTTCAGTAAAAGATATCTCAGCCCACAGAAGAGGGTGGGTGGTGGGACATAAGAGACTTTCTGAAGAGTAAAAGTAAAGGAGGGGGGAGTAGCAGTGTACCTGGAGTTTGTGTGTATGTGTGTTTTAAAAATGCAGACAGATACTGTGACTGCACAATTGAAGTCCCATTCTTTTTTTCCCAAACTCACTCTTTCTTCCCTTCCTTCCTTCCTTCCTTTCTTCTTTTCTTTCTTTCTTTCTTTCCTTTTTCTTTTTTCTTTCTTTCTTTCCTTCCTTTTTCTTTCCTTCCATTTTCTTTCTTTCTTTCTTTCTTTCTTTCTTTCTTTCTTTCTTTCTTTCTGTGTGAGAGAGAGAGAGAGAGAAGAGAGAGAGAGAGAGAGAGAGAGAAAGAGAGAGAGAGATCTGGAGGGTGTATTTGCTCCCCCTCTTCATCTCAATCTAGGTTGTCCTGGTTATACATCTTAAGTACAGTACCACAACCTATTGGCTTTTTTAAGAGCATGACCATTGATGTACCATACCAAGCCCAATGTGGTCCTTGTGCTGGCAAAAGTTGTACACTCCTAAATAATTTTGGAATTAGAAAGCCCACATGGCCATCTTGTAAAAATGGATAGGTCAAGTTCAGTTGCCTACCACCCTAAGGATTTCTAAGGAGATTTAATACAACTTTGTCTATCTGGCTGGTATCTAGCCTTTATCAGCCTCCGATGCCCAGGGCAGCTTTAGAAGTTAAATCATCAAACTGCTTCAGAAATACAGCTTATTGGGATCACTCTTTCCTTGTCCCAGCGAAAGGAGGTCAGCAAAGCAACTAATGCCCAACTAGGTGTCCAGCTCTTAAGATCAGGGTTTAAGGCTCTTTGCAGTCAGTCTTTTGAATGGTGCACACCCTGGTTGATGATGGCATCAGGATCTTAAGAAGTCTAAGAGGTTCTGCCTATGCCTTTCATTTATAAGTCACTTAAAAGCAAATCTGAGTTATCATAACATAATAAGCTTCAAAGTAGAAATCCTAGGTGACTGGAAAATGAAAATTTTGCTGTAACCTTAGAGTAAGATGTCAGTTTAAATTTATACGGATAACTTTTGTACTGTAAAAGTGAGTCATTTTTCATGTTTCTTTTTTCTTTTCTTTTTTTTCTCACTTCTGGTTTTGTTCTACATTTCTTTATTTTTCTTATCTTAATTATTAGTTTTTATTGGTTTTTATTTTCTTGTTTAAAAATTTAATGAAGTTATTATTTTTAAAAAGTTTCAGAGTGGAAATCTTGTCTAAAAAGCATTGCTCAGAATTCTTCGTTTTTGTTTGGTTAGGCTGATAAATAATAATTGACTCAATTGTAAGGGATGTCAGTTTAGGAAAGGATACAGAGGTTTTGAAAGGGTCAGGTGTCTGCAAGGTGCTACTGCCAGGAGAAACAAGAGGTGTGTTTTTAAGTTAATCAAGAATGCCAGTAAGGACTGTGAAGTTGATGCTGTTGTGTATCTTGGCATGAATGATCTGTCCCCAAAAAATGTACTCTCTGTACAGAATGATTTCCAGAGCTTGGGGCAGGAATTTAGTGGGATAGGCTGTAGGCTTATCTTTTCAGAGATTATATCTGTTCAATGTGTGGCTAAAGGAGTGGTGTAGAGGGGAAGGTTTGGTTATATTCGTCATGATGTCTACAGCTGGTCCAATGAAAAACTATACAAAAGAGATGGTTTGTATGTATCAAAGAAAGAGTCTGAGTTGCCTGGCATTAAATTCACAGGTTTTCTGGAGAAACATTTAAACCAAACAATGGGGACAGAGAGTTAATTAATACAGAATATTTCTGTCCCCAGCAATCTAAAACTTAAGGTTATTAGTCCATGTGACATAGAGATTTGTGCAGGTAAGAATATCAACCTTGCTGTCAAGCAAAATCAAGCTTTTAATAGTGAGTACCATACCATGAGCACTAATAAAACAGGTGTAAGGAAATAGGGAATGTGTGGCTCAGTGGCTAAGACACTGAGCTTGTTGATCAGAAAGGCCGGCAGTTCGGCGGTTCGAATCCCTAGTGCCACATAACGGAGTGAGCTCCCGTTACTTGCCCTAGCTTCGGCAAACCTAGCAGTTCAAAAGCACATAAAAAATCAAGTAGAAAAATAGGGACCATTTCAGTGGGAAGGTAATAGCTCTCCGTGCACCTTCGGCATTTAGTCATGCCGGCCACATGACCACGCAATTGTCGTCAGACAGTACTGGCTCTTCGGCTTAGAAACAGAGATGAGACCACCCCCTAGAGTCGGGAACGACTAGCACTTATGTGCAAGGGGAAGCTTTACCTTTACTTTACCTTAAGGAAGTAGGGGAACTCAGGCACAACACAGGTTATGAAGAAAGTAAACACAGAGTCAGTCAAAAAGGATTCAAATGTCTATACACCAACACACAGAGTATGAGGAATAAATAGGGTGGCTCAGCAGACTAATAGCATTGTGATTAACACCAGCTGTCTGCAACTACTGTAAGTTCGAATCTCACCAGGCTCAAGGTTGACTCAGCCTTCCATCCTTTCTAAGGTAGGTAAAATGAGGACCCAGTTTGTGGGGGCAATAAGCTGACTTTGTATGAATATACAAAAGTATGAAGGCTATTGCTTAACGCATTGTAAGCTGCCCTGAGTCTCCGGAGAAGGGCAGCATATAAATCAAATTTTTTAAAAAATAAATTAGAAATTCAAGTAAATGAGGGCAGATATGTTGCCATTACAGAAACTTGGTGGAATGAAACCTACAAATTGAACATACAACTAGAGGTATTTAAATTATTTAAAACAAACAGACCAAATAAAAGAAGGTAGAGTTAGATTATCTATAAAAGAATAACTACATATCTACAGAATTAGAGCACAACAGTGATGAAAACTGTCTTGAATGCATTTGGTTCAATATAAAAGGGGGGGGGGTAATGACATTGCCATAAGTGTATACTATAGGTTACCCTAAAAAATAGAGGAAATAGATGAACCTTTTGCTAGTCAGTTAACTAAGTTGGCAGGAATAGCCAGCACTCCAGAAGATAGGCTTAAGATACAGAAGGATCTTGACAGACTTGAACATTGGGCACTATTTAACAAAATGAAATTCAATGATGAAAAAAGTAAGGTTCTACATTTAGGCAAAAAAACCCAAATGCATAGGTACAGTATGATGATGATACCTTACTCAATAGTAATAACTGTCAGAGGGATCTTGGAGTCCTACTGGACAATCACTTAAATATGAGCCAGCAGTGTGCTGCAGCTGCCAAAAAAGCCAATACAGTTCTAGGTTTTTTAACATGAAGTGTTAATACTATTTTATAATGTCTTGGTAATACCACACTTGGAATACAGCATCCAGTTTTGATCACTACAATGTAAAAAAAGATGTTGAGACTCTAGAACAGGGCTGTCAAACTTGTAGCCTGCGGACCGGATGCGTCACACACTGGCCACACCCACACCCGGTTTAGCGAAGGGGGAAAAGTCCTGATACGTCACATGTAGTTTAATGAAAAGAAGGACCAGGGGTGACATGACAGCAGTACTCCAATATCTCAGGGTTTGCCACAAAGAAGAGGGAGTCAATCTATTCTCCAAAGCACCTGAGGGCAGGACAAGAAGCAATGGGTGGAAACTAATCAAGAAGAGAAACAACCTAGAACTAAGAAGAAATTTCCTGACACTTAAAACAATTTATCAGTGGAACAACTTGCCTTGTGAATGCTCCAACACTGGAAGTTTTTAAGAAGAGATTGGACAACCATTTGTCTGAAATAGTATAGGTTTTCTGCCTGAGCTGGGGCTTGGTCTAGAAGACCTCCAAAGTCTCTTCCAACTCTGTCATTCTATTCTATTTTACTGTTGTTCATTCTTACTACAATAAAATCATTACTTTCTACATATAATGCTGTGTCATTGCAAGCACTAACAACTGAGTAAAAATTAGCTAATAAAAGCTTCTAAAAATTAGCTTTTGTTCATATTTCATCTTTCCCCCAAAATAAAAAACATTGGCTGAACAAATACTTGCCACAAATTTTGATTTAATACCTGTACCAGGGGCCTGGAAAGAGATTCAAACTGTAAACATTTTCTCAGCAATTATCAAGATGCTAAGTTTTTTTAAAAAAATTCAAACCAGGCTGTTGGGATAAAAAAAAATGCCTTTAACTTTGGGAATTAAGAAGATAAGGGGCAAGGGAAGCCTCCCTCAAGATGTTTAAAGTAACCGCCACATATATTTTGTTTAAGCGTGATAGCTCCAATTAAAATACAAACTTTTTTGCTCTGAAGGAGAGATAAGAAGAATGTGAAATGGACTCGCTAATGTTGTATTTTTACAACAAAATACATAAAATATTTCATGACCACCGTTTGGTTAACTAATCATTGTTAAAAGAAGATTGTTTTCTTTCTATCTAGGTACTTTGTCAAATATGTCTTACATGGGGCAGGCTAAATATAAGAAAGAATAGGGGTGCATTTTTGATAGCACCGTGCAAGAGAAGCTTTTCATAGATATTATTTCTGCAATGAGTTTACATTCTTCCAATAATACAAGTATTTTAGGGAGGAGGAGCTCCATATTTGTTTCAGGCTTCCCCCCCCCCCCCAACTGGGACCAATTAGCAGAGCACGTGAACAAAACAGGTGTTGGTGGGAACTCCTCATCCTCTAGTCCTCAGCCAACCAAAGTCCATAGGGCGGTGAGAAGAAAGATAAGAGTCCTCCCCTTGGTGCTAGACTTTCTTTTCCTCAGGACATCGAACTGCGTGAACGTAGAGAAGGATGGCGCCATTAATGAAAATCCAAGGAGGAATAATTCTGGTTTGGCTCTTCATACTTTCTGCAGGGGTAAGGAATCAAAATGCTGGGGGGCAGGGGGGGGTAGAAAGCATATATTTTGGGAGAAGCCTATGAAAAAACTATTCCAAGCTTTTGGTATCTAGCTAGCTTTCTTTCCAAGGAAAAGTTAAAGCAACTGGAGTTTAGAATTAAAATCAATTGACAGAGAAGCTACAAGTAGGTTTTCAGAATGGATGTGCTTTGGGAAAGCCTCCTGTCCTGGCTCCCACCACAACTGGGAGGAAAGAAAATTGGAAGGAGGTTTGGGGAAGATGAAATATGTCTTCATGTAGCAGGCAAACAGCTGGGGAAGTTGTTGCTACAAGATATGGCAGTAGTTGCTATTTCAGAGGATTTGTAAAAAGTCCATTTAGAGCTACAAAGTTATCAAATAAACGCTCCTCGTGAGAGAAAAGCCACTGGAAAAAAAATATCTGTAATCGGAAGCCCTTTGTGGACTTTTTGTAGGAGATGGAGAAAAACCAACTTTTGAAATAGGGATTTGATTGTTAAAATTTAAAAGGGGCCAAATATTTTTCCTCTTCTTTTTTTGGGGGGGGGGGGAAATGGGCATTTTATTATAGTCTTAGTTCTTTATATCCTTAGAGGAAGTCTAAAATATAACGAAGTCTACATTATAAAGAAAAAGAAAACACAAACACGTTTTTCCTTTTTCTTTATACATTTTCACACACCTATCCTTATTTTCTTTCTACTCTTTATAATTTCTCTTGATTGTTTTATGTGTATGCTTTGTAAAATGTAGTAAAATTATTAGACCGAGAGCTACAAAGCTATTCCGTCTCTCTTCAGCCCCCCCCCCACCACCACCACTACCTCTACCTCACACACATGAGCAGCAGTGACTGGGGAAAATTGGTTAACTGTGATAGGGATGCTATCCATCAAGCCAAGGTGCTTTTAGCAAAAAAGCTGGGAAAAGTTTTGGTGAGGGAGAAACTAAGGGAAAAACAGCTAAAATAGAAAAGAGGAAGAGAAGTAAGTCCTGGGCAGTAGGACCAGGTCTCCTAGGAAAATTAAGTTTGAAAAGTAGTTTAAAACACTCCCAGTCTCCTTATTTCATCAACACAAGAGCAATTATCATATCCAGGGCCATAGCCTTTGAATGTTAGTTTGAGAAGTAGAATAGGAAATACTTGTGAATTTGTTGGTCACTGTTGTGAGATTCAGAGGACCAGTGATTTTATTTAGCAAAAATGTTTCTATTAAAGAATGTGTCCTATCTCTTAAGGCAGACATTTTTTGTCTCACTAAGACTGTTGAGGTTGCCGAATGTAGAAAGAAAAGCACATCCAAGTTAGAAGATTGGGTGTTTTGTTTTTTGTTTTTAAATCCACAGACCTTTCTTTAAGACTGATGACATTCCTTAAGAAACCCTGATCTGTGCACCCCCACCTACCCCCATTCTTACAATCAGAAAGAACTTGATGCTGATACACTTCCAAAAAATTTGGAATTCTGACCGAAGTTCAGTAGCCTGAATTTTCTATTGAGAAACCTTGGATTATTAAAAATGGTGTCAAAAGAGTTCTGACCTCCTTCTTGGCCTATAAAATTATTTATTAAGAATAGGCTGCCACCTTCTGGTTGGGAAGCACTTTGCATGTAGGATAAAAGATACTTTTATTGGCTAGTGGTAAAATTAAACTACTAAAACAATTAAGCCCCAATATAATTTGTTGGCCACTGTTCTTCTATTTAGTTCATTAGATTGCTAGTTTAACTCTTTGATACACACACAAACACACTGGGCCTGAATTTTGAGCTATATTTTGTCTTTACATTGGTACATAAACTATGATGGAACATTTCCAATCAGATCCAATTTTTCTCACTAACCATTTCCAATCAAGAATGTTGCAGGAGGAGAAGCTGGTGAGAAATTGGGAGGATCAATTTCAGCACAAATGCTATTTTCTGTTCATTCATACTGCATCTCATTCCTTTCTAGGTTTCATCATACAGAAATGAGTGCTGGACCTTCTTGTAAGTTACTGCTTTATTTTGTTCACTTTTCTCTTAGTTCAAATCAGATCCAAGTGGTGAGTGGATAAGCAGCCAACCAAAACTGGAAAAAAAGAGAAAATAGTTAATTGCAGGAGGATTCCTAAATAAAAAATATGCTGGGAATGTAAAATAATTGCCCCACATGTCATCTTCAGGTTATGACTGTTTTAAAACTCTTATGTTGGCCCCGCCACCACCAAAATGCACAGTCACATGTTGCAGCTAGCCCATATTTATAACTGTTTGCAGCACCTCACACTTATATAACCCTAATTTACATAGGAAAACCACCCCATAATAAACTGGGTTTGCTTAACGATTGTGGTGTTTGCTTCATGACCACTGGGTTCATTTAATGACTGTTGCAAAACAAGATGTAAACCAGGTTCAATCACATAGTAACCTGTTTTACAACTATCATGACTTTTCACAATTGCCAGGCTCAATTATGGTCATAAGTTGAAGACTACCTGCATTTTACACTATTTCTCTATTCTCTGGTTTAATCTGCTCCGTTTCCAGAAATGTTTATCCTAACGTGGGAAATCTCTGATCTTGGTTGGTTAGCTCTTTTCCTTTTTCACAGTAACGCCAATAATTGTTTACTATGGCAATCCTAGTGGGGTTTTCAGAACTCCAGTGTCAGAATCTCTGAAAGCCCATTGACTCGGCTAACTAAGTATTATGGGAATTGAATTCTAATTCATCTAGACCAGTGTTTCTTAAACTTGGCAATTTTAAAATGTATGGACTTCAACTCCCAGAATTCCCCAGCCAGCCATGCTATATGTTGGCTAGGGAATTCTGTAAGCTGAAGTCCACACATTACCAAGTTTGAGAAACACTAATGTAGACATTGGGGGTCAGACTAGCAAAGGCTGCTCTGCACTAATAATGAAGCCATGATGAAAGAATTTTGTTTTAAACTTTTTATCTCTTCTTTCCTAAGGTGTGCTACTGATTCCAGTCTTAACTGCACTTGTAAGCCAGAAGTGCCTAACTGGCTTGTGTACGTAATGCGCAAGTATAAGGATAACCTTTTCTGTGATCATGTCTTGGGGAGAGAGCTGTGTTTGTGTGAACTGAATTTGATGGGATAAATGTTTGACTAAACTAAGATTCGCCTTAATACTAACCCTCTTTATGAAACGTCACATTCAAATCTTAGCTCAACAGTAGTATAAAACTGGTGGTGATTGTTGGGAACCATGTACAATCATTATATGAGTCAGATTGATAGAGCTAGGAACTACATGTAGGAAGCAAAGGTTAAATGGTACAATTAGGAAAGAAGAACTAGCTGATTTCCTTGTGGCCTGTGCATTTAAAATAAATGACCCAAAAGGACATGAGAAGGATTTTTGAAATTCCAGGAGTTGAATCTGGGATCCTCAGGCAGCACCTGTAAGTATCAATACATTTGCAGATATCTCCCTTTGAATCTGCCAGATTGCTTTACTTCACTTTTCTTTGCCTCCCCAGGCCTACCATCTGTCTTGTTCCTCTGGCTATCATTAGCAGCTGTTGCATCAGGATGTGCATCAACTACTACAACAACAGGGATGCTATCCACCTTCCAGATGGGTCACCTATGTCCAACCCACCTCCGCTCCCCATATCTGATGTGATCTCGGTTCAGAATTTTGAACTCAGAATTCCACCATCTTATAGTGAGGTAAGGAACAAGTTATCTTGTTTCTGGTTTTCCAAAGATCTTTTTTCTGACTGAGAAGCCCAAGCAGACCATAGATCTCTAGTGCAAGGTTGGCTCTGTTTCTTCCTAGTAGCAGTACTCTAACATAGGTAAAGGTAAAGGTTCCCCTCCACATGCATGCTAGTCGTTTCCAGCTCTAGGGGGCAGTGCTCATCTCCGTTTCAAAGCCGAAGAGCCAGTGCTGTCTGAAGACGTCTCCATGGTCATGTGGCTGGCATGACTAAACGCTGAAGATGCACAGAGCGCTGTTACCTTCCCACCAAAATGGTCCCTATTTTTCTACTTGCATTTTTTACGTGCTTTCAAACTGCTAGGTTGGCAGAAGCTGGGACAAGTAATGGGAGCTCACCCCATTACACGGCACTAGGGGTTCGAACCGCTGAACTGCCAACCTTCTGATCAACAATTTTCAATAAGATAGCATTTCCCACAGTTGTAACAGTAGCTATGACATGAGGAGACAATAAATAAGTAGAAGAAACTAAGAAGAGCCTGAAGAGAAGCATTATTTAGATACAGCACCACTGAAATTCAACAACAAATGAGAGGGGGATTGTAGGAGAGCATCAGGTATTATATCTGGTTGTCAGGTCAAAGACTGCTTGTCCTTTCTTTAGAATATCTCTTTCTCAGATTTGGTATACTAGGTATATATGCTGCAGAATATTCCATATAAAATGCAATTCATTTTATACCATTTTCTCTAGGCTGTAGGCAAACAATCACCCTACGAACTTCCTCTGGATGATCCACCTGCCTATGGAGATATTGCCATGCATAGTGTCTCCCCTCCAGATACCTCCGTTCTTCCTGTGTTTATGCCCAAGAATAATACCTCAGCTGTCTAATGCTTTTGCTTGATGTTATCCTGGAATGCCCCAAAGTTTAAAGTTAGATGGATAAGGCACTTATATTCAGTTATCTTCTCAAGGATGTTTTTATGCTTATATATAGGAGTAGCCACTATTCTTTCTCTATGTTAAGTCATGAATATGAGCAGAAATTGTGTTACCAACAGATCTACATGACTCCATATCCCAAACTTCTTGTAACTTAAATCTGATGCTGAATATGTAGTAGAGGAATCTCTTTAAAACCTTGATCATCCAAATTACTGACCTGTAAATCTGAATTTTCCTCCTGGGCATTGTCTTCCCTTTATTTCTTTAGTGATAGCTGGTTTTCCATCTTGTTATACTTTCTTCTAAGATATGTATACTGTCCTGTTTAATACCCCCCCCCCAAAAAAAATCTAATTCTTACTGGCTTAATTCTTTAATAAAGGCATTTATGTGGAAGTTGGAGTTGTTTCTGGAGTTTTTTTTCTTCAGCTTGGAGGGTGGCCTAACATGTCTACCAGAACTCTTGGGCATGGACACTTCCATGGGTTTTATGGAGATTATGGAAAAACTTTGGAAAGGCTGGGAGGTTCTTCTTTTCCATATGTGAATTTGTGAAGCAGGATGCTCATGTCTTTTAAACTGGGAGTTATTCAATTATACAGGGGGATGTTGATGTTAGTGTATCTACATCTGATAGATCTGACAGGTAATGAGGCTGATCTGATTTAATTTAGGTGCCATCTGAGTCTTAAAATCTGGGCGGCTCACTATATAACAAAAACAAAAAGGTACAACAAAATTCAAAAACGTCGGAAAATACACACACACATGCCACCTCCAAAACCAGGTAAAGAATAAGATGGTGAATCTAACAGTAAAATTCATAGGAGGCTGCATTCAACCCTTGTGCAATGCGCCTGAGAAGAAGAAACCCTTCCACAGACCCCCAATTTATATTAACCAACGATCTGGAAGGTGAAATATTAGGAGAGAAAATGATAATGCTCAAGGCTAGCACATATGAGGGAAATTTAAATCTCCCAGTTTAAAACTATCTCTAGGACATTCTCTTCTCAGCTTAACCCTCCTCACAGGAGGGTTAGTTAGTGGTTGTGGGGCAATTAGGAAAAAAAAATTATTGAATCTATTCACTGTCTTGAGTTATTTTTAAAGCTAATAATGGTGGAAAGCCAAATAAACAAGCGAGCTTGCCCACAAGTAAACCCTTCTTTTCCCCCCCTTTGATTAGACCAAGGCTGTCGAATAAGCCCTGATGAAATGTTACTTTAGCCAACATCTGCTTCTCATTATGTTCACAAGAAAAAGGACCCAGTTATGAGTACACTACCTTCCTTTTGGTTTCCTAAGTAATGCTATAATCAGTTATATTTAATGGATCAAAAAGTGCAGACACAAAAGGTTCAGCTTAGAGATTGGTTTTGCTATTTATATATGTAATTGCAGGGGAAAAAATATCTCTGGAAGAAACCAATGTTTCTAATTTCTCAATTTTTGTTCTATAGTCCAACCTGATGCAGTTGTATGGAATACAGGACCCTGATTTTGGTTTCTGTTAATTGTTTTACTGGGCTGGTACTATAATATGTCAAAATGATAGCCACAGCACCACAGTTTTAAATATTATCAACTTAAAATTAGAACTGGCTAAACTCTCACAAGATGCGACACTTGACATTTTGTGATATTCCACCTCCCAGTCTCAGGCTTTGCAAATGAAAAAAGAGGAAAGGAGGAAGGCGATTACTATGCTGGGTTTGAAATACTGAGTTGTCACAGATGAAGTTCATCTCTGCTTGCTTCCTCTTGATTCCAGAAGAAACAGTTGGAAAATCATTTCCTTTCATGGACCTGCAATTAAGAGTGGTGAGGTGAGAGTTCCCTCTAGTGGACAAATGAAACCACAGCCTCTCACCCAAAATAACAAGGCTACAACTTTGTGGGAGTTTCAGCTCTAATGAAGCTGAGCCAGAAATACAGGTCAACTTTACACTATTGGTGACATTGGCCCATATTTTACACTGGGGGTGATCCATATTTTCACGTGTTAGTGTCCTATGTTTCAGTCTTAAACATGCTAGCTGAAATTTATTTTTCATGCAAAATATTCATGCAAGCTTGCCTTAAGTCTTTTTCACATTATAGCCTTCAACTACTTGTTTCTCATTCATAAACTGGCTGATAATGAAGGCAATAAAAAAAATCATTTCTAGATTAATTAAAATAATTGCAATTATTTCCTCCATTTGTCCACAGTGATGGCCAGCTGTTCTGCCCAGACTGTGGTTAACAAAGTCCCCAATTAATGGATTCCGCTCCCACACAATCTGGTAAAGTAAGTGTCAATTGCTTTTCATTCTATGCCAATGTCTTTTGGAGACTGGTAAGAAGGGGAAAAAATGAAGCTGCTTCCAGTTATCTGGTTCTGTAGAAGAAACTTGGCAAAACACTGTTAATGTCACCCAGATAAAACAAAGAAATAGCCAGCTTTTCAGGATGACTTTCATGAAGATATGTAAGATCTTTCACTAAGATGACAGTGGGTGAAACATATTGTCACCACAATAGACAGATAATATTCAGAAATGACTCCCTAAATCACTGAACTTTAAGAAGGAAGAGAAGGTAGAGAACAACAAGACTTGAAAGAATCTATTCTTACAGGTAGTCCTTGAGTTTTGACCATTAAAGCCTGTCACATGGTCATAACTTGTAATAGTAATAAATCAGATTCCCCACATGACTGACACAGTTTTACAACAGCTTTTGTGGCAGTCATTAAGGAATGTCATAATTGTTAAATGAACACTGTGGTCATAAGGCAATCTGGACAAAAAAGCTGGCCTGGGACAAAATGTTCATAAAATGCATCCATGTGACTACAGACCACAGCAAATGGGCATAAATAAGGCCCAGTTGTTGAATGCCTGAAGTGTAATCAGATGACTGCAGCGGGGAGCATCCAATCATCAGAACTCTGAATCCGGGTCATAAGTTCACTCAGGTAGATCCATCGTAACTGTGAATGGTCACTAAGCAAACAAGGGAAGTCAAGGACTAGCTGAATAGCCAATCACAATCAATTAATTTTAGCTTTCCTGTAGAGTTGATGTCTTGGTCTAGTTCACGTGATGGCGCTGAACCATTCCACTACTAGACCTGTTCGAAAACAGCAGCCCATAAGGCAGAGGGTAGAGCTGAGAAGAATACCCACCAGCCAAATGGAATGGAGGCATTTGCACAAGTCAGAATCAAGTGCTGCAAGTGGACTGGACTGCCCTACTTGTGTTCACAGAAGGGGGGGAAATGCTGCTTTCAATGCCCAGCAAGAACCGCAAGGGGGAATCGTCTTCTCAGTAGACTAGAGATGGATTCTGTGTGATGTCAGCCCTTCCTGTCTCTCCAACAGTAGATAGGAGGAGCAGATCAGCTCTTATTTATTCAACTCTTTCCTATTGGCTTTCACATATTTGGCTGTGTTGTGCAAACTTTTGGAGTCTTTTGAGGACCATTAGAGGCAGATATTGAAGGCTATTCCCAGTATTCATCATGGAGTGGATTTCCCTTCCTGCCTTCCTAGTCCACCTTGTTTGCCCAATGAACCAACAGACTGGTGTCAATCTGCTTTTAACTAGTACTGTTTCTAGGAGAAAGATGCTACGCTCCATGGCATAGGGCCTAACTATTTTCGAGACCGCCTGCTGCTACCGACGACCTCCCACAGAGCGCTCCCCGTGCGCTCCCACAGAGAGGGCCTCCTCAGGGTGCCATCAGCCAAACAATGTAGGCTGGTGACCCCCAGGGGGAGGGCCTTCTCTGTGGGGGCACCTACCCTCTGGAATCAGTTGCCCCCAGAGATAAGGAGAATCCAAGACCTCAGCGCCTTCCGCCGTGCCCTTAAAACCCATTTTTTCCAGCAAGCCGGGCTGGCTTAAGAAGAAATTTTAAATGTTTTAATTGGTTTGTGATTTTTAATTTTTGGGCCAAATTTATATATATATTAATTGTTTTTTAATATTTGTATTTTATGTTCTTAATTCTGGCTGTACACCGCCCTGAGTCCTCAGGGAGAAGGGCAGTATATAAATTGGAAATAAAATAAAATAAATAAATATAAATATAAGCAAATTTCATGCCTGCTTGGCTAAATATGTAGATGAAAAGAAAATGGAAATTTTAGAAATTCAGGATTTCAAATTCATGACATGAGAGCATTTGGGGTCATCCAACTAACTGGATGGTGGCAAGTCAAGGTAGATACAATGGAAATCTCTCTGGAAAAATATCTATCCCTACAATCATTCAGTTATTTTCAGATGTTAAGGCTTGGAGACAAGGAAAAAAAAAAAACCAACACCACCAGAAAAAGAAGATTTGTTGTATATTAAAACATTTATAATTGTCCTTTGCCAGGACAGTGTGCAAATGGGATGGAAATAAAACATAATGTAATATCAAAGTATCTCATCCACATTAGCCTGTGTACTTGTGGGACTTCCTATCTCCCATAATATCTAAGAGGCTGATGCAATCTGACAGGGTTGGTGCACTTCAGATGCCTTGGTTTAAATAATTCCATCTATTGGGATCCTGGAAGTGAGCCTTCTCTGAGGCACAATCAGTCCTTCAAGGCAGCTCAGACAGGAAAATAAAACCACGAGTATTAGCATACCTTTATTGTGGGTTACACTAACATAATCTTGCAAATCTGAGAGCAGTTCCTCCCTTCCCCTGCCTTTACTTTCCAGAGAACTAGAGAGAATCCCTCCTAAAATAGTTTCCCTGCCCCCCCACCCCCTCCTTTGGACTTAGATTTCTCTTAATAGACCATTGTCTAGCTGTGGCTTTTCTTCCTGTCTCCTAAGATGTCATGATAAGTGGAAATGAACCACAGCCTACACCAGGGGTGGGTTCCAAATCCCGTCGCTACTGGTTCGCTCACTCACGCACTCTTTTGTGCGCATGCAGTGCTTCTGCACATGCACAGAAGCAGCCAGGCAGGTAGGCGGAGTCTCCCGCCACTACCGGTTTGCCCGATCCGGTGTGAACCGGTAGTAACCCACCACTGACCTATACCAGGGATGAAGAACTTCGGTCTTTTTAAGACTCGTGGACTTCAACTCCCAGAATTCCTGAGCCAGCCATGCCGGTAAGGAATTCTGGAAGTTGAAGTTCAGAAGTCATAAAAGGGCCAAGGTTCCCCATCTGTGGCCTACACTATGGTTGTTGAATGTAAATTGAGTCTGAAAGAGGGGAGGTGTCTCAGGAAGAATCCGCCCTATTTTTGGGAGAATAAAAGTAATGAACAGGAGGGATAATCTCAGACCTGCAAGGTTCTGCTGATGTGACCTTACAATAAGATTGAGGCAGAATTCATTGTGTTGCTTCTTGTCAGAATTACCTTGAAGGGCTAATAGGCTGTTCCAAACAGCACCTTCTCTTGGGAATAAGGTTCCCCCTGAGATTCAAATGGCCCCACCCTAGTGGTGTTTTAAAGGGCCCTGAAAACTTGGCATTTGATCCAGGCCTTTGATGGATGTGACTGTAGCCCCCTTTTTCTTTTTTTTCTTTGCTCCCATCTGCATTTGTTATCTCTGCCATCTTTGATCTGTTTTGCTTTTGTGCTGGTTTTTTGTATTCATGCTTTTAAGAATTTGTAAACATCTCGGAGTTGCTGAGAGTCTGGAAGTATACAGATTTAATAATAAATAAATAAGAGCACTACTAATGCTCAATATGACATGATGCTTCAGTTAATATAGTTGTGCAAACAAAATGACTTTTATCAACCCTGAGAAATTAGTGCCATAGAAATGATCATGTATTTCTTCACATGTAGTTAAAATATACTAACACAATATTATAATAATATTATAATGAAACTGAGTATTGAAAGAAACCATACTACAGGTAGTCCTCAACTTATGACCACAATTGAGCCCAAAATTTATGTTGCTAAGTGAGAAATTTGTTATGTGAGTTTTGCTAAATTTTATGACCTGCCTTGCCACATTTGTTAACTGAATCACTGTAGTTGTTAAATTAGTAACATGGTTGTTAAGTGAGTCTGGTTTCCCTATTGACTTTGCTTGTCAGAAGGTCACAAAAGGGATCACATGACCCAGGGATGCTGCAGCTGTCATAAATGTGAATCAGTTGTCAAATATCTGAATATATAACATGTAATCATGAGAATGCTGCAATGGGCATAAGTGTGAAAAATGTTCATAAGTCATTTTTTTCAATGCCTTTGTACTTTCAAAATGTCACTAAATGAACTGTTGTAAGTCAAAGACTACCTGTATTAGAAATATAACATTCTGATTCATAAACAAAGCTAAGAAAACTGTGTAGCTCAATGTTATCTCTTCCTGAAATAAAGAAATCACAATAATCCTATCTGTCTTCATCTCTTTTATGTTTAATTAAGTTTGCTTGCTTTAGAGATCCTTATTACAGAATCTTGGTTAATAAGCTCATATCCATTTCCCTCATTACTGAAAATTATGCTAAGGCCACCTGTCAGTAACAACACTGAGTGGCAGGAATAGTTCTGTGGAGGGGAGAGCTTGATTTTTAAAAAGTAAAAAAATCTGACATAGCCACTCTCTGTTATTCTCTTGTTATTCTCCCTACAGAGATGAGGGAAGACATCAGATTCAGAAAATCACCCTTTATTTCATCTTAGAATTATGGGGCCGATTAACTATGGAATCAAATTAGTCACAAAGTTCATAACAAATGAACTGAGTCTCCCATTCAAATCCACGAGTCCGCTTTAGAAGAAGTTGGGAACAGTCCCCAATTCCCTGAGTAAAAACATTTAACTGGAGCAGGATTGAAAAATGATTGCTAGGAGTGACTTCTAGGGCCTTAGCATAAGGGAGAAAGTTCCTAGAGATAATCATATAGTCAACAGCATTTATTCTGGAGCCAGACAGGTAGATTAATTCAGCTAGATGATCACTAAGGAGCCATGGTGGCGCAGTGGTTAGAATGCAGTATTGCAGGCAAACTCTGCCCACAGCCTGGAGTTCAATCCTGATGGGGCCCAAGGTAAACCCAGTCTTCCATCTTTATGAGGTTGGTAAAATGAAAACCCAGATTAGTGTGGGCAGTATGCTGGCTTTATAAGCTGCCCAGAGAGTGTTGCAAAAGCACTGTGAGGCAGTATATACCGTATTTTTCGGTGTATAAGACGCACCTTAATTTTGGGGGAAGAAAACAAGAAAACAAGAATTCTACCTCTGCCTACCAGCATTTTGGAATGGTCTGGGGGGAATTTGCCTGGCAGCTTCGGGGAACAAGGCATGTGCCACGATTTGCGGCTGGTCACCCCTCTGGCCGCTCAGCAGGCAGCTTAGGGCAGGCAATGGCCGCAATGACTTCACTCCCCTGCAATGTGAGGAGCTGCCGCCTAAGCCCTCTCTGGGCCCAGGAGCCGAGCAAGCCTGAAACGCAGCTCTGATTATTGCGTTGGGGAATCCAGGCAGCGGTGGCTGGAAAGGAGGGGCGTTTTACTATAGGAGCTCCTATTCGGCTTGCTCGGCTCCTGGACGCAGAGATGGCTTAGGCGGCAGCTCCTCACACTGCACGGGAGTGAAGTCATTGCGGCCATTGCCTGCCCTAAGCTGCCTGCTGGGCGGCCAGAGGGGTGACCAGCCGCAAATCGTGACACCTGCCTTGTTCCTGCCAGGCAGATCCCACCCCCAGACTGTCCCGAAGAGGGTTGTTCCTCAGGCTGTTCCCCGACCCAGATCTCTGCTGCCTGGAACTGCCCGAAAATGGCCGAAGGGTGGGGGCTGGTGGGTGGGCGGGACTACATTCGGCGTATAAGACGCACCCAGATTTTCACCTCCTTTTTGGGGGTCTTATACACCGAAAAATACGGGTAAGTCTAAATGCTATTGGTATTGATACTTTCAGAGCAGGGGTGGGTTCTACTTACCTTTACTTCTGGTTCGCAATGGGGCAGCACATGCTCAAGGTTGACTCAGCCTTCCATCCATCCGAGGTAGGTAAAATGAGGAGCCAAATTATTGGGGGCAATATGCTGACTCTGTAAATCACTTGGAGAGGGCTGTAATGCACTGTGAAGTGGTATAGAAGTTTAAGTGCCATTGCTATATGAAAGTTTAAATTAAAGATGGATTGAGCTAGGCAGAGACCTGCAAAATCTGATTTCTGATTTTTTAACCAGTGGGTGAAGAAGAATCAGGATTGGGAGGCAGAGCTTTGTGAAACCTGCATTGAAGTGCCACAGTTCAGAGTTCACAATTTGCTAATTAAAGAATGAAAGGAAATAGAGCCACAAATCTTCCAATAATTTGGACTACTGCTAATCATCAATTCTCTATTCTGCCTATCAAGGCACTCCATGTGCCTTGCTAAATTTTCCTAGTTGAGTCAAGCCTGAGGGAAATTAATTTTAGCACTGCACATTATAATTTAAAACTGGTGAATTTGCAAATCAGACGTTGTAGAAGCTTAGAGAATTCAGAAAACCAGAAGCTGAATTGTGTCTTTTACAAGAGGACACCAGCCAAAAGAAGAAGAAAAAAATTGAGTCATCCAGATGAAACTAAGAAGTGGGCATCTAATCACTAAATCATATCTTGACCTTAATTGTGCAGGATGAGTTAGTTATAGTAAAAAAAACAAAAACAAATTGAAGTCTCTATTCAAGGAGATACAGGTTGTCCTTCACTTATGACCACAATTGAGCCCAAAATTTCTGTTACCAAGTGAGACAGTGGATAAGTGAGTTTTGCCCTATTTTATAACCTTTCTTGCCATAGTAGTTAAGTTAGTAACATAGTTGTTAAGTGAATCTGGCTTCCCTATTGGCTTTGCTTGTCAGAAGCTCTCAAAAGGCTGCCATGTGAACCTGGAACACTGCAGCCATCATAAATATGAGTCAGTGGCCAAGTGTCTGGATTTTGATTATATGACCATGAGGATGCTGCAATGGTCTTAAGTGTGAAAAATGGTCATAAGTCACTTTTTTTCAGTGCACTGGTAACCTTGAACAGTCACTAAATGAATGGTTGTAAGTCAAGGACTATCTATATAGCACTCCAGAAATAGAGAAGGAAAGTGGTGGGATATAGGGAGATTCTATGGTTTCTATGATTTCAAACAATGGCTTGGAAAAGAATTTAGTATTCTTTTCATGCTTTTTCCACCTGGGTATCTTCCTCTCACCTAGTTCCCACAGCCTATCTTTTCTTTTGGAACCATTTCGCATGTTGAGAAGATTTTTCTCCTTGAATCAACTTTGGACTCTTCCTTTTGGCATTTTTCTACCTGCTGCATAAATTGAAACCTACTGGAACAAATCTCTCCCCATTTATGGCCTCTTCAGAGAAGGCCTCATGTGCTCCATCTGTCATGCCTAACTATTTATACCTTCACACAAATACACTGCACAAAGCTCCATGAAAACATGCATTTATACACTGTTAACACTATGAATCTTTTTCCATCTGGGAGCAGGCAAAGCTGTCGGCTCAGGAACGCATGTTTTCTTATTAGCTGCTGCTTGTTTAATTTTATTACTAGCAAGTTCTAAATGGAACCTTTGCCTTAAATTCACCTTATACTGTTGAAAGTTAGTGCAGTTGTGGGTTCAATAACAAAAAAAGACATCTAGGGTTCTTCCTGTCCTTAAAGCACCAGAGATCCACCATCTCAAATTCACGCATCACACTGAGTCTGGATTGCAGTGGGGTAGGTAGTCAGGGGATCCCACTCACAAAGAGATAACTTTTGTTGATCAAGTTTTATAGCCCTTTAACAGTTCCCATCTCCCCTCCACCCCCAGAGTTGTTTAGTTTAGGCACAGCAAGAGAAAGTTATACATTAATGAGGAATTAAGTGTCTAGTAGGTATTGGGCGCCTGCAAGGATGAAAGAGGAAAATCATTATCTAATTTGGATTAAAGTGGAAGATTTGAATTAAAAAGGTACATCAGTCACAGTATAGTGACTCAATTTACAACCAAAGTTACAACAGCATTGAAAAAAGGGACTTAGGTGGGTCCTCACTCTTATGACTGTGACAGCATCCACACAATCATGTGATCAAAATTAGGATGCTTGATAATCGGCATGTGTTTGCAGTGGTTGCAGAATCCCAGGGTCATGCAATTGTCATTTGTGACCCTCTCAGCTGGCTTCTGACAAGTCAATGGGGGAAGCCGGATTTGCTTAATGATAACGTGATTCACTTAACAGCCAACGCACTTAACAAACTGCCTTGCTTAGCAACAGGAATTTTGGTTCCTAATTGTGGTCATAAGTTGAGGACTACTTGTATCCACGAGGACTACAACATGGAAAAAGGAAGGTTGCATTTACTTTCTAAAATGTGTAAGATGGTCAAGGTGCAGCCTAGAGCAGGGGTGAAATGTAAAATTTGTTACTACCGGTTCTGTGGGCGTGGCTTGGTGGTGGGGGTGGGGGTAATGTGACTGCGTGGGCGTGACTAACTTTTTTTTTTTTAACTTTTCAAAGCATTTTTTCTGATGCTTTAAAAAACCTCTCTGCCGATCAGGAACTCAGCTGGGATCGTCAGAGACTTTTCAAAGCATTTTTTTTACCACGTCTTCGGCCAAGAGGTTGCAGAAAAAAATGCTTTGAAAAGCCTCTGATGATCCCAGCTGAGCTGCGTGATCATCAGAGGCTTTTTTTTTACTTTTAAAAGCATTTTTTCATTGGAAGAGGTTGTAGAAAAGATGCTTTTAAAAGTAAAAAAAAAAAAAGCCTCTGATAATCGTGCGGCTCAGCTGGGCATGGTGGGGGGGGGGAAGGGATTTTTGCTACCGGTTCTCCGAACCACCTGCGGCCATCGTTACAGGATTGGGCGATCCGATCTGAACCAGGAGCATTTCACCCCTGGCCTAGAGGGGAAGATGGAAACAGATAATCAGGGTATGACTGCAAAGATTAATGATTGAAAAGCAAGCAGCCAGTGGGGAGGCGCTAGCCAGAAAACTATTAGGGGCCAGAATCACAGGAAAGTGGGCATTACAATTAATTCATTATTTTTAGGTCCTGTATAAAGGGCTATTTATTACTGCCTCCTCCCTTTCTAAATGAAAAGGATGAGGGTGCTGAGGAAGCTTCTAGTGGATACAATTACGCCCTGGTCTATGAGGACTTCAGTTACTGATTTAATTCCTTCTTTAGCTTCTGGGTTTAAAGGATATAGCATTTACCTAAAAAATGGCTTTGTGAGGTCAATTTGAATGTTAACTGCTCTATGTCTCATTTAATTAGAATGTTCTCCCCCCCCCCTCATAGAATATCTGGAGCTTGTTTCAAAGCAGAATCATTTGCAAATTCAAGATGACTAAAAAAAAAAGTGTGTATAGTCAAGGCTAGGGTTTTCCCACTTGCAATGTATGGCTGTGAAAGTTGGACCATAAGAAAGGCTGAGTGCCAAAGAATTGAGGCCTTTGAACTATGGTGCTGGAGAAGACTCCTGAGAGTCCCTTGGACTGCAAGGCAATCAAACCGGTCAGTCCTAGAGACCAATCCTGACTGCTCTTTAGAAGGCCAGATCCTGAAGATGAAACTCAAATACTTTGGCCACCTAATGAGAAGGAAAGACTCACTGGAGAAGAGCCTAATGCTGGGACAGATTGAGGGCAAAAGAAGAAAGGGACAATAGAGAATGAGGTGGCTGGATGGAGTCACTGAAGCAGTCGACGTGAGCTTAAATGGACTCCAGAAGATGGTAGAGGACAGGAAAGCCTAGAAGAGGAACGTTGTCCATGGGGTCACGATGGGTCGGACACGACTTCACAACTAACAACAACAATCCTCCTGAAGGGACATTTCAGGTTGAACCATTGTTTTTTTCTTACGCTGGGAAATGCAATATTTTGTGCCTCCTAAATGGCACAAGAGATCTCTTCCAAGAGCATTTAGAAAAAAGGGATTTAGGAGAAAGGCTTGTTGATGAGCAATAGGTCCTATAGAGACAGTGAGCAGTTTCGAGAATGGATGTGGAATAAGTGGACATTCCAACTGTCTTATGCCACAGAAGAACATTTGGGAATTCTGTAAAGTTCTGACCGTAGAATGAAAAGTGCTATTATTTGAAAAGAAAGTTGATTTAGTGTAGTGGTTGAGGCACCAGGCTGGAAACTTGGAGAGAGTGTATTCTTGTCCATCCTTTGCAATAAAGCCAGCTGGGCCAGGCACTCTCTTTGAACCCCAAGAAGCAAGGAAGGGCAAACCATGTTGCCAAGAAAATTGCATTGACTTGCCAAATGTGAATATTGACTTGAAGGCACATAGATTAAAGAAGAATCCAGGAGGTAAGGAACCATTCATAGAACATAGAATAATAGAATTGAAAGGGGCCTTGTCCAATCCCTTGCTCAAGCATTCTGGACAAATGGCTGCCCAATCTCTTCTTGAAAACCTCCAGTGATGGAGGATCCACAACTTACAGAGTTTCACTTATTAATTTTTCTCACTATCAAGAAATGTATCCTTAGTTTTAGGTTGGATCCAGTGGGAAAATCCAAATTTTTTTTACTACTGGTTCTGTGGGCATGGCTTGGTGGGCTTGGCTTGGTGGCCGTGGCAGGGGAAGGATACTGCAAAATCTCCATTTCCACCCCACTCCTGGGGGAAGGATATTGCAAAATCTCCATTCCCACCCCACTCTGGGACCAGCCAGAGGTGGTATTTGCTGGTTCTCCAAACTACTCAAAATTTCCGTTAGCGGTTCTCCGAACTGCTCAAAATTTCTGCTATTGGTTCTCCAGAACCTGCTGGATTTCACTCCTGGTTGGATCTCTTTTTAATCATCTTCCATCCATTACTTCTTGACCTGTCTTCAGGGGCTTTGGAGAATAGGCTGACCCTCTCTTCTTTGTGGCAGCCCTTAGATATGGGAAGACTGCTTTCATATCATCCCTAGCCTTTCTCTTGTTAGACTAGTCATAATTAATCTAACACCATCTTCCTGTGCTGCCATTAACAAAGCCTGCATAGGTAGAAAGGGGTAAAAGAAGATCTCTGTTTTTGGTCATTTTAAACATTTGAACTTGAGAGTCTATTGCAGAGTTTTTCTTTGCTGGTCTAGAGATAAAGAATTTAAAAATAAAAATGCTATTGCCCCTTCTGTTCTGTCTGCACGTGCTGCCAATTCTTTTATCTTTAGTGTCTCTGCTAATCAAATCACCCTCGTGCCGAAATTGCTGAAAAAGAAAGTAAAAGGGTATCTTCATTCCCATGCAGTTCAAAAACCACATTGTATCTAAATCCATGTAGATCAGTGTTTCTCACCCTCGACAAATTTAAGAAGCGTGAACTTCAAGTCACAGAATTATGAGAGTTGGAATTCATACATCTTAAGGTTGCCAAGGTTGAGAAATAGTAATTTAGATAAAAACACCGGGAATGAAGTGCAATCGCTGAAGATAGAGATACTCCATATGCATATACATCAACACTATTTCCAAAAGGGAAATAGCTGTGCAAATAAATCAGAAATCTTCTACTAGGTGATGTCTAAACCACCATCCCAAAGGCAATTTCTTCATACATTGATCAGCATTATCTGAGCTCATAAATCCTGATATTAAAGCATACGATGCAAATAAAAGGTGTTTCTACTCTTGGAAAATTCAGAAATATGATAGGAGTCCTATTTTGTAGAGTTCCCCACATTTTTGGGCTTTGTGGAGTGCTGTGGGGGGGAGGATTCAGCACATGTGCTGTTTGCACAAATGTAGCATGCACGCCAGTGGTGGGTTGCCCCCAGTTCGGACCGGTTCGCAAGAATTGGTAGTAAAACCGGCGGTAGGCATTGCCCACCGCCCCAGATGTCGTCATCAGCGATCTGCAAAACGAGCATGCGTGCGATCCCATCGCGAACCAATAGTAAAGATAGGTAGAACCCACTCCTGATGCACACCCCTGCTTGCCTACAGCTCACGCGAGTGGAGATGTGCGCCTGCGCCCTCCTGCCACTTCCATGGCCCAGTTCCAAAAGGCTCAAGGCTCAATAGCGGGCCGCAGCCTGGGAGCTGGGGACTCCTGCTCTATTGTAACAAAGCAAAGCATATATGTGTGGTAGAAAAATTCAGCAAGATATGCAGCTGTTAAGGGAACACACTGTAGTTCAGAAATTGCAAAACATAAAGACATTATAATTTCATAATGAAGTTCAGGTGTAATTATGCAAAATACTTCCCCATATGCTTGGTACTCTGCCTTCTTTGAGAGAGAGAACAGGAACAGCCTGTATTTGCAGATAGTCCTTGACTTATGAACATAGTTGAGTCCAAAATTTATGTTGCTAAGTGAGACATTTGTTAAGTGAGTTTTGCCCCATTTTATGACCTTTCTTCAACTCCCAGAATTCTCCAGACAGCATAGCATAGCTGGCTGAAGAATTCTGGGAGTTGGTCCACAAGTCTTAAAGCTGCCAAGTTTGAAGACCTCTGCTGTGTACTATATGAAGAAGCCCACATCCCTTCTGTTGTACTTCTTTTACTAAATCCAGTGGGATATACCTGGTTTCTTATAAAACAGTATTTTATTCATTAGCTATGTTATGTTGCAATTCCACAAGGAACAAAAAAGCAACAGACAGTAAAGTATCAACAAAATATAAAAGGAATTTAACTTATCCCTTAGGGAGAGAACATTCTGGGGAATCGATACAAACTGGTATTTAAAATATGAGCACAGAGAACACAGAGACTAACAGGAGATGGATATCTCACAATATCATTTAGCTGTTAAGATGTGCCCCTCAATGCATGCTTTGATATTGCATTTAATCTTTTGGCTTAAAGATAAGAGAATGTGCAGTTTTATTTGCCTTAAGGACCAAAGAGAAGATACACAGTTAGAGGCTGATGGCAGGATATAACCAATCTATGACAGTGTTAAGAGGCAAAATGCCCCTGAACATCAATCTCATCCAACTCACAGCTGGTTCATCCAGATATCCCAATTTCTCTTGACATTTTTGCCCGTGTCCTGAAGGACGAATAGTGGTTTTAGGGAGTGCACAGATGAGAGAAATAAATAAAACTGGTGAACTCCTATTAATTGCCTCAGCTCCTGCAGACTTAGCAGTTCGAAAGCATGCACAAATACAAGTAGGTTAATAAGTATTACTTTGGTGGGAAGGTTAACAATGTTTCATGCACCTCGGCTTACAGTCATGGTGGCCACATGACCACAGGAAGTGTCTTCGGACAAGGGTATCTCTCTCCCCTAAGAAACGGAGATGAGCTTTGCCACCTAGAATCAGATACAACTGGACAGGGGAAACCTTTACTGTGTCTCCTTATTGTGTGTTTTGTGGATCTGCTTTTGAAATGCCTGAAAATTGCATGTGCTTGCAAATGCAAGACATGGAGATTGCATTGTGCCTGCATTGGCTGCCAATTGTCTAACAGGTACAATTTAAAGTATTGATTTTTTTTTGTGGTTTAGGGCCTGATTGAAGGTTCACTTCTCCTAATGGTTATCTGTTCACTTTCTTAGATCATCAGGAAGGATTCACATATCAGACAGAAGGCTGACTATCTGATGTGCAAGACATGACCCTCTTCTGTGTGGCCCACTGCCTAATGCCAGTGTTTCTCAACCTTAGCACCTTTAAAATGCATGGTCTTTACCTCCCAGAATTTTTGGAGTTGAAGTCCATACATCTTAAAGCCATCAAGGCTGGGAAATACTGACATAGACCTACAGAGATTCTGCATTCCCCCACCCCAACTCTCTCTCACACACAGGATTTAGCAATATGGAAATTCTTTCATCGAGCAAGCTATTAAGCAAATTTTCTTGATATTTTTATATTCCATATTATATTGTTGCACACTGCCCTTAATGTTTATTTAGTTAGAAAAGCAGGATATAATTTAATAAATGATGAAAATGTGGGATAGGTTAGAAGTTCATTTATGGGAGATTTTCAAACACTACCAAGTCTAAGACACAATTATGAAAAAGCATGCCCATTTTAATTTCTCCATTTGGCATATGGAAAACTATATAGGCTGGCAAGTATCTGGATGATTATATGAGACAGCATCATGAACACGTAGTTGCCAAGAAAATATAGAAGGGCCAGCTTTTCACAGAATAAGAGATGATTTCTAAAAATTAGTGCCAACTAGTCAGAAGAAGACACAAAAGCAAAACATTGTGGGTTTGGTTTTTTTCCTAAAATTTAATATGTAAACAGAAATATAACAAAGAGGAAACAGTTTCATTTAGTAGCTATAGGATTATAATAGATATAATAAAGAGAAAAATACACAACAGTATCAGAGTTCTCAAAGAAAGTACATTACAATGCAAAGAATTACTAAAAAAAAGTGTGAATTTCTCTTTTAAAAAGAGGGCCAAAATGGCAACACAAGATCTGATGAACTATTGGAGAGGTAGAAAAACATTAAGAAGCGGAGGGAATTATTTTGGTTCCTAATCCCTCTTTATTGATATAGATCAATAATGTTCACATTTTATCTGACTTACAATTATTTCTGGAGCCACAGTGGGCTCCACACAATGGGTGTCCAACCCAGTTACTTATTCAGCAATAATTCCAATAAAATCATATCTTGAAGACCCATTGAACTCAGTTTGAATTAATTCTGAATAGGAGTGAATAGGAATGAGCTGATGGAATCTAATCCTGGAGTTGGGGGGAAGAGTATTCACTTCAGTAGATGCTGTTAGACTGCAAATCCAAACTGACTATTGTTGTTGGATGATCCAGTGGAAGTTGGAGAAGCACAAACATTTACAGAACCTGATGTTCATGAATGCAAACATTCTTATTTTGAATCACGTGGTTTAGGAATAAAAGTTTCTGGTAAATAGATGCCAACTGCAATGCCTTCTCTTGCATACTTCCTGCCTCTTGCCTCTATTCTCCTCCTATTTTATTATTATCCATCTTTTTGCCATTATTCCTATGAACATTTTGAAAGCAGTTATTATTTATTTATTTGTATCCCGTCTTTATAATTTTCAAAAGTAACTTGAGGTAGTGGTGAACATATCTAGCACACCTTCCTCCTATTTTTCCCCAAAATCCATAGCTAGTGGACCTCCACAAACATCTGACTGATCATGTTTATTTATGTATTTTTTTCTTTTATATACCATTTAATCTACTTCTTGCAGACAATAAGGATCCCTCCCTTCAGACTGTACCAGTCTGAAATTATTGACATTGCTACATTCCACATCTCAAGCATGGACTTTGGGAAGCTGCAAGGAAATCCAATGACAGCAGTTTTGCAGTAATTCCTCTAAAGCTGTTGTAAATTTTTCATTGGCAAAAACAGGCATTTCATCCTGCCTATCTACTCAGAATTTTCACCTCCTTTTTTGAAGCTGTGGTACCCCTCTTCACTTGTCCTCCTCCTTCCCAATTGCAAATGAAGGAAAAATTTGACTACTTCCCTGCAGTGTCTAACTGAAACTCTAAAACAATATTTTTCCTTGCTGCAAAACATTGACACCATGATGGAACAAGGAAAGCAAGGCACTGACTAACTGCTTTTTTTTTTAATGTATCTTCCCATTGATTAGGTAAGGAGAATCTTTAGCCAAATCTAAAGAAGGATACACCACACAGATATCTTCTGGACTAGAATGAAGCCACTTCTGATGATATACATGGCAGTCAGTGGCTAAATACATTGAACATTTGAATGCTCTACAGAATTCTTTCTCGAACTACTGTTTCTTGTTTTAAGATATTGATTTTTTTGGCCATTGCTGTTTTTACCACTTTTGGGTGGTAGCATAATTTACTTATCTATGCTTCTCACTGGAACAATATCTGATGCTCTCTAGTTAATGGTCTTCTGCAAAGACCCCTGTGACTGCCACTGCCATTTTGTAGTGAACCAGGGGTAAAAACAGCCAGGAAAATAGATACTGAACAAGCAGAGCAGATCGCACAATTTTTAAAAACAAGGGTTGGCAAACCAAGCTCTAGTAGAAATACAGAAGAAGCACTTTGGAAGGAGAATAGGAACCACAAAACATCTCCACTCCAAGGTGCCTGAACAAATCAACACAGATCTGAATAATTTGCAAAAACCCAAACCAATACAAGAGCAACTATGAGGTCAGAACTGAGTAGCAAAGATCAAGTATTTGCACTGAAAGTTCAAATTAGTTTCTTTATGTGATTGATAATAACTGCATTATAAACTTGAAACATTCCTATATTCAGTGAATTGCTCTTGTTTACAAATAAATATCCAATTATAATAAAACATAATTCAAAATAGGAAAACTTGAATAATTTCTTTTTTGGCTATCTACAATGAATGCATTTTTGCCTAGCATCAAGAGGAAAGAAACACTTATAAAGAAGAAGATATTCTGCCAAGCCAAGCCTTCAAGACATGTTTTTTTTTAAAAAAAAAAAAGATATAAATCATCATTTGCAGGTACATGGTGCTAATTGAAATAACAACACTTTTGAGAAAACTTGTCTAGCACAGACAGTAAATAGACACTTAACTATTTACCTTTTAAATAATGATTCTGGTTTTAAAAACACGCCAGATTATTCAAGGGGAAGATAACTGCAAGATTTTTTTTAAAAGAAATTAAAACAGGAAGAAGAACAACACAGGAAGTGACAGTTCCAAGGAATTCTATTTCACAGTATATGCAGTTTTAAATACACACACATACAGACATATTATATATATATATTTATATATAAGCAAAAATTTTAGAAATGTTAATGTTGTTCACTGGTAACATATATAAATGCATGTAGAAAGGGAAGTGCCTAAATAAATTGTCACTAAAATAGTAACAAAGTGGACTGTTCTGTGGATAATTTCTTATTTGACCATGTATATTATAGCTGTGTTTTAATGACTAATATTATAGAAAGGAACAAAAAAAAAAATCTAGCCCTTGTAATTACCAAGACAAAAAATGCTGGAAGCAAGAATTTAAAGCCAGATAAATGTTACATTTGGGTTGTTTGAGGACACACAGATGGAAGGATCAAAACTGAGGGAATGCAAAGGGCTTAAGCACAGGAGAAATGAACATTAAGTAACATGAAGGGAAAAATGTAAAACAGGATTGGTGTGGGACCGTTTTGCTGTTTGACAAGAAAGCCAAATCCTTATAGGCCCTGTCTTGAAAAACATGGATGCTCCACTTAGACACCAATGGTTTCCTTCATCTAATCCACTTCAAAGGGCCACCTCAGTAGATTACTTTAAATCTATTGTGTATTGATCACAGAGTAAAGCCCAAATCATCACATTCGAAGTGTGGAGGTTGTGGTAACAACAGGAAGGGAAATATGGGATAAATCTGATAAATTTTGGCGAGGTTTTTTGGCATGCTTTCTTTACTTAGCAAATGGGGAAGAAAATGTGGGTTAGAATAATGGTCCCCAAATCATTAATGAGGTAATCTAGAATATATTGTGGCCACATCAGAAAAAGATTGCTATGAAGATGGGCTTCTACATTGACAAAGTGGACATCCTACTAGGCCAATAGCAAAACATTTAATTATTTGGACCCACCCACCAACTGTCCCCAGCATTACCCCTTTCCCCGATCTGTGTGTATTTAATGCCATATGGAAATACTTCCAAAAAGAAGGGGGGGTGAAGTTTGAGCTGCAGTCAATACTTAAATATAAAGCTGCCTCAATGCATTGCTGTCCCCATAATAGTCAACTGAATCAAATTCCCTGAACAGTTCTTGTAGGACATTAAAATTATAGGCCCACCAGATTTGATTACCAGCAGATGGAGTTATTGCTTTACAAAGTATATGCTCTGGTTACAGGAAAGGAAAATCTAACGAGAGAGGTGGCATGGTGTGCAGTAACCGAGTCACCCATGTTAGTCATTTTTTCCAGTTGAAAAAGGAAGTCTTTCCATTCTGAATTCAAATGCAGGGAAGCTTCAGAACCAGTATAGTGAAATTACACAAAGCCTAGCTAAATTACAGTGTGTGCAGCTGTCAGATGTGGTATGGCCACAATTTAATTGTTTTAAAAGAAGGCAAGACAAATTCATGCTTTCTCCAGCATACGGGGCAATCTACCCTAGAGATTAGGGTAGAAAGAGGGAGATCATTTCTGAGTGGTTGGCCGCTGTGTGACACACAGAATCCTGGGCTAACTAAACTAGATCCATCAGGGCTATTAATCTCATCCTTTTACATTGCCCTATCCCTGTTCCAATCAATTTAGGCAGACTCAGCATTTTTCCAAGCATTATTTAAGATGTGGAAAAATCAGAATTAGGACAGGGGCAAAATAAAGAAATGAATGCATATAAAAGGATTGCTAGAAATGCCCTTCCAGATCTGGCAGTGAAAAGCTGAGCCCGAGGTCTTACCCTTGGTCTGCAGAGGCTTCTGCCACCATTTAACAGCTGCCATAGTATGTGAGGTAGTGGTAATTGCTCTCTCAAGAACCCTAGAATCATGAAGCATTGAACCTAGCATTATGGCAAAAGCCAAATTGGAGAGAAACTGAATGGTCTATCACGGGCATTTCTCCAACCCAACAGAATCCCACTGAAGGCAAAGTTGGCACAACCAAGGAACTGAGTCAGCCATCCTCAACACAAGGAATTCTTAATAATGGCTGTGTTGCCTAGGGAATCCTGAAGTTCACACATTTAGATAGTGTAGGTTGAGAGGCCTGCATTGAATGGATATAGAAATTGTGGGGAAGAGATTTATGGCATGCATCAGCGTGTATTACAGGCAGTCCTCAATTTACAAGCACACAAATTTCTGTTGCTAAGCGAGACGGTTGTAAAGTGAGTTTTGCCCCATTTTACAATCTTACTTGCCACAATTGTTAAGTGAATCACTGCAAGTGTTAAGTTAGAAGCACAGTTGTTAATTGAATCTGGCTTTTCCACTGACTTTGCTTGTCAGAAAGTCACAAAAGATTATCACATGACCCTGGGACTCTGCAATTGTCATAAATATGAACCACTTGCCAAATATACAAATCATATTGATACTGCAATGGTCGTAAGTGTGAAAATGGTCATAATAGTCACTTTTTTCAGTGCCATTGTAACTTTGTTCACTAAACAAATGGTTGTAAGTCAAGGAATACCTATACAATTATTGTGAAGCAGCAGTGATTTGGATCAATGATTAATACAGGCCAGTCCTTTGCCAATGTGGGCATTTGTCAGATGTATAGATTTCAACTCCAAGAATTTTCCAGTCAGCATGATAGGACTGAGAATTATGGAAGATGAAATCCATAACTTGGAAAAGTACCTAGATTGATTAATACTGAAATAATTATGTTTAATTTGACAATCAAGCATCTTTGTGTCAGTTTCTGGAAGGCTGGTAGGATAAGGATGAAATCTCAGTTGAATGTAGGAAATTTTATTTAAAGCTGTTGGGTTTAGCTAGATCATTGATCCACCTTGTCTGTTATAAGTTTCCAAAAATTTCAAGCAAGAAATTTTGCACCATTTTTACAAATAATACCACAGAGTGTAAACATAATTACCATTGTACTTAGCCCCATTTTATAGATAGCAAAACTGAGAAAAGCACTTGCTTCTTATCACTGCCCTAGTGTTTCCAGGCCATTAGGTTCCAAACCAAAGTTCCTGCCAAAAGACCAATCATTCATATATTCCCACTATAAACTTTTTATGGATGTATCCATAAATTCCCTTAAAATGTGGGCAAGGTATTCTGCCCTGGTTCAACAATCTCAGTGAGCAAGACATCCAGTTATCTCAGGCGGACAAGTTCTTTTGGCAATATCAGAATTGTGGTCCATTTAGAAAAACAGGGGTTTTGGCAGTGAGTTAGCTGTGACTGGAGAAATATCCTTCTCATCTCACAATGGTTGAATTACAAAAGAGAGGATCAGGAGTAGCAAATCTAGCAAGGCATTGTAGGTATTGCGTAGCTCTGCTCCACTCCTCCTCCAATTCTGTGTTCACCAGATTGAATTCATATTTAAACAACTTACTGTAAAAAAAAGAGAGAAGGAGATGAAGGACATCCATTCACTTATGGCAATAAAAAAAAAATTCCTGGCAGGCTGAAGGTGTTCTGAAACAGAATGAGAAGACACCTTTTCTTTAGAATAGAGTGAAGCCAACTGAATTTAATCTACACAGCCTAGACACTTGAGTAAGGTTGATGGTTGAAAAGGGACTTGGGCACATTAAAAAAAAAAAAGTCTAGGGTCCCCTGGCAAAAATGGAGATAGTAGAAGGTGGGGAAAATCAAGGCTCAGAGGCTATGGACAGGAGAGGGGAACTCCTTTCTAGTAAACCCAGCTGACAGGAACCCACTGTGGTTCATTGTACAGCTTCTGCAAGGCCACCTGAAGTTGCTGGAATGTCCGCTCCATATTATCATTCACTAAGCAGAGATCAAAGTAATGCCCATAGCCTCGCTGGATTCGGCAGCTCTCATCCACAGTTCGCTTCAGGTCAGCATCCTGGTTAAATATATAAAAAAGCAGAGCAGGCTGTAAATAAGAGGAATGTATCCATTGGTAGGTTTCATACCATTCTGAAGAGCAAATATACAAATACTGTACCGCAATCCGTAAAATAAACATATATGCCTCTCTTTTTGTGTATGATATGTATGTATAAACACCTAGGCATGCATATATACATATATACATACAATACCCCCTCTCCAAACTCATAAAAGAGATAAAAATAAAATTCTGATTTCATTCGTGTGTAAAACAGCCTCAATCATTTTGCACCATCACTTCACCCACTGAAGCTTTCAGCCTTGCAAATGTTAAATGTAGCTTCTGGACTAATAAAACGTAAAGCCACCCTTGCTATAGGCCACTTAATTATAATCACAGCTCAAGTCAGGGAAAGTGTGTGGGGGTGTGCAAGAGGAACTGCACAGGACATTCCCTTCCTCCTCCCTGCTCTTCCCTTCCTAGGAGGTAGATAAATGGTGGCTGCTGGGGGTGGGAGAGGGAGCAAGGGATTGCATGAATGGCTGGGAAACTATCATGAAACATTAAAAATTGGGATCATGTGATCAGGTTCCAGCATCATTAATTTAGTCATTTGGGGTCTCTTTGTTGACAAGGTTTTGCCTTATAATGCACCAATCTGCCCGATTAAAGGTTACAACACAAGTGTGTTAGTACTATATAAAGTTACAGAATTTAGCATGGGTAGTTAGCTCCATTCTCAAACTTGTCATTTTTTCTCACTTCCATAATTCTGAAATCTTCTTGTGGAGACTCACCGTGAGTTGCTTAGTAGCTACACCACTTTCCAAAGCTGCTTTGTTCATAGCTCGTAAAGTCTCAAAATCTGGTGCTTCAATGAACACCACATATGGGACGAACTCAGCTGTCCTCAACACCTTCACAGCCTATCCAACAAAGAGAATAATTGCTATTACAGATTCCCATCTTTCCAAACCACTAGCATAGAAATATCATTCATTCTTTCTGTAGTCACACATTTATTCTGGGTTTAACCTGATTGCAGAATTAGTCCATTTTCCAGGTTAGCACAACACTAATTCAGTATCCTGAGGACATACAAATAAACCAAGCTTGACACCAACTTAGCGAACAGCTGTTTCTCCATGTATGTTAGGAGAGAAATGTGTAGAAATATGATTTGTACAGTAACATGAACATGAGGCAGTGCAATTGTCAACATTTCAACAATAAGAGAAAACTGAATTTGGGGAAACCCTATTTATCGGTCATCATTAGGATTGTTACAATTGAAGAATTTGGCATATTAAGAGTTATATAGATTTACTCAGTGGTAAAATCCAAATTTTTTAACTACTGGTTCTGTGGGCGTGGCTTGGTGGGTGTGGCAGGGGAAGGATACTGCAAAATCCCCCATTCCCTCCCACTCCTGGGAGAAGGATATTGCAAAATCTCCATTCCCATCCAACTCTGGGGCCAGCCAGAGGTGGTATTTGCTGGTTCTCCGAACTGCTCAAAATTTCCGCTACCAGTTCTCCAGAACCTGCTGGATTTCACCCCTGGATATACTTAGATTTCTAAAAATTACAGAAACCCAAAGTGTCTCAAATCCTGTAAATAAGACAAATCTCTACCTAAGTAACCAGTGGATAATGGGAAAGATTCCCTACCTGTGGGTTAACATCCAGGATACACATTTTGCCTGACTCCACAACCTCATGGATGGAGTCAATCTTAGTTCCATAGAGGTTCCCCTCATATTCACCATGTTCCAAATAGCGGCCTGCTTTGATATCTCTCTCCATCTCACTTCTAGTCACAAAGCTGTAGACTTGTCCAGTTTTTTCATGCTCCTTGGGCCTCCGTGAGGTGTCTGCCAGAGATAGATTAAGAAACTGGGTTTAGTTAGAACAGACTTTGGAAATCTTTTTAGCCTGTCATAACTAAATATAACTTTACAAAAAAATTTTTTTTAAAGTGACATAATTTTATGATGCCACAATTTTTGGTATTTTTGAGCAGCGTGATGGCCTGATGGTAAAGACACTCGTTTCCCACTCGGAAAATTGAGAGTTCAATTCTAGGTAGAGACAGATATTTCCCTCTCAAAGCACATAGAGAAAATATCTGTAAGTATCATGTTTCCCCAAAAGTAAGGCCCTGTCTTATATTTTTTTGAACCCTGAAGTAAGCACTTGGCCTTATTGCCATGAGCTCAAAAGCCCAATTGCCCTTATTATCAGGGGATGTCTTATTTTGGGGAAAACAGGGTATTAGGAAGGGCATCCAGCCAGTAAACACTCAGCTCCATTCAGTCACCTAAACTCTACCCCGAATTAAGGGATTACAGGTCGTAAAAAAGAAGAAAAAAATGTTGATGTTTTCATGAAACTGCAACAGGTACCACTTCAGAGTCCAAAGGTTCTCATTTCATGAGTCTGAAGATGGAGATGATCTCTAACTCCTAATCATGATGAAAAGTTAGAACTCATGCAGAATTCTCTTCCCAACCCCCTTTGATCCAATCCCAGAAGAAAACTCTTCACATGGTCCTGGATCTTCTTTTGTTCCTCTGTATCTCTATGTACTACAAATCCTTCACTGGGTTTCTATAAGAATCAGGACTTAGTACAGGTAGTCCTCAACTTATGACCACAATTGAGCCAAAAATTTCTGTTGTTAAGTGAGACATTTGTTAAGTGAATTTTGCCTTGTTTTACGACCTTCCTTCTCACGGTTGTTACGTGAAATATTGTGGTTATTAAGTTTCTAACACCGTTGCTAAATGAATCAGGCTTCCCCATTGACTTTTCTTGTCAGCAAGTTGCAAAAGGTGATCTGATGATCCCCAGGATACTGCAACTGTCATGAGTCGGTTGCCAAATATCTGAATTTTGATCATGTTACCATGGGGATGCAGCAATGGTCGTAAGTGTGCAAATAGTCATAAATCACTTTTTTCAGTGCCACTGTAGCTACAAAAGATCATTAAATGAACTGTTGTAAGTTGAGGACTACCTGCATAATGTTTTGGGTTTAATATCTAGATCCCTATGATGTAATATTCCTTCTTGTCTTTTTTCTTTTATTTCTTGGTATAATCCGTCTTGGGCTACTCATGCAGCTTCACGGGACTTTTGTTGATGCCTTCTTTTCTTCATGTTGTCTTTACACAATTTTCTGAGTGAAATCGTTTCTTGGTATACTTGGGGTGCTAATTGTCCTCACAACATTTTAGGAGATTTAACATTTTTGAGAATAAGAAAAAATTCACTACAGCTTCCGAAGGGGAGAAAAATGTTCAGGCTGGGGGAACCTGACGACTCTCATCTTGTTCAACATCACAAGGCGGTTGTAGACTCCGCCCAAAATTTCTTTAAGTTAAAAAACAGCTTTGCAATCTCTCATAGGATGACAAAAGAGAAAGAAAAAGTTCTTTCAAAGGCTCATCAAACCAGCCAACAAAGGATGTGATGCACAATCTTAAAGCACTTTGAAAGTGCTCACCCTCCCCTCTCCCCAGGGCTTAAACAAGCTAGCACAGCATTTTCAAAAGCAGTTCATGTTGCGTAACCATTAAATTAAGGCAAACGAAGTAATTGGGCAAGGGGTTGACTACATCAGTAAGAAACAAAACATTCCAGGTTTTGTAATATTTTCCTCTCCTGCTTTGAAAGAATGGCAAAAACTAGGCCAAAACATAGAGCCAGCATTAATTTAGCAAATTCCCACAGCTGAGCAATCGAAGGACAAATATCAGATCCTGGTAAAATGGGGTCAGTAAAATGAAGACTTGTTGGGGGCAATATGCATATAATGCTTACATTGCAAACTGTCCAGAGGGTGCTGTAAAGTCCTAAGGGATGATACATGAGTCTAAGTTGCTATTGTTATTGCTATTTACAGGCATCTCTCCAAATTTTATCTCCACAACCGCACCGTGAAGAAAGTTAGGCTGAGAGGTAGGAATTGGCTGAAAGTCACCAGGGAGTGTTTGTGACTTGAACGTAATCTTTCCAGCTATACTAAGCATCACATACCACTATATTATTCTATAGTACTATACAGAACTTCATATGAATTTAGGTAATCCATTCAAGGAAGAGAACTGAGAAACTAGAGTAAACTGTTTTGCTCCATCCACAGGTTGTTTCGGGTACATAATTCCTTCTCAACCTGCCTCTCTATGAAATCCAAATATTTTCCACTGAAAAGGACCTTAGCATTGCTTAGTATTTCCCATCAAGTAATTATATGAGGAAAAGGTTTCCATGAAAAAACAAGCATGCACAAAACATGAATGATGCTATTTCTGAGGAAGGTGAATTTGTTGCTTAACCCCCTAGATGCAGAGACTTGGAAGCAGGGGCCACCCTTTGAAACACAGGTGTGTCCTGAGCCCCATATATTCAAGCGTAATAAAGGGTGTTTGCCTCATTGTCAGTATTTAAGTAAGACTTGACTCCAGATAACTTTTGTTCCTCGAGTGGAAAATGATCTGTTGTTGGATGAAAATCACAGGCTGCCCAACATCCTATAAGCTCTCCTTGCCCAACCTTGCAACTCAGGATTGCTACTAAAATATAACAGAAGAGTACTCAGAAATCCAAGGAGAACAAATCTGGCCAAAAGACACTCTCTTCCAAATTGCACTACAGCCATGACCCACATGGGATGGTAGTTCCATACTGAGACTGGTCAGACATGATAAGCTTGTTCTTAATACTACGCCGTCCAACCCCTTGGGCACCGATCAGCACCAAAGTTTTCCTGCGGAAAGGAGGCATTCGAGCCACTTCCTCATAGATCAGCAGCTCATGTCGATCAAACTCTGAAATGAAGAGGAAAGATATTGCTGTTAACTGCACTGCAGAGCCCCTGTGACCTTCCGAGGCTGGTTAGGAACTACAGGCTTCATTTCTCTAGGCTGGGCCAAATAAATCTATAGTCTTGGCAGTTTTTCCAAAGAAAAATGTTTGGACAAATTTGAAGAAATTTCCAAAATAAGTTTGCTTGATTTTTTTTAAATCTTATTTTTCATATATAAAGAAATTATTCTTTTGAAGTAGTCAGATTCATCAAAATGGAGACTTTGCTAAGCTACCATTTGTCAAATCTCTATTCCAACTCCCCAAATCCATCAGTTTCATTTACTAGGAATGCCAACCCTACTGGACCTCTCCAGCCCCCAAAATTAGCTATAAAAAATTCACAGTTCTGCAAGCAAACATGAAGTGGAAGAAATACAATAATAAATTCTGAACATATTGTTCTTTTGAAAAGTCTTTACAAAAATATTTAAAGCCTTAATGGCGTGAAAGCAGGTTTTCTCCCTGAAAGTATTGCCCATCCTAACAGGTCAGACAAGGTATACAGGCTTCTGGTCATTTTGCTTAAATGTCATTTGGCAGGACTTCAGAAATATGCCTTTTCTGTGGCTCCCCCAACAGATCAGTCTCCCTTTTTGGAAGGTCTCTGCCCTATTAATCCTTTGGAGGGCTGTGAAACCTAGCTCTTTAGTTAGCCTCTGGACTAAAATAGAAGCAAGCCCAACAAGGTAAAAAGTATGGGGAGAATATATGATATTTGCCACTATACATGGGATATGTAGTGGTGTCCTGAAGTTAGTTTGCTTTATTTATTGTTTTATTGTAAGCGACCTAGGATTATTTTGTGTAATGTAGGCAGAAAACTTTGCCTCTTCTTACTTTTCTTCCATTCAAAATACCACCCTGGTGAACAACAGGCCAGGACAGAGAAGATTACAAGATCCAGTGCTTTATCAGGGGTTTCTGTAACTATATTTGCTTCACGCAATAAATAACACATTAGTTAGAAAACAATGAGTACCACACTTGCCTGCATTTTTGGTGGTCAGATACATCATCCTTTTCTTTTTCTTCCCACTAAGGCTTCCACACAGGGCCCCTGCCAGAAGAAGAAAGAAAACATGAATCAAATTCAATAAGGTGGAATAAGGACAAGAAAAATTCCAGAATGAGATAGCTCTAGGAAATAATTAATAATAAAAAAATCTCTTTAAGAAATGGTCTAATTACAGTAATTGTTCTCTGCTTATAGTCAAAGAACTGTCAATTCAAATCCTATCTAAGAGCTTGAGGGTTACTTTTTTTTTTTTTTTTTGAAGATAGGTTTAAAAAAAATAGTGACATCTCTAAATTATTTCTACATGATGTGATACTGGCAAGCAGCAATGAGTCATTAAAATGCTATGATCTTAGTTGAGTCTGGAACACTGAAGCAAAATGTTAACTAAAGGTGTTTTTAGTGTGATCTAATAGGCATTTTGTTCTAAAGACAACTGCAGTTGGATAGTGATTTACATACTTTGAAATAAGTAAAATAATTCATATTACTATCTGGAGAAGCATCCCACCCCTTAAAATTGTTATAAATTCAGACTATGCTACAAATTCACAAAAAGAAGGAGTGGGGGGAAGGGAAGGGAAGGCTCAAAAACCAATAAAAATAAAAAGAGTTGAATGAAAAATAATACTTTCACTTCCATAATTTCAAATGGAAATATTTTAATAAATGAAATAGGAAAACAATCTTTGACATTATTTCTTTTGTTATCTGTATTTACTTTTCCACATAATCACTGGTCCTCTCAGCCAACAATGGACAAGTTTCCTAAGACTGTCATAAAAACCTTCACATTTTGTCCCTTCAACCAGGTCCAGACAATCATTTCTACTATTTCATTTGGGACAAAGAGAAGCCCATTAAAGGTATTTTTTCAATTGTGGGAAAAATTTGAAATTGCATAGTGCCAAGACTGGACTGCATAGTGGATAGGGTAAGACCCAACTTTGCAATTGCCTCTTGAATGGTTCATAAAGAGCCCTAGAGTTATCATGCTGCAGCAAAATGTTCTTTTGTTTTTAATTAAACTCTGCTTAATTATTTAAAAATGTCAAGTATTACAGTGTAATCCTCTGAGTTGATTGTGTTGCCAGATTCAAGGAAATCCACTGAATAACAATATGGACTGATACTTCATGTCTGAATCATAATCATGAGCCCATGTTCTGTGGTTTGTCACAATGCTGAGAAAAAAATTCATCACCTCCTTTTTCATAGTATGACAACAATTGTTGTAAATTTCAGTTCTTGAAGCTGTTATCTCTGCTGTCAGATTGTGAGTAACCCATTTTGCATAAACTTTCTGATGCTGGAGAACATCAATAATGAGTCTCATACAGTTCTGCAAAACACTAAGTTTTGCAATTCCTTTTTCGTTGTCTTTATAATTATTTCATCAATCTTTATGATGTAAAACTCTTCTCTTGCTCTTACGGGCCCTCTACAGGTAGTCCTCAATTTATGACTACAATTGAGCCCAAAATTTCCCTTGCTAAAAAAAGGCAGGTTTGCCCCATTACACAAACTTTTTTTGCCACAGTTATAAAGTGAATAATCACATTTGTTTAGTGAATCATGCAGTCATTAATTGAATCTGGCTGGCCCATTGACTTTGCTTGTTGGAAATTGGCTGGGAAGATTACAAATAGTGATCACATGACCCCGAGACAGTGCAACTGTCATAAATACATGCCAGTTATTAAGTGTCCAAATATTGATGGGGATGTGACAACAGTCGTAATTGTGAAAAATGGTCATAAATCACTTCTTCAGTGCCATTGTAACTTTGAATGGTCTTGAAATGAATAGTTATAAGTCAAACACCACCTGTACTTTGGTCTTGATATCACAGATCAGCTCTTCCCAGTTCACTATTTTTATATATTTTTGTTCCAAATAGACTCCTTCAGCAGTCAAAAATTCAATCACTGTTTAAAATGCATTGATGAATATTCACTGGAGATTTCCATTTCATGAACTACAGTAACACAACCTTTTTTTTCCCCAAGAAGGGATTAAAAAAAAAAGTGTCAGAGCTTCAAGCACATCAGCACTACTATCCATTGGTGACTTTATTTACTCATTTTTATTTATAAAAAGATTTATAAGGCTGCTTAGCTCCAATATTGGGTGGTGTTCAACATAAACTCACAATAAATTAAAAAAGAAGGAAAAAAAGTGAAGAAAATTAACCACAAACAATACAGAAATACAGAAATGAAACTTGTAGTGTTGGAGGTATTATTTTTCATTCAATCATACTTACCTAACAGAAAAATAAACCTGAATTCTTCCCAAAGTCTCCCCCAAAAGAAAGTTCAGAAGGAAAAAACACTCTTGTATAAAGATTAAACTGTTGGACTTAGTCCATGGACGGCTGAGTTCAGTTCCATTGAATGTAAAGCTCATTGAAGGGGAAAAAGTTATGTGGGGAAGAGACTAATCCTTCTTTCATATAAAAATAATACTTTTAAGTGACATGCATCTGTTAAAATATACAATTCATTGCCAAAGATGTGGTGATAACCATCAATTTTTTAGACAATTTTGAAAGAAAGTATGGGCAAAAAAACTTGGAGGAAAAGTTATTACACTGGCTTCTGATCCTGATAGCTTTATACAATCTCCAGATCAGAAGGAAATGTAATGTATCTTAAATCCCAACCATTGGACAGTAGCAGTAGAAGATGCTATCACCCTATATGCTGCTTATGAGTTTTTGAGTTGCATCTGGTTCAGGGGTGGTATTGACCTTCGCTACTGGTTCGCAAATGTGAGCGTGTGCATGACACCTCTGCACATGCGCAGGATGATGTCCAGGTGGGTGGGCGGAGCCTCCCACAGCCACCGCTACCAATTCGCCCGAACTGGATAGAACTTGCTGAATACCACCACTGATCTGGTTGCTCACTGGATCAAACAGGCCTTAGACCTGAGCCAGCAATGTTCTCTTGTGTTCTTTACCCTTTGATCTTCACTCATGCTTGTAATCTGATCTCTGAAATGAATGCGTGGCACTAATTTTCTATTGGTCTTGTCGATGTTATGGAGAATCTTGTTTTCCATGTTCCTTAGTGTTCCAATTCTGCTGCTGACAGGACCTGTGCCTTTTACCTGAAGATGGTGTGACTTCAAGGTCGCGCTTCACAAAAGCTTTGCGTTTCTCTTCGAGCAGCTGGCTTGGGATCAGCCCTGCACTACCACCTTCCACATGGCAGGCCTATAAAATACAAAGGGAGGTTTGAGCATCTGAAGTAAGAGTCAAGTAGGGTCCTCAAAGAGCATTTCCTCTGTGTAAACGGACAATGTCAGGCAGAGAAATTCCTCCTTCCAGTTTTTTTCCTACCAGTTTTCATTTTATATAATGAAGGAAACTTCTTAACCAACTAAGGAAACTTCTTTAGTTTTTTTATATCCTGTGCTTTAGAAACTTCTTCAACAATTAAGGTAAACTTTGGTAAAATTCCCAAAGGTGTGTGTAGTTACAAGAGTGCCCTATCTATCCCTGCCCAGTTCAATCTCCAGTGGTTTGCATTGGCTCTCCATGTTTTTATTAAATTCCAAGGAAATTCATTATAAAGCAGCTGCTTCTGTGGAACTTTTTTAAAATAGTAGGTCTGCTGTCACAGCAAGGCTATGTTACTCTGTCTCCTTCTATGCTTCTACCATTGGGAGACAATTTCCAATTCTTGCCCACGTTCTATGACCCCACAACTTTATTCTCTCACTGCATCTAGGTCACATGAAAATAAAGAATAATGGGATGGTCAAATGGGAACAAGGGTGGTCTCGCTGCAATGACAGATACCACAAATAATTGCCACCAAGTGCTAGGCAGAATTCAGCATGTATCAATCTCATAATATATCAAATTTATATTTTTGAGGGAGCTCAATTATTTTCTCTGTGATAAGAATCAAGCAAAACAGGTAACATACGTAGGTAATACTCAACCCATCCCTAATTCAAATTTGATTTCAAGAGTCACGTGGAAGACTTTCAGGAACCACTTTTAACAAAAAGTATAAACTCTCATTTAACTGTCAGAAGTATTGATGGCAATCTCTTTTCCATACTCCAGTTCTGGTTTTAGCAGTGGCAGCATCCATTTAATATTATATTATATTATATTGCTTTCTGGCTAACTTCTTCTATCACAGTGATGGCTAACCTTTTTGCTGTCACGTGCCAAAAGTGGGGGAAGTGCGGGGGTTACACACACGTGCCCACACCCATAATTCAGTGCCCCGCCCCCGTGTCCCTGTGCATGCACACACAAACTCCCCCCGGCTTTTGGCACACGACACCAAAAAGGTTAGTGGTGGGCCCAGTAGGTCTGTTTTTTTACCCTCCCCAGGCTCCAGAGGCTTTCTTGGACCCAGGGGAGGGTGAAAACGGCCTTCCCCACCACTCCTAGAGGCGCTCCGGAGGCTGGGAACAGCCCATTTCCCGACTTCCGGTGGGAGTGGAAGGCCCGAAAATCAGCTGGTCGGCGCGCACATGCACACTGGAGCTGAGCTAGGGTAATGCTCACAGGCCCACATACATGGCTCCTTGTGCCACCTGTGACACACGTGCCATAGGTTCACCATCACGATTCTATCACCTCTTATAACAATCCAGAACAGAGTAAATTTGAGAAAAATGATATGTTTCTAAGCACACTAAATAGCTTGGCTGAAGTTGGAACAAACTTCCAACATAGCAGAGAAAAATTTCTTAACATATGAGAATGGGGAGCTAGAATAAGGTGACCAGACGTCCCGCTTTTGAACAATTTGTCCCACGTCCCGCAGTGTTTTAAAAAAGTCCCGATTTTTGGAAAGAATGCACGACAAGCTGGGGAACGGCGCAGTGGTGGGTTGCTCCCGGCTGCCTCCTGAGTCCCAGCTGATGGCTAGAGGGAAAAAAACTGTTTAAACTCTTGCCAGGGGGCTTCAAAGGGCCGCCCTATAGCTGATCGATGTTAAAAGAAAACAAATGAGTAGACCAATGCCTGCAAAAATAGAAAAAACAGCCCCTTAAAGCTTCAGCATAGGATTAATTAGCACAAGTTGATTAGATCGGCTTCCCAACTCTCAGCTGATTTGCTCTCAGCTGTTTTGCTCAGGGGTCTCTAGTTGCTAGCTGCAGAGTGCTGGAGATTTTTTTCCCCTAACTATGCTGAAAAAGCAAAACTGAAAGTAAAGCAGGGTCTTTGCTGCAACGTGGCAAAATGAGGCAGAGAGATTTCTTTTTCTTTTTCCTCACCAAAAAAGGTAGGTGCAAAACTGCAAACAATGGGAAATTTAGGGCAAAAGAGGAGAGTTCAAGATTTTAAAACACAAAAGAAAAAAAGCTCTATTTAACTAGGGAATTGTAATAATTGAGATACTATTAATTGTATATTGTGTTGAAAGCAGAAATGGTTAAGTTGTGGTTTGGAGGAATATATGGGGGAAATTATTTGGTTTATTATTATTGGTAAATATAATTGATTTGTAAGAAATTGGATTGCATGGAAATAATTGGAATATTCATGTTCATATTGAGTAATATACAAAAAAGATAGTTATATAACTAATTGATTTATATTAAAATGTTGAATTTGTATTAAACAACTGTATTACATAATTACATAATTAACCAATGTGAGGATGGATATAAAAATAGATGACAATGGGAAGGGGTATAATATAGAATAGAAGGGAAAAATTGAATTTGATTAAGATTAGAGATGAGGATGAAGGGTAATATTAGTTTTTTTAAAAAATAGATGAGGAATAAATATGGCAAAAAGGAAATATAGAAATTGTAAATTTAATTGAAATGACTAAACCTTGTTTAAATTTGTGAACCGACCAAATACTCTGTTCAAAGAAAATACATTGTATGTTTGTATGTGTGTTTCTAATTATTGCTATTTATTCATATTTGTTCTCTTTGATTCTTTAAAGTTTAACAATTCATTCTTTATCTTAATATCTTTATATTTGTTTGGGGTTGGCTTTCTTCCCTTTCATATTTTTTTTTTGTACGGCAATCTTTCTCCTCAAACCTACCACCTCTGTCTTTTCTTTCCTTCTTACTTTCTCTTCCCCCCCCTCTTCTTCTTCTTCCTACTTCCTCTTTCTTTCTCCTTCTCCTCCTCTCTTCCTCCCTCTCTTACCCTCACCCCTACTCTAATTTCCCTTCCCTTCCTTCATCCCTCTCTATTGCTGAATCCTTTTATGCATATGGACTACTCAGAGGGCTGAAAAAGTTATTTTTGACTGGTCCTTGCACTTTTGATCAGCCCTCAAACTTACGACTGTCCTCACATTTTACATTTTTGCCCTATCTTGTCACCATGGTGAAGAGAAGCAGTTGTGAAATGAGTGACATGGTTGTTAAGAATGCTGCACGGGCATAAATGTGAGAATGGTCATAAGTATGAGGACCAGTCAAAGGTGCGAGGACCTGTCAGAAATGACTTTTTTCAGCCCTTGGTTAGTCCTTTTGTGCATATGGACTACTCAGAGGGCTGAAAAAGTTATTTTTGACTGGTCCTCGCACTTTTGACCAGCCCTCAAATTTACGACTGTCCTCACATTTTACATTTTTGCCCTATCTTATCACCATGGTGAAGAGAAGCAGTTGTGAAATGAGTGACATGGTTGTTAAGAATGCTGCATGGGCATAAATGTGAGGATGGTCATAAGTGTGAGGACCAGTCAAAAGTGTGAGGACCTGTCAGAAATGACTTTTTTCTATACACATAGCCATGGCCACCCATTCACATGACCAGCTAGCCATGCCCACCCAGTCACATGACCTGCAAGCCATGCCCACAAAATGGTGGGTGTCCCGCTTTACCAATGTTAAAATCTGGTCACCTTAAGCTAGAAGGTAGGGCACTTGGCAGAAATTTTATCACTTCATCACAAAAAAAATGGGAGATGGTGGAGACATCAGGGGTTTAACTAAGTGACAATGGGTTGAGGAGATTCTATTCTGTTCCATTTAGATTTCAATTTACCATGAATTTGTTTTTATCCAAAATCCTCTCTCACTAACAAGATGGATTAAACCAGAGTTCCCCAACCATTCTGGGTTGGCGGCCCAGAGTGGGGGGAGGGGGGAAAGTGGGGCTGATTTTGTGGGAGGGCCAAATGCATGTGCATGTGTGTGTCCTCGAAGGTCATGGCAACGCTTGTGCAAGTGGGGCCGTGAGCACCCACAACGAGGCTCCTGCGAGTGGAACTGTGTATGCATGCAGAGGTGCACACTTCAGTCTGCCATTCATGCGGCATGATGGCAATTAGCCCACAGCCTGGAAGTGGGCCACAGCCCACAGATTGGGGACCCCAGATTAAACAACAGTCTTGATACAACTATAGAAAGCAGACTGTCATTATGCTCCTTTGAACAGAAGCTTGTTAACTTTATTGTAGTGCTAAGCTTTTTAGTAAACAGTTATAAATTACCAAGAAGGGCTCAAAATATTTTGCTGTCTGAAACAATGTGTGTTGTCTCCATTCTTCACTTATTTCAGGTACAGATACTATATAAACTAGCAACTGGTCAGGATCCTCTCCATTACACCTAAAAATAATATGCTAGTTTAGGGATGAAACATAGACTCTAAGACGTTGGTATGGCTGAGGGTTGTGGAAGAATAATTGGGAAGCTGTTCTACTCTAAAGATACTCTGCATTAGTCAATTGCCTAGTTCTACCTTACATTAAGTCCAATATTCATTGACAGACATAAGGCTGATGATACCTGCCACCAGTTGGGATCATCCTGGTTGACAATCTGAAGAAGATCTCCAGCTACAAATTTCAGACCAGCTTCCTTGCAGGGAATGAGGTTATCAGTGACTGGATCATAGTCAAAATGCGCTTTCACAAACACCTAAGGGAGAAAAAGAAAACTGTGTGAGAAGAATTGTTTCTCTCTATATATATATGTAAATTTTATTAAGAACTATTTTTTTAAATAATAAAATCTAAAACAAACTAAAAGAAAATAGAATAGAAAGAAGCAAAAATGCAAGAAAAAAGAGAAAAAGTTGGAATATAAAAAGAACAGAAAAAAGGAATATATATAAAGAAGTGATTTCCGATTTTTATCAACAAATATAAATAAATTTAGTAATTCTTCACTCCCTCTAAGGCCACAAACTTCTCTTCATCCCTTATCCCAGTAGTCTAAGTTGGGTAAAAAGAATTGTGAAAATGAGAATCAAAGAAGTGATCAAGAGTCATTGAACTCTAACTTATCAAGTTTGAAACAAACAAGCAAACAAACAAACAAAACATGGAGATCTTTAGGGAACTGAGATTTTACTATTACTGGCTCATTAAGCATTCTGTGAGCCAGTATTGTTGCCTGGTTACTTTGATTTGCTTGATATAGTGTAATGCTTGTGGACTTTGGAAATAATTCTTCTAGAGGCTTCAATAAGGTAAACACCAGAAAAACTAATTCCTGACTCTATTATGTTTTTCTTGATCAGAAGAAAAGATCAAGATTCACCTTATAATGCACAACTGGCTCCACAAAGCTAGGAATACAGAATGTAAAGCTAATATAGTAAAATTGTTTGAAAGATGAAAGCGAGAGAAGTCCCTGGTTGCTTTTTTTGGGGCACAATTTACTAATAAATTGCTTACAACTGAACATAGTAGCATCAGAAATAGCAATGAAGAATAGGATAATTCATGCCTGTATTTTCTCAGTTATATACCATATATTCTGGGACAAGTTTATTCTGTATAATTTCCTAATACATCCTGATTCACATCTTTTTGTGCGCTGCTTTTCTTAGAATTCATGTTTTCTTACACAGCCCCAGAAGAAGTATGCAGTCAAAAAGGTAAGCCGCATTCTTAGCTATATTTTCATTTGACTACATTGGAATAGCTCAGATTGCTTATGCAGATGGCTTGATGTAACTTTTCTCCATTGCTAACAACAGCCCTCTTGTGACTTGAAAATGACAATCCAATTTGATTATTGGATTGACATACAATAAAAAAAAAAAATCCACATAATAAGAGTGTGGCCAGTATAGGATCCTTTCTGCCAGTTGTCTCTTTTTTGAACAATGGATCCTGGTAGTGGAAGGCAGCAAATGAAAAGCACTTGTAGGGTTTTTATTTATTTTTTTCCTGCATCATAGACTCCTTTTATTTGCATTCCGGCCAGCACAAAATTGTTGATGTCTCTGGGGAAACAGTCATATCTGAGCCTGTCTGTACAGGACATTTCATTCACACTCCCCTTCCGCCACATACAAAAGCTTGCAGAGATGGAACAAAGACTGGGATTTGTGAAGGAACTCTGAAAGTCGATACTTGTTCAACAACAAAGGTAGAAAGAAATTTCAGTTCATCCCTTCCCCAAATCTCCACTTCTGGATTTTCCCTCAACATTTCTACAATGTACAGCATTAAGAATTCAATTCTGTCTGTATAGTAAAAGAGAATTGGATGTGTAGTTCATTGGAAAAGAAAATGCAAACTGGGGTTTCATGGGCTGAAAATAGTTGTGCATGTGCTGTCTGAGGCACTGAAATCAGACTAATGTCACTATCCAAGCATAAATTGCAGGGAAGCCCAAGGCAGAGGCTGAAAATGACAAGACATTTTTTTTTTTTTTACTGTGAAGCTAATTTTAATTTAATAAAAGTTAACTCATGTAGCTGTAGCTTGACAATTTTGCTGGTGTTAGCAAAGTACGGAAGGCCACAGTGAGGTAAAAGGCAACTGATATCAGAAGACTGACCGAAGGTGGAAGCCATGTTTAACCTCTTCTCTGGCTTTTTCCTCTACTGTAAATTGCACCCACAGTTGTCTCTCCAAAATGGAATTCAAATAACCCCCTGTGATGGGCAGGCAATTGCCATTTCATCCATCTCATCTCTATCACCCCCCAAAAAAAGTTGAAGTACCAAAGCTAAATATGTTACCCATTCTCAAGTGACCCTTCCACAATAGTAAAGTGTATTTGTACTCAATTATAGTTAGAGAAGCTTCCTCCACACAAGTATAGCCTTACAAATGCATTTACATGCTGGATTTCCGTGCGCCTTAATTAGCTATCATCTATTTCTTAGGCTCACTGATGTGAAATAAGAAGAGTGTATTAGCAGCTAGCACAGAAGTCCTCAATAAGGCATGTGGGGACACCAATGAATATGGTTCTTTCCTCCTCCTGCCTTTAATAGTATACAAGAAAATACAATACAAGAAAAGATACTTGGTCCTAGTTTAAAGTAAAAATCCAAACTTCAATAATATTTTTAACTCAAAAAAATTCATCAGCATGCTTAGAAAAAAAAACTTGTAGGTGATTTCTGACCTACCTGTCCCTCTCCTCTCAAAAGATAACGGTAAACTGAGATTGACAGAGTACATTTGAAAAAGTGAAAGGATAGCAAAGATTACATATTTATTTTCTGGTAAACTGGTGTTGACTCATTGGCTATATCTACCATGACAAAAAATTCAGAGCCATCACCTTCCAACCAATTTAGGTGATGCCCATAGCACGCGTCAAGATCCTTAAAAAGTTAGGGACACTTGATCTAGATAGACAGAAACTTGATTTCAGTCATTGTCTAATAAAAAGATATTCATTAAAAAAAAAAACCCAAAGCAAAGTTAACTCCTAATATCAATGACTACTATTAGCTATTAATGGGCAAAGCTTACAAATAATGTGGCAAATTTTTGCTCTTTTTTAGGGAGATAGATTTATCATGGTTATCTAACAAATAATGCAAATAAATATTATCAGAGTTCTCCAGAAATTTAAATAAAAAGGGGTAATCAGCTGGTGATGAATGTCCCTGTAGAATTGGCAGTAGAAAAGAACATGAGTTGTGGTTTCTATAGCACATTTACAGGTTTCATGCAGTGGTGGGATTCAGCGGATTGCACGAACCAGTAGTGGCAATGGCGGGAGGTTCCGCCCACCGGACCTGATGTAACATGTACCTACTGTGCATGCGCAGAAGGGCATGTGCATGCGCAGACAAGGCACATGCAAGCGGAGCAAGTGTGAGTGCGCTCACATTTGCGAACCAGTAGAGAAGGTAAGTGAATCCCACAGCTGATTTCATGTAATATACTTAAGGTAACTTAGTAAGTTTGGATTGGATAGAATTGGAGAATGGAAGACAAAAAACAAGTTTCTACAAGAGATTGCCACAGTGTAGTTTATCTGGTTTTGATTTATGGTCTTGTACAGTTTTACCAATTGTAGTTTATTAAATAAACCATTGTTATTTAACTTTGGTTTGGTGTAATGTACTAATCTGATTTTATAGTCCAGTGATGGCTAACCTTTTTGCCATCATGTCCCAAAAGTGGGGGGAGTGCGGGGTGATCATGCACATGCGTGCCCACACCCATAATTCTATGCACCCTGTCCCCCATGCAAGCGCATATGAACCCCTCATGGTCATCCCACTTTTGGCATGTGATGGCACGGTAGGCCCAGTAGACACATTTTTCGCCCTCCTCAGGCTCCAGAGGCTTTCTAGGAGCCTGGGGAGGGCAAAAACAGCCTCCCCCCCCCGGAGGCCGTCCAGAGGCCGGAAACAGCCCATTTGCTGACTTCCAGTGGGCCCAGAAGGCCCGAAAATCAGATGGCCAGCATGCACATGAGTGCTGGAGCTGAGCTAGGGCAACACTTGCGTGCCCATAAATATGGCTCTGCATGCCACCTTGGCATGTGTGCCATTGGTTCGCCATAACGGTTATAGTCCAATCTTGTGTTCCAATCTTTCTCAACCTGCTCCTTCAAAAAGTACTGGAACTTCTTTTGGTCATACTGATGGGGAATTCTGAGATTTGTAATCCCAACCCGTTTTGGACAAATATAGGTTTAAGGTTAACTTTTACACAGTTAGTGGTACCTACTTATATGGCAAACAAACAAGTATTGATCAGTTTTCAAGTACCCAGGGGAGACTGTAAGTTTTTTTCCACGTTCTTCAGTACTCTGAAGGATTATGAGAGAGTTCAGAGGTTCACATGAAAACAAGAACCAGATTGGTTTATGCCAAAGAAGAACAGCTGATTTTAAAGCAGGAATTTGTTCATAGCAGTTTTCAGCTCATCTAGGATTACATTAGCAAAGGAATGTGTGGGAAACCTGTAGTTTTTCATTGTCATGATGACATTAGTGGGCCGTATATAACTGAGTTGACATCTGCTTATTAAATTCTTACACCACTTTGCCCAAAGCACTCATGCATTAATTTGCGTTTAAATCTCTCCACATGACATAAGGAAAGCTCCATGTGGTGGAAGAGAATGAAAAATTTCTTGGCTAAGGGAAAACAGGGGTGGGGAGGACAGGCTAAGTCCCCAGATGTGTGTCTTTCCCTTGAGCAGAAACCTGTCAGGAATGAAGAATGACAGCATTCGGCTTCAATTAGGATGAACAAACATGTTGATTTCTGATTTGTCACTTTCATTTGCTTTAGCCTATAATCCCATTCAAGTTTTGAATTAAGGTGTTATGGAGTCTTTGGCATTTTCTCTTCCTGATTAAGCTCATTTTAAGATTTACATTCCATGCCAACCCTGAGAAGTACAACATTCTCTTGTTCCATCTCCATTTATATTGATGTACTTTTTAATTTTACTTTTTTAATTTAAAATTGTTAGGAAACGTTTATAAACACACTTGAAGGGCATCAGGTTTCTAATTTAGTGAATCAAGTTGGGGGGGAGTTGAATTACTCCTTCCAACCACTATTTAACAATTAAATAGTTTTGACAATTCAGAAATAACTGAACAGCAGTTCAATCAGCTGGAAAATGTGTTACATTCTTGAGCACAAATATATTGGCTTCCTTGGAAATTCCTGTGAACTTGGATATACTGGAGAGCATTTTTTTTCTCAGAAGATAAATCAGGAACCTTTTTAATCAACACTTTTATAACCTGATGACATAGATATGAATAATGTACAAGACATTTAGAATACAGAACTGGAGTTTCCTATACTATAAAATCAGTGATCTCAGGTTTTAAGGATAAGGATAAGGATAATTTTATTTCTATTCTGCCCCTCTCCTGAGGACTCGGGGCGGTGTACAGCCAGGTAAAAACACAATACAAATATCACAATTTAAATTTAAAAAATTATTAAAAGTATTACATTTAAGGCCAATTAACTAAAAAACCCAAAAATTTAAGAATTCCAAATTTAAAACTCAATTTATGAAGCTAGCCCTGCCTGTCGGAAGAGCAGAGTCTTAAGAGCACAGCGGAAAACTCAGAGGCCAGAGATCTTGAGTATGTCCGGGGGCAGTTCATTCCAAAGGGCAGGGGCTCCCACAGAGAAGACTCTCCCCCTGGGTGTCGCCAGCCGACATAATTTGGCCGATGGCACCCTGAGGAGTCCCTCTCTGTGGGAGCGAACTGGATGGTGGGAGGCTATCGGTGGCAGAAGGCGGTCTCGTAGCTACCCAGGTCCTGAGCCATGGAGCGTTTTAAAGGTGGTAAACAACACCTTGAATCGCACCCGGAAGACCACTGGGAGCCAGTGCAGCTCGCGCAGGAAAGGTGTTACATGGGCGCAACGAGTTGCACCCATAATTACCTGCGCAGCCGCATTCTGGACCAGTTGGAGCCTCCAAGTGCTCTTCAAGGGGAGCCCCATGTAGAGAGCATTACAGTAGTCCAGCCGGGAGGTAACAAGGGCATGAGTGACTGTGTGCAAGGCGTCCCGGTCCAGAAAGGGACGCAACTGGTGAATCTGGTGAATCAGGCGAACCTGATAAAAAGCCCCCCTGGCCACGGCCATCATATGCTCTTCTAAAGATAGCCGTGCATCGAGGAGGACGCCCAGATTGCGAGCCCTCTCTGTGGGGGGTAGAGATTCACCCCCTATAGACAGCGATGGCATCAGCTGACTATATCGGGATGCAGGTAGCCACAGCCACTCGGTCTTGGAAGGGTTGAGTCTGAGCCTATTTCTCCCCATCCAGACCCGTACGGCCTCCAGGCAGCGGGACATTCACGTCATGGGCATCATTGGGGTGGCCTGGGGTAGAGAGGTACAGCTGAGTGTCATCAGCATACTGATGTACCCTCACCCCAAAACCATGGATGATCTCGCCCAGCGGCTTCACATAAATGTTGAACAGAAGGGGTGAGAGGATCGACCCTTGTGGCACCCCCCAAGCAAGGCGCCTCAAGGTCGACCTCTGCCCCCCTGCCAACACAAACTGCAAGCGGTCGGAGAGGAAGGAGGAGAACCACCGCAGCACGGTGCCTCCTATTCCTAACCACCTCAACCGCTGCAGCATGATACTGTAATTAAGAGACAATTACACTTCTTATAATCTTAGCACAAGATTAATTACAGGTAGTCTTTGACTTATGACCACAGCTAAACCAGAGGTGGGTTTCAGCAGGTTCTGACCAGTTCTGGAGAACCGGTAGTGTAAATTTTGAGTAGTTTAGAGAACCTGTAGTAAAAATTCTGACTGGCCCCATCCCCATCTATTCTCTGCATCCCAAGTCCCAGCTGATTGGGAGGAAATGGGGATTTTGCAGTAACCTTCCCCTGGACTGGGGTGGAAATGGAGATTTTTACAGTATCCTTCCCCTGCCATGCCCATGCCACGCCCACCAAGCCACACCCACAGAACCGGTAGTAAAAATTTTTGAAACCTGAGCTAAACACTGAACTAAACCCAAAATTTATGTTGTTAGGAAAGACAGTTAAGTGAGTTTTGCCCCATTTTACAACCTTTCTTGCCATAGTTGTTAAATGAATCACTGCCGTTGTTAAGTTACTAACATGGTTGCTAAGTGAATCTGGCTTCCCCATTGACTTCGATTGTCAGAAGGTCACAGAAAGTGACCATATGATCCCGGGACACTGCAACCGTCATAAATAAGAAGCAGTTGCCAAACATCTGAATTTCGATCATGAGGATGCTGAATGATCATAAGTGTGAAAAACCATCATACATCACTTTTTTCAGTACTATTGTAACTTTGAATGTTCACTAAACGAATGGTTGTAAGGCAAGGACTACCTGTAATTATACATCAGATCACTGGATCAATTAATTTTTTTAAAAAAACACTGTCAGATTCTGCTTTGAAGTTATTCTTTGGGGTTTTTTTTTTCTTATTGGTTGATTATTCATTGTATGGAGAACCCAAGAGGGATACCACCACCAGAGGAAGCTTTAAGATTCTGGAAGCAAGAATTATTCCGAGGGGTGGGGGAGCACTCGTTGATTGTTTGTATTCTGTATATTGTTATATATTATATATTATGATTCATGTATGTTATGTATGTTAATTTCTTTTTTTTATATGTTAATAATAACAAAAATACGGGGGGAAAAAAGAACCAAATTCTTTGAAGGAAGGTTATTTAAGGTATGTGGCTAAATTATTATTATTTTTTAAATGCAATTTGTCTATTTATTAAGAAATTTGAATTAACCATGCTTGAACAGTTGTGAAAATGTATCACATGTTCCTGGAAAGACATATGTGTAACAGATACCAAAGGTTGGCTTGATAAACATGTCAACTTTCACTTTTTGAATGACCGCTTTTCAGAATATCAGTTGGATGATATAATTTTAGGTGGTCAAGGTTTGTTTTAAAGATGAGTTGTAGCGCTTCTTAAATAAACATAATTAGTAGTGTCAGAATTGAATTAGCATTTTCTTTGTTTTTATTATAATATGTCTTTAATGTCTTCTTTTATTTTATATGGGTTCACATATTTTGTTTTTGCTTTTCTAGATGTATAGAATAATTTAAAAATATCAGAGATACGTTCCGCATTTTACTCTAATTAGGAACGATCACAACTAGCAAAATCACACTTAGGAGGTGGGATGAGTTCTCCTACCTGGCGTGGTGGATGTGGCTCCTGATAACTGGGCAGGATCTTGAGTACAACACTCCCACTTGCATTTTTTAGAACTTCTTGGAGGGCTCGTGGGTCACTACCCACCTCTTGCCCATTCACCTCCTTGATAATATCACCCACATGAAGCAACCCCTGTTGATCAATCATGCCACCATGTAGGATACGTGCAATAACCAGCTCACCACGCTCCACACGGAAAGTCACACCCTGGGACGAGAGAAACAAATGCAAACACAGGGTCATACAGCTGAGCTTGGATGATCTGAAAAAATGATTCTAAGCTAAAGTCAAACCTGGTTAGGCTATAGGCTAGTCTGGGAAGTTTTTTTAAAAAACCTACCTCTTGAATGAAGGAATGACATACCAGTTCCCTGTTGTTTTTAAGAAAATAAGATGGATAGGCCATGTAGTCTCTGGGAGTTGACTTTAATTCAAAAGTCTTTGATGATGATGATGATGATGATTACATGCCATCAGGTCATGGACACTTCTTAGCACATAGATTTTCTTCACAAACATCTGTCCCCAGCCTGTTCCTTCAGATCTTCCAATGGTGCACCTATCACTACTGTAACTAAGTCCACCAACCTTGCTACTGGTCCTTCTCTTCTCTTTCCTTCCACTTTTCAACGTGAGACTCTTCCCTAGGGAGCTAGGTCTTTGCATAATGTGCCCATGGTAGGTTAATTTGAGCCTGGTCATTCATGCCTTGAGAATTTGGGTAGGATACACTCAATGACCCATTGCTTTGTTTACTTACTTATCCCTTCCTGGAATACCCCCCCTGCTACAATGAGAGTCAAGATTCTTTACCTTTCTAATATTCATATAGTATTTCCCCTACTCTGTTCAGTTATTAAGAGCATCTATTACTCATAACTTAGGTATACCCCCACCCCTCATGAATTGCAAAATGCAGTCAATTTGATGTATTGGGAAGGGGGACAGTTTGAGACTGGCTAAGAAGAATATATAGAAGTCCTAAGTTTCTCCAAGCTTCATATTCTTTGTGAATTTTCCAAAGCACTTTCACAGCAATAGAAGTTATAGGCATCAGCTGGTCTGTGGTGAAAACAGCCAGGAATTCTATGGGAAGTATATGTTCATTTAAAACATACTACGTAAGTAAAACTAAATAGAAACAGTACAGAAACACTTTAAAAATGATGTTAGATGGCAGCAAAATTAGAAGCAGAAATTATAAAGCCAACGAATCTCCCTCCCTTTTATGCTCTTTTCTTAAACCAGATATTTTAAAAATTTAAGCATTCTTCCCATTCTCTGATCTTTCATTTCCTCTCTACATTTTCTTCCCTTATTATGTACCTGGATACCTGGCTAGCAATTTGTATCAATTTATATTGGCTCAGGAATAGACTGCACTGTCTGATGATTTGGGAAAACAAAGAAAGTGAGAAATAATTCAAATTTTTTCTATATGATTAGATTCAATTTATTTCTAAACAGTTAGATTCAGACCTCTCCATCATTAACAAAAGATGAATTTTCATTTTCATGTCAAATAACGTAAGTTTGTTTATATCAACCCCCCTTTTTTTGTAATACTTTCTTCAGGAATCTGATAGGTTTCTCCATACTATCAAATATTAGATGGAAAGCTCTTTGGGGGTGACAATTTTGTTCTATGTTTTTGCACATAATTTATTCTGATACTGTACAAAAACCAACCATTGGTGCAAAATTCAGCCTGTAGAAGGTATTTGCTCACCAGGTGTTCTCCAGCAGTCTTACGAATTCCCACCATGCGTACAGCATCTGGTGGAACTGGCTGGTTGTTGAACATGGGATCCAGGACAGGACTGGGTGGTGGAGTCTCGTAACTCTTAGAGGCAACAGAATCATGGGTTTCCAAAAGGGACTGAGAAAAGGGAAATAAAGTGATAGTGACAGAGCAGAGGGGAAAAAAGGGAAAGGCATAATCAGCTGAGATCAGAAACTGAATAATCAAATACGTGTGTGTGTGTGTGTGTGTGTGTGTGTGAGAGAGAGAGAGAGAGAGAGAGAGAGAGAGAGAGAGACTAAGGCTAAGATGGGCAATGTCAATGGGACTCCAAATGGTCCTGAATGCCAATGTCCATCAAATCCAGATAGCTATTCAGTAGGAGAATAGCATTAAAGTAGAAAAACACATCTCTCCTCCACAAAACACTTCCCCAGGGAAATACTGTAAGCTGCTATCCCAGTCAGAAAACATTTAGGTACAAAGAAATGTTGATTATTACATTAAATGAGTGACAAGTGAAGCAAAGACATTGGAAGATACTCTTACACTCAGAAAAACATTCCAATCAGTGACTGTTCTTAAAGACTGCTTTAATTCAATCAGCTACTTGCATTTGTAGTGCCACTCTCTTTCTTGCCATCCTGACTAATTTTACCATAATCAAATCAATGATTAGATTAAATATAATGCATAGATTCAATATATATTGTGTATGATATGGACTAGTATATTGTAATTTAATAATATAATTTACAAGTTAGAGACATTGCATCCTTGCCCCCTTTTTTAAGGGGCTGCCTCTTATAGTGCTCTGAGCAATCTATGCTTCAGTGAAATTGTGTTTCACCAAAGATTAGCCATTTGGCAACCTGGAAGTTTTTGGCAGTCTACCCACCTCTTTGTGGATGACTGCCTCTCATGATGAGGACCTTCTGCAGAGGTGGATGCTGGTCAAAATTAAAGTCCCTCTGGAAAAACTCCTTTAATTTTCCAAAATAGTCCCTGCTTACTGATAATAATTGTGACTGGAATTTTTCAATAAGCAATGTGGTCATTAGGTACAACATCATGTGACTGCGCTGACTTACAATGCCATTTCCGGTAGTTCCAGTTGTCCTTTTTAGGCAAATCCCACATAATCGCATGTCCCGCAATCATCATTTGCAACCTTCTGGAGACTTCCCCATTGACTTTGCTTGTCAGAAGCCAGCAGTAATGGTTGCAAATAGTGACCAAGGCATACTGTGATGTCATAATTGCAAGCCAATCACTAAGCACGCCAAATTGCAATTGCGTGATCATGGAGATGCTGCAAAAGCCTCAACCACAAGGATCTGCTATAAACACCCCATGCTCGTAACTTCAAATTGTCGCTGAATGTGGGAATGTTAAACGAGGACAACCTGTATCCAATTTCTCAGGAAGAACAGGAGAAGGAGGATGGCTCCTCTAACAGCCTCCTATTTCATTCAAAGAATTTTAGTACCTGTTTTCTGACACACCAGGACATCCACTCTGCTGGTTCCGAAGTCCAAGAATGGTGACTCAATAAGAGACATATCTTGTTCAAAATTTTAGATCTGTAAACCAGTTTGTGATTCCAATTCTTCATATTGTTCCCAGCATACTCCTTGCTTCTGTTCCTCCAAATCAGGGGTGGGATTCAGCCAGTTTGGATCAGTTCAGGCGAACCGGATGCTAATTTTACATCTGGTTCGCCAAACAGGTAGTTGCAAAGACTGGCTGGCCCTGCCCAACCCGCCCTGACCCTCCCAGGAGTCTCCATGCAGCCAATTTTGGATGCGAGGTAAGTGCAGGCCCTGCTCTGGGAGGAAGAAAAGTGGGCCTTCCAGAAGTCTGGAAACAGGCCCATTTCCAGCCTCCGGAGGGCCTCCAGAGCCCTGAGGAGGCCATTTTCACCCTCCTGGAGGCTCAAAAAAAGCCTCTGGAGCCTGGGGAGGATGAAAAATGCCTCCCCCCACTATGCAGGAGGCAGAGTAGGCCATGCCCCCATGGACACACCCACTCAGCAACCGGGCAGAGAACAATTGCTAAAAATTTTCAATCCCACCCCTGCTTGACTATCCCAGGGATTCCAGGACCTTTCAATCTTGTCCTTCTGTGAAAGAGCTGCTGTGGTTTAGTACAGGGACAAGCTCCTGATTGCAACCCCCTTGTGGGAGTTGTGTCAAAAGTCTTCCCTTGATTTATGAATCCCTTGTAGCATCCAAAGGACATAAAGTAGCTAGAAGAAAAGCTAGATTTTTGTTTTTATATGTTCTCCTATATGGACCATCATATATACACTGAAATTTATCCACAATTTTGGCTGTCTTTCTTATCTTTAGCCAGCTAGTATAGGCAGGTTCTGAAGAGTTTCCCAAGGATTATATGCTGTCATCAATCCGTTGCTGAACATTTTGCCTCAATTAAATCACTGCATTCTTTCATTGCAGAAACAAATTCCAATCCCTTGGATTGGGAAGCAGAACTAGAAATTGCACTTTAAAGCATGGGGTTTTTTTTCAATCTCCCACATTAGGTTGACCTTTTTCTAAAAAATAAATAAATAATCTTTTTACACTGTATTGTGATAAACACCAAGGACTGCAAAGAAGATGTTGATTCAGCTGGCTACTCTGCCACCTATCCAGGCCAGTGGGGTTCCTCTCAATGAAGCTTGATCCAATTGTCAAAGGATTTCCATCTTGTTTCCTCCGTTTGATCTTTCTCATACTTCTCTTGACCACTCTAATTTCATTCTTTTCTTTGATGGCTTTTGCTCCCAGGATCCCAATGGAAAATTAAATGCTGGATGTTCTGTGTATTCATGCTGTTTTTCTTTGCCTGAGACACTTAAGCTTTAGTGCTGTTGCTTTTGCTTGTGCCTGCTAGTTGGCAGTGGTACAAACTGCAACTATTTATTCAGATTGTAAAATATGCTTATGGCATTTGTCGTTCTTTTGCTAGTTTCTGGTGGAAGAGTTCCTAACCTCTGCAGGAACCTCAGATTCCCACGCTCCTTTAATTCATGCTTTGCTTCAAGCTCTTTTGTTGCTATAAAATAGCTATTGTCTGGGGTAAAACACACAGCAACGGATGACTCTGAAGTTGCTAGTAGAAATCAGTGCAATGGTGGACATGCAGGAACCAAGATTGTAGCTGTCATACAGTCCAGAGATTTACTTGGAGCTTACCCTCAAGCTGTTATAAGGCCTGATAATTTAACAACCGGTTCTCTGCCCTAATAATTTCTTCCAACACCCAGTTCACCAAACTGCTCAGAAAGTTAACAACTGGTTCTCCCGAAGTGGTGCGAACTGACTGAATCCCAGGGGTGGGTTCTACTTACCTTTACTACCAGTTGGCAATGGGGCCGCACATGTGCGCTTGCTTTGTGCGCACACGGGGGTACTCTTCTGCACATGTGCAGAAGTGTTCTGATGACGTCGGGGTCAGTGGGCGGAGCCTCCCTCAGGTTTTACTACCGGTTCTATAGAACTGGTCCCACCACTGGCCTGGCCCTTTTCTTGTGAATACTGCTATTGGAAATGTGTAGGGAATGCAGCAGAATCCACAGGGATCTGGCAACTTCTGAACAGAGGCCTAGTAGAATTAGTGAAATACAGGTATCACATATTATATAGGATGTCTCACACAAAGAGGGGAATAGCTTAGTCTTTTTTATCTGACTGGTATTCTCCTCTTGTCCATCATTCGTTATGCTCATTCTGACCAATATGCCATTTTACAACATGGATCCATGGGAATCTATCAATTCCATAGCCAGACCTTGAACACAGTGATGTCTCTGAGTCTTACAAATGGAATTTGCACTCTATGAAAAAGCGGATTCTGGGTTTTTTGGTGGCTGTATTTTTAAAAAATAGATGGAGACGTACCCTGTCACCATGCTGATGACAGAGAAACAATTAAGTGATTTTGTTTCCAGGGAGGATAGCCTTACTCATCAGATTGTGATAAGATACTCATTCCACCATTCAGGAAGCCAAAACCATTTGCAAAGCTTTGGGTGTTAAATTATAATTCTGCACTCCTTGTCCCTCAAAGGCTTTAGTTATATAGAAGAGTAGAACCAAGACATTAAAACTCAATTAACTAAAATCACAGTAGATATTGGTCTTGTTAATGGCCAGGGGCCTTCCTCCTTACATTCTCATACATACAGTACATGGAAATCAGAACACTCCCCAGCAGGAAACTTTGAAAGTGTATTTAGTTAATAGATGCCAGGATCAATCAACCTCAATCAACAAACTGCAAAAAGAAACTAAGATAACTTAGACCAGGGGTGTCAAACTCAATTTCATTTAGAGTTGCATCAGGGTTGGGTTTGACCTTGTGGGGATAGGGTGGGCATAACTAGGGTGAGTTTGGCTAGCTTGACATTACTTGTGTTAAGGGTGCCTGTGGCCCAAGCGCTCTGCCAGAGAAAACGTGCTTCTGAGCTCTGTTTTCAGTTGCAATGGCCTCCTGTAACCCTCCGCCACCAAAAACAGAGCACGGGAGGGCTGCACATGGAGCTCCATTTTCACTGGCAGAGGCACCATGGGCCGATCCTTCACTGTTTCCAGGGTGGCCCCACGGGCCAGATCTATGCACCCCATGGGCTGGATTTGACCCACAGGCCTTGAGTTTCACACCCCTGGTTTATACAGTGGGTTGATCAGTATTGTTTGTCTCTCACATAAACACTTCCAATGCAATGGAAGTATGGTAATGTTGCTCAACCTTGATGACTTTAAAATGTGTAGACTTCAAGTCCCAGAATTCTCCAGTCAGTAAATCTTAAAGGATGAGAAACACTGTCCTATGATTCAGAAACTACATTCTTCTCCAAAGATACTGGAAAAATAATCTGCATATATATATATATATATCCCTTTTGTTTGTCTCGGTTTGTGTTCATTCATTCAATAAAACTAAATGGGTGGATGTAAATACTGCATCTGAACATATTTTAAAACCCTATTAGTTGCATTGTAAGTAAAGGGATGATATTTCCTGAGAAATGAGAGAAGTAAGCGATTTTCCCAGGTTGTACATAAGATTTATCTCTTGAACTCCACCCAAGTAAAATGACATCCTTTGCGTAGATTAGAGCAGAGTAGATTCTCCAATCCTCTCCAAACCATTATCTTAATTTACTCTTACAAAACAACAGCATTCACATTAGTAACTTGATAGAAGGCCTCATTTACCACTTAGAATGTACGTAATTATAACTCTTCTTTAGCTTCTCCTAGCCTATGGTCAAAATTGTATTAACTCGCAGCACAGCAACAATATACAGATTACTTGACACCACATATAAAAGCCTTTGGCCTCTTTTATATTTGTGATAATAAAACTTACAAAGTCTTGCCCTGGGTTAGATGATTATATTCAAATATTTTCCTAGTCTGAAAGCTAATTGCTTTCAATTGGGAAAGCAATTTAACTTGGGAACTTTTACCTACAGAGCATGAAAACAATGTATGTTAGGATCCTGTATCAAAAACTCAAAAAACAAGATTTCACAAAGTGAAATCAAATCAAATCAACAAAGAGCTATTTTCCCTGTATTGGGAATCTCAAAAATAAACAAGCTTTATATTAGATTTGAGAGCCAGTTTGGTGTACTGCAGGGGTGGGTTCTACTTATCTTTATTACCGGTTCGCAACGGGATCGCGTGCAGATCGCTTATGATGACATCTGGGGCAGTGGGTGGAGCTTCCCGCCGGTTTTACTTCTGGTTCTTGTGAACCGGTCCAAACCAGGGGCAACCCACCACTGGTGTATTGGCACCAGGGAGGAGACTGAGTTCTAGTCCCTATTTACACACAAAACCAGCTACGTGATTGTGGGCTGGTCACTTTCTTTCAGACCCAGGAAGGAGGCAATGGCAAACCATTTCTAAAATGTTGCAGGGACTTCTGAAAAAGCTGCAGGGACTTATTCAGTCAGTATCTGATAATCCAATATGATTGAAAGGAAGAAAATAAAACATAAAAGCTTTATGTTTAGTTTGCAACTTGTTTTTTTAATGTCTCCCTTGATTGTAGCCCTCTAGATGTACTGACAGGGGATTATGACAGCAATGTTGTTTTTACATAGACGAAAGTGGAAACATAGAAATAGAATTATCAGATTTTAAAGAATACTATAAGATTTTTCCATTAAATTACAAATCTCAGAACTAACAATTTCCCTGGCTTACTTTTCCCTGCTTTGGGGTCATGAGAAAAAACCTTTCTGTATGGGGCGGCTATATAATTCTCTTCCTATTAAGCACAGTCTTCTTGGTTTCCTATTGTGAAATATGTGTGACAATCTTACTTCATTCAAAGTTTAAAACAGTCAATATAGAACTCCAAAGAGAAAATTTTGGAAATTGGACGATGAGCAAGAAAATAAATTACAACTATTCCTATAAAAATAAACACATGAGAACTGGAGCTAATGAAGATGCTAGAACACTTTGTTGCTCCAAAGTGGGGACTCTGTATTGGGAAGATGGTGTTGGCATAGACAAGTACATCACCCATGTGCTTGTTTAACTCAATAAGCCATCATATAGTGCTCATGCACCATGATTACATCCCCATCCTGACCTGATTAACATGTTATTGACATCCAATCCATTATTCTGTCATACTGTTTAAATGTATATTATCATTTTGCATTGAATTGAATACTTTATTTGTGTGATTAGACATACAAGGAATTTGTCTCTGGTACAGAGGCTCTCAATGTACATGCAAAGCAACAGGATGATGATGATATCAATAATACCAATAAGAGAGGAAAATAAAGAAGATAATAATAATACTACAGCCATAGTATATGGCTAATGCATAAATATTCGACAGAATGCATAACTCTACGCCCAGGTATGATTAGGTTGAGATGATATTATGATGGTTCTGATGAATGTTTTGGTTCTGATAAAAGTTTTTATCTTGTTCCAATGTTTTTATTTAACATTTGTGTAAAAGATTAGAGGACATCATATTGAAATTTGGGCAAAATTTGTGTCACTAAGGTGGGTGATTGTTGCTTTAGCTTTATGGGTTGGAGGTGACTAGAATCATAGTCCAAAGAATATAGAAGGCATCAGATTGAAGAAGGCTGCACTGCTATATTTTTTTCACAGACTAAGATTTAAGAATCTAGGCATATCCATCCATCCATCCATCCATGCGTCCACACAATCTGCCATTATACTCAACTGAATATATAGGTTCATATGCACATCCAAGAAAAGAAAAACTCATAACTAAGGGCAGAAAAAGAGTCTACTATTACATTAAAAAAATATTATGAAAATGTATGTGCATAGATTCAGATTCAGAATTAGTGACTACAACTTTAGTATCATGATAGAGAGAAGGACCAAGCTGAGTAGCTTGCCATTCAAATGCTAAATATTGACAGACAATTAGAGATCTTCTGATTTCTATTATGAATCTTTTTTTAAGCCAGATGACAACTGAACAGCAATTCAAGCAGAGTGTAAGTAAGGCCACACAGCCATCCTAAACAGATTTAAACATGTCAGATGGGAGCAGAGGGAACAAGTGACAAAGTGTAGAGTGCAACAACATGACGTAAGTGTGAAGGGGGAGAGCTTACATCATGAGGTCATCATGCATATTTCATCCTTTTGGCATCATCATGGTTAAACATGGATCCTTATGAACAGACCATGTTAAAAAAAACTAAAGCATATCTAGCACTCCATACACATTCATCTCTAAGGAGATGCAAGGCACTTTACTCAGAGAAAGGTGTGGTTGAAATTTACTAATAATAAATCTGCTCTAATTCAAAGTTTTTATAACAATGTTTTAAATTACACACTTACCAGATAATAAACAATCTATAAAATCTCTTTAGCTACACAAATCTAGCCAACTCTTTTATACATATATAAAACAAATTGCTGCAATATAATATTTATCGATGAACAGACATGTATAAATGATACAACCTGAAGTTACACAAAAGTGATACTTCTTAATTCAGCACCTGGGTGGAAAAACATGCAATTGGCACTGAAGAGAAAATGTTATAAATGCAGGTCATTAATTACTTTGATTATCCAGATGTTTCAGATTTTTTTTTTTAAAAAAAGCACTAATCTGGTATTCTTTCTTATAAAATCCCAGCAAAAGAAATGCTGCAGTAAGTGGCAGTTCCCAACTCAATCATATATAATGCTAACACCCTCAGCTTGGTACAAAATACAATGGCTAGTATTCATTGCTTTCTGTCCCTTTTTTCCTTTCTCTCTAATTAAAACACACACAGATAAAACCTTTTTGAATAGACTTTGGGGATGAAATCTAGGAGATTTCTAACCAGGAACAGAAGTCTTCTAAAAGTAATAAAATTTCAAGAGGGTCCCCTATGAGATTATGAAGTCCAGAATCTACATTTACCTAGTTGTACCATTTTTGTTCCTTATCCTGCCAAGTCAGTGCCAAATACTCTATAAACAAATCAACAAAGCATATAAAAATTCTGGAATTCTCTCTCTTTCTGCTCCCCAATTTTCTCCTCCCCCCTCTCTCCAAGAAGATTCCCCTCCTACCTGGAAGTGGGGCTCTTGGAGGATGCGAGCCAGTTCAGCTGCTGTGCTATCTTGCTGAGCAATGTGTGTGATGTCTTTAAGTATCTCCTGGACCAGCTCCAAATTGTTGTCCCGCACAGCCTCCAGCTTTGTCTCCTCCAGCCGCTCATGAGCCTGCAAGGTGGATGGGGAAAGGGCAGAGAAGAAGGGATTAAAGGGACACATAAACAGATAAACCCATGCTAACCCTTTGTCCTCCTACTACAGTCTTCTGTCCTAGCAGATAATGTAAGGATATTAAATTATGTTCTTTGGGTTCCTTAAAAATTACAAGATCACCACTTTAAGGTTTGTTGATATTTTTTTTTTAATAAGCATAAAAGGCTTATAGACATCTCTAGAATTGAATAGCTTTACACAATGGGTGCCCGTCAAGCTTTGTCAAATCTTTCTGAAGACAAAGACAAAGAATAGGCTGTGCATGTTATAAAGAAAAAGAAGCCAAGTAATTACTCTTCTGTATGGAAATACACAACCCACTTGCTCAGAAACACAGTAAGAGGAACAGTGAGACAACTGAGAGCTTTTCCTAGCCTTTGGTGGCATGTAGCCAGAAATCAAACAGGTCTTTGCTGTATGAAAGATGAATAGCTGCTCTAGATAAGCCTCAAGCAGGGAAACAGACACAAAAGAGAAGGAGCTAAAAATAATAGACTGGCAAATAGAAGCTTAACTTCACTCATGGAAATTGGGGGAGGGTAAAAAGAGCAGGCTTAATATGAATCCAATCTCACTTCTGGGAACCATTTTCGTTGCCAAAATCAGTGCAGGAAAATACTGAAGTGGAATGCTGCTGCACTTATTTGGCTGAATAAAGACCAATTCTACATACTAACCCTATAATGCTGGAGGATTAGGAAATTGATCACCTAAAACACACGGAGGATATCATTTTGTCAGAACACTTTCATTATTTTTAATAGGAAAACTCATGGGATGGGCTTAGAGACTTCTAGGCCAGTAACTTTAACAACTTTAAGATGTGTGGACTTCAACTTTCAGGATGCTGGCAAGTTGAAGTCCATATATCTTAAAAGTTGCTGAGCTTGAGAAACACTGTTGTGTAGGCTATTGACTTCTTTGGGATGAGGATGGATGCTGAGAAAATTTAGGAGTTCAGGGCCTACACAGCTACCATGAACTTGTTCCAAGTAATCTCTAGCCTGATTCACAGTGGTAGCCAGATGATAAATTCAGACTTTATCGCAGAGTAGTTGGTGTGTCATCTGAAAATTTAGAACAGAATAGAATTTTTTATTGGCCAAGTGTGATTGGACACACAAGGAATTTGTCTTGGTACACATGCTCTCAGTGTACATAAAAGAAAAGATACATTCGTCAAGAATCATAAGGTACAACACAATGATAATCATAGAGTACAAATAAGCAATCAGGAAACAATGTCAATATAAATCGTAAGGATACCAGCAACAAGGCCTGCCCTGAGTCTTCGGAGAGGGGCGGCATATAAATTGAATTAAATTAAATTAAATTAATTAAATTAAATTAAATTACAGTCATACAGTCATAAGTGGGAGGAGATGGGTGGTGGGAACGATGAGAAGATTAATAGTAGTGCAGACTTAGTAACTAGTTTGACAGTGTTGAGGGAATTATTTGTTTAGCAGAGTGATGGCATTCAGGAAAAAACTGTTCTTGTGTCTAGTTGTTCTGGTGTGCAACGCTCTATACCGTAGTTTTGAGGGTAGGAATTGAAATAATTTATGTCCAGGATGTGAGGGGTCTGTAAATATTTTCACAGCCCTCTTTTTGACTCGTGCAGTATACAGGTCCTCAATGGAAGGCAGGTTGGTAGCAATTGTTTTTCTGCAGTTCTAATTATCCTCTGAAGTCTGTGTTTGTCTCAGGGGTGAAATGCTCCCAGTTCGGACTGGATCTCCCAATCTGGTAGCGATGGCGGCAGGTGGTTCAGAGAACCAGTAGCAAAAGTCAGCCGAATGGGTTGTAAAAAAATGCTTTTAAAAGGTAAAAAAGGCCTCTGATGATCACAGCTGAGCCACGCAATCGTCAGAGGCTTTTTTTTTTACTTTTAAAAGCAATACTTTTAAAAGTAAAAAAAAGATTGCGCGCCACAGCTGATCACCTCCCCTCGAGCGCTGTTCTACTTACCGCATGTATCCTTTTAGTGCGCACTCTGCACACGCACCTCGCATTTGGTGCATGCTGTGCACGGCGCATGCACAGCCAGCAAACCGGTAGTAAACCAGTTCAGATTTTACCACTGGTCTGTCTTGTTGGGTTGCAGAGCCAAATCAGACAGTTATAGAGGTGCAGATGACAGACTCAATAATTCCTCAAATCAGCAGCTCCTTGGGCAGTTTGAGCTCTCTGAGTTGACGCAGAAAGAACATTCTTTGTTGTGCTTTTTTGATGATGTTTTTGATGTTAGGTGTCTGTTTTAGGTCTTGAGATATGGTAGAATCTAGAAATTTGAAGGTACCTACTGTTGATACTGTGTTGTCTAGTATTGTGAGAGGTGGAAGTATGGAAGGGTATCTCCTAAAGTCTACCACCATTTCTATGGTTTTGAGTGTGTTCAGTTCCAGATTGTTCCGGTGACACCACGAGGCTAGCTGTTCAACCTCCCGTCTGCATGCGGATTCATCATTGTGAACTTCAGTATTTTAACAGATGGATCATTAGAGATGCAGTCATTGGTATACAGAGAGAAGAGAAGTGGAGAGAGCACACAGCCTTGGGGGGCCTCTGTGCTAATTGTACAGGTATCTGAGGTGATTCTGCTTAGCTTCACCTGCTGCTTCCTGTTTGTTAGGAATATGTAGTAAGATGTAACTGTGAATTATTTGCAGAATTTGGATCACTTTTCATCACCCCTGCTAATATTTGAAAGATCAAAGGACTAATTAAATGGTCCATCCCTAAAGTGTCATGGACTGAGACAGATTTTAGCAGGCCTTAGGGATTTCCCTAGCAATTCAGCAGATAAAATTCTGAAATGGCTTCTCACTTTTTGCTTATTCTGAGAAGCTGCTTGGTTTATCAAATGAAAGGAAGTTTGGGAGTGTTCAAGCTTACAATTTGATTTTCACACACACACACACACACACACACACACACACACTTACAGTGTACTCATTCAGACAGACTCTTTTTGAGATGGTTTGAAATGCTTCTTTCCAGGTTTCCTGTCGCGCTGCAATTTAAGAGATAAGCTGTCAACTATCTCTTGATTGTTTGTATTGATTCTCCTTTCCCAGCCTCCTCACAACATCACACAAATGTCTGCTTGAAGAAGTTGAGAGAGTTGGAATTGGAAGATACAAGGTGTTTATAATTTGGAAGAATGGTATAAGGAGGTATGGGATATTGCCATAAATGATAAATTGACCTGCAATATTAAAGTAAGGAGGGGTATAATGAAGGTAAACGATTTCAATGGAATTTGGAAACAGTTCCTAACATATGTGTTTTCTGGAGGAAGAGGGATACCACCACCAGAAGAAACTTTAAGATTCTGAAAGCAGGAATGATCCCGAGGGGTGGGGGAGCACCTGTTGTTTGTTTGTAAAAATAAAATAATAAAAAAAAGAAGTTGAGAGAGGTCATCTATTAATCCACAGTGAAGTATCAGTGTGCCGATGATATGCAGATATTCGTTTCTACTCCAGGTTAAGCTACCAAATGCAGAAGGGCCTTAGATCAGGTGTCTGAAGTCTGTGAAGAATTGAATGGGAAGGAACAGGCTTAAGTTGAATCTCTGTGAGATGGGTGTTGTTTATTTCAAAACCAAATGCCTTTCTTCCAGCTCAACTGTGCCACCGGATGGGGTGTCACTCTCCTTAAAAAAGCAACCAGAGAATACTGATAGACTCAAGGCTACTGTTTGATAGGCAGATGGAGGCCATAGCTAGAAGAGCCTTTGCTGACAGATTCTGAGGATGAGTGAGTTAGAATTGGAAGCCTGGTGGAAATAACCATACATCCTCGTTACTAATTAGACTACAATAACATAGTCAAGTTGAGGCTGTCTCTGAAGACTGTGTAAAAGCTGGCCTTTAGTACAAAAAAAAAATAAACTTTACAGCAATCTAACACTGATTCTGTTGTGATTACCAATAGACTTCTGAGTATAATCCAAATCTCTAGTTTCTAACCCGTAAAAAACTACCATCTCTTTCAGGCAGAGCTGATCTAACCAGTCTGATAATTCTGAGCAGGGCTTTTGAGGCTCCCACCAGGAAACATGGGGGGCACGGGACATGTGGGGTTTTTTTTATTATTTTTTTCCCAATTCCTTTGGAATAGCCTGCCCCTTGATTTTCCTCCTTTCTTGACAGTCTTTAGAAAGGCATTCATATTTTTAATTTTTAATTGTAAGCATTGATGCTGGAATAACAGACACCAAGGTGGCTGATGATTTTATTAAGTTTTATCAGTGTTTTGCATTTACTTTATTAATTTTATGTAAATCATTGGGAATCTTCTTAGGGAACAGCAGTGTATGAAATCTGGAATAATACATTCTCTATATAAGTTTACTTACAAAAACGTTTTGACATTGTATTGGAACAAAATGTTTGTACTTAGTATGTTTCCACATTTATGTACACCGAGAGCGTATGCACCAAGACAAATTCCTTGTGTGTCCAATCACACTTGGCCAATAAAGGATTTATTTATTTATTTATTTATTTATTTATTTATTTATTTATTTATTTATTTATTTATTTATTTATTTATTTGATTTATATGCCGCCCTTCTCCGGAGACTCAGGGCGGCTTAAAATGCTTTAAGCAATAGCCTTCATACTTTTGTATAAAGCTGCTTAGTAGGGCTTTCGCCCCCCCCTAAGAGGTGTTCTTTTTTTATACAAAGTCAGTTTATTGCCCCCACAATCCAGGTCCTCATTTTATCTACCTCGAAAGGATGGAAGGCTGAGTCAACTTTGAGCCTGGTGAGATTTGAACTTGCAGTAATTGCAGGCAGCTGGTGTTACTTAACAGCACTTTAGTCTGCTGCACCACCAAGGCTCCTTGGTGAACAGAATTCTATTCTATTCTATTCTATTCTATTCTATTTTATTCTATTCTATATTAACTCTGGAATGATACTTATCTTCAAAAAAGTCAGAGGGGTGTTTCTCAGTCTTGACAACATTGGTGGAAAATTCTGGAAGCTGAAGTCCACACATCTTAAAGTTGCCAAAGTTGAGAAATACTGGCCTAAAGGAATTCAGACTGATAGGTTAAAAATTTCAAACATTCCTTTAAAGACCAGCAATACATGAACTGCTGTTGCCTTCCACCATACATTATTTATATGAGTTTATTTTTCTTTTATTATATTACAGTATATTTCCTATGGGTTCTAATAAGTGCAAATGTGGAGACGTTAATTTTTGGAAGCAAGAGAGCCAGAAATGAATAATGGAAAAAGAGGAAGAGACAACAATTCGTTTCTAATTGTTTCAGTTTGCTTGGAAGTTTTATCTTAGGTTTGGAAGTAGAGAACTAGTAGCTCTCCAGACTTTGCTAAACTATAACTCCCAGCAGTCCCAACTAACCTGTTTAAGGATGAAAACTGCTGAAAATTGTACTTAGCAATATACCAATGGTCATAAATTCCCATTCTAATCTTAGTTGTAATATTGTTAGCAAATTGAGATTCAGAGTTCTCACTCAAGACACAAAAGACCACTTTCAATACTTCAGACACATTTTGTGAAGACTTAGCTCTCTGGAAAAGGCTCTAATGTTTGGAAAGATAGAAGGAAAGAGTAGCGGATAGACAGCAGCAAGGTAGATGGGCTAGTTACAATGTGAAGAGCACACCATTGGAAGACTTGGAAGACTATATAAAGAACAGATTGTCACAGAGAAAATTTACCTTTGTGATCACTAGGAATAAAAATTATGGCACACAATCACTTCATCAATCAATCATGAGCCAACATTCAGGATGGTGGAAGAGGAAAATGACAGTTTGTGAAATGTACTGTAGCTACCTATTCCAATAGACTCTAGACATCTTATAAGATATACAATTAAAACAGTGTAAAACATAAAACAAAACAGCATGGATTAAAAACAAACATACCAAAGGGTTTTAGCTGATCTCAAAAAAACTAAGATTTGGTTAGTACTTGGTTGGGAGCCCATCAAGAACTCACAGGCTATGAAATAAATTAAGTCTAAAACTGACCCGAGCAGAAGGCAATGACAAACCACTTCCATATTGTTGTCAATAAAATAGAAGTAGTGCAGCTACTGGTACTATCCAACCATTATTGAATTCAGCTTCATTAAAGTTACAAATAAAAAAAAATATGCTAGTAAATGTTGGGAATCTAATGGTAAATGTTGAAGGAACAGAAAGAAGTGATGGAGCAAGTATTAAAAGAAGAATCAACAGTCTTTCTTAGCGTGAAGGATAGATTTAGATAACATTAGGAAGACTTTCTGAAACATTACAGAAATTTCCCACGAGAGAAGGATGAGAGGAGATACTGCAGAATGATTTTTCAGTAAGCAGTTATCAAAATTAATAATTCTTTTCATAAACAAAGTAGAATGAACTTGATTTTTTAAAAAATGAATATAAGATACAAATTTATCCATGAGGAAGGAAGGATAGAGGAGGGATAAAGGAACAGAGGAAATTGTCAACTAAACTATTTGGGAAAATGTGTTATGGCTAAGACCAAGAAAGAGTAAGTGATGTAGTGGAAGTGAGTGGAACTGAAGGTGCAGGTTTTGCTCAGCTACAATCCCATCCCTGGCTACCCATTTAACTGTACCTTAGCCAATGACCTTACTATTGGACTCTCCATGAGGCCACGGAGAAAGATGAGATCCAGATCTCCAGCTCCCATGGAATTGGGGAGGTCACCGAGGTTGTCCAGGACCTGCTGCATAGCTGTGTAGAGAAATGATAGCACTAGTATTAGTCTTATTAAAATAAAGATAATGAAAAACAGAGAGTTCATCTATCCACTCTAACCTTTCAAGAGATGGAAAAGGAGGAGATGAAAAATAACAGATCAGAGAACAGAGATGAAACCACACAGGCAGTAGAAAACAAGGCGAAAGTGGGAAGAATTCTTAGAAATATGCATGGTGGGGAGTAAGAGTTATACCATTTTTTATAAATATTTATGAGTCATTCATTCACAAATACCGAGGTCTCTTCTTACAAGTTACCAGTCAACAGCATTGTCGAGAAATTCTACCACTAGTACTAAGAAAAGAAAGCAATTTGTGATTATCTTTTTTTTCTCCAAGCAGCACTTTAGGATTTTTCAAAGAAATTGGACTTCTTTTCTTCAGGCTTTTCCAGAATGATTTTCAAGTACTACAAGGTCACTTCAAGAACTGCTGTAGAAAAAAATGCTTTTGTGTTTAGATTACAAAATAATTTCCCTATTGAATGAAGATCAGAACTTCTTCCTTGCTAATCTCAGTCTAATGCTTTCACTGATGCATCACACTGTCTCTAAAAATCATGTTTTTCTAATTAAATTAACTAGCTGAATGAATGAAAACCTAACATTCTTGCTCAATAGATATGGATATAGTTCATCTCAATCTGTTCCCTTAACGTCTGCTGCCAGAAAAAGCTGTGTGTTTGCTGAAGCTGTTTCATTAAGCTGCTTTAAAAGGATTTGAGAACAATCCATGATTTTGCTATTATCATTTGTCATGCAATTTGCCTTTGTGATCTGCATTTGGTCAAGTTCACGTACTGAATTGCTCCACTGGAAATGGTTAGTACACCTGATTGTTGAAGTAGTAATAAATGACTCAGCTCAGTGACTGTAGAGACTTGAATCTTGCTATGAAAGTCAAGGTATAAAGAATGAGAGCTAGGTAAGTATTCAAAAGATTGCACATTGTATTTCCAACCATGCCAGTTATAATTACAGTACTATGTTTTAAACCATTTTTCTGATCACCTGTTCATTTGGGTGAATCTGTTTCAGGTTTACATACAACCATAAGGGAGCATAGGTCATAATGGTTGTAAAACAGACCAGGTATGTAACCAATCCCAATTGTGCAATCTTTTTTGCAATTCTCATTAAGTATTAAATACGGTGGTGCATACAGTTTTGCCAAAAATGAGAAGTTCTCATTTTCATAACCTCATCATAAAATACAGTCATGTGACTGTGGCACGCTGTGAATGGCCATAAATGTGGCCCTTTGCTGAGCGCCTGAAGTTCAGTCATGTGACTATGGAGGGGGCTTGAAAATGCGAGCTTTGCATCTGGGTCATAAATCTCCTTTTTCAAGGTCGGTTGTAATCTCAAAACAGTCACTAAGCATCTTCAACGGTCAAACGCTACCTGTGTAGCCTGAATGTTAGAGACTATTGATTTTTCAATAAAGCTCTAAGTGACTTTATAAATGTTGGTGTATTATCAGGGTTCAGAATCAGATTTAGTCAAGCTGGTCTGCAGCATATTGTCTAGCCCACAAAGATATATAGTTTATATTCAATGTATAAGCTGTCCACTTGAATGTATTCCTTTCCAGCCAATGCTGAATGATTCAGATGGGAGATATATCCAAAACTAGAGGGTCACAGCCTTTTGATATTCTACTTCTTTTGGAAGAATTAGGTCAAACTGACATTCCCTCCTCTTATCAGCATATCCAGGGCAGAAACTAAGGCAAGCAATCCCTTTGCTTTTTCCACATGCAAACAAGCAGCCTTCCTATACCCTGATTAACACTGGCAGAGTGCCACGGGCATTGGCCTCGTCTCCATTTCACAAATCCATCTATACAGGATTTAATAACTAAGATTTTACTCCCAGTCAGTCAACAGGGCAGGCAGTCTTCCAAAGCTGCAAGGGAAATTATTTTTTAAAAACCAGCAACACTCACAACTAAAGACAAGTATTAATTACTGAAGCTCTTCCAGTGATACATCTGTTGCTAATCTTATCTTATTTGTTTCTCTCCCTGAAAGTGTATTTGTTCTTAATACTGACAGCACAACAGCAAAGACAGTGGAAAGAAAGAAAGAAACAAACAAACAAAAATCAGGCAGCATTTTATTAAAAATAAAAGGAAAGAAACCATTTTGGACAATAAATCAAAGTTGTTTTCTTTGCCTTTCCAAACGTTCTTCAGCACCACACTATGTCCATATTACAATTTCCAGAGTGAATCATTGGGCTTAATGTCTCACTTAATTTTTTTTTCAAAGATTATTTTTCAAATATTAATTACAAAAATTAACAGGAAAATTGGCACATAGCAAACAAAGCATATGATTTTGACAAGTTACTGTACTTTGAAGTGTGTCCTGGGATCCAACATGAGCCCATTATCAATCCAAAGACAGAAGAAAGTTAGTGGCTATAGCTTATCACTCAATTTACAAGCATTTCTATCTCCCTGGAGGTCTTAGACAACTCATCATGGCCAACTCATTGCATACATCTCATCATGGTCATCTCGCTGCAGCCAAACTGGTCTGACCACCTCACTGCAAGACAACTCACCATGTGTCCTGCAGTGAGTTGGCCATGGAGACATGACTGCAGTGAGATGGCCACACAAGATGACAGCAGCGAGATGGCAAGTTGACCCATTCGGCTCCCCAGAGTCTAGGGGAAAAAAATTAAGGGATTAAAGAAGTGAGAAAATTTATCTGGTCATGTATTGTGGCAGCCATTTTATTGTTAACAAAACTCTCTTGCTTGTCTGCCTCTAAGCAAACATTTTTCTGACAGTAGATGCAACTTGCTCTCAACTTTTTGAATATACATTTCAATGCAAACTTTTGTATATTTTCAACACATTCTATTTTCTGCTTATATTCTATTTTCTTCAGGGAAGTTTTAGAGTATGGAAGTATTAATCATCTTTCATTTGTAGCAGTGTGAAGTAGTAAAATCCAATGATGGATTTTGAAAGCAGAATAGGAAGAATAGTGACACTGTTGAACTTTGGTGCTGAAGAAGACTCCTGAGAATACTGTGAACATTCAAAAAAATAAACAAATGGCTTAGTGAACGATCAATCCAGAATTCCCTGTTGATATACAAATGACCAAGCACAAATGTAGTGCAAAGACTTAATTCTCTGGAGACGTTTCTACGGCTTAGAAAAATGAAAGGAAAGACAATGATCAGCAACAAGGTGTTACAGTGGCAATGAGGATACTGTCAGGGGACCTGAAAGAACAGGTTACTGTTACATCATTATGGGGGGTGGGAATCTATATGGTTGCTAAGAGTTGACAAAATGTAATGCCACATAAATCAGACCAATCCAGGCATCAGGAAATCAGTTCTCATCTTTCTAAATTTTTTACTGCAGACATGAAGGAGAATGGTAAACCTTGCTGTATAAATATATATTGGTGTTTTTTACAGATAGAATGTTTTAAAAATGTACATGACCAACTCTTCCATCAATTGCCCAAAGTATGAGATGGACATTATACAAAATGAATGAATGAATGAAACTTTACATTTCATTGAACTAATAGAAACAGAAATAGACAGTTTATAAGAGATTATGCAAAAATAAGCAGTATATTTAAAGTCTGGAATAAATTTTTTAAAAAGAATCAGCCCACAATTTCACCTTTTGCCTCAATATTCTCACTAAAAAGGAAAATGCAAATTTTCTCTGTGGAAAGGTAACAAATCACATTGCTACATTCATTAATAAGACAAATATGAAAACTTTTTAATCCACAGATTTACCAGAATCATACATGCACTTTCAATATCTTCAAATGAGTGAAATAGCTTTAAAGAATGCAGAAACCCAAAGAAACACATAGAATTTAAATGTCTTATAAAACAAAGTTCAGAGCATTTTTGGCTCTTATTTATAAACTGTTGGTGAAATATGACTCAGAAACCAAGTTAAAAAATGTATGATTAGATGGGTGCAGAATTTAGATATAATTGGTATGCAATTGTAACAATTTCAGTGGAAGAAATCTATTATACAAAATATACTTACAGAAAAGTGGTATAAAATGTTTTACTACTAGTATATAATTCCATTACTGATTACTAACATGGACAGATGATTTGCTAAAAATTGCTGGAAATGTTAACAACAGGTTGGATATTTTTTTCCATATTTTGTAGCAATGTTGTAAAGCTCAAACATTTTGGAAAATAATTTCTAACAAAATGGAACAAACTCTAAAAGCTGAGTTTCCTTGTTAACTTGCTCTTTTTATTATACATTACTAAATCTCACATTCCCACAAATTATACCAAAATTCCACATGGCAACAACTGCAGCGGTACTTTACATTTCCTATTGAAAATATATTCAATTCTTTCTGCAGAAGAATCACTAATTAAGTTATGGAAATTCACTTTGATGTTCAAAATTCATATCTGAATTTGATGTATAGATATTCATTGTTAAATAATAAATCTGATACAGGGCTTAACTTTTTATGAGCTTGTACCACATCTAAAATTTGGATTTTACTTAACATGAAATCTTAATATTCTGACCTTCAACGATCTGTTAAATGAGGATAGTCTTTCAACTGCTCAAATGGGATATACTATAGTTCTTTCTATAAATCACTCTGTGCTGACCATAACATTTAAATACAGTTATATATTACTTGACTGTAATACACTTGATTTGATTTGATTTTAATATATATCACTTGAATCAATGAATTTTTAAAACAATGCAACTTACTCAAGTTATTTAACACTAATTAAATAACTGGAAATGTCTACCTGATTTTATACCCGTAAATTCCCCATTTATTTACTGTATTTCCTCTCTTCTTTTTTTCCTCTCTTCTCTTTTCTCCTTTCTTAAAAGTGGTTTATAAAAATATAATAAAAAGAGAACATAAAACTGCTAAACTTTACATTTTGCCTGGGTGTCCTGACTGAGATAAAGGAATGATGTTCTACCTAGTTTTATCTAACCTGGTCAAGCAGTTTGCTAGCTGATTTTACTTCAAGTCTGATTCAGAATAGAATTCTCTGTTAGTTAGTTAGCACAGGCCAGATGCTATATATCATTCTAACCTTTGCCTCAGCTCACTGCTGTCTAGAAAACTGATTCATTCCTTTTAGGGCTGGTGTGTCCAATCCATGCTCACATGCCACAGCTAGTAATGTGGCCCCACAAGATTATAAACTTTTAACATTAATATGTAATTTATATACATTAACTATATTATATATTTTATATGCAGCCCAAGACAATTCAGCTTCACTCAATGTGGTCCAGGCAAGCCAAAAGATTAGACAACCATGTTCTAGGGGAATTATAGGTTCTGCACAACATTCATTTCTATACACAGACCAGAACTCAGAATTGCCTTGCACATGAACCCAGAATTGCCTTGCACATAGGCCCTTGCACACATGTTTTCTCTTCAGAGAAAACTAATGGCATTTGCCAGCTAGACTCATCCTGTCTTCCCCTTTCTTCACATTCCAAGAAGGCATAATAAATCTTTCTAAGGAAAAAAGATGAGGAGGGGCAGGAGAAGAGGGGTATTTCTCTAATGAACACCAGATGGTCGTCACTATAATTATCCCTAAGGCATTGAAGAACATCACAAAGCATCACCTAAGGTCTTGGGAATAATTACAATGATCACTAACTATTCATTGGAGACACAAAGAGACACAAAGAAAGGAAGCTAACCATTCCCTCATCCTCATCTGAGAATGCCACCTGCTGAAAACAGCCTACTTTTAGATGGTTGGTATGTTCAAGATGTCTAGGTTCTCAGGATCGCATTTCCACAAGAAATTTAGAATTTAGTGGTAAATAACATATAGTGACAAATGGGTTTCCAAACACCATGTATATGAAAGAATGCAAGAAATTTTGTGTATATGAAAGAATTCAGATGAATCTAGTTTCCAGTTTCTAAACTGGAAATATGCTTTTATCCAAGAAATAATTAAAGAATAGGTTACATTTATGTGGGAATCATAGAATATTCACCAACTCCTTGGTAAGCAACAGAACTAATGTTGATTCCAGCTATTTTCCTAAACAAACTTCATACAAAGAAGTATACAGTGTATCAGATGGTATATTCCCTGCCGGAGAGGCAGGAAATGCTGCGGGTACCATCCCCGAGGGAGATACTCCTGGTGGGACCCAGACAGTGGTGGGTTGCCCCCGGTTCGCACCGGTTCTATAGAACCAGTAGTAAAACCGGCGGGAGGCTCCACCCACCGACCCTGACGTCATCAAAATGCTACTGCGCATGTGCAGAAGTTTCGCACGTGGCCCCGTTGAGAACCAGTAGTAAAGGTAAGTAGAACCCACCCCTGGACCCAGAAGAAGGACCTTCTCTGTGGTGGCTCCCTCTCTCTGAGATTAGAATGGCCCCCACTCTAATACTCTTCTGAAAGGTGCTGAAGACTTGGTTCTGCCAGAGGGCTTGGGTAACCCAGAGTGGGATGGAGCCCATTAAATGGCTCATGTGATCTGCTGTCACTGGGATGGGGGTTGGGAGTGGGGAGTGATTTTACTATGATTTTATTAATATATTAATGTATTTGATTTTTAATTTAGTTTTATTGTTTTTTAATGTGGTTTTTATATTCTGTAAGCTGCCTTGAGTCACCATGGGTGAATAGGCAACAATATAAATTTAATAATAAATAAATAAATTACATATAAACAACACAACTTTCTATTTATTTTCACCTGGAAAATGAGGTTACTAGCTATCTTTGGATGAACAAGAGAAAGAGGGATGAATCAAGAGATGGGTTTCAGCAGGTTCTGACCAGTTCTGGAGAACTGGTAGCAGAAACTTTGAGTAGTTCGGAGAACCGGTAAATACCACCACTGACTGGCCCCGCCCCCATCTATTCTCTGCCTCCCGAGTCCCAGCTAATTGGGAGAAAATAGGAATTTTGCAGTAACCTTCCCCTGGAGTGGGGTGGGAATGGAGATTTTACAGTATCTTTCCCTTGCCACACCCAAGCCATGCCATGCCCACCAAGCCACACCCACAGAACCAGTAGTGAAAAATTTTGAAACCCACCACTGGATGAATCCTAAGTGCTAATTAAATGTATGTATGCAGTCTGACAAAAATTGAAAAAAACTCCTTTTCAAGAGTACTTCTAGACCAACAGTCACCAACTGGTGGTCTGTAGACCACTGATGGTCCACGAGAAAATTTGGTGGTTCACCGAAAAATTATTTGCAGGCCGGTGCCCCTGGATGGAGGAGCTGCTCCGGGATGATCAATGGGCTAGTCCTGTGACTAGAGCTCTGGAATATGGGACCGGCTGGGCATCTTGTGGTTGGGCTGGAAATCTCTGCTGTAAAGGGTGGTACGTGCAACATGCAAAGTTGCAAGTGGTGCAATATGAAAGGGATTGTGCAGCCCTCGCTGGCCAGAACAAGGTAATGGTGATGTCGCGGCAAGAGGGGCGGTGGCATAGGTGAAGCGGCGACAGCCGGAGCCTTAGTCTACGGGAGCAAAGCGCCACTTGCTTTTGCATGGCAACAGTATTTTGCATTGCCTTCATCACAGTATATTTGCGCCAGCTGGTGGCACCAAGGCAGCCTTTGCCTCCCGCCGCTTTGGGCTCGGAGCGGTAATCCGCAGCCGGGAAGCACTACAGCAGAGAGAAGTGGCTGGGGTCAACCCTATCTTTGCTGTCCATGGAAGCTAGGAATCTCAAATATGGCCAAGAATGAATGTTTGTGTTGTAGCCAGGCCGAGTGCTAGATCGCTCCCCTGCAAATTTAAATCACGTAAAGGCCACCCAAATCCCCGGCTGTTCACAATTTGAGCAAGCCGCGCAGCCACTCTACTTGCATACCGGACCTGAGCCTGCTGGGCACTGATTACCCCAAACCAAGTGGTGGGGAGAACCGGCTGGCCGAGGACAGTGCCCTTCTACCACCCAACACCCTGACCAAGGTGATGCAGGTGGTGGCGGTGTGTCTGCAGTGAGTTTAGCTTACCAAGTTTGGCCTGCTGATCTTGGCCAATGGCAGCAGCTCTGACCCAATCCTGGACACCAATGTTGCGGGCAAGAACTGGTCACGCTGATCCCACTTCTTGGCTGTGCAGACGGAGATCACACCAACTAATTCTCTCTGCTGTAGTGCTTCTCAGATGCAGAAATACCTTTCCAAGCCTGAAGTGGTGGAAGGCGAGAGCTGCCTTGATGCCACCAGCTGGCACAAATGTACTTCAACAAAAGCAAAATACTTTGCTCCTGCACACTAAGGCTCTGGCCATCATCACCGCTGCTTCGGCTGGCTTGCTCCACTGCCCCCCCTTGCCACAAGAGCACTTTTACCTCATTCCAGCTGGCGAGGGCTGTGCTACTCCTTGCATGTTGCACCACTTGCAATGTTGCACGTACCACCCTCTATGGCAAAGATTTCCAGCCCCACCATGAGCTGCCCGGCCAGTCCCATATTCCAGAACTCTAGTCACAGAACTGGTCCATTGGTCATCCTGGAGCAGCTCCTCCACCCGGGTGGTCCGTGGGATTTAAAATTATGAATTTAGTGGTCCCTGAGGTCCAAAAGGTGACCCCTGTTCTTGACTATCCCTGAGCTGATTGACTACCATACTCAGCACAGTTGATGGACCAGGGGTGGGTTCCACTTACCTTTACTACCGGTTCACAGCGGGAGCACATGCACACTTCTGTGCATGTGCAGATTACCCATGATGACATTGTGGCAGGCAGGCAAAGCTTCTCGCCGGTTTTACTATCGGTTCTATAGAACTGGATAGAACTGGGAGCAACCCACCACTGTGATGGGCATTCCAGAAATGCTCTTGAAAAAGGATACTTTCCAACATCCAAACTGGGCCAGTCACTGGGACCAGAGGTTTTGTCTTCTGAGCTTTCAGACTCATGCTAGAGCCCATCTTCAGGGAATTTTTCTGTATGCTCTGGGCTACTCTGTGTGTGGTATTTATATGGTGGTGGTTGTGTGTAGCTATTTAGATGTAGATTGGGGTGTTGATGGCTGGCTATTAAGTCATTGGTTGTTGTTTCCTTGTGCTGCCAAGCCTCTGACTCCTAAGTACTTGATAAAATGGGGTTAAGTCAGCACTCCTCTTGATTGATGAGGGTCCTGTTTCCCAGACTTCAATCACCTACCTGCCTGATTTGTGCTTGCCCGTCCAATAATCTTACTAGCTGCAAAATTGAATGTATGTCCTTGTTTATTGCAATGCAAGACTACCAATGAGTTTGGGTCTCCTCATCTGATCACTTGTTTGCGTTCCTGCAATCTGGTGGTTAGCTTCTTTCCTGTCTGTCCTATATAATCTCAGAGACAATTCATGCAGGGCATCTAGTAGATTACATTGGAAGTATTTCCCACCTCCAGGCAATCTTTCCAGTGCATAATTTGTCCTCGTATGGTAGCCTCTGGGCAGTGCGCAATGCCCACTTGCAGATCTCGGAAGCTGCATTCTACTGCTTCTTAAATGTTTTTGATATATGGCAGGTTGTGCCATGTAGTTGGTCTCGTGTCTTATTTCTTTCTTTCTCTCCCCACTGTGTTGTGCAGACATCTTGTAACAAATTATTGTGGGTACCCATTCTGCCTGAATTGTTGTATATACCTGCTCTCCAGTTGTTTGGCTTACTGGTTGTTACAGTGGGTTCTGTTGTATAGTGTTCTGATGCAACTCTTTTTGTGTGACAGTGGATGATTGCTGCTGAAATTCAGAATGTGTGGGGTGTTGGTGGCCTTGCTATAAACTGTGGTTTCTAGGCTTCTGTCTTTTTGTCTGTTGACAAGCACATCTAAAAACGGTAATTGTCTAGCTGTTTCTTTCTCCATTGTGAACTGGATGTCTGGGAGGATGGAGTTCAGTATGAAAGTCTTTCAGTGCATTTCTTTTGATGCTGACAAATGTGTCATCCGCACAGCAGCACCAAAATTTGGGTGTGTAGTTCTGAAATGCACAGTGTTCTAATTCATGCAGGGCTGTTTTTGCAATAACTCCTGATATTGGGGATCTCATGGGTGTCCCTTTTATTTGTTCATTCTTCTTCTTCGTTTTCTATCTATTACTTCATATGCTAAGTGGGGAGGGAAGGATGTAAATAGGGACACTACATCAAAAGAGACCATGATCTCATCAGGAACCACATTTAAGCCTTGTAGTTTTGTCAGAAATTGTGTGGATCATGTGACTGTGCTGTTCGAGGGTTGAGTCAGGAAGCTTAGGTGTTGTGCCAGCCATTTAGTCAGTTTATATGTAGGACTGAATCATAGCACTACTATAGCTCCGAGGGGGACTCCTATTTTGTGTGTCTTGGGGAGACCATAGAATCTTGCTGGGGCAGGGTCAGTTCCTCTCATTTTCCACCATTCTTTCTCCATTATATTGTTTTTGTGTGAGTTGAATTTCGAACATGCACTGGGCTCTTGGGATTCCTTCAACTCTCCCTCATTCATTTCAGTGCCTGTCTTTCATTATCTTTAGGTAAGCAAAATGTGCTTAAACTTCCATTCTAGTGGACTTTGTCTTGGTCAGTGAAGCATGGCATTATATAATCTTGGCCAAAGCGTTCCATTTTATATGAGTAGTCTTTAGTAACATTGACTCTGCTCATGGTATTAGAGATGAAAGATTATATGTGAGCATGTAGAAGGCATGCTGATATTCCACATCAATTGTTCAAGAGAAGTCATTTGTTGACAGACATTGAAGTGGCATGAAGGAGGAAAGAAGGAAAAATGCACCTTTAACTAAAGGTTCTCCTTGGGTCAGCCTCTGTTTTATCTCAAATCAAACTTGACCTGCCTCAATCAAACTTTCATTTTCAAGGGTAAATTCAATAATTTTCCACATCACCCTATACAATACCTTCCTCAGCTACATCAACTTACCTCTTCATAGGATCACAGCCTATCTTGCCAAAATAGAAGAAGTGATAATTGATCAAGTGGCTTATATTAAAGGAGAGAATATAGGAAGTTACCTTGTACATAATTAGACTTTCAGTTTATCTAGCATAATATATTGTACTTTAGAAGTGAAAAACAAGTGGCCCTCAACATCTGCTGAATCATAACTCTTAGCACAGCTCGGCAAAGGATTTTCTGATCACCTGCTATTTCATCCTTTTAATTAGGAAAGCAAAACATTGGATTTGAGTCTCTGCATTCAAAACATCTACTATACATCTGATCTATAGTCCTTTCATGACAGGGGACCATTATCCAACAATTTAGGAGTGCTGTGCCTGATATGTAGGTGTCAAATTAAGTGTACTGTAGCAGGCAACAAAATTATTCAAAACCAGTAATAACTGCCCTTGTTTTGTGTTCTCTACCTTCCTTTCAAGATCCTAAGCAGGCAATTGACACTCTGAAATAACTAAGGAGACAGTTCAACAGTAATGTGAAGTTCCATGAAAATAATACTAGCAAGCCTTTTTCTTGAAATGTGACAGTAATTTCTTTTAGTGTGCAATAAAGGCATTAAGAAAGCATTCTCAGCTGCTTCCTGTCTGAGCACCGCTTGATTCAATATTTTAACACTGAAAAGTGTTAGCTGCTAAGATGCTGGTCCCTCTTTCTCCAGCACTCACCCTATTACATCTTCGTTTCTGTGGCAACGGGAGAAAAGATTTGCATCTAAGGTTATACTAAACCAGGATAGATAAAGCAAACATTTATTAAATATTGTCAAAACTGTTTACTACAACTGATATAATTTTACTATTTTTCAGAGTAGTTGACAAGGGTTGTTGTTGTTGTTTTTTTTGTCTTTTTTGTTGTTGTTGTTGTTTGCAAAGAGAGAAACTGGAGTTAAAATGATCCAGTATACTTAGAAAAGGCTTGTCCCAGAAATATTTCATGCCAACTGACATTTACTGACTGAATTCTTGGGCATAGTCTTCCATCTACCTTGTTGCCTGATGAAAATTTCAGCAGTTCCAACATATACACTTCTAGATACAATATACTGGTACTTCTGTACAGATGGAATGAGGTATTTAAACACAGATGAACCTATCTTTTACTATTTGTAAGGTAAAACAGCATCCTTTAAGGAACCCCCACCACTGCACAATCTAGGGCAGTGTTTCTCAGTGTTGGTAACTTTAAGGTGTCCGAATTTCAACTCAGCATGCTTGCTGGGAAATTCTGGGAGATGAAGTCCACAACACACCTTAATGTTGTCAACATTGAAAAATATTGACCTGTGGTATGCATTATTTTCTTTTGCATTTTGCAAGTTTGAAAGCTTCCTATTCTCTTTAACTTGGTGCTCCTTTAATGTATTAAATAAATAATAATAATAACTTTATCATCATTGTAGGTGTATACACAGTATACCCATACAACAAAATTCATTTAACACCCAAAGACCAGGTCCAACACACATAACAATCCCCAAACACCCACCCACCCACCACAAATTCCCCCCCCCCCAAACCACCCAAACATCCACACAACAGACCAAGTAATGCTGTCCAATAGCTCACTGATGGTGGCCCTTTAGTTCATTGTTGAGTGCAATTATAGCTCTGGGATAAAAACTATTCACATAAAAAACTATTACACTAACATTTCACCTAATTACTAGCCAATCAATGACCACTCTGTCTAGGACTTTTAAGAGTTCAAATTCAGCACCTGAAGAAGTCTTTAAAGGTGCCCTTCAAAGAAAAAAACTATGTACTTGTAATATAGGACATATTGTTTATAAGGGTGTCTATCAGAAGAAAAAAACACAGCATAGGGAAAATAGACGCTGATGATACTCAGCTGTACATCTCCACCCCAGACCATCCCAACAATGCCTTGGAAGTGATGTCCCAGTGCCTGGAGGCCGTGCGGGTCTGGATGGGGAGAAACAGGCTCCGACTCAACCCTTCCAAGACCGAGTGGCTGTGGCTGCCGGCGTCCCGGTATAGCCAGCTGACGCCATCGCTGGTTATTGGGGGTGAATCATTGGCCCCCACGGAAAGGGCCCGCAACTTGGGCGTCCTCCTGGATGCACGGCTGTCCTTAGAAGGGCATCTGACGGCCGTGGCCAGGGGGGCTTTTTATCAGGTTCGCCTGATACGCCAGTTGCGCCCCTTTCTGGATCGGGACTCCCTACGCACAGTCACTCAAGCACTCGTCACTTCTCGTCTGGACTATTGTAACGCTCTCTACATGGGGCTCCCCTTGGGGTGCACCTGGAGGCTCCAACTGGTGCAGAATGCGGCCGCGCGGGGGATTATGGGAGCGACTGGGCGCTCCCATGTGACTCCTCTCCTGCGCGAGCTGCATTGGCTTCCGGTGGACTTCCGGGTGCGCTTCAAGGTGTTGGTGACCACCTTTAAAGCGCTCCATGGCTTAGGGCCGGGGTACTTACGGGACCGCCTTCTGCCACCAATTGCCTCCCACCGGCCAGTTCGCTCCCACAGAGAGGGCCTCCTCAGGGTGCCGTCGGCTAGACAATGCCGGCTGGCGACCCCCAGGAGGAGAGCCTTCTCTGTGGTGGCACCTACCCTTTGGAACAATCTACCCCCAGAGATACGAGTGATCTCCGACCTCCGGACCTTTCGTCGGGCCCTAAAAACTCATCTCTTTCAGTTAGCCGGTCTCTCTTGATTTTATGATTTTATGGTTGGTTTTAAATTTTGATATGGATTTTAAATTGATAAATTTTAAACTATGGGCCAAATTTAATTATTTTAAATCTATTTTTAATCGTATTTATGTATAAATGTTTTTATTTTGGCTGTTCACCGCCCTGAGTCCGAAAGGAGAAGGGCGGTATAGAAATTCGAATAATAAATAAATAATAAATAAATAAAATAAATAGATGAGAGGGAAGCAGTGGCCGGTTGCTCCCGCTTCGGTCCTGTTCTTGTGAATAAAGTAATGGCAGTGGGAGGCTCCATACACCCACCCAGACATCATCATGGACGATCTGCCCATGCGCAGAAGCTTATATGCATACTCCCATTGCGAACCAGTAGTAAACCCACCCCTGGAGGGAAGCTTGGGAAAATAAATGGAGCATTATGCCTAATATTTTCAGAGGTACTGGATAAATTTTTATCATCTCTAGCCAGCATAACCATGCTTTACAACTTTTTTCTCACCCTTCAGATTTCTGGACATCAACTTCAATTCTCAGCAACACTTGAGTTACCAGATTGGAAAAGGCATGTCTTATCTTCAAATATTTTTAATGAGATACACCAGCATATGAAAGAGCTCTTCACATATAAATTGGTGTCTCAGCATTTAGCTGTATGTGCATTAGAGTTGAGATATGCATTTTTTTTTCCTTCCCAGATAGGAAAAGCTGAATCTGAATGAAGACTTTAATAATGCAAGGTAACAATATTTTAGGGCAGTGTCTCCTAACCTCAACAACTTTAAGATGTGCAGACTTCTTAAAGGGGAAAGATAAAAACAGACTATCCAACTTGAAAAATAGCAGCTGCGGCCATATATGCATTCACTTTGTAAATACAGAACCTAGCACACAAACTTTATTCTTAGTTTTGTAATTCTTATTTCAGACATATTTTCCAACACTTTCATGCTTGTATCCACATCAATGATGGCAATCCTAGTGATCCTGCACAGCATCACTAGGATTTTAGACTTAAAATTTAAATGAGTGGTGTAATCAGGCTTGGGGTCTGAAGGTGTGATAGACCAATGCAGTGGCTGTATTTATTACTGCTGTTGTTTTTCATACCTTGGCTGCTGTTTATATTTGTATGGGTTTTATATTGTTTCATGATTTTTTTTTAAATATGGTTTTTAATTATTGTTAGTGAACTGTTTGATATAGTGGTTATACATTGTGTCCTGCCTGCCCAAACAATTTGGGTAACCTTGGACTAGTCACTTTCTCTCAGCTCTAAAAAAGAAGCAATGGCAAAGCACTTCTGAAAAACCTTGAGAAGAAAACTGCAAGACTCGGGCAATCTCTGAGGATTGGACACAATTGAATGAAAGCCAAGAATGATGTTGTTAGCGCAGAGTTATGAATTTGAGATGGGGACATATCAAATGAAGGAACAGCCAAACAAACCACATGCAGGAATGTGACAGTTGAAGCCACACTTTTGAAGACAGTTTTCATTGTCAAATTTAAGATGATCTACAATGATTTCATAGATAAAATAGCAGCAGAAACTGTTCAGGGATAGGTAACTACTTTGAATAGCAATAGCACTTAGACTTAGATACCACTTTACAGTGCTTTACTGCCCTCTCTAAGTGGTTTACAGAGTCAGCATATTGCCCCCAACAATGTGGGTCCTTATTTTACGCACCTCAGAAGGATGGGAGGCTGAGTCAACCTTGAGCCTGGTGAGATTTGAACTGCCAAACTGCAGTCAGCCGGCAGTCAGCAGAAGTAACCTGCAGTACTGCACTCTAACCACTGCACCACCAAGGCTCAGTATGTCTGATAGTGGGGATATTCAAAGTGTCACTCTTACACACAGCCACTTTTCTTCTGCTGCATATTTCTGAGTAGATATAAAACTAGATTACATATTACACAAGTGAACATTTGCTCCCACAATAGATGACTCATGAAAAACACTAAAACTGACACACAAGAAAAAAAAAGAAAGAAAACAACCACCTCTAAATCACCCTGCTTCTATACAATGCTAACGTCAAAGAAGTCATTATTTTTATTTAACATGTCGCTATGGTTCACAGATGCGGTGACGATAGCTGAATTTTTTACAATATCCTGAACTATAAACCACTCAACCCCATTTTAGCATGTTGTACAAACTTGGTTATTCAGTTACACTCAAAGTTCTGAATAAATTTAGGTTAAAGTTGAAATAATCCTCCTTTTTCAACTAAGGTACAGCATGTCCCTTCTCTTACAATATTCAAAACGTATCTTGAAATTAAACTCAGTAATGTAACTATGAAACTTTCCTCACAGATCTAACTTATTTCCTCAGTCAAATCAAATCATATTTGGGCTAAATAGGATCACAGTCCAAATTTGGAGTGATTGTAAAATGAGCTGACCTCACATTATGGTTCTTAGAATGCAGATTCCTTAGTTCATCTCCAAATATTTCATAAATAAACATAAGGCCCAAATTGAAAACCTTTGTTGACAGATTTTTAAGTCAAACTTAGAAAGTCCTAAGCAGAAGGTAGATACAGGGACCTCCAAAATACAATTCTATAAATCTATTCACTCTACGATATAATATGTTTTCTTAAGGGTATGTTAATGTGTTATTAATTCAATACCTAATCATGCCCAGTCTCTTACACAATGTAATTTTAAAATGGTTGCAGTTGGCATACATTTCCTCTTGGTACGTACATGGAAAATGAATTGCAACATTAGAGCTTTTATTTATATGTATGGCTAATGGGTACTGCATTGCTCAGAGCAAATGCATGCACACGCTCAGATCCTGCAAGACACCTGAGGGAAAAGACAGTAATCAAGAGTGTTATTGAAATAAGCGCTAATTATCTTTGCCACACACAGTTGCATATTGTCAGACTAATGAAGCCAATTGCTTTTAACAAAAGTATTATGCAACATACCTTAAAAAATCAGTATTGTGCAAGCTATGATACTCCCTATGGATTTCAAAGAAGCGGGATAGGAAGAAAACAACTTGATGGCACAAAAATCAATAAACCAAACAAACATCATTAAAAGGACCAATCCTTCCTAATAGGCAACATAGATGTTTAACATGTATCCCTACTCAATGTCTGAAAGCTAATAAGAACTCTTAAAAAGATAGTAATGATAATAATAACTAAGCTACTAAGTTTAGGTGTCACCTGATTCCCTGTGATTCAACAAAAGAGGATTTTCTAAGCAGTCTGATCCTGTTTCTTTGATTTATTTGAGGACCCAGATTGTTGGGGGAAATATGCTGACTTTGTAAACTGCTTTGTGAAGCACTATATAAGTCTAAGTGCTATTGCTATTATAGTATATGAGAAGCAACTCATCCAGTTAAATAAAAATAGACTTTTATAAAATATATGTAATAATTTATAACTTCACATTTTTTTCCTATCTTTGTCCTCTTTTTTTAAAACAACATATGGACTTTATAGTTGTTTTTATCTAACCCTTTGGTTTAATTGAAGCATATTGAATTTTGACACTTGTATTTCTTTTATTATTATGTTGCTTTCATCCATTATTATTAATTTATTTTCTATAATTTAATGCATAGAACACAATTGAATTAGTCAATCCATTTTTGCAGAATCATAAGTAAATCTGTTTTGTCCTAGTTCTATAACTCTCTGTGACTTTCGTAAAATCTGCGTGAAGAGTCTTCCTTACTATATTTTTGTGGTTTTTCTCCAATGATGGACTGACAGAATTTTGGGGTTGTGTTTTTTTAGTCAAGAAACATACTAGAACATTTGGAAAGTGTGGGTGGAAAAGTTCCAATCTGTACATTAGAACAGGAATTTCAGATTAGTTTCCATGAGAATTCTTAGAGCTCTACTGCAACCTCCAGAGCAGGCCACAGCTTGGTGGTTTCACTTTCTTTTGAGTTTTCATCAAATTTCACTGAGAAATTTCCAAGGCTTTGGTTACCACCAGTTGAAACATGTAAATTTGGACCACCTAGAAAAGGGTCCTCGAACGTTTTAAACAGGGGGCCAATTCACGGTCCCTCAGACTGTTGGGGGGACTGGACTAGCTGGCTGGGCATGGCTAGGTGGTCATGTGACTGGGTGGGTGTGGCTAGGTGGTCATATGACTAAGTGGTCATGGTCAATTTAACAGTTCATTAAACAATGCACACAAATTAAACTTTAATTTATTTTGCTCCTGGGGGTGTTTTATTTGCTTTCATTTGCATGTTGCTCCTTTGACTGTCTTTTCTTTTTACTAGATTGTTTTTTCAGTTGTTTAGGAATCTAGTGGTCCACTTCAGGAAACTCAGCTTTGCAGCAATTCTTCTCAGCCCCAAGAAACTTGAGAAGTCTCTCTCTCTATGTGTGTCTCTTCTTTCTCTCTCCCACTCTCTCTCTCTTTCTTTCTGTCTCTCTCTTTCTGTCCCTCTCTCTCCTCTCCTTCTCTTTCTCTCTCTCTTTCTGTCTCTCTCTCCCTCCCTCTGTCCCTCTCTGTCTCTCTCTGTCTCTCTCTCTTTATCTATCTTCCGGAGGTGGGGCATCCATGCACTCTGTTTTTCACCTCTCCCACCTCCAGAACATCTCTGCAGGCCAAAAAGGGCCAAAAATGGCCTCCTAGGACATCTGTATGCCCCCGTTTTTCACCTCCCCCACCCCCAGACATCTGTGTGCCCCCGTTTTTCACCTCCCCCACCCCCAGAACATTTCTGCAGGCCAAAATTGTTGGCCTTACCTTTCAGTTCCAGCCCATGGGACTCACAAAGGTAAGTCCTGCACTCGACTGAAAGGTGGGCGGGACGATGTGGGTGGGGCAGCCTCATGGTTCTGCACGGGCCAGATTAATGGCTTCAGTGAGCCGCATGTGGCCCACAGGCCATAGTTTGGGGACCCTTGACCTAGACCAAATCATGTGGGCTCTGGAAGATGTATTTCTGAATTAGGCAGGAAAAAGCCAAAGGCACTGATTGCCATGCCAATTGATTGATTGATTGATTGATTGAATGCCATACAATGTCAGGGAAATCTACACATGTCCAGTCTTGACAACCTAAATTGCTAGTTCATTCTGTTAGGTGTTTGTGTGCCTATCCTTGATGCAGGGGACAAATTAGCTAGGTATGGGAGTATTAATTGGATATAGATAGTCCTCAACTTACAACTGTAATGGAGCCTGCCCATTACTGTCATAAGTCATGACAGTCCTAAAGTGGGATGCCAAATGTTAAGTGAATGCCATGCTTGTTAAGAAAACCCATAATTTGCTATTGAGTTTTTTAGTTTTTGGTTTTTGCTGAAAACTGAAAATAAACATTGGCTTTCGGCAAAAACTTTGTAAATCAGGGTCATGTGACTGCAGTGTGTTCAAACAGCTGTAAATGCAGGCTGGTTGCCAAGTGGCCAAAATGCTGTCACATGGTCATGAGTGGGATATCAGAACTGGCTCATATCTTTTGAAGGTTCTGACGTAACTTTGAGTGGTCATTAAGCAACCGGTTGAAAGTTGAGGAGTATCTCTAGGTTGCATTAAAAGCCAATGTCACTGGAAATGGCAAGGGTTAAAGAGAAATAGGACACGCAAGGCACTGGGAAGATGCGCAGGCTGGCTAATATTCAAACCAAGTAGCCGAGCATGGAAGAAAAGGACAAGGTCCAATCACTTTTTAAGACTCTCCAGGATTTGTTTCAGGCAAAACCTGGAACAGCCAAGAGATTCTGCCAATCTGCTGCCTATCCAGTATACTTTGACAAACCTTCCAAAACATGATGCATTTGTTCCAGATTTAAAACAAAACATCATTTTTTATTTCATGCATTCCCTAATGCCATATGTTGAAACTTATTGGTATCCTGTTCCCTACCCTGGTTTTAAAAAATTCAGAAATTCCTCAGATGCCTTCTCAAGTTAAGTAAAGCAACTGGCAGGTCTATTTTTTGCAATCGCAAACACTACTACCACTAACACTAGCAATTTCACAGAATTATAAATCTGGAAAGGATCACTTTGGCTTTTGAGTCTAACCCTCTATATTTTCTTCCTCTTCAAAAATCAGTAGTAAATCAGGAACTGTTTTTATGGAGAGAGTATTTTCAGTATTGAATTTTACTTCAGAAGATGCAAAGCCAACCCACTTCAACCAATTTATCGTTTTTAGAAAGTGGCTTGATTACCTCTTCAAAAAAAATTTGTAAAACTTCCTCTGGTTTCTGCAAGGGGCATCTGAATTGGGGTTATATTGCTGATTCTTTTTAGAATGCTGAAATGTAGATTTAATTATTACTATCTGGAAAAAAAAACCTGCCTATCCCTGAAGGACAAAGAAATATTTCTTTAATAGACAAATCTTGTTCCAGGCTTAAAACTAATAGACAATAACCTAATTCCAAAATAATCATTGAGAATGTACAGAGACAAGTTGAAGGCTTATTGGGTTTCCATTCCATCTCAAACTCATTTTAAGTTTCTGGACGTAAAAGAGTCTCCTCAAATGCAGGAAACAGTTGTTTGCATTGGATTATGATGTCTTGGCTGAATTCTAACTAATGGGATGTTCAAATTATTATCCTATAATAAAAAAGAAGCTCTTTGCTTGTGTGTGAACAAGGGGCACAATGTCATGACAAGGCTGAGCATGTGTCCATGTGACAATGGATTGAGATTAAACAGATATATGCTGAAAAATCAACAATATTTCTACCCATACAATGCAGCAATTAAGAATCAGAGGACGAAATATGATCTCTTGAAGAGATAAAACAATATGCCTCTGATCCAAAGAATAAAACAGTCAACAATGAAATGTTGCAGCAAATCCAGGGAAAGCTGAGCCCACTACTAAATTTTATCAGCACTCTGTTTATCTAGACATAGATTGTTTGCATAACTAATTGTGGATCCAATATTACAGAGAACTATTTGTTTGTTAATATTCTCTCTGAAAGTAGTTTATATAGAGATCATTGTATCTCCACAGCCAACAAATTTACGAGATGCTGACAGAGACCTCAAATCTTTCAATGACAAAGGGTAGACTTGAAGGGTCTCCCTCCCTTCTAGTCAAAAACCTTAGTCTCTGCAGCCCACTGTCTTCTACTATTGCTTGGGCTTCATTTAAGGCCAAATCTCCCCTAGTCTTAGTTAAAAAGCAACAGACTGGGCTTACCATCTTGTGTGTCTTCTCTAGTATGTATAGGAACATATCCATAATCTTTAATCCCTGGAACTATTGGGAATTGTAAGTGAAAATATCTAGTGACTTCTAGAGCTGGCTGCCTCCACCAGATGAAAAAGACTAACTGAGAGAGAGAGAGAGAGCAAAACCTTAATGCAAAATGTAAAAGCAGAAGAGCTGGGTTTATACAACTCAGTTATCCAGGTCAAAGACCTAGCAGCTCCATTTGTACAATCTGTTAAATTTGATTACTTTTTAGCTGAACCCAGTCAATCTGATTAGTTTTATCTTTAGTTTATTAGTTTATACATATCTTTATTATGGTTACTAACCAGAGAATATCAATGGGTGTTGGAAATAAAATAGTTTGTGACTAGTTCATTGACACAACCAAAGTATGCCTAATTTGGGTTAGTCTGTGATTCAGAATTTTGGCAACTGCAGAAAATGGGGTAACTCAATTAACTTGCTAAGGATTAGGAACATTGTAGTTTTATGGCAAATTCCAACGTGAACTCCTGTAAATCCAGTTGATACTGGCAATAAATTATGGGAGCAGTATAAAACCCTTACAAATCCTTGCTTTATCTCATAGAAAGTGCAACAATCAACTTGATGCCCTCCAGATTTGTTTTAGATTTAGCTCTAGATTTCTGGAGAATACCAGGTTGGAAAAATATGAATCAGAGATAGGAATAAGTTCTTACCTGTCTCAGAGTTGGTTGAAGCAACAGGCATTTCGATAACTAGAGAAGTCTTCTCAGTGATAGAATTACAAATAGTTAATTCTTCTTCTAATGAGCACCTGTGGCGATCCTGCAGAAAGAGAAGAAATTGAACACCTTTTCAAAAGATGATTGCAAAGATTTATCCCATTGCCTACAGTAGCATACACCTACTTAATTTTGAAACCAGTATCAAGTTCAGAAATTATTTATAAATAACAGACATGGTCTTAACTAGGTGATTTTTTATTTTATTTTTTTGCATTTTATTCTTTAGGTAATAAAGAGAGGAATAAGAAGAAGAGCTAAGTTGTCAAGGAGTATATCTTCTGCCAGTTTTACTTTCTCCTACATTCAAATTTTTTAAAATCTGAAAATTTCCCATCGCAGTTATGAAGAATATGCAAATTCTAGCAAGTTTTATCAAAAGCCCACCTAAATGAAGTAATCTACCATCTGCCCTATTCAAATTTGTGGAGTTGTTTCCGACAGTAAAAGAACTAAACAAGTGTGCAGCTGTGAACAATGAAGACTACATTCAAGAAAAGAAAATTGCCAACCATAATTAAACATCGCAACAGTGGAAAAAACACATAGAGATTCAAAGTGGGGCTTGTATCTCATTTGTTTTGCTTTTCCCACAATTTTTAACTAATCTCACATTCTTTGGGGCCAATATATTTTAAAAATGCAATTTCTCTTAAATTCTTACTGAAAAAAATACAAAACATTCTGACTTTAATAATACAGATAATATAGTTTATTGTTCACATACGTGTACTGAACTGTATGCTGACATTTCTTTGCAGGTGGATGCTGAAAGATTATACAGCAACCATTTGAAGTTACAATCAACTCAAAAACGGGGACTTAAAATCTGTGTCTGAAGATCAGATCCACTCTGTGGTTATGTCACCCAACTTCAGGTACACATCAATATGGTGGCACTGATGGTTATTTGCAGCATTTCAGTTTTTGACAAAACCATACCTATAATGGACTATTGGTTTGCTTAACAACTGCAGCATTTGTGCAACATTTGCCATGGTCATTTTACAATTGCTTGTTCACAAAAAGAGGTCATAAAATTTAGTCAGTTTCATGATTGACCTATTTTATGACCATTACAATAACATAATGGGCAGGCTCCTTTATGTTCATATGTAGAGGACTATCTGCATAATTGGAAATAATAAGCATGCTTTAAAATTGGAGAAAGAAACACTGTGTTGATGACATATAAAGGTAAAGGTTCCGCTCGCACATACGTGTTAGTCGTTCCCGACTCTAGGGGGCAGTGCTCATCTCCGTTTCAAAGCCAAAGAGCTAGTGCTGTCCGAAGACGTCTCTGTGGTCACGTGACTGGCATGATTAAATGCCAAAGGCGCACGGAACACTGTTACCTTCCCACTAAAGGTGATCCCTATTTTTCTACTTGCATTTTTTACATGCTTTCAAACTGCTAGGTTGGCAGAGCTGGGACAAGTAATGGGAGCTCACCCTGTTATGTGGCACTAGGGAGTCGAACCACTGAACTGCTGATCTTTCGATCAACAAGCTCAGCATCTTAGCCACTGAGCCACCGCATCCCTGTGTTGATGACATATACAATAGTATACAACATATGCAAAATGCAAAGCATTAGCAAGCCCCAATACTAGTAAAAGAACATAGTAGGAAAAAAATGGGACTAAAATTAAATATAAAGAAGACCAACTAATGACAACAAACAGAACCAGCAGCCTCAGAAATGGCAAAGTAGCTTTTAAGGATCAGCTATCAATAGTAAAGGATTAAGCAATCAAGAAATACACCATATACTAGCACTTGGTAGAGCAACTATGAAGGCCTTAGAAAAGATATTCAGATGCAGCACTGCATCTAATTACAATCATGCTGTGACACTCTATGGAAGCAAAAGTTGGAATTTAAAGAAGTAGGATAGTAAGAGTATTGATGCCTTTGAACTTTGGCTTGGAGAAGTCTCCTGAGGATACTATAGACAGCCAAGAAAACATGCCAATGGATCATCAAATAAATCAACTTAGCATTGCCACCCCAGATATAAATAACCAAGTTCAAATTATCCTATTTCAATCTATTATGCAAAGACCTAGTTCCCTAAATAAAGCTGTAGCACTAGGAAAGGTGCAATGAAGCAGAAGAAGTGGATGATCAGCAGCAAGGACTCAGTTATACTGGCAATAAGTATCCTATTGGGAGTCTTGAAATAACAGGGATAAATCATCATGCAGAAATGAAATTTTTTTTATTTTATTTATTTTATTTAAATTTGTATACCGCCCTTCTCCTAGTGGACTCAGGGCGGTGCACAGCCAAGTAAAAAGCATCCAATACAAAATTTAAAAATTTAAAAGAATTATACCCTTTGGCCAAAAATTTAAGAACCTTACGACTAAAACTCATTAAACAATTAAAAATCTAATATCTCAAAAATGGGGGGGGGGTGTTTCACGCCAGCCCTGCTTGATGGAAGAGAAAAGTTTTTAGGGCATGGCGAAAAGCCCGGAGATGTGATATCCTCCGTATCTCTGGGGGCAAATCGTTCCAGAGGGCAGGTGCTACCACAGAGAAGGCCCTCCCCCTGGGGGTCGCCAGCCGACACTGCCTAGCTGACGGCACCCTGAGGAGTCCCTCTCTGTGGGAGCGTACTGGCCGGTGGGAGGCTATTGGCGGCAGAAGGCGGTCCCGCAAATACCCAGGTCCGATGCCATGGAGCGCTTTAAAGGTGGTAACCAGTACCTTGAAGCGCACCCGGAAGTCCACTGGGAGCCAATGCAGCTCACGCAGGAGAGGTGTCACATGGAGCGCCCTCTCGCTCCCATAATCCCCTGCGCAGCCACATTCTGCACCAGCTGGAGCCTCCGGGTGCACCTCAAGGGGAGCCCCATGTAGAGAGCATTGCAGTAGTCCAGGCGGGAAGTGACAAGTGCTGAGTGACTGTGCATAAGGAGTCCCGATCCAGAAAGGGACGCAACTGGTGAATCAGGCGAACCTGATGAAAAGCCCCCCTGGCCATGGCCGTCATATGCCCTTCAAAAGACAGCTGTGCATCCAGGAGGACACCCAAGTTGTGAGCCCTCTCCGTGGGGGCCAATAACTCGCCCCCAATAGCCAGCGATGACTCAACAGTATGTAATCCATCAATCAACAGTTTTATTATCTGTCATGATAACAAAAATATCAATATTCTGAAAAGGTTATTAAACTTTATCACTTTATATAGTCCAACTATAAACAGTGTAATATTATTCTATTCAATTTAGGAATAAGTCTCATCATTTTCAACAGAGTTTTCATCCCAACTTCATTGTATTCCCCTACAGCTGAAGTTTTAAGTTCTAGTATAAAAACCAAATCTTTCTTTCTCCTGTGTATAAGTATTTATTGCACTAGATAGAGGCTAGACAGAAAAAAGGAAGTCTTGGTTCTTACTGGACCTTAAAAATTACAGCTGCAGTGGAATACAATGAAGTTGGGATGTCAGCTCTTAGAGGCAAATCCTTCCAGCTGGATTGAAAGGTTGCTCATTTTGTGCCTAGTTTCCTGTAAGGGTCATTGCCAAAGAACTAAAAATATATTTTCCCAAAAGGACTGATGAACTGGTTGAATTTTCCCAAAGCAATCAAACTGCTTCTTTCTCCTGCAAGATTGATGTTACCAATAACCCATGAGGTTATCCAGACAAGAAGCACAATCAGGAATACTATCTCTTTCTTTATTGTTAAGTTACATTAACAGAATTTTACAAGACTGAAAGTATTTCTCTTTCCCCCCCCCTTTCCTTTCCTTTGCTTTTACAGTCCAGAAAACTAGGAAGAATCCCTTCTGAAATGTTTCCCACACCATCCTCCCTTTGGGTGAACTGAGACACTTTTTACATGCTGGTCATCCAGTATGCAGCTCTCCCTCCTGTCTCCCAAGACCATTCCCACAGACCATCACACTCCCAGACACTAGGAAAAATATTGCAAGAAGACGTAAATTATTATTATTTATCTTTTCTTCCAAACAATAGATCTGATCTATTTTTTTCCTCCAATAGTACTGGGAGACGGTGAAGATTGACCGAGAACAACTGGTTCAAATCATCCAGTGAACTTACAGCTAAATGGGGATTTGAACCAAAATTTCCCAAAGCTTAATACCAAATTACACTGAATATTAATATCTTTTCAGCAATTGTCTCTTTTTCTAAGACCTAGAGGTGCAACTCATGAGTTGATGCATCCCTAGGTATGGTGAAAATGAACCAGCTACTGTATGTGTGAGAAAATATAGATTTTCTTATAAATTCTAAAGTTTTAGCCAATATTCCTTGCATGATTTCCTGGGCTGATCTCCTCTAATGTGCTCCATTATTAGCCCAACCCTCACTGACTGTTCACAAGAGAAATCTCAGCCAGGTCTGCTGACAGGAGGAAAATATTAGTCAGAGAACTGACATGCCCACAAGCAGCAGTTAATCAATAATTCGACAATCAATAATACATTAGGAATGGAGTTAGTCCTAATTAAGAGGCGAGATGCAGCCGTTCCCTACAGGAAGTATAGACTGAACTGTATAAAAGAATCTGTATAAAACTGTATAAAAGAATTTAAAAAACACAGATTCAGATAAGAATTCTTGGTAGCTCTGCCTAAATTGTGAAGAGACAAGGCAAGGACATAAAACCAAGATTTATTTTACTTTGGTTACCATATTTATTTTATGGGATTTCTTTTTTGCAGAAAAAGAAACCACCTCTAACAAGCATCCTTCGGTGGTTAGACTCCAGGCTGTTTAGAAACCCAATAAATGCCTAGCCTTGCTTTTTTTAATCTTCTTCAAGAATCAGACCCTGAAGAGAGAATTTCAAAATTCCCAGCTTCTCTTGCCATTTTATTCCACTACATTCCCTTTCAGAGTAGGGAAAATTGAAGGCAGTCTTTTGCAAGATTAGCAGGAGATAGATTGAATGCTGCAGAATTCCCCACCCCAAATTATTAAAATGGTGAGAACTGGAGGGTAAAAACTATGCTCAAGATTACAGAAGTTAACCAGTGGGTGAAAACAAGACATATATCTATAAAGTATAAAATGGGACTGAGGGCTCAATCAGTTCTTGGTATTTCACACTCTTATTTCAGATGTTTGCAGTGTGTGATTTATGATCATTTAATAGCATTCTGGACTGGTCTTTAGGCTTTCAACATTATCTAATTTTTTTCACATCTTGGATACAGGCAAACAGAAACTACAGATTCCAGGGTAGAAAACTGTTGGACACAAATTATATTTCCCATCTGTATAAGGATCATCTAGGGATGCTTTAGAGATACACAAATCTCAAAAACAAGAGGAGGAGGATGGCAAGCAGGGAAAATAAAGTTCAGTAAATTCTGTAAAGATTAGAATATTTGTTCTAATCTGTAAAGATTAGAATATCTATTTGCCTGCTGCATTTTGAATCTTAACAAATCCTTGTTTTTGCTGCCACAATAAAAATGTTTTCGTATAGCATATTGCACTTGTAGTCTACATAAGCCTTAAGGTTGCAAAGTAAGCAACTCTTATGGAATTGCTTCAACAACAAAAATATTCAGCAGTAAATCTTAGGGAATTCTGAGCTAGTTTGGCATTAAATTTTGGAGTATGACTTAGGCAGAATGGAATCCCAATTTCCAATCTCAGTTCCAATTTAGATGGAGGAAAAATCTGAGTGGCAAATTCAATGAATTCATACCATAGAATGGCAGTTAAATATTGGGTTCATATTTGTGGAACATGGAATATTCACAAATAGGAATGTTTTTGTTTGAAAGTGCTTTAAATGATTAAACTTTATAAAGTGAAGGGGGGAAATGCTTATGAGATTCCTGTTAGAAATGTGGGATATAAATTGTTTATGTGCCATCAGGTTGTTTTCAGTGACCTCATAGATTTTTTTCCCATGACAATCTATCCCCAATGGGGTATAAATAAAATAAAATGATCTGGCTCAGAAAGGTCACTGGAAAAACATTCAAGAAGAAAAGAAAAGGTTGGAAAGAGAAATAATTTCCTTGGTAGCTGGACTTAATCCTTGCTCTTTGCTCTTCTACAAACAAAACTTCAGATTTTCCTTGTCAGCTATGCTTTTTAAGATGCATGATTATTGTTTTTTAACCATTTTAACATGTGTGTGAGGTTTTTATTTCTCTTGAAGCTGTTTTGAGTGTCCTCAGGAAAAGATTGAAAATAATTATTTGAGAAAGAGTGGTGGAAGGAGATTATAGGGGATTGTAGAAATCCTCACTGAATGCAAGGCAAGCTATATCTAGAGCCCAAAAGATGTTTTTATTTTAAACAATTTAGAAGGGAAAATCATGGCCATCATCATTCTTAAGGCCAGGACCCAAAAATCTTAAACCGAGAATTGTTTGAGGGTGGGGGGGGGTCATACTTCCTTATGCATCTCTTGTACAGGTTGTATGCAAATAGCATAAGTAACAATAGATTTTTCCCTCTATTTGACAGCAGGTAGAAGGATCATTAAGAGAGATCATTTAGAGCAGCTGTTCACAGTATGAACACCTTGGGCAGTCATGGTTGGTTGACTGAGGGTAATAAATATGTTTAAGGGACAGAAAGATTGTGGTAGGAATTTGAGCTTGCACTCATGTTGCTTTTAGGAAAGCATCAATCTTCCATAAAATAGTCCTCTATATCTTTCATGCATACACAGACCATCATAATCTATTCATCCACTAATCTTGTGTGCCCCAAATCAGTAGTCCAAGGAAATCAACACCATTATGACATATCCATTCAAAATTATCAACCTCAGCACCAACACACTTGTGCATTATGCAGAAATGAGTTCACGTGACAAGTGGGGTGGGGGCAAACAGACCACTAATCTTTTCGGTGTGCCAGCCTATCATCACATTTCATATTATGTAATACACTGTGCATTCCGCCTCCATGGAGTGCAATGTTAGTAGCTTTCTATTTTTATAGACACACACACACATAGAAGACAGAGTCTTCTTTTTTTAAAAAAAGAGGAAATACAGATCATTCAGGGCCATTTTGAAAATAAAATCTCAAGTATGTTTCAAAATTTGGCTACAACTGGAATTGCATATGCTGAAAAGGAATGCTAAGTATAGCTATACTCTCTTATCTACCAGAATTTTAAACATCAAATTGCTTTTATCCTCTTGCCTCCCCCCTCCCGCCTCCCAACCCATACAAAGAAATTCTCAAAAGCTATGGTAGCAACTAAAAATCTGAGACTAGGGGATAGGATAATGTAAAAGTGTACATTTTACAATATAAATCATTTTTTTTACTATCTTTCATGCTCACAAAAATGGGGATTCATGGACGATGCATTTGACACAGATAAACTATTGTGAATTAAGCCTTAATAATCATGAGTAATTATACTGGCTTGTGGTGGGGAAGTTGGGCTGGCTGCAAACCAAAGACACTTTACACATGCTTGTGAATCAGGATTTTTTTATTATTATTATGCCAAATAAATGTAAAATGAATCTGCAGAGTTAATGTCATCTGCTTTTTTTTCTGACAATACAATCTGTGCAACTTTCATCTTTTTGCCATCAGAACAATTTGGAATAAATATTTAGTGACAGAATGTTCAGAATGGTCCATGGCATAGCACATCTGGCTGAATATCATTCAAATATCATTCAAATTTATAAACTTATGTCAGAAACTAAAATGAATTAAATGGACTATGTCAATGATGTAAGAGAGATTAGGCCCTTACATTATATCTAACAATGACAAATTACCAGGTTGGTGGTCAAGGCATCCAGCTAGAAACCAGGAGATTGGGAGTTCTAGTTCACTTTAGGCATGAAACCTGGCTGGGTAATTTGAGCAAGTCACTTTCTCTCTCAGCCCAGTGCACCTCTCATGGTTGTTGTTGGAAAATAGAAGGAGAGAGTATTAGGAATGTTAGCTGCCTTGAGTTGTTTATAAAAATAATAAATGTAGGATTAAAAATCTAAAATAAAAAAGGTGCAAAATTAATCACAGTTTAGCACAGCTTGTCTTGTGTGTGACTGATCATTAGCCAACAGCAGTCACTTTAATACAGTTTCAAAGTAGAGAACTTTGCACATTCCAGATGTGATAGATTCTTAAAATCAGCATGGTCATTGACCAAGAATCAGGGGAAGGCAAATTAAATACTTGGAGACCAAGGGCTTGGTTACTCCTGAAGTTTTGTGTTGGGTGAAGAAGCCCATGGTTCAAATACTTACTCAGCCAAGAATCTAATTAAGTGACTTCAGTTCTACTTTCTCAATTCAACCTACCTCAAAAGATTGTTGTAAGGAGAGGAGTAAAGAAAGAGAGAGTGAGCCAGATAAGTGACAAAGCAAAAGAACACATATCCTAATTTTTAAGCACTCTTTTTCTTTCTTTCTTTTTCTTTTTTCTTTTCTTTTCCTTTTTTTCTTTTCTTTTAAAAAACCAGCATATTTTACACTCCTAGCTACATATAGTGGAAGAAAAGAGGAAACATAGAATGTAATTTCTTTTTCTCATTAAGTCTGAACAGGTTTCCAGCATTTTTTAAATCTCAAGAGTTGGATGCGTGTGCTATATTAGGTATCCTAGCTATCCAAACAGGTAATCCATCTCAAATTCAGAAATGCAGATCACCACCTATTTTGTGTTAATTTGCTGCAAAACACTAAAATACTGCACAGTTGCCGTATTCTGGAATAAGGCAAAGACCTAGGGAGTTGAATAATGTGAGAAGATGTGCCATCCATTTTGTCTATCATCACACTATGATGAAATAAGGCAAAGCAATTTAAAGAAAAGGACCACCCTTAAAATACCCAGGGAGTGGTGAAGATTGGGTGGCTTAAAGGCATATTATGGTTTCCCCACACAAAAATAAATACTTTTGTCCAGGAAAAAGAAAATATTCATTCATTCATTCATGCCCCAGTAAAGAGAACATCTTTCAGATGGATTTGAAAGGAATCATCATCATCATCATCATCATCATCATCATCATCATCATCATTATCATGCCAGTAACAAGCTGCGGAAGCATTACGCCGATTCCTGTGAAAGCAATTCCCACTGAGACTTAATTCAAAGTAGACTCACATCGTGGATCGCACTACAAATAAACCCACGTAGTGAAACAATGATTGCCATTTTGCACAATACACCAACTAAGCCATACCCCTGGCTACCCTTAATAATGCTGATCGTCTAATCTAATCTGTTTGTGATTCAGTGTGTTATGAAAGCCCAGAAATCTGGCTTATGTTCATCGTGGCTCAATTAACCATAGTTAAATACGTCACATGAACACCCAGCTATTCTCTATGATGTGGATAACACACATCTCCACCCCTCTTTTTCCAACCAGGAATCGGAGGAATTATTATATTCATCATTTCAGGTCTCTTCCAAGCTGTACTACACTTTAAATCCGCGAACAGTTTAAAATGAAACCACACAAGCCTCCAAGACCTCATGCGCGCAACGCTACTCAAGGCTAAACGAAAGGCGGAGAGGAAAGAGGGAATCCGATACTAGTCTGGCAAATCCGCCCATTAATAATAATTAAAAAGACAGATCGGAAAGGATCCGCGTGGTTTTGGAGTGAACTGATCTGAAAGGAGGAGGAATGGGAGGAAGGAGGGCGTAAATCTCCATCGAGAGCTAAATCTCAAGATAAGAGATTCTGTTTAGGGTTAGAGGCGAGGTGACACAATGCAAAGGAAGAACCAGGGCGACAGCGAGGGGACACTCCAGCCGAGAGGGAGCGAAATGGGTTGGAGTGGGAAGGGTAGAAAAGGAAGGGACGAGGTCCACTAAAATCGTGGGAAGGCTTATAGGGGGCTTATTGCTTCATCCCTTTATTAAAGACAGGAGCCGGGAGACGAGAGAAGGAAAGAGAAAGGGGGAAATAGATGCGCCAAAAGAAAGAAGGGGGAAAAAGCTGTCAGCCCCCACTCACCTGTTTACGGTGGCGATTAGAGCCGAGGCTGGGTGGGAATACCAAGTCCCCCTTTCTCTCTCTTGAGCTTGGAGATTCGCGGCTTCGTAGCTGAGCTTTGCCTCGGTTTGACTGGGAACCGGCTCGGATCATTCTTGACGTCTCCTCTAGGGGCCTTAAAGGGGCAACACTTCACGGAAAGATGCGATGGGCCCCACCAAGCCACGGCTTGCGGGAAAAGCTTTTTTTTTCTCAGGCTTTTTCTTATTATTTCACAAGCAAAGTACATGCGATCGGGGGTTTTGATTGGATATGGCTCAAACATTAAATTTTGCCGAAAGGAGAGGCCACGGCTTTGAACAGCTTCTTCTCTTGGGGGCACAGATGCCATGTCTCTTTTTCCACGCTCTCCTAGGACAAGTTTGCAGGCATGTTGACACCCAAATTGGCCAACTATTTTTCACCATCGCTTGTCATAAGACCATCCAAAATTGTGCTGGTACCATAAACCATGATTGTGTAACAAGTTTATGGATGACAAAGAGACACAGATAAGGTTCAACTTGCAATTATACCAATATTAGTTTGTTTTTGATTTAATGGAAGCCCAGCCCGTTGCAGCATATTGGTCTATGTATTAATAAATGGAGGTGTGGCATAAGATATGGAACAGTCAAATAGGCTGAGTTCATATAATATGTTATGCAGTGGTAAAATCCAATTTTTTTTACTATCGGTAATGTGGGCGTGGCTTGGTGGGCATGGCAGGGAAAGAATACTGCAAAATCTCCATTCCCTCCCCACTCCAAGAGAAGGATATTGCAAAATCCCCATTCCCTCCCCACTCCTGGGGGAAGGACATTGCAAAATCCCCATTCCCTACCCACTCTGGGGCCAGCCAGAGGTGGTATTTGCCGGTTCTCCAAACTGTTCAAAATTTCTGCTACCGGTTCTCCAGAACCTGTCAGAACCTGCTGGATTTCACCCCTGATGTTATGCTTAATGCTTGTTTTAAGCAAGATTTTATGATTAAGGAACAACTGGCTGAGTTTACAAATCCTACTGCTAAATCCAAACCAAACAAACTTTATTATGACAAGAACATCCCTGGCACCATTTTCTTCCTGTCCAAACCTCTAAACCTTGGACAGTTGGGCAGAACTCTACATGATATTTGTCCCCTTGCTTCAGCCGAGCTAAAATGTCACATCTGAACATCTGTATGTTATTGAGCTGTGAAAAGCACCAGAACAGAAAGTTTGTTGTGCAAAAATTCCAGGCAACGTACAGAGTTCGTGGTTAGTTCATAAAGATAGAATGGATTTAATAATTTTAGCGGGTTGTAAAATGAGTTACTGGCCAGGCAAGAAAGGGTTAATAAATTGTGCTGGAGATGGAATCTGAAAAGAAAATATATGTAAGGCTAAATCAAGGTGCAAAATGTTTCATGGCAATATATACAGATAGTCCTCGACCTATGACCATAATTGAGCCCAAAATTTATGTTGTTAAATGAGACATTTATTAATTCAAGCTTTCCCTATGACCCTTCCTGTCACAGTTGTTAAGTGAATCACTGCAGTTATTAAGTTACTAATATGGTGGTTAAATGAATCTGGCTTCCCCACTGATTTTGCTAGTCAGAAAGTCACAAAAGGACACCGCAATGGTCATAAATATGAACCAGTGGCCAAGCATCTCTATTTTGATCACATGATCAGGGGAATGCAGCAGAGGCCATAAGTGTGAAAAATGGTCCTAAGCCACTTTTTTCAGTGATGTTGTAACTTTGAACGGTCACTAAATGAAGTGCTGTAAGTTGAGGACTACCTGTAAAAACAAGAGAATTTGGACAAGCATTTCCCTAATAAGACTCTTGTAATCCCTTGGTCATGGAAAAGAACAATTTGATTTGACTGAAAGCTGCCAACATGATGACATATTGAGGTGGCCCATCAGTCCAGTGTACAGAGGAACACCTGAGGGAAGAAAATATTTCCTCTTCTATCAAGGTTTATTTTCTAAAGGGCCCTCTCTAGAGCTCCTTCCTACTCTCTTTCTTAGCCAGAGATAAAAAGTGTATTTTGGTATGTAAGATTTGAATGATTGTTTGAGTGAATATGAGATGCTTATATTACTAAAATAAAGTTTTTAAAATATTCTGATGGTATCCTGGGGTCATTGGGTGATGTTCACTGACTTTTCTGCCACATAAAAAGATTCCCAATTCTGTTAGGAAGGGCCGTCATTTCAAAACAGTGAGGGAAGCAACCTTGTGCCCTTCCACCTTATATTTATCAGCTCCAGTCAAACCAAGGAATGACGGGACACTTGGGGAATTGTATTCCAAAATATTTGGAGTGCACTGGTTACCTGAGTTAGATGGTCAGCCTCTACCAATGCAGTATGTCAGCCAGATATCTTGAACTTCAGTCTCCATAATTCATACCAAGCTTGATCTTTGAGATGGATATTATAGGATTTCTGGAAAGCTCTGAATTAGGTATTAAGTACGTACATTGATATATGTACATTAGTGTCTAATGTGCATTCAATTAGTCTTGCTTGCTTGTTTGAAGAGCAGCTTCAAACAAAACAGTAACTCAATGAGCTAAAATTAGAGTAAACCTATTACAAACTTTATGCAATTGCATTTCACATTATAATGGTTTCTAATGTCCCTCAGCAGTTGGATTTGAGCAGGTTTGTCCTAAATTTAAATCACTGGGTTTAAGGTTGCTGACTTTTTACTAGGCTGTGATGTTTTGTAAATGATTTGCTTATTCACTGCTTCAAGAAGGCAGGGTTGCAAATACTTTTCAGCCAGTGGCATCTACAGTATTCCACAATGACATCAAAAATGTATCTAGTGATGTCATCACACAACTGATGCACTTAGGTAATGACATCATGTTGTTTGATCAAAGTAAAAAGTCATGGCATATGTGTGATATAATGCATGTTGAGCAAATACAACATTTGCTCAACTGGCAGACACCAATGTTTTCAGCAACTGACTCTTATTTCAAGATGGGTCCTCAAACACTAAGCCTCTTATCAGCCATAAAGGTCATTTTTATGGATTTAGATTCAAGTGGCAACTATTTTCAAATACTAAATTGCTAGTACAAGGACAGTCTTATTTCAATAAAACATAACCCCACTTTTATTATTACAACAATCCTCTCCTTTGAGTTATGCTGGGAGTAATGGATTCAAAGTCACCCAATAAACTCGTGGATTTTAAAAAAATGAATGCATAGCTTCAAAGTTTTAAGTTCCGTTCCTTCATTACAATTCTGCTCTGAACACATGACAAAGAATACACTGACCACATACTTTTATGTAAACAAAGCATAGCCATCATGTTGAATGATGAGATTGCTAGCTTTTCAAACACTTGTTGGAATGCTTCTCATCTTTACACAAACTGTTTAAAAAGTGTTGGCACCTGTATATTTATATCAGTCATTTACTTTAACTTAAGATGCATAAGGAAGTAGTAATGATATAGTTGCCCCTTCTAAATGACAACATGGGAAGGAAAATTGTATGTGGAATAGTGAGGAAATAAATAATGAAAAGCAGGAGTTGTTTGCATAAAACATCCATGACTAACTGAACCATGGTTTACTAAGTCAACTCAATTATCTGTATTCACATAAAATACTGAATAATAACAGGGCACATAAGATGGGTTTGGAATATACACTAGGCCAGGGGTGTCAAACTCATGCCAAGGGGTCATCACGTGATGTATCGTAACCTTTCCCCCCTTTGTTAAACTGGGTATGGGAGTGGCCAGCGCATGATGCATCCGGCCTGTGGGCCACGAGTTTGACAGCCCTGCACTAGGCTAAAATGTGGCTGACTCCTTTGTAGTTCAGCATGCCTTATACAATTTTAGTGTTTCAGAATGATTAACAGAATTAGGGGTTGATAAGGTAACCGAGTCTGGTCTAGTTGTTAAGGCACTGTTGGAAGATTTAAAAACTCCATGACACTCTGTTTAGCCACAAAACCCAACCTCCCCCCCCCCTTTTTTTTTTTCATCTATTCCACAGGCAAACCTTCCCCTGACTCACATGCAAGATTATAAAAATCTTTACTCTGAAAATGTAAAAATCTGTAAATTTAAAAATTAAAAAACCTGTAAACTGAAATTTAAATTTAAGCTGTAAACTGGCAGTCAATACAGGTGAATCAATCAGGAAGCAAGATCATCTCAAAGATATGGAAACCTCTTAAATCACAATAGCTGAACCCAGATCCCTAACACTGGACTCCCCATAAAAATTCCACACCTAGAGAAGATTCTACACTTAGAAAATATCAACACTCCCTAACCATGTGACCCCAGAACAAAAACACTTCAATCAATATATCTACACACCTCATTTCACTATAAATATTACTGCTCTGATTTCATGGCTACCTTGAAAAGCTGAACTGTAAGTTTTGATTTGCTGTCAGATAAAGTCTCTCCATTTTGTGCACTGTGCTCATTTATTCAGCCACAGAATGGACCAGAATTTTCTTCTAATAGCAGCAGGCTAGAAACCCAGAGCATGTGACTTTTAGTTTGGCCTTAAGCACAAAATCAGCTAATGACTTTGGGTCAGTTGCTTTCTTTCAGCCCAACTCATCCCATAAGGCTGGTTGTTGTGGGAAAAATAGGAGGAGGAAGGAGTATTAGGTATGCTTGATACCAGGGGTGGGATTGAAAAATTTTAGCAACCGGTTCTCTGCCCGGTTGCTGGGTTGGTGTGGTCACAGAGGCATGGCCTAGTCGGCTTCCTACACCATGGCGGGGGGGCGTTTTTGTCCTCCCCAGGCTCCAGAGGCTTTCCTCAAGCTTCTGGGAGGGCAAAAACAGCCTCCCCCGGCTCCAGAGGCCCTCCAGAGGCCAGAAATGGGCCTGCTTTGGTACTTCTGATACTTCCAATAGGCCCATTTTTCACCTCCCAGAGCCTCCGCGCAGGCCCTGAACTTACCTGGCATCCAAAACGGGCAACATGGAGACTCCTGGGAGGGGAGGATCAGGGTGGGTGGGGTCAGCCAGTACTTGCAACTACCAGTTCGGCAAACCAGATTAAAATTAACATCTGTTTCGCCCAAACCGGTCAAAACTGGCTGAATCCCACCCCTGCTTGATACCTTGAGCTATTTATAAAAATAATATAGGCAGGGTTTTTTTAAAAAAAATTTTTTTAAAAAATCTCCTCCCACTCTTGGGGAAAAACTCAAGTTGGAGGGAAGAACAAGTGCCTGCCATTTTAATCAAGAGGCCTGCTTTTCACATTCTTCTAGCTATGGTAGTTGCCTCAGTTCCATGTTCCATAGCACACAGGTCACAATGTCTTAGGCAATCATGGTGAAGCATGTTTCTAATCCTTACTGCTGCCCACAGAGAAGCTGAGAAATTATCCTTCCTTTTTCTGTTGTTGGGTTATTGTTATTTCCCCCTCCCCCCACCAGAACAAAAAAGATACCGGTATCAGCACCATGGACAGAGTCAAGAGGAATGTATTTCAAACTACCAGTTTCTGCCCCCATTACACCCACACCCATCTGTCAGGATTGCCATTATTGTGGTGGTAGCACTTATATATTTATTACAATCACAAACCAGTAATTTATGCAACAATTGAAATTGACTACAAAGTACCTGTACATAGCCATTTTCTAGATTGGGGATTTTCCCTCCCCCCCGACCCCGGGTCAGGTTGCCAAACCAATTTAGATTTTTAAAAAATTCCAGAAAAAATGATCAAGGGACAAATATTGAGAGCTGATGTTTTGATTGCAAAACCAAGACTAAATGCTTTAGGTCAACAGTCACTTGATCATTCAGTTGTGGTTTCTGCATGTAGATGTAGAGGCTCCTTTTTTTTTTTAATGCCATTAGTAATTCCTGTGTTGTCAAATAGGTATTCTTTGTCATCGACTCTTATATACTCTAAGTTGGAAGGGAATGGGAGCAGGAATCTGAAAAGTCAGATGAAAAATGTAAATATTCACCCAGGCATGTCAAGATTGTCAAGAGCCTTCTTGAGAAATTGACCTTGGCTTCACTATCAAACAAATGAGGAAGCTTTAGCTGTAAAATGACATTCTTGCATTAAAGGATCTGCTTTCCAGGAATTATTTCAACATGCTACTTGAAGATATTTTTCTAGCCTTGGAACTGATTTGTCTCCTGAATTGCAAACATGCAAAAAATGCTATGATCAATATTGGTATCATCGCTATTCCTGCCCCCCACCCACCCACCCCAGTCTTACATTTGATATTCTTGCTTTCACCCAATACCAGAGATCTACACTTTCTGCTTTGTCTAAATTGCAATTTTATACTTGCCATTCAATTTCAGGTTTAAGACATGACTGGAAGTAAAGGACCATGATTCCCCAGACACTTTACTTGGCACTTTCTACAGTCATTTCTGGAGGCATTCTGAGAAAATAAAAAGGAAGCACCAGTGCAGTCCAGTGCCTGGTATGTAAAAATCCCCCACCTTGCTTACATATTAATCTATTCAGATGCGGTAACTCCCCAGTTTGGAAGGCACACACATTTATTTCCACTGCATACAAATAGAAATTACTACAGTTATTTTAATTGCCAATTTTGGCTATACCTTTTCTTAATAGGGTTGAGAAGTCTCTGTGCAATGTTTTCTGGTTTTTGCTTTTGTTTTTAAATCAGTCTTTTTGTTGTAATGCAGGCCCCACCATGTAATATTTGGGAGGGGGTGGTTGGTTAAAAGTAAAAAAAAATAATATTTTAATTCATTTTTACTGTCTAGTAGACAGTATCCATATCAATGTCAGCCAAATTTTCAAAAGGTCTTTAGGATGACCACAGTATTATTAAGAGCCTTGAAAGGATTTACCTTTATTCCCCCAATAGGAGAATACCTTGAGTTACAACTATAATGGAGTCTGCTGCCCATTATAGTCTTCAGTCGTGATAATCATAAAGCGGGTCAGTCATGTGAATATTGTGGTCATTAAGCGAACCTATGAGCTGAGTTTGCCAAAAATTGGAAATAAAAGCTACTTTTCAGCAAACTATTGTAAAACATGATCACATAACCATGGAACACTGTAAAAAGTTGTGAATGCAGCCTGGTTGCTGAGCACCCGAAGTGTGGTCACTTGACTATGGGGAGGGAGGCGGCTGATCATTGGAACTTCATATCTAGGTGATAAGTACCTCCCAAGTAGGTTTGACATAGCCAGTCATAAATTGAGGACTACCCATATTAAAATGAGATTGGATTTTGAACCACTATGTTAGATTTCGCTTGAATAATGCAACCTCTTTTTTGCTTTTATTACTTTAGGCCAGGGGTGTCAAACTCAACTTCATTGAGGGACACATCAGGGCTGTGATTGACCTTGGGAGGGCTGGGGGGGCCTTGCTGACTGGGTGGGCTTGGCCAGCTTGATGTCATTCACTGGGCGTGGCCAACTGTGTGGGCATGGCCAATTGGGTGGGTGTGGGCAGCTTGACACCACTCCCCAAACTGCTGGCATGTTTCCTCTTTGCATTGGGTACACCAGGCCGAAGCCGAGCTGACCCAATGTTTCTTCTTCGCATTGGATAGACCGGGCCAAAGCGATGCGGGTAGACCGGGCTGAAGTGACATGGGTAGACCAGGCCGAAGCAACGCGGGCCAGCCCCTTACATTTTCCAGGACAGCTCCATGGGCTGGATCAAACCACATTACAGGCCAGATCCAGCCTGCAGACTTTGAATTCGACACCCCTGCTTTAGGCTATAGTACAGGCATTTCTACAAGAGTTCACTGCATAGTCCCAAAACCAGCTCCAGATTGGATGCCACAATCTGTGCTTATCAGATGACAAAAGTAATGGATAGTTTAATAGAAGAGCTGCTTCTTTACCTGATACAGCTGCCTATCCCCTAACCCAGTGCTTGCAGTCAGGTGTCCAACAGTCTCCCAGTTGTGGCCTTTCTCTGCTTCTAGGGGCTCTTTTTTTTATTTCTACATATTTGTGAAGTTGCAGAAAGCATTGCTGTAATTGCTTTAAGCTACAGAACTGGCATTTCTACAAGAGATTATTCTATAGCCCCCAAATCAGCTCCAGACTTCCACAATTGCATGTCACCATCTGTGTTCACCAGCTGAGCTGTTTTATTTCTGGCTCAACTGTACAATACCCACAATTGTAGGAGAGGGGAGATAGGAAATGTTTTGCAGAAGCTGCAGGAAGAGTACCTGGTGATGAGAAGGCCAGTAGAGAATCAGCCACCATTCAATTTTAGATTGAAGAGATAAATAGCACTTTGGTGATTCTGAAGTTCTTCCCACTCCCATCCTCTTCCTCACTATAATAAGCATTCGTTTAGGGAGAGGGGTTGTTGTCAAACACAAAGTAAACATAGACTCTTTGATCCACTGGAAGATGAGTCCTGATTGGTTTAAGCTGTTCTCAGCATTTTGAAATGTTCAGAAAGTCCCCATTTTGTAGGGATTAGAAATATCACCTGGATAAGAGGCTTGAATTAAAAGCCATGATCAAATATTTGGAATAGGTATATGCTTATACCAATTATTTTTCAAATGGCATCTTTAATTTTTGTACCACATCTAGTTTCAATATTGCATTTTAAAAAAAATACAAATACTATTTTTAATACTTTAATTTTTATTGGCATAGCAACACTATCGAAAACAGAAGTAATTTTTACTTATTATATTTATGTGGTTTTGAGCTTTCACATATGCTTAATTATATTAATAATGTTTATACTTTTTGTTCATAATAAATGTACCAGTCGCATAGAAGAGGAAGTATTACAACCTTGATCAAAGATCTTCCAATGGACATTTCGACTAAGTAGAGAACTAAACATCTACATAGCGTATCTCTAGGCCCAATCTTATGTGGATGCATATTGAGTATTAAACTTGATTCTTATCAATTTAAAATATTCATAAGTAGAACATAGACAGAAAATAGTCAGTTCCCTTTTATTACTTTATTCCCAACTACTAATGTATATTTCACTTATAACTGTGGTTGGAGCATAATCTTTCCATATTCTAACTAGGCTACTAGGCTACTAGAACATGGAGTTTTCTAGTTCTGGACTGTATCACTTCCAAGAAGTAATTAGGATTACTAAGGCGTTATTTAAAGTGAATTTTCTGCAGACATTTGATTTTGTTTCAACAAAAGGTTTCAATTTTATTTATCTGTATTAGTAACAGAAATAACAAAAAAGCCTTCTTTCGATATATAAAAAACAAGAAAAAAGTCAAGGAAATGATTGGTCCATTAATGGGAGAAAATGGCAAAAATGTGATGAGTAGCAGGGAGAAAGCAGAACTGTTTAACAAATTTTTTGCATCTGTCTTTACAAAAAGGAAAAAAAAAAAAACCAGTCCAAACTATCACACAAAATGCAGATTAGGAACACAAGTCAAATAAGTAAGAAAATGGTGAGAACTTTTTATTCTAGATGAGCTCAAATCACCAGGATCAGATAAATTACCTCCGCGATTCTGATGAAACTGTCAGATGGAATTTGAGAACCACTGAACCACATATTTTGAAAATCCTGGAGCACTGGGAAACTACCAGATGAGTGGAAAAGGGCTCATGTAGTTACCATAAAACTACAGACCTGTCAGCCTGACATCAATACCTGGGAAGATTCCAGCAAAGATAATCAAGCAATGAATCTGCAAACACCTAGAGCCAAACAAAAATCATAATCAGAAGCCAACATGGGTTTGTCAAAAACAGATTATGCCAGACTAATCTTATTGCATTCTTTGACAATGTGACAAAGTTAGTGGATGAGCAAAATGATGTGGACATAATTTACTTGGACTTCAGTAAGGCATTTGATAAAGTAGACCACTACTTGATAAGATAGAAAAATGTGGATTAGACAGCAATAGATGGATTTGTAACTAGCTGACCAACTGCACTCAATGTGTAGTCCTTAATGGAACTGCATCTAGGTGGAGGGAAGTATGCAATGGGGTACCCAAGACTCTTTCTTAGTCCAGTACTGTTCAATATCTTCACAAATTATTTAAATGAGGGGATAGAAAATGGAACTAATCAAATTTTAGATGATACCAAGCTGGCAGGAATAACATTCCAAAAGATAGTCTCAAGATACAGAAGGATCTTGACAGAATTGAAAACTGGACCCTATCTAACAAACTAAAATTCAAAGATAGGAAAACTAAGGTTCTACATTTAGACAAGAAAAACCAAATGTACTGGTATAGAATAGGTGGAACTTGGTTTAATAGTAGTAAATGAGAGGGATCTTGGAGTCCTAATGGACAATCACTTAAATATGAGCTCCCTAGAAATAGCAAAGGACTGGCCCATGGTGCTTCTGCCAGTAAAAACGGAGCTCGGGGGGGGGCTGCATGCAGCCCTCCTGAGCTCTGTTTTCACTGGCAGAGAGTTGCAGGAGGCCATCACAGCTGAAAATGGAGCTCAGGAGCCCATTTTCGCTGGCAGAGCTCTTGGGCCCCCACATGGGGCCCCAACATGACTGACGTTGAGCTGGCCATGTTCACCCTGGTCATGCCCACCCTGGCCCCCCAACAATCCTGATGCGGCCATCCATGAAATTGAATTTGACAACCCTGTTCTAGAAAGAGTGTAGAGAAGAGCAACAAAGATGACTAGGTGCCCGGAGGCTAAAACATATGAAGAATGGTTGCAGGGGTTGTCTAGTTTAATGAAAAAAGATATTGGAGCACTGTTATTATGTCACACATAGTCCTTTACATGTGACATGGTAACAGTGTTCCAATATCTAAGGGGCTGCCACAAAGAAGAGGGAATTAACCAAAACACCTGAAAGCAGGTCAAGAAGCAATGGATGGAAACTAATCAAAGAGAGAACCAACCTAGAACTAAAGAGAAATTTCCTGAGACTTAGAACAATTAATCAACAGAATGACTTACCTCCAGAAGTTGTGGATGCTCCAACATGCGAGGTTTTTAAGAAAAGATTGCACAATCATTTACCTGAAATGGTACAGGACTTCCTCCTTGAGCAGGGATTTAGAAGATCTCCAAGGTCCCTTCCCACTCTGTTATTCTGTTATTCAAAGGTCTGAGAGAAGAGGACTTTATTTTATTTCTCTAATAAAAACGTATAAAATTGAGGTTGGATTTTGAAGCACTGAGTCAGCCTGTTAGATTTCACTTGTGTTTGAATGTACCTGGGCCTGAGAAATAGTGTTCCCACAGTGACAAGCTATACTTGAGCCTCACTTAATTCTCACTCATTATTTGCGTTTGGCTTTGAGTTTAGAAGCATAAAATAAAAACCAAAAGACAATAATCATGTTGTGCTAGTGAGCTTTCCCTCAGTTTTACAAAGTGTTTTCTGGTATGTCTTGCAACAAAGGCAAACAGTGATTTAACCCCAATTGCCAATATCTTTTCATGTTGAATCGGGCACAGGTATAATAAATAAATATTTCATGCTCAATATAAAACAACCCTTTCTCCTCAGTTCTCTCATTTCTGAAATTTTATGAAATGAAAATTACTTGCATGAGGCAGGTACTACCTTCAATTCTAATATGAAACACCAGAGCAAGAATTGAAAATAAGCAATTTAGCCTGTAATAATATAGGTGGCCTATTTTCCTAGGAGGTTTAGCATTAATAGACAGGTGCAGAATTACAATATGGAGAGGCTTGCCTTCTCTAACCTAAAGCCTCAAGACATGTCAAACTACAATTCACACCATTGCCTTGCTGCCAAGGAAGAGAAATAGGAGTTGTAGTCCTCCCTAATTTTGGAAAGTTTATAGTATAGATTGCTTTGAAATAAAGCACGCTGATCTGACAATATTTTTGATTGCACAGCACTAAATCTGCCTAGATGGCCTCTTTCTCATTAAATTCTTCTCTTCGTTGATCCTCTTCATGAGATTAAGTTTAATCTGCCTTTTTTTTTTTTTTTTTTTGCTCAGAAATGGTAGATGGCAATATAGAGTGTGTCTTAGAGTAGGCAGTTTAAAAGTTGATGACATAATTTGAAATATAGTAAATGGATTCTCCATTCCTAGGGAAGAGAGGAATTTCCCAAAAGATAATTTTAATGATTGAATGTTTTAAAGCCTTGTTAATATATTCCATTTATTTTTAAGAGACATTTTATTTTTCTGCTATTGTCCAGTTCTGCATGTATTAAATTGCTACTCAAATGCCAAACCTAGTTACAATGTAGTGAAAAAAAAAGGGCACATTTTGATTTGCTGCATATTTAACTTTATAAATATTTTTCTGCAAGGAACGTTCAACATTTACCAGAATACCACAATGTGTTTTCGCAATACTGCATAAGGGTACAAGGCAGTGGTGGGTTTTAAATTTTTTTACTACCGGTTCTGGCTTGGGGGCGTGGCATGGCTTGGTGGGTGTGGCTTGGTGGGCTTGGCAGGGGAAGGATACTGTAAAATATCCATTCCCTCCCCAATCCAGGGAAAGGTTACTACAAAATCCCCATTTCCTCCCAATCAGCTGGGACTTGGGAGGCAGAGAATAGATGAGGGTGGGACCAGTCAGAATTTTTACTACTGGTTCTCCGAACTACTCAAAATTTCCGCTACCGGTTCTCCAGAACTGGTCAGAACCTGCTGAAACCCACCTGTGGTACAAGGATATATGGTGCCGCTAGGCCACATTGACTGATAGAATCATCTCACAAAATTTGAGGATTTTCATTGCTAGAAGGATTTGAAAAGAGGAGCGTCACAGCACCTCCCATTAGCCTGTTCAGTCTTAGCTTAAAGCCAGCCCTTCATTTCTGGTTATGTACTCCAACATTGCCAAGAACAGAAGGGATGCTTTGTATAAAAGGTGTCCAGTTTGTGGTATTTCCTCCTTTTTCCAGGTGCCTAAATTATGATATTTCTTTGGCACTTGTCAATCTACTTTTTCTGGCATTTAAGGAAATGATTTTTGAATTATCAAATAATGTTTTGCTCTTACATAGCTATTATATTTATACTATCTTTATATTATCTGGTCTCCAAAGCCAAGCAGGGACAGGAGAATTTCAGAAGAAGAGCAGGAAGTGAGGAAAAGCTGCATAGCCAGCAATGTACTTCTGCATTGATGCCAAGAAAATTGAGTGAATGTGAAGGTCCATGAAGTTCCCATCTGTATTTTTAAACTGTTGTTGTTATTGTTGCTTCTATTGGACATATGTGTGCTCACGTTGTTAATTGTTTTAGATTGGTTGATTTATTGTGCATATATTTTAAAATAATTGCGCAGTCTCACAATTTAGTTTCATTGTTTTTTTAGTTGTTAGTCACTCAAAATCATTTGGCAGTTAGACAGCTTATAAATTATAGGAGAATATTTGTAGCTTAGGGTTGAAATGAGGAATCTTTGGTGCTCTCTGAACTTGGTTGGTTTTTTTGCAAACATTTCATAAACTAAATTTAATTAAATTAAATTCTATAAAATATTATTTAAAAAAATAGTATTCTATATTTGGAAGTAAAGTTAGTAACTTGTTCTACCAGCCTTATATGGATTTGGGTAGGTTGTGTTAATTGGGGATATTGTTTCTTCTTTAGATGGCATATTATTGTGTAGTATAAATATAGGTGCTGTTGCCTGTTTGACCAAGTGATAAGGATGTGTTCAGAACTATTTGCCACTTCTTTGACTTTTGGTTTTTGAATGATTCATAAATGGGGTTTATTTTTATACATACTTTGTCGGCGTGCCAAACTTCTAAGAATCTTCTTGCATTTCTAGACCTTACTTGATCTAAAATGTCTACACTTTCCCAGTGGAAGCTCGGCTTGAGCTGGTCTATGTGCTGTGAAATTAACAAATGCTCATTGTATCTCCTTGCTGCCAACTGATGAACCAATACAGTTGGTTCAGTATTGCAGTGAAGATTGAAATAATAATCAACTAGTTCCACCTCCTGGGCATTTATTAGAACTGAACAGTTGGAAAATAGAACTCTCAAACAAATTACAATACCACAATTTTTCTGGAAAACATTCAAACTCATATTCTCCAATTGTTGTCCAATTGTTTTCCAAGATTTCAAGCAAAAGTGCTTTTACTGCTGAGGTTTTTTAAAATAAAAAACAGTCAACAGCGTTGACTTTTGCAATGTAACATCCCTTCAATTTCTTTAGGTAGGGACTTCTTACTTTTAAGAGAAACAGAGTTGGAAGGGACCTTGGAGGTCATCTAGTCCAACCCCCTGCTCACGCAGGAGACTAAATAAATCATATGTGGAACAAGGAATAGAATCCTGCAGGCACTCTGTGCTCATTAGTGTGGCCAACTTTAGACTTTAGGATCTCAAAGAGCTTGTTTTTAAAATAGTCTTTATTTTTTTTTTAAACCCACCTTTACTATTTTTATAAATTACTCAAGGCAGCAAATTATAACTGGAATTGTGGGGCAAAAATGTCATATTCCTTTTTTTCTATCAAACACCTACATTTTATATGCTTCTACATTCTTGTATTAAAATAAATTGCAAACAAAAATGGAGAAAAAAAACCCCACTTGGTTGTACATCCTGACTAAAAAGAAGAAATAATGTTTGCCTTGTTGACTTGTGGCAATATTAATGAGTACAGGAAGAAATGGAAGATTTCAATTGTATTTGGATGCATTTGAATCTGAAATATAATGCTGCCACAGTGGCAATTGATACTTGAGCCTCACTTAGTTCTCATTCATTATTTGTATTTCTCTTTGAGCTTAGAATCACAAAATAAAAGCAAATATGCAATAAATATTTTGTTCTAGTTAGCTCTCCCTTGTTTCTTCAAATGATTTTCTGGTATGAATTGCAACATAATTTATTTCTAAATTAAAGTTATTGCTGCTGCTTCAGCTGAGTATATCTATACATCCTGCTACTGTAAATTACTTTAGATTAGTTTGGGGTATAATACTTATTATACTTATTATTACTTATTTGATTTATATGCCGCCCTTCTCCGGAGACTCAGGGCGGCTTACAATGCGTTAAGCAATAGCTTTCATACTTTTGTATATTTATACAAAGTCAGCTTATTGCCCCCACAAACTGGGTCCTCAATTTACCTACCTTAGAAAGGATGGAAGGCTGAGTCAACCTTGAGCTTGGTGAGGTTCGAACTTACAGTAATTGCAGACAGCTGGTGTTAATCACAATGCTATCAGTCTGCTGAGCCACCAGGCCTGTAATTTAATGTAATTGGGCAGCCTCACAATTTACATAACAAATTAAAAGCTGTCTGTTTGATTTTATGAAATAAAGAAAAAATAAGAAATAAAAAGGGGCATGAAAAAATAAGTTGAGTCGTATTGTGATAGGAATCTCACTCACTTTGTTGAGAGGATTGGGTTCAACAGGAGGAGAAAGCGAAGACTGTGTAAAACATGATCTTCCAAGGTAGCAACAATGGTGACTTGAGGAAGAAAAGAAACACCAAGTTCTCTGAGTTCAGCCCTATATTGGCTCCTTGCAGCTGTCCATTGAGAATCAGTTCCTGGAGAGAAAAAAATCATGAAGGAACTTATGAGACAATGCAGACAGGAAATTCTATACTCCCCCTAAAGGCCAGATCTATGAAGTCTATTATGTCACTGACAGATTTAAAACTGGACTTTTAGTTTCATCTGGAAAGTGTATACTATAGTAGAGTTACTACAATATCTGTCTGCCTGTCTGTTTGTTTATCCCTCCCTTCGTCCTTCCCTCCATCCATTCACCCAATTAATATAGCCATCTGTCTCACATACTGAATCTAGGGAACTCACAACGTTAAAACACATGCATGCACAAGAGCAAGCACTGAGATAAATCAATAAACACAACCATAGAACAAAAACCATGAAAAAAACAACCATAATTAAAACATAAAATTAAAACTTTAAAAACCATACTTATTAAAACATTAAAAATGTATTCTGGGAGAGTGCAATCCAATTCACTAACCATTTGGCAAGCTCCACAATACCATTATCAGATACCTAGGCAAGATAGGAAAGCTAAAAAGTCTTATAAAGTCCAAAAAGTAGGGAAATAATGTTCCAAAGAATGGGCCTGATGGCAGAAAATATTCTCTTTCTGGATCCTGTCAGATGACATTCCTTAGTGGATGGGACCAATAAAATGCCTCTTCTGCTGGATCTGATGGGATGAGATAGATATAACGAGGGAAAGGTGATCTCCCAAATATCCTAGTTCGATGCCATGAATTACCAGGTGCATTACCAACACTGTCAATGATACTTGGAAGTCTATGGGCAGTCATCATGGCTCATAGAACAAAGGTGTAGGGTGCCCTGCTCAAGGAGTGCACATAACTGCACATGCAACCACAATTTGTACCAGCTATAGTTTCTGAATGCTCTTCAAGCTCAGCCCCATGTACAGTGCATTACAGTAATCAATTCTGGAGATAGCTAGGACATGTGTGACAGATAGAAATGCTTCCTGGTCCAAAAAATGTGCAACTGGTGCACATCATGCTGCTGTGCAAAGTCCAGGTGGACCCCCAGGTTGCTCACAATGTCTGTTTGGGGCAATGCCACTTCATTCAAAATAAGAGATGTTAAATCCCTGCAACCAGAAGACCCCAACACCCAAAGCCACTCAATTTTGCCAAGGTTGAATGGAAACCTTTTTTCAATTCAATTTATACCAGTGCAGCCTCCAAAAATGAAGACTGAACGTCAACAATATTGCTTAATTTGTCAGGAGCATAGATATAAACCATACTGATGATATCTCACCCCATAATAATAGATGATCTCATCCAATGGCTTCATAAAAATTAGACAGGAACAGAGAGAACTCACAGAACAGGGGGTGAGGGCAGAACCTCTTACTTCTTAACAATACTCACTTTGGAAGAATGAGGAGAGTAAGCATAATACAATGCTGCCCACCCCTCACAATTTCTCTTTGCCAATTCAGAAAAATACCACGGTTGATGGCATCAAAAATAATTGAGAGGTTAAAAAGATCCAGAAAGGATACAATATCCCCATCTTGCTCATTCCAGATGTCATCAAGACATGCCACCAATGCTGTTCAATCCCAGGCCAAGTCTGAAATTGGACAGAAAGAGGTCCAAATAATTCATTTAATCAAACATTCTAAAGCTACTGAATGACCATCTTCTCAACAACCTTTCCTAAAAAGGGAAGCTTGAACATGGGACCAAATTATCCAGTGTAATTGGGTATAGTGATCACTTTTTGAGAAGGGGGTGAACAAGGGCTCATTAAGGGGCAGGGGAATAATTCTCCCTCTTAAGAAGGAGTTCATAGAGGTTGGAAGCCAGCCACAAATCACTTCCTGGAGTGGAAAGCCTTCATCATCGAGGAGGGACCCAGATCTAATAGGTGGGCAACTGAATTCACAGTTGTGAGGACCCTGTCCACTTCATTAGGCCCAACAGGCTCAAACTTGTCCCAGATAACATGGCAGAATTGTGTGCCAGGTACTTCTATAAGACCTGAACCAAGACTTGAGTTCAACTAGGAAGTGGAGATTTGAGTGATTTGGTCTAATATCTAGTACAGTGATGGCTAACCTTTTTGCCGTCACTTGCCAAAAGCGGGGGAGTGCGGGGGGATTACGTGCATGCACCCATAATTCAATGCCCCCCTGTGCCCCGTGCATGTGCACGTGAGCCTCTACCCCCTGCACTCCCCCTGCTTTTGGCACGCAACAGCAAAAAGATTACTGGTGGGCCCAGTAGGCCCGTTTTTCACCAGAGGCTTTCTTGGAGCCTGGGGAGGGCGAAAATGGACTCCCCCACCCCCCCTGGAGGCCAGAAACGCCCCATTTCCTGACTTCCGGTGGGCCCAGAAGGCCCAAAAATCAACTGGCCGGCATGCGCATGTGTGCTGGAGCTGAGCTAGGACAACGCTCGCGTGCCCACAGATATGGCTCTGCGTGCCACCTGTGACACACGTGCCATAGGTTCGCCATCACGGATCTAGTATATTCTTCTGTGCAGCCCTGTGCAGGTGATATTCTGCCCCCCTTCTCCTTACTCAGGAGTCACTGAATCACTTTAAGCCATGCAGTAAGAGCAGAGAAGCACTGGTTCCCATTTCTAGTAATTATACAAGAGTAATTTATTCCAGGCAATCTAGTAAATTGTTCTTGTCTATTAAGAACTGACCCAATAAAGAATTGCCACTCAGTTTCATCCCTTAAGGAGCTTAATTCCTCCAGAATCCTAGATATACACACATTATCCAAGGTCCCTCATGGTGCTAATACAGATTTGGGAGAAGAGTTTTCAGGCAATTTCTGCTCACTGGGAATACCTTGAATATGTTCAGATTCAATGCCTTTTAAATTACCTAACCTAATTTTAAACTTCCGTACAGGTAGTCTCACTTATGCCAGAGCTAAACCAGGGTTACTTAGGATGAGTCCTCATAGTTGTGGCTCTTTTGATCGTACTTCCATGTTCCCATTTGATTGTAAGTTGGATATTCAGCAGTTTCATCCTGATAATGACATCACAGACTTCTGTAATCCTGTGATCAGCATTTGTGATTTTCACTCCTGACCTGCAACAAGCAATAGTGATGGGGAAGCCAGCAAGAAGGTACAAATGACAATTATGTGACCATGGGATGCAGTGCTACATGGGATTTTCCTATGCACTGCACTGCCTAAAAGTCAGTGTGATCACATGATGTTGTACCTTACTACCATGTGCTTAGCAACATTATTTCTGGTCCCAATTATCATCAGTAAGCAAAGGCAATCTATATTTGATCTGTTTGCCTATCCGTCTCTCTGTCGGTCTCTAAGTGGCTACCCACTTAATTCCCCGTGGAAAAAAGAATTATTTCCCTAATGGTGCAAAATACGAAAGTAGAAGGACAGTTTAGATTGAACCTATGTACCAGGGGTAAAATCCAGCAGGTTCTGACAGGTTCTGGAGAACTGGTAGCGGAATTTTTGAGCAGTTCGCAGAACTGGTAGAGGAAATTTTGTGTAGGTCAGAGAACTGGCAAATGCCAACTCTGGCTGGCCCCAGAGTGGGGTGGGAATGGAGATTTTGCAGTATCTTTCCCCTGCCATGCCCACCAGGCCACGCTCACCAGGCCACACCACACCACACCCACCAAGCCACGCCCATAGAAACGGTAGTAAAACAATTTGGATTCCACCACTGCTATGTACTGCCATTCTCTCTTTCCCAAAACTGCTTCTAATATTTAGAATCAAATGATGTTAATTTATTTATTGGTTCGATTTATATGCCGCCCTTCTCCGGAGACTCAGGGTGGCTTACAATGCGTTAAGCAATACCTTCATACTTTTTGTATATACCTGCTTAGTAGGGCTTTTGGGCCCCCCTAAGTGGTGTTCTTTTTTATACAAAGTCAGCTTATTGCCCCCACGATCCGGGTCCTCATTTTACCTACCTCAGAAGGATGGAAGGCTGAGTCAACCTTGAGCCTGGTGAGATTTGAACTTGCAGTAATTGCAGGCAGCTGGCAGCTACTTAACAGCACTTTAGTCCGCTGCGCCATCAAGGCTCCTAATGTCAAATTGCATTAAATATCAAACTTTCCTTTCAATCAATCCAAATTGGTATATAAGTCTCCATTTCTGGCATTTGGATCACCTCCCATATCTGAATGGGGAAAAAAGTATCTTCAAATATAGGAATGCAAAAAGATTCTGCAAGAAAAAGTGATATTGTATCTCCAGTACAGTTGTACCTTGATACTCATTATTAATTGGCTCTGGGAACCAGAATGAGTACCAAAAACAATGAGTAGCCCAAACAATTTTTTCCCATAAGGAATAATGTAATGAGTCACAGGTCAGCCAAAACTGACAAGTCCTAGCTTGTGTGTTGAGTACCAAACAAATGATGAGTACCAGGACAAAAGTTTTGCGACAAAATGCATTGAGTACCAAACAGGAGTGATTTCTACTCCTCTTCAGGTCAGCTGTAAATATTGCATTAAGTCATTTTCTTAGTGATTCTTCAATGCTTCATATAACTTGATAAGGAAATGTAACTTTCATTCAGCTTCATTTTTTTCCAACTTCCTCTCATACAATTTGGCGTCCAGTAAATGGATATTTGTAGTTCCTTATAGTTGTACCACGGCAACTATTGGTGACAGTGTCTAGACAGGCAAGTTATGATATGATTAGGGCAGGGGTCATCAGTCTGGCTTTTAACCAATTAGCTGGTTTCCTAAATAAGTGTGCAGAATACAAAACCGGAAACAAATTCTTCCTTTGTAAGAATTCAGAGTCAACGAGTGAATAGTGCAGTGTAACAAATGAACACCTAAGGGAATTTTAAGAAAGAATTATTATTTCTATTTCTGACCGTAAAGGGTAATGATAGAATATGTGTATAATTACTGTATTATTATAGTAATCAGGTATAGAGATATAAAATTTTAAAAATAGGGAAGGCATCATTTATATTTCCCCTAACCTAGGGAAAATTAATCTCCATGCAACTAATTTTCATTTCCCTCCAGCATGACAACATAATAGTAACAATATACATCCTAACTGTAAACAATACCATTGGTTTTTATTCCAAGATAAGATTCATTCTATAAAATGAAACTGACCGCAAGTTACAACCCATAAAATTACAATGCCAAGCATGTAACTCCTTTAAGGTCAACTGGTGCCAATCTTTTGGAGATATCTATAACAATTATTGGAAAAATACATTTACTCACATATTTATTGGCTCTCCACTCATGTAAATTAGGGAGTGACCCTAACAGTTTGAGATCATGTATTTTCATAACAGGGAAGTTATTATTCATGATTAATGTCAGTATTATTTTTAATTTATTGTATGTCTATTGCTGGTCAATGACCGTAATAAAGTATTTATTCTATTCTTATTCCTTTAAGGTCAAGAAATTTAGGCTTTTCAGATGTCCTTCGTGGTTGAAAGTAAATCTGCACCTTTGAAGGGAAGGGATCTTTTACTTGATCTACAATAGTTGGGGTTTTTTCCCCTTATCTTAGAAAATCTTCATTCCAAGAAAGTTTTGAAAAAAAAGTATGATGGGGCTGAACAAGAGAAATTGAGAACTCAAAAGCTTCTCAATCCCTCAACCTTTCCTTGAGGCCATTCCTACAAGGAACTGGACAGGCTGCTTAGCTAGTCTGTGTTATCCCCTGCCTATATATGAACAGCTTTCTATTTAACTTCCACCCTGTCAGATTGCAGCATGAATGAATGAAGAGAATGAAGTTACATTACTGATTGGCCATGCAGGAAAAGGTAGGCACACAACTAGTTGCCATTTACTCACTCACTCACTCACTCACTCACTCACTCACTCACTCACTCACTCTATCTATCTATCTATCTATCTATCTATCTATCTATCTATCTATCTATCATCCATCCATCCATCCATCATCTATCTATCATCTATCATCTATTTGTCTATCTACACTTACCATCTCATCTAAGCAATATACAATAAAAGCATAAGAAATATTAAAATATAGTTAAAAGACAGCAATAAAACAGAATTTTATTCATAACAAGGTTAAAATGAAGAAGTTGAAAAACTAAAAATTAAAAAAGGCAGAGGAAACACCCTCAACCCACCAACCACTCTTAGGGTTGCATATCACTCTTAAACCCCCATGCTCATTAGGAAGGGAGTGTAATCAGGGATGGGATTCAGTTGGTTTGGACCAATTCGGACAAACCGGTAGCTCCTATGATCAGCTGAGAGCGAACCGGTTTGCTCCGACAATCAGTTGGGCCCACCCGCCCGCCCCTGCACTATACCGATCGATATTTTCTTTGTTTGAAGTCCAGCTGATAGCCACGGCAGAGCGGATTGCTGCACCTCAGCTGTTTTACTCATTGGGGCTGCAGTAGAAGGTAAATTTTAGAGCTGTTTTCAAATCACTGTGTGCCGGTTGTTACACTGGTTGAATCCCACCACTGGGTGTAATTCCTGGTGTGGACACTAACAGACAATTGTTTCCCAGTTTTTTGAAGAAAGGGAAGTGAAAAAAGTTGTCTGCTGAACAGGTACATTGGGGAAACGAAACAACCAATTCATAAATACATGGCACAACATAGGAGAACAAACACATCAGGACAAGATTCAGCAGTCCATCTGCATTTAAAAGACACAGGCCACTCTTTTGAAGACAACAAAATCCATATTTTGGACTTCCTGTTTGCTGCTGGCCGCCGCCAGACGTTCCTTTGGGATCGTCAGCTTCCACTGCCTGTCAGAGCCGCCTTCACAACGGAACGGCGGCTCGAAAAAACTCCGTTCCCATGAGGAAACGGAGATAGAGCCGGCAGGGGTGGGTAGAACTCTCTGCAGAGTCCCAAAAGTTTTTCTTTTACTTTTGGGATGGAGCGGATGAGATGCCCCATATCCCCAGCCGCTGCTCCGGGCTTTGGGAGACCTCTGCTAATGCAGAGCCAGGCGTCAAAAGCAAGCCTGCGAATTTGACAGATTACTCAAAGAAAATGTGAGCTGGACCTGTAATACTGAAGCGCAAGTATTTTACTTATCTTTTAAAAATTACTTAAGAGAATAGAGGAAGAGAAAGAGGAAAAAAGTTTTTTTTTTAAAATGGCGTCTGCCGCGGCTAGAGAAGAGTTTGAGAGGAAAGTTCTTCCGTTTTTTATTATTACAATGTAGCGGAATAAATACCACTGGCTACATTTGTAGACAAAACTCCGCTCCTGTTTTTGTTTTTCTCTTTTTCCCTTGGAGGCCTGATTGTTGCTGGCTGGAAGTCTTTTGTCTTGTTTTTTTTTTTTTTTTTTCTTCTAACAAAGCCTGCTTAGGCGGAAACATGGCACTGAGGCTTGTGAAGTCAGACAAACAAATAGGTGGGGGGGATTCCCCCACTAAGAATTTAAAGGAACAAGTTTTAACTCTTCAGTCCCAGAAACCTGATTTTAATATAATAGAATTTCTCTTAGAGGAGATTGAAAGAAGGGATGAGATTGTAAATCAGCAACTTGAAAAATTTAAGCAGGAAACTAAGGAATTGGTGAAATCCAAGTTTGACTTTTTGCAGCAAAAAATTTTAAAAGTGTCAGAATTCATGATTCGGTTGGATACAAATACTAATTTACTAGAGTCAAAAATGGATGAAATTCAAGATAAATTGGACAATAGAATTCAAAAAATTGAAAATGATTTGTTAAATATTCAGGATTATAGTTCAGAAGAAAAATTTAAAATGGATGCTGACCAAAAGTCTGGTAATGTAGAAAATCTGCAACAGAGGATTGAAAAAGAGGTTCTAAAGATACAATATAATTTCACAGAATATGCAATAAGACTTAGAGGTTTGCAGGAAAATAACAGAGATGACTTAAGGAAAATATCTTCTGAATTTCTAGCTGGGATTTTAAAGATTCAACCTGAGGAAGTGTTTTGTAGGATTGACAGAGCTTATCGAATAAACTCCTGGACTGCCAAGCAAAGGCAATTGCCTAGAGATGTGGTAATCTATTTTTCAGATAAAGAAATTAGGAATAAAATTGTGCAAAATTCCTTCAATTCTAATTTGCAATTGTATGGAAGAAAGATTTGGATTTACAAGGAACTCCCACCTAAGATATTAATGGAAAGGAAGAAATTTGGCTTTCTGGTGTCTGAGTTAAAAAGGAGAAATATTCAATTCCGGTGGGACGTCCCAGTTGGTATTATATTGAGATATCAAGGAGAAAGATACCAGTTAAATACTGTTGAAAGAGCGGAAGAATTTTATCAAAATAGGTTGAAAATGAATTTAACGTCTTCAGATATAATACAGGATAAGCAGAAGGAGCTGGAACTAAAGACAGAGACTGTACCAGATAAATTGCCTTTGGATTTATCGGATACCCCAGCTGGATTATCTACAAATTTGAGAGAAGTGCCATCTGATTTTAATGTGATGACTTATCAAGGCAAGGACAAGCATGGAAACCAATTAGAGGATATACAAGGGATAAAAAAGAAACGCGAGACACAAAAAATTAGGATGGAAGTCAAACCCACAAAAAGAAAACAAAAAAAGAAATAGGTTGTACAAAAATAGAAATTTCTAACCCAAGCAACAGTGAAGCCAGTGATTTTAAAATATGAATGATTATGTGAAAACATAGAGGAGGCGACATATTGGTCAATATCATCCTGAGGATAGTGGCAGATCTCTGCATTGCCGTAATTTTGGGACATGGAAAGAGCCTCAAATTGATGGTTTTGAATTATCTACTTTGAAACTTCTTTTTGTGTTGATAAATATATTATAATTATCTTGAATTATAAGGCAAGAGAATCACATTGGGACATGCAGAAGATCGGGTTGTTACCCAATACGATGATGGAAATTAATAATCCTGATGAAACCCACAATTATTATTTTATGGAATATAATTATAATGTCACTCGGGTGGTTGTTTTTACTTTTATATATATAAGAAGATGTTTACTACTGATGGGGGCAGATATGATTGGAGATCTTGAATAAACTGTTGCATCAGCAAGCTATGTTACCCTATTATGGATGTTGGTTTTAACAATCCAGTGGAAAGACTTCAAGAAGATATTATATGGACTATAAATTTAAAGTTATTGTCTTTTCTTTTTTTATTTAGATATAATGGAATATATATATATATATATTTTTAAGTAGTGTGGGCAGTGAATTAAAGATATCAAGAATTGTTGTGTATGGTAAATTTGTAAGACAGTGGGTGAATAAGCTAGCTACAGACTGATTAGTTTAAGAAAAGGGATTTTTAAGTGATACATTTAGGGGAGTGGAGGAAATGGATAGACTGGAATAAATGTTAAATTAGATTTTATGGGGAGCCCGCTTTGAAATGTTATTAAAGTAGGACTTATCGTATAGTTTTAAAATGGAAGGTGGTTTTGAATTGTTGCAATAATGTATAGATATAAAACACTATTATGCTAAATTAGAAGTTATTTTATAATAGTTATAGTATAATGTGTTTGTTTTTTTTTTGTTTTTTTTCTCTTCTTCTTTTCTGAAATGTATGGATAAAGGGGGATTTATAATACTTTTAGTAAGTAAAGGTCAGTATTTTGAGGAGGGAGCAAGTAATCTGTTATGAATTAGGGTTTTTTTTGTTACGAAGAAGTCACAGGGGGGGAAGGGTGGGGAGGGGGGGTTAGGGAGGGAGGGGAGGGGGGGGAAAAAGGGGGAAAAATTTGTATTTGAAAACCTTTTCAATAAAAAAAAAAAATCCATATTTTGGACAAAGAGGACCGCTGGTTTGAAAGAGGGGTCAAAGAGGCCATCTATGTCAAAATTGAACTGCCCTCTCTCAACAGAGGGGGTGGGATGTGGCATCATCTATCTCCAGTCTACAACACAGTCCTTTCAACAGTTCCAAGAAGGGTCCACATCAATTTGCACCATTCAGGTGACCCTGATGACACAGATAAACCTCCAGGTGACCTTAATGACCTGCTAAAAGAATGCAAATGACCAGCTGTCTGCAAGGAGTATAAAATCCTTCCATTCCTCACCATCCAGTGAGCTGAAGAAGCTTCTTGGATGAGAAGCGAAATGTCTTCAAAGAAAAACAACAAAGTCCAGTTGCCTCTTGAAAAAGCAACTTTGGGACAACCATGACCTGGATGACTGAGAATCTTCATAGACACAAATATTTGTATTTCTATTCCTTTATTCTACCTACAGTATATATCTGAGGTTGACATGCCAAAATTTCTTTCAAAGAGAAAATAAAGCCTGGAGAAAGTTGAAGGTGGTGAAAAGGACAAAATAATTTCAGCTGGAGCAAAAAAAAATTAAAATAAATATTACATTTATTGATATTTCATAAATAAACTCTCATATGATGTAAGCACAGTTTCTGTGACTTCATAGACATCCTGATTTATAGAATGCAATTTTAAAAAAGATGCATACATGTATAAAAATGCGGGCATTTTTAGAATATGGACACTGACTTAAAAGAAAACCCATGTGAAAATCTATTTATCAGGATAATTAGGCATGTTTGTAATATACATATATGTATATTACTTGAAATTTATCGAACTATAAAAGTCTGCAAGATTTTTTTTTTTTCATGAAATTTGTTTTAGCAACAGAATGAAAAAACAGGGAAAAGAAAGAGATGAGCCAGGGAAGAAGATTTTAGATTTTCTCAATGTTACAAGTGATAGAAGCTTTTGTGTGATCATGTTCTGTAACTAGTGCATGCACTGGAAAGAACGAGGGAAGGCTGATCAAGAAAAGAATGGATTGGTTGAGGTTGATTGATGGAGTTGAGATATGTTTAGGTTTTATTTGATTTATATACCGCCCTACTCCCGAAGGACTCAGGGCGGTGAACAGCCACAAGATAAAACACATAAATACAAAATTTTAAAGCAAAATAAAACCGAATTAAACAATTTGGCCCAAGACAGATTTAAAACAGATTTAAGAACAGATTAAAATTTACATTTTAAAAGGGAAAAAGGGAAAGTTAGGCCTGATGGAATAAAAAGATCTTGAGAGCGCGGCGGAAGGTGCGCAGATCCGGGATCCTCCGTATCTCCGGGGAGAGCTCATTCCAGCCCAGATATTGCTGGAATTCAGTGTAAAACTTTGTCATTTCATCTCTGAGGCATCTTTGCCATAGAATACAGGTGCAAAAGGTGGCTCAGTTTCAAGATGATTGAGAAACACAGTCAGGCATAAAGTCAGGGTAATTGCAGTAAACCATCTTGAATGAACACCTGAACTCAAAAGAAGGAAGACAGAAAACAACATAGGCACTATTCTTCAGAAATCAAGTTCAGAGAGGTTTCTATGGAATTTACTACTAGATAAGTGTGAATAGGAATTCAAGCCATGTCTTTATAGATCTATTAACAGGGGAACAAAACTTATGCTCAGTTTGTTCGTACACACACACAATGTCACAAACTTCCAACTAAGTTTTAAAGATTTCCAATGACACCTCTTGTTCTCATTATAAGTTTAGTAGAATCAAAATTTAGTTTTAACTGTTGACAGTATCATCATCATCATCAACAACAACAACAACAAAATGCCTCTTTAATGCTGAGTTTAAGATCTGATAATTAGATGGAAATAAATGTCCATGTAGTTTTCTTGGCTGCAGTAAAGAAATGATTTGGCACTGACTTGTGAAATGCTTTTCAATTGTCCAGACTATTTTATAATATAGACCTTGCATTTTTATCAGTTACCCATACAAGTACTAACCAGACTCTCTTTATTTCACCTTCCACTCCTAGATGAAATCAACTTTAACCCTACTGAGGTTACTAGGCAATGGTATACGCACTCAACTGGTTTCAAACTCTGCAAATATTTGTCATAGTATAGTCCACCTGAATTTTTCTGCAACAAACTCAACTTATATCTATATATCTCTATTCAAATGCAGTTCATGTCTATTATATAAGAACAGTGGGTTGGAGAAATGTACTTTTTAAATTAACCCAAAGCCTCCTTAAAATACCAAAGGCAACATAGTCAAGTATTGTGCCTATCAGCTCCCAAATTTAGTAGGAACAAATGCCTGGGAAGATGCATTGTTAACGCTATTAATTGGTGTCTGCTTTTGTTCTTCTTGCAGCAATCTTCACTAGAACTAGTCAGCATAATAGTTTTTATTCAATCAGAACAAAGTGAACTACATTTCTTTCTATCTACTCATCCATAAAAAGACTGCATTGTAAAGAGTTGCTGGTGATAATATCAGAGTTATTCTTCAAAAAATTCGCTGTTCTAGAAAGCCAAGGATCTTTCTCCCAATGCTTACATTGAACTTCTGGCAAACTGCTGGCAAATGCTGCTGACAAACTGCTTCTGGCAAATGCTGGTCAGGATGGCTTATTTCTGGGCCCAACTCTGGGACATCTTTATATTCCTAGTCTCCTCCTTGCTGCCCTCTTTCCAATCTCTGTAAAGCTCATGGACAACCCTATGCAATTGATGTTCTCCCCTCATTTCCTTGAAACCACTATACAAGTAAGAGTAAATTTAAAGTAAGAAAGAGTGGATTTAAAAAGAGTGAAAAAAGCAACAACAGCCAAAGAGAGTGATTATTTGTTTTTAGTCAACCTGAAGATAAAGTGGACAGAACTGCAGTCACAACTAAAAAAACACCTTTGGAGAATGTGTGACATATACTTGTGGACACTTATATGATTGCAGAGATGTACATAGGATCCTGTACTTAAAGGGGCATTATCTGCCCAACATGTTAATGAGTATAAGCAAAGGATACAGAATCACTCCCTTAAAATATTGTGAACTACAATTCTCAGCAGCACTGGGTAGGATGACCAGCGATAAAGAATGTGTAGACTCAGCTACATCTGAAGGACTCCAATTTTTTAGGATATAAATAACAACTTGCTACCTACAAGCACATATATCATTTCCTTATATTTTTATAGCAATAGCACTTAGACTTATATACCACTTTGCAGTGATTTACAGCCCTCTCAAAGCAATTTACAGAGCCAGCATATTGCCCCCAACAATCTGGGTCTCCATTTTACCCACCTCAGAAGGATGGAAGACTGAGTCAACCTTGAGCCTGGTGAGATTCAAACTGTCAAATAGCAGGCAGCCGGCAGGCAGCAGAAGTAGCCTGCAGTACTGCACTCTAACTACTGTGCCACAGCAGTTTATAAGTAGCAGGATTTTGTTGCAGATTTATTATTTGAATTTGAAAAGCTAACTACTTAAGTTATAAAAGGACAACCTGTCTAATGCACCACAATTGCTGGAATTGTACCAAACAAGGTTTAAAATAGTGGAATTTCTGACTACCATCAAGAGGACAGGAAAACAGTAACAGCATTATAAGATACTGTGATGAAAATAGTAGGAAGGCATATGACTTCAAAGCATAATAAATTAAATTTGATTCTCCTCAATTTCAGATTGTTAAGATAAGTAAACTCTGACAATAAGCCTCTACTTTGCCTTTCCTATAGGCACAGAAGAGATCAAGTTCTCTCTCCCTTTTTCTTTTCCAGTTCTTGACATGAATTAATTTGTACCTATAATTTGAATATGACCTAACTGGGAGCATAGCCTTCTGATATACTGATAGGCTGCTAAAACAGATGAGATATTCTCTGTCAAATTATCAGACTTTCCAAGGGAGATATAATGGTTCAGATGAGAGATTCCAATTACCCCAGTCAAATCATGCCCATTCAAATCTAATTCTGTGAAGAATCAGAGATGTGAAAAATCTTTGTTGCTGTCCTCTTTTTTTGACTATACCATATCCCTTTCACACTTCTCTCAATTACCCAACAACTCTGACCCACTCTGCTTCAGACCATGCCCTTGTATCTGTTTTCATACACTACACAATAGACTAACTCACTTACTTGACATTTTATGGCTAAATATCCTGTGCGTCAGGATAGTATTAAAAAACCAAGGACTGAATCTGGAATGTTGTGTCGGAAAACTTTCCCAAATACATTTAACTCTTATCTGGACCACTAAAAATGTGAAAGGAATGAGCAAGTTTTTGGACTCATCAAAATAAAATCTTTTTAGGTAAAAACAGATTTGTATTGCAAGTAGTACTGTATATTTGCTGTGTGCTAAAACTAATAAGAGTCGTTGTTGTTGTTTTATATTCCAGTGGACCTTGATGCAAACTGAATAAAATCACAACTATTTGGTATACATAACATCTTTATTATTGGGAGGCCTAAAGATTATAATTTGGGATTTGTATGGTACCAATTAATATTTGCTTATTTGGGTTCTTTTGGCCAATTTGCAAGTTGTGTCCACTATCAAGTGAAGCTTCAGCAGACAAATTTAGAGGACATGAACAGATAGAGGTGATCATATTCACCTCACCTTTGAAACATGGAGAAGGGAGACAAAAGCTGTTAAAGACAGTTTCCAGTTTCTTCTCTCACAAGATATGAAAATCATCATACCGAGATTAGCTTAGGGACAAAGGACTATCCTATCGCAACTGAGTATATAGGGTGGGCACCTTGTTCTCTCAGTTCCTAGCTGCTGATTTTCCCAGAGGATTCATCTTTTGCAATGAGAGGGTGAAAGCTCTCCACTGTGCCAGAATATCATCACTGCTACTTCTATTGTTGACAACTCATGAATGTCAGCAGGGGTGAAAAGAAAAGGAGGGAAAATGGATCTTTGAGATACTAGTTCTCCCAGCACTAAAAAGACCCCTTGCAAAATTATGGCTGAAAAGCTAGTTTCTTTGTTTATACCCAAATGGGAATGGAAGTGATCTCTCCCAACTTCTCTGACAAAATCATGAGTAGATTTATAGAAAGTTGCTCCTTTTCATGGTACACCTCCTATCCCTTCCCCTAGTGCTTAGATGATGCAGCACATATTCTGGGAGAGGACAATGTTTATATAGGGTCGTGCTGAGGATTTTGTTCAGTATCTGCATGATAAAATCACTCAGATTCGAGAAGGCCTGGTCTCCGACTGGGTAGGTACAGGCGGGATGATGAAGGCCGGTCTTGAGAATGTCATTTGGGAGGAGTTCGATTCTGTTGCTCCCAAGGACCTGTACAGGATACTGGGGCGGCTGAATGCGACCACATGTTTATTGGACCCGTGTCCCTCCTGGATGGTACTGGCCTCCCGGGAGGTTACGCGAGGCTGGCTCCAGGGTATTATCAATGCTTCCTTGGGTGAGGGTGTCTTCCCATCAGCCTTGAAAGAGGCGGTGGTGAGGCCCCTCCTCAAGAAGCCTGCTCTGGATCCGGCTGTTTTGGCTAACTATCGTCCGGTCTCCAACCTTCCCTTCATGGCGAAGGTTGTTGAGAGTGTGGTGGCATGACAGCTGCCTGGGTACCTGGACGAAGCTGTCTATCTGGATCCATGCCAGTCCGGCTTCAGGCCTGGGCACAGCACGGAAACAGCATTGGTCGCGTTGGTGGATGATCTCTGGAGGGCTCGGGATAGGGGTTGCTCCTCTATCCTGGTCCTATTAGATCTCTCAGCGGCTTTTGATACCATCGACCATGGTATCATGCTGCGCCGGTTGGAGGGGCTGGGAATGGGGGGCACCATTCTATGGTGGTTCTCCTCCTATCTCTCCGACCGGATGCAGTCAGTGTTGGCAGGGGGGCAGAGGTCGACCCCGAGGCGCCTTGTGTGTGGGGTGCCGCAGGGATCGGTCCTCTCACCCCTTCTGTTCAACATTTATGTGAAGCCACTGGGCGAGATCATCCGTGGCTTTGGGGTGGAATTCCATCAGTACGCTGACGATACTCAGCTGTACATCTCCACCCCAGGCCATCCCAACGATGCCCTTGAAGTGATGTCCCGGTGCTTGGAGGCCATGCGGATCTGGATGGGGAGTAACAGGCTTTGACTCAACCCTTCCAAGACCGAGTGGCTGTGGCTTCCGGTGTCCCGATATAGCCAGCTGGCGCCATCGCTGGCTATTGGGGGTGAGTTATTGGCCCCCATGGAGAGGGCTTGCAACTTGGCTGTCCTCCTGGATGCACGGCTGTCTTTAGAAGAGCATATGACGGCCATGGCCAGGGGGGCTTTTCATCAGGTTCACCTGATTCGCCAGTTGCGTCCCTTTCTGGATCGGGACTCCTTACGCACAGTCACTCAGGCACTCGTCATTTCCCGCCTGGACTACTGCAATGCTCTCTACATGGGGCTCCCCTTGAGGTGCACCCGGAGGCTCCAGCTGGTGCAGAATGCGGCTGCGCGGAGGATTATGAGAGTGAGAGAGCACTCCCATGTGACACCTCTCCTGCGCGAGCTGCATTGGCTCCCGGTGGACTTCCGGGTGCGCTTCAAGGTACTGGTTACCACCTTTAAAGAGCTCCATGGCATCGGACCTGGGTACTTGCGGGATCGCCTTCTGCCGCCTATAGCCTCCCACCGGGCAGTACGCTCCCACAGAGAGGGACTCCTCAGGGTGCCATCAGCTAGGCAGTGTCAGCTGGCGACCCCCAGGGAGAGGGCCTTCTCTGTGGCAGCACCTGCCCTCTGGAACGATTTGCCCCCGGAGATATGGAGGATATCAGATCTCCGGGCTTTTTGCCATGCCCTAAAAACTTTTTTCTTCCATCAAGCAGGGCTGGCGTGAACCCCCACCCCACCCCCGTTTTTGAGATATTAGATTTTTTAATTGTTTAATGGGTTTTAGTCATAAGGTTCTTAATTTTTGGCTAAAGGGTATAATTCTTTTAAATTTTTAAATTTTGTATTGGATGTTTTTTACTTGGCTGTGCACCGCCCTGAGTCCACTAGGAGAAGGGCGGTATACAAATTTAAATAAAATAAAAATAAATAAAATAAATAAAAATATCCGTGATGGCAAACCTATGGCACGTGTGCCAGAGGTGGTACGTAGAGCCCTCTCTGTGGGCACATGCGCAGTTCCCAGCTGCTCTTCCGGGATGCGTAACACGCATGCACACCGGCCAGCTGGTCTTCACGCCAAGACCAGCTGGCTGGCATGCATGCACGCATTGGAACCTGGAAGAGAGCAGCTGACTGGTGCGCATGTGCACTGGACCAGCTGGCTGGCGCGCATGTGCATGACAGAACCTGGAAGAGCAGTTGGCATGCGCATGGACACCGGCACCGGCCAGCTGCTCTTCTAGGTTCTGATACTCCAGTGCGCATGCACGCTCCAGTTTCAGCACTCAGTGCCGAAAAGGTTAGATGTCACTGGTTTATATAAATGTCCAGCAGTCTTTAGAAATGATCTTTGTTTGCAACTTGAAGCTGTGCTTTTATTTCTATATGGCTGCATTAAATTGCCTTGTTGCAGCTACCACTAGATGGAACTCCAATATACACGAGGTCCCAAACGTATTCCAAGTTTAATTTGCCTGGAATAAGTGTTTTTATTTGATCAGGGTTGTTGCCCTTTAGACCAGCTGTTTGGAGTCTAAGCTTTGAGGCATGAATTGTATGGATTTAGGAAAATCTCACTGAGAAAGAAATAAAGGAAAGTAACAAGATGTCAATAGTCCACTTTGCCTTTGTAATATGCTATTTTTTCTATCCCATCATCTGGATTCTTTAGAAATTCTTTTGGTGCTATTTTTAAGTTTTATATTGTTGTGAGTTTGCAGAATGTATTGCTTTTATTGCTTTAAGCTACAGCATGGGCATTTTTACAAGAATTCATGGCATAGCCCCCAAATCAGCTCGACTTCTACAATTGCTGCCACCATCTGTGTTTACCAGCTGAGCTGTTTTATTTCCAACTTAATTATACAGTATCCAAAACTGCAGGAAAAATAGGTGGAAAATGCTTTGCAAAACCTGCAGGCAGAGTATCATCCTCTTGGTGGTACTTGCGTTATTCTGCCTTTCACTTCATCACAAAGCAAAGAGAGAAAGGTCCTCAAAACAGCCAGAAACATAAAACCTCCAGCTACCTAGTATATAAGAGATCCAGAAATCAATGAAAAATCTTCAGGGGGATATTGAAACTCTTGGTCTGATAACCATATGTGATCAGTTTCATGATGGAAGCAGAGCATAAATCACACATGCAGCCTATACTTGATGCCAGAGGTGGGTTTTAGCAGATTCTGACCTGTTCTGGAGAACCGGTAGCGGAAATTTTGAGTACTGGAAATTCGGAGAACCAGTAAATACCACCTCTGACTGGCCCTGCCCCCATCTATTCTCTGCCTCCTGAGTACCAGTTGGTCGGCTGGGTCTTCTTTTGTTGCCCTGAATAGGAGAACGGAGCTGGAAAGCAGGTTAGTAGGATGGGGAGGGAATGGGGATTTTGCAGTAACTTTCCCGTAGAATGGGGTGGGAATGGAGGTTTTACAGTATCCTTCCCCTGCCATGCCCAGCAAGCCATTCCATGCCCACCAAGCCACGCCTACAGAACCGGTAGTAAACATTTTTGAATCCCACCACTGCTTGATGCCCATTGGTCTAGCTGTCCCCATGTCCTGGGAGAGGCTCCAACACCATAGCAACAATCCCCTTTCTCAGTAAGTGATGAAAATACCAAGGTGTAGCAATGACATAAGACAAAATATTAAATGGAAGAGCTATGCTAGCCATATATGTGCCATTACCACATCAAGATGTGAGTCTGTGTGTGTCTGTGTGTAAATAAATGGTATCTTATGTGGTATTGGCACATATATGGCTAGCATGGTTCATCCCACATATGGCCTATCTCATAAAAAAACTGATTCTGGGTGGCATACAATAAAGGTGTAAACAGTAAACATATTAAAAAAAATCATTACTTTAAAAAGAAATCCCAAGGCTAAGAGAGAATACCAACAATAAAAACAATAATGTGGCCACCTCAATATCTCCCCAGTCTCCTGGGATCCCCAGCTCTGATAAGCCAGAAAATCAGTGGGTGGAGCAAACCTTATTTCATCATAACTCCCTCATCATGCCCTGTATATAGAATGAAAGTGGGGCCACTGATAGTACGCAAGCCTGCAGCAGATGTGAAATCGTGAATCAAATAAGAATTCAATCACAGAAATTATTGAAAAATGAAAACACATCAATAGCCAGCATATTATGGCATTCTTACAAAAAGAAAAAAAAAGTACGGGGATTTGGGTTCCCAATCCTTGTACAGTCAACTGATCAACTAAGTGTTCCAAAACCCATATATTTTCCCAAAATGTAGTGGGAAAAAAAGACAAAATACAAAAGAGTGATGCCATTGCAGACTTCATGAGTGACTGGGGCAGAGGAAGGCCTGAGAGGAGATGACCCTGGAATGGCAGAATCAATATGAAGTAGCAGAAGTTACAGGGTAAATTGTGTCCACGTTCTTCCCCTTGAGCATCAATGCACCACACATCGACCACTTACTATGAAATAAGTACTATGAGATCAAAGGGGAAAATCAGAGGTCTTAAAGTGTTCTTGAGGTGCCCCAGCAGTAGACTGATCTTGAGGTACAGGTAGGGCATGTGGATGCATCACCCAGGATAGGGTTGCCAGGTCTGCTTCCAAAAAATAGCAGACAAGCCGGGGGGGGGGGGTTAAGTAGTAAAAAAGTGAAAAAAAATTTACAATTAAATTATATATTTTCTTACAAACAATTTACAGTAGGCCGTCGTATTTGTTCTGTCAGTTTCGTTGTTGGTAATCCATGCAAAAGTAGCTTCCCAGTCTTTGGTGTATTTGCACACTCCTCTCTTTTGTTTTAAAGAATTCGAAATCTCGCCGCTGTCACTCTCATCACTTGACGCCATTTTAGATCAGTCGACATAAGCTACAATACATTTTAAAAATGTGAACTGTATATAATTTTATAATATATTTTTATTTTAATATCATCATTAATTTTTTCGGAGAATCGAGTTCAATGGATATTCAATCTTTGTCTCATTCTAACTTATGAAAAAAAAGACAAAATGCGATTCTCCTATTCTCTTAGACTGTACAGCTTTAGATTACATACCATTTCATCATAAAGCTTTTGAATAAAAAAAATGTCCACTATTTTGTGAAAAAAAATAATGAACATAATGTGAAAAAAGCAGACTGTCCGCTCAAATAGTGGACACCTGGCAACTCTACGCCAGGAATATTTGCTGGGGTACCCTTGTATCAAAGAAAAGAAGTTATTTGACTATAGCCTAAAAGAAGTGGCAGGCTTCCTTTTGTAGAGAGACTGGATAGCCATCTGTGATGATTAGGGGACTCGAGGATGAAACATAAAAAGAACAGTTGCTGGAATTGGGTATGTCTAGTCTTATGAAAAGAAGGACGAGGGGTGACATAATAGCAGTGTTTTGATATCTCAGGGGCTGCCACAAAGAAAAGGGAGTCAAACTATTCTCCAAAGCACCTGAGGGTAGGACAAGAAGCAATGGGTGGAAACTAATCAAGGAGAGAAGCAATTTAGAACTAAGGAGAAATTTCCTGACAGTTAGAACAATTAATCAGTGGAACAACTTGCCTCCAGAAGTTATAAATGCTCCAACTCTGGAAGTTTTTAAGAAGATGTTGGATAACCATTTGTCTGAAGTGGTGTAGGGTTTCCTGCCTAAGCAGGGTTTGGATTAAAAGACCTCCAAGGTCCCTTCCAACTTTGTTAAATTATTATTATCTGTTGAGATTATTTTAATCTGAATTCCTGCATTGAACAGCGGGTGGCACTCAGTGGCCACTATTTTTCATGGCTCTTCCTCTATATTGCTTCTGTTGCTATCTTTCAAATCACAGCAGCCATCTGACTTCCTTATAAGGTAACAAGTAAGGAAGCTATACAGAATTTACATAGCTTAAAGCTATTCTTAGATGATAACAGAATAAGAGGGAAATTCTATTTTAATCACAAAACAATTAAAAATGCAGGCACCAGCAATGAAGAGATCCTACTTACAGTCTCCTGGATTTATAATTTATAAATTAACATATAGGAAGTCCTCAACTTACTACTAATCATTTAACGATAGTATAACAGCCTCAGAAAAAGTTATTTATGACATGTCCTCGCACTTACGGACATTGCACCATCATCCTGCAGTCACATGCTCACAATTAGGGCAGTTGGCAACTAGTTTATATGCACAATGGGTTGCAAATTTCTGCTGTCACATAATCATAATTTGCAACCTTCCCTGCTAGTTTCTAATAAAAAAATGTCAATTGAGGAAGCTGGATTTGCTTAATAATCAAGTGATTCACTTAATGGCTGTGGTTTTTAAAAAATCATACAATCGGGTCCAGTCATGTGATGAGTACCCTAATTTACAAAGGAAATTCTGGTCTCTATTGTGGTCATAAGTCAAGGACTTCTTTAAGACTGCTGTTGGATGGTACCAAAATAAGAGGAAAATCCTGCTAAGGAGGTGTAATGTATGAACGTATGAACTGAGGCAAGTTGAATACAATGCTGTGGAGAATGGTAGGGAAAAAAATGGGGAAACTTTGTGCTGTGTTTGATTTGTTGCAAGGACTCCAAATGTGCCAGCTGAAATGATGAAAAGAAAGAAGCAACACTTGGCAAAATTCTTCTCCAATACATTTGCTTTTTTATTGTTGATGCAGAAAATTCTTTGAATATGCATACATTTATATATATATATATATATATATATATATATATATATATATATATATATATATATATATATATATATATATATATACACATACACACTACACACACACACAAACATTCATACAGGCACACACATCTATTGTATAAAATAAAGAGTGGACATAGTGTGATCTTTCATGGGTGAGTCAATGCAGACATTATTTCAAACAAAGCCTAGGCCACTTGACACCATACCTGTCCCCAGCCCAATAGATTTCTTGCAGCGTCCCCTTATGCTTGCACGAAGCATTTTCGTTTTTTTTTTAAATTAGGGGGCAGAAGGAATCCCCAAAGGAATGATTTCCCAAGATTCAACATTTGATAGAAACCAGAAATGGGGAAAGAACAGGCTTTTAAAACATGTTAAATGACACAACAGGAGTGGAATATTTAAAAAGAGGCAGCTGATCTTCCATTCACTGAAAAGTGAGTAAGTCTTCACCACATATAGGAATCATCAAACCTATGAAAAAGAAAGACAAAACTAAAGTAAACCTTTTCTTTAAACCTTACTTCAAAGGAAGACTAACTCTACATTACACTATTCAATTAATGGTTTGCTAGTGATATAATTATAAATTGATTCTTGACCTTGGTGGTGGGATTCTAAATCTGAATAAAATTGATGCATGCAGATGAAACAAATGGGTATAAATCAGTGGTGGGTTGTTACCACTGATTTACCACAGTTCGCCCTGGATCAGGCAAACTGGTAGCAGTGGCAGCAGAAGGCTCCGCCCCAGATGCAGAAGTGTCACATGCGCTAACCGGTAGCGACGGGTTTTGAAACCCGCTTCTGGTACAAATGCCATTTAGTTTGCATGGATCAAAAGCAGCATTATCCAATTTATTTATTTATTTGTGTCAGAAGCATCACAATTAAAATAAGGCAACATAAAATTGCCTTATGTTGTATAATACAACATAAAATATAAAATACATGATTAAAATATGTACGAATTAAACAGATCTTGCCCAGAAACTAGCAACAGTAATTGTGTTATCCAATGCAATGCTAACATAGAAATCATAAATTGTGATCCCCACAACATTAAAAGAGGACCAGATTGAGAAAGGCTGCAGTACAGAATAACTTTCTTCTTCCACTTAAGAGCGGCTGATGAAGGAAATGCATAACATTTTGACATATCTACTGGTGGTTGGTAGCATATATATATATATATATATATATATATATATATATATATATATATATATATATATATATATAAGCATAAACCTATAAATTCTTGGATTTCATGATTTAACCACAGTGGCACAGTGGTAAGAGTGCAGTACTGCAGGCTACTTCTGCTGACTGCTGGCTGACTGCAATTTGGCAGTTCAAATCTCACCAGGCTCAAGGTTGACTCAGCCTTTCATCCTTGCGAGGTGGGTAAAATGAGGACCAAAATTGTTGGGGACAATATGCTGACTTTGTAAAGGATTTAGAGATTTATTTATTTATTTATTTATTTTATTTATTTTATTTCTATACCGCCCTTCTCCCGAAGGACTCAGGGCCGTGTACAGCCTAATTAAAAACACAAAGACAGACAATATTTAAAAGTAATTAAAATTATTAAATAATAGGCCCAATTTATAAAACCCCAAATTTAAAATCCCATTTAAAACCAAATTAAAATCTTTATATTGATAGCCCAGCCTGGCGGAACAACATGGTTTTGAGGGCACAGCGAAATACCCGGTATTTCGAAATACAGAGATGGCTGTAAAGCACTGCAAAGCACTGCAAAGTGGTATATATGTCTAAGTGTTATTGCTATTTAAGCCGTGTTTGAGAAATGAGATTCAATTTCTATTCAGATTTCATATATTTGAAACTGTAGTGGTGTTTCTTTTGAAACTCGTTGAAAGCCTGCAACTCCACAAAATTTGTAAGATAATTTCTAGATAATCCATTTTTCCAGGAATTCTGGGGTTATTTGCAGCCTAGAAAGTGAATGGTGGCTTGATGGATTTGCAACTGCCGAAACTAGGTATTGTTTTGTTTTTGTATGCAACCAGAGAGATACACAGCCTATGAAATAGGTGGTGATAGTAGAAACTTAGTATATTTTCATCTTGTGGGAGATTTAGGAGACTTTTATTATACTACTAGGAGTTGCACAAGTTCATAAAGGACAGTGATTAATTGTCCATCTTTGCTATTTTTTCTCACTATTCCAAAATCAACAGAAGTAAAGATAATCACATATTATTTTTAATAAGTAGAAATGGGAAACATTACTTAGACTCACCTTGATCTGGCATTGCTATTGTCTCCAAAAACAAGCTCTGACATCAAGGTCTCTGGGATAGATCTCTTGCCATACCTGATTGTAAAAAGTAAACACTAAGTTAAAGCTCCCCAATTGTTTTCTTGCAGAGAAAAAGCCTCCCAAATGTTATTAATTTTTTCCTTGTTCCCGATCTCTGCAATTACAAAAAATAAAATAAAATCCTACCCGCTAGGACTGATTATCTGGAATAGGCTTTGAAAATATAACATGGTATTACTTTTTAATTATTTAACTGTGTTTTGATTGTCTTCCTTTTATTTTATTTCTATATATCATGTTCTGTTATCTCCCTAATCATCTGGATGGATGAAAAGGCAGGATATAAATAAAACAAATCATGAACAAAATGGATAAATAACTAAATAAATTTTAGTTACTGATCATCTGCAAATTGTTAATAGCCAGGGAAGCTACCATTGATTTCTGCACAACCACGCTTAAGGCAAGAAATTTTAAGCCTCAATCAGGCCTTAGCTCTATATTTTCTCATTTAGCAGATTAAATTCTATTTTGGATTTGGAGAAAGTGAAATAAAGCTTGATTCCTTACAATTCTCCCTATGTAATTTCTTGGCAACAATATACCAGTACTTGAGCGCTGTCTCCTTCTTTTTTTAAAAACTTTCCAATTTAGCTTATAGCTATAGAATTCCCTTGAAGTATCATCCAGACTTAAACCCTGCTTCCAATTCCAGAAAAGGTTTCCCCAGTATTGCCACTTGTTGAGATTTGGGATGTACAGCTGATTGCAAAATCTGAGTGCTCAGATTATTCAGATAAGTCTTCCATTTATAACTCTTTGTTCAGTGATCATTCAAAGTTACAAAAGCACTGAAAAAAGTAATTTACAACTAGTGCTCATACATAATTGTTACAGCATCACCATGGTCACATGGTCCCAATTAGATGCTTGGCAACCAGTATTTATTTACAATGATTGTAGTGTCCAAGGATCATGTGATCACCACAGGGGTGGGTTTCACTTACTTTTGCTACCAGTTCGCTCGCGCGCGCACACCACTTCTGCACATGCGCAGAAGCTTCTGCACATGCGCAGATCATATTTGATAACATCCGGGTAGGTGGGCAGAGCCTCCCGCCGCCCCTGCTACCGGTTCACCCAAACCAGGGCGAACCGGTAGCAACCCACCACTGGATCACTATTTGCAACTTTCCTAGCTGGCTTCCGACAAGCAATGAGAGAAGCCAAATTTGCTTAATATGATGCATTTAACATGATTCATTTAACAACTACAGTGATTCACTTAACTAACAAAAAAGATCATAAGATTGGGTGCAATTTTATGCAATAACATCTGCCTTGCTTAGCAATTGAAATTCTGATCCCAATTGTGATTGTAAATCAAGAACTATCTGTAGAAGGTTCATCTACTAAGTCTAAGCAAAAATCAGAGGACATATATTTAAGAACTTTTTTCTATTTCTCCAATCTTTTTAATTATCATTCAGGATAATGGGTCCAGAATTTCATAGGAAGTTGATGAAATATTCCCAGTTAATAGGTAGCTAGCAAAAAGCAGTTGTTCAGCTGTACTGAAGATGTCTCCTTCATTTATGTATGGAATAAATGGTATAATTGGCTCAAGACTAGAAATAAAGAATAATAATTATAAGGATGTGCTCCTTTGCTGGAAGATGTCAAGAAAAGATTGGACAAGCATTTGCCTGGGATGTTATAAGGATCCCTGCTTTGGGCAGAGCGTTGGATTAGAAGACCTAAAGTTACAGCCCTATGATTCAATAGTTTCATAACTAAACTGACTATATTTTTCCAACTTATTCTAAGATCCAAGAATATTTATACAGAAGAAAATCTATAAGTTGACTTCTGGTTGCTAACAAGAAAAACTTCTTTGATTGGCTTCTACAGGAAGAAATTCACTGTTCTTCCATGGCTCAGCAAACAAAGAACAGTTTCTCAACTTTATGACTAGACTATGGACACTGAAGAGCTCAAAAGTATCATAGTAGTAAACACCAACAACTGAGAGAGACAAGTGCTCACTGATGGTCTCCTGGATCTGGTTTCCAATTAAGTTTCTAAGTAATAAGAGCTAATAAGATGGTGTAGGCTTTCATGACTTGTTTCTGTTGGGCAGTGTTGGGCTTCAGGATTTAGTGACCATTCATTAGACTAGACTACAATCAATAAATCTTGAAGCCCAACATTGTCCAGCTAATGAGCTGTTCCAAACAACCAACACTAATAGGAAAAAAAGCTAATTAGGCATTTTAGAGCCTAGTTCCTCATTCCCTCCTAAAAGACTGCAAAGCACAGCAATCCCTGGAGATTAAGAGCATCATTATGTATGCACATATTTGCACCAGGAAGGAGCCACTAAAGTAATTGTAAAATGCATGCACCACACTGATGTACAAGCTTATTAAGTAACTGAGAAACATAAAATTTATCAGGGTGGAATCTATAAATTCTACCAGGATAGAATTTTGAATTATGTTACTTTTTGAAGTACTTGACTGAAGATAGATGCAATATGAAAAGAATCCATAGCTTCTAGATAGATATAATATAAAAAGCTGATGCATTGAATAATCATGATTTAAGATGCTGCATATTCAAGTAAACCTTATAGTTTCTCAATCAACAGTCTTGTATTCCCCCTTTATATGGATTCACCTATTTGCTATTGCAAATTTTTCACTTAGGAAAAACGTTAACAAAATGTGCTTGGAGATGGAAGCTTGAGTTAAATGAGGCTGCATTAATTGCTCCTATTTTTTGGATCCTCACCACAAATTCTTATCCATTGTACATTAATTCTTATCATTTGTACATTAAGAAGAAATGAAATAGATCAAGGTAGAATTCACAAGTGGACAAATGGCATAAAATATCACCTATGAAAGATGCCCACAACTACAAAAACTACATTCATGCTTTTGCACACCTTTGCCTTGTCACCAAGTTAATGTAATGCCGAAGGTCAGCAAGGTATTTTGCCATTTCTTCCGGCGAAGCGTTTTCTCCAGGACTCTCAGGCTTGGGTGGATAGGCATCCACAAATGTTCCCAGACAGAACATGATGCACAGAGCCATGGCAATCACAAGAGGCCAAGACTTCAGAGAGGCAACCATCTAGAAGGAAACAAATAATACTGACAAGTCCATAAAAATCTAGGAAATAATCCATGCTAACCTAGATGCACCACTGCAAGAAGACTGATATTCTCAAGTTCAGCATGATGTCTACCTTTATATTAACTGCCGAACCCATAATAAGCTTTGTCAAAGATATTGCTGGAGAAACTTACAATTAGTATATTGTACTCTCTCTCTCTGTGTCCATGTGTGTGTGTGTGTATGATGTATGTATATGTATAAAATCATTTGATATTGCATATATTTATCATTTGTATGTTAACAATTGCCTAAGTGCACCATCTCACCCTACTGAACATCTGGTTCACTGATATATTTAGCCTAGTTTGTCAAACTCTGCTTAAGAGTTTGGTCCTGTGGAGCATTTGGCAATAATGCTTTTCTAAAATCAGTCTAATCCTGACTGCACTGGAACACAAACCTCTGCTTGGAAGAAAGCACACATATAAAACTAAGGTGGGATGTGAGGCAGCAATAATCTTATCCATCTATTCCATAAAATGCACAACTTTTTCATCACTGAATTTCCTCCACCCTCTCCCAGCTACTCACTGTGAAAAGGAGGTACAAAGGCAAAGCTAGATATGAAGAGATGCTGAAGCTCTGCGATCTTCAAGTTGAATCTTCCAATTGCCTCTGTTAACAGCTCTCACAATCAGGGTTTATATGCTTGGTAAGTGAGTAAATGAAGGAGGGGGAAGGCTCCTCCCCCTCCCTCATTTTCTCTCTCCCCCACGTTCATTCAATCATTCACCCATAATTTGTTGATCGATGCAATTCAGTATCAGCTACCTTGATTATCTTTCCAAGGAAACTATCTATGCATGCCAAGGGAGGGAGGAATTCATTAGAAAACTAGATGAACCCAAAGGGAATTAAGAGTGTCTCTTAAGAGTGTCTAAAAGTGTCTCTAAGCCAGTGTCAAAGAATACAACTTTTAATGGCCATCAGTAGGATGGCAATGATGGAGAAATCTACCCCCTAAGAGGTATAATGCAGAGTGAAGACACATTCTTTTAAAAGCATAAGAAATCTCCCATAGGAATAAACAAGTTCATATCTAAGACAAACTACAGTGCAAAAGAGGCTTTATCAACACAGTAGACCCAGTCCTTTTGCTTATGACTTCAGAAGTCCTTTTGAACTTCTTCTCCAAAATTATTATTGTTTGGTAGGAATGGTTGAAAGCGGAACCTGCCTATAATTCTTTTAGGATTTAATATTTCAAAATTACAGAAAAAAATATGGGCAAGTTCCCCCCCCCCCCCGAATTCACTGTACAAAATGATCTCAGGATCAATTAAGACTGCTTGAATATTGATTGAAAGCATCTTTAATGAACTATCAAGTTTTATTTGATTAAAAAAAGGAGTCCCTGTGGATTTTATTCTGCTAGTCATTGCTGACTATAGGGGACGGTGCTTATGTCCATTTCAAGGCCATTGATCCAGCCCTGTCCAAAGGCATTTCCATGGTCATGTGGCCAGCATGATTTCACAGAGTGCTGTTACATTGCCACCGAAGTGGTACCTATTTATTTACTTTTGAACTGCTTGGTTGGCAGGAATTGGGGTGAGGATGGGAGCTCACCCCATCGGGTGGCACGGGTTTCTAACCTCAGCTGCCAGATTTTCAGCTAACAAGCCCAGCATCTTTATCAACTGAGCCAGCATGCAGCCCATTTGAACTTAGATATAAATCATAATTTAGCCAATATTTATTATTTATTCAACTGGTATTTCCTATTTTCCAAAGGAATTCAAGATAGTTTGTAGAACACTCTTTCTTTCATTCTCCCCGACAATAAATCAGTTATAAAGTACAGTCAACCAATGATCATCTACATCTGAAAACACAATTATACCTAAATTTGCCCTACTCTAATTCAATGCTTTAACCACTTCACCGACTTGCTTTGGCCAGAAAACCAGCCAGAATTCTTGAATTTTGTATTAATTGAATCTTTCAAACCATTTTCAAGAGTTGCTCCGTATATTATAACGAATGTTGAAATTGCTACAGCTACACCACAGTTTATAACATCAGACAAAACTATTAGAACATACTCCAAGCAAACAAATTCAAGAATTGGGTTTATTTATTTATTTATTTATAGCGGCAGTGGTGCAGTGGTTAGAGTGCAGTACTGCAGCCTATTTCTGCTGATCACTGGCTGCCAGCAGTTTGGCAGTTCAGATCTCACCAGCTCAAAGCTGACTCAGCCTTCCATCCTTCTGAGTGGATAAAATTGAGGACCCAGATTGTTGGGGGCAATAGGCTGACTCTGTAAACCGCTTAGAGAAGGCTGTAAAGCATTGTGAAGCGGTGTATAAGTCTAAGTGCTAAGTGCTATTTATTTATTTAGAAAATGTATATGGTCGTTCACTTACTCTAAGTGACTCTGGGTCGCTTACAAGAAATAAAAACTCAATATCAACCAATAAAACAAAACCCTCATCCAAAACTCCAAATTTCATAGTGACAGAAATCTTTGATGAAGTAATGAATACCTTTTTTTTCTAAATGTCTCTGGAGATTTCAATCATTCAGGTCATGGATGTCCCAAAGGTGCTTTTCCAAAAGGCTATTGGTTTGTTTTTGTTTTTTTCTTTTTCTTGAAAACTTTTTGTGAAACATTTTCAAGGAAAAATAAAATCAAGAAAGTCCAGTTGCCTTTTGGGAAAGCACCTTTGGAACAACTGTTTTCTAAGATTTACAGAAAGAGAAGGATAGAGGAAATCCTCCTTAACACATAGTCCACAAATACAAGATCAGGCTTCATAAAGATCAAGAAACATGACTCCTGGGACTGTAAATATGCTGCTTAACCGGTATAGAATTTTCAAGTCTGATCAATTTACACCTTCAGATTTTCAGAATACCATGAGATCCTACTCAGAAATAATGTCCACTACTGCCACTTCCATTGTCTTGGTGGAAAAAAAATTGTGGTCTCCAATTGGTTTTGAATCACAACTCCCAGCAACTCCAGTCAACATGGCCTATGCCCTATGCTGAGGGCATCATGAAAACATGGCCGCTTTGTACTTCACTTTTATCAAGAGAAGCCAATATGTAAGCATCGATGGAAGTCTATTTATCACTTTTCTAAAGTACATTTTATCCAACAGAGGTTATTATGATATGTTGTTGAAGGACATGTTGGGTTCAGATAATAGCTGGCATTGCAATATATGAAATAGAAAATTTTCAGTGGGAGTTTTCAGTGAGTCTCCCCAGTGGGGAGATAAGTTGGATAATTTAAATATTATGCTTGTTTTAAGTTTTACATTTTCTTTTTTTGTGTGTGTTTCTTATAAAAAATAGGGGAAACCAGCTGCCAATTTTTGCAATTATTAATCAGGCTTCAGTCATTTCAGCAGAACTGAAACCATGTACTGTTGATCGCTCACCAGAAAATCCAAGAATTGTTATTAAGCAATATTTTTGGTCCTCATCTCTTAACAGATCACTGGACTCCCTCTTTTGAGCAACTTGGCTTGTCTCCATTAATTTATTTATTTGCAATTGTCAGATTTTTTAAAAAATCTTTTTTTATTATTTGACTTCCCTCATTCTTATGACTGGACGGAGCCTCATCATCAGCCATAAAAAGAGTTTCAGGGGCCACAGATGAACCCAAAGTCTTAGATCATTACTTTTATGCTCCAAATAAATAGGTGTCTGGATTTTATGAGGGACTACTTAGCATTCCTCTGAGAAATTGAGGGTATTCAAATTTCTGGAACAGAAAAGAAGAACATAATGTACTCATGTTGTTCAGGTAGTCCTTGATTTACAGCCACAATTGAACCCAAAATTTCTGTTCCTAATTGAGACAATTGTTACATGAGTTTTGCCCCATTTTACTATCTTTCTTGCCACAGTTGTTAAGTATATAAAACCACTGCAGACCCTTTTTAAATGAATTTGGCTTCCCACTGATTTTGTTGTCAGTTTATAAAAGGGGATCACATGACCTGGGACAATAAATTTGTGTCAGTTGCCAAGTGCCTGAATTTTGATTACATGACCATGGGGATGTTGCAATGGTCATGTGAAAAACGGTGATTTTTTTCAATGCTATTGTAACTTCGAATGGTCAGTAAATGAACAGTTGTAAGTTGAGGACTAGCTGTACGCCTTTTCTTGGTGATTCTACATACTCTGAATGCATTAACAAACATCCACCCGTCCTCCTCCCACTCTTGTTAATTAGAAGGACAAATGATTTGTTAATTAATCATTGCTTTGCTGTCCAATCTCCCATTAAGAGTTGATTGCATCACAAAGATTTTTTTCCAACCTAATCAATAGTCATCCAAACTCCCACTTTATAGACAGATTAGTTGCCCTTGTGGTTTCAATTCATTAAAACAGTAACTCAAGTGGAAAATATTTCAACTTTTAAGCATTGCCAAGTCATGGGATAAACTATGTATCATACAATCCTGTAGTTTGTCTTCCATACATTCCAAATTTAGCATTATTGACTATTTGATCCTCTACTTTACCTTTGAATCTTATATTCTAACTGTTTTTTGAATAGTCACACAGTGGCTGATAACAATAGATAATTGCTTATTTTACACTAAAATTAACAGTGAGTGAGCTCTCATAACATGCTGGGCCTTCATCCCTGTAATTTTAGAGTTCTCAGCTGAAATTCTGAAATCTGAGGTTTCAGTTGAGAATGCTAAAGTCACAAGGACAAGCTCTCCAAAATTTTACCACTTATGAAGTGATCTTGCCTTTTTTTTTTTAAGTTTTGGTTTGTGTGTGTTCATGTAATTCAGAAATAATTTAGGAATCCATATATCTAGGGAGGTTTTGGAAGATGGATTTATGGAATAATCTGAGATTTTCAAACACAGTCCTCCCTTTACATTTAAGCTATGGTTATCTATATTGTGAGTCATATTATAGGGTGATTGGATCTTTTCTAACATATATTTAACCATAATAACAAGCTACCATTTTGCATTTCGATGCTGAAATGTTTACAGTAGAGCAAATGAAAGCAACAGACGAGGAACATTAGCGAAAAATTCCTTTTATAGCAGGAATTGGTCATTTGGTCAAAAGGTTCTATGCACTTGAAGTAAAAACTTCCCTGAGCCAATTTGATCGATTGTGACTGATTATATAGCTATCCATTTCAGTTTCTGGACAACACAGTAGACGGAATTTACCACTGCCTTCTTCTGGGACAGTTTTCATTTTCCCAATCTTGCCTATAACACTTAACTTAATTCTTATTTCTTGAATCCATATACAAGCAGTGCGCTTGCATGAATGCACATTTTCTTGGGATGCAGCTCACAATTCAACAAATGCTCCAAGATATACCGTATATATGCAAATTACCTGCAAAATGCAAATAAGAAAAGCATGAACATTTGCTTCCACATTTTTTTGCAGAAAGTATGCATTCAGAGAGACCAGCATACAAAATACACATATTAAAATAAATTTATATACAATCCAGATGCTATGTCTATGAGGACTCTTTTAATGATACAGGTGAGAAAAAAAATCTTAGTTAAAAAAACTGGAAATCTCTACCAGAATTTTTTAAAAAATATTCTATACAAAGTGAAGATTAAAACCCTGTTAATTCTGCAGGTTTTTGCAAAAACCCAACCTGGACTTGGCCTCATTTATAACAAGATAAAAATAATGTCCTAACGATTGTAGAGGCATCGTAAAAAGAAAGACACGTTTAAAGTTGCCAACCCTGAAAGATAGGGAAACTCAGAACAAACTCATCACAATTTAAGCAAAATTACTAATTAGCAAATATTAATAATTATATTATGAAACATTATTTAACTATTTATAAATAAATGAATAATGAAAATATATGCTTGATGTCCTCCCTGAAAGTCAGAGAAAGTAAGGACTAAGTAAAACACAAAAGGAAGATGATACATAATTTTAAAGTGTATATTTTCTGATTTTGCCAAAGTAAGTGGACCTCTATAAAAAGACAACTGTCATAAAACTATTTCCTGGAAGATTTGCACCCATTTCTGGATAGGGAGGATCTACTCTCAATCACTCTTACCTTACTCTTCTCCCAAATAGACTACTATAATGCGGTTTAGATGGGACTACCCTTGAAGAATATCTGGAAGCTTCAGCTGGCTCAAATGCAGTGGTGTGTTCTCCAAAATCTGCACATGTTACCACTCTGCCATTTGAGCGGCATTGGTGGCCAGTTTGCTTCTGGATCCAATTCAAGATTTTTGTTATCACCTTTAAAGCCCTACATTGCATAGGACTGAGATATTTGAGGAACGCCTTTCTACCTATTCCATCAGGTGTAGCAGGATATGCATATCGTGTTGGCCTACTGGAAGGTGCTTAAAACAGATTTTCAGTGAGCTTGGGACTCTCATGATCCTAGATGGCTGTATGGCAATTAATGGAAGGGACTCTCTATGCTTCACTGCTATTTTGTTTTTATCTTGTTTCTATTTTAACCCAGACTGGTTGTTTCAATGTTTTTATATACTTTGATTATTACTAAGGTATGTTGCCCAGAATAACTATGTAAAATGGGCAGCTATGCAAATGTGAATGAATGAGTGAAATTAAAAGTCCAAATAGATTTACAATACAATAGTGAATGCCTTGCATAGCCTGACTCTGAATTGAATTAAACTTAAATTGGGCCGAAACAATTTGGTAAAAATATTCCAATATGTGGATCAGTTGGAGACCTGGCTGTGCATCCCCATCTGAAGATTTCATATTCTCTTCCTGAGAAGATCAGATAGAGTGAACCTGTTTACACAGCAAAACCATCTGCTTCCTCCTGTTAATGCTTGATAGTGTCCCATGAACTCTCATGTTGGAGAATTACAGGTGCAAGGCCAAGACTTCATTGTACAACTAGCTCATGCCCTCGGCCAGAGCAGCAGAACTAGGTTTGGGTTCAGTGCTGCAGCCAATCACCACTAGGGATTTATATTCTGGGGCTCCCAAAATTCTACTGAAGAGTTATGTAATGAAAATTTGGATTTGTTCCACTTCTTAATATTATAGGGTGGTCAAAAGAGACTGACTAAGGCCAGCTTAATTCAAAAGGCAGAATTGAGGCTTAACATTCATTCTGTCCCTCTCCATGAATGACTATGTTATGGTCAATCTGAAATTATTAGGAATATTATGGAAAATGCAACCAATTATGTTATAGGAATTTAATCCTGACACCATCAAAATATCAGTAACCACTATGAAGTTAGACCAACTCAAGAATGGCTATAGTTGATGCATAGCCATGAAGCTATATATCTAACAACTGTTGCTATCAGGAACAGTGCAGATGACACTAAGCAATTATTTTGATTATTTTGGAGAAACTAGTATAAACCCTTCCAGAACAAACTGAACCCTAATCTTATTCTATTGGCCAATTTTACTGCAAAAGAGGATATGTAACCACCTTATAAACAAGAGTTACAGCTCACCCAATCTAACATCTTTTTTAATGGCTGAAATATGTCGCCCAGATTGTTTTCCAACTGCAATTGTTCTGATCAACACCTCTTTTTATTTCTGCAGGCTAAACGGTTCCAGTCTCTTCAGGCTGTCACAGCAGATTTGCTATTAAGAATTTTCCGAGTTCACTTAGTTATCTCTGCTACAGAGTGGCCCATGTGTGTCAAATTTCTCAAAAGGAAGGACCAGTGTAATAGTAAACAACAAACCGTGTTGTCCTCGTACTGTCTCCACTATGATTTTAACGAGATAACCTTTAGTATTGATCTTCCTTTTATGAAGTTCCCAAGAGTTTTTTCAGAAGGCTGCTGTGGTTCAAGCTGTACTAATAGCAGTACTAATTGACTCGAAACCAGCCTTGTAAGTATGAGTCACGATCAAGAGATATGATAAGGACCCATCTGATAATTCATTTATAAATATCCCTTACTGCTTCAACCATCCATAAAGATTCTTAGTGGCCTCTCACAAAAATAAATAAAATGCCGTACTTATAGATACAGCTGAACGTCCTTCCATCTGGTCTATTGTTTTTTGCAAAAGAAGTAAAATGGGAGGCTGTTAATCATCTCAGTTTTCAATACTATCCCAAAACCTGGTTTAATGGGTGGAGCTGAGTTAAATTACAAAAAAAGAAAAGAAAGAAAAACACCTGACTGAGGCGGGTACAGCTGAAAACACTCGGGCTACCTTTCTAAAAACAGCCATCAAGTCAATGAAAGTCTATGCAATGAGAAATAATATCATCCGTAGTTACAGGAGGGGGGAAATTATGCACCCTCAAAAGAGTTTCAGTAAACAAGAACCTTAATGAAATTCAAATAGATATATTTTGACAAGTGCAAAATATATTTTTGAAGTTCCAATTTCAGAATGAATATGGCCCCTGGAAAAGCTCTTGTAGAAGTTCAAATAATTATTTGGAAGGTCCCTCTCTTTTCAATCTCAGCAACTCTTTGATCTGGACTTCAACGCTCCACCGATATCTCCCCTTCACTATTCAATGCTCTGGTGCCAGTGCCACAGAATAAAGAATGGCTGTTGTGCACTGATTAGAAAGGCAAGCCACTCTTCTTGCCATTTATTGTGTTAAATCAGAGAACTCTCTAGGTCAGAGATGTAAACAATGCAACCTCTCAAGGTTGGAGTGAAGCCAAGAATGGTGTGTCTCATTTCTCCTAACTATTTCCCTCTTTCTGTAATTCTGTGCCATCTTGCTTCCCTATTCTTTTAATCTCTTTTATATGCCTGTGTCTAGGCATCATTTTCATCCCAATCCTTTCTTTTTGCTGTCTTTATTTCCCAGTATCTTCTTGTAATCCAGGGGTGTCAAACTCAAGGCCCAGGGGCCAGATCCAGTTGCAGGGTTTTTAGATCTGGCCTGCGGGGCCGATCTGGAACCAGCGAAGTATCAGCTCGTGGTGCCTCTGCCAGCAAAAATGGAGTTCGGGAGGGTTGCCCGCAGTCCTCCCAAGCTGTCGAGTGTCAAACAACCCCTCGGCACAATTCCCGAGTATGAAATATGGGAATATGAAATACCTGAACATGAGCATCTGTGCAGATCCAGAATGAGATGGAACAGACCCAGAAGAACACACATGGTGGAGGGGGTGTTATAGCGTATAGGATGGCACGGTGATATTAGGTGATGGACGGTATAAGGGAAAAGGGGGGGAATAAATCCATCAACGTCAAACAGATCCCAGTGACAGGAGAAGATAGTAAAAATCTGGAAGTAAGGGCAACCTGTAGGTAGCCAGAATGGGATAAGCAGTGCGGTTACTTTAAATTTGTAATAGAGCAAAGGAGGGGCGCTTGAAGGGCGTTCTATAAAGCCGGAGGTCCGGGAGAAACAGCCGTCTCCGACTTTGCTTCTCACCAAAGAGCTTCAGCGCTTATTGTTTGACCATCATGTAAGCTATGATTAAACTGGATAGATTCCTCTTCTGAGCATGAGTGTGTGTGTTTATCCGGTGCAGCACAGGTGGTTCCAAGTGGGGCTGACACAAGCTCCATTTTCATCGGCAGAGGATTGTAGGAGGCCATTGCAGCTGAAAGCAGAACTTGGGACCCTGTTTTTGTTGGCAGAGCGCTCGGGCCGCCACAGCCCCCCCAACATGAGTGCTATCGAGTTGGCCACACCTACCCTGGCCAATCCCACCCCGGCCCCCCCAGATCAAACACAACCCGGATGCAACCCTCAATGAAGTTGAGTTTGACACCCCTGTTGTAATCAATCCAGGAAGTTCAGCCCAGGAGCCAGGCTTCTCCTTCTTTCCTGCTGTTGTTAGATAATTATTTCCCAGGCATGATTTGCTTGCCCTTGTTTTAATTGTTCTCATTTTTAATTATTGTGATCTATCCAGAAACATTCATGGGTGGGTAATCATAGGATGGATGGATGGATGGATGGATGGATGGATGGATGGATGGATTGCAAGAGACCCTGATATAAGACATACTGACTTTTCAGAGAAAATATGTACTACAATGCTAAATAAACAAATCTGTGCATGTATGTTTATTTGAGTTGTGCATATATATTTCTAGGTATAAACATGGACAAGATTAGCAGACCATAGAAAGCAAGTCACAAAAGGAGGAGATTTATCCTTTTCTCCCCAGCTCTCTAGACTTGTAACATCCAATCAACCGCACAAAAGGCCTGTTGAGTGGCAGTATGGGCACCCCTTTGACTTTTTCCAGGCATTGTGTAGAAAGGAAAAGAGGAGAAATAGCATTTATTTTCTTTCCAACGGTTTCGTGTGGCTGGAAGTTTTCCAGACTGGAAAAATTAGCAATGGAAAAGATCTGGTCCTCCATACAATTGTGTTTTTATTTATTCTGATAGCAGGGTCCCCTGTTCTGTCTGTCTCCTTTCCGATTCATTTGGATTAATCTAAGTGGGTGATGACTAAAGATTCTAGCTGCAATTTGCTCATCTTTATTTATGGATTTTTCCCTTAAGAAACAGAAAGTGTACAAGGGAGATGGCTGAGTGGGGAGGATCATGTAAGTAATATGTACATACTGTACATATGGTTAAAATGATTGAGGAAGCAAAGGCTGACATTAACCCATAACTCAAAGTGCATTATTCTCAGATTACTTTGCTGCACATGCTTATCCCCACTCAACATTCGCAAACTAATTATTTGTTGCTCTTTTAAGAATTCAAAATCAATTGCTGTGTGCATGTCATGGTAGCTCCAACTCTTGTGTAAACTCCAGTTTCTGATCAATCCAGCCAGAACAAAAAGAGAACTTCTTCTAATGAATTTGGCCATAGATCCCAAGATCACTCTGGAATCTCTAGCCAGCAGATTCCCCACCCCCCACACATTCCCCTCATGCATTTTATCAAGAATTCATACCCTCTTTTTCCGCTTTGTAATAAGTAAATATTAAACTAATGGAAAGTTTGAATTGAAGCAAAAAAAGACTCCAGACATCAGGTAGTTGGGAAAAACATGAACCAAAAGGAGATACAGAGCTGAAAATAGAAGAAAAAACTAGCCCAAATAGGGTTTTTATTCTTCAAGGCAAGTTGAGTGGATGTCCAGAAGCTGAATCTATAGTAAGAACAAAGGAGCTTCTACTGGGCTGGCTCTAAGCAATAGTGGAGAACTTAGAATGCCCCAGATAGGGATAAAGGAGAACTACCATACAGGGGCTTCAAAACTCACATAACTTAGTGTTAATTTTCCTCATCCTTTTGCTGCTATTGGGTGATCATCCAGAGCTTTGAAAGGATTACTTGTAGCTATAACTACAGGTAGTCCTTACTTAATGACCGGTCATTTAACAATGGCTGTGTACATATTCTTGGTCATACTATTGCATTTTGAGAGCTTAGCAACTGGGTCACCCTTACAGATGTTTGCAGAATTATGTAGTCACATGACTGTGATTTACAATTTTTTTGCCAATTTCCAGCCTTTTCAGCCTATTTATGACCAAAACCAGCCCCTAGGAATACATAGATTCACTTAACAACTGCAATGTTCAATTGTGGCATTTGCTTAACAACTATTATTTAAAAAGTTATAAAATGTGGTGCCTCGATCTATAATGATTATGACTTTTGTCAGAAATTCCAGGCTCCATTATGGTCATAAGTCAAGGACTACCTATACATGACAGTTCCCAGCATTTTTTAAATAAGTACATTGAATTGCAAGAGATGCTGGAAGTTTATAGCTGGAAGCAATATATGGAACTCTAGATTTTTCCTACCCCTGATGTAAGACTTGAGCCAAAGGATTCAATCCTTGATAAACTATGTAAAAAACTTTTATATGTATAAAAAACCCTCCAGAATGCAAGTAATTATATTGTAAATGCTTTATTCTTCCTATGAAGTTTCTATTCAAGAACATTTTCTCTCTCCAGTAGCCAAGATGTTCAGCTGTAAAATCTGAACATCAGGTAAAAAAGCAGGGGGCCTATTTACTTACTCAGGTGTCAGTAATAGCAGGCATTTAACTGAAGGCAAACAACTAATAACAATACAGTTTGTTCTCCAAAAGCTGGAATACAAGCCAAGTTTTGTAGGATAATAGAAATGATCAAAGTATTGCTTGGCTCCCTTTCTAACCAACTTCCTGTTCTCTCTCACCCAGTTTTGCATTTCTCCCTCCCCCAAATTTACTAATCAAAGATGAAAACTCAGTTCAGTTGACCAGATCTTTTATGATTTGATTTCACGCGGGAAGCTTGGAAGCCAGGTCAGGTTAGCATAACCAGCCTCTAAATAGGAATTGGGAAAAGGGTCAGGATATTCTCCAGATTTAATAGCACTATGGAAAGGGTGGTTGAACTGTAATTTGTCTACTGCAAAATCCCCCCCTTTTATATAACTGGGAATGGTATAATATTTAAATGCCTATCTGCTATCCTCCTTTGGCATCTAATCATATTGAACACTATTTCCTAGTGAGCAATGGATGCTTTGGATGTGTTCAAGGACACATTGTTCTCAATGTCTTCTCTGTTTTTGAAGACACACTCCAGGGCTTACTGCTCATAATGGCAAGGCAATCTTGTATATTTCCATGTATATTGTTCTATATCTCCAAATATGCACAAAAGGCAAGAGTGGTTACTAAGTGAAGGGAGTTGGTTTTTCTACAGTTTTCATACTTCTGTGTGTGTGTGTGTGTGTGTGTGCCTTTGAGTCATTGTTCACTTCTGGCAATTGCCTGGACTAGCCCCTGCAGTTTTCTTGACAAGCTTTCAGAAGTGGTCAAGTGATATTCCATTTCCTGCTTCCCAGGGCTGTGAGCAGAGGTGGGTTTCAGCAGGTTCTGACCAGTTCTGGAGAACCGGTAGTGGAAATTTTGAGTAGTTCGGAGAACCGGTAGTAAACATTCTGACTGGCCCCACCCCCATCTATTCTCTGCCTCCCAAGTCCCAGCTGATCGGAAGGAAATGGGGATTTTGCAGTAACCTTCCCCTGGATTGGGGAGGGAATGGAGATTTTACAGTATCTTTTCCCTGCCATGCCCACTAAGCCATGGCCACCAAGCCATGCCATGCTCACCAGGCCACATCCACAGAACTGGTAGTAAAAAAATTTGAAACCCACCACTGGCTGTGAGAGAGTGGCCGTTCCAAGGTCACCCAGGTGGCTTCATGACTAAGGTTAGACAAGAGCTCACGATCCAAGTTTCTAGCCTGGTGCCTTAACCACTGCACCAACTTGGATGCCAGTCTTCCTAAATACTTATAATACAAGTTTATATACTGTGACTTGACACCCAAAACTTGCTTCGGGTAGCATTTCTTGCTCTGACACCTTATAGTTGTAGGTAGAGAGAGTTCATGCAAGTTTTCTACTGGGAGCCATCATAATTTACTATTTTCATTTTTAAAAAGTTCAATATGATGGTTGCAACCATGTGATGAAAGCCCCACCCTTTTAATGTGTGTTGCAAGGTGCATTAGAAGGGGTAGGAGATTCAATTGCATAGATGGGACTGCCATCTTGACTCTCTATCCCCCCTGTGAAACTCCTGGCTATTGGACTGCTCATCCTCTTTCTAGGAAACATTGATTGATGAATTTGTGTTGGTTGTTTCTTCATTTTTCCTGTGGCCCACTAAACCAGGGAATCGTTGGTTGGTTGGTTGGTTGGTTGGTTGGTTTGTATGAAAAGGAAAGAAATATACTGTATGGAACATACCAACTGTAATCTTGGTTCTGGCTTTCATGTGAAGACTCTTCTTACAGTGCATACTGGAGTCTTGACCCCCTTTCTCAAAGTGCTTCCAAGCCTTCTTCACTTTAACTCTACCCTATCCCAGCTTGCTCCGCCTAGCTTGCTTGTTTCAAGCTTCTCCCTTGTATATAGCATACAATCCTTTATAGAAAGGATTGATATAGATATAGAATCCTTTCACCATTCCAAAGAAAGCTCCCACTGCGAACCGGTAGTAAAGGTAAGTGGAACCCATCCCTGTCTGGGATGCTTCAACTATCATAAATACATGCATGTTGTCAAGTGCCCAAATTTTTAATCACATTACCGTGGGGATCCTACAATGGTTATAAGTGCAAAAAAAAAACTAGTTTTAAGTCACTTTTTCAGTTCTGTTGTAACTTTGAATAGTCACTAAAAAAATGGGTGTTATTTCAAGAATTATCTGTATGTGTCCTTTTTTATAAATCCCTGAAAGTCATTTTAATGAATGGGGTCATCATTTTATTTTTTATTGGTTCGATTTGTATGCCGCCCTTCTCCGGAGACTCAGGGCGGCTTACAATGCGTTAAGCAATAGCCTTCATACTTTTGTATATACCTGCTTAGTAGGGCTTTCAGCCCCCCTAAGCGGTGTTTTTTTATATACAAAGTCAGCTTATTGCCCCCACAATCCAGGTCCTCATTTTACCTACCTCGAAAGGATGAAAGGCTGAGTCAACCTTGAGTTGCAGTGGATGCAAATATGTTGAACAAGTACCGTATAAATTCCACCCAATTTTCTCTGAGTCAGTTCAGAGATGTCTATTACTACAGCAAAACTATTTTGCAAATAACTCTCTTCCTAAGTGATCAGAGACAACATTAAAATCTTCCACATATGGTTTCCCTTTTCAGGCCTTAAATATTTCAAGTTGGCTAGTTCAGTTGGCTTAGATAACCTAGCAGACAGTTTCTTAGATTTACCGGTATGTCTTAGATCCGATCATTTCTAAAGGACAACAAAAACTTCCTATCCTGTCCTTATTATAGGTGGGATCACTTTTAGAAAACTAAAATTTTGGTTATATATTTTTGTGCAAACACTACCCATCACTCACTATTCCCTTCTACAGTAATGGCATTATCTGAAAAGCATATGGCAAAGTTTTTAGGCCAAAGAACTAGATGGGTTTATTTGTCTCCTTGCTTTCAGCCAAGGGCTGTGCGCTAGCATCAGGGCATTATTATTTGCATGTAAAGATGTAAAGACAGGATGATCTCTTGTAGGGCCTGGCCAGGGGAAATTTTAAAGTGAGGGTTTCTTGTATTCTCTGAGCTTGGAGTTTCTTGCAGACATCTTGTTACCCATATTAGGTAACATCATCAGTGCTAGTAAGGAGTGGGATTAACTCTCAATTTGAATTCTAGTAGCTTATCACACAATTTCATCAAAATTTATCACTTAACCTAATACAGCACAATCAACACAAGCTGTAAAAAAAAAAGGATAACACTCCCATACATCAAAACATCTCAGAAATATGGAATGAGCGTAGCGCACAAACCAGCTAAAGCTCTCTAAGACATCCTAAGATAACCAAACCACCCAGTAGCCCCAGAAGAAAAGAAACAAGAGTCATCTACAACATACAGTGTAGATGCCGCAATAACCATTATGAAGGAGAAAACAGGCAGAAGACTAGTAGAATGCATCCATGAACACCAATGAGCAGGCATGAGACATCATGAAAACTCATTAATTTCACAACATAAGGACAGACTTATAACCATAATTTCAACTGGAAAATCATGACTATCTTAGACCAAGCCAAGTCCAAAAATGCTAGAGAATTTTTGGAAGCCTGGCACTCTGATAAATTGTCCGTCAATAGACACATAGATATAAACAACACCTACATGCTGTGCAAAAGAGACAATCAACAAGCCAAAGAGGGAACAAAAAGATCAAAACATCTCCCCGCCAACAATCAACACCCAGATGAGCATAGATTAACAGCAAGGTTAACATCAGACCAATAACTGAGAATAAACATCACCCCAGTCAAGGGACTGACAAACAAGCCAACAGTAAATAGCCCAACCAAAGAACCCCAAGACCACTCCCATCAACACTTGGCAGGGGAAGCCACTAGAATATAAATTGAGAGCAAACCCTTCTAGCACTGATGAGGCTACCTAGTTTGGGTAATGAGATATCTGCAAGAGTATCTGCAACAACCAAACTCAGAGAGCACTAAAGACTCCTCATTTCAATCTTTTCTTCTTTATCGGAAATTTTTAAAATATTACAGTTAGAAAGCACTATAAAAATGGGAGGGAAGTTCAAATATCAAATTGAATAATATAGTGCTTCTTTCAGAAATGAGTATCTTGTAGATTACATACCCAGTGCATATAGGCTACCCATATTTTCCGGCGTATAAGACGACTTTTTAACACATGAAAATCTTCTCAAAAGTCGGGGGTCATTTTATATGCCGGGTGTCGTTCTCCTGTAACCAGGCAGACCAGCCCGAAAGGCTCTGATGAGCCTTAAATGGCTCTGGCAATCCAAGCTCTGACGATCCCAGCTGCATTGCCTGCTAATCAGGCAACACAGCTGGGATCGCCAGAGCCATTTTCTTTTACATGGCTCTGGCGATCCAAGCTCTGATGATCCCAGCTGAGTTGCCTGCTAATCAAGCAGGCAGGGAGTTGTGGACTTCAACTCCCAGAATTCCTCAGCCAGCAAAACAAAGCTGGCTGAGGAATTCTGGGAGTTGAAGTCTACAAGTCTTAAAGTTGCCAAGGTTGGAGACCCCTGTTCTATTGGGTAAGTTTTTTCCCCTTTGGGAGCTTTAAAAAAAATAGTTAATTGGGGTTTTTTTTAGTTGTTCTTTTTTAGACCTAGCCATTTAAAGTTTAGGAAGTTTTAAATTTAGTTTTCATATAAAAATAAAAATAAAATAAAATAAAATAATATTTGTGCAGCTTTCTGAGATTTAGTGTGTTTCTGTAGTGTTTCACTCTAACTGCACAAACACACAAAATCTGACAAAGCTGTATGTGGAATTTTGTGTGTGTAAAGTGTGAAAGTTGTTTTTTTGGGCTTTTTGTGGCTGTGTGAGGTTCCTGCTTGTTGCAGGGGCCATTTTGGGTCTAGCACAGCTGCTTTTACATTGTGGGTGAGCCAGTTGATGTTTTTTAATTTTTATTTGGTGCGTTGGAAGAGGGGTAGTCTTATACGGCAAGTATAGCCCAAACCCTATATTTTAACAGGAAAAGTCAGGGGTCGTCTTATACGCCCAGTCATTTTATACGCCGGAAAATACGGTACTTTCTTTCTTTCTTTCTTTCTTTTTTTTTTTTATAAATACTTTATTGAGTTTTTCCAATACGGTACTTTCTAATGAACTAAAGTTGGGTTTTTGAAACTCGGCAATCTTAAGATGTATGGATTTTGAGAAACTTTGAATACTCAGTTGCCAAGTCATCCAAGATGAAGGAATAAAATCCAATTAGGGTTTGTCACTCTTTAGGGGGGGAAATTGTCTTTACATTGGTTCCTAATGTAAAGACAATTCCCTCTATGTCTCTAGATTCAGTCTTGTGAAATTTGCCATAAACTGGACAGATAACTGTAGTCGACCTAGCCTGGTCAACTAAGTTCTAAAGAAACAATTCCTTGGGTAAGAATTGTGTAGAACGTTAGAATGTTATGCAACAGCTTTATTTAGTTTGTAAATAAAGCTTTTGGAACTGGTGTGACAGGAATAGTGGAGTCAACATTATATGTGTATTTATCCACAATCTAAAATTCAGATGAAAGAATAGAACATAGGCATGCAACACAAGAAAAGGGAAATAAAAGTTTACTTGTTGCCACAAAATCAATGCTATTTTCTAATTTCTTCTAGAAATCATTAAGTAGTAATTCAAACAGAAGTTTTCAATCAATAAAGACAGGGGAAAATGGTTTTGAACTAATTAATTGCCACAGACTGCTCTGGGATTGATGGTGAGGTAATGAGTGCAATAACAAGAGAAAGCAAAAACAGCTTGTGATCCTTTGTTGATCTGAGCAGCAATTCAGCCAGGGATGAGGCCCACAGTGGGAAGCTATGGTGCTTGCAAGGGGAGAATAACTAAAGCCAAGATGATGATCAAACTATGCAATTCAAGCCGCAGTCCCTTTTTTAAGTGCAACATACCCCCCCCACCTCCCCAAGAAGTAGGATTGTATGATCGTGGATGCTATCTTGATTTTTTGACACCCACACCCAAATAAACAACTAAGCCCAGGAATATAATCTTTAGTTTGTCTGTAGTGTGGCTGGACATAGAAGCACTGCCATTTTCATTCCCTCATGAAACAATGCTGTACATTAGGGCTCTACAACTGCTCAATTACCTGATTCATAAGCAGGTGGAGGAAAAACCACCTGGGTTTTTCCATGGGATATCCATGGAGGATTTAAAAAGTCAAGATGGATGCCATAATCATAACTTTGAAGCCCCACATGGGAGGCATGTTAAAAAGGAGCTGGGGCACCAATTATGGAGTAGAGCCGCCATCTTGACATTTTAACTATCCTCTTGTGGATGCCCTTAGAACAGATAAATACTGGATTTCTCACCTTTATCTGTGATTAAAATAAAATGTAGTTGAATAATTACTATTCTGCCATGTAATTAATAATTTATTATTTCTGTCATATAAGCTATTATAATTTGATTAGTAACAACCATTATCCACACTTCTTTCATGACATACAACACAGAGACAGAATTAATTTGTCTCAGATGCTATTTATTTAATCAGAAATCAGTTCTCCATCTTAAACAGATGCATTTAAATTCAGAAAAGGCTGATCCAGGAAATACTGATTAAAGCAAAATATCAGTCAAGAAGAAAATAAAAATGATTACTACAAATTAATGATAAGTTGTTGGTTTGAGAGGCAGGCAATGGATTTCCAAATACCTTATCCAACAGGTAAATATGGAATCTCAAAAGTGACTCCACTGTTTAGGTAGCACAAAAAGTGATTATAGGTAGATGGTAGGTAGGGTTGAACCTGCTCCAACATGGAGAGATGCTTATAACTTATACAGTATTATACATAAAAGATTGGGCATAAAGAGTTTATTTCCTCAGTGAGGCTGAGGAAGATGGGGGGTGATCTTTTGCCATGGACTTAACCTGTCAGCTTCTAAGTGCTCAGTATTTCAAAGGTTCTGATATGTAAACTAATGTTTTAGGGCTGCAGTTGATAAGACACAGTACTTAACGAAGAAGAGAGCCTGTTTTTAGTCCAAGCCTACCACCATCATGAGAACATTGGCCGCCATTCATACAGGAAAGGGCAATCCTATCCAAACTCCCCCAACCTGCAAAACAGATTTGTATGTTTGCCTGAATGCTCATAAAAGTTTTCCAACTTTTATGTGGAAATTACTAGGAACTTATTATCCTGTCATTTAAAGTAGATTTCAACTATACCGTTCGAATGAGATGACAATATGTAGGTTTTCTTTCTTTTTTATTCCTATGTTCTTGTGATTGGGAAAAATAAAGGGAGAGGGGAACCAGGATATTCTATGGATTTGGTTATCTCTAGAACAAAATTTACTGTTCTCTTCTTGCTGGAGAGAAAGTTTGTTTAGGCCTGAGAGGGGCATCAATTCTCAAACAACACAAGGTACCAGGAGATATTTTAGAAAAATTTGCTTTCAATTATCAGCAGGTATGGTGAGTCAAACATTCAGGAGAAAGCAAACCAGTGTTAAAAGAAAATACAAAAATCAGGCCATGCAGAAAAGAGCAATTGCTTTCTTTGACATTCGGAGACCAATTAGTTATCAGTGTAATTGTTGTAAAAAAAGACTATGGTCTGTTTGCCCTGGGACCTCCTCCACTGATTGATTGAAGGGCAAACATGTGTTTAAACAAGATAAAATTGAGTGGAGCAAGTCAATTAAGAAACACTCCCTGCCACCACCCAATTTTCTATGTACACAATTGTACCAGCCTTGCCAGTGGTTTTCCATGAATGCATTAGACAAGAAGCAGAGGAAATAGACACCTGGTATCCACTGAATCATGTCCATCCTTACTCAAATTGCAGGCAATGATCAACAAATTGCAGGCTCAACCCTTTTATTAGCTAGCAGATTAGAAGAGAGAAGCAATGAAGCATTTTCCAGCTTCAATCTGAGCTGGTTATATTTTCAGGCAATTGGGAAATGTAAAAGACCCTGTCTAATGGACCCCCTCCCTCAAAAGGCAGGTCAGAGCCCCAAATGAGTACAATAGAGAAAAACTATCAGGAGAGCAAAAAGCAATGGGTTCAAGAAAGAAATCAAGTTGAGCTACTTCATGCTCTTATTCCCCAGTGAAAATCAGTCTTTCGTAAAATTGTATCCAATATGGTGTACTCCAGGTAGGTAGAGAACTATATTTCCATTCTGGACATGAACTCTAGGAGTTTAACCTTTACAAAAGGCTATACTATAGATAGCTTTGTCTGAACCTTCTTTTAAAAAAAACAAAAACAAATAGGAAATGACATTTCCATCTTTTCCAATGGACAGGGATCCTGGGATACAGCAGAGGATGCAAAGTATAGGTACAAGTAAGAAAAAAAAAGTGATCACTACCCTGTTTCCCCTAAAATAAGACATCCCCTGATAATAAGCCCAATTGGGCTTTTGAGTGCATGAGCTCAAATTAGCCCCCCCCCCAAAAAAATAAGCCCTTCCCGAAAATATTTAAACGCATGCACAGCCGGTCCCCGCCGTTTCCTCTGGTTAGGGTTAGGGAGACAGAGCTGGAAATCAGGTAAGACGGCAAGAGGAGCCCCATCTCGCTCCACACACCCCAAAGTAATAAGACATCCCCAAAAATAAGGCCAAGCACTTATTTTGGGGTTCAAAAAAATATAAGACAGGGTCTTATTTTGGGGGAAACACAGTAGCTGTGATACTGCACCTGCAACTAATGATTAAATTCTGAGAAAATGGTTGGAGAAATTTTCTGGAAAGCAAAAGGGGTGGGGATTTGCAGTTCCATTTGCTTAAAGCTTTAGTCTTAAATCTACCCTTTGTCTGTGGTCATCCCTGACTAATGATATCCGGTCATGCTTTTGATCCAGCATCATACCAGGCAATGGGGAAATTTCAGTAGCAGCCCCTAGTGAAGATAGTAAGCATGTTGGACGTGGCTAGTTTGCTTTCTAATATATTAGTGTTTTAGGATCCAAGAGAAGCAAGTGATGTAAGGTGCTGCATGGCATTATTGTACAGATGTCACAGATTTCTCACTTGAATTTTGATGCAATTAAGGCATACGGCGTGCTTTGCATCTAACACTTGTTTTCAAAATTCAAAATATGCCCTCAATTGCCAATCCAACCTTGCAACACTTGAAATTACCATTTATTAGGGAAACAAATTTCCATACTATGAAAAATGAATGTAGGAGAGATATTTGGGATACATATATTGAGGATCAGGCTGAAAGACCATTTTGCTTGTAGTTTCCTTTTGATTCAATGTTTAAAGGGATTTGTTTTTAAAAAAGGGAATCAATAGGGAATTCCCATTCTGAGCAATTCAATGCCCCACACTTCCCAAAAGGAGAGTAAAGCATTTCCCTTTCTCCTGCACTCCAATGATGGCTCTAAAGCAGGGGTCCCCCAACTTGGCAGCTTTAAGACTTGTGGACTTCAACTCACAGAATTCTAGGAGCTGAAGTCCACAAGTCTTAAAGCTGCCAAATTTGAAGACCTCTGTTCTAAAGGAATCTCATTTAATTGGAAATGATGGACTTCATCTTCAATAGGAAACCTGCTGGATTTTCTTCCCATGACTCAGGTAGATCCTTCTGGATGGGCTTTGGGAGAAGGACATTGAGAGCTGTTGTCTGGCCTTGTCCCCTCAGGATTGAGAGGAGCAGTTGGGAGATGAAAATAAGACAGTTGGAGCTTTGGACATTGCATAGGTCACTTGGGCTGCTGTATTTAATCGCCTCTATCATGGAAAATCAGGGGTATCTGCAGGAAAGGCATCAAGGAGGAAGCCACACCATGCAATTGAAGCCCCACCCCAATCATAATGCATGTAGAAGACAAAACTTCAGTTGCACAGTTATGGCTGTTCTGTTGACATTTTTGACACCAGTCCTCCTAAGTTCTGTCCTTCTCAAGTTCCTTCATGCTTTTTTTTTTTTCCAAACATGTTAGTTACATCCAATGTCCAAAATTCTGAAAACAAATCCAATAAGTAAGTCCAAAACAAAAGTATTAATCTATTTCCTTCTAACTCCCCCTGCCCTCATTGCTTTTCTGGCACAAAGTAAAAAAGAAATTGATGCTGTCTTTTCTAACTTTTAAATTTAATCTTAGTACTATTGTAGCAGGGCTGATCATCAGCGTTATGCCTGCTGTTTAGGTGCTGGTTTTACTATATCATTTTATTGTGCTTTCTGAAGTACATTTTTAAATCCTGCTTTATTGTATTTTTTCTCTGAGAATCCATTTTTCAGGTAACAGCAGGAAACTGGAGGAGGAGGAGCATCCGTTTGCAGTAACCTTTCTTCAGATGGTTCTGCATTTCCTTGTGTAAACAGAAAAACCTGGGGGAGGAACCATTTAGCTGCCGCTTCTGGCGTCATGCACTCAATGCCCATCACTTCAAATGGGCAAATGTTAAAATGCTGCTGCCTAACTACCATGCTGTGAATAGTTTATGGAACAGGTTAGCTGTCTTCCTGACCTGCTCTGAGTTGAGCAAAAGGCAGTTTTCCATTCCATTTGCCAGGAACACAATCAACAGGCATTTTCCAAAGGTCACAAGGTGGATCCCTTGTGGGAACAGGAACACACGTTGGCTGAGATCCAAACAGGGGATAAAAGGGCAGAAGGACAAACTTTGAGCTCTAAGAGTTCAAGCTGGCTGCAGGGTCTCACTGCCAGGGTTCCAGCTCAGGAAGAAGTATTATTCCAATGCTACATCTCTTGACAAAATGATTCTTAGCTTACAAGCAAGCACAGGATACACTATAGTTTCAAAAAGCCAAATAACCATTTGCAAATCATAATCTATATCAGCATCTATATCAGGGGTGTCAAACCTGTGGCCCATGGGCCAGATGCATCATGCGCTGGCCATGCCCACCCCCATTTTAGCGAAGGGGAAAAAAGTTGCAATACATCACATGATGCTGTGAGTTTGACACCCCTGATCTATATCATCTGCAAACGTTTTGCAATTTTGAAATTACAACCAAGGGACAATTGGGGGGGGATCCAAGTACCCCATTTCCCCCAAAATAAGATATCCCCTGATAATAAGCCCAATCAGGCTTTTGAGTGCATGGCAATTATTTCAGAGTTCAAAAAATATAAGACAGGGTCTTATTTTCAGGGAAACACGGTAATATGTCATCATGTGTATTTGTTAATGTCAACCTTAATCCACTCTTGTCCAAATTCAGAGATATTCCCTAATTTGTCCAAAAAGTTGCACTGTTTTTTGAAGTCACTATAGAATAAAATGTCCTGAATTTACAAAACAAAAATCATTGGAAGATGCCTCCTGCTAGATCTGGCTACTGTCACCCAGTGGTTGACCACACGCCCTTGTGAAAACTCACTATCTGGACAGAAAGGCAACAAAATTCCACTGCTTCTTCCCAACAACTGTTATTTAATGCTTCCTCCTCATGAATCAGGAGGTAGTTCACGGCTGTCAAGGCAATTTGGTCATGAATTCCATTTCCTTTGAAAACTATCTAAACTCATGTTCATTTCTCCACCTGATGGTTAGAGTAGGGGTCTCCAGCCTTTGCAACTTTAAGCCTGAAGGACTTCAATTCCTTTGCTGGCTGGGGAATTCTGGGAGTTGAAGTCCTCCAGGCTTAAAGTTGCCAAGGTTGGAGACTCCTAGACTAGAGCAATTTCTGTAGTGCTGCACACAAGCCTTCAATGGTGTTGCCCAGATTCCCACTTCCAAAAGAAAGGCAAAATAAAAATCTTTTATTAAATCTAATTTAACTTGAAATGCAATTAAAATAATTCAGTATAAGCCAATATCGTTATTTCCCATGTAATCATTTTCCCTTCCTGTCAAGTGCATTGTTTTAGGGGCAACTATACAGTGGCTATGAGAATTGCACTGAGGATTTTAGCATGCCACATCTGTAGCCTCAGGTTGTAGCCCTTAGGATATTAGATGTTTGGTTAGACAATCAGTTCACATCGGGTTATTTCAGAAGCTTGAGATGACACTTTTTGAACCAGATAATTTATAGTTGTGGATATAGTTGTACATCTCTTGCCATCTCAATTTATCCTAATTTTTCAGATGCTATTTCAGAAAAGCCTTTTTCAGGCCCTTGACATATGCCTTACATTCTCTGGTTTAAAGAAATATTGTGATATTCTCCTGTTAGTTCAGATATCTGTTCCACCTTTAATTCTGACCAACTCAAACTCTGAGTGTTGTAGGATTAAGAGAGAGAGAGAATGACTGGCCCAAATCTCCCAGCTGCCTTTTTATGCCTAAGGGAGTTGAATTCACGTGTTGGAAGTGGCACACAGACCCATCTCTCCAGGCACACCAGCCATTGCCCATTGCTCTTCCATGTTTCAGCACACACATGGATGCCGGCCAGCTGGTCTTCGCATGGGCATGCGTGCCAGAAACCAGAAGACCAGGTGACCGGCACACATGTGCACACCGGAAACCGGAAGCTCAGCTCGTGCTGGGGAACTGCTCTTCCAGTTTCCATTGCTCCCGCGCATGCACGCCAGGGAGCTGCTCTTCCAGTTTCTGGCGCTCCCCTCTGCGCACACGCACACTCCTGTTTTGGCACTCAGTGCTGAAAAGGTTTGCCAACACTGCCCTAGGAGGTCCCTCACTGAAATTTCCTTCAAACCTACTGGAGCTATCATGAGCACTGCCTTTGTGATGATAATACAAAGGCTGGGGGAGAAGAGGAAAACACAGGTAGTCCTCAACTTACTACCATTCATTTAGTGACTATTCAAAGTTACAACACTCAAAAAAGTGACTTATGACCAGTTTTCACATATACAACTGTTACAGCATCTCTATAGTCATGCGATCAAAATCCTGGTGCTTGGCCACTGGCATGTATTTATGACAGTTGCAGTGTCCCAGGGTCATGTGATTATCATTTGTAACCTTCCCAGCTGGTTTCCAAGAAACAAAGTCAATAGGGGAAGCCGGATTTGCTTAATGACCACATGATTCACTTAACAATTGCAGGGATTTGCTTTTTTGTGTAGCAAAAAAAGTTATAAAATGGGGCAAAACTCACTTAACAATTGTCTTGCTCAGCAATGGAAATGTTGGGCTCTGTTGTGATAAAATAAATTGAAGTCTATCTACCGTATATGGTTAAATCAAGCAGTTAAGGATGATACCTTCTTTTTTAATTTTACCTCCAATTTTCCCCAGCTAATATCTCTTTGTCTTATTTCAAAGCACAAAGGCAAAGAAGATAACCCTCTATTTATGCACTTGTGAGTCACTTAAACATTTGCATCTGGCCTACATGCAAGAAATTAGGCATTTGCTAACTTTAACATTAAGCTCTGCCCTAACACATAAAAAGAACAAGCAGAACAAATCATTAATTTGTCCTGATCATTAGGAACAGCTGTTGTGCCATTATCATTAGGAACCATATCTTGCCTCTGTTTGGTAGCCTTCCTAAGTCAAGAGAAGTGTCAGTAATAAACTATTTATTCAACACCTCCCAAACTACTGCAAACAATCTAGAGAATCCCCTTTTTATAAAAAGTATTATATATCAGTATTTCATTTTCAATAATGATTCATGGAAGATATTGGCTCATTCCACTTACAACAGTTTTTAGGAAATGATGGATTATCAATAAAGGAGAATATTTGTAACTCAGGGTTGAAATGAAGGGTCCTTGATGCTCTCTGATTGTTGTTTCTTGGTGTTTTTCTCGCAGATGTTTCATTATACAAACTAGGGAATATGACTAGCACTGATGATAGTTCGGGTAATGATAGGTCTGCAAGAAAACAACAAAGCTCAGAGAGCAACAAGGACCCCTCAAGGATGGATTAATTTATCTATCTCCCATTTATTTTGAACACGTTATTTTTTTCATATTCCAATAAATATTTTATTGGGTAAAATAAAACAGGGCTAGATTCTTACATACTATATAAACATGGTTTGAGACTTTAATCCTACTCTTTGAGTTTCTTTTTTTAAGGATGAAAATATTTGTTCCATGTTCAAGCCTCTTTTAATAAACACATGTTCCTATTACCTAGGCTTTAAAAAGTCACTTTGGAGCAAAAATAGCATAGCCGAATTGTATATCATAGGGTAGTCTCACAAAACGACTTCCATGAAGGAACTGACTACTCACAAAATGGATATCAAGCCAGTCATAAAACACTAGGCAAACTTGCAAAGCTGTGTGTTTTCCTTAGTGTTCTTATAATTGGCTGACATATTTCCAAATAAAGTAGTTAACCAGCGCTTTTATTTTTTTAACAATGCCTACAGAATTCATTTAGAGTTAACAAGCTCTGTTACCAAGATATATGCCTACAGAAGTCATCCTGTGAATCCTAAAATTGGTAACTATAATAACTGAAGAAAACAGATGCAGCTGGTTCATGTAATACACGGAGTCGTAAATTATAATTCATAAGCCAAATTCAATCTAAGTAAGTTATGTCCTGTCTATTGAGTGAAGCCGGTTAGTGACTGTTCAACAGTATGGCTGGATATGGATTTAAATATTGGTCAAGTTTTCATTTTTCAGATGAATGATTATGTCAGACTTGTCCCAGCTTGGTCATTTAGGAAAGAAGAGCCTCCAACTGCATTTGTAGTGAAAGGTATACTTTTATTAAAGTCAACTGGTTACAAAATAAAAAGAGCCAGATCTGAGGTTACCAAACAAAAACTGCCCCCTTTCCCAAATCTTTCCCCCACACCCCATTTCTCCCTGGTGTCCAATTGGATTCAAATAAATTGTTTTGGTAACAGTTGAGATACTTGGCGGGCTTGGTGATGGTCCAAATTCTATTCCCATGCTTCTGATGTTGGGGTCGCCGGCCGATGTTTCTGCCAGGAACTCAGAGTGGTTTTGGTTTCTTGTTTTCCCTTCCCCACCCGCTGGTTCTCTCCTCCCACAGAATGAGACATGTCCCACAGAAAGGAACTGACAACAAATATTCTAAAAGATATTGATTACACATTAAACCCCATTTGTATAAATACCATTGTAACCACAATGAAAATATAACTAAGAAGTCAATTATTTCAAGTATTTTTTTCCTGTGTCCATGTTATGAGGAATTCAGTCTTTCTGATTTGAACAGTAGTGATTTATCTACATTTGATAGAGTAATGCAAAAAAAAAAAAAAACCCACCTGAACCATCCAACAACTCTTGAATCTCGCAAAAGATTCTGTTGCAGCTCAAAGAAGTCGAAGAACTGGAAATGGCCTGGTGGCTCAGCAGACTGAAGCATTGTGATTAACACCAGCTGTCTGCAATTACTGCCAGTTCAAATCTCATCAGGCTCAAGGTTGACTCAGCCTTCCATCCTTTCTAAGGTAGGTAAATTGAGGACCAGTTTGTGGGGGCAATAAACTGACTTTGTATAAATATACAAAAGTATGAAGGCTATTGCTTAACGCATTGTAAGCTGCCCTGAGTCTCCGGAGAAGGGCGGCATATAAATCAATTTTTTTTAAAAAAATGCAAATATAAATATTTTGACAGAGAATGTAATTACAATATATTTAAATTTTAAAATGTAAAAATGTATATCTCACTCACTTGCCAACAAGGTGTTTTTTTTAATATAAAATGATTGATTCTTCTGTGAACCTATGAGAATGAGAGATGAAGTTTGCAACCGAAAGATTGGTGGTAGTTTGAACTTTTAAGGAAAGAAACTCAAACCTTCATTGCAGTTTTGGACAAAATCACATGATCAAGTCACATCATGTACATTGGTTTAGTCTGCAAGGTTCTAGAAAATAACAGGAAAGTAAATATGCAGCCTAATGAGCTATGCAGAACAAATGGCCAGAAGTAAACTCAGGAATGAAGCTGCAGTGGAAGACAGAAAAAGAAAAGAGTCCAAAGGTACCAGAGGATAGAAAATTTCTGATTACGACAATCAGCATGATTGCATTATTAAAAAATAGAAATCTTATTTAGAGAGAATTTCCTACTATTTCAGCAATCCCATGGATTCTTTTCCTCTTTCTTACGGCTGTTTAGTCCTTTGCATGTTTGTCTGCCTCAATGGACCACCCTTTAAGTAGTAGTAAACATATTCAAATGGGATAGAGAAAATCCAGATTCAAGCCTCCATTCAACCCTGAAGCTTACCAGGAGATTTAGAGCAAGTCTTTTTTTTTCTCAGTGCCCAACCAATCTCACAGGATTATTGTTTTGGGGACAAAATGAGACCAGATCTCTCTTTCTTTCCTTCTCCTCCTCTCTTTCTCTCTCATACACAGTTTCTAGAGGAAAAGAGATACATAAATGCAATACTGTACATATGTGCACATTGATGGGATGAAAAATAGATCACCTATGTTCCACAAAAAAGCATAGCAAATTATGGCCTTGAAGGAAAATTCAAAAATATATATTTAAACAATATGTTTAAATATGTATTTAGACAAAAAGCATACCAATTTTTGAATTCTCCAAGATACTTAAACCAGATACAACAGATATCAAATGGCTCATGCCATATGTTCTCGATTCAAGCTCCATAAACCTTGCAACATAGTCAGTGATTATGAGAGTTGTAATCCCAACATCTTGAGGACTGTACTGGCTGGATCTGATGGACCAAGTTAATCATTATACAGCTATGTTCAGGATCAAGGTGACTTGGGTAATGTGGTATTAGCCTCTTCCTCCCACCCAAAAGAGAAATCAAAACAAGTTAAGTAAATGGAGGTAAGAAAAAATGAAATTTGATTTAATTGAAGTACAATTAAAAATAAATTAAATCATTATGGGCTTAAGATATGGATTAAACATGACAATATATCCTTCCATTACACATTATGTTGCCATTGATTAAATAGAACCAAAATCAAAATCAGATTTTCCTAGTTAACATGCTCAGTACTGCCTTGAACCCACATCTGCTATAAGGATTTAATTTCCCAACATTTGCTACATTTCTAGGCATCCAGGCCTATGAGTTGTAGAGGCACCTGGATCCATTATAATGAAGAAATAATTGAGCCTTCAGTAAAAATGTCTATTATATTTAATGAATGTTCCATAATGGCTTGACAGGTGGTATGGTACAGACCAGTGAAGGTGAGATCCTTCCAGGGACAAAGATGGAAATGACCCTGTGTTCCTGGGCCAGCAGTAATTAGTTCTTAATTGTCACAGGTGAAGTTGAGTTCCCATTTATGTCCAGGAGCCAGCTGTTTGGTGATGGAGGATAACTGAACACATCATCATATTGCTCTTTGATTGGATTCACTTCACCATCATTCCTCTACGAATTGCTAATTGCCAAGCTACTCAGCATTATGGAGGACAAAATAGTGGGGGAAATTTGGAACACAGGGCTTTAGTAACAAGCAGATTTTGTAAATACCTCCTCCAGCCTTGTCTCTGAAATAAATAGTAGATATGACCACTACTGCTTAGTGATTTTAGAACTGGATCCAGATTGGAAGAGCTTGCTGAGGCGGGGAGGTGAACTCTTCCTGTTGAGAGACCTTGATGGATAGAATAGCAATGTTCTAAACAGGTGCAACTATTCATCTATTTTGGCTTCCCAGAACAGCAGATGACATCAGATTGTGAGACATATGAATGAAGACTGAAGCCAACTGCCTGGCCAAGCTAAGTGCGCAAGCAAGTAAAAATAAATGAATTGAGCCCAAGATACTCAGTATGGACACAAACTGTGATATTATCTCTTAATTTACAGTCTCGCTTGGTTCTTTTTTTAAATTGTTGCTAAATCTGACCTGAGACAGTATCTCTCTAATACATTTCAACCAAAACAAATTCACAACAGACCAATATGATAGTGAGAAAGATTGCACCAGTTGACTTTTGACCTTCTAGGGAGCCATAATAACAAGGAAGACAATCTCGTATCTGAGATTAATACATATGGGCCTCTTTTTCAAAAACATTTTACCAAATTTCTTACCGAGTGATCCATTTTTCATGGGGGGGGGGGAAACCTTTGCTGTTTTTAGCCCAAAAGTGGGGAGGGGGAATTGGATAGCTAAAGCAATTAGAAGACAAAATGGATCTCCTTCTCTCTGCTTAATTACCATTGTATAAATAAAAAATGTTGAAAATACTTAGTTTCATTTTAATTCATCCATAATCTAACTATCAACTGTCCTTATTGGCCCAAATAATTGTCAAGTGCTATAAAAAGCTTGGCTAATTCTGTAATAGATCTACAAAATTTTTGCAATACAGGTAGTCCTCGACCTATGACCACAACTGAGCCCCAAGGTTTTGCTGCTAAGCTAGAATGAAATTTTGCCCCATTTTATAGAACTTTCTTGTTATGGTTGTTAAGTGAATTTGGCTTTCCCATTGACTTTGCTTGACAAGTGACCCCATGACACTTCAACCATCATAAATATGAACCAGTTGCCAAGCGTCTGAATTTTGATCACATGACTATGGGTAATGGGTATGCTGCAATAGTAATGTGTTAAAAATAATCATGTCACTTTTTTTTAGTGCTATTGTAACTCTGAATGGCCACTAAACAAATAGTTTAGGATTACCTGCATTGAAAAATTGAAGATGAGTTTTCATCCTCTAAAAGGCATATAGAAATATTTTGTAGGAGTTACTGTTCCCAAGCTCTCTTCAGAGGTAGTCCCTTCTTCAATACATTGCAGCAATCCATCCCAGAGATGACAAAATTGTGCATTAGGAATGTTAGGACTTCTCTCCACAACTGGCATACTGCCTAAACTCAGAAAAAGACCTTCATTCACCTGGTCACCTGTTTATCTAGCAATAGCTGTGAGTTTTGGATAAGCACAAGACATTGACCTGCTCCTTCAAGAATGAACTTATTCCATTCTAGACCCATGGCTGAAAGAGATTAAGAACCAGATATTTTCTGGACAAACAGCACTTCTGTCTTGCTGGGATTCAATTTCAGTTTGTTTGTCTCCATCCATACATCCACCAGGTCAAGATGGATGGACCTCAGTTCCCAGAATTCCCAAACCAACATGCTATATTGGGAATTCTAGGAGTTGAAGTCTACCCATCTTAAAGTTTATTGTTTTATTTATTTATTGGTTCCATTTATATGCCGCCTTCTCCGGAGATTAAGGGTTAAGCAATAGCCTTCATACTTTTGTATATACCTGCTTAGTAGGGCTTCCCCCCCCCCCCAAGCGGTGTTCTTTTTATACAAAGTCAGCTTATTGCCCCCACACTCCGGGTCCTCCTTTTACCTACCTTGAAAGGATGGAAGGCTGAGTCAACCTTGAGCCTGGTAAGATTTGAACTTGCAGTAATTGCAGGCAGCTGGTGCTACTTAACAGCACTTTAGTCTGTTGTGCCACCAAGGCTCTTCTTTTTGCTGAGTTTGAAAAACATTACACTACAATGCAACCTGAAATGGAGATTTATCCAAATATCATCAACATACTTCTAATTGTCCTGATGTTTGAAATATATTTTTATATATTGTTGTACTGCCCATTTTACAAAAGCATATGGTTAAGTTTTATATTCCCCTTATTATAGTAATTACATTTCTGGGTCATTTAGATTCATTTTATATAGAGTTGTTGTTACCTGATCAATATGACTTAACTACTTTGCAGGTGGCCCAATTTTGTTTTACTGTTTGTAAAACCTGCTGTATTCATAATGATTATTTAGTTAATGTTTATTCTTATCTTTGTCCATTTTATAAGTTTTAATTTCTGTCTTGTCTAAGTGGAATTCAAGTCACTGGCTGCAATAAAGGATGGATTGACTAGATCTAAATATTTCATTTCTTCTCGGGCACTCTGCAATTGTAGCCCCACAATTTTCTCCACAGACTTTCCCCAAACAGATAGATTGGAGAGTGTTCAAATATAGATGGCCTTTTCAATGGGGGATATTATTCCATCACCTATAAAGGAGAATATTTGTAGCTCAGGATTGAAATGAGGGGTGCCCTCTGAGCTTGGTTGCTTTCTTGCAGAATTTTTATTACCCAAACTAGGTAACATCATTAGTGCTAGTCACTAGCACTGGTGCAAGAAAACATCAGTGATGCAAGAACCATCTGCAAGAAAACAGCCAAGCTCAGACAGCACCAAAGATCCTTTATACATACCATCACCTCTTTCAAGGCTGCTAGAGCCACTCCCAGAACCATCACTCATTCCTCCACCAGTTTCCTATAGGAATTAAAGGTAAAGGTAAAGGTTCCCCTCGAACATATGTGCTAGTCGTTCCCGACTCTAGGGGGCGGTGCTCATCTCCGTTTCAAAGCTGAAGAGCCAGCGCTGTCCAAAGACATCCCCGTGGTCATGTGGCCAGCATGGCTAAATGCCAAAGGCACACGAAACGCTGTTACTTTCCCACCAAAAGTGGTCCCTATTTTTCTACTTGCATTTTTTACGTGCTTTCGAACTGCTAGGCTGGCAGAAGCTGGGACAAGTAACGGGAGCTCACCCCGTTATGCAGCACCAGGGATTTGAACCGCTGAATTCCCGACCTTTCAATTGAAAAGCTCAGCATCTTAGCCACTGAGCCACCGCGTCCCTCCTACAGGAATTAGGGGGACTTAAATCCATTCAGTCTGTTCCAGAGCTCACCCTACCAAAATAAAACATAAAAACACAAATCGTCTCCTTGGATCCTGCCCATGTTGAATCTAGGCCTGAGCAAATATGAACAATTCTATCTACAAAATGTTTCACAAATTACTAATAGCAACACATAAGAATCCTTTGCTGCCCAGCACTTCAAAAAAACAGACTACATCACTCTGAAGAGGGTTTGTTCAATTTAATCCACTATCACAATAAGGGCAGGGAAGTTAGTCAGCTGCTTCATTATCCTTATTTATTTATCTATTATTTATATTTCACATTTCTAAGCCACCCATGTCCCTCAAAGAGGGACTCTGGGTAGTATACAATAAAACATTGAAATATAAAACAATATATAATAATTAAAACTTTTTTTAAAAAATTTCATTGCCATGATTTAGGCTTGAACACCATTTCAGAACTATGTCCAGTCAAGCTGCTATGTCACAATATTAATTCAAATACATATTATTTTAACTGCAGTTTCCCTCCTAAGCCACTCTTCTAAATTCAGTGTAAGCAAATAGAGCTAAGCCTGGTCATTTGAATATCCAACAGTAGTATAATGTAGGAAATTACATGAACATTATAGATTCTCAGTGTCAAACCAGTTCTATAAATATGTACTTGAAGTCTTTCATGTAAACTCAGCATTTCTCAATGTGGGCAGCTTTCAGATGGGTGAACTCCAACTTCCAGAGTTCCTCAGCCCACTTTCTATTGGGAATTCTGGGAGTTGCAGTCCCTCTGAAAGCTGCCAGGACTGAGCAGCACTCAACAAACAAAAGTGTGACCACTTTTTCTCTTTCATGGCTCAGCTTTCTCCAAGCAGTTGTTCTCTTGAGATTTTTTTAAAAAAAACCTTGAGGACATACTGACTTAGGAACTTTGGGAACTGACATCCAAAACATCTGGAAGGCAAAAATATAAAAAATACTGTTGCTCTAGTCCTAGAAGAAAGGTTGATAATAGCACAAGAGGTTAAGTTTACTGGGAAGCAAATAATAAGAGAGGTGGAGGAGAAAAAGAATGAATATTGTTTTCCTAGATTCAAAGCTACCTCTTGGGGTAAAAAAAGAATTCACTTGAAAATAAGCAAATAGATTTTATTTGCAGAAGCAATTAATATTTCCAACAAGATAAAAACAAAGAGCATCTGGACAACAAGTGTCACCTTCCATTTCCAGTCTGTAGAGAAAGGATGCAGCAGCCGCTTCAAAGAGTTTATAATATTATGTCTCTCAGATGATTGATTAGCAGTGTCCCTGCTGTCCTGTTATCATTAAACCTGGGATTGATGAGGTTCTTAAAAGCAAAATCAGTGAGCGGAAAGTGCCTATTTATGAGTGCTTCAAAAAGTATGATATGCATTTCAAATCTCAGTGAAATGCTCTGTCTCTTGTCCTAGCAAGAAACACTGGGTCACAGTGAACTGAGACTTCAATTTGGCTCAATTTAGAATAAATTGAGGTCTGCATAGAAAAGTGGAGCCATATTTATTTCTTTTCCGTCTGATGTGAACTAGGCTAATGTGTGGATGCAGTGTACAACAACTCAATTCATAGTTCTTGACATAAAAGTTCCTTTGCCCATATTTATACTATCTCTATTTCACAGATTTCTGATAATTAGGCATGCTTTAGGCCTAAACTAAGTATTAGATTATAGCAATTATATGCAAGCAAGTAGGTGGTACAAATGCATTAATTCTAAGTTTTTAGGGAAAGTGGTCCCTAAATCACTTTCTATATACACAAGATTTTGGATTAACTTTGGCTCAGTCTATAATAATTATGTTATTGAGAATTCAAAGAGGCTCAACAACTCACAGGAAAAAAGTATATAATACAGAGTTCCCCAACCTTTCCGGCTTTGAGGATCACCAGAGAAATTCATCCTGTGGATTATCTTAGTACCAAGAAATAATAATTCTTTAAGTCAAAACTAGTATGTTGAATTGCACTTACAAACATTACAGAAGTAACCAGTCTAGGCTTATGATTATGGTCATGAGTATCAATCATCAGCATCAGGTTGCTGTATTTTGGATCATCTGATAGCAAGTAGGCTTTAAAGGCAGCCCCATGCAGAAAATAGTGCAGAAATCCCACCAAGTGATGATAAAAGCATAAGTAGCCAGATATTCCTGCTCAAGGAATGAGCACAATTGGAATATTAAATATGAGCTATACAAAGGCCACCACCAACACTACCTGGCCATGGGTAGCCATGAGTCCAAGGTGATACAGGTAGTCTTGAGAAGTAACAGTCCACTTAACAACGGTTCAAAATTACAATCAACACACCAAAACTACATAAGATTCAGTCTACTCTAGCCTTTAAGTCCTAGCTGGGTTCTACAAATAGTCAGACGGACTATAATGCTCACTAATTGTGATGATTGTAGATTAGATTTGGATTCTGGGAAGTTTAAAAACATACCAGACGGTAGTGGCAAACCAATTCTGTACCTCTGCCAAGAAAACTAAATGGAGGGCTGAAGAGAAAGAAGGAAAAATCCATTTATACAATTAGGTAAGGAGGGCATCTAGTGGTCATTTTCTGAAATTGCATGAGATTCCAAGTTGCTATCAACAAAAAGCAGCAAAATTCATACTGATTTAGCTGAAACACAGCAATTAAAAAGAATTTGTAATCCAGTGTATATCCTAAATCATCACATAAAGAAAATGAAGACCAGTCAGGTTGGATTATTTTTGTATTTTACTTTAAATTGTGAGGCATGGAAATATTCTGATGATGCCTCAGTTCACTTCTAGGCAGATACAAAATGAAGCTGACTCATAAGAAACAAGATGTGCCTTACAGGAACATACAAAAGGCCTATCAAGTCCAGCATTTTTGTTAACCTTGAAAAGCCCATGAGCAGAAGCCAAGCAGAGTAATATCCTGTTTTCCAAAAACTAGTAAAGGCATTCAGCCACAATTGATCCTTTCTGTTTTATTGATTTTATTGTAATTTCTTTGATTTTTGTGAGACACCCTATCACTGAAAGTTGGGTGGCATATAAATTTAATATGTTGCTCTGTTATTTCCCCTTGTGTCCATTTTTGTGAGGTAAAAGATCGCAAACTTTTCAGGAAGTTCCTGGAAAGGAATCTCTTGAGCATTTAGTTTTTTATTTTGTACTTTATATGGGGCAGAAACCAAAACTATATAGTCCACTATATATTCTATAAAACTATATATTCCAGCTATGGTTGTGTAATAATTTACATGAAGACAATTACAATATTAAGTTTCCTTTACAATTTTTTTCTTAACAATTCCGAAAGCAGAAATTCCTCCATGTTTTTAGACCACACAAGTGACATGTGAATGTAAAAGTACAGATTTGTTTTCATTATGCTCATCATAAAAGAAATTAAAAATGTGTGGATCATAAACTGGAGGTACCAGGGATATTTATTTTTAGTCATTTAATTTAGACATTATCCTACTCCAACTGATTTGGGTCGCTCATACTATAAGCATAACAAAAACTCAAAAAACTTCAAGATTCCAGATTCCCATGATGGGAGTGTCCTCCACGAATTCATCCAAGCCCTTTTAAAGACAAATTAGTGTCCATTACTACTTTCAGTGTAATGAATTCCAGCAATTAATTACGCACTATGTGAAGAAATTATTGTCTATTCAAAATTTCTTCCAACCTCATAAGATGACCTCTTGGCCTAGTATCTTAAGACAGAGGGTGAGGGAAATCCCAACAACTGATGAAGTTGGTAAAAAGGGAATGACTGTCCCACCATTATTTATTTTATTTATTTATTTATTTATTTTATTTTATTTATATACCGCTCTTCTCCCGAAGGACCCAGGGCGGTGAACAGCCATAATAAAAACAATGTACAAAATAGAATTTAAAAGCAGATTAAAATAATTAAATCATAGGCCGAATTTAAAACTCTCATTTTAAAACCCCATTAAAACCAAATTAAAATCATTTATCCCATCAGACCAGCTTGCTGGAATAACAGGGTCTTCACTGCACGACGGAAGGCACGGAGGTCTAGGATCCTTCGTATGTCCAGGAGTAATTCATTCCAGAGGGCAGGGGCCCCCACAGAGAAGGCTCTCCCCCGGGGGTCGCCAATCTACATTGTTTGGCTGACGGCACCCTGAGGAGGCCCTCTCTGTGTGAGCGTCCCGGTCGGTGGGAGGCAATCGGTGGCAGAATGCGGTCTTGTAGATAGCCAGGTCCTAAGCCATGGAGCGCTTTAAAGATGGTAACCAACACCTTGAAGCGCACCCGGAAGACCACTGGGAGCCAGTGCAGCTCGCGCAAGAGGGGTGTTACATGGGAGCGACGGGTCGCCCCTATTATTACTCACGCGGCCGCATTCTGGACCAGTTGGAGCCTCCGGGTGCTCCTCAAGGGGAGCCCCATGTAGAGAGTGTTACAATAGTCCAGACGGGAAGTGACGAGGGCATGAGTGACTGTGCGCAAGGCGTCCCGATCCAGAAAGGGGCACAACTGGGAAATCAGGCGAACCTGATAAAAAGCCCCCCTGGCCACGGCCGTCATATGATCATCCAAAGATAGCCATGAGTCCAGGAGGACACCCAAGTTGCGAGCCCTCTCTGAGGGGGGTAAGATCTCACCCCCAATAGTCAGCGATGGAGTGAGCTGGCTATATCGGGACGCCGGAAACCACAGCCACTCAGTCTTGGAGGGGTTGAGTCTGAGCCTGTTCCTCCCCATCCAGATCCGCACGGCCTCCAGGCAATGGGACATCATGTCAAGGGCATCATTGCCTGGGGTTGAAATGTACAACTGCGTGTCATCGGCATACAGTTAACACTTCACCCCAAAGCCACGGATGATCTCGCCCAGTGGCTTCACATAAATGTTAAACAGGAGGGGCAAGAGAACCGATCCCTGCGGCATCCCACAAGTGAGGAACCTCGAAGTCGACCTCTGCCCTCCCGTCAACACAGACTGCGTATGGTCAGAGAGGAAGGAGAACCACCGTAAAACGGTGCCCCCCACTCCTAACCCCTCTAGCTGACGCAGCATGATACCATGATCGATGGTATCAAAAGCCGCTGAAAGGTCTAGGAGGACCAGAACAAAGGAGCAACCCCTGTCCCAAGCCCTCCAGAGATCATCAACCAATGCGATCAATGCCGTTTCCATGCTGTAACCCGCCCTGAAGCCCGACTGGCACGGATCTAGATAGACAGCTTCATCGGGAAATCAAGGAAGTTGCCTTGCCACCACACTCTTGACAACCTTCGCCGCAAAGCGAAGGTTGGAGACAGGAAGATAATTAGCTAAAACAGTCGGGTCCAGGGAAGGCTTCTTGAGGAGGGGCCTCACCACTGCCTCTTTCAGGTGGCTGGGAAGACACCCTCACCCAGCGAAGTGTTGGTAATCTCCTGAAACCAGCCTCGTGTAACCTCCCGGGAGGCCAGTACCAACCTGGAGGGACACGGGTCCAGTAAACATGTGGTAGCGTTAAGCCTCCCCAAAATCCTGTCCATGTCCTCAGGAGTCACAGGGTCAAACTTCTCCCAGATAAGTCTCAAGATTTGCCTCCGTCATCCTGTCCGAAACTATCCAATCAGAGTCCAGGCCGTGCCAAATCTGAGCGATTTTATCATGCAGATACTGCCCAAAATCCTCAACTCTACCCTGCAAGGGGTCCTCCCTCACTCCCACCTGGAGTAGAGAGCGGGTCACCCTGAACAGGGCAGCTGGGCGGTTCTCTGCAGATGCAATAAGAGTGGAAAAATAGTTTGATTTCACCACTCTTATTGTCACTAGGTAGGTCTTGATATAAGACCTCACCAGTGTCCAGTCTGATTCGGCACGGCTGGTCCTCCAATCGCTCTCTAGGCGTCTTTTCCGGCGCTTCATCTCTCTCAGCTCCTCGGAGAACCAAGGAGCCAATTGAGAACGGCACTGGGTCAGAGGCCGCAAAGGCGCGATGCGGCCTCTGACCCAGATTTATTAAACTTCAATCCCATCTATTCTCACATTCTCATCAATTTTCTACAAAGTTCCAAAGGAACTCAAAGTAAGCTGTTCCCCTTTGTTTACCCTCTTCTGTTTTTCTAGCTTTTCACTGCTGAGATCACCAATGCTCTTGTTTTCTTCAGCTGAACTCCATATACTGAGAGTGCCATTGCAGTAAGTTTTTTACGCATAGAAATATGCAAGATATAATTATTAAAGATATATCCCACTTTATAACAGAGTAGCATTTCCCAACCTACTGCACTCCAGATGTATTGGAATACAATTTATTTCACCAACCAGACAGCAAGTCCATTAGGAAAGATTACAGGTAGTACTGATAAGAATATTTTTAGCTCACAATCAGTAGTGTGGCAATGTTTTTACTTAGTTAGGTAATGAAATGTCTGAAGAAAACAAAGTCAGAAAGCACCGACGATCCTGCAATTACAGGTAGTCCTCCACTTACAAACATAATGGAAATTGCCCATTACAGTTATAATAATTTTATTTATATTTTTTTCTTTAACATCCATAAGTGTTTAGTGGACAGTGTATTATCTTGGTCAATATATTTTGCATACAATTCTGATAGTATTTTACCATTTAAATATACATAATCATACTTTTTCAACTTCTAACATTTGTATATACATAGCAATCATAATATGTTCTATTATATTTCAGTATACATATTATTTTCCCAATTTCTACTTTCTACTACTTTTTTCTAACACTTATTAGACTAACCACCATGTTAAAAAGTATTCTATGTCTATTCATCATCTCTTGTCCTTTTTAGAATTTCAACTCTTATTAGCTTTGTGGTGAATCTGTCCCGCTTCTCCGCTGGTATCTTGTAACTCTTTTTGTCATTTTTATAATATTTCTGCTGCTACAGCATGCTGTGGAATCTTTAGAGTACCCATCCTCAGTTTCCCCATCATTTTTAAAGGATCTTTTTCATTATTCTCTTTTCTATTTTGAATTCTTAAAAAAATATTCTATTTGTTCCGTATTCAAAATTATTGCTATCTATTTGTCTACTTGTATCAATTTTGGAATTATCTCCTCTATTTTTTCTTCAACACTTTCTGTTTTCGCCTCTATTTTCTGAATTTTTTCTTCATTTTTTATTGTCCTTTGCTGGGGTTTTCCTAATCTCACCATTATTGTTAGTTGCAAAATTGTGTCCGACCCATCGGGACCCCATGGACAACGTTCCTCCAGGCTTTCCTGTTCTTTACCATCCTCTGGAGTCCATTTAAGCTCCATCTAGTGACTCATCCAGCCACTTCGTTCACTGTTGTCCTATTCTTCTTTTGCCCTCAATCTTTCCCAGCATTAGGCACTTCTCCAGTGATTAGGTGGCCAAAGTATTTGAGTTTCATCTTCAGGGCCTGGCCTTGTAAAGAGCAGTCAGGATTGAACTCCTCTAGGACTGACTGGTTTGATCGCTTTGCAGTCCATGGGACTCGCAGGAGTCTTCTACTCCACCATACAGCACCATAGTTCAAAGGCCTTAATTCTTTGGTGCTCAGCCTTTCTTATGGTCCAACTTTCACAGCCATACATCGCAACTGAGAAAATCTCACCATATCTTGCATCAATTCCATCATCTCATGATTCCTTGTTATATCTTCCTTAATGCATTGAAACATCAACATTATTTCTTTATAGACTGCTTTTTTTTCTCCTGCTGATGCATTTTGTGCTGAGATATTACATTAATCATTGCTCAATATACCACCAAATTTTCAATATCCCAATTATCCAGAAACACCAAACCCACCAGTATTAATAAAATTTACATGGCCCTGAAATTGTTCCTCAAACTGTCCTAAATTTACAGTATAATCCTTAAAATTATCCAATTTGTACCCTCTGATTTTTCCAAATGTTAAGTCTTATTCAATTTTTCTTCTTTCTTCTTAGTATTCCAAATTGGCCCACCAAATTCCCCAAATACCTTTAATCCAAGTCAGATACACAGTTTCAAAGATGTTTCTTGTTAATTGTAATCCACCTTGCCTTTAAAATCTTCAAATGGCTCCCTAATACTTCCAGGCAGCAAAAACTCGAGTTGATGTGGAACCAAAATAAAAAAGCCTTCCAGATGTTGTTTGTCTTTCACTATTTCCTTTGTTATTAATGTATTTATCTCAAGTAATTCTTCATCCAAGGTTATTCCCATAAAACACTAATATCATATCTTCTTTGATCAGTAGATGGTGCTCCTGCTCTAAAATCCAGCTTTAGACACTGTAAAACTCCATAAAACTTGGAGGGGAGGGGGAGGAAAAATGAAAAGCAAAATTCCTCTTTCTTTAGAGGAATTCTTCCAATAATCAAACAATATTATCCAAAATAAATCCCTTTTCACACTGCTAACAGTCCCAATCCAGTCTTTATTTTAAAGCTTCACAAACTTCCCTTAATAGTTTGTTTCACTTTTAGGTATGTGATCTTTCTCCATGAGATAAATCGCCCCTTTCTTAATGTTTTGGAGAATCTTTTTTTCTAAATGTACTTTTATTTGGTTTTAAGTATCTAATATAGAAGTTGAGTTATCTCACCCAGTTTCAATCCACTGCCCACAACTCGCTCCAGCACATATTCTTCTTATCCCAGTTGTCACAGCTTCGATCTTGCCAAAAATGGCTGTTGTCTCTCCTGCCGGTCAGGAGGGTTTTCTTTGGATCAAACGAGGAAATTGCTGTTTCCTCGTGATCTGCAAAACATCCCTCCTTTCTTCACCACCCCTCCAGGGTGGCTTTGGCCCCATAGGGTCTCCTGGCAAGCAGGTATCGGCTGGGTTTCGCAAAGCCCCCACGGAGCTCCATTATCCCATATCCGTCCTGCTGCAACGCCAATTGGTCAATTGCCCATTACAGTTATAAAACATGATGGTTGTAAAGTGGATCATCATATGTTCAGACCTGATTTTATGACATTTACTGCAATTGTAAAATGAATACCAAGATCATTAAGTGAATTCCATGGCCGTTAAGCGAACCAATTATTAACAGTGGGCTGTTTTTGCCAAAAACTTGAAGTAAACACCAGTTTTCAACAAAATGTTGTAAACTGTGGTCAAATGACCATGGGGCATTGCAAATTGCCACAAATGTGGACCTGTTGTCGAATGGCCAAAATATGATCACATAACCGTGCAGGGGAGGGGAGATGGCCAATGGAACTGGGTTGTAAGTTGTAAGTAACTCTTTTGGGGGCTCCATCAGAACTCTGAATGGTTGCTAAGCAAACAATCATAAATCAAGGATTACTTGTATATTAGAGGATCTCTGAACATATAAATGGTCTTGGAACTTTGGAACGCGAATTGTTGCCTCTCTTATCTTTCTTGCTGAAGTTGTCCAGAAGAATTGTACATCATACAATTGTTGGTGCATTGCTAACTGGGCTACTGGGGTTCAGCAAGCTGTTAAGAGAGTAAACAAAACAACCACTGGGAAAGAAAGACAGATATACTAATAGAAAAGTGCGTTTATTGTCTTTTAAACTTCCAAATGCAGAATACGTATTAGGAAATCCTGAAGATGCAGCAAATCAATGGTGCCTGCCAATGAGGAGGAAAAGGCAACATAGTGTATGGCTAAGACAGCTGAAATAGGCTATGATTCCAGAATGGCAGCATTTTCCAAATTCCTGCATCTCTCCTTTGAGAGTGAATACATATAAAAACCCATTATGGGGCTGGATTTTAAACCAATGATTCCTGAGTAGCATATTAAATTCCTTGAGAGCCTCTGAATAAAAATATTCCACCCTTACATCTCAAGAGGTACACTGGATTTTTCCAAATGCAAATTACATTTCAGACAAGATTATTGTCAAAAATGTGTTCTGGAAAGAAATAGTCTGAATGTATTCTGGCCTGAAGAATGCAATTACAGAGATAGGAAAAGCTGCCTAAACATTATTATGAACATGGATTCTACTGTACCCAGATCACATATGGTCAACTGAAAGAAAACCGGATTCAGAGTCGAGGTGGCTAAGCGTGTACTATGGCAGCCTATTGCTTTAACTGATTGAGATTCTAGTGCCTCTAATAACATAATCTACCAATGACGGTGAAAAAAATCAATATATTTGTTAGGTAGCAACCTCGTCTAGAGGTTAACATTATGAAGAACTTCAATGTATGAGAAAAGCTCTTCTTCTATTCCTGCAGTCTTCAGTATCATAATTTTATTTGATCCAAATTATGTAATTCCCATCCAGTATCATTCATTTTTCGTCTCATTCCCCACAGCTTCACTATTCACACAGAAATAAATATGGGCCTGTGATCTGAGGTTCTATGTCTTTCTTATGCTCTTGATAGAAGTGATGGATTCACGGGCCTCTCATTCTCACCAGCATCCTTAAGACTCATCTCCCATAATGACCCCAAACTGCTTTCTCACAGGCCAATTTTGCCTGGATTTTTGCATAGTCCAGGCTTTTAACATATTCCCAGTTTTGATACCTCTGGGAGACAAACTGTCTCACTTTCTCCCACATTTAAACTCTCCACAAATGCTGCAAGAAATGGCATTTTGGGAACATTTTCCTTTCACTTCCATTCTCCACTTTTAACCTTCCTCCAAAAGAAAGTATTTAAAAATGAGCTAAAATTAGCCTTAAAAAGTGGGGTTTCCAAAATTTAGCGATGGGGATAGGTGAGCTAAGGGCCTTCCAATCTCTATCTTCCTAAAAAAAAAAAAAAGCATAAAATCACAGACTGCAAATTCACTCCATTATTTTCTGTCATAGGACAGGCATATAATTTTAAAAATCATGAGGCAGAGATGCAATCATCTACCATTTCAAATATCGTCCATCCCTAATTAGTTCCAGTACCACAAAATCTGAGGCATCTAAATCAGGGAAAATTATATCCAAATTTCTTTCCCTCCACTTGCAGCTAGTTTGAATCCAGCTCTAAATGTTCTCCCTATAGGAACTTAACAAAAAAACCGACTTTCCTTTTACCATCCAGTTTCAACAGTAAGTGTTCTTAGCTGATGCACTAAATATATAAATACTGGAGTCTCTTCACTCCTAAACCCACTATGAATAAAATAATATTTTACCCAATTGGTCATTGTTTGGACTTCATGCTTGTCTGGAAGAGTATAATACAGTTTCACAAATGTGTTCATACAAGTAGAGCAGAAGTTAGCCAATGACTTTACCATTTATCTTAGCCTCTTTGAGAATTATCAATAGTCAGAAGCCCCACGATATAAAAAAACTACACATTCTGAGAACCACCACTATCATATTCATACTCTTGAATCCAAAGTAAAATGATTCAAAATCTCTCTATCTCTGTCTACTCAACCCAGGAGTGTTGTTCAGGCCCAGCAGCATACCAAGTGGAAATTGTGTTCAAATTTTCTTTAAGTTTCTGAAAGACTGAAAACAGAAATCTAAATCAATTCTACTAGGGGACACCAAAACCCTGAACCCTCACAGATGTAATTAAAGACCTTAATCTTTCACTTTCTATTGCTCAAGAAATAGGACAGCTGTTGCACTGTCCTTGACAAAAATTAAATTAAAAAAATAGAAATGATCCCACATTATAAAGAAAGGCTATAAGTTCATTTATCTGCCAGTGGAAAGGAGCAAAAAGTTTCAACAATGCAGTAAAACCGAAATAAATAAGCAATTAATTAAAATCATCCCAGTTCCTTCTCCGGAAGTCTTCTCCTCTCCCTGGCCTGAAATCAAGCATAGTCCCTCAAGTCCCCTGGGTTATGCTCAGCCATCTGTGGCCAAAATGATGGAGGCCCCAAAAATCCCAACGTTTTGGCCAATCAACTTCATTTGATTCCAGAATTCAACTCTGCAAGAATCGTGCCAGAAACCAAGATTGCCATCAATGAAGAGGATGACCAGAGGAAGAATTACCGACAGGATCTGAGCAGCTGTGGTGATGTAATAACCAGATAGAAAGGACAGAGCAAGGACACCGTAGAGAACAAAGAGAAGCTGTAGGAGGATCTCCCCACCCAGGATACCACCAAGATAGGCCAGGCGATCTTCTTTGCTGTGCTGAAGAGAGTAGGCCTGAAAAGAATAAATTGGAATGTTGGTTTACATAGAAGCCTAACCCTTCTACAAGGTATGCCTATTGGGAGATGGATATAAACTTCTATGCAATTTCTATTTCTCCAATTGTTGCTGTTAGGAAATCCGCACTGGATTTATTAAACTCCAAGTGGGACAGTATTTTTTTATTGTTTGCATTAGATTGTTTTTTCAGGCTCAGACCTGTTCATGGTTTTCTTTGGCTTTTCTCCCATAATTGGTTGACTACATTTTTCAAGGTGTACACTGGATCCTGCTCAGTTTCAACTAAAGACAATTTTGGACAGAAAAAACAGAAACAATTTTGGAAATTATTTATTCTTTCATTTATTTATAATTTTGGAAATTAATTATTTAATCCTTTATTCTAGAAGCTTATTCACTCTCATTTTAGAATGTAGGATGTAGGATCTCAAAAAATGGGAGATTTTATTTATTTATTGGTTCGATTTATATGCCGCCCTTCTCCAGAGACTCACGGTGGCTTACAATGTGTTAAGCAATAGCCTTCATACTTTGGTATATACCTGCTTAGTAGGGCTTTCGGCCCCCCCCAAGCGGTGTTCTTTTTTTTCTTATACGAAGTCAGCTTATTGCCCCCACAATCCGGTTCCTCATTTTACCTACCTCGAAAGGATGGAAGGCTGAGTCAACCTGAGTCATTCCTAGCCTCCCATCCAAAAGTTTCCAACAGAAATCCATCTATCTCCTCATTCTCTGCTCTTTTGGCTGCCCTTCATCCTCCCACTGCTGAAGAGATAACCAGCTAAGGCACCTGCTGGAGTTTCACAATACTTTGCACCTTGCACTCCACACACACCCATCCCCAGCTCCCCTTAGAATAGAAAGAGCTGGAAGGGACCTTGGAGGTCTTCTAGTCTAGCCCTCTGCTCAAGCAGCAGAATTCGTATCATTTCAGATAAGTAACTTTCTAGGCTCTTAAAAACGAAAAAAGACCTTCGCTGTTCCTCCTGCTATTAGTCTATACAACAGCTTTGTGAGGCCTCCATGGCAAAGGTCAGCTGGGGAGGCTGCGGATGATGACAGAAGGCCGGGCAGCCAAAAAGGCAGATATGCGGAGGGTGGAATAGTCGGGTCGAAGCGAGGCAAATCTGCCAAAGGGAACTTACCAGGCCCAGCTTGGGAGGAGGCAGCAGGACAAAGCTGGCAATTTGTGGAGGGCAGAAGCATAAGGACCTTGCCAACAGCAGTGCAGTTGCCATCTAACAGCCATAACTGGGACTTATCAGAATTGCCATTGCTAAGCCATGTAGTCACATGTTTCATCTAGTGACTGCTTCATTTAGTGATGGAAATTCTGATCTCAATAAGGATCACTAAACAAAGACTACCGATATACAAATAATGCTCCCTGTTTATGTAACCCAAAGCTTGGTGGTTCTGTATGAAGTTTTTGAAGTTCTTGGTGCTCTCTGAGCTTAGTTGTTGGCTAGCAGGTGTTTTATTACTTGCACTGATGGTATTATTTAATTCAGAATGAAATATATGCAAATAAATAATCAAGCTCAGAGAACTCCAAAAACTCCACAATTCAACCCTGAGCTACGAATCCTACATTCTATTGGAATATAGCATTTATTGTACTTTAGTGGCATTTGCAGAGTCTTAAAAATTATATTTTAAGAAATAAATGTAAGCTCTTATCGTCTGTGTATGTTTGTGTGCATTTACACATGAGCACTTGTGAGACAGTTCACTATCTGCAAGGACTGCTGATCTCTAATCTGATCCCTGTTTTATGGTGCACGCAATATGTCCACTATCTGTCTCATTACTATTTTTTAATCCCGTAGCAGCAAATTTAGTAAAAAAGGATGGAAAAGAAAGAGGAGGTCGATTCAGACCTTTTTCATGTACATACCACACAAATGAGGTAGATTCCAATGAAAACTTGCCCAGTAGATTGCAATGATCTGTTCCGTGGTTTCTGGCGGTAGATCTCACCAGCGCCACTTGCCAAGATCAGAAATCCACCTATTATGGCTATTGTTCGTGAATACATTCTCACCTGCGCCGTGCAAAGTAAACAAAATGTGCCAATTAATAAAAACAGGAATGCCTGTTTTTTTATTAATCCCCCCAATACTATAAATTTTTCATGTTGAACTTAATATCGTCTATATATAAATTTCTGAAGAAATAACTTTATCTGATTTTGTACTGATAATTTTCTTTGAGAGATGAAAAGTGGCTGCCTAAATATGGGCACACAAATTGTATGTTATATATTTGTCATCCCTTCTTTTCACAGCACAGGGATAATTTTCCATTAACCATACTTTATTATGTTCAACCAAAAATATACCTATCAGGTTTAAATATATGACGATTTGAATATAAAGGGAAATGACAACTAACAAAAAGTGTGAGCCTCAATAGTAGAACTAAATTTAGGCATATTACATTCAGTTCTTCATGTTTATATCTGATCAACATCTGATAATGGAAGACACCAAATAAAAAAATAATTATGAAGCTGAAAGCAATTAATCAACATTTAACTGATCAATATAATTACAGCCAGTACTGTTTCTATAGAGCCTCAGGGTAGGGAACTATCTTATTTGGGCACAACCTGAATCGAACTGCTTTGGAGTGTTCACAAATAATAGCATAAAAACCACTAAAACAACAAGATAGCATCTGGGGACAAAAATGAACAGAAAATAAAAGTAGCAAACATGCCCAAGGGGCCCCACCTGTCTCACATCAAGGCCTAGGAAAACAATCAATCTTCAAGGCTTTACAGAACACAAATAGGATGACAGCCATAGAGTTTTCAGGCAGGGTCTCATTCAAAAGGGCAGGCATGGCATCAGAAAAGGTATCCTTACTGAATGCTAACAGTTGAGATTGTTTAAGAAAGGATGCAGAGCACCAACTCTGCTAGCATGTACCAGCCAGGCAGAATCTATGGGAAACAGGGTCTTTCATGTAACTTATTATATGTAGAATATTTTGGTAATAATCAGCACCTTGACTCACACTAGGAAGCATACCGGCAATCAATGCAGCTGGGGCAGCAGAGGTGTCACATGGACACATTGAGGCATGTCCATTACTGTCCGAACTGCTCTATTTTGGACCAGCTAAGGATCAAATGATTTTCAAATATAGCTTTATGCAGAGCACACTGCACTAGTTGAGCCTTGAGGCTACTGTCTGAAGGGCTTCGCTTCCCAACCTGGGAAAGAGTACAACTGGTGTATCAAAAGGAGCTGAGGAAGGGGCCACAGTTGCTGCCTGCTCTTCAAGAAGTGTGAATCCAAGAAATCTCCAGATTGCACATACTCTTGAACAGGAAAGTTCTATCCCATCTGGTAAGAGTATGCATGGAAAGTCCTAGGATCTAAGACTATAATACCTCTAATATCCACGAACTTGGTAGGATTGAATCATAGTCAGTTCTTCCCCATCCATATATTGGGACTCAATAGGGGGAGATAACTAAGTCTCCAAATATTGACAGAGGAAAACTTGTATGTTCATTCTTTTTCACTGACTGATAGGAGATGTAATATTTATTTATTTATTTATTTATTTATTTATTTATTTATTTATTTATTTCATGTATTTATATGCCGCCATTCTTCCGAAGGACTCAGGGCGGCGAACACAAGTTAAGAAACAAGTACAATAAAATCATAATTTAATCCAAATAAATAATTAGTAGTAAATAATAAAGCCCGGATAATACCGGGAGATATTTTAATAATACCTGGAGATGTTTTCACCTCTATAAAATGAAGAATTATTCCAGCATAAAATATATGCTATCTGTCTATCCCTAGCTATCTAGCCATGTATCAAATTTAAAAATCACCAATTTTGCTTACAGAGCAACTTAACTGCACCGGTATATTTTAGAACAGGTCACTAACCTGTGGTCCATGGACCACTGGTGGTCCGTGAGAAAATTTTGGTAAGGTCCCGGGTGGAGGAACTGCTCCGGGATGACCAATAGCCAGTCCTGTGACTAGAGCTCTGGAATATGGGATCAGCCAGGAAGCTCATGGTGGGGCTGGAAATCTCTGCCGTAGAGGGAGGTACATGCAACTTGCAACTTTGCAGGTGGAGCAGCGTGCAAGGAATAGCGCAGCCCTTGCCAGCCAGAACAAGGTAATGGTGCTGTTGTGACAAAAGGGGTGGGTGGCGGTGCCGGTGGGCCGAAGCAACGGGTGGCGGCAACCTGTAGCTCTTTCGTCCCCCTGCTGTGATTCCTGTTGAATGATCCCACCACTGGCTGTCCCTGCCCCTCACCCTCCCAGTCGCTCCTCACCTAGCCTGAGAAGGGAAGGGCAGGGGATGGAGATTCGCTCCATATTCCAGAGCGGGAGAGAAGCTTCATCTTGCTGGGTCTTGTGGGCATTTTTTCTGGGCCTTGTTGGTGTGCCACACACCTTGGTCTCTCGGGGAGATGCACGACTTCATCTCAGCCCCGAGACACTGGCCCAGCCCAGCCATTTCTCTCCACTGCTGCTGTTGGTGCCTCCATGGCCTGCCCATTGCTCTTGCAGCACAGTTAAATTTAGCGTTCTTCACAATGGGGGAAACGGTGTCCCCTTCTCCTCCTGGAGCCCATTATGACAAGGAGATTGGCTGCAGCCGGGTTGAGTGAGTGTCTCGGGGTGGAGAACAGGTCATGCATCTCCCCGAGCGACCAAGGTGCGTCTAGTACCAACAAAGGCCAAAGAAGTGCCCACAAGACCCAAAGAGCGCCAGAGAAACAGAGTGAGAGAGATGAGAGAGAGAGAGAGAGTGAATTGAAAGCAAGAGCAAGAGAGAAAGAGAGAGAGAGAGAGAGAGAGAGAGAGAGAGAGAGAGAGAGAGAGGGGGAGAAAGAAAGAAAGAAAGAAAGAAAGAAAGAAAGAAAGAACGAAAGAAAGAAAGAAAGAAAGAAGATGAGAGAGACAGAGAAAGACAAAGGGAGGGAGAGATGAGAGAGAGAAAGAGAGATGAGAGATGAGAGAGGGGGAGAGAGGAGAGAGAGAAAGAGAGATGAGAGGGGGGAGAGAGAGATGAGAGGGGGAGACAGACAGACTGACAAAGAGGGGGGAGAGGCGAGAGAGAGAAAGAGAGAGGAGAAAGAGACAAAGAGAGGGAGAGAGATGAAAGAGAGACAAAGAAAGAGGGGGAGAGAGAGATGAGAGAAAGAGATGAGACAGAGAGAGAGAGACAAAGAGGGGGGAGAGATGAGAGAGAGAAAGAGAGATGAGAGAGTGGGGAGAAAGAAATGAGAGAGAGATGAGACAGACAGACAGACAGACAAAGGGGGGGGGAGAGAGAGATGAGAGATCCCGGTGTTTTCTGTGGTAAACAGGTCCAAATGTCTCTTTGAGTGTTTAAGGTTGCAGAAACAGGTGGCCAAACTAAGTGCCTGAAGGATCCCATCCCGTCACTGTGAGTCCAGGGCAGGCGCTGGATTTGTATTAGTGGTCCACGGAATTTAAAATTATGAATTTAGTGGTCCCTGAGGTCCGAAAGGTTGGTGACCCCCGTTTTAGAAGATCCTCTTTTGCTAACACTGAAAGATGTTACACGTGAAACAGAATCTAATCAAAGGAAAAATGCCAATCCAACACTCCATCCAAGAATTAACTTGAGCCCAAGTTAATTCTGCGATAAAGCAGATTATGACCAGACTTCGAATGCCAAAAATGGAGGAGATAATTTTTTCACCTTCAGCCAGTCTGCATAATGTGCATAACCTCCAACATATGCTGCGTAGGTGCTGATAGCCAACTGGAGAGCAGCCCCCAAAGCAAACCATCGACGTTTCACACCAAAGGACATAAAGCTTGCACACAAAACTGCTGCACCCATGTCAAAGTAGAGAAATGGGACAGGGATGTCTGGTTTCCTGTATAAGGAAATAAGAGTAGAAAATTACTCCATGAAAACTGAAACAAATGAATGTGCAGAACTTGGCCTTAATTTCTAAAGAATACAGCCCTACTTAGAATTGACAACATTTCTGTATTTTTTCTTAAAAGTTAAAAAGAAACCCCTAACCAATAGGCACTAAACCCTAAATACGTTTGAAATTACAGTACTAGGAATTCAGCATTAAGCGTTGAGGAGTACAAGCAGTTACAAAGGTTAAGAAATTCATCATTAAAAACTACTACCATGAAGCCTTTGATACAGGCTTTAAGAAGAGAGAAAATAATGCTCTATCCATGAGCTGAACATTTCTGAGCCACATTCCTCACTTTTCTTTTACATAACTTTTCTTTGATATCCTTTTATCAACATTCTATCATTCTTTGCTTTCTTATCAATTTTATATTATATTCCTCAATGAAATATTGATAAGAGATACATATGTTTAGTAGTATATTTGAAGAGCTACATGACTGTTCAAGCATGCCTCATATAGGCATGTAAACAAGTGCAGGTGTGATCACCTGTGGCAACCAGGAATCATCTCTAAGCAACCTGACATAAAGAACTTTGGAAGTACAAGAAACAAAGTGTTATTTTTCCCTTCTGACTAGCAGGTATCACAACTTATAAGAAGAGTTTACATTTATTTTTGTTTTTACTGCTTTGCATTTTATCTATTCCCACAAGTCCTAGGCAGCTGAGTTACAGATAACCAGCCTTTGTGAGTCAATCTGCAAGGCTACCATGAAAGACAGAAAATTACAATGAGCAAGGCATTAGTAATCTATTCAAAACAGCAGTTTACCCACCCACTCCCCAAAAAAGTTGATGGAAAATTTACTATAAATCTGAGAGAGCAAAGTAGCCTTCAGATGACAGTTAAGAGCCATCATGATCTGGAGAGCCACTAAAGGTCCATTTATATTATTATGTTTGGTCAAACAGTCAGCCAGATGTGTAGACTAGATATGGCATTTTGGTCCACATATTGAGTTGTTCCCAAGGAACTAGGGTAGGACCTGTTATTTGGTGTTGTGTTATAGGTACTTTCACAAGATATATGCTGTTCCAAGTAATGCTGCCTATGCAGTTGACTGATTGTGAATTTGTCAATACGAATGATGTTCAGATTGTGCTCGTTATTTTGGGATTGCACTCAAAGTCCCTCTTACTATTGGTATTATCTTTGCTTTCTATATCACCTTCGACGTCATCGCTGTCATCATCATTATCACACCACCATCATCATGCCCCATTCCTAATGGGCTAGATCAGGTACAATGAAGTCAAAAGATAATAAAACTAAATACAAATGGTTACAATAATATCAATAATTATTTATACAACATCATGGATATATAGTAAAACTCATATAACTATAGAATGTGTTCATGCAACTTGGTTACAAAATGCAAAGAAAGTGAAAGCCACGCACAGCTTCATAAGAAAGGTATTCTATAAAATAGTAGCTGTCACTGAGAGGGTTCTGACACTTGGTCACATCTTACATATTACTCAAGAAGAAAGACCTGCAACAGAATTCCCTCATGGCAACTAATCCAAACAATTTTACCCAGTTGCTGCCTGATCTATGGCTGTCTCCAGCCTCACTTCCAAAACAACAGGCTCTCCATTGACCTAACAGAATGAAACTTAAACTCAAGTGCTTTCCAGTGGTGGGTTTCAAAATTTTTTGCTACCGGTTCTGTGGATGTAGCTTGGTGAGCGTGGCAGGAGAAGGATACTGTAAAATCTCCATTCCCTCTCCACTCTAGGGGAAGATTATTGCAAAATCTCCATTTCCTCCCGATCAGCTGGGACTCGGGAGGCAGAGAATAGATGGGGGCGAGGCCAGTCAGAGGTGGTTATTTACCGGTTCTCCAAACTACTCAAAATTTCTACTACTGGTTCTCCAAAACTGGTCAGAACCTGCTGAAACCCACCTCTGGTGCTCTCAACAAATTTTTGAGGAAACCAGATGGATAAGGTTGTTCTAAATCGGTTTTCTTTAAAGTGTGCTCTGAGGATTCTTGAAAGTCCCACAAGATTTTCTCAGGAGCCTGCGAAATCAAAATTATTTGATAGCTTATATTGAAAGTAATACAATATTAAAATCCCATCAAACAATTGTGAGAAGCAGCCCAGCAAACCCATCAAGATTAATTGTTAATACTGCAAATATTGATAAATATAACCAAAAAAAGTTCTTTTAGGGTCATCCCAGAAAGGCAGGAGAGTCCTGAGAGGAAAAACCGTCTAAGAAATAACTATTCTAAACTTGTAATTGCCTTCATTTTCCTCCCCAGCCCTCAGATCCAATCATTTTCCCTGCTTGATCCACCAATTTATTTATTTATTTATTTATTTATTTATTTATTTAATGGTTCGATTTATATGCCGCCCTTCTCCGGAGACGCAGGGCGGCTTACAATGCGTTAAGCAATAGCCTTCATACTTTTGTATATTTATTTATTGGTTCAATTTATATGCCACCCTTCTCCGGAGACTCAGGCCGGCTTACAATGTGTTAAGCAATAGCTTTCATACTTTTGTATACTTTTGCTTAGTAGCGCTTTCGCCCCCATCCAAGCGGTGTTCTTTTTTACACAAAGTCAGCTTATTGCCACCACAATCCGGGTCCTCATTTTACCTACCTCGGAAGGATGGAAGGCTGAGTCAACCTTGAGACTGGTGAGATTTGCAATTGCAGTAATTGCAGGCAGCTGGCAGCTAACTGCTACTTAACAGTACTTTAGTCCGCTGCACCACCAAGACTCTTGTGATGCCCATCCTGAGATCCCGCCACCCTTTCTGGCATTGCTTAACGCATTGTAAGCCGCCCTGAGTCTCCGGAGAAAGGCGGCATATAAATCAAAAAAAATTTTTTTTTAAAAACCCTCCTGATCCCCTTTTATCTCAGCTGTTATTTAACGATGCCCATTCTGTCACTACCCCCCCCCCATCCCTCCCTTTCATCCCCCAACTCCTCCTCCAAGAGGTCCTCCCCCCCCGCCCCCTTTCGCAGTGCGAAAGCCCAAGCCACCCTCCCACTCCATTCATTCTCACGCACGCCTCCTCCGCCCACCTGAGCAACCTTTTCCTTTCAGTGCCCAGACTCCCACGATGGAGATTATGCGGGGCTCCCGACTTCTCCGACCTTAAAAGAGTTTTGTCTCTGGATTCTAAATGGACGGAGGCTGCTGGCATCGATTACTCTCTGCACACGCTCAGAGGCAAAGTAACTTTCAAGAAGATCTTAACTCACCGGCGAACCTCGGCGCGCTCTGCATTGAGGAGAAGGCCGCTGAGACAGTGCCAGAACGGGAAGCGAGTGAGCAGCACCGACCCGATCCGCATTAGCAGCCGCAGCACACCGCGCCGCCTCCCGCTAACCGCCGCCATCTTGCGACAGGGCGGAATTACTGGCATATCCCTTCCTACCTGAAGGTCCTCCTTGGTCCGTTAGAGCATCGCTCTAAAGTCCCTGTACAAAACTTTCCCTACAGAAACTGATGCCATACTCCAAAGGTTCCGTTCTTCTTGCTATAAACATTAAAAGTCGTTTGCTCGGATGTTGTGATTGCCGCTCCTCCTGTATTATTTAATCTGCTGCTTCTAGGCAATTTAAAGCAGAAATCCAACACCGTGCTAGGGAAGCTGCCCCATTTTATTTTATACCGGTTAAAGAGTTTCTATGTCACCATCAGCATCGTTCTCATCTCACCAACATCGTGCGATTTGCTGTAGTGTGTAAGACACTACAAAATTCTGGGGCTCTGCCTCGAGAAACTCGTAATCTGATATTTGAGGAAACAGTGAAAACAGAGGATGTGAAAACGGGTTAGACAGAGGGAATGAATGCGAAGCAGGGATTATGACAGTAGTTTCATAAAACTACGATATAGGAGACTTATGCACGAAGTGGAAGTTTGAAAATGCGTCCAGTTTCCAGGCTAGAGTTATAGTCCTGGATCGGTTACTCTCTCTCAGTCCAACTCACCTCACAGGGTTGTTGTTGTAAGGAAAATAGGAGGAGAAAGGAGCATTATGTATGTTCACCACCTTGAGACATTTATAAAAATAATTGATGGGGAGGGAGAAGAGAACAGGAGGGATGGATAACTTCAAATTGTGGGCGAACATCCTAATAGAGCTGTAATTAAGACATGGATTTTTCTTCAGATTTAAAACAAAAACAGATCATAAGGGAGAACCATGAAACACACTTCCCAAAACAATGCTTTTTGTATTGGTGAATATGTGTACTTGCTCAACTTGAGCTAATTTATATCAAAAAATGGTGATTTTCAGTTAACATAAAAACAAGCATTAAGCATAATGAGTTTTACTTGCAGGAACATTTAACATTTCGATATCTTTGAGTTAGAATTTATTTCCTTTATGTCTTACATTGAATATTCTGCTCTGTTGCCTAAGTAGATATCAACAGTGCTAACAGAATATGAGGGTTGCATAGAGCAGAGGTTCTCAAGCATTTTAGTCCCAGAACCCTTTTATAATCTTAAAAATCAGGATCCCAAAGAGCTTTGTTTAGGTGGGTTATATCTATTGATAATTTATGAATTAAAACATAGACATTTCAAAATATTTGTCTTCATTGACCCCATGAAAGGCGCTCTGAACTCCCAGGAGTTCGCAGACCACACTTTGAGAACCATTGGTATTAAAAAAAAAACTATTCATCACAAAATGGGCACCAAACTGTCCATTTTAATTCCAAGAGCCAATTATTATATTGATTTCACAGCCTTTCCATTTTGCAATCTTCCAGGAATGCTGGAGTACAATTTCCCTGTTTTCCAATCAGCAAGTAAATTGTCTGCATTGACAGGATTTGGAAGAATCATAATCTGCCACATTTCAAGGGAAGGGTTAGATTTCATTCTCTTTTCCTTTCTTTAATTTGAGTTATCAATTGTATTTATTTGCTATAAAGATGCTTCAATGATTTTAAAATGCTGAACAGCAAAAGAAAAGCAAGTTAAACTTTCAAAAATATAAAAAAATGGGTTGATATTTTTATAATCAATTTAAGTCATATTTAAAAATCCCTCAAATTGAGTTCTTTGCTACCCACATCCATACACTAATACGTGTACAAAATATTGTTAAAAGAACCTCTGTCACTCGTAAGAAATCAATCTTCTCTGAAATTTTTTTTATGGGAAAGCAATCCATAATGCCAAATTCTAAGTTTTTAAACAATAAAGTTAAAGCCATTCCATAGCATCAGATGGGAATAAATATCACAAAATATTCCATATGGTACCCATTTGGGTTAATAAACGCATAAGCAGTAAATGAAAATTAAGGCCACCCACAGAAAGTAAAATGCAAAATCATGTAATAATTAATATTCTACACATTCCAGATCAATTCTGTAAATTACTTATTCGTTGGAAAAAATGTTTGCCATTTCCTGATACCGCCCCAGATTAAATTATCTGATGGAACTATTCAAAATAAATTATAAGATTTCCAAAGACTCTGTATTTCTATCTTCTTCCAATAAACAGATAAGGAATTCAAAATGCTTCCAAGCAAGGCATCTGCATTTATATTGATATATCTCACAAAAGCCAAAGAAAAGTCATGTAGCTAAGGATCAATGTCCACCACATATGCTTTCAAGGTCCTGTAGTGATTTAGACTACTTTTTGCTGTAAACCAGAGGAGGAAAAACCATCTTAAAAGTTCTAGGAATTTTCAGAACATCTGTTTAAGATCTGAGAAACTCCAGGGAGGCAATCAACTCTGTCCTCAGGATTTCAAAACACAGTCATATGAATCTTTTAAAAAAAAGTTAGAGAGAAGGTTGTAAATCTACTAAATTTATTATCCCAGGAAACTCTGGGTTCATTGAACTTGGTGTGCACACCAATTAACATGCAAGACAGAAATATCTTTAAAATCTTTATTCTGCAGAAGAGGGCACTTGTTATTAAAATTTCCAAAGGATTTCTTCTACGGCAGTGGATTTTAAAAGGTTATAATTAGAAATATCACGACTCCATTAACAATTACAGTTTCATTGGCAAACATAATTAAAATACATTCCAAAAATTGTTGGCACTATTGGTCAAAATGTGGGCACTGTTGTTGCTAGGGAAATATGAACTGGTAGATTGATGGCCCATCCATTGCTAGCACAGATAATGCCTGCCTCATTTCATTCTATGAGGGAAATTTCTAAGGCTTTCTACAGTCCAAACTTGTATTGCTTGTAACTTTCTTTGGCAAGATATGCTGTTTTCATAACAGATCCTTTATTTTACATCCCTCTCCACATTCCATCTAATTCAGGAGATCTCTAAAGCCCAGATACAAACCATACAAATGGAAGACTTTAGCTAGACTTGGAGCTGTTGCAAATAATAGCCTTCCTGATGAGGAAAGGGTGAAAAAGATATTTCAGAAATCTCTGAAAAAATAACCCAAATAAATGGTCCACATAAATAATACAAAGGAATTTTTAAACATGGTTAAAGCACATAAATGAGAAAATTCTGTAAATGATTATATTGTTGGCTAAAAATGTTTAATTGCCTCCTAAGCCTCTTTTTTTTTTTGCTATATAAGACAATTTAGTATCAACATCTTGTTTTTATGTGATGGCAACTTGATACTGCAGCTATATTTATAGTTAGCAGTCTGCTGAAATGAAATATGTTTCTGTTTGCTTCAATGCACTAATTAGTAACTTCTTGGCCAATGCAAATAAATTGTTCTGAGTTCCAGCAAGACAAAAAAAATCAAATATTAACTCTGTATACATTCTATATCCTGTTGCTCACAATAAGTGCTATAAAACAAGTCTAAATTCCTGTTAGCTATGAGAGAGAAGTAACAGATATAGGTCTTAGGCTCCCTGGGCCAAAAAGATGTTCCCCTCCAATTAAAAATGTATGTCTTGAATCACAACTGCAGAAACAATATAGATACTAATATAGTCCTAAATTCTAGGGCTTTCAGATCTTTGCAGGGCATAGGATGGGCTGGAGAGAAGTCCACATGGAAATGTGGGGCTGATAGTTTTGAAAAATCAATCTCACTGCCACCTTTTTACAGTAACTAAATAACTCCACCACCACCACCACACTTCCACATCTTCCACACTTCCTGGAATTTTGTGAAACAAGGCAGATTGGTCCAGGCCATCTTTATTCTGAAGTCAAGCTGACACTTAGATGGAAAAATGATTTATATCCAGGAATATCCTGTCTTCCTGTGGTTTTCCCTGTCTCGGGTTCACATAAGAATATTAGTGTACATAATTAGAGAGGAAATAATATAGAATATAAAGTCTTCTTCAAATATATTGACTTTATCTGCTGGAAATTTGAAATAATTAAATTGAGCTTTAGCTCTAGTTCATAGATGACACAGAAATAAAGGAAAATTAAAAGCTAGAGTCACTTCATGTACCATCAGGGCCATCAAGTAATTTAAAAACCTCATGGAAGCACTTTTTGACTTTCACACACCAAAACAATTCATAACCTTGGTTTTTAGGCCTAAACATACATAAACCCAATATCATGGACAGAAATCATTCTAAAAAAAAAATCAGATCTGAATATTCAGCTGCATGCACAAAAAAATATATAATAATCTATAGTAAATGGGGCATACTAAAAGCTGAGGGCATCATCTTGAATTCTTACAAAACGAAATTTGACTGAAGGTGGCTTTTCAGGACAAAAATCTTGGAAATGTTCAGAGAGCCTACAACAACTTTTCACTTAAAATTCATTTCCAGGAAGGATAAGGGACAAGCTGCTGACCATATGGATACTTCTGAGAGAGAGAGAGAGCAAGCTCTACTTTCTTGATAGAGACTGGAATTTATATCCTTGTAGAATTATTCAGGCATAAGAGATTCCAATGGGACTTCTTCCAAGTCTGCCCAGTTCAATGCTCATTCTTGGGTGACACAAGTATTGAAGCAGGCAGCAGGTGCTCTTGATTACATGCACATCAACAGTAGTTTTGCACATGATCTTTCTAAATTTCACAATCGTAAAAAGGCATCATTTTCCCAACATTAATGATCAAATTTATTCATTCTACGTTGTCATGAGATAGTTTGTTTAGTTTTGAATTTGCATTTCTTATGACCCCCATCACTGTGATTAGTAACTCATTCTCCACTTACAGTTTATGCAAATCATGGTTAAATAAAGCTTAGCACATGACACCAAGCATCAGTTGAGCAAAAGGCATCAATATTAACATGTGTTGGAAGCCATCAGACAAAGATGGACGTGCCAGAATTGAAATGCAAAGCAAATTCAAGAAAATAAATTTGCAGGGAGGGCTCAAGAAAACCTAGTTGCATGTAAGGCTTACATACTTCCTGTCTCAGTGGATACTCTGCATGAACTAATCATTAGGCACAATAAGGCATAGTACCTAGGGCCTAGGAATAGGTTAAGCTGCAGCAATTGTTTTATGATTCTTGCAGGACATTAAAAGTGTAATTCTTTGCCAACTCTTCTTTCTTGAGCATTTGGCATCATGATGGGTAAGCTTACTGTCTCTGTTGCATATTATCATTTATCCTCTGCAAAGGAGTCTACAATCCATCATCCAGCTGCCAAGAAATTATTTTGAGTTTGGAGTATACATATTCCATCTGCCCCAAGCAAGGAAAAACTCCATTTAAAACCAGAGAGACCTTGTCTTTCCCTTGTTTAGGGAATTTAGTTTGTTGAACTAAGATATCCCCTAAAATAAAAAGACAAATATACAAAGCATTTTACAATCTTTATCTTATTTGTCCTCACAACATCCCTGTGAGGTAGGTTGCCCCTCCTTGAGAATTGCCTCACATTCATTCAAGGAGTCTATGACTAAGGCAGGATTTGAACCCAAATCCCAACTTTGCTCTCAAAGTGGCAGACCCCGCTGCTTTTCTTTCAAGGCCCCATTCTATGTACTAAGAGGGAAAATCTCCCTTTTATCGACCCTGTAATCCCTTAATTCGGGATAGAGTCAGGGCAACTGGATGGAGCTGAGCATTTACTGGCCGGATGCCCTTCTTGATGCCATGCAGAGTTCACAGCAGATATTTTTTCTTTACACCCTAGGAGAGAAATAACGTATTTTTTGGACTATAAGACGTACCGGTGTATAAGACGCACCAAGATTTTGAAGAGGTAAGTAAGAAAAAAAAAGTTTTTTCCCTCCCCGGCCCCCAGGAGCACTCTGCAGACCTCCCAAACCCTCTCTGTACCTGATTTTTTGCCATTTTTTTTGGAAAATGGGGTGCGCAGAGGGTTTGGGAGGCCTGCAAATGGGGGTTGGGGGAGGGCAAAAACACAGTTTTTGCGAAAAACTGGCACGTTTTTGCCCTCCCCAGCCCCCAGGAACACTCTGCAGGCCTCCCAAACCTTCTGCGCATCCCGTTTTTGCAAAAAAATGGGCCCATTTTTCACAAAAATGGGATGAGCGGGGCGGGACTTCAGGAGGCCAAAAATGGCTGTATTCGATGTATAAGACGCACCAACATTTCCACCCTATTTTAGGGGGGGAAAAGTGCATCTTATACTCCGAAAAATATGGTATCTGCCGCTATCTAGGATTGAACTCTCAAACCTTGAGAAATATCTTTTATATATATATATATATATATTTATGTATAAATATATACAGATACACACACACACAACTCTCCCAGACGTGATTTGTCCATTCTACTGTTGGCTAGTATGTGCAGCTTTTCCCATAAAGCTGGGCACCTCCCAGATCTGGAAGGTAAGCAGCATTTTCATCCAAGTGTGACAAAGGGACTGTGTCTTCTTCGCTGATATGCCACTCCAATTCAGCTTTCAGAGATGGACGCTGATTGTCAGGAAAAGCAAGGGAGAACAGCACTTCAGGCTCACAGACAAACTTGTACACGTAACGCTCACCAGCCACCTATGTCACAGAAGGGAGAAAAACACAAGCACTACAGCAGCTGTTCTGTTCTTGGCAAACCCTTCCCCCCCCAACCCCCCTCGCACACAGATGTCCCCAGAAGTGACAAGTATCTTATGTTGCTTCTTTGTTCGACCTCTATTCTGCTATTTCCCAGAAGCTTAATTTGGCTTCATAGCAAACCAGGTGTTTTCCAAAAAAGTGGCATAAAGTCCTGGGAAGAAATACTGGAAGTGCACATTTAAAATATGTGTTTTTTACTTTAACTTAATGTCTGCATTTTACACGGCCTGTAAGCAATTCCAATAAAAAAAAAAAAATCCCAATTCTGAAATTCTTGATTAAAACAGAAGAAAAGCACATAAACTATTTATGTTCATAAAATAACATACTGTATAAAGACTGTGAATATATATGAGTCCTGGTGGCGCAGCAAACTAAAGCACTGTTATTAATATCAGCTGCCTGCAATTACTGCAAGTTCAAATCTTACCAGGCTCAAGGTTGACTCAGCCTTCCATCCTTTCTAAGGTAGGTAAAATGAGGACCCAGATTTTGGGGGCAATAAGCTGACTTTGTATAAATATACAAAAGTATGAAGGCTATTGCTTAACCCATTGTAAGCCGCCCTGAGACTCCGGAGAAGGGCAGCATATAAATCAAATTATAGTCAATTCAATCAAAATCAAAATATGCATGAATTGGAGGTTTCAACATACTAGGCATAAAGCCAACAGGATTACCTCAGTCCAATCACAGTTTCCCAGCCCTAGGAAGAAAGCAATGGTAAACCAGTTCTGAAATCTCACCAGGAAAACTGTAGCAATTTATACAGGTTGTTCTAAGAATCAATATTGATTTGAAGTGTGTGTGCACACACACACTCAAAATGTAATATAATATGCAGATCATAACTTTGCTGTCAGCATTTGTAATAATTAAAAAAACAATCAAGATGGGAAGATGCTCAACCAGAGTTTTTTTAAAGGTAGATTTATAACCCTCATGAAAAAGATTTTTTTTAATGGAATAAAATCCAAGAGCATCAAGTGCTCAACAAGATTATTAAAACAAACACTCCAATATAAAAAAGGAAAATGCTTCAATACATCTTCCTATACCCTTGAGACAATTATTCTGTTTAGATTGAGCCCGAGTTCATGGTGCTGCTTGAGACAGATCTCTTGACCTCCCTACAAACCAAGACCTAGTCCTAATCTGATTATTACTAAAGTGTTAGAATTTTGCATTGTTGGTGGCCCTTCCCTTCAAATTTATGCCAATTTAGATTGTAAAATGTGCCATTCCCACTTTCTCTTGTATTTTTAATCTGATAACCAATGTTATTCTCTTGGCACAAAATATGTAGCCCTATCCAAAGAATTGAATAAAAACAATGAATAGATATTTAAACTAAGATCATCTGTGTTCAAAATGCCCCAACTAGAAATTGTTAATGAAAGATTAACAATTGAACAATGAACAATTCTGGCAGTTTATTGACAGATGAGTGCCCACCTTCCCAAATTTAAATGGCATGTGCCAAGCATTCAAACTCCAGACCAACCTTTTGCATAATGCCTTTTTCATAATAGTAACGAAGGGAGCGACTCAACTTGTCATAATTCATAGCTGGACGATTCTTCTGAATGCCCCAAAGTCGTGCCACCTGCAGGGCCAATTGAGAGTGAGATCACATTTACATGCAAAGAAACTGGGACCAAGTCTTAGAGAGACAAACCAAAACTTTCTATTCACATTCGGGCAATTTCTCTTAAAAATCCAAATGACAATTGATAGACAATTCTGTGCACATTACTTCCAGTACATCTATATACTTTCCCCAATATTAGCACTTTTGTCTATGGAGATTCTCAATAATCCAGGTCATGGTTGTCCCAAAGGTGTTTTTTTTTTCAAAAGGCAGATGGATTTTTTTGGTATTTTCTTTGAAAACATTTCACTTCTCATCCAAGAAGTTTCTAGAAGCAAAATGTTTTCAAAATAAATCCAGTTGCTTTTTAGGGGGGAAAAAAACTTTGGGATTAGCAGTTTTTGTAAGTAAACTTCTCCAATATAATGATTTTTTTGGCTATGTACTTTGAACTCATGTATAGGTTTGAGTTGCAACTGAAGTAGCAACTTGAAAAAACATAACACAACTGGCTTCATGTTTGTATATAAGCTTGCGAAGAACATTTGCATTAAGGAGTTAAGTAAACAAATCTACTTTTCAGTTCATAACACCCTCCTCTTTCCAACAACTGCATTTTTGCGAGGCTCCAAAGTTGGTTTGTTCAATTAGAAAGTTAGATATGTGCAACTTTTTCGGAGCCTATGCCCATATGTGTCCGTTGACCTGATATTGCAATCAGAAAATAAAACTGTACTCTTTTTCCATCACAGTATAGTTTGACAATTTTAGGAGGACAGTTCCTGCCATGCTCAATATTCCAAGGTCAGATATGGTTTTAACTAGGTCCTGTAATCCACAATCAGTGAAGTATAATATAAGATGGTTTTCGGTTTTTTTTAAAAAAAAGTAACAAAAAATCTGACCTCTTCTGGTTCAATGAGTTTGAATTCCATTCCTCGACCTGTCCAGGCAATAAAATGGGAATTGTTTGGATCATCCAGCAAAGCTACCAGGAACTGCCAAAGCTGCAGAGACCCACGCCGTTGATAAGGTGGGCCCTCACGATATCCTTCTTGCTTAATATCCCCTATTAAGGGCAACATATACAAGTACAACAAAAGGGAAGAAAGAAACTGATTTTAAAAAAACCCTGCATTTTCTGCAGAAAATTCACAGGGAGGACCAATGCCATATCCTGAAATCAAACTTCTACATTTTGCTTCCCCTACAGGCAAAAAAACAAAGGGAATCTATTGTATCTACCAGCCTTTTGCTCTCCAGGATGACTGAGATGACAGTTCCCAGATTTCCTAACAAATCTGGCCAGTGAATGGTTGGAAATCTGGAAATTACAATCCCAATTAATTTGGGGAGGCTGTTATATTTCAAAGTATTTCTCCTTTATTATCACACCATCTGTGAGGAAACTTAAATGGAATTATTAATAGGCATGTTGATAAAGATATAGAGCAAACTGGCAGCCTGAGGGCTGGATGCGTCATGCACAGGCCATGCCCACCCCAGCTCCATGAATGAGGAAAACGTTGTAAAATGTCACATGACAGCAACATGACGTGGTGAGTTTCGCATCCGTGATATAGAGGCAGTGAGAAGCAAGAGGGAAATATCAGCAAGTGAACCCCCAAATTTTCAAAGATACAAAAACAAATGTAGTGTTAGCCCTGGAATCATTTTAACTTGGAATCGCCACAGCGGTGGATGAGCAAGCTGTGGAAATGGGAAGGGTGGTGGTGGAGACAGTGTGGGGTGTATAACCGTAACATTTTTCCCCTGGGAGGCAAGGATGTTCAGCCTGCACCTGGGGAGGCATGACTGGGAGTCAACTACAGTTGGGACAGTGACCTGATTGGACCATATGACACCCATGTGGATGCAGGGGAAGGAACTTTTGACTTTACTTTGGGTGGAGAAAACCCGAGGGCTTCAGATTCGGGTTTTCCCAGATGTGCCAATATGACATCTCTAATAAAATTCAAGCTTTGAGGAAAATGGAGTTTTGATTTCGTTGGGGGTGTTACTTGGAACCCTGACACATAGATTGTAAAGTTGATATTTACAAACCTAAGTTTTTATGCTTCACAAATAGCATGAAAAAGTGGATTCCATCTTGGATACTCATTCTATGGAATGGGAGAAAATAATCCAAATATCTACCTATAACATAAGACTACATATTCCCTGGGACTAATACATGGATATTTTGTTCAAGTTCAGATTTAAAGGATAATTTCTCTAATTTGGTTGATACCAACCAAATATATAAAGCATGATGTAAGCTGACCTCCAGCCTGTGTAAACTTTGCAAAATTGGGGGTGGGGGGGTGTCTACTATAACTGAAGGAGTAATGCTTAGACCATTGGTTCTCAACATTTTTTTCACCATGGACCCCCTTTAAATATCTTTTGTGGTCACAGACCATGACCACAGACACCCAAGACAAAATTTAAATCCTAACATTTCTTCAAGCCTTCGCAGATCCCCTGCAATGACATTGCTGACCCCTAGGGGTCTGTTAAGCACAGGTTGAGAACCAGTGGCTTAAGGAAATACTACATTTATGAAAGATGTATTCTTAGTTCAAATGTTTAATTGGAAGATTGGGTAGCTTGGCTATTAAGGGAACTAAAGCCAAATGCTATTGTCTCTGACCTTCAAACCTCTCAGGAACAACACAAACATCTTCTGCAAATGGTCGCATTTGCCTCTCATAACCATAGCCTGCAAAAAAAAAAAAAAAGACACCCAAAGAACAACAGGTAACTATCAAGAATCTGATTTGCATTTCTTCTAGATATATGTAAGTCATTGACATTTAGAGATTAACTACCAAAATTCTTCCCAGGACTGATAGGATTGATCACACAATAACTGCTGCTCCTTAGGCTTTCAATTAGCCAGACTTAACCAAGTGAGACTTTCTTATCATTATAAAATCTTCCACTGTTAATGGTGTTAATTCTACTAATTATTCTCCAAGAAGTTAAGATAGCTGTATATTCAGTAGGTGTGCTTTTTTATTTTCATTGTTTAGTTGTGGGTGGGGAGGTGATGCTTTATAGATACTATGGCTGAAACCAGACTGGGGAGAATTGTCTCTTTCCTAAAAGTATGAATTTGCCTCTTATAACACATATCCCAAGTCCATTTTGATATTGTTCATTCTAACTAGCAATAAGTCAAAAAGTTGATAAGTCAGAATCTCTTCAAAATGAATGTCTACCTACAAGTCAGCATTGGCCCTGAATACACTTGAATATAATTGATGCAACCCTCTTGTGTGAATATTTACACCTTCTTAGATAAAGTCTGAAGGAAACCCAATGCTAAGAATAATGTGGTTCATGTATTCTTGTAACTGATTGTTTAGGTGCTTGTTTTGCATCCTAGGACTGAGTCTTAGAATCAGATGCAAATTCAAGCCCTTTTATGAACCCTTCAGGGTGGAACTCTTTTAGACTGACTTGCCTCTGCTGTACCTTCTACTTGTTTGTTGTGGGATAAAAGGAAGGCTTAAGCCTATAAAATCGCTTCTTCCTGCACTCTACAGATTTTTCTATGCAAATAATCAAAGCAGTATCTGCTAAGAATCTTACAAGAATCTTACAAGTTCAGAGCATTTTTGCTGTAAAAAATACTGGACTTTTTTCTAGAAAATAATACAAGCTGGAACTTGTGCCCATTGTCCAGTCAGGCATCCAAATCTATTCCCAGAGTAGATCCACAGCAAATTATAATTGGTCACATGGTCAGTCAGATGTTTATACTGGATTTGGCATTTTATCCACTTATCAGATCCTTCCTTAGGACCTGGAATAGGCTGGTGCTGTTGTTGATTATTATTATCACCACCTTAGAGAGAAAATTGTATCAAATTTACCAGGAACCCCAAGATTATTTTTCTCACCTAATATGCCTTCAGAACTGGAACAACTTGGTAATCCTTCTGCATTCATATACATTGAATGGCAACTTGCCACATCTGTAACTCAAACAAAAAAAGTAGCATGGAATAAATATGATTTGCTGGCCTTGTTTCAGATGTATAGCTATTGAAGGTGCCAATGCCATTATTGGATACCATTTTTGGGAAACAAATGGGACATGAATTAAACCCAAAATGAATTAATTTGGGGGATGTTCTTGTTGGAACTCACTTCCATCAACATTTTTATACTCATTAAAATATTTAAGACCAATTTTACTATGTTTTTCCTTCAGGAGACACTTTTTTTTTTTGCTCTAGCCTTTTATTTTGCAGAATTTGTTTGACATTTGTCTGATTTGAATGAATGAATATTATTAGTTTAAGTGGAGAGGAGTTTTTTAAGGAAAAAGTGGAATATAAAAATGGATTAAAATAAATTACAGTGTATGAGAGAAATACGCCATGGCTTTCTTATAAGGTCTGGAGATCTTCTGATCTTTCAATTGCCGCTGAACCATTGCTCTCAGAAACTCCACCTAAACTAGCCTGCTATAAGGGATGCTGGGAATTGTAGTTTATCAACATCTGGAGGGCCTTGGGTTATCCATACTTACAAAAACACCTTTCAATAACCAAATCCATGATTCACTGGGCACTTTTATTTTCCACCTAACAGTTTTATCTACCCATTTACACAAAGCAGAAAAAAATGAAAGCAAGTAAACACTTATTAATAATAAATAAATAAATAAATAAATAAATAAATAAATAAATAATAAACCATTATTATTAATGGGTTAAATCCTTTTTAAAAAAAATATACTGTTCAAAAAAATAAAGGGAATACAAGCAGAAGACATCTGAGATCTGAATGAATGAAATAGCCTTATTAAATACTTTGTTCTTTACATACAGTAGTTTATACACTGCTCAAACAACTAAAGGGAACACAAAACTACTGTATGTAACAAACGAAGTATTTAATAAGGCTATTTCATTCATTCAGATCTCGGATGTCTTCTGCTTGTGTTCCCTTTATTTTTTTAGCAGTGTATTTTATTAGTTTTAAAAGTAAAACAATGGACATTGCTCAAAATAATGGGTTAAATCCTGCAGAGACAGCTCTCACAGATAATGCAATCTTATTCTTTTCCTAATCGCTGACACTCTAAGAAGTTTATAGCAAGAGAAAAAGCAAGTGAGGAAAGGCATTAATGGCAGTCCCTGGGGAGATGTGGAGTTGTAAAAAAGGTTAGGAAGGTTGTGCATTTCTCCTGGATAGCCAAAGGCTTTCCTACTTCAAACGCCAGTTGGATGCTTCCCTCCCAGGTTTGCAGGTGTCATTTTCTGTACATACTCCCACTTTCTCTGGGCAGTGAGCCAAGCTTTGGCTTGTGTTACCAGCCTGCCGGCTGATTTCAGTTGCACCACTAGGAGAGCACAAGCAGTGAAACCCAACACTCCTTATCCGGAACCCAGTTCCTGTGCATCCATTTTGTGAATGAAATTCCTTTCCATTCCAGCCAGCCACAGAGACAGGCTTTGGATCCAAACCAGCAAGAAGGTAGAGACTCAAGGTTATGCAATGCCTTGCCAGCCCTGGGGGACAGAATAGTTTTTCCTCTTTCTCTCCAAACATTTAAAGGTCAGGGAATCCATTAAAATCTCTCTTATATAGGCAAGGGTGGTAGTAAAAGAAAAGAAAAAGGAACATGCTTGGAGTTTAATGGGTAAAGGGGGAAAAAAGTAACTTAAAAACATTTTAACATACAGAATTTCTCATGAGCTGGAGAAGTGTTGGCACTTTTTCCCCCTGCCAAGCCACAGGCAAGCTGGGTTGGACAATTGCCCATGAATCAAGCTCAACTCCATACAGTTTTCTCGTCCACCTTATGGAAGAGATTTCCCATTGTAATGTTTTGTTTGTTTGTTTGAACTGGTCAGTTATGCTACACACCTGGTGGTCGCCCAACCAACGGCCTGGGGCCATTGATCTCGCTCTTGTGATCTGGCGAGATCCGGCCATGAATGGCGTGAATGAGTTTTTAATGTTTTTAATTTTTAAATGTTTTTAATAGTGATTTTTTAAAAATGTATTGTGAGCCGCCCTGAGTCTTTGGAGAGGCGTGACATATAAATTGAATTAATTAAATTAAATTAACTATAACCCAATTGAACCCCACTGAGGTTTCAAGATCAGCCAATAGAATTAAGGCCCGTCTAAACTTAGTGGTTTACCCTCTGTACCACAATGGCAAGGGAACATAACACCAGAAACAAACATCCCTCTGCATGATTTTTGTTGTTTTATTTATGTATAAAACTTTTATAACAAAATCAAGTGTTTGATTTTGGGGGGCTTTTTATCAGGTCCGCCTGATTCGCCAATTGCAGCCCTTTCTGGATTGGGACTCCTTACGCACAGTCACTCAGGCGCTCATCATTTCCCGCCTGGACTACTGCAATGCTCTCTACATGGGGCTCCCCTTGAGGAGCACCCGGAGGCTCCAACTGTGCAGAATGCGGCTGCGCAGGGGATTATGGGAGCAAGAGGGCGCTCCCATGTGATGCCTCTCCTGCGCGAGCTGCATTGGCTTCCAGTGGTCTTCCGGGTGCGCTTCAAGGTGTTGGTCACCAACTTTAAAGCACTCCATGGCATCGGACCTGGGTATTTGCGAGACCACCTTCTGCCGCCAATAGCCTCCCACCGACCAGTACGCTCCCACAGAGAGGGACTCCTCAGGGTGCCATTAGCTAGGCAATGTCGGCTGGCGACCCCCAGGGGGAGGGCCTTCTCTGTGGCAGCACCTGCCCTCCTCTGGAAGATTTGCCCCTGGAGATATGAAGGATACCAGATCTCCGGGCCTTTCGCCGTGCCCTAAAAACTTTTCTTTCCATCAAGCAGGGCTGGCGTGAACCCCTCCCCCCCTTTTTAGCTCTTTTTAGCTTTTTTAGCTCTTTTTAGCTTTTTTAGTGTAAATTGGGTTTTAATTGGATTGTTTTAAATTGTGGGCCAAAGCTGTATAATTCTTTTAATTGATTTTAATTTTTGTATTGGTATGTTTTTATCCTTGGCTGTGCACCGCCCTGAGTCCAATAGGAGAAGAGTGGTATATAAATTGAATAAATAAATAAATAAATAAAAGTGTGTATGAAAGAGAATCTGAACATAATGTAAAATATATTGGGAATACACAAAAATAGTAATACTGTATGGAAGAAAAAGGTACCTTCCAGATCACTTCCCAGATACACTGTCCTCATCCCCTACCAGAATATGGGGATGGTGAGAATTGTAGACCACCGCCTTTGGCATGCCTGAGGTTGGTGGAAACTGATTTAAATGCACAATCCCAGAGTTTCTGGCTGGGTGTATCATTGGGAAATACAGTTACATACAGATATAAATCTTGTTCTATGTGCTCAGTTTTGGTATGTCCATAAGTGAAATCAACAAATGGCATCTTTCAATAGCAGCAAGGATCCAAGACTTTGGCAGGACAAGTACTGAGGCCTCCCCACTTCTTTTTCACTTTTTTGGGGGGTGGGGGATAGTATTACAAGTAATGCTAAATGCTTTGATTGTTGATCAGCATAGCTGGACCAAGCAAATTTCAGATTGTTTCTGTAGCAGGAAAAAGATAAACCTGGTCCAAAGAACTAACCCTAGTCCTAAACGCATGCAGACGCATATATGCACACTACATGCCCACTTTCTTGCACTCTACCTGTGTCAAAAGCATAGTCCATCCGCTCCTGTTTTATCACCACGCCAGTTGAATACTGGGAACTGCCTACATCTCCCAGTGTGTTCACTTGCTCATACATGGGGTCATGGAATTCCTGCTTGAAGCCCTGCGGGGGATACGGCAGACATGGGGCAGACCATGGACGTTGATAAATGGAAGAGCTGTCTGATATCAAGGCTTGAGAGGCAGAGAAGGACTGGCTGGTCTCAGCATGCAGCTGGTACAAGGAACTAGAAGGAATGCAGAAGAAGCCATACAGTTGTACAGGCAGACAAATAAAGAACAGCATTTAATCACCTGATCATCCCTTACAGTACACGATGGGGACCCAACATTCCTTTGAAAAGAGTCCAAGATCAGGAAATGGAACACTTATGCTCAACAAAGTTTACCAAAGCAAAGTGCTCTTCGGGTGTTTGAGCCTAACAATTCCCATCATCCCCTTTCAACATGCCACTTGAGCTGATGGGATCCTGTTGAACTATTAACCACAGTATCTTATTTAGTACCACCCACTGGACATGTTTAATTGGGTAAAGAGACAGCATGTTATGTAAATTGCTAAATTCAATTGAGATGGTTAGGTTCTTAGTTCTGTTTGGGCTAAACTAACTTCTCCCCCATCAGCTGTGTCATCTGAATAATGTTAGTTCTTTTGTCCAGTAGCCGCTATGGAGGAAAATTCCTAGAGGTGGGGGTTATCAAAATAGGGTTGCTGCAGGAATACCGTGTCTCTAGTTTGCTTCACTGTCGCCATCTATGATATTTGAAGCAAAGATGGAACCAGGATAGGAAGAGTGGAAAATGTCTCCATCTGTGATAGAACCAGCTCCTCACATGGATCACTGTGTATTTCATAAAGTTAAAAAATGGCAAAGAATGATGGTCTCCAAACCATATAGTAGCTTGAATTCCTATTTTACCGACCCACGGGAATGAGTATTTACAAAGTGTGTTGACTGATTCAACCAACCCTGTTGTGCCCAACAAGCACCAAATAATCAAAAAAGCCTAACCCAGGCACCAGTTGAACATAATGCTGATTAATGAAAAGGACTAGGGATAGCAGCGTTCCAATATTTCAGCGGGTTGCCACAAAGAAGAGGGAGTCAATCTATTTTCCAAAGCATCTGAAAGCAGGACGAGAAGCAATGGATGGAAATTAATCAAGGAAAGAAGCAACCTAGAATTAAGGAGAAATTTCCTGACAGTTAGAACAACTTGCCTCCAGAAGTTGTGAATGCTCCAACACTGGAAGTTTTTAAGAAGATATTGGATATCCATTTGTCTGAAATGGTATAGGGTTTCCTGCCTGAGCAGAGGGTTGGACTAGAATACCCCCAAGGTCCCTTCCAACCATGTTATTCTATTCTATTCTGCTTGAAAGATAATTTTTGAGAGAGCAACAGAGTTCTTGTAATGTATTAAGCTGCCCTAAACCTTTCAGATAGATTGAGGATATTAGAAATTTTATCCACCCAGTTCATTGGCTTACCTGTGTTCCATACAGTATGCCTGGCCAGGCGCTGTCTGGAGTGGGCCGTGGTGGCTCACATTGTTTGAATCTTGCCTAGAGAAAAGTGCAAGCATCAGGTGCAGCAAGAGATATCCCTCTCCCTCCTGCTGGTATTTCCCATTTTCCCCAGCAAAACCTTGATGTGTCATAATAGATAAGCTCTGAAGAGGCTATTTATTCAGAACTCGACTCAGGCTTGATTTTTATTTTGCAGTCAGACAAATGCATGGATGACCTATATTTTTCAGAGGATACAGGGCATTCTTTCTAGTCTCCTACTTTTCTTTCTTTCCTTGTCACACATACTAAATTAGACTGAGGACTCCACCTGATTCTGAAGCCACAGGCTGCCATGCTGATGATTTTATAGCAGAACTGCACCAGTGTGGCTACTGAAAGCTTTGGATGTGGGCATAACCTCAGGGGAAGGAATCATATTCATTCTATGAAATGTAAATTAAACCAAAATTACCTTTTGATATCTTCTGATCTGGCCCATTTTTAGAAATAGGCTTCTAATATGCAACTCATCAAAAGAACAAATTCTTGGGTGCTCCTGCTTTAAAGGAGGTGAAACCGAAAAGAGAGCAGAGGAAATTGGATGGCACCACTTAAATGTGATGCGGACTTCAGGAGGGGGGAAATCTGAGGGAGAGAACTGAAAAGAGCTCTATAGATAAGAACATAACAAGGAACAGGGCAGTGGAAAGATTCAGCCAGTTCGCACCACTTCGGGAGGACCGGTTGTTAACTTTCTGAGCAGTTTGGCAAACTGGTTGTTAGAACAAATAATTAGGGCAGAGAACCGGTTGTTAAATTACTTGAATCCCACCACTGGAACAGGGGTAGGAAAACAAGTGAGAGGGGCCTAGGAGAGCTTGATGGGTAAAAGGGCTAGGAGATGGCATTCGAAATCAAGACCCTGCATGTGGAAGTGGAGAGTGTAGGAAAATGAGGGAAGAGGAGATACTGAAATGTGGCAAACAAAGGCTGGAAAACAGAAAGTTGCAAAAAGCAGCGCAAGGAGTGTCAGGGCCATTAAGGGGAATTTATGAATGGTGAGGCAGAAAGATTTTTTTATGCGTGGCATTTTTTTACAATGCCACGCAGAAAGTAATATAGCATGACAGATTGTTCCCTGGTTCATGGGAAATGGAGGAATCTACATTAAAACTGCATACCTGGCCTAAAGGGCAGATATTCTTCGTCAATGGAACAACGAATCAACAAGGATTTTAAGATTGGAGAGATAATGTGAGAGACTGAAGCAATCATCTCCACCCACCAGCATCTTAACATAAACATAAGGGATCATCCGCAGTAGTATTTCAAAGAGGAAACACCTGATTGGACAGGAACACCAGCATCTGGGGCTGTTTTTCAAATGTTATTTATTTATTTTAGGTACCTACACTATCATACACTATCATACAGAACCCTGTGTGATGCTGCCTGGTACGTAATAAGGAGTATGTCCTTTGAAGATTCATCTCCCACATCTGCTCCTTTTGCATTCCTACACAGATGATTTCTCCAAATAAATGTTTAACCAAATTAAATAAATACATAACAGCTGTATTTTAAGCTAGGCTTGACATCTTGGTCATATTTTTTTTTAGGTTTCTGTCAGTCTATTTTGGTGGCTTATTGTGCTTTCCAATCCAGTTGATAATTTGTGATTCAACATGGCAAACAAATTCAGAAAATGGATTAATTTAGGAAACTAAATTAAATAGGTGAAGCATATTGGATGAAAACAACCAGAATATGCCAGCCAACGCACTCAGCTGCCCCACCCACAGCTAAATTCAGAGGTGGAAAAAAGGGAGTTGTAAGGATGAGACGTGCTCATTTCTGCCTATGGGTTCTCATATATACTCTCTGAATCTGGAAAGGTCCAAAGTTTTGATCCAGCTGGATCAAAAAGAGAGACCCAACCAAGAAAGAAGGCCTTGCAGTAGATAAACCGAAGTGTGAATCCTGGAGATGCGGAGAATCTATAACAGTGGACAACAGAACAGTTGGTGTTGAGGATTCTTAGACCACAATTAATCAGGGTCCCCCCATTCTTCCAGCCCAATGTTATCATATGTTAACCCCTCTGGTTTTCTTGTTGAATGAAGGCAACTAGCATTCAACATTATTTACATATTCAATAAGGAGCTACTTCTGATTATCTTCATAGAATCATAACATTGGAATGCGACTTGGAGTTCATCTAGCCATCTCTTTTGCTCAGTGCAACATCACTCCAGATGGACATTTGACCTCCGCTTCAATACTTCCAAGCAGAAGAATGCTTATCACCTCCCTTAGACAGCTTTGTTTTCTCTACTGACTAGCTCATGCTTCTTTCAACAGTATGTTAAGATCCCCAATTCCCATCCCCTGCACCCCTTCTGGAAGCAGAAAAATTTGCTCTATTATTTAAAATTCTTAGGGTAAAATGAATCATTATCATATGTCTTTTTCAATCATCACTCCAAATTAAACTTATTGAATAATTTCAGCAGTAACTTCCCATCTGCAAAGGTTTTGTATGTGCTTTTTAAAAAGGTAGTGTTCTGAATTGAGCCTAATACTGAAAAGGCAGCCGGCCCAGTTTAGAATAAGAATGCAAATTAAAACTGTGCAGCCTATGAAAATGATGAAGGGTTTCACACCTTGCATAAACTCCAAGCACCTCTTGGCTATACATCATTACATATTGATTATTTTCAAGATTTCATGCAATCCAGGAAAAAAAAAAGAATTTAAGAATCACAAATCTCCTGATTCCTTACAATCAGTGGCATTTTTTTCCCAGGTTCATACAGATGTTTGAGAAAATTCAGGATGCTTTAATTATTAGTCAAGAAGTGTTGTGCTTTTGTGAGGCCCAAAACACTTCACTTGGTTTTAAAACATGCAGAGTCTTCATGCATTCTACTCTAATCAACCTGCAAACAAAAGAATAAAAAGACCGTGTATTGTTGAGCCAAGAACTGATAGCAAATTCTACTTACAACATGTCCAAGAGCCCTTCATTAATTTTTACAGCAGAAGCTTGATCATCTAACTTCATTTAGTCCCTTTGACACTTCCTTTGTTTCATCCCCCAAGCACAATTTTAATAGTCTTGTTTTACTTTTCTGAATTGTCAAACATCCAATTTGTTACATTTACACCACTGATCTATGAAATTCAGTTCTCCTCCATCCCTTTTTAATAACTGCATTTATATGATCAGACTCAACTTGATGGTTAATGAATAAATTCCTACATCTGGATGATACTGATACTCACTAGTGGGAGGGTGGAACAGACTTGGTATTGACTATTTATCAACCAATCAGCACTACCAACATATTAAGTTGCCAACCAATATGGACACCAGGTTTTCTTAGCTTCAAAATATGCAGGATAGTGGTGAGTTATTGGACAATACAGTGTTACGAGGCTTGGCTGTAGTTAACTTCTGCATGTCTTGGCCTTTTTCTCAAACTTGCCAGAACCAGCAAGATCTGAAGGGAACCTCCACTTAGCATTCTTGGCAATTCCTAACAGAAGACTGCAGGAACACAAAGTGATCAGCATTTGTTCCGTAGCAGCATTACCTGGCATATAAGCATTGCTCCCTGGGTTGGTAATGAAAAGACTGTGTGTGTCTGCAGGAACTGGAAGCATCCACACATGGGCTTTGTGGTTCCTTTTTTATCTTAGCTGGAGGACTGTGAAGGGCCACTGGGTGGGAAAAAAAGAAGAGTAAGGACATCAGGATACTCATCAGCCTGAGTTTGCATCAACTAAGCATAACAAGGGGGCAAGGACTTCCCTCCCCTCGCAACCCTAAACAAGAAATTGAGAACTAGATGTTCCCTCTGATTTGAAGGGGTGGGGGAGAGGTGCTTTAACCTGCATGGGAATTGTATTTGCAGAGCCTAGCTACAAAGGAATCTGAGATAGGACTTTGTACAAGAGGATATTCTTAGCATTCAGAACTCCCAGGTTTAAACTTGGTTAAGAATACATAAATTGATTATGAAAATGGCCTAAGAGTCTGGTTCCATTCCAGGTAGGCAATAGTCTGCTAACAATAGATAGATAGAAGATAGAATTCTTTATTGGCCAAGTGTGATTGGACACACAAGGAATTTTTCTTTGGTGCCTATGCTTTCAGTGTACATAAAAAGAGAAGATACATTCATCAAGAATCATAAAGTAATCATAAAATTGTCCTATATGAAATAAGGCAGTTTCTGTATTTCATGCAGCTCCATCCCTCTGTTTCAATAGTTATTTAGATTAGATCATCTCAGTTCTATCTGAGAAATTCCTTGGAATGTTGTGTTTGTTCATTAAATTTAGATTTACAACCTGACCTTTCAAAAGGAGCTTCACACAGCTGTTTGTCCTCCAATTTTCGCCCACAGTATTAACCCTTTAAAGGGCAGGACTCAGAATCTTCCAACAAATTTTCATGCTTCTTTCTTCTTATGCTCACTTTGGTTGGATACGTATTGAGTCAGTCATAAAGACATGAGTTTTAGGTTCTCTTCCATGAATTTCTATGATGTTCTAGGAGTTTCTATGAGAAACTATGAGCGGAGTATTCTTTTCTATGAGTCTTAGGTATTTTTGTCATTTACTTCCTATAAAGAACATTTTAATCAAGAACCATCATACAATAGAAACCCAATAGTGCATCAAGCACAAGTTAAATAAAAAGGAGGGGTGGGTTAATTATGGGCTCATGGTCTTCATCTTGATTATTTTTCTTTCTCCCAGTGGTGGGATTCAAATAATTTAACAACCGGTTCTCTGCCCTAATGATTTCTTCCAACAAACAGTTCATCAAACTGCTCACAAAGTTAACAACCAGTTCTCCCAAAGTGGTGCGAACTGGCTGAATCCCACCACTGCTTCCTCCCCACAAATGCCCTTGCCTTACATGTATCTACATCTCCTTAAAATTAGAACATTTCTTTAGTTTAATAAAAACAAATGGCAGAATCTGCCCAGGTCTTGGATTGAGGCAGCTTAAATTTCATAAGATCTGGATGATTTTGTGAGTGTGGTTGGCCTTTCAAACCAGGTTATGTAATGGCATCTAAAGGCCTACAAAAGTGCCATAACTTGTTTAGTTTGTATTTGTTCAGATTTGGATTATATCAAATTATAATTTGATAGTTAAAATTTCTGCTTATTCTCCTGCGTACATGAAACCCTTAGACTGGGTGTCAGCAACCCACGGCTCTGGAGCTGCATGCGGCTCTTTGGGCCCTCTGCTGTGGCTCCCTGTCCCATCACTGGTTGACCCCACCCCTCGCCCCTTTTATTAATTTATTTTTTTTGGATATTTTTGGAAATCCAAGCTGGCTGAGGAACGATCACCAGCCACAGCAGAGGCTTACCTTTGGGCAACTCTCCCCCCTCCTCCTCCTCTTGTGACCCCCTGGCGGGATGTGGCTGAGCTGGGAGTGTGCACATGCATGGGGATACCATCCTCAAGTGAGCGGCAAAGTGCAGGAAAGGCGTGTGCAGGGCAGGCAGCCGCTCACTTAAGGAGGGTCTCCCCACACGTGCACACACTCCTGGCTCAGCCACAGCCAGCCAGGGGGTCACAAGAGGAGGAGGGGGAGGAGGATCATCAGAGAGTGCAGGAGCAAAGCAGCCCTGTACCTGCTTTGGGCCACATTTGTGTGTAAGGCAGCTTTCACTTCCTGCCACTTCAGGCTGGAGTTCGTGCCCTCCGTGCTCAGCCAAAGAGCTGCCAGGGGTGGGAGACGACATGGAAGGCGGTGGCCTGAGCTTCAATGCAGGAGAGAAGCCGCATCCTGTTGTGTCCTGTTAAGATCTTTCTTAAGCGCACACGCCTTTGCTGGGCTTTGGTGTTCAGTTGCGGAGGGTCTCCCCATGCTTGCGCACACTCCCAGCTCAACCACAGCTGGCCAGGGGTCATGAGAGGAGAAGGAGGGGAAAGAGGAAGACCTGAAGTGAAGCCTCTGCCGCTTCTGACGATCATTCCTCAGCCAGCCCAGATTTCCAAAAAGAAGAAATAAAAGGAGTAGCGAAGCGCCCCAAGAAGAGCTTGCTGGCTTGGCCCAGCCGCTGCTTTCAGAGAGAGAGAGAGAGAGAGAGACAGACAGACAGACAGACAGGCACACACACAGAGAGAAGGCGGGGAAGAAGAGAGAGACATACAGAGTGATACACAGAGAGTGGGAGAGAGAGACAGAGAGACACACAGAGTGATACACAGAGGATGTGAGAAAGAGACAGAGAGAGACATATACAGAGTGATACACAGAGTGAGGGGAAGAGAGATACAGAGGGAGAGAGACAGCCAGGGGGAGAGAGGAGAGGGGGGAGAGATAGAGAGGGGGGAGAGATGGGAAGATAGGGAGAGGGACAGAGATGCAGAGAGATACAGAAGTGGGAGGGGCAGAGAGATAGAGGAGGACAGAGGGGGAGATGGGGGAGGACGAGAGAGAGACAGAATGGTTTTGTGCTGAGTAGGTGTGGCTAGGGGGTCATGTGACTGGGTGGGAGTGAGTGACATTGAGTTGGCCACGCCCACCCAGGTTTTGTGACTCCTGGTGTGTTTTTTTTCCTGTGAGAAAATGGGTCCAAATGGTTCTTTGAGTGTTTAAGGTTGCAGACCCCTGCCTTAGACTATATTCATTGAACTGAAACATAATTTACAGGTCGTTAGTCACACCTAACTGCAGTCACATATTCTCAAATCTCGATCCAACCTAATCTGTATATGTAAGAAATCCTTTTAAACAAAATTGGGCATTATGGCATTACTATACCATAGTAATAACAGTATACAGACACAACAGAAGAGAACAGTAACCGAAGCCTAATATGGAATGCAGGCCTAGGGCCACAAAGGGTTTGCAATGAAAATATGGTAGGCTAGAGAGGTAAGGGAGAGTCAGTTTGGTGTAGTGGTTTAGCCATCCGGCTAGGAATCAGGAGGCCATGAGTTCTAGGCCTGCCATGAATCATGAAGCCAGTGTGGGGATCTTGAGCCTGTCACTCTCTCTCAGTCCAAGAAAGGCAAACCACTTCTAAATCTTGCCAAGACAACTGCAGGAACTCATCCAGGCAATTGCCAGAACAAAACACACTACAGTGTATGTGAGAGAAGGAGATGAGGATGAATTAACAAAGTACGGGGAAATCTAAAGGGACAAATTTCACTGAACCTATTCAAGTACTTTACCCTGAAAATTAATAATGCAGAAAAATAGGAATCATTTTTTTAGTCACATCCCATCTTTTCTGATTTTGGGAATAAAAATTCTCTTAAGAGAACTTTGTTGTTTGTGAATGTTGTTCATAATATAATCTTAAATTTCCAAAACTAAAAGGACTAGAAATGCTCACTTCGATTTATAATTGCAAAGGAAGGGCAGGAAGAGGCCCCTGTAGGTAAATATACTCAGATGAATAAAACACTGTACCCCCAACTGTGGTCCAGATTTTTAAAAACACTTAAAATGATTATATTATTAAGTTTGCAAGCAAATAGTATTCAGGATATAAAAACTATATTGCAAGGAAAAATTGGTGGCAGTGAATGGCCTCTAACAAAGTTTTGTTATCTTGCAAAGGGCAGAGTGGAAAAAGGACATTTATTTTGTGTTTCACTCCTACTGAAAATAATAGAAGAAAAATAAATTATGACAATTCCTGGGCCAGTATCGCTTTTGCCTCATGTTTTGGACATGTATAGAAACTTCAGTGCCCAGATTCCATGGTATGCTCCAAAATATTCCCATAATATCCCCTTCCTAGATCCATTAATGGAGCAATGAGAAGCCAGAAATCAGAGGCTGTTTAGCTAAGGAGTATGGCCCCTCATCTACCCTTCCAAGGGGAAGAGAAGTCTTAAGGGCCCTCCCTATGTTCAATAACTGAATGTCAAACATTAACAAGTTATTTGACAGCCTACAAAACTTCCAACTATCACAAATATGTTTGTTCCACAAACAAAATTTTAAAATAAAATATTCAGTAGGAACAAATCAAGAGTAGGAATATCAAAAAGAACAATGTCCAAGAAGCAAATTAAGTAGAAGAAGTGTCATGGGTAGAATTAAAAACATGTGGCCAGGATGTTTTTTTCTTTTTTCAATCCTATCTGATATCCAGAGAAGTAAACTCAGCTCTGGCTTTTTCAGCATGAAGGATCAGATGGTGGCATTTCAGACGTTGGCATCATGTCTGGGTACTTTTCATCTTCTTCCCCATCAAAGCATGACCTTCCCACCTCTCCATCTCCCCCGTTTCAAGACTCACAGTTCTCTGAATGGAAGTCAGGCACAAATTGCTCGTCACTGTCCGGAACCTGTGCTGCAAATTGTAATGGAGGAAGATAAGTAACATTTGGCATCCTGCAAAAGGTTTATTTAAAACACACACATTCACACACAAATGAAAGAAAGAATAACAGAGGAAGAAAAAAAAAACCCTGGCTTTGTATGAGATGGGAACAAATCACCGCCAAGAAACAGGAGGGAGTTTCTCTCTTGGGATTGCAACCGTGTCTGCGTAATCTCTCCCCCAGTAGAATTGCCATTAGCAAATGAGCAGACATAGCTCTTTATTTCAAGAGTGTTTTCCTCTTTTCATAGTGCAATACAGGCCTTTTAACACTTAAGACCTAGTTAAAATGGGCACATCTACTGCACATCATAGCTTAAGAGAGATTCCCTAATTTCCTAGTCCTCATAAATCACACCAAACGATCTGGATCACCATGAAATCCTAAAAAGGGAAGCTCAAGCAAGGATGGCAGATTAAACAATACCAAAGAGATCAAATAAACTACAAGTCGAGGACTACTACCGTTTAAAGTTACAACAGCATTGAAAAATGGGACTTATGACCGTTTTTCACATTTATGACTGTTGTAGCGTTCCCCATGGTCATGTGATGTACATTCAGATGCTTGACAACTGACTCGTATTTATGACGGTTGCAGTGTCCAAGGGTTACGTGATTCCCTTTTGTGACTTTCTGACCAGCAAAATCAATGGGGAAGCCAGATTCACTTAACAGCCATGTTACTTAACAACCGCTGTGATTCACTCGACAAATGTGGCAAGAAAAGTTGGGGCAAAACTCGCTTAACAAATTTCTCGCTTAGCAATATAAATTTTGGGCTTCATTGTGGTCATAAATTGAGGACTACCTGTATAGGTTTTATTTTTCTTATCCATCCAAAGGACCATACAACCAGCTGTGAAGTGGTTTAATTATGTTTTATTGGAAAAGACACAAAAGTGACATTCAGTATAACTATATAAATCAGTTTATAACACCCAGTAATGTGTTACACATCATGCCAATCAAACTCATACTGACCATCTTATAATTTAGCATGATCTGTGAAACCAGCCAATTTGTATACCCAGAATATTTATCATCATTATAACTCTCTTCTGGATACTTTTTCAGATATGCCATATTTCAGATCAGCAACAAAACAATTATCTGCATGGAATGTGTTGAAACTAAACTTAATGTTGATTGCACAGACGTTTGTTAGAAAGGCAATCCATCAAGGAAAATTATAAAGTAATCCAATGTATTTATATTTTAAAGAAAATTCTACTGAATTATTTAAATATGCCAGAATGGCAATAATTGCAAATATAAGTAGCTCAGACAGAATTATTAGTTTCCTAGTGTTCTCATCACTTATGTTATCTTGCCCAAGAATAAAATGTCTGCAAGGGGGGGGGAAACTGGCCAAGAAAATGCAAAGAACCCAATTAAATACCATAGAGTTGCATTGTTTATTAAATCAATCATATTGTACCAAGACATAAAAACCAATTATCTTGAGGCAAAAAAATGAATTTCATTCCTATACTAACATTTTTCCTCTGCTTGAAAGAAAAATGCAATTCCCTTTTCTTATCAGGGCATTTGTGATTTATAACTTTTTGTTCGGAATTTTTGGACAAGGATCAACGGCAGCTGTTGACTTGCCATACTAACCATCTTCCAATTTAGGTCAGCATAGCCCAGTTAACCCCACTGCATTTTTTGGGTAAAATTGATAAGTTAGCAAGACCTCACACATTTCCACCGGATATCAGTCCCCTTCCTGTAGATCTAGGAAAAAAACTCTCAAGGACCTTGTCTTAATACTTTTTTATAGTATATGTATGGTTGCCTGCAAAAATTTATACACACTTCATTAATTTACATGTGCCAATAAATCTATAAGTGAACAGAACCTGACACAGCCTCTATATAAAGTTAAGCACTGCATCTTTCTGAAAATTTGGATGCATGCTTATTTTTTATGTGCAGTTGTTTGCATATTCAGAATAAATGAAGAATGAATATAGATGGGTGCAGAAATTTGGGCATCCTTCCAGTCATTACATATTATATGTCTTTTGGTCGAAATAATGTTTTCCAAACATTTTCTTTAATCAGCTACAAATCTTTTTATTTTTGCTTCTCATAATTTTTCCCATTTTTCATTGCAGAACTCTTCTGATTCAGAAATCTAAAGTCTCCTGCATGTCTGGGATCTCTGTATAGATCTTCAATAATATTCAACTTTGACGATCATTCTAAAACCATTATTTTTTTCCCATAAGTATTTTATAGTTGATGGAGGTATATTTCAGATTATTGTGTTGCTGGAAAACACTGTTGTTCAAACTTGTGGATTTTTTGGTGTGTTTCTTCATTCATTATGCATCTTTAGTTTCTATGATATATTGACATTTAGTTGAATCCACTCTCCCATCTCTATAAGATTCCTGTGCCACTGGGTTGCCACCCAATCCCAAAGCAACTCCAACATTTAGTAATTGGTAGATATTCTTTATTTTACAGAGTTCACCCTTTTCTCTCCTATTATATCTTGCAGGGTTATAACCAAACGATTCACTTTCTGTTACATAAATCTAAAATACTTCATTCCAAACTCCAAATTTCAGATTCATTAAGGTTTTTATTTTTGTATATGTTGGCATACTACTAGGGGCATATATGTAGGAAGTTAGCACCCACCCCTCTCCTAGAAAAATGAAATACTAAAATATTAGGAAAATATTTTAGGAAATATTAAAAGGGCAGAATATTTCCCCTTGTCAATGGGCCATTAAGGTCTGGGCCAGTCTATTCTAAATAACAAAGATCTAGCTCCTTCTAGCAGAGTCACAATAGGAATTGCCCAAAGCCCCTTCATTACATCAGCCAGCAAGGCTCAACCAAGCCTGGGAGATACACAGCCTACAGAGTTGCCCTTGCATGGCCACATGGGAGTCTGACAACCAATCAGAATACAAGCTCAAATTCAAAGCCTAACAGAGGGCATAAAACCCAGGGACTCTCAGCATCTCTTCCCTTTTTTCGCCCCAGAGATCTCCAAGACATGTGATCCTGTTCATCAGTAAACCTTCTTTCCAAGCAACTTCCATGAATCCAGTGTCTTTTCCCCCACTTGGAACTGAACCCAGGTGGACATTTATTCCAACAGGATAATCTGAAATCTTCTTTTTACAAGTAAATGGAGAGGTGCATGTGTGTGCCTTCTGGAGAAAGCTCTGACACTAGGAAAGGTGGAAGAAAACAGATGAGGACAACCAAAAGCGAGATGGATAGACTCAGTTACAATGGTGATGGTTATATTATTGGAAAACCCGAAAAATTAAGTGAGGGGCAGATTATCATAGAGAAAATCTATATTTATGGTTTCTGAAATATTAAAATCAATTCATCAACTCAATGATAATTAAATATTGCTATTTATTATTTCACTATTTGTATAGTTCCATCACTTCCCAAAGCTCCCCAGCATCACCACATATGTCTCCCTGACAGTATAAAACATTTGGAAATAACACAGATCTGCAACTCAGTTTCCAGAGTTTACCTCACTGCATCAATCTTGTCTGTTATTTGTTCATACAAGAGATGTATGTATACAAGAGATGACTTTAATAGTGACGCTTAGTCTTTTGATGTGACAAAATATATACAATATATTTGACTATGTATGATTAATTAGTAATATATTGGGTAGCTATACCCTCCAGAACATTTTTGAATTCCAGGAAGAAATTTTCTGCAAGAAAAGAAAGCTCAGAGAGCACCAAGGATTCCACAGAATTAAGTGAGCATGGTATGTCACAAAATGCCTTCCACTGTCAGCATGGCTGGGCACATGGGGTCTTAATGGGGCCCATGTGGGACCCAAAAGCATATTTGCAAATCACGATAAAGCTAAAACCTGATGCTCTGTTATAATTTAACCCATAATAGATGTTGGGTAAATCTGTACATTACTTTGAAACAATATGTTTTTTAAAAAAAGAAAAAAAAAGAATAGCCACTCGCTTAAGTTTTGCTTGCCCTTTAAATCCTCAATAGTCTCTGTCTGGCTGTCTCCTGTCTCCCTCCTCCAGTCATTACACCCTCAGACTGTCTACTCTTTATTTCCTGCCTGCATAATATAAATAGAACCCTCAAATTTTCCAAGATGTTGGCACTTGCTAATGTCTTCCACATGGCACTAAGCTAAAAGTGATACACTTGCCCATTCCAACCTGGCTCTGAATTTAGTGAAGAAAAAATTGTTTCCTAGAAACTAAAGCAGCAGAAAGTATAAAAGCCATAGCAGATGTGCCACAGGAGATCCCGAATTGTGTCCATTAAGTAAGCCTTCCCAAAACAGCCATTTTGTTCCATTTCTATCTTGCCGTTGTTCCATTAACATCAGGGAATGTTTCCCTTCAGATTTTATTCAACATCACTGCATCATCTTTTTTCCTCATGTCCACCCCTCGCAGGAATGGGGAATGGTTAAATTGAACTCTACAGCTCATTCATAGTAGGTTGCCGGTAAGTAGCTATTAAACTGAGGAAACATTAGAGGAGAAAGGCCAAGCACTTCTTACTGTAACATCTCAGAAATCTCTCCTACCTGTCTATTTGTTGTCATTAGTGCTTATCTTGATTTTTAGAGTCAAGATATGGCTGCCCCATTTTTAACTAAATGGGTGCGGGGGAGTGCTGGACTGAAACGGGAAAATAAGGTTCAAATCATGCCATCCTTGAGTTCATTAGCTGATCTTGGGTAAGATTTAAGCAACCAGAGACAGATGTTCTCAGCTACAATTCCCTTGGAAGTACAGCCAATAGTGATGGATGCCGGGAGTATTCTAGTAGTTAGCAACATCTGGAGTGCCACAGTTACTTCCTACTGAAAATAGCTGTGATTTTGTAACTGTTCCTCAAGGCTCACAGAACAAGGGGAGAGGACTGAAATGAATAAATTAACACAGGAAGTTTATTTCCAATTTAACATTATGTGCAAACCTATGATAGCTCCTGTGACTCAACTAACTATGGTTTAAAACTAATGCCTCAGTTAAGGAAAACTATGATGGCTTGGAGAATATGAATGAGATAAGTGTTCTAAATAAGTAAAATGGAGGAAAAAATAGAACTACTGCCCAAGTCTGAGTAAGGAAGCACAATTCTAGATCTAGCCCATATTATTAGGTTAATTATAACACCACTGTCTTTTGGAAACTTTCAAATTTGCTAGCATTTTTCATCTATTTGAAAGTTAAACAAATGGGAGGGGGAGGGACCAAAAAGGAGGGGGAAAAACTGAACAACAGTGAAATCAGTCTGTTACAGCCTTTAATGAAACAAAGGAGGTGGTAATAGACATTCTAATTAGGTTTTAACAGGTGCTGGAAATGGTTCAGGTTATACAAAAGACTGCCCACTAAACTGCTTAAGATGAAGCAGAAAATTATAATCTCTCTTTTGAAATTTGCAACCAATTGTTGCTCAGATGTGGCCTCTCAGCAAAAGATTCTTTAGTAACACTTTGAAATGAAACAACATTATTCTTAATAGAATAGAATAGAATTCTTTATTGGCCAAGTGTGATTGGACACACAAAGAATTTGTCTTGGTGCATATACAATCTCAGAGTACATAAAAGAAAAGATACATTCATCAAGAATCGTAAGGTACAACACTTAATGATAGTCATAGGGAAACAGTGAATATAAATCTTAAGGATACCAGCAACAAGGTTACAGTCATGGGAGGAGATGGGTGATAGGAACGATGAGAAGATCAATATTAATAAAGGAAAGGAGAAAATATAGTTTACTAAATCAAAACTTTTACTCAAGAAAATGCAATCTTTTTCTGTGCAGAATCTACTTTTGGAAGAAGTCCTGAGCAGGAAAAAAAAATAGTGGACAAGGTCTGCACTAGATACCAAAGTCAAGAGCAGAGACACAAAGATATTCGTAATAGCATATTTATGTGATTGCTTACCAATCCTACACAAACTTCTAATTCAGGTCTTTCCATGGTATTGTTTTTCATCATAGCAGTTTCAAATGTCAGCCTTTTCCCCAGACAGTGTGGCTCAGGGCTGAGCTACAACAGACTGTTTGTTTTGGAGTTGGCATGGTGTACTCATAGTAGAGGTAGTATGGGTAGTCCTGGACTTACAACCAGTCAACGTTATGATCGAACTTCCCAAAGCTATTTACGACCCAGTTTTGAAGTTGCCATAGCCACCCTAGACCCCCACGATCACGTTTTGGGTGCTTGGTAATCAGTCTGCATTTGTAGATATTCTAGATAGTCTACATTCTACATATTGTAGATATTCTACATTCACATGATTGTAATGTATCGTATTTTTTGCAAGAAATCAATGTTTGCTTCTGGTTTCTGAAAAAAGATGCCAAGTGGATGTAATGGGCATTGTTTTATGTTTAATAACCATTGTGCTTGCTTAACAACCACCCTGTTTATTTTATGATCAACCCTCCCCCACAAAAAAAAGATCATAAAATGACCAATGCAACGTATTAATTCCAGACTCAATTATGGTTGTATGCCCAAGACTACTGGGCCACTAACCCTAAAAATTCTGACTTGTGGCAGTAAGTGAATGTAACTAAAGCTCTTATTTTGTGGAAGAAATATCTCTAGCTGAGATTGAAAAATATATTTATGCTTTGTTGCAAAAGGCTAGGGGGAAACATTCCAACATAAGTTAAATAAAAACTCATTGGATCTTCCTTGAAAAAAAATCTTCTTTTAGCAGATATTTTATAGATTTACACATAGGCCGTAAAATGGTTTGTTTGAGTTTAGTGCATTATATAAACCGATTTTCCTTGTAAACCATGTATACCTTGAAACCATCATATATGCCTTATATGTTGTTTGAAAGCAGCCAAATGCACTGTATTCAATTAACATGGATAAATAAATCATGACTTAGTACCCATTGATTGGTAACCAGTCAGGACTTCTACTCCAGAATTCCCCAGCCACTCCTACAAAAAGCCTGAGAAAGCAGAGGAATCACTAACAATGATTTTATAAATTGAATCTTTTCCCAATTAAGTTTCATCATCCACCTCATTAAATATCTAATTTCTCTCCAGCTTACATTAATTGGTTTTGAATCTTACTTACAATTAACAAAGCTGACTTAAAACAATGGTTGCATTCACATATTATTCTAAATTGTAATATAATTTATTTGGCTTGGATTTAGCATGCTGTGAGTGCATCCATTATTATTTATTAATTAAACCATGCTTAAACAACCCATGCTTTTAGAGTAATGTATGATTTCAGCCAATGTTTCAGTACATTATTGCTGCACATATTCTCATAATACTGTCATAATTTCTATGGAATATGATCCATTAAATTTCATTTTCTATATCAAAGAACAATACTGAAATAAAATGTGGTCAGCCTGGTGAATGACATATCGTATTTATTATGTATTCTACTGAATGATTTATTGTTAAATCGTTTACTAACCTCAATGAGACTCTGGATTGGAGCCAATTAAAACTGCAATGCTGAAACACATTTACTAGACAGCAGAATATAATGTTAAGTACTGAAGAAGTGGCAGAACAAGTTTTAAAATGATCTCAAAATTAAGCCCTTTCTGATCCAGGGACAAAATTACCATTGTATTACAGTGAATCCCAGACAGCCTGTCTTCTTTTGCATTATATTCTGGCAGAAAGGGGAATTATTTTTATTTATATAGCACTATTCATGCACATATCACTTGACCCGCTGTAGGGAAATCTGTACCTCCCAAAATGTTGAACTCCCATCACCCTAGATCATTAATCACTTGGCTGGGGCTGATAGGAAGCATACTTTAAAAAGGCAAAATATTAAGGAAATCTACAATAAAGTAGAGAATTAAGAAAAGAAGCCATAGTCTTCACAGAAAAGCTGGATTTTCTAAGGAAAGGAAGCAATGTTTAACTCTTTCCTTCTTGCCAATAGTTCTTTCATTCATAGCTGTTTTTACTCCCATTGGTCCCCAAGATGATTTTTGCAAGATAAATGGGTAAGAAACACCAGCAGGATGAAAGCACAGCTGGGGTAGGGGGGTAGAAAAAAAGAAAAACTGCATAGATTAAATATCCCCTTCTTTCTTCAATTATTTTCCAGTGCACAGTTATCCTCTTCCTGCTAATGCCATCATGCAAGGGATAAAAAGCTGTCAAGACCTTTTCACACAAAGTGTAATGCATAGCTTGTTAAACAAATGCATTTTTTTCAGAGATAAGATGAACACAGCTGCATAAACTATTGGTAAAACATTTGAGAAATCCACATTTATGTTTGAGGCACAGGGATTAGACTAATCATCCCCATGGGATGATATCTGCCAGTTTGGTCTAGTGATTAAGGCACCAAGCTAGAAAATGGAAGATTGTAAATTCTAGTCCTGCCTTAGCCATGAAGGTCAGATGTGTGACTTTGGGCCACTCTCTCTCTCTCAGCCCAACCCATCTCTCAGGTTGGTTGTTGTGGGAAAATAGGAGAAAAGACATGTCTTCCACCTATATTTTTTTATAACAGTAATACAGGTGGGATATAAATAAATGCTTTATCTGTTCAATGTATTCATGGTAATAATTTGTGGAAAATATCAGTGGCTAAATAAAATACAATTATAAAATATGGTTTTTGGTCAAAAACTGGAAGCAAGCAATGGAGAATCTTTCTGTCCATCATGTCCTGCCTGTAAATTTTCAGAAAATTTGAACATTGCTAGATTTATTCCAACCAGTTTTTTATGAAATTTAATACTTCTTTTATTTTAGATAAAATAAAGCCTCAAACTCATGCAGAGATAATTTCAGAGTCTTTAGCATACCCATCTAAATTCAAGTAAAGAATCCAATCTCTGCTCTGCATGCCTTTTATGATATAGATTTATAATCTCAGATAAAATTCATTCTACCACTCATCCTGGACCACCCAATCTGCTTCAGTAACATGCTTGGCTCAGTTTGGGAAGCAAAGAGGACAAGACATATTTAAGAAGTGGCTAGATGGCACCCATTATTCAAGTCACTGCATCCCCCAAAGTAGCTCTCAGCCTTCTCTTCCTTTGATGTTGTCAGAGCAGAATTAAAAAACAGATTAAAAAAAAAACCTCACCTGTTTCCAACTTTGCTGACTAAAGACAAAAGCTAGCAGTCACAGCGTAGCCATTGCTCCCTGTGGGTTTGGCTTGTGGCCAGCACTCCCATCAAACACATACTTCTATTCTTTCAGTAGTCTCCTTGGCACATCATTCCTACATAGGTTTGCAGCCTCTTTCCCAATAGATTAAGAATATAATTTCTGCAAGATTATTCAAATTGTAAGGCAATCTTGACTGAGTACCACAGAGGATCACCAACTCCCTTGCAAGCCAGTGCTTTGAGTGTCAAATGCAGACTCTACCCCCACCCCCAGTTCTCTGCCCTCTACCTGTCCATCTTTCTCTTTTGGTAATCATATTGTTGTATAGGTATTCCTCAATTTATGACCACAATTGAGCCCAAAATTTACGTTGCTAAGTGAAACTCTTGTTAAGTGAGTTTTGCCCCATTTTATGACTTTTCTTGCCACTGTTATTAAGTGAATCACTTTAGTTGTTAATTTAGTAACATGGTTGTTAAGTGAATCTGGCTTTCCCACTGACTTTGTCAGAAGGTAGCAAAAGCTGATCACATGACCCCTGGACACTGTAACCGTCATAAATGTGAGTCAGTTGCCAAGCATCTGAATTTTGATCACATGACTATAGAGATGCTGCAATGGTTGTAAGTGTGAAAAACAGCCATAAGCCACTTTTTTCAGTGCTGTGATAACTTTGAATGGTCACTAAATGAACTGTTGTAAATCGAGGATTATATGTATTCTCATTGTGGTTTTTTTCTAATTTTTTTATTGTTCTATTATCTTACTTTTGTCTGCACTCTTTTCATTTCTTCCTTTCCATTGTTGTAAGCTGCTTAGCGTAGCCCCATAGTGAGATAGGTGGCAAATTGATTTAATAAAAAATAAAATAAAATAAAAAGAATAGGTTAATGAAAAAGGAAAATTACTCCATGCCTTTCTCTGCTAGTCCATTTCATTAAAAGGATTTTTTTAAATGAAGCAAATAGTAGCTTGTATTTTAATACTAACTGTAGAGAACCTTTATTCCTCAGCTAGTAACTTAGAAATGCAGACAAACATTCTCTTCACAGGTTAGTTTTTAACAAAGATTTATATTAAATGGCCTTGGAGAGAGGAGTAGAGCAATGTTTGTCTATCTCAGCAATGTTAAAACTTGTGGACTTCAACTCTCAAGAATTTTCCAGCCAGTGTGCTGGTTGGAAAATTATGGGAGTTGAAGTCCACACACCTTAAAATTGTTGAGATTGAAAAACACTCGAGTTGAGGAATCTCTCTCTTCCACTAGATCCATTTAGAATCTTAGATTGATATTCAAAATGCAATTATGCATGCATACAATTGCTTCTGTTTACTTGCAATAGTTTTTACTTATCTAGATCTGAACACCAGGAATATATCAACATACCCTATTTCATTTCACTGGCTCTAAGCTTTGCATATGGGTGGCTAGATAACTCTTATTTATTTATTTATTTATTTATTTATTTATTTTTATTTGTATACCGCCCTCATATATATGATTATAGTACACTACAATTGTAAATCATGTGACTTGTAGATAATTCTCCAGCAAACCACAATGAACAAGATAATGGCTTGATGCAACTTCTGTTTTAGTCTGCTGAAGATAAGTCCTGGTTTTTATTTTTATTCAAACTGATTAGCTGCTAAAACAAACTGTTCCAAAGTGTTAATATCCTCATTAAGGGATATAAAAGAACTTGGTTATCAATCCTTCCAGATGAGTTGGGTAATCCAGAACCAACTGTGTTGGAAGGGAATGGGAAGAGTTTAAATCTCACACATCTGGATTTCAGAATTAACATTATTCAGATTCGATTCTTTTTAACATAAAAGATGAATATTGAGGGGAATAGCATTTCTAGGAACCGTAGTTTAGATTATTTAAATGGCTGTTTATTGCTGTCAGAATGACAACCATATAAATCACTTAAATAAACAAATCTAAATATATAAAGTATCAAAATAAAGAACAAACTGCTCCCACTTCTACCATGTTTCCCAGAAAATAAGACCCTATATTATATTTTTTTGAACCCTGAAATAAACACTTGGCCTTATTGCCATGCACTCAAACGCCCGATAGGATTTATTTTCAGGGGATATCTTATTTTGGGGGAAACAGGTAATAATATGCACCATGAAATGTAAGAAAAGTCTTGATTTGAAAAGAAGTTCTTTTGTTTTTTATTTAAGATATTGTAACCCAAAAGAAATCACAAATAACAACTCATTTTTCCTGTCTTTGTTCTAATTTTTTTGCTGTCATCAGCAAATCTTAAGATCTCAGAATTCAAATCCAGTTCTAAGGATCTGAATATTTGGGGGTTTGTTTGTTTTTTTGCTCCTTTAAGGAAAATAGGAAATCAAACATTTAGTTTTAATGGTTATGTGTGAGAAGTCCTCAACTTATAACCGGTTGCTTAGGAATTGTTTGAAGTTATGACTGACTTACAGCCTGAATTTGAAATTCAGACAACCACCCAAAATGTACAGCTGTTTGCAGTGTCCTGCAGTCATATGACCATGATTTACAACTTTTTTTGCTAGAAAGTGGCATTTATTCTAGTTTCTGGCAAAAAAAAAAAAAAAACACACATTGCGGACAATGGGTTTGTTTAATGGCCACCACAAAAAAAGTTTTAAAATTAGGCATAGTCAAGTGGCGATCTGCTTAATGACCAACGACCATAATTCCAATTATGGTTGTGATTTTGAGGACTACTAGTGCATGTTTTCAATTCTATATCCTACCTCTTGCTGTCAATAGCATTAGTGTGGTCTTCGTATTTTATATTAAGATTAGGAAATAAAATGCTATAATTATGTGTTCTTGCTTACGTTGGCTCAATTTGGAGTTATAGAGCTCTTCCAAGTTTTTCATTAAAATCATGAAATTTACTTTCAAAATGTACCGTGTAAAATAAATGCAGTGTTTTAAGATATTCATTTTCCAGTCACAATAGCAAATTCTCGATTTTTAGGCACCAGAATTGCAAAAAAAAAAAATTGTTAGCAACATTCTAGATTAGCCATCACCAAACTGTATTGGAGCACCAGTTGAGCTGACAAGTACAGTTTACTTAACTTTTTTTAAAAAAAGAATTATACAGGAATATATAGACGAATATAGAATTGCTTCTTTCATATTATATACTTTTTTAAAAAACAAAATCTGACTGCTGATCAGCTGTTCACTTTTACTCCATTTTTGCTCTGGTTTCAGAGAGCACCACCAATTTCAGATAAGCAGAGGAACAATACATATAAAGTAAACATGCAGATAGCCTCTGTAACCTTTTCAAAATGCCATGTCCCCAGGTCCACACTTTCAAGAACAAAATACAAAATCCATTTCCAAACTGCAATTAGCTACTATGTATCTTAATTGGGCACTTAGGGAATGAGCAGATTTGATGTTTCTCATCCCAGGTTAACATTGATCAAAACGGAAGTAAGAAAGAGCAGAAAATAATGAAAACCAACAAGATTCTAAGGCAAGTCCCATTTTCAAACCACCCTTTTTCAAAAGCTTTAAAGCAAGGAGGGGGGGGCTCCCTGGGTTTTTGCAAGGGGGGAAGCCGAACTCCACTGGTCAGCAGTCATCACTCCAGAGGGCTGGAAAGTTTGAAGGCCCTTTGCCAAGTTCCTTTCATAAGCAAATACCAACACAATGATGCCATTCATATTCTTGAATTTACTCAGGCTCAGTTACACTGAAAGCAGATGGAAGCAAAAGGAAAGATACTTAAAAGATAATGATAATGGGACATGACAAAGAAAGAGGCAGCAAACAAAGAGAGATCCCTAAGATAGCCTTACCTTCAGTCAGCCAAGTTTCCTGGAACTGGTTTAGATCAAGGAAGAGGTCTACAAGGAAATGGAGCAGAGTGTGATATCACTGAACAGTAGTTCTGGAGCAGTGAAGAATGTTTGAAAGAAACAGTTAAGGCAGCATTTTTCAATCTTGGCAGCTTAAAACTGCTGGATTTCAAGTTCCAGCATTCTCCAGCAAGCAAGCTCGAGTTGAGGTCCATCCATCTTGAAGCATCCTGAAGCTTAACCAAAATAGCCCCACCAGGAACAACTCTTAAAGAGACTACATTCTGAAATTCAGGGCATTTTATTCTAAGGTCACAATCCTAAAACATCCAGCTCTAGCCTGAGTAATAATGTTGTTTAAGTCCTCTCCCAAATGGTAATAAAAAGAGAGCTTTCCTTAACTCTAGCATCTCTTTCTTCACAATTGCACTACTCCCACAGGGAAAAAAGCTGGTCAGGTAAAACTGATTTTTCTAAACTAATCCGTGTTTTTAGAACTGGCTTACTAAAATAGAAAGCAGCTATGCAGCCTGCAAGCATCCAATGCCTTAGCTACTGCAGAATTGTGGAAGATACATTTCAAAGCTGTTAAGAATAAACTTTTTCCTAATTAAAAGAAAAAAAAAGAAAAGGCATTTCTATCCCCAATGAACCCATTTTTAAAAATTGACATTTTTTATATTAACACTGAATGTTGAATTATCAACATTCAAGCTAAATAGAGAATGTTAACCTTTTAAATATTTTATATATGGTGGCTAACAGTCAGGAAGATGAAAATTCTTAAGAGAATTCTCTTATATTATAGGTCCAAGGATTTTGTAGTATGGAAGCAAGCCACAGTTGCTTCCTACCAAGTGGGTTCTGTAAAAAAAAAAAAAAAAAAAAATCTGTATCCTCAAGGTGTATCTCTCTGAAGACAAAGAGATTATCTCCAAAAATTCCTTATGCTGTTCATTAGGTAAGCACTGCAGCAATTATCACTCTCCATCTAGGCTGCAGGCAAAGACTATGCAAAGAAAGAAGGTACAGCTTCTGAAACATCATTTTTGATTATTCAAGTGTGTTTCACAGTTAACCAAAGTGAAAGAACCAAAAATGGCATTTAGTAGATCATGTACTGGACATTAATCTTAGGGAATCTGGGTCCATGATAAAACTATGTTATTCCTTGTTTGCAAAACAGGAAGCATGATTGCACTGGGATATCATTATATTTCCAAATCAGGTTGAAGCTTCAAGCTAGAATACATCTCGAACAGGATCGTCTCTGATGCCCTCCATATCTGCCCATTTCCCCCGCCACACACACACCTTCTGAATCTGGGACATGGGGCACACCTGGGTCCATGGATTTCCTCCGTGAAGCCATCACAGCTCTGCTGTGCATAGTTCCATTCCCTGTTGGTTTCTATAAGTAGACAAACAGTACTAAAGTTAATATAAGACAGACCACTGTACCGGGTGCTCAAAGTACTGCTCAAAAAAAACAGAGTCCTCACTCACCTGTGCAGAAGTGTAAGGCACTTGTTGGTCCAAATATCCTTTCATCCTCCCATCAGTCATGGATGCAAGTTTCTCAAAGGCATGGAGGGCATCAGAGATGAAATGAAAGATCCACCAGCTAGCTAGCTGGAAAGAAAGAAAGAAAGAAAGAAAGAAAGAAAGAAAGAAAGAAAGAAAGAAAGAAAGAAAGAAAGAAAGAAAGAAAGAAAGAAAGAAAGAAAGAAAGAAAGAAAGAAAGAAAGAAAGAAAGAAAGAAAATGCATCAATAGATTGAAGTTTTTAAAATGCTACTTGTGATAAGTTCCTCATTGCATGTAATTTGCAGCAGCATCTGCAAGAAGGGTCTCTTAAATGGATTCCCAAGGCACAGGTCCTTTTCCCTGACCCTCCTGTTACTGTTGTCTGCTGGAATGCCTAAAGGTGCTCTTTTTTTTCTCCTCAGCCCCTTCAGAAGAAAAGTCCTTTAATATGATGCTTTCAGATCTGTTGGGATTACAACTCCCAACCTTTCCAACCTTCGTGAGCCATGTGCTACCTTGAAGATGGATCCAATGTCCGAAAGTCTATTTTCAAAACTCAGATCCTCTACAAACTTCTCACCCTTCTGTGTTTCTGCAGTGTCCTCCTTCCCCCTTCTCCTTTCCTGGGTGCTTGGATATTAATTTTTTGCTCCTTTAGCCCTGTAATTTCCTCTACCCCTTCCTCAGCCTATGCTTTGCCCATCCCACTGGACAGGAGTTTAAATCGTATCAACAACTCCTGCCTGATTTTCTCCTCTTCACAAGTTCAAGAAGCCAATCTTCATTATCCACCTCCCTATGCATCTTGTATTGGGGAGTAAGCCCCATTGACCTCAGGGAGACTTCGTTGCAATATGAATAAGATTAGGTTTAAATCTCTCCAGTTTCAGATACCCCTCTGTTTGTTTCGGCTGCCCTTTCCCCGCAAGGCTTCGACCTTTAGATCTTCTTATTTGCCCGTGTTTGCTATACGAGTCTCTCTGCAAGAGCAGCCCTGCTTCCCCAGCACCCACTAAGCCCCATGGCTCTTAAAAGAAAAAAAATCATCCTCGTCCCACCCACCCCTCCCCACTTCTATAAAAGTACGTGAAATAAAGGAATTTCTATGAAAACTTATCCTTTCCTCACCTCACTTCAGAGTGGGAACGCGGCGGGTCAGTTCAGGTCTTTCCTGCTGGCCCCCACCTGAAGGCAGCTGATTTCAAACAAGAAGAATATACTGCTTCGCGAAAAAACAGAGCCGTGTGGAGTTGCTCCCGCCTCTAGCCCGCAGTCGTTTCCTCTTTCACAGAAACAGACTCTTTTCTGTTTCTCTTTGTTTCATTGACTTTGTGAATGAAAGAAAGGAGGGGGGGGGATTCCCTAGGCTCGCTGGGACACGCCCAACCAATCAAGGCTCAGCGTGGCCCTCAACCAGATTGGAATAAGGCGTGGTTTGAATGCTTTGAGCCAATCAGCTCGAGATGTTCCAAGATTCATTCAGTGTTGGAACTCTCATTCATAAAAAAAACAAGAGCGCCCAAAGTTCATTCATAAAAGGCTGGCGAGGGAGGGAATGTGTCACGGGTTGTAGATTCGAAGGCTTGGCTTAGATCGAATCCGTTTTCTAATTGGCCTGAAACTGGTTATGAAGTTACGTAAGTAAAGGTGTAAGTATAGTTGTTTACCATCTGTTCTTAAGGCCGCCATCGGCGCTGGGGGCAGGGAAAGTCTCCAGAGAAAAATAAAGTTGCTAATTTTCATAGGTATGTTTTGTACCGAGTTTGCTTGAACATATCAATAAGGGGGGGGGGGATTTGCCACTTCTCCCTCCGAATTTAGAACTCAATTTCTAAATGGAAGAAGTGGAAAATAAGTTTTTTGTAAATAGGTTCAAAGGGATTTATGCCTTTAAAAGGTGTATTAAAAAGAACATTATTTATTTTATGAACATGGAAAAAAGAAGACACCTATTTGCTTAAAAGATACAGCTGTTTATCCTATAATAGACTAGACTAGACTAGAATTCTTTATTGGCCAAGTGTGATTGGACATACAAGGAATTTGTCTTGGTGCATACGCTCTCGGTGTACATAAAAGAAAAGATACGTTCGTCAAGAATCATAAGGTACAACACTTAATGATAGTCATAGGGAAACAGTCAATATAAATCATAAGGATACCAGCAACAAGGTTACAGTCATACAGTCATAAGTGGGAGGAGATGGATGATGGGAACGATGAGAAGATTAATAGTAATGCAGACTTAGTAACTAGTTTGACAGTGTTTGTTTAGCAGAGTGATGGCGTTCGGGAAAAAACTGTTCTGGGTAGGAGCTGAAACAGTTTATGTCCAGGATGCGAGGGGTCTGTAAATATTTTCATTGCCGTCTTTTTCACTCGTGCAATATACAGGTCTTCAATGGAAGGCAGGTTGGTAGCAATTGTTTTTTCCTGCAGTTCTAATTTTCCTCTGAAGTCTGTGTCTGTCTTGTTGGTAAAGCCATAGGCTTTAGCACATTAGGGGGTGTGAGGGTTTTTTTGTTTTTGTTTTTTTGAGATTGAAGGCCACTTGATCCTTTGCTGTAGGCTGCACATCAAAAAATATGGTAAAAGAGCAGACCCAAACAATTCATTAATTCATTAATTAACTAACAGAAATTAAAGAATAAGATGAACGAACAATGGATAAGGATGGATAAAAGACTGTACATTTAAATATGTTGATGAAAAATAAAAATAAAAAAAATTCAAAAAAAAAGAATCAAGGTACAACACTTAATTATAGGGGCATGGGTAAGGCGTTTTAAATTGGGGAGCCATTTTGGATTTAATTCTGTTTTAAACGTATTTTAATGTTTATATTGTACATTTTTTAATTTTGGCTGTTCACCGCCCCGAGTCCTTCGGGAGAGGGGGCGGTATAAAAATTTAATAAATAAATAAATAAATTAATTAATTAATTAATGATAGTCATAGGAAAACAGTCAATATAAATCTTAAGGATATAAGCAACAAGGTTACAGTCATACAATCATAAGTGGAGGGAGATGGATGATAGGAACGATGAGAAGATTAATAGTAGTGCAGACTTAGTAACTAGTTTGACAGTGTTGAGGGAATTATTTGTTTAGCAGAGTGATGACGTTCGGAAAAAAAACTGTTCTTGTGTCTAGTTGTTCTGGTATGCAGTGCTCTATAGCATCATTTTGAGGGTAGGAGTTGAAACAGTTTATGTCCAGGATGCGAGGGGTCTGTAAATATTTTCACAGTCCTCTTTTTGAGTCATGCAGTATACAGGTCCTCAATGGAAGGCAGGTTGGTAGCAATTGTTTTTTCTGCAGTTCTAATTATTCTCTGAAGTCTGTGTCTGTCTTGTTGGGTTGCGGAACCAAACGAGACAGTTATAGAGGTGCAGATGACAGACTCAATAGTTCCTCTGTAGAACTGGATCAGCAGCTAAAATATTCAGAGCCATGAATATTAGGTTGAATCCAGATGTGGTTGACTTACTTCAGCATACAGTGCTTTGGCTGCCCTGCATTTCATTCGTTTATGCCAAGGAGTGAATCCATCATCTACTTGGCCAAGTGCTTGCATGAGCCACACAGTTTTTCTGTAGGGTAAGAACAGGCAAAGTCATCATCTACCAGAAAGGCAATCTCTGCCCAGTTTTTCCTGCTGGGTATTTCTGCCTTCCCCCACACTGCAACAAAGTGGGCATCTCTAGGTCCCTTCCCTGGAACAATGCATCTAGTGACACCTAAGAAGTACAGGTAGTCTTCAACTTATGACCACAGTTGGGATCAGAATTTCTGTTGCTAAGCAAGGCAGTTGTTAAGTAAATCACACCTGATTTTATGACTTAGAATAACTTCATTGTCACTTTGCATGTACACTAATAGGCATACGTTAAAATGAAATTTCATTGCATACAGCTCTCAAAGCATCTCCACTTCCAATATACACTACATAAACATGACCAAATAAATAAATACAAAATTATGCACATACCCACATATATTATGTGACACGGAGAAACAACACAGTCTAATTCAGATGTATACCTGTATATGGCGAGAAAAACAAATCTTGCAAGTTTACCAGATGGATGGCATAGGGAACAAGCTGTTACAGAATCTGGTATTCCTGCTAGAAATACTTCGACTGTTTTTGCCACAGCCGGTAAGCAAATCACTTCAGTTGTTAAGTGAATCCAGCTTCCCCCATTGACTCTGTTTATCGGAAGCCAGCTGGAAGCTCAGAAACAGCAATCACATGACCTCAAGATCAGTGGTGAAATCTAAAATTTGTTACTACCGGTTCTGTGGGCATGGTTTGGTGGGGTAATGTGACGGTGGGCGTGGCCAATTTTTTTTTTTTTTTACTTTTAAAAGCATTTTTTCTACAACCTCTTCGGCGAAAAGGTTGTAAAAAACTGCTTCCAAAAGGCTCTGACGATCCCAATTGAGTTGCCTGATCAGCAGAGGCTCTTTAAAAAAGCCTCTGCCGATCAGGCAACTCAGCCTGGATCATCAGAGGCATTTAAAAGAAAAAAAGCCTCTGCCAATCAGGCAACTCAGCTGGGATTGTCAGAGCCTCTTGACAATCCCAGCTGAGCCGTGCGATCATCAGAGGCTTTTTTTTAAAAAGCATTTTTTCGGCCGAAGAGGTTGTAGAAAAAATGCTTTTAAAAGTTAAAAAAAAAGCCTCTGATGATTGTGCAGCTCAGCTGGGCATGGGGGGGAGGGGGCAGGGATTTTTGCTACCAGTTCTCCGAACCACCCGCATCTATTGCTACTGGATCGGGCGATCCGATCCGAACTGGGAGCATTTCACCCCTGCCCAACTGTTGTAGGCACATACTGGTTGCCAAACATCCAAATTTTGAATGGGGATGCTGCGATGGTCTTAAATGCAAACAGTTATGAGTCACTTTTTTCAGTACTGTTGAACTTCAAACAGTTGCTAAATGAATGGTTGAGAACTACCTATGTCTTGTGACAATATCTCACAAGCATGACCTCTCTTCCTTCCTCCTCCACCCCCCCACTCCTGAGATTTAATTGGCTCTGAGTCTTGATCCTCTTTCTTTCCAAGAAAACTTTGCAGCCCCTCAGGCACTGGGGTCAGGATATCGCATGAGTTCCCCTTGGGAAATGGGACACAGATTGTTATGCCCTGATCCTGTTCTTGTAACAGCATTTTTGTTGGGAGATTGTGATTTGTTTGTATAGTAGCATGTTGCCCAGTGTGAATTAGGAAGCCATATAAATCTAAAATGAAATAAGTAGATAAATAAATTTGGACTTCTCTGCCTTGGAGCAACCTGCCTTGCCTAATGAACACCTGTCCATGTAATGAACACCTATCCATCCTAGATGAGTTCAAATCACCAGGGCCCAAGGGATTACATCCCAGAATTCAGAAGGAGCTGGCAGGTGTGATCCCAGAACCATTGAACCATATTTTTCAAACATCCTGGAGTACCAGGAAACTGCCAGAGGATGGGAAAAGAACTGAGGTGGGTTCCCATCTTCAAAAAAGATAAAGAAATGGATTCAGGAAACTATAGACCAATCAGCCTGACATCAATACCTGGGAATAACCTGGAAAAGATAATCAAACAACAGATCTGTGAATACCTAGAAAGCAAGAGAAGTTATAACCAGAAGCCAACATGAGTTTGTCAAGAACAGATCATGCCAAACAAATCTTATTTCATTCTTTGACAAAGTGACCAAATTAGTGAACCAGTGAAATGCTCTGGTCATAGCGCTCCATGGCACAGGACCCGGATACCTTCGAGACCGTCTTCTGCCACCAATAGCCTCCCACCGACCAGTCCGTTCCCACAGAGAGGGTCTCCTCAGGGTGCCATCAGCCAAGTTATGTCGGCTGGCGACACCCAGGGGGAGGGCCTTCTCTGTGGGAGCCCCAACCCTGTGGAATGAACTGCCCCCGGAAATACGTAAAATCTCCGACCTCCGGGTGTTCCGCTGCGCACTGAAGACCCTGTTGTTCTGCCAGGCAGGGCTGTCAATATAATAATTTTAAATTGGGGTATTTTAATTTTTGGGGTTTTAAATCGGCCAAATCTATTTAATTATTTTAATTTTTAATTATTGTTGTGTCTTGTGTTTTTAAATTGGCTGTACACCACCCTGAGTCCTTCGGGAGAAGGGCGGTATAGAAATATTATTATTATTATTATTATTATTATTATTATTATTATTATTATTATTATTATTATTATTATTATTATTATTATTATTATTATTATTATAGTACACATATTTCCCAAAGTACCAGAAGGCAGGGCAAGAAGCAGTGGTTGGAAAATTATCAAGGAGTGAAACAATCTAGAACTAAGAAATTTCGGACAGTGGGAACAATTAACCAGTAGAACAGCTTTCCTTTAGAGGTTGGAGACAGAGAGACACAGAGAGAGGAGGGGAGAGAGGGAGGGAGAGAGAGGGGGAGACACAGAGAGAGAGAGAGAGAGAAGAGAGAGAGACAGAGAGGAGAGAGAGAGACAGAGTGATAGAGGGGAGAATACAGAGGGAGAGAGAGACAGAGAGAGACACAGAAAGAGAAATACAGAGTGGGGGGGAGAGAGAGTGTGTGGCAAAAGGGTTTTGTGGTTCCCGGTGTTTTTTAACAACCAGTTCTCTACTCTAATGACTGGTTGGGTAGGCGTGGCTAGGGGGCTCATGTGATTGGGTGGAGGTGAGTGATGTCAAGTTGGTCATGCCCACCCAGGTTTTGTGGCTCCCGGTGTTTTCTTTTTTTCTTTTTATTTTTTTTTTATTTTTTTAAATATTTTTATTAATAATAAAAAAAAACAAACCAACATAAATACATTAAAACAACATACAAAACGGACAAACATCAATTCAGTCCAATGACTGACTCTTAGAAGTTACTACAACAGTGGGTTATTTTCATATTTCTATTTGTATCTATATCTACATTCACATATTTACATGGTTATATATATATGTGTGTGTGTGTGTGTGTGTGTGTGTGTGTGTGTGTAATTGACTCCTTGTTTACTTCTATGCATTTCTATTGAATAGTCGAAAATTATCTTTATATTCCTATTTTGCCTCCAGCCAGCTGTACCATCTTTGCCATACTAAATAGTAATCAGTATTGTCTTTCTCTTGTATTTCTTTTGTGAGCTTATCCAATTCTGCACATTCTGTAATTTTGGCTATTATTTTGTCCTCTGTGGGTAACTGTTCAGATTTCCAATGTTGGGCAAAGAGTATACGTGCTGCTGTGAGGATATGGATGATCAGATATTTTATTTCTTTGGTTATATTGTGCTGTGATTATTCCCAATAAAAAGATTTCCGGCCTCATTTCCAGTTTTTTTTTTTTGTTTTTTTTTTTGTGATTTCTTCAATCATTATTTTAATTTGTTGCCAGTATTGTTTTGCCCTTCGGCATGACCACCAGAGATGATAATATGTCCCTTTCTGTGATTTACATTTCCAGCACATTGGAGACGTATTTGGGAACATCTTAGCCAGGCGCGCCGGTGGGAGGTGCCATCGGTAGAACATTTTGTAAAGGTTTTCCTTATAGGGTATAGAGGCTCCCGGTGTTTTCTTTTCTGTGGGAAACGGGTCCAAATGGCTCTTTGCGTGTTTAAGGTTGCAGGCCCCTGGTATAGGTCTCCTGTTTATGCAGGGGGTTGGACTAGAAGACCTCCAAGATCCCTTCCAACTCTGTTGTTCTGTTATTTAATTTTAGGCCAGTGTTTCCCTACAATTAACTAATACATGGAGAGACAATGATGCCTCCTCCTGTTCTAATCCCTGGTTGCTGCCTTCCAAGGCCATTTCAGCCTGAGTTCCGGAGGTACATTTATCCACCCACTTACCCCCAAAATACCTCAACATACTGCAAGGAAACCACAGTGCTATACAGCTGCTCATGGAAGAGCTGCAACCAATAGGCCTATGGTGAAACTGGCAAGGATGGCAATGCTTTGAACATGTAGTGGGCAGCGTCACTATGGCTTCTGGAATTTGGGACTAAAGCTACCCATGGCACTCTGAGGGTGGGGCATAATCTTACCATCAGAGGGGATGATCATGTACATCAGATGATCACTTGTTTTCCTTGGCAGGACACATAATAGGAGGTGGGAGTATTAGGAACATAGACTACTTTGAGCGAGCCAAAAATGAAGATGGAATAAAAATAAAATAAACAAATAAACCTACCCCATATGGGACAAAATAAAATTCAGCAATGAGGGAAGCAGATAATATGCTGGCATAACAGCTCTGTGAAATAATTTGTTTGGAAGGCTCCCATTTACAAAAAGTTTCTGCAGAAATCCAGATGTTTGGTAGAAGGTAGAAAAGGAAGAGAAACAACGTTAATTTTACCATTAGCAATCAGCCAGATTTTTGCAGCCTGATTAGAATATTCCCTATAAAGTCCTTGATTATTGATATTGGAATTTCTATTGCTAAGCAATGCATGATAAAGTGTGATATCAAGTGTTCATTCATTGTTTAGTGACTGAAATCCCTGCAGTACTCCAAACCTTTCCCAGCTTTGTCCCTCCCAACCCTGAACTTCAGTAAGGTAAGGGACTACCTCTTCTTTGACTCCCCCCAATCAACTATCTCCACCCCCACTCCCCCATCTCTGGCCTTTTGGGCACCCTGCCCTCTGCCAGTATTGCTCTCCTGCCCTCTGCTGGCCTTGCCACTCTCAGCTGACTTTCACTGCCATCTTCTTTCCATTGCTGATAAAGTGATTTCAGGATCATCCTTCGCAAGGCAGCTGCTAGCCGCACCAGCTTTCTTCCTGAAAGAAAAAAAATGTATTCCGCCTTCTTGCAAGTCTCTGAAACCTTCAAAAGCCTCACAAGCAGTGGTGGGTTCTAACCAGTTTTACCCAGTGGTGAAATCTAAAATTTGTTACTACCGGTTCTGTGGGCATGGCTTGGTGGGGGGGAGAGTAATGTGACTGGGTGGGCGTGGCCAATTTTTGTTTTTTTTTTACTTTTAAAAACATTTTTTGGCTGAAGAGCTTGTAGAAAAAATGCTTTTAAAAGTAAAAAAAAGCCTCTGATGATTGTGCAGCTCAGCTGGACATGGGGGGGGGGCAGGGATTTTTGCTACTGGTTCTCCGAACCACCCGCCTCCATCGCTACCGGATTAGGCGATCTGGTCTGAACCAGGAGCATTTTACCCCTGGTTTTACCACCGGTTTGCATCGCGCACGTGCTTTGTGCGTGATTGCCGGCGGCATGCTTCACTTGCACGTGCGCCAAGCTTGCGCTTCACGCAAGCGCATTGGGTAAAAAAACACCTGAGGCATGGCAATCCACTCTGCCGTGCCTTACAGCTGAGCTAAAACCAAAAGAAATAAAGGTAGGTATAGCACGGGGGTGGGGGGGGAGCCCAACTGACGTTCGGAGCGAACCGGTTCGCTCTCCTATCAAGATTTCCACTACCGGCTCTCCCGAACCGGGGAGAATAGGTAGCAACCCACCCCTGCTCACAAGAAGTCTGCATGCCTTTTGGACAAAGCCTCATACAGTTTGGACAAGTGCACACTCAGCCTCAGGAAGAAGGCCTGGTGGAGCCAGCAGCTGCCTTGCAAAGACCAGGCCAGGCACACCTCATCAGTTGCGGGAGGAAGAAAACAGAGAAAGTCTGTTGGAAGTGGCAAGGCAGTAAAGCCCAGAGTGGTGGGGTGCCGGCTGGCCAAAAGGGCAGAGATGGGGGAGGAAATAAGTGGGGAGAGTTAAATGACCTTGTGGTTATAAGTGTGGGTTGGTTGCCAAGAGCCCAAATGCTGATCACATAACTGTAAGGATGTTGCAATAGCCCAGAGGTGGGCAACTGTGGCCCTTTTACAAACTGTGGATTTCAACTCCCAGAATTCCTGAGACAGCCAAGGTGGCTCAGAAGCCCACAGGTCATAAAGGGACCATGTTTGCCCACTCCTGCAATAGCCGTAACTCAGATATTGACTGCAACTACCATTCATTCATTATCATTATAACTTGACACAATCGTTGAACGAATCGTTGTTAACCAAGGACTACAATACCTAGTAGTGGGGGGTGGGGGGGAAATTAGTAGAAATAGTAGGACTTGAGCAAAACTGTACTGTACTGATTATTTAATTTTATGGTCATTAAGGCTTTTTAAGTACCAGACTGGGTATAGCATGCCACCAATCAACTGGATTCAGATATTCGGTCATTCAAAGAAACTCTTTAAATTTATTACATTGGTCTTAACTTTCTCACTGTGCTGATTTCAGCGGGATAGTTTTAAGCCTGACTAAGTGTGTGCATCCAGTCAGCTAACTGGTTGGTGTAGTTTCGTGCCCTTGTTTGCTTTGTTTTGTTCTAGCCCACCCATGGCAAACGAGATGCAGGAAGGTTGGGAGGGGGTGTGTGGAGAGGAGGAGTCGGAGAGATGCAGGCAGCATCACAGTGTTGCAATACAAGTTCTGCCTGTTTGTCCAAAACTTGCTACTCCTGCAGACACCTCAGCTGGATTCCCTGTAGTCCTGGTTCTGCCTTGGTGAAGAAAGTTGCTGATGGCTCTAGTGGGCTCTCCTGTTTTCTAATTTGGAAGCAGATCTCAGCAGGAAAGAAACTCGCAAAGTGAAATACTAATCGGAAGAGACCTTGCTACAGGGAATCTCGTAAACATTCGTGCCCAATGAGCCTCCTCCCCTGCACGGTGGGGCCCTCTTGACCACAAAAAGGATTATGACTCAGAAAATATGTTTCTGAGAGGCTTCACGGCGCAGAAAAAAGCCCTAGCCTTTTTTTTTTTTTACAAGAGTAAATCATAGCTAACCTACTCTCGTCCCCCACCCACCCACCCATCCTAATTTAATGTAGAATTGGCTCAGCGAGTGGCAAAATCTCCTTGTAGCCGATCTCAGGAAGAAATTCCAGATCGATCCTGGTTTCAGGACCCAGAAGGATGAATTCCACGGCAGTGGAGTAGCTTGACCATGGAAGAAAAGAAAAGAGCCTATAAAGGCAATTGCAAACAACTTCTGTATTGCTGCCAAGGGTATCAGGAAGTCAGTCCAACTTGGAAGCTGCTTTACCTTTTTTAGTATGGAATGGAGGAGGTGTAGCAAGGCTACTTATTTTGTTCAAAATGCCAAATGTCCAAGTAAAGGGTTACCCCAAGGGGGTGGGAAGAATATTACCCAAAAATGGCATTAAAAATAAACCAAAAAAAATATTTAATCAAGGAAATAATCAAGGGATTCATCTTTTTAAAAAGTAGAGGCTGCGTTTAAGCAACCTCTCTAAAGGAGATGGTTCATATTAGAAAGTGCTGAGAAGATCTATTTTCTGCCTCTTCCCATCAGAATCTGCAAATGTAGCAACTATTGCTGCACTTGTGACTCTGCAGCAATCATCAAGCACTAATGCTGACTTCTGCTTATTCCCATAATCTTTCCCAACTTGGTATCAATCAATTTCAATCACAATAGAGTAGGAGGGACCTTTGGAGGTCTTCTAGTCCAGCCCCCTGCTCAAGCAGGAGACTATAGCATTTCAAACAGGTGGCTGTCCAGTCCCTTCTTTAAAACCTCCAGTGATGAAGTACCCACAACTTCTGAAAGCAAGTTGTTCCCCTGGTTGATTGTTCTCAGTGTTAGGAAGTTTCTCTTTAATTCCAGATTGCTTCTCTTCTTGATTAGTTTCCACCCATTGTTTCTTGTCTGGCCTTCTGGTGCTTTGGAAAATAAGTTGATCCCCCCTCTTCTTTATAATAGGCCAGGGGTAAAATCTAGCAGGTTCTGACAGGTTCTGGAAAATCGGTAGTGGAAATTTTGAGTAGTTCGGAGAACCGTGCGGGTGGTTAGCGGCCGCACAGGTCGTTATGGGCGCAACTCGTTGTGCCCACGTGACACCCCTCCTGCGTGAGCTGCACTGGCTTCCAGTGATCTTCCGGGTGCGATTCAAGATGTTGGTCACCACCTTTAAAGCGCTTCATGGCATTGGACCTGGATACCTTTGAGACCGTCTTCTGCCACCAGTAGCCTCCCACCGGCCAGTCCTCTCCCACAGAGAGGGTCTCCTCAGGGTGCCATCGGCCAAATTATGTCGGCTGGCGACACCCAGAGGGAGGGCCTTCTTTGTGGGAGCCCCTGCCCTTTGGAATGAGCTGCCCCCAGAAATTCATAAAATCTCTGATCTCAGTGTATTTCTTTCTTTTTTTTTTTTTATTTATATGCCACCCTTCTCCGAAGACTCAGGGCGGCTTACAATGTGCTTAGCAATAGCCTTCATCCTTTTGTATATTTATACAAAGTCAGCTTATTGCCCCCACAACTGGGTCCTCAATTTACCTACCTTAGAAAGGATGGAAGGCTGAGTCAACCTTGAGCCTTGGAGAGATTCGAACCCTGCAGTAATTGCAGACAGCTGGTCTTAATAACCAGCTTAATAACAGGGTGCCTTAAACCCGTGTACTACCAAGGCTGTGCCCTCAAAACCTTGTTGTTCCACCAGGCTGGGCTATCAAGGTAAAGATTTTAATCGGGTTTTTAAAAATGGGATTTTAAATTTGGGGTTTTAAATTGAGCCTATCATTTAATAATTTTAATTATTTTTAAATTTTGTCTGTCTTTGTGCTTTTAATCAGGCTGTACACCGCTCTGAGTCCTTCGGGAGAAGGGTGGTATAGAAATAAAATTAATAAATAAAATAAATAAATAAACCGGCAAATACCAACTCTGGCTGGCCCCAGAGTGGGTTGGGAATGGAGATTTTACAATATCCTTCCTCCAGGAGTGGGGAGGGAATGGGGATTTTGCAGTATCCTTCCCCTGGAGTGAGGTGGGAATGGAGATTTTGCAGTATCCTTCCCCTGCCACGCCCACCAAACCACGCCCACAGAACCGGTAGTAAAAAAAATTGGATTTCACCACTGTAACAGCCCCTCAATTACTGGAACACTGCTACCATGTAACCCCTAGCCTACAGGTCTGCCTCACACTTCTGGCTCATATTTAAGTGATTGTCCACTAAGACTCCAAGGTCTCTCTTACAGTTACTACAGATGAATTCAGCTTTAACCTGCATCAGACCTAAAACAATATGGATATCTGGAAGACACATATTTGGCAGAGAGAGTGTAGATTATTAATAACCAGAGCAATAGCCAGAGCAACTTGTCGTCTCCAAGTTAACTAACTGTCAGCCCTTTAAATTGAACTAAGCAGATGGTTAGATGAGTTACCGTGTTTCCCCGAAAATAAGACCCTGTCTTATATTTTTTTGAACCCTGAAATAAGCACTTGTCCTTATTGCCATGTGCTAAAAATATTGGGCTTATTATCAGGAGATGTCTTATTTTGGGGGTAACAGGGTAATTCTACTTTGTTATAAGGCTACATTACCAAAATATTGCAAATGTGAAAGCACAAATGTTCCACCATCTCTTTTTATAGCTTGATCAATTTAGGATGAATCCTTCCTAAGTTTTTTTCCTCTGAAATTTAAATGGCTGCGGGCTCCTCCCCATTTTATCTTATTGTTCCCTAGACAGCATCTCTCACCTTGTCCCTCAAGATCATTATACCTATAAATCCATCCATCCATCCATCCATCCATCCATCCATCCAGGTAACCCATAGCTCCATCTGCAAGTTACCCTATTTTTCCATCTCAAAATAGACTGTGTCCTAATAGCTATTCTGGCAAAGGGTTTTCCCAAGTGTACCAGACATTTCTGGGAGTTCCTGGAAATTTTGGCAGTTGTGGGCTGGACTACTTTTTCAATATTATTTTAGCCAACAGTCTATTCGCTTAGTGGTGCAGCAATATCATTGTGACATCATACGAATGGCACTTTGCATGCAGGAAGGAAGCTATTAAACACTTAACCACTTTGAGAAATTAAATGCCATAACTTTAGAGGGCTGAAGTCTCTCTGCAAAATGTTAGCATGCAGGAAAGCAATTTAAAAGACTTATCTAAGGGTGGGAGATAGTTTTATTGTGATAGAGCAGGCTGTTAATTGATGCTATCTTGTAAGATAGAACTGGGGGCTCTGACTGGGGGGCACTAAAGGGCATTGGCTCAGGAAGCACTAAAACAGGGAAGTGCAGAATCTTTGGAGTAGGAAAGAGTGCTCAGAAAATAATTTACAGCTTTAGATGAGCACAAATACCTTTAAAAAGAAAAACATGTGCTCACAGAACCAGGTCAAAACTTCATGTAGCAAATTCCTTTATCTTTAAAAGACTTACATCCAAGGTAACATTCAAACCTTTACCCCTACATGGTTCATATGAAGTAATGCCAATCTCTCTATATATGTACCCCCCCCAAAAAAAACCCACTCCAGTACATCACAAATGTATTCCCATCTGTAGTGTATTTACCGTAAATGTGTTTTGACACTACTTTGAAAAGAGTTTTTAATGATTTCTTTTAAACTGGACATGCAAATTATTTTTAACAATGCATTTTACTTCTGCAAATCTTGGGTTCTTGTTATTGATATTGATTTATTGCTTTTTGTTGTTAAAGAAACAACAATTACAAACAATAACCCATGATGCCTCAGGTAAACAATAACTCCCAATCAGGGGTGAAATCTACTTACCTTCCTTACCGGTTCGGAAGTACACATGCCATGCCCACACGCATCACATGTGCATGCAGACCCTCTGCACATGCACAAAACCTTTTGTACATGCGCAGGGTAAAAAACACATTACTTCCTGGTTAACACCAGGAAGTAAAGACCTCGCACCACCCTCACTACCGGTTCTCTGAACCACCTGCTACAATCGCTATCAGATCGCATGATCCAGTCCGAACCAGGAATATTTCACCCCTGCTCCCAATGATCAACCACAGAATTCATCTCATGTCCTGGCCCAAAAGCCTGGGAAACAGCCCACAACCTATTGAAATGTTAACTAAATTAACAGAGAACCTTTTTGAAAAGTGGATCTTCATCTATGAAATATGAGCTATTCTACTGGAAACAGACCTCTGGCAGGTGTAAGAAGACCTCTAGTACCGCTTCTCCTACCATCACCATTTAGAGGAACCCCCATTAAAACATCATGAATCACCTTTAAGTTTCATTGGAAAAGTGACCTAGTTAATAGCTCTCTTACAGAAAGAGGAAGTGATAGCCAATAAAGAGAAAAATCAATGGGGGATGAAGATCACCATTATGCTAAGCAGTGAAAGGACTTTTCATTTAACAGCCACTTCTATTTGGAAAAGAGCCATCAAACTGTGCAAAGGCATTTAAGAGCCCAAAGGGTTCCATTAGAGATGGATACACCCTGAATTATTTCTTTCCCTTTTCTGTTTACTTAAGAGAGCAATGCCCAGGTAACATTCACCTGTAGAACAAAACAGAACAGAACAGAACAGAATAGAATTCTTTATTGGCCAAGTGTGATTGGACACAAAAGGAATTTGTCTTGGTGCATACGCTCTCGGTGTACATAAAAGAAAAGATACGTTCGTCAAGAATCATAAGGTACAACACTTAATGATAGTCATAGGGAAACAATCAGTATAAATCATAAGGATACCAGCAACAAGGTTACAGTTATACAGTCATAAGTGGAAGGAGATGGATGGTGGGAACGATGAGAAGATTAATAGTCGCACAGACTTAGTGAATAGTTTGACAGTGTTGAGGGAATTATTTGTTTAGCAGAGTGATGGCGTTCGGGAAAAAACTGTTCTTGTTTCTAGTTGTTCTGGTGTGCAGCACTCTATAGCGTTGTTTTGAGGGTAGGAGTTGGAACAGTTTACGTCCAAGATGTGAAGGGTCTGTAAATATTTTCACAGCCCTCTTTTTGACTCGTGCAGTATACAGATTTTCAATGGAAGGCAGGTTGGTAGCAATTGTTTTTTCTGCAGTTCTAATTATCCTCTGAAGTCTGTGTCTGTCTGGGGGTGTGGTTTCTGTTTTTTTGTTTTTGTTTTTTTGAGACTGAAGGCCACTTGATCTTTTGCTGTAGGCTGCATATCAAAAAAGCAGACCAAGTAAAGACAAACAACTACATTTGGTTTATTCAAAAACCATCAGTTCAGTTAGTGTAATCACCCAGATTTGCAAGCTTTTTCTTCAGGCACAAAAACAATTCAATATGAGGGTATTTGTAGAGATTTGGGGGGCTGCTGCCCATGCAAGTTTTTGCAATTCACAAAACATGTTGTGCTCCTCTATTTTAAAATATGTCCATCCACTTTCCATAATGTTGCCTGAAAAATCCAAATTTAGACTCTCAGAAAGGCCAATCCTGTTGAGTTTGCAAAAGGTCTGAATCCAAATCTGTTTTACATTTCCTTGGATTTTTTAAACTGATTTCTCTGAAATGAAATTCAACACAGAGAAATCCCTGTGATCTGGAATGAGCTGAAAATGCACCTTACTGATGAGGAACTGTTGAATCTAAAGCAGATAAAAGTTTGAAAATTCATTTGTCTGATTTATTTATTTATTTTATTTCATCAAGCATGCATTAGATAACAGATATAAATATAAACATAGTTATGAATACATGAAATGGATATGAATAAATGGGGACAGTACGACAGGGAAGGTAGGCACCCTGGTGTACTTACGCGTGCCCCTTACAGACCTCTTAGGAATGGGGTGAGGTCAACAGCCGACAGTCTTATGTTAAAATTTGTGGGGTTTTGGAATGTAACAACAGAGTCAGGTAGTGCATTCCAGGCATTGACCACTCTGTTGCTGAAGTCATATTTTCTGCAATCAAGTTTGGAGCGGTTTACCTTAAGTTTGTATCTATTGTGTGCTCGTGTGTTATTGTGGTTGAAGCTGAAGTAGTCATTGACAGGTAGGACATTGTAGTCATACTTTCTTAGTTTCACATATTGAGTGCTGCTATTTCTGAAAGCAGTCACTAAAATGTTTATTTGTGGAAATGTTAATCTACTTTCTTGTGAGCAAATAGGATCCTAATCTAGGCTAGGATCATAAACACAGAAGAAGAAGGAGGAAACTTAAATCTAAATTTTGTTTTAGTCAAATTGCACTCCCTGAAATTTCCTCAGTGGTATCAAGCTGAATAAAATGGTAAAGTATCTTACAGTAGGTGCAGGAAGCCTATGATACTCCAAATGTTGCTGGGTTTCAATGGTCGTCATCCCTGACCCTTGGCTATGAGTTCAATGCAGGGGCGGGTTCTACTTACCTTTACTACCGGTTCGAAACGGGATCGCGCATGCACGCTCGCTTCGCTCGTGCACATGCCTTGCTTCTGCGCATGCGCAGGTCGCTTCTAATGACATCAGGGTCAGTGGGCGGAGCCTCCTGCCGGTTTTACTACTGGTTCTATAGAACCGAACCAAACCGGGTCGGTTCTATAGAATTAGAATTAGAATTATACAATTAGATTTCAGTATCTGGAAAACCAAAGGCTCTTCACTCTTTTCTATAAATTCTCTCTTCGTGATCTTGCACAAATGTCTTCAGAATTGTTATCCTGATTTGCTAGTCAACAGCACAGTATCAACTGTAGAGACTTTCAAATTTCTAGGTTCTCCCATATCTCAAGACCTAAAATGGACACCTAACATAAAAAAGTCATCAAAAAAGCACAACAAAGAATGTTCTTTCTGCGCCAACTCAGGAAGCGCAAAATGCCCAAGGAGCTTCTGATACAGTTCTACAGAGGAATTATTGAGTTCTGCAACCCAACAAGACAGACACAGACTTCAGAGGATAATTAGAACTGCAGAAAAAGCAATTGCTACCCACCTGCCTTCCATTGAACGAGTCAAAAAGATGGCTGTGAAAATATTTACAGAGCCCTCGCATCCTGGACATAAATTGTTTCAACTCCTACTCTCAAAATGACACTATAGAGCATTGCACACCAAGACAACTAAGAATAGTTTTTTCCCGAATGCCATCATTCTGCTAAACAAATAATTCCCTCAACACTGTCAAACTATTCACTAAGGCTGCATTACTATTACTATTAGTCTTCTCATCATTCCTATCACCCATCTCCTCCTACTTATGACTGCATGATTGTAACTTTGTTGCTTGCATCCTTACGATTTATATTTATATTGATTGTTTCCTGATTGCTATGACTGTCGTTGTACCTTGACGAATGAATCTTGTCTTTTTATGTACACTGAGAGCATAGGCAAAGACAAATTCCTTGTGTGTCCAATCACACTTGGCCAATAAAGAATTCTATTCTAGTACAGTATAGTCTTAGCCATGGAATCTTGAACATAGAACATTTCTAATGCAAGTTATACTCATTAAGATCTAAATTTCAAAAGGGCTGGTGCCATAGTAGATAGGAATAATTCCTGGAGCATTCTCATCTACATATGAAAGGGTGGGAAATATGCTCGACTCAAATAAGAAAAGGCTGTTAGTAGTAAAAAACTGTTAGTTCCCTCTTTAATCAAAGCATAGGCTATAATTAAACTGGTAAAAAGACTTGGCTGATACATTGGCACTGATGATCCACAAGAGGGCACTATTTCAATAGCTATGATTTCATCCTACTTATGATTTCCTCTTGGTTCCCCCCCCCTTACTTTGGAAAAAGGGGAGAAAATTAAGACCACAAAAAAATAGGAGATGCTTTTGTGCCCTGATCTCTGCCCAGGCTATGTCCATTGATTATTAATCAGTTGAATGAAGAAGGATCACACAAGCTTGAGTATGTAGCTACCAGATCTTAATCTGACAAAATTTGGTATACCCTAATGGAATCACAGAGTGAGTTTGCTGTTACTGTCTAGTGTCATTCAGATATTGGCTAGCCCACCCTAGCAAAGGACAAGCATGCTGTATAGCAGGGGTGTCAAACTCAAGGCCCATGGGCCGGATCCAGCCTGTGACGTGGTCGGATCTGGCCTTTGCGGTCGTCCTGAAAATGGTAAGGGGCCAGCCCGTGTCACTTCAGCCCAGCCCAGCCCAAAACCATTACCCCTGCATGCAAAGGGTGGCAAGCGCACGGGGGCCAATGGGTTTCTGTCTGTAGCTGCCCCGCCCCCTGCCTCACCTTTCCTCATCCTGTGGGGGTACGAGCCTCCTGCCCACCGTCCACCGCCCCACCCACCGGAAACCCCTGGATTCCCTCGCCAACCCCACCTGAATCCACAGGCACCACCCATGCAAGCGACATCAAGCAGGCCACGTCCCCTGGCCACGTCCAGTCAGCCACGATCATCCCAGCCCTTTCTCTGACCATACCCCTCCCACCCCACCCGTGGAGGATAACCACAGTGCTGATCTGTCCCTCAATAAAATTGAGTTTAACACCCCTGCTTTATAGGATGGTTTCCTTGCAAACAGATAGCTTCAACAGCCTCTAGCCTTAAGGACCTGGTAAAGTTTCAGCTCCCTTGCAGAACTATTGCTCATGCTTTTCTGGGCACCTTCTTTTAAAAAAAATACTTGGCCCAGTAATCTGATTATTGCAGGGGTTTCAAACTCGCGGCATCACGGCAGCATCACGTGACGTATTGCAACTTTCCCCCCCTTTGCTAAACTGGGAATGGCCATGGCCAGTGCATTACCTATCGTACAGAAGGGCTGAGCTATAAGCACATTTAATCAGACCAGTTACTCACCTGGTTCAGGTGTTTTTTCCCTTATTGATTATTTTGAGTATTGTATGTTTACTAGTTTCTGGTTCTATGTATTATTCAAATCCCCTAAATAAATTAAGCCAGTCACCAAGTTATGCCTGAGTATAATCACAAAGAAAATAAAGCCAAAGTATAAATTTTTAAAAACCGATTGAACTGGTTACCGGCTGTTCTTGCTTTTTTTTTTTTTTTTTTTTTGCAAACGGGGAATTCTGTGAAATCCCATAAGGGGTTGAAGATGCTCTTTCTCAAAAGATTTCACATCCAGATGCTGGCCAGATTAGTGCTGGCTAATTTCAACAAAATGTCCGAATCATTTACCGTTAGAAGATGCAGCACAGAAGGGGTGCATGGGAAAGAGGGAATAAAAGGTGATGGGAGACTGATACTAGAAAATAATTTAACTTGATTCTCTGCTGCTCTAAAGTTCCAGCTTCAAGCACTAAAGCTCTTATTTGCCTTGCAAGCAGGAAAATAGTATTTTGTGAAAAACACTTAATTATACGACCATAACAGAGCCCAGAATTTCTGACATATGTCATGATGGTCATAAGTCAAGGCACCCATGTGGCTGACCTGATTTTATGGCATTTTTTGTGGTGATAAATAAATGTGGCTATTAAAAATGAACACCACGGTCATTAAGCAAATGCCATGGTTGTTAAGTGAATTCAGGGATTTGTTAAGCAAATTTGTTATGTGTGATGACTCTCCCTGGATGCTTCCCCAGAAGTAAAAACCATTTACAAGGTTTTGCCAGAAAACATTGTAAATCACAGTCATATGACGCTTGGGGCTTGCAAATGGTTGCAAATGCTGGCTGGTTAAATGCAATTGCACCCAAAATGCAATCACGGAACCTTTGGGAGGAGGGGGTGGCCATTTTAATTTTGAATCAGGGTCCCATGTAACTTCAAACTTTTGCTAAGTAACCTTTCCTAAGACAAGGACTACCAAGAAATAGCCACTCACATTTATCCATATATCAGCATTCCTTATATGGAAAAAGTGCTGGGGGGGGGGAAAGAAGGAGAATCTGTGTTTTGGAAATAATTCAGGGAAAGAATGAGAAGCTTCTCTTTTAATATTATGCTCTCTCACCAAACTATCATTTTCTGTTTTATGTTTTGAAAAGGGAAAAAAGAAACAGCATTTCCCCACATCTGGTTTCAATGCTATGCCCTCTCATCAAAATTATCGTTTTCCTGTTTTATGTTTTGAACAAGAAAAAAACGAACAGTATCTTCTGACAGCTGGCATGTCGGAATCTCTCCAAGTGTTTAAGAGTTCGCATTGTGAGTTCTGCTACTGTATGTTACGGGGCAATGACTTATAATGCCAGTAGATGGCAGCATTTGGAGCAATAGGAAGCAGGAGAAGAATTAATACTTCAAATACACTCTTTATAAATGTGCATTTGGCAGTATTTCTCAGCCTCAACAACTTTTAAGATGTGTGGGCTTCAACTCCACACATGGCTGGCTGGGGAATTTTGGAAGTTGAGTCCACACACCTTAAAGTTGTTGAAGCTGAGAAGCCCTGCACTTGAGAATATATGATGCCAAGGCAAAGTAATTGTATTATCATGCCAGGCTTCCCAGCATGAAATCATAAAAAACAAATCTCAAGACTGGGAAAACCCAATCCTGGGTTTATGACTAAAACCCAATCCTGGGTTTATGACTTAGTCATAAACCCAATCCTGGGTTTATGACTAAGATACTTCTACTGGTTCATGTGTGAAAAAGGCCACTGTTGCCACTTCAGTTCTTCATCAGTAAAATTGGGACAATTTCTTACTTTCTTATGAGCAAAATTAAAATTTCTCTCTCTAATATAAGAAGAATGACTACAGATAGTCCTCATCTTACAACCATTCATTTAGCAACCATTTGAAGTTGCAATAGCACTGAAAAAAAGTAAGTAACATTAACAGAGCTGGAAGGGACCTTGGAGGTCATCTAGTCCAACCCCCTGCTCACGCAGGAGACCGATACTAGGGATTTGAACTGCCGATCTTTCTGATCAACATTGTAGCATTTCCAGGGTCAGGTCATCAAAATTAGGATGCTTGGAAACTGGCATGTATTTATGACAGTTGCAGCATTCCGAAGTCATGTGATTATCAGTCTCCATCTTCTTAGGCAGCTTTTCAAAAGCAGAGTCAATAGGGAAGCTGGATGCCTGACTAGATGGCTCAGTGGCTAAGACACTGAGCTTGTCAATCAGAAAGGTTGGCAGTTTGATGGTTCGAATCCCTAGTGCCGCGTAACAGGGTGAGCTCCCGTTACTTGTCCCAGCTTCTTCCAAACTAGCAGTTTGAAAGCACGTAAAAAATGCAAGTAGAAAAATAGGGACCACCTTTGGTGGGAAGGTACAGGTTTCCTGCATGAGCCGGGGGTTGGACCTCCAAGATCCCTTCCAACTCTGCTACTATTAAATAAATGGATTCACTTACGAATCTTATGATTTGCTTAGCAACTGCAGCAATTGGCTTAATATGTGATAACTGTGATTAAAAAAAAAAAAAAGAAAAGCTGTAAAATTGGACATGACTGACTTAACATCTGCCCTGGTGGGAATTCTTGTCTCAATCATGGTTATAAATCAAGGACTTCCAGTATGTGTGGTAGCTGGACAGGTAAAACCTAACAGGCAGTTTTCCTCATAGGGTCATTCCACCCACCGTGGGGAAAAGTATTTGCAGATAAATTTCCCTTTCATTTTCTACTTTTCTTTTCTGTTTGAATGACTTAAATAGGAGAGGAGTGAGCCAGAAGGTCAGCCTTTTCATAATAGTCCCAAGGGTGAAATATTCTTCCCTCAGAAATACACCTGGAGCACACCTTTTTTATGTTTCCAAAATATTGACAACCATGGCAAAATATTGACAACCATGGCTTTTGAATGATCAGTCATGAAGGGTTTGTGGCTGATCATTCATGGGTGGCCAATCACTCTCCATGTAATAGAGAGTCAGTTTGGAGTAGCAGTTAAGGATCTGGCCTAGAAATCAGGAGATTGTGAACTCTAATCCCGTTTTAGGCATGAAAGCCAGTTGAGTGGTTTAGGCCAGTCATTCCGTCTCAGACCAACCTACCTCACAAGACAGCTGTTGTGGAAAAAATAGGAGGAAGAAGGAATATTATATATGTTTCCACCTTAAGTTACTCATAAAGTAATAAAAGGTGGGATAAAAAATAAAATAAATAAATTCATTTTATAGCATTACTAGTTTATTGTAGGCTGTAGATCTGTCTTCTGTTATGCACTGACCACAGGCTGTTGAAAAGCCACTGTATAAATACAGTAAGACGAATTAAATAAATGCTAATTTATTCTTTTTCAATGATACTATGTCTCCTTTTTGTTACTGCAACAGTGTTTTTTCTTCCTTCCTTCTCCCAATTTCTAAGAGAGAGAAAAAAGGAGAAACTCCAATTTAACCTTCCTTCTGTGCTCTTCAGGGCTCTCAGAAGTCATTGCCTCTGAAAAATAATTGGAAATTACAAATACTTGGAAAGAGCATGAACCCAAAAGCTTCCCAAGTTATTCTATACTGCATCCCACTATCTCCCCCCAAAATCTTCTTAGCTCCTATTATTTTGGGGTTCATTTTCCCACTTTGGTGAATAAATCAGAATGATAGTTCCTAGCAAGCATGGTGCCCAAAATCAAGAACTTGGCTGAGGTAGTGAGACCAATGCTCTAAACATGTCTTTCATGCATACAATACACAAAAACAGGGCAGCTTCAGCTACCTCATTTTGGGATTTGGTTTGATTTTGGTTTTTTTAACCATCAGCTCTGGATTCCCTGGTTCTTAATAAATGGGACATTTTCCCCTGGGACCTACAGTCATTGGGGTATGGGACAGAATAGCCCTGATGGAGTACTCTGGTAAAAGAAAATGGCTGCTTACAAACTGTCCAATGGGGACTTCCCATGATTAATTCTGATCATTTGTAAAATGGCAGTCTTTCGAAAGGGTGGGCTGTGCAAAGGAGCTGAGAGTTAATAGCTTCCTGGGGACACTGCATGTTTACATTGATCCTGATTCCCAGAAAACCAACTCCAGAAGTCCTTTTGTTTAGGACTGTCCCATCAAGAGAGGGAGTCGTGCTCCCTTCCTCAAGCACATGCTTCAGTTTTTCTTTTTGTTTTCATTTTAAGGATAGGTTTGCCCCAAGAGCAAGGTCTGCTTCTCCAAATGTCAGTCCCAGTAATGATTTACTGGGATTCAGAGAAAGAAAAAAAGCAGCTACAAGAAAGGCCAAGAAGCAAATCCCAGCCAGGAAAATGTCATCCATCTGGAATCCAACAGGAAGGACGGCTGTGGGGATTTGGGGGAAGTCATTGGGATGTGAAGGCCTTTCTGAGGCAGGGAGGAGCTATTTTTGCATTCCCAGGGAACTAGCAAAGATCCTCTAGAGAAAAAACTGGTTTCCCCTACACCTACCCCCACCCCAATGTCTGTAGAGCAAGTCTCTGCCCTGAATTGTTGAAGGTGATGCATTTCAATCCTAGATGTGATTAGCGCTGTCAGCACATGGACATCTTTGTGCTTAAGTTCTGATATATCTATTATTGGGAGGAGGAGGAGAAGGATCACGAAGGAATTACAGACACCCACAATACCAAGATGGTTCCAGTTTATTTCCCCTCTCCCCCCCCTCCCATTTATCCCTCCAGTTTCCCAGCAGTATTTTGGTTACTGCTTTATTGGCTTCAAAATCTTCTGGAATTATTGTTTTATTTTCTTTGTTTCTTTTTTAAATGATATCACGCGCCAAATACATGTTTCGCCTTACTTGTTAATGGAAAAAGAAAGCACAGCTCCCTTTTAGGTGCCAGGGATTTCACAAACCTGAATGGGCCTTATATGAGGGAATTTGATTTGGATAAGATCTGGCATTATGTATCAGTTGGCAAGACAGTGTTAATACATAAACTGCTAAGCTTTGAACTTGAGTTCACTCATCAGGCAACCGAAATGAGTTGGTGAAAGTTATCTTAGCAAACTTGTGAATGAACGAATGATCTGCATTGTCAATTCCAGACACTTCTGCGCAGTCATTTTAGAGTATGCCAGCATACAGCTTTTCCCCTTGATTGCAGTGTGCTGTTCTGCCACAATAATAAAGCCAGCAAGTCAGTTGCCCTTCTTGTTTCAAGGGAGACGAGGAGTTTAAGAAAATAATTGATAATTATTGAATAATAATAATAATAATAATAATAATAATAATAATAATAATAATAGAAAATAATAGTTCAATTCTCACCAGGCTCAAGGTCGACTCAGCCTTCCATCCTTTCTAAGGTGGGTACAATGGGGACCCGGTTTGTGGGGGCAATAAGCTGACTTGGTATAAAATATACACATAGTATGAGGGCTGTTGCTTGGCGCATTGTGGGCCGCCCTGGATCTCCGGAGAAGGGCGGCATATAAAAATAAATTAAAAATTTAAATAAATAAATAAATAAAAAATAATTGATACCTTTCCCAACTTCGTTACTCTTCTGTCAAGCATTGTCCACTAAAAAGAAAGCTAACACCCATCGTTCTCCTTATTAATTGATTTGATTTATATCCTATCTTTATACAATTCAAGATATTACATACAATGCTCACATCTCCCTTTTATCTACAACAAGGCTGTTAAACTCAAGACCCCTGGGCTGGATCCAGCCCATGAGGTGCTTAGATCTGGCCCATGGGGCCAACCTAGAAACGGTGAAGGATTGGTCCGTGGTGTCTTTGCCAGCGAAAACTGAGATTGGGAGGGCCGCATGCATCCCCCACAAGCTCTGTTTTCACTGACAGAGGGCTGCAGGAGGCCGTTGTGGTCAAAAACGGACATTAAGTTGGCCAGGGCCAGTGGTGGGTTTCAAATTTTTTTACTACCAGTTCTGTGGGCGTGGCTTGGTGGGCATGGCAGGGGAAGGATACTGTAAAATCTCCATTCGCTCCCCACTTCAGGGGAAGGATACTGTAAAATCTCTATTCCCTCCCCAATCCAGGGGAAGGATATTGCAAAATCCCCATTTCCTCCCAATCATCTGGGACTTGGGAGGCAGAGAATAGATGGAGGCAGGGCCAGTCAGAATTTTTACTACCGGTTCTCCGAACTACTCAAAATTTCCGCTACCGGTTCTCCAGAACTGGTCAGAACCTGCTGAAACCCACCTCTGGCCAGGGCCTGGCCATGCCCACATCCCAAAGATCAAACACAACCCTGATGTGGCCTTCAATGAAATAGAGTTTGACACCCCTGATCTACAACAACAAGCCTGTGAGATGGATTAGGCTGAGAAAAAGTGTGACTGACCCCAAATATCAACTTGGCTTCTCTGCTTAAGGGAGGACTAGAAGTCACTGTCTCCCAGTTTCTAGTCCAGCACCTTCACTGCTGTTCCAAACTGACTCTTTAATGAGGAGTGGGATGAGATTCAGCAGCTGTATGCAAATGCTTGGAATGGTGCATTTAGCCAAGCTGTCAAACTGCTCATAACAGTTCTCAGGAACTGAGGTGCTCCATGCCTGTGAATTCTCAATCAAGTTATTTCAGCTTTGGCACTCTTCCGAAGAAGCACATGTCAAAAGAGCCCAGCTGGTTGCAGAAGCATGGGATGAGAAGCACTGGGTGAAGAGTGCAACAATAGTGAGCAATCTCTATCCTTGGTTAGTGCTGCAAATGGATATCAGAGCTAACAACAAACCTAGGTTTGTCCTTATGGCCAACAGTGTCCAGAACATCATGGAAAGAAATAGACAAAATGGCACCAGTGCCATTCCTCTGAAAGTAATAAAAACAGCCAAAAATATAACTTCACCAAACTCTTTGCCCATCTGGGGGCAGATAAGGATAAGCTCGTGGTGAACAAAAGATGGGCAACGATTTTCGGCTGTGAATTCTGGCAGCGTACACAACTAACTAATTCACAGAATTTGGCTGTGAATTCTGCGTACACAACTAACATCTTCCTTCTTTAGTCATATAACTTGGGAATGGACAAATTTTGCTTTCTAAAATTATGCATGTCGAGGTACCCCAGACTAGGAAAGCAATTCCTTTGCCAAATTTCTGGTTTTCAGTCTGCATCCAAATCCAGAGGTTATAAACTTGACATTGTTTTCCAAGTGCTGTATTACATCCTCTTTCCTTTCTTTCTTTTTCTTTTTCTTTTTTTCTTGGCATGGGTAAAAGATGGCAGCACAACAAACAGCACCCGTGAACATCTGGAGACGGAAAACAGCCATGGAATCAAGCTTTTCTCCAAGTGCTGCAACTGTCAGCACATCCCACGTACTTATTCCTTTCCCCTTCCGTCTGCTATTTCTAGCAGAGAATATAAATCTCCTATTAGAAGGGAGGTCTTAACCTTATTTTAGTCTCCGTTTAACACAGGCATATGTCTTAATAGAGAATAGCTGTGAATCAAATTGAAACATTGTCACAGAAATTCAAAGGCGGACAACACTGAAGCTTGGGTTCATTTTTTTAATCATAATCATTTGCTTTTGCTTTTGAAAAAACATACAAATCATACATTTGTTTTTGAAATCTATTTTTTAAGCAAAGACTTTAAAAAGACCACACAGCTTTTCTTCTGCTGCTTGTTTAAAAATGTTGTGCCATATGCACAACTCCACTAGTAGAATTCAATGCATTACAATATTGAAAAGGGTACGATTAGAACGGAAGACACTGATTTAAATCTCCATCCTGCCATGAATTTCACGGAGTGACCATGAACCAGTGTCCAGCTCTCAGCTAATCTACTTCAGAGAGTTGTGAGCTAAAATGGAAGAAGGAAGAAATCCAATATAAAATAAAAAATAAAATAAATAAATGTGCTCTGCTAGAAGTTTTTAGAGTAAAAACAGGAGATAAATCTAACAAATAAATAAAATGGACATGGCAGCATCTTTTTTTCACTTAACCATTTCTTCCAAGACCGCCCATTTCTGAAAAGGATGTCAAGTTAAATGTCTAACTTATTTATATTCCAACCCCTCATGGTCCTGCAAGGGTTAACGTAACCATACATCCTATCAGTCCCACAATCCCACCTTACCTCTAACTCCTCCCCCTGGGTATAAGAGGTCTCCCCACGAGGCCATCCAGCAGTTCCAGATGTGTACCTGTAAGAGAAGGACAAAAGGTCAGTTGCTATTACATGAATGGGCCTAGGATCAATCCAGGCCTACAATAAAAGAATTCCTAGAAGAAACTACTTTGTCTTGTGAGTTATTGGGCTAGATCCATCCCTTCGACAAAGGAGAGCAAGCATTTCATTTTTCAAACACATTTAAGATAGAAGAATTTGCTCAAGCTACTTCTTTCAGTCACTATAGCCTGCTAGGAAAATTCCTGTGGGAATATTCATGGGGTGTCTGTCTTTTTCCTGTTATATAATTTGCTTCCTTCACCAATAACACAGGGGATCTTTCCTTCCTTCCTTCCTCCCTTCCTTCCTCCCTCCCTTCCTTCCTTCTTCCCTCCCTTCCTTCCTCCCTCCCTTCCGTCCTTCCTCCCTCCCTTCCTTCCGTCCTTCCTTCCTTCCTCCCTTCCTCCCTCCCTCCCTTCCGTCCGTCCTTCCTTCCTTCCTCCCTCCCTCCCTCCCTTCCTTCCTAGTATTAGGAATGTTTTAAATATTGTAAGCCTGAGGATGGCATCCAATGAAAAAAAAGTTTAAGCAAAAAAAAAATAAATTCTAACAATAAACCAGTCTTTATAAAATGCCCACATTTTGTGGCATTTTATGGCAAAACATGTATACTATAATTCCCATGCTTTTTGCTTACTTTCAAAAATCAAAACAAAACTTTGATTTAATACAATGGCTAAGGATACAAATAAGGTCATATTAAAATTAGTCTTGAGCTCATGGATTAAGAAAGAGAGAATATCGTATTATTATAGTAGCAGATGAGAAGGAAAAGTAACAAAATAATAAGAAATATTATTTCATCCTAGAGCAGCTTTCCGCCCTCTAGAAGTGCTGAGTCCTAGCAACAAATGGAAGTCAATGTTGCTAAGATTCACATGATTCTACATATAAACAAAGAAAAAATAAATAACTGGATTGATACATCACACAATGATGCTTTGGTTAACCTTGGTTTATTCTCCCGACTAAACCACAACAACTACCATCAACTGGTCAGCCCCCCAATCCAAACACATTTCAATATGGCTTGGACTATCTGATTTAGATTCCACAGTTCATAGATTTCATCAACGGAACGTGCCATTTTTTTGTTGGGTCTTCACCTTGGCTAGTTGAAAGCACTGCTCTCAGGACTTTTGGAGGCAGTATAGAAATCCCTCTTTAGCAGCATTTATACCCTTTTAGGGACACCTCAGTGGAATCCTTAAGCCATGTATTCCTTTGTTGTTCTCTTTACAGGGAGTCTAAGGCATATGTCTAAGGCATATAAGGTGAGATGGGGTCATGGGGTTCAGATGGGCTTGTTGCTTACGTACCTGGCTCCCTGCCGCGTGGCAACAGCCCTGCCCGAACTACTCGACATGATAGCCACGGTGGCAGTTGATACACCCAGGCTTATGTCATGGGTGATTTCAACTTGCCATCCGTTGGTGAAATGTCTGAGATGGCTCGGGAGTTCATGGCTTCCATGATGGCCATGGACCTGACCCAGTTGGTTCATGGCCCCACCCACGGGGGGGGGGTCACACTCTGGACTTGATTTTTGTCTCTGGCCAGTGGTTGAGTGGTCTTGTTATAGGGGATATAGACATGGAACCCTTGTCATGGTCAGACCACTCACTCCTTTGCCTGGACCTTCGAACCGCTACACCCCGCCGCAGGGAGGTGGAGCAAACAAGATGGGTCTGCCCCAGGCGCCTGATAGATCCTGATAGGTTCCAGATGGAGCTTGGGCCACTTCCTGAGGATCTGGCACATGACTCGGCCGAGGACCTGGTGGCTGCCTGAGATCGGGCGGCTGGTGGGGCCTTGGATCGAGTCGTGCCTTTGCGGCCTCTGACCCGGTGCCGATCCCTCATGACTCCTTGGTTTACCGAGGAACTGAGGGAGATGAAGCGCTGGAAAAGACACCTGGAGAGTGGTTGGAGGGCCAGTCTCGCTGAATCTGACCGAACACTGGTAAGGTCGCATATTAAGACCTACCTAGTGGCGATAAAAGCGGCAAAGTGTAACTACTTTTCCGCTCTTATTGTGTCATCAGAGAATCATCCGGCTGCCTTGTTTAGGGTGACCCACTCCCTGCTCCATCCGGGAGTGCGGGAGGACCCCCTGGAAGGCAGGGCCGAAGATTTCGGACAATATCTGTATGACAAAATCGCTCAGATCCAGGGGGATTTGGACTTTGACTGGGTAGATTCGGGCAGGGTGACGAGGAATAGTCTAGAGAATGTTATCTCAGAAAAGTTTGACTCTGTGACTCCTGATGATGTGGACAGGATTTTGGGGGGACTTAGTGCGGCCACATGTTTACTGGACTCGTGTCCCTCCTGGTTAGTACTGGCTTCCCGGGAGGTTACCCGAGGCTGGCTCCAGGGAATTATCAATGCTTCGTTGAGTGAGGGACACTTCCCCGCTGCCTTGAAAGAGGCGGTGGTGAGGCTTCTCCTCAAGAAGCCCTCCGTGAATCCGGCAGTATTAGCCAACTATCATCCTGTCTCCAACCTTCGCTTTGTGGCGAAGGTTGTTGACAGTGTGGTCACACGACAGTTTCCACAATTCCTGGAGGAAACATCTTATCTAGATCCGTTCCAGTCGGGTTTCAGGTCTGGGCACAGCACGGAAATGGCATTGGTCACATTGGTAGATGATCTCTGGAGGGCTCGGGACAGGGGTTGCTCCTCTGTTCTGGCCCTGTTAGACTTCTCAGCGGCTTTTGATACCATCGACCATGGTATCATGCTGCACCGGTTGGAAGAGTTGGGGATGGGGGGAACTGTGTTACGGTGGTTCTCCTCCTTTCTCTCAGACCGATTGCAGTTCATATTGGCAGGGGGGCAGAGGTCGACCTTGAGGCCTCTCATTTGTGGAGTGCCTCAGGGGTCAATCCTCTCGCCCCTTTTGTTCAACATTTATGTGAAGCCACTGGGTGAGATCATCCGTGGCTTTGGGGTGAAGTACCACCAGTACGCTGATGACACCCAGCTGTACATCTCCACCCCAGGCCACCCCAACGATGCCCTTGAAGTGATGTCCTAGTGCCTAGAGGCTGTGCGGGTCTGGATGGGGAGGAACAGGCTCAAGCTCAACCCTTCCAAGACTGAGTGGCTGTGGTTCCTAGCATCCTGATATAGTCAGTTGACTCCATCACTGACTATTGGGGGCGAGTCTTTGGCCCCGCGGAGTGGGCTGGCAATCTGGGAATCCTCCTGGATACACAGCTGTCCTTGGAGGAACATCTGATGGCTGTAGCCAGGGGGACCTTTTGTCAGGTTCACCTGATCCGCCAGTTGCGGCCCTTTCTTGGTCGGGATTCCCTGTGCACAGTCACTCACACCCTCGTCACCTCTTGCCCGGACTACTGTGACACACTCTCTACATGAGGCTCCCCTTGAAGAGCACCCAGAAGCTCCAACTAGTCCAGAATGCGGCCGTGCGGGTAATTACAGGAGCAGCATGGCACTCCCACATAACACCTCTCCTGCGTGAGCTGCACTGGCTCCCAGTCGTCTTCCGGGTGCACTTCAAGGTTTTAGTTACCACCTTTAAAGCGCTCCATGGCACAGGACCTAGTTATCTTCGAGACCGCCTGCTGCTACCGATGACCTCCCGTCGACCTGTGCGCTCCCACAGAGAGGGCCTCCTTGGGGTGCCATCAGCCAAACAATGTAGGCTGGTGACCCCCAGGGGGAGGGCCTTCTCTGTGGGGGCACCTACCCTCTGGAATCAGCTGCCCCAGAGATAAGGAGAATCCAAGACCTCGGTGCCTTCCGCTGTGCCTTTCAAACTTTCCTTTTCCAGCAAGCTGGGCTGGCTTAAAAATTTTTTAAATGTTTTTAATTGGTTTGTCACTTTTTAAATTATGGGGCCAAATAGATATATATTATTTTAATTGTTTTTATTGTTTGTATTTTATGTTTCTTATTTGTGGCTGTACACTGCCCTGAGTCATCTGGAAGAAGGGCGGTATATAAATTCGAAATAAATAAATAAAATATCTTTATCCCTTTTTAGAGAATTACCCTGGTAGAGAGCATGATGCTTATCCATCACTTCTTCTATTAAACCAAGACTCTGATGTATCTTTCCAAGCTGTCTGATTTGTGCTTTAAGGGAGAGGAGGATTCATCCTACCTACAACTGAAGATTAGTGCTAAACCTGGTAATCACCACCGGAAAAGACGCCTAGAGAGTAGTTGGAGGGCCAGCCGTTCTGAATCTGACCGGACACTGGTAAGATCTCATATTAGGAATTACCTAGTGGCGATAAAAGCAGCGAAATGTAGCTATTTTGCTGCTCTTATTGCGTCATCAGATAATCGCCCGGCCGCCCTGTTTAGGGTGACCCGCTCCCTGCTCCACCAGGAAGCGCGGGAGGACCCCTTGGAGGGTAGAGCCGAGGATTTTGTTCAATATCTGTATGACAAAATCACTCAGATTCGGGAAGATCTGGACTCCGACTGGGTAGTCTCAGGAGGAGGGACAGGGGCAGGTCTTGAGAATGTTATCTGGGATGAGTTTGATCCTGTGACCCCTGAGGATGTGGACAGGATTCTGGGCAGACTGAACGCGACCACTTGTTTATTGGACCCGTGCCCCTCCTGGTTAGTGCTGGCTTCTCGGGAGGTGACACGAGGCTGGTTCCAGGGGATTATAAATGCTTCGTTGGGTGAGGGTGTCTTTCCTGCCGCCTTGAAAGAGGCGGTGGTGAGGCCTCGCCTCAAGAAGCCATCCCTGGACCCGGCAATGTTGGTAAATTATCGTCCGGTCTCCAACCTTCGTTTTGTGGTGAAGGTTGTTGAGAGTGTGGTCGCGAAACAGCTCCCCCAGCACCTGGATGAAACAACGTATCTGGATCCGTTCCAGTCGGGCTTCAGGCCCGGGTATAGCACGGAAACGGCATTGGTCGCGTTGGTTGATGATCTCTGGAGGGCTCCGGACAGGGGGTGCTCCTCTGTCCTGGTCCTGTTAGATCTCTCAGCGGCTTTTGATACCATCGACCATGGTATCATGCTGCACCGGTTGGAAGAGTTAGGGGTGGGAGGCACTGTGTTGCAGTGGTTCTCCTCCTTTCTCTCTGACCGGTCGCAGTCTGTGTTGACAGGGGGACAGAGGTCAACCCCGAGGCCCCTCATATGTGGGGTGCCGCAAGGGTCGGTCCTCTCGCTTCTCCTGTTCAACATTTATGTGAAGCCGCTGGGCGAGATCATCCGTGGTTTCAGGGTGGAGTACCATCAGTACGCTGACGACACCCAGCTGTACATCTCCACCCCGGATCACCCCAACGATGCCCTTGAAGTGATGTCCCAGTGCCTGGAGGCCGTACGGATCTGGATGGGGAGGAACAGGCTCAGGCTCAACCCATCCAAGACCGAGTGGCTGTGGTTTCCGACGTCCCGATATAGTCAGTTGACGCCATCTCTGACTATTGGGGGCGAATCACTGGCCCCCACGGAGAGGGCTCGCAACTTGGGCGTCCTCCTGGATTCACGGCTGTCTTTAGAAGAGCACTTGACGGCCGTGACCGGGAGGATTTTCTATCAGGTTCGCCTGATTCGCCAGTTGCGTCCCTTTCTGGATCAGGATTCGTTACGCACGATCACTCATGCCCTCGTCACCTCCCACCTGGACTATTGTAATGCTCTCTACATGGGGCTCCCCTTGAAGAGCACTCGGAGGCTCCAACTGGCGCAGAGTGCGGCCGCGCGGGTGGTAATGGGAGCATCATGGCGCTCCCATGTGACACCTCTCCTGCGCGAGGTGCACTGGCTCCCGGTGGTCTTCTGGGTGCGCTTCAAGGTTTTGGTTACCACCTTTAAAGCACTCCATGGCTTAGGACCTGGTTATCTACGGGACCGCCTACTACCACCAATAGCCTCCCACCGGCCAGTACACTCTCATAGAGAGGGACTCCTCCGGGTGCCGTCAGCCAAACAATGTCAGCTGGCGACCCCTAGGGGGAGAGCCTTCTCCGTGGGGGCACCTACCGTCTTGAATGAGCTCCCCTCAGAGATACAGAGGATCCCGGATCTGCGCACCTTCCGCCGCGCTGTGAAGACTCTTTTATTCCATCAAGCAGGCTTGGCCTAATCTCCTCCCTCTTTTAATATATAAATTTTAAATCTGTTCTTAAATTATTGGGGTGTTTTAATTTGTCTGGGCCAAAATGATTTAATTTGATTTTAACTGGTTTTTTAAATTTTTGTATTTATGTATTTTATTGCTTGGCTGTTCACCGCCCTGAGTCCTTCGGGAGTAGGGCGGTATACAAATCAAATAAAACAAACAAACAAACAAACCACTGTTATTTGCATTTTTATTATATTAATTTTATTGCATGTTATGCCTCCTTTTTAGTCTTAATGATAATTTTAATGTACGTGTTTCTATGTGGTGTTTTCGGACCTAAAAACAATAATGAAGATGTGTTGATGACTACAACCTTCCAGAAGATTACTAGGTAGTAGCAAAGACCTGGCATCAAATGGGCACCTGGATTTTTGCAGCTCAGATCTAGTAGCCCAGTAGATTAGATTTTGCGTAAACTAAGCCATGACTAAATGCTTCTACAGCACAACAGGGTTCAAAACGTAACACCTCAAAAGTTGCATAGAAGGGCAAGATCTTCTGCTATGACATCCTGGAAAATCCAGGATGATGCTGGCACCTCAGGGTACCTGTGAATAATCCAATGGATAAGGTTACCCTATCTGGGATGCCAAAATACAGATCAGGGTTTCTTAACTTTGGCAAATTTAAAGTGTAGAATTCAACTCCTAAATTCCCCAGCTATGCTTATGAAGCAGCATGGCGCAACATAGGAGAACAAACCCATCAGTGGTGGATTTAAAATTTTTTATTACCAGTTCTGTGGGCATGGCTTGGTGGGCCTGGCAGGGGAAGGCTACTGTAAAATCTCCATTCCCTCCCCAATCCAGGGGAAGGTTACTGCAAAATCCCCATTTCCTCCATATCAGCTAGGACTTGGGAGGCAGAGAATAGATGGGGGTGGGGCCAGTCAGGATTTTTACTATCGGTTCTCCGAACTACTCAAAATGTTTGCTACCGGTTCTCCAGAACTGATCAGAACCTGCTGAAACCCACCTCTGAAATCCATCATGTCTAGATTCAGCAGTCCATCTGCATTTAAAAGGTATAGGTCACTCTTTTGAAGACTGTAAAGTCCACATATTGGACAGAGAGGACCTCTAGTTTGAAAGAGGGGTCAAAGAGGCCACCCATGTCAAAATTGAACAGCCATCTCTCTCAACAGAGGGGGAGGGATACGACATCATCTATCGCCAGTCTATGACACAGTCCTTTCAACAAGAAGGCTCCACACCCATTTGCACTACTCAGGTGACCCTCATGACACAAATAAACCTCCAGGTGGCCTTAACAACTTGCTAAAGAATGCAGATGACCAGCTGTCTACAAGGACTATAAATCCTTCCATTCCCCAGTCAGAGCTGAAGAAGCTTCTTGGATGAGAAGAAAAACAACAAAGTCCAGTTGCCTCTTGAAAAAGCAGTTTTGGGACAACTATGACCTGGATGACTGAGCATCTCCATAAACATTTATGCTGGGTAGGGAATTCTGGAAGTTGAAGTCTCCACATATCTTTAAGTTGCCAGATTTGTGAAACACTGATATAGATGACATAAGATGGCACTAAAGCAATAGTAAAGTGCTTAACTCTTTGCTGCCATTTACAAGATTTTTGCAACTTAGATCTGGAACCTGTAGTGTCAGAGGGGGAACAGGGATCTGTTTCAAAGTGAAAAGAGGGCCCCTTGTAGATGGCAGATGTAGAAATAATCTATCAAATGATGTGCACAAAGAAACTTCCACAAACAAGCTATAGCAGAGTCTGTGTTTTTCATGCAGAAAGTCTTACAAGGCTCGGGAGGAAGCTGTTGTGAGTTTGAAAGGCCTGCCTTTTTAAAATCATAATTTTTAATATTGCTAGCCAGCAAACTATATAAGACTTCCATATCCAAACTATGTCAGGGTAGGGCAATTGCTTTAGACTAGTTATTACTTCATTGACTTTACAATAGGTTTAACTCCCCACACTGTTTCAAAGATGGCCTCCAGGGCTGACACAGTGTTTCTTAGTCTGGGCAACTGTTAAATGTATGGACTTCAACTCCCAGAATTCCCTGGCTGCCAGAACTTACTAATGTTAGGAAACACTGCTCTGATGACAGAAATCCTGTCCCAATGCCTCAAAATCTTTGCCTGAGCACCAATTGTATCAGAGAACACTGCCTGGGATGTAATGGAAGGAGATGTAGTTTAATTCTGAGAAAACTGGGCGCTTAAAAAAAAACCACCTTGTCTGCCCTTTATTTTTTTAAGATACAAGACAATGAACTGAAGGAGGTTGTGTTATCCTGTTGACCTGGATATGGTTGAAGTTCACCGATATTTAAGCATTTCAATCTATTTCAAGAGAATCTACATATTTTAAAAAATAGTATGGTGGTAGCTATGGTTTGAAAGTCATAGCAAATAGGGTGGGCCATGGTTTGTTGGCTGATATTCTACCTATTTTTGTAATGACTGCCAGTTAATTATTTCTATATTCCTCCATGACTAGAAAGAAAAAAACATGTAATCTAGAAACATTCTTGCAAATACAGGTAAATTTTGAAATAAAAAGTAATTCACAGGATAGTCTAGCTGGAAATTCTGGGAAACCGTCTGGCAAGGCTGAAGTCCACCAATTTATGGATTCAGTGGTTTCACAGGATATGGTAAAAAAAAATAAATTCAAAATGGTAACTGGGACAGTGCGATCAAAGCTTCTCTCACTTTTATGCATTTAGCTATTTATTTTGCGCCTTGCACGTAAGAATTGACAGGGCTTCCATTGCACTATCCTGGCTGCCATCTGTAGCACCCTTGTATAAACTCTCTAAAGGAAGAAGCAACTGTTAAGTCTTGAGTTAGCAGTGGCATGACTTTGCTTATGAATTAACTTAGGAGTTCTCAAACTTTGCAATGTTGCAAAATATAAAAGAACTAGCGGCCACTAGCTGCCCTGTCAATAATATGAATGCTTTTATGGGGGCCTATATTTCTGCAAGAAATAGATACGATATAGAAAATTTATACTTAAATTTTAATGTGTATAGAATGAAGGTTCTTACGTTTTGCAAAATTTCAGCTGCCTATAGAGGGCACAGTACCCCACTTTGTTTTGATGAATTTCAAAAATAATGAGTCCCCCCCCCAATTGCTTGCAACCCCTAGCATTAACCAGGGTGCATTAACTGCACAAAAGTGGATCAGGAAATGCTGATAATAATTAAGATGTTAAATTCTCCCTCTAAGGGGGTCCCCTTTTACCAAGGGATGCCCTACAGCTTCACCCTCAATGTTGAGCCATGCGTAATATTAAGAGCAGACTGATTCTTCACAGAAAGATGTGGGCACCTGCTGCAGATTAACCTTTGCCCTCCTTAACTAAACATTAGCTTTTGACAGTCATATAATAAGACAGATTCATATCTGACAGGAGGAAAGGGAAAAGAAAAGAACTTAATCTTTCCAATGACATCAGCGAGAGAGACCCTACATGCTGAAAAATGATCTCTTGCCACAGACTGAAGCTGTCAGTTTCAGGGCAAGATTTCAACCTGCGTTCAGAGTTTTTGCCTGTAAATGTAGTAGCTCTCTTCACACAATTCGGTTAACCTGACTTTAACAAATGAATCCATTTGTTGGAGTTTGCACAGCATGCTAAGTCATAAATTGGTCAAACAAGTTGATTTTACATGGTATGCTGAATTCACAAAACAAAACCAATCTTGATTACCACTAAGGAAATGTAATGTCTTGTGTGAATGCATCTGCTGAGTTTTAGTTGTTCTGCTTAAGTATGTTGTGTGAACACAGCTGATGAAAAGCACTGCTGTCCAGCAATGAGAAAATGCTGTTTTCCAAGTTTTCTTTTGTATGTTTGCAAAGTACTAATATTTATTTATTTATTTATTTATTTATTTATTTATTTATTTATTTATTTATTTATTGGTTCGATTTATATGCTGCCCTTATCCGGAGACTCAGGGTGGCTTACAATGCGTTAAGCAATAGCCTTCATACTTTTGTATATATCTGCTTAGTAGGGCTTTCGCCCCCCACCCCCAAGCTGTGTTCTTTTTTATACAAAGTCAGCTTATTGCCCCCACAATCCGGGTCCTCATTTTACCTACCTCGAAAGGATGGAAGGCTGAGTCAACCTTGAGCCTGGTGAGATTTGAACTTGCAGTAATTGCAGGCAGCTGGTGCTACTTAATAGCACTTTAGTCTGCTGCGCCACCAAGGCTCTTAATAGTGATGGAAATGTGATAAAATATAAAGAATTGGGAGAGTCCAATTTCAAAACATTTGGGAGCTACCAATTGGAAAAAAGCTGAAACATTTGCCTATATCTTGATATGATGAAATCCATGGAAGGAAATCATGATTACAAAGTACAACAAACATGTTTGTCAAATAATTTTTTGCAAATGACAGGGCCAAGTTTCATTGTCCTCACTGCTGTTGTTTCTCCTATTTCTGTGATTTCCATCACATTGCAAAAAAACAAACAACAAATCCAACAACACTTTAGACCAATTCTGAGGCTGATCTAAATTTTTCCCTTGGTCATAGAAGGAAGACACCAAAAAGAGCATTGGACCCAATGAATGTTGTTGTGCAAACTGATGAATGGTTTCTCCAACGCCTTCATTTCCACGACTATAGGATAGTCATCTTCACAACACTGCTCATACATTATCCAAGTCATTGGGGTGGGGAGGGGTTTAGTATACTGTACGAGAGAAAAATCAAATCAACTGTTAAAGGGTTAATCCAAGGCTTGCAAAAGGACAGGGGATATGGACCAGAGAGTGAATCTTTTGCTGGGTTCCCTCTTTATCTGTCATGCTGCCTCATCTTTTCTTTTGTAGAAAGTTAGCATCCACCCCTCTCCTAGAAGAATGAAATATTTTAGGAAATATTAAAAAGGCAGAATATATTTCCCTGGATGAGAAATGGAGAAACATGTTTTAAAGACAAAGCAGCTCCCAGCTTCCTCCCCCCACCCCTCTTTGCCAATGGGCCAGAGGTAGAAACCCAATTCCCTCCCACCTTTGTCAATGGACCATCATCTGCAACACATCTAGGACCCATCTAGCAACAGAAACTCACCACATGGCACCTGGGAAGATTACATCAACCAGCAAGGCTAGCTAAGACCCCCACCCCCTGGGAGTCTGACAACCAATCAGGATACCCTTCCTGTGCCCCAGGAAGTTCAAAGCCCAGAGAGGGCATAAAACCTGGGGACTCACAGCATCTCGGCCTTTTTCTATTCAGACAGTCAAACCATGTGATCCTGTCCACCATTAAACCATCTTTCCACGCAGTCTCCATGTTTCCAGTGTCTTTTTCTCCACTTGGAGCTGAACCCAGAAGGATATTTCTTCCAACACTTTTTTTCTCTAATCTATCAACTTCTCTTTCTCCACCACCTCTTCCTCCTCCTTATTCTCTTTTACCACTCTGGTCGTCTCAACCATCGTTGATTGTAACTCTCTTAATTTTTATCACATTCCCATCACTATTAGTACTTTACAAACAGATACAGAACAAAACTTGGAAAACAGCATTTCCCTATTGTTGGATAACAAATGCCTTTCAATCTGTCAATATTACAAGGTAATCCAGACTAGAAACTAATGCCAATACAGGTCAGAATTACTTTTATTGGAACAGCTATAATAACATGTCTGGCTGTACTTCTCTCCTCCCCCAACCTTGTTTTGTGTGAATTAGGAAGGGCCTGAAACATTTCAGAAATTAGATTGTTGGAACAAACTCCCACTTAATCTGATTGTTGTCTGAATAGCAGCTCTTCCTCCTATTTTTTAAGCCCATTTCCTATTCCCTCTACATTAGTGTTTCTCAATGACCACTTTAAGATGAATGGACTTCAACTCCCAGAATCCCCCAGCCAGCCTGCTATCTTAGATAAAACAAAGTTAAGAAACACTGGTCTGCATAATCTCAGATTAGTTCCTCCTGCCTTTATTTCAAGGCATGCGGGCTTAATTTTTTTACAAAAGAACTTTGATTTCCAACAAAACAAAATGACCCACTCAAACAATCCTCAGAGAGGTAAGTGCACTGATTTTTGTCTTGAGGTTAACAAATGACCCCATCACCCATGTTATCCAAATTAGGGAATTAACTAACCTTTTTCTCCCAACATTTAAGATGAAGTCCCAGAGAGTCCACATGAAAATGACTTTCCTAGGCATTCCATCTCTGGCCATTTCAGTTTTCACCATCATCGTCTCTAACACAAAATGAACAGAAATCTGTCAGTAAAGGGATTTCTCTCAATTCAGTAAGAGGTTCAGGCTCTGATTCAGGGGTGAAATGCTCCCAGTTCGGACTGGATCACCTGATCCAGTAGCGATGGAGGTGGGTGGTTTGGAGAACCGGTAGCAAAAATCCCTGCGCCCCCCACCCCCATTGCCCAGCTCAGCTGCGCAATCATCAGAGGCTTTTTTTTAATTTTTAAAAGCATTTTTTCTACAACCTCTTTGGCCGAAAAAATGCTTTTAAAAGTAAAAAAAAAAAAAAAAAGCCTGTGATCATCATGCAGCTCAGCTGGGATTGCCAGAGGCTTTTTTTTAAAAAGAAAGAAAGCCTCTGCCGATCAGGCAACTCAGCTGGGATCGTCAGAGGATTTTAAAAGTAACCTCAGCCGAAGAGGTTGTAGAAAAAATTATTTTAAAAGTTTAAAAAAAAAAAGTTGGCCACGCCCTCTCAGTCATATTACCCACCACCACCAAGCCACGCCCACAGAACTGGTAGTAACAAATTTTACATTTCACCACTGTTCTGATTGCATTATCATAGATTCCTTTACATACAATTCTAATAGAGAGGGAGAAAAGTACCAGGAAGGGGAAAGTAAAGTCATCTTTGCAATGACTGGGTCAACTGATCCTCCTAATCATGCATCTATAATTTGTAAACTGCCCGGAATCAGTAGTCTGCATAGAAATTTCATGAAATTTATTTATTTATTTATTTATTTATTTATTTATTTATTTATTTATTTATTTAATAAATAATTGTTGGCATAGGGCTTGGAGAGATGTAAACCTATGAAAAGGATATCTCAGAGAAGCACGTTATATAATCACAATAAGTATAGTTCTGTTTTTAATTCACACGTTCTTTTAAAAATATATATATAAATGCAAATAGCATCATTTGGCAAGAAAAAACCAGGGGCTGCCATCCAAAATGAGAGTAAAAACAGCCTACACTGCTTCCCCAGAAGACACAATTGGATAATGGGTGTGAGTTTAAGCAGGTTTTCAAATGCGTATTTATTATAAAATTGTAGCTTCTATGTTCCATTCTCCAAATGTTTAAAAGTGGATATTTAGCCAGAAAATAACCAGAGCACTATAGTTTGTATATTACAGCATCTGACAACCTTTTTCCAACCATGGGCTACATGTCTTACACATCTACATGGGCTACATGTCTATAAGACACATCTAGCCATGAGCTAATGTCTTTTTCTTTTCAGAAAAAGAAATATTGGTGACCCAAAGGTATTGCTGGAGGAGTACAACTGAAATTGGGTGGCCTCTGAGACTGGCAGACCACAAATTGCTAACTCAGGTACCAGACCAGACTGTCCCAAAAGCAAAATGTACCCGAGCAAGGGTGATTTTTGTTGCCCAAGAAAGTTTCAGTTCAGACTGGGATAACTTACTAAGAGAATCCTATTTTCAGAGATGTTGGATGGAACCAGTCCAGAACTTGAGAACATCTGCTTAAGAAAGTGTTCCCGAATGCAGATTTAATGACCACTATATATATGGCTTGCCTGGTGGCTTCTAGCAATATTGGACAATATACACCCCAATTCTCTGCAAAGGCACAAAAACTGAGCTCTGGTATGATGGCAGGACAGTATAGGTTGGTTAAAGTAAACTAAAACTAGACAAATCCAAGTTCGCTTCTAGATGTAGAAACCACATTGGGTAGTTTTGGAATCCTCACACTCTCAGGCCAACCTATTTATTGGATTGATATTGAGGGTGGGAAATGGAATAGAGATAGGCGAAGTCCTAACAGAATACTGAAATGTAATATTTAAAAATAAAGAGAAGGAGCGGGAGGATAAAAGCTAAGAGTAAAGACAAAAGTCGATGCAGAAAGTTGTAAAATTGTATATATCTGTTGTTAGTATTGTATTTTGATGACTGGTGTACGTGTATTTTTGTTTTTTGTTTTTGTCTCTTGATTTATTTGCTATTGTGTGTTTGGTTTTAAAATGTAAAATATTCAATAAAAGTTACTTTATAAAAAAAAAAGAATACTGAAATGTTCTTTGAACATTTGAAAATGAAAGTTCTTCTCTCTTTCAATAATAATAGATTACAAACATGTCTGTCTGCAATTTCAGAAGCCATTTTGGGACAAATTACCCCAGAGCAAGTAAATATAAGTCAGGAAGCCATTTAATAAGAACTATATACTAGGTAAAAATGTGAGAATATGTGCTCTATGTCAGGGTTCCAAGTAAGACCCCCAATGTAAGAAGACTACAAGGCTTGAAGTTCCTCAGTTTCATTTTATTAGAGATGTCATATTGGCACATCTGGGAAAACCCAAATCTGAAAGCTTCCAGGATTTTTCCCCACCCAAAGGAAAGTCCAAATCCCTGCCCATGTCCACATGTCCATCACATGGTCCAATCAAAACACCGTCCCAACTGGAGATGCCTCCCAGTTCCAGCCCTCCAGATGCAAGGCAAGATGTCCTTGACTCTCTGAGAAAGGAATGTTATTATGACTATCTATCCATGCTCCATACAATCCCCCCTCCCAATTTCCCACAGTAGTAAATGTGGCAGGCCTGAAGGCCCAAGGCTTCCAGGCCTGACACTCCATATATCTGGATCCTTACTTGTAATCTATGTAAAAACAAAGTTTGCAGGATGTGCAGTCTTGATTTGCTAACCAAGGTCATAAGCACTGAGCTTTGCAAAACCTACCCATTGACTGCTACTGCAATATAAAAGGTAGGGAAAAAAACGAACAGCTAATATAACATAACATAACATATAACATATAACATAATTAGATTGTCCTTCCCTCCATCCATTCCTACCATTGGATTAAAGCCAAGCTGAAATGATTATTTTCCCTTTTTTCTTTTTCAATTTACTTGCTAGATGGGTCATGCAAATGCCTTTTAACTTCAAATATTCATCTACCATTTAATAGCTCCTCCTCCTCCTCCTTTTGGAGTAGGACAGAGGGGGTTGCATTGCAAACACATTGCCTAATTTCCTTTTTTCATTCCCTCCCCCCCCCCACACCTCTTTTCCTTCTGGAACAGCTTTCAAATCCAGACCTAGCTCCACCTATACTCAAAAGAAGTATTGTCTGCCTCAGCCTATTCTGGCATCTATTACCATTTGGGGCAGAGGGCGAGAGAGGAAATCAAGAGGAAGAAATTATTTAATATTGGGTCATATTATTGTAGTTTATCCAGATGTATTATGTTCAGTGAACAGGAATTTATTTTCCTGAATCCCAAGAAAGCTGCAAATTTAGACAGATAAAGAGCAACTCTTTGGGTCAAGGCAATCAAAAGAGTTTGTGGCTTGGAATCTGTCATGCCAACTTCATATTTTGAGTGCTGTGCTTTTCTCCTACCTCATAGGTCCAGTGGGAGGATTAATAAAAGACTTTATAGAAGCTGTTCTTGGAACAATTTGTTGTTGTGGAGCCAGGTTAACCTCATTAAGGGTTTTACCTTTTGCTCCATTAAGGAAAAAGGAGAGGGGGTGGGTGGGAAATCAGATGGTTTAAGTAAACCTTACTGTGGCTTTGTCATCAGTGGAGGAAGAAAAATGAAACCTATTGCTTTCCACTGCATTCTGGCTGGCTCCCTGATGGAAAGCAGTCAGATTCACTTAAGTAATACCTCCTGGAAAAGGAAGTATTGTGTTTTTATTGGACACTTTTATTCAGAATTAACAAGCAAAGGGCTTCCCAGCAGGTATCCATTCCGGAAGCCTTTCACCACATTATAATCCACAAGGCTTGGTCTCCAAATTAGAGCCAAAGATACTTCAACAAAGGAGCTGTTGGGAGAGGTAAAATGAATCTTTACTCTTCATAGGCTTATTAGCAGCAGCAGGTTCCTTCGATTTGGGTTTGCCATTTGAGACCAAAATCTACAACTTCTTGGAGTGGTCACTTGTACATACTAGACCAGAGGTGTTAAACTTTCGGTCTGTGGGCTGTTTGCATCATGTGCTGACCACGCCCACCTGTGTTTTAGTGAAGAGGGGGAAGTTGCGATATGTCATGTGATGACAACACGACTCTGCGAGTTTGACACCCCTGTACTAGACAATTCTGCCTTCATAGCCCATTAACTTGGCTTAAGCATGAGTTCTACAAGAAATTACAATTCACTTGATACAAACACCACACTATATCATAGTTGTTATTTGCCTGCTGTCATGTCTTGGTCCTCATCACAGTCCCATTGCTTAGCATGTTGTGGCCTCTGTCTTTGGATTCCTGTGAAATGCCTGGCCTTAAGAATGAGGAGCTCAAGTGCTACATCCACATGGGCTACCATTGTTTCCCAACTGATGCTTGCAGATGTTTTGAGACACAGTTCCACCATGATGAGCCTTATGAGATAATGATGGGTGTCTTCTCAATACATTTGGAGGACACTATTGGGGAAAAATAATTAAAACTCCCAAAGGGAAAAATGTGCAAAACTGTGAAAAGTAAAAAACAAAACATAATTACCAAAATAGGTACTGTGAAACTGGAACTACCTTTTTCACCTCTTAGCCTTTCTAAATTATCCAAAAGTACCAAAATATCATTCCTGTTCATTGCAGTATTAAAAGGCCACATTCTCTGAGATCTCCTGCTCAAAACCCCAAGTCCTGAGCCGAAAATACTTGGCAAAGTTTGGTTTAGGTTCTAAGTGCCACTAAAATTATTTGTTAACTTAATGTTGAAAACACGAGTCAATTCAGCATTAGAATAAACAAGTGATTGTTGATAGCTGTGCACCACCCAGTAGCATTTGGTGAGATAGGCAGCTATGTAAATTTGATGAATGAATGAATGAATGAATGAATGAATGAATGAATGAATGAATGAATGAAACCTCTGCCCAACAACCTTGTGGGTAATTTGAAGTGTATCTATTTCCTAGTCAACCATTGGTCTCTTATACTGATCTAAAGTTAGTGCTATCCTTGGATACCCCACAATGCAGTGGATCTTCTGGAATCTTGAGAGGTCAGGCTAATTAATCTCCAAATTAAGTAAGTGTAACCATCCACAGCAAATGGAGATTGTGACAAAATGATGACATATGTGGCGATATCATGATGCAAACTCCATCCTTACACATTTGTTGACATCTGATGCAAGAATGTAGGTTGTATCTTTTGCATGATGATGTCATGTTGCACATTTCATCACTGCCTGCACCATGGACAGCTAGCTAATTAGAGTATAGAAAGAAGAACTCTTCCATAAATATAGTGTAGAATGATTTTTTTTCCATGAATAAGGCGACTCACTTTGTCCAATCTCTGGAATTATCTCATTATAGAAGTTAAACATGTTCTGATGCCTTTGCTTCCGTCCCCACAGAATAGAAGAAAAACTTGGTCTTTTTTCCAACAATGACCAACTTGCTTTTTCTTCTTTTTTCTTACTCAGAAAAATAAATAAAGATGGAGGGGGGAGGGCAGTACATATCTCCTGTTTTTTTGAGTTCCTACATTTTGCTGAGAAATCAATGACTGCTTAATAAGAGGAACATAGGGCAAGTTACTGTGAACCCACAAGAGTATGAAATAGCTGTCTTTTGTGGAAATGGAGGAGAAGGGGAAGGCAGTATCAGTGTCTCATACAGCTACTTGAACACAGTCCAAATACCAGTCATTGAAATGGAATTTTAGCTGCTACTACTGAATGCCAGGTCAACCTGTAATAAGGGCCCTCACATTGAGGACTTAATAATAAATGAGATGACCTATCTGGAATTAACTGGCTGTTTTTTGGGCAGAGAGGGCTCTTGTAAAACCACTGAAAATCCTAGGGCAGGAGTAGGACAGTGGCTATGGTTATCCAAAAGACTCTGAGGTCCTGCTCTATAGATAACCAAGTACAGGTAATTCTCGACTAATGACCCTAATTGATCCTGGCAATTATGATTGTAAGTAATGACCATCATAAAACAGGTGTCAGGGCTCCAAGTAACACCCCCAAAGAAAGAAGACTGAGGCCAGAAGTTCCTCAAAGTTCCATTTTATTAGAGATGTCATATTGGCACATCTGGGAAAACCCGAATCTGAAAGCTTCCAGGTTTTCCCCACCCGAAAGAAAGTCCAAGTCCCTGCCACAGTGCCCACATGTCCATCACATGGTCCTATCCATGAACCGTCCCAACTGGACATGCCTCCCAATCATACCACTCCAGGTGCAGGGCAAGATGTCCTTGACTCTCAGAGAAAAGAATGTTATTATGGCTAGATATCTCTCCAACTCCATACAATCCCCTCTCCCAGTTTCCCACAGCACTAAATGTGACAGCCCTGAAGATCCAAAGTAAAAGATGTCTTCCAGGACTGATAGGCCGCCCCCTCCCTCAACCGATGACCATGTCCTACAACGAGAGGAACATAGGGGTTAATGCAATATTCCCTAACCACCTCTCCCCCCCCTCAAGGTGGATCCTTTGGCTTATCCAGGTATTTATCATGAAATTGCTTCACTAATCTATCCCCTTTTACATCCCATCTTTTAACCCAAGTAGCTTCGGACAGAGGGTACCCTTTCCATTGAATTAAATATTGCAATCAACCTCTATACAATCTAGAGTCTAAAATTCTTTGTACTTCATAATGGGTTTCCCCTTACACTACTATAGGTTTGGATGCTGGTCTGGTCTGCGGTCTGAACTGCGACCCAACTGCTGGCTTTAGCAGACTACAATGAAATACTGGATGTACTTTCCCTAGAATGCGGGGAAGGTTCAGCTGAATTGTCACTATTGGGAAAGGAACTAAAAACTTAGGTCCCAGCTTTTTACTGGGCAACTTCAGTTTTATGTATTTGGTTGCTAGATAAACTCGATCTCCCACATGGAAGGGAGGTTGAAGGAATTGGTGTTTGTCAGCTTGCTTTTTATATGCGTCAATGGCTTCTGCTAGCACTTTTTTGGTGGTTTCTCACCCCTTCTTCAGTGACTCCATCCACTCGGTCAGAGTCATGGAGGAAGGTGGTTCTCTGGGCAGCTTGGTCATGGGGACAAAGTCCATGCTGCTGGTGACATGGAAAGAGGTTGATCTGGTGCTACTATGCACAGCGTTGTTGTAATCCACCTCTGGGAACAGCAACAGTCCCCCCAGTTCTCTTGTTGGTAATCCACATAAAATCTTATTTATTGTTCCACCATTGTGTTCACTTGTTCCACAGCTCCGTTTGCACTCAAATGGAAAGCGAGCTAAGTCTTTGTGTGGACCCGACCAATCTCAGGAACTCCCTCCAAAATTTGGCAGTGAATTGAACTCCTCGATCTGAGATTATTCTGCGGTATGCTCCATGCAGGTGGTAAATCTGTTTAATAAACATCTTCACCAGCTTCTTCACTGATGGCAATCCCAACCAAGCAGTGAAGTGGGCTTGCTTGGAAAATAAGTCGATCACCATCCAAATCACTGTATTCCCACCCCCCACTTTCTGGGAGTTCAACTATAAAGTCCATTGCTATTTCCTCCCAAGGTTGGCTGGGCTTGGCTACTTGCTGGAGGAGCCCAGGAGGTCTCCCTGGTCTCATTTTCATGGCTGCACAAGTGGCACAGCTTTTTATGTAATCCTCTACATCAGCTTTCATCTTTGACCATCAAAACTTCTCTTGGCCAGGTGCAGAGTTTTCAAGAACCCAAAGTGGCCGTCCAGTTGTGAGTCATAGGAACATACAGTTTGGACCCCTTCCAAGCCAGCCCATCCTTCATGGTCAAGACATTTTTGTTATCTGTGAGCCATGGGTCTGCTGGGAGTGCTGCTTTCAGTGCTGTGGTCAGTTTGTCCATCCAGGATCAGGTGGCCATCTGGCTTGGCCCCTGGTGGTGACTTGTGCAGCCTGTTGTGAAGGGGGGATGATGGCATGGATGACTTCTTCCCTATGGCTATCGAATTGCAGTTTTCTTGATAAGGCATTGGCTAGCAGGTTCTCCCCCACCCCACCAGAGCTCAAAGTTGAACTGCCTAAAGTATTATGCCCAACAGATTTGTTTAGGAGATAGTTTTCTGGGGGTTTTCAGGGCTTTGAGGTTTTTGTGATCAATCCAGACCTCAAAAGGCACTTTACCCTCTTCAAGAAAATGTCTCCAGGAGAGGAGGGCCCAGAGGACTGCATAGGCTTCCTTTTCCCAAACTGCCCACTTTCTCTCCATGTCAGTGAGCTTTTTGGACACAGGGCAGGCACAGGGCAGGAGTTGCCCTTGTGGGTCCTTCTGTAGGAGCATGGCCACCACCGCTATGTCACTAGCATCAGCTTGGATGATGAACTGTCTCTCAGGGTCTGGGTGCTGGATGATCAGCACCTTGGCGAAGAGCCATTTTAGTTTCTCGAAAGCTTTTTGGTAGTCCATTGACCAGGCAAGTGGCTGACTCAGTCATGGTTTTGCAGGAGGAGGCCCTGTTTTTAATAGTTCTGTTAAGGGCAAGGTGACTTCTGTGAATGCTGGGATGAATTGCCTGTAAAAGTTTGCAAAACCCAGGAAGCTTTGGAGCTGTTTGTGGGTGCATTGGGGTTGCCAGTCTATCACCACTTTCACCTTCCCTGAGTCCATTTCCACCCTTCCATTTGATATTTGGTAGCCTAGGTAATCTACGGAGGTTTTATGAAATTCATATTTTGACAGCTTTGCTGAGTTTTTGCTGACAATTTTTTCAGCACTTGCCGCACTAGCTTAACATGCTCCTCATGAGTTTCACTGAATATAAGAATGTCATCTATCTAAACTAGGACTCCCTTGTATAGGTGCTCATGTAGCACCTCATTTATCAGCTGCATGAAAACTGTGGGGGCTCCTTGCAGGCCAAATGGCATGACTTTGAATTGGAAGCTGCCAAGTGGACAGTTAAAGGTGGCCTTCCATTTGTCACTTTCTCTGATCCAAATGCAATAATAGGCTTCTCTCAAGTCCAGCTTGATGAACACCTTGCCCCTGGCTAAGTGACTTAGCATGACCTTCATGAGGGGGAGAGAGTAGGTGTTCTCCACGCACATGACATTAATATCACAAAAATCCACACAAAGCCTCACCTCCCCCACCCCCCAATCTTTTTTAAATAGCACTGGGGCTGCCATTCTGGATTTTGTGGACTAAATAAAACCCCTTGCTAAATTGGCATTGATATACTTCCTTAATTCTTCCATTTCTTTTGTTGTCATGAAGTACATCTTTGGTTTAGGCAGCTTGGTTCCCAGTACAAATTCAATCACACAGTCTGTTGGGCGGTCAGAGGGGAGGAAGTTGTGATCTTCCACACCGAAGACTCCTGACAGGTCTCGGTACTCCCTTGGCACCTGTGGGCTGCCGTGTGACCCATATGCTGGGGCTGCATTTTTGGGCTTGCTAAGGCTACTGGGGTTTGTGGCCTTTTGGCAACAGTCCAGCTTGACAGGCAATAGCAGTCCAACACCTATCCTTAGTTTTCGGTAGCCGTCTTCCCATGTGATGGTCGGTCCCCATTTGTCTAACCACGTGAGGCCCAATATGATTGATTCAGTCATTTTTAGAGCTATGACGAATCAGATGAGTTCTCAGTGACAGCCCATGTCCAGCCTAACAAGTTCTGTAACCAACATGGCAGGGGCTCCACCTATTAGTGTCCCATCAACCTGCTCAAAGTGGATGGGATGCACCAGGGGTCTCGTGCCTATCCCTAGCTGGACTATGGGGAGGCTGATCACACATCTGGTGCAGCCTGTGTATATGATGGCTTCTAACTCCCCTGGGCCCCATTTCCAGCACGACAATCTGGGTTTTGATAGTGAAGGGGTGGATGGCTTCACTTACCATTGGGTCATCCTTGCTGCTGCTCCCCTTGGGGGAGCCTGGAGGGGTTTCTCTGGATGGAGTTTCCTCATCCCCAGTTGGAAGGAGAGGAACTTCAATAGTCTGATTGGTGATTTTTCCTTTATCCGGTGGCTTCCGTGAGATCCTCCTTGCCTGGGGTGCGGAAGGGGTCTGGACTTGAGGGATTGGGGTAGGGGTCAGGCATTTGGATGCTATGTGCCCTTGCTGGCCACATTGGTAGCATTTGATTGTCCCAGATGGTGTGGGTTGCAGTGCATCAGGTGGCTTGGCCAGAGTTTGGGCTCTCAGGGGTCTTCTTGCTGTTTTTTCTGCAGTCGGTTTCCTATGGGGGGTGGATTTCCAGGTCCATGGCCACTGCCGTGTTGTACCAGGCTTGTATATGCTCCGGAACTCCCCTGATGCCGTAAGCTTGTCTGAGGTCTGGGTCAAAGGCCTCTTTGAAGTGGTAAACAAGGAGGCACTCAGGCCAGTCCCTCAGCTTTCTGGCCAGTCTTCAGAAGTCCCACACCAATTCCTTGGGAGGTCGGCCCGCTTGCTTCAAGGCTTTGATCTGGGCTTCAGCTTCTACTCGGTGGGCCACATCTTTGAACTGACCTCTGAGCAGTTGGATGAACTTGTCCACATCATTTAGCTCTGGGGCTCCCTCATCATGTAGCTCAGCTATCCACTCCACTGCCTCTCCTTCATTCATGCCATCTGCAATTGCTAAAATCAGGTCGCAATCGGTCTGATATTGGTCCCCATATTGATCAATGTGGGATCAGACCCAATTGAGGAAGTCGACTAGCTTCCCTGGGGTCCCGTCAAATGTCGCTCTAAATCACAGAGGAGGCAGAACTGGCTGCAGGACCGGTGTGGGCTGCTGAGCCGGTACCAGCAGCTGGATTGGGACTGGTGGCAGGCTGGGACAGGTAGCAGAATCGGCGCTGGTTATGGAGCCAGTGTCAACTGCAGGACTGGAGCTGGTGTCCATTGGTATTGCACTCACCCCTGACTGGGGTAGAAAACCCAGCCAGGGGGAATCTGGTTGGCCAGAGACAACATGAAGACCAGCTGCTGAGGTATGGGGCTGGATCCCAACAGTCCCAACTGTGGTCCTAGTAGCTCCGGTGTCAGGGTTTCAAGTAATACCCCCAACGAAATAAGACTCTGAGGCTTGAGTTTCCTCAAAGTTCCTTTTTATTGGTTTGGCTCAGTGGGCCTTGCTGGGGCACTGGTCCAATTCCAGCAGGGGTTGCCACTCTGGTAGACCGGGTCAGACGTGTATGGCTATGGTGCGATTTGCTTCGTGCCGAGTGAAGGAGGTTGATGCTCCACTCAGTGTTGCTGCGGTCCCCTGGCATGGAAAGGTGAACATTGGCTGAGCTAAGATCCATCCAGTTGGGCCAGTACTAGGAGGTTGTATGATACTGCCCATGCTGAGCTAGTTAAACTGCTCTGATAGGCCGGCCAGCGACTGACTGCATGATGGCAGTAGGAAGCCCTATTCTTGGGAGTTACAGAGATTAACCAGTCCCAATGCTCTCCACTCGAGGGCTTGGGTCTGCTCCACTCGGCCCACTCTATCTGTTGTTCCCACAGCGTTGGCCTGGTCAACACTTCCTGGAGCAGCATGACTCCTGCAGCTTCACCCCACAGAGAAGGGTCCAGTTGAGCAGCTTGCCAAGGCACTGGCTCTTTGGGCTGGGCACCTTGTCAGAGCTCCACTTCGGTGGACTTGGCTGCCTTTACCACAGCTTCAGAAGGGGAGTAGAGGTCTCAATGTGGACCATTGAATCAGGTCCTTCTTTTTCTCCTGCCTTGTCTTCCTCCATCTTCCCTGAATCTTCAAACCGCCTGATGTCGGGGCAGCACTTGGGGCTCAGGACCTCAGGAGCTGGTTCAAATTTTAAAGGAGATTCGGGTTAATGTCAGGGTTCCAATTAACCTCACCAACAAAAGAAGACTCTGAGACCAGAAGTTCCTCAAAATTTCATTTTATTAGAGTTGTCATATTGGCACATCTGAGAAAACCCGAATCTGAAAGCTTCCAGGTTTTCCCCACCCAAAAGAAAGTCCAAGTCCCTGCCACAGTGCCCACATGTCCATCATATAGTCCTATCCATGCACCGTCCCAACTGGACATGCCTCCCAGTCACATCACTCCAGGTGCAGGGCAGGATGTCCTTGACTCTCAGAGAAAAGAATATTATTATGGCTAGATATCTCTCCACTCCATACAATCCCCCCTCCCAGTTTCCCACAGCACTAAATGTGGCAGCCCTGAAGATTCAAAGTAAAAGATGTCTTCCAGGACTGACAACAGGGTTATCATATGACAAGCTGAATTTTAGGACCTTTTTGCAATGATTATTAAGTGAATGTGGTAGCCATAAAGTGAACACCATGGTTGTTGGATGAACCCATTTGGGCTTTTGCCAGAATGCAAAAATAAACCTCAGTTTCTGGCAAAAATATTGTGAAACACAGTTATCTGATTACAGATGATACAGATGGCCATAAATGCAACCCAATCCCCAAGCACCCCAAATTTGTTCATGTTATCATGGGGATGGGACCATTGGAACTTCAGAACCAGTTTATAAGTAGCTTTTGGTGGAGTCTATCATAGCTTGGGCCATTTACTAAGCAGTCATAAGTGAAGGAGTAGCTATATAAGGTTCCATTTGTGAAGTAGCACTAGGGATCCAGTGGGCTTGCTGCTACTATAATTGCCTCCCTATTGCATCATTATGAGCCATGGTGGCGCAGTGGTTAGAATGCAGTACTGTAGGTTACTTCTGCTGCCTGCCGGCTGCCTGAAATTCGACAGTTCAAATCTCACCAGGCTCAAGGTTGACTCAGCCTTCCACCCTTCTGAGGTGGGTAAAATGAAGACCCAAATTGTTGGGAGCAATATGCTGACTCTGTAAACCGCTTTGAGAGGGCTGTAAAGTACTGTAAAGTGGTATATAAGTCTAAGTGCTATTGCTATCATAGCTAATCTACCTAAGTGGTTTGATGGTATAATTAATGGTGGTTTCCCAGATGTGCAATGCTGGTGCAGAATCAGAGACTGCTCAGATGTTCATGACCACCCTGGGCCTGTCCCAGAATATTGATCTTACAAAAGGCTGTTCTACCCACATCCCTATTTTCTGCAAAATATGGATTCCAATGAAGGAACTACAGAATTCCTACCAAGGATATCTGAAAAATGTCCCTACTGAAATCCGAATTTGTATCTGTTGGCCCATAAATAGTTCAGTTGGCATAGTTACCAACTCGCATTAAGTTTTCTGCTAGGAGCTATCCGTGGTGCTGCAAACACCAGTCTGCCTTAATGTTGGTTTTTGGATGTTCAGACCAGAATTCTGCTTCAGAAAAAGGAAAAAGAAGTGGCTTATTTGCAGTTTAATTCCCTCCAGGACAACGACAACGACAACAACAACTATTATTATTTTTTATTTGTTTTAAAATTAAAACTGAGGTTAAGGAATTTGAAGAGTTTTTTGTTCTGTTTTGGTAAAAATCCAAGGAGCTCTCCTTCTCACAGAGCACACTTGCATTGACTTTTTTAACCTGTTTGATCTCTGTATTGTTTGCAATATATCAAGGAGGGTTTCTTACATAAAATTAAAAATACAACTAAATTAAACAAAATTAACAGCCTGCTGTCAATTCTGATACTAATCTCAAATTATAGAATGGAGCATGTTCAGAGAACATGTTAAACTTTTGCAGATATTTACCTGCTTAAGTATTTGTTTTGCAATTGGCTCCAGTTTTAAGTCTTCGTGGTTCTGAACAAATATACTTGGACATACTTAGATTGGATGCTTAGAAAGTCTGCTCTCAATTACAACAAAAAGTTGATTCATAGCCCATGTCTTTTGATTCCATGTGTGAGCAAAAGACTGTCCATGCTGAAGAGAAACAGAAATTGGACTCACATAATTTGCCTAATTAGGTTTCTTAAATTTGATACAGTACCTTAAACTTTGAAACCTGGCTAGTTTTGAATGGCTTAGCACATCCTGTTTGTTTTAGGATCCACTGTGCTACATCAACTTTGAAAATGAGTGAATTCATTAAGAAAGTTGAGATGTGCTACTCCAGAAGTGTTGTGCAACTGAATAACCTGGTCATTTCTGAGCTGAGACTGGGATCCTTGCCATTCAGCACCCTAAGTAACTTGTGTGAAGTGTATGGCTGCTTACTCTAATTCAGCTAGTGCATCATATCAGAAAGGAAAGTTAATTACTATTACTTCCTGAGAGTAACAGCAGATTCAATGTTTAAGCTGCAGAAACAAGGTCATCCATGTGTGAGGGATTTGGCAGACTCTTCTCAGAAAGATGATAAGCAATTTATTAATAGAGGAAAGGCAAAGATGTTCCTGAATTAACAGATCACTCTGATAACTCTGTTCTGTTATCACTCCAATTAAAAATTGTATAATCTGAGTCCAAACTGGAACAGAATAAAATTCTTTTGTGGGAAGAGAAATGTAGTTCAAGGCAAAAATGAAAAAAAACCAAAAAAAAACCCTGAGTTGGAGCCAAAAACTGAAAGAATCACTTTAGAGTATCTTCCAACATTTTTTAAAATTGATCATGATTCTTTGGATTGATGGGAGCTGTTGTTCAGAAACATGACCAATCTTATGTATCTATTGTGGTTACCTGCTTTTTTTTAAAAAAAAATGTAGGATGTTCTGGAAGGGATGTCTTTTAATTTCCTACTTGATAACTAATGTGTTGATATGAAGGACTGTGGTAGTCAGGGATGGAATTTTGTCTGCAAGGGATAAATATAGCTGCTGTTCTCTGCAGGAAATATGATGAACATAAGTTTGTTTGGAAAATTAAAGCTACAAACCTCTACTTCATATTCAGTTTCCATGTATGTGAAAATAAATCTAACAGAAATATCACACTCTTCCAATGGTTTATTCACAAAATAACTGAACTGAAATACCTCACTGCTCTGAGGTGGTGAATATTCTGTACAAACTTTTCATTTTTGTTTCAGAATTGCTCTTGTACACAAGAGAATCAGTTTTGTGGAATATGGTTAAGGCATCAGGCTAGAAATTGGGAAACAGAGATTCAGGAATGCTTTAGGCCAGGGATCTCCAACCTTGGCAATTTTAAGACTTGTGGACTTCAACTCCCAGAATTCTGGGAGTTGAAGTCCACAAGTCTTAAAGTTGCCAAGGTTGGAGACCCCTGCTTTAGGCACAAAGAACTGGGTAATTGTGGGCAAATCACTTTCTCTCAGCTCTAGGAAGAAGGCAGTGACAAAACCATTTCTTGGAAAACTTGCCAAGGAAACTCCAGGGACCTGTCCTGCCACCTCTGAGAATCAGACATGATTGAATTGAAGGAATATATATATATATATATATATATATATATATATATATATGTGTGTGTGTGTGTGTGTATATATATATATATATATATATATATATATATATATATATATATACACATACATACATACATACATACATACACACACACACACACACACACACACAAATATTTAGCTTTCTCACATGTAATTCAGTACACGTATGAACATTAGAATGCTTCATCTGGGCCAGCTGGGATGCAGCATTTTCTAATGGACCAACTACTGACTCTATATAAGGCAAACCCATAAAATAAAACATTATAAATCATAGAGGCTATTCATTTGGAGGCAAACAACATTATATAAAACACACAAAGATGCAAATCAAGTAAAATATACTTTATTATTATTATTATTATTAAATTTATTTGCCACATATCTTGCCCTATGGCTACTGTAGGTATAATATACTGTAGGTAAAATTAGTTGATTAATTCACAATGAGCTGCAAAAAGTGTTATTATAGCTGTTCTAATAAAAATAGGTTTGCATGGTTTCTACTTCTTAACCTGTACTATCCGGTGAGGCTAATATGGAGCTTGCAAGTGTGAATATGCTTCCCTTTCTCCTCCTTTTATCTTCTTGTGAATAAGGGATGGGATTATTTGAAGCGTTTCCATAAAGCACTTTCTTGGTCTGGACTCAAGCCACATTTAGCTGATTGTTGTCTTGGTACCAGATCTTCAAGGCATCCTTTAAAATCACTACAAATATAAAGCAAAAACAGCATTTATGGAGAACTGAATTGTGAGAGCAGCAAATTTCATAACTGCAATGATAATGTATCTGTGCCATCTTTCCATAAACCTCAATGCCTTAAGGTAGTTTACCCATCTTTTGATTTTGCTGTCAAAAGCACATAGCATGTATGCTTATCCAATTCGTGGAAGGAAGCATTTGTTTTCAAGTGAAAATCTCCAGAGATTATCTCTATAAGAGCTCCTTTATGAGATCAGAGGAGGCTAACCAAACAATACATGTGAACAGCAGGGTTGCTACTTCAAAGTTGCAACAACATTGCTTTAAGAATGAGAGTCTAGGTAGTAAATTGCACTCAATATTGTTTCCAAGTCAGCTTTTTTGTTCTAAAAAGGGCATTGATTTCAACCACAGAATTGTTGGGAATCTCTCTTTGCACAATTCTGGTCTTTTTTCCTTCTTGATTTAGTCGCTCCAAGAAAGAGAGAGTAAAGCAATCTATAATTCTGGGAAGCACCAATGGCTCTATTTCCTGCCTCCAACATCAAAGACATGAGATAAATCTTAAGGAATAATAGTATCCCCAATATTCTTACAAGGTTGTTAGAGATCAGTGTATTAGAGAACAGGCTACTCTGGACTTAAGGAGAGAGCAGGGTCCATTTCTTCCATGTTGTTCTGGGGTGACACTGGTTGTCCTTTCACACGTTTCCATTTCATCCTGCGGTTCTGAAACCATACTTTAACCTGCACAAGAAACAGGACAGCAATTCTGGTTAATTTAAGATGCATGTAACTGCATGTTCAAGCTGAGATAACTGTGAGCTTCTTGGGAAGTTTTTCTGTTCCAAGTCAAACCTAAGGTGTTAGGTTGTATAAAGAGCAGTTGAACCCCTGCTTCCCACTACAGAGGATGTGGGGGGGGAGAGAATTACTAGCTATATTTGCAGTGATTTATTTCGTCAATCACATAGAAAAGGCTAAATAAAACAAGAACTAGTATAACACAAGGATTTTGTGTACTAGATCATGACTGGGTTCATACATTGTGCTAAGCCACACCCAATAATGTTACAGGTTTGATCTTGGTGTATAATCAATATCCAATCTTTGCCGTTTATTAAAACTATGGTCAAAGCAAACCATGGCTTCAAACAATTGAGAATCCAGCTATTGGGTCTTCAATTAGTCTGCTCTTATTGCTGGAACCTTGCACGTTTAAAAGCTATTGGCTTATTGCACATTCTTGAAAACTCTGAATGAGCCACCAAGTTTTCTGCAACCAGGTAGTCTACATAAACTTTGAATCATGCCTCTCATAATCCAGGTGCCCACTGATCAGAGGGAGGAGGTTGTACTTTAGCATATCTGAGGGGTGCCAGGTTGGTTTCCTGACAGGCCATTCCATTACAGCATCTCAGACTGCAGTAGCTCAACTGTTTTTTCAGTAATCATTAATACCAAATGATTGCCAAAGTCTGCATTCTACCAGCAGCCAGCAAAAAACTGCCAGAGCAAGCAGGCATAATTTTTAAAGGAATTCTATGGAAATGGCTTGGCAAATTCCAGATGCATTTTTCTCAGTGTTTTGTTTGCAGGACAGAATTACTCAGAGCATTGCCATTGCATTTGGCCTTCTATATCGCATCCAGTTGTGGAGTTGGTTGCTTTTGTTTTAGAAGAATTGCAAACCAGACAGTAGTTTATGGTTTAGCACTCTGAATCTATTAGGTCAGGACTGCTTACACAAAACATGATTGAAACAAATCATATTTAATGTCATGTGAAAATCCATATCCTCGAACTCTTCCAATCTCAGTTAACTCTCAAGAGCAAGACAGACAGGAAGCACTAAGCCTAATGGTAAAGCAAATTCTTTTCAAGGAGAAAATCTTCAAAAATCAGCTAGCTTTGTCTTAGCCATGGTGTCTTATGAGAATTGTGGTTTAAAATATCTGGTGCATTATTGCCTCACTTAGTTTGGTCTAGTCATTAAGGTATCAGGCTAGGAACCAGGAGACTGAGTTCTAGTTCAACCTTAACCATGAAAAGCAGCTGGGTGACCTTGGGCCAATCACTCTCTCTCAGCCCAACTTACCTCAGAGGGTTGTTGTTGTTGTTGTGGGGGAAATAGGAGAGCAAGGTGTGTTGGATGTTCACTGCCTTGGGTTATTATAAATAATAATAAAGGTGGGATACAAACAAACTTGTACTGCTAGAACAGGGGTGGGCAACTGTGGCCCTTTTACAACTTGAGCCATGCTGCCTCGGGAATTCTGGGAGTTGAAGTCCACAGGTTGAAAAAGGGACACAGTTGCCCACTCCTGTGCTAGAAGGAAGGTATGTTAATATTATATGGAACTGGGTAACCTTCTTTCTCCCTTTAAAAAAAATGGGGATACTTTAGATGGTTATAAGTGAGCAGGTACTGAATATCCCCAGACTTCTTCCTCTTTTCTAGGCCAATGTATCTCAATCTCAGCTACTTTAAGATGCATGGACTTCAACTCCCAAATCCCCCAGCCAGAAGGAGACTGCTTTAGACAGAGGTAGACCAAGCAGAAAAGCGTCACCTGTCTTTCTGTCAAATCAAGATTCACAGAAATCTCATATCTCCGCAGCCTTGTCAGATAATTGTGGTGAATAAATTCCATCTCAAGCTCCCGCAGCTGGTCCTTAGTAAATGCTGTGCGCTCCTTCCGGGCTCTGGAGGTCTCTTTCTTTGAGGCAGTTGTAGGGTTGCGGCGGACAGCACGCTGGCTCTCTAAAGAAGGGAAATATTTATCATTATGTCCAACCAAACCCATCAGGAGAGCACACACTCCCCCTCCCATGAATTCTAGGCTCAGTCATTGGCTGAGACATGAACCCAGTACATACAATGATTCAACAAATGATGGTTTAGTTAAACTAGTAGCCAGCAAGATGTGTGAACACAGCTTGAAGCTAGGGGAAAAAAACAGAGAAAAAGATCAAAAGAATCCTAAGTTATTGCTGCAGAACAAAAATGAAAAAGCTACAAAATAAATAATGCATAAACTAGAATATGGTTTGCTACAAGCAGAAAATATGACCCAGGTAAATTAGCGCTGCAAAATTTCTATGAAACATCACCCTCCAGATGCTTGAAAAGATCCAATTAGATAATATGTGGTAGAGGAAATAAGAGGGAGCAGGCAGAGTCTAGAAAACACCAATCTTTCCCTTTGAAACAGAGAAAGAAATACCCTGATAGATGCTTAAATTTATTGTTAATGTTATTGTAATTGATGAAAAATAAGCTTCCTATTCATCAGGCACTTATACCAGGTCAGGAACCTGAAAAACAGAGAGCAGCTGGTAACAATGCAATGAAAATCTGGTATCAGATAAAGGGGAAATGTGCTTGAACTTTAAAGCAAACACACACACACACAACATACATACACACAGAAAGAGTGTGGGGGGGACATATGCTTCCTGTACACATTCACTGACTTCATCCAAGTCTGGAATGTTTTCAAGGCTAAGGAGCTGGAGTTGCCCTTTTTAAGGCAAAAGACAGGCTAAAAAAATACTTTATCAACTCTATTTGGGCTTAATTGTTGCTTTTTATCTGATACTAAAGAATCCAGGAAAAAGATCCTTGAACTTTCTTGGCTTTTGACTACTTTCCCCACTAGACCAAATCTGCTTCCTGTTCTGATCACCAACTTCAACCCAATTGTAGAACTTCGCTGTTAGCTGGGATTTTGTTTAGAAAAAAAACATCTACACAATGCAGCCATCTAAAAATGTCTCCAGTCCCCTGGGCTCCAGGATTAGTGACCCCACCAGGTCTTGAAGGACTTCTAGAATGAAAACAGGGATGGAGCTAACCTGGCTTCAGGGAGGGGAAGGAGAATCTTGCATAGGGCAAGCCCCACAGTTGAGAAGCCCACCTCCTTGGGACCCAACAGATAGTGAGTCCCTGGCAAATAGTGTCCACAACATACCTTCTCTGCCAGATTTTATGAGATGGGCTGATGCAATCAGCATTTAATTCCATAAAATGTATAATCCAATGAACAAGAATACTCACTTGTGCTCTTAATACCATCATACCACTGAGTAGCCACATCTAGAAGAGAGCAGAACCTAACCTTAGATTATGTGTTAGTCAAATCCTTTCAAACTAGAGTTGCCAAACTGTGAGTAAAAATGATGTAATTCCTTTTGATGGACTCATCTACTGTAACACATCATTATTACATTGATCTCAGTACCAACCTCCGATCTCACCTGATGTAGCAAGCCAGAACACAGTCTCATTCCCTGCATATAAATAAGGGAAGTAATTGAAAAATGGGACATTCTTATTAATACTGTACCACACCTTTCTATTCAGGTGTCCTTACTCTGGCAGTCGAAGACAAACTGGCATTCTCTTTAGACAGTCTTCTCTTTAGACAGTTGCTATACAATATCTCCAGGTTACAAACTGGTAATCTTGGAAACCAAGTAAACAGTAATTTGTAATCCAGTAAACTGGAATTACCATATCCTGGAAATAGTCAGATTTCAAAGTGGAATCAGATATGATCTTATTTTAAATAAATCCAACTTCCAAGTTTTTCCTTTTTTTCAGAGAGGAAGAAATGGTCAAGTTTTGATATTTAGAGTCCCACTTATCATTCAAAGAAATTCCAAATATGCTTATACAGCCATCACTCCGAAGTGAAAGAGGAGCAGAACTAAGTTTCCCCTGGGACCTTAACCCACACAGAGCAACCTCTGGCCTTCCAAATATTGAATTCCTTTCCCCCATCTCCCTGTCTGTTGGCCACTGAAGACTGACAGCACTTGGAAGATCATATATTGTCCCTCCCTATTCCAAAACAATTCCCAAGATTCTTTTGAGATCATGATATCTCAGTCTCTTTAAAAGTTTGTATCAAGGGGCAATCTAAATCTAGCAGAGAGATCTCTTTGAAAATTACCTTTACACAGCATTCTAATTTGATTAAGGATTCAATATAAAAGCAGAGCGGAGAAGCGCCTGGAGGATCTTCAATTAAAAGACTGAATGAAAATCAAGCCGGCCAACCCGCATCTAGACCACCTACTTGCGTTTTCCACTTTCCAGTAGACGGCTTTATTCCCAGCATCGCTTGCCACATTCCCTGCGAGGAGGTTATTCTTGCTGGGTCTGGGGCTGCCCTCTTTTAGCCCTCCTGACCCCGAAGCCAACTTCGCCGGCAGGATGATTTCAGAAGTCGCCACGTTCCAGGCGGGCGGCTGGAAGGATATGCCAGGTTCCTCGAAAGCGCGTTCAGCGCAAGGAAGGCTCTGAGGAGCAGCGGCTTCGCAGGGGGCCGAGAAATCCAAGTAACCCATTCCTAGTCTCGGGGGCAGAATGGGGCCTGGAGGGTTGTTGTGCTCGTTGGGTCCTCGGTTCTGGCCGAGAGGGCGGCTCAGGCATTCCCAGAGTATGGAAGGAGCGTGGGGATTCCTCACGCAGCTTCTAGTGACAGGTGGATCCATGGAGCTTTGCGGCTTCAGAGCGCGGGCACTTCTGAATGAAATCGTCGGAGAGTAAGGAAGTTTGGCGGAGAATGAGCGCTGATGATAGAAGCGGCTGCTGCGAGGCGTTCGAGAAACCTGGCAAAATTCTTCCTTAATGTCCACAAGACAATGTCCTTCTCCTTCCCAGGTCGGGAGCTTCCTTGCTATGAAACAACTGAGCCCAGGAAACACTTTTTAAAGCCTGGGGGTGAGTAACAAGTTTGGGAGGAGAAATTTGAGAGAGGGAGGGCTTAACTCGCATCCCCAGCCCCTCCAACCGAAGCCAAGTACGCAACGATTAATCACATGAAACCTTAGAGGCGCATCAAATGGGAAACGCAGATGGAGATTTTTAAAGAAACACTGTACTTTTTTAAAAAGAAAAAAAAATCTGGGATATTTATTTTATAAATCTGGAATATAACGCACACACAAAGTGGGTTTAATATTTCGTTCTCACATTGAGGTTAGCTTTATTGCAGTTAGGGAAAAATAACACGTTTGAGATTTGAGAAGGAAAAAAAAGTAACATTTTGCACCAGAACCCAAAAGCCTGCCAAAAGGGCACCAAGGGAACAATATAAAATGAAGAGATCGGGGTAGAGAGACTTCGGGTAAGATGAAAGAAAACGGGAGTGAAGAACAATTGGAGAGAAAGACTTAAGGGCTGATTTAAAAGTTTGAAGCTTACATTGTTACACAGAGTGAAAAGATATCTCCGAAGAGATATTAGTTAAGAGAAGGGAGACCAGATCAAAGGGGAAAGAACCCTTTAGAGATCAAACTAATTTGATCTAATAGAACTTTTGGTTAAAGAAGTTGTGTCTCCTGAAAGATGTTTTTGTGACCAAGTAGGCTATACTGCTACTTTCTCAGAATCTTTGAATGGTAACAGGCTAATACAGTTTCAATATAATGACCAATTTGTTCACCCTTAAAATTATTACACATTTGGATGAACATGATTTATTTCCATTTTTTTAATTGTCTTTGAACTATTCAACATCTGTGCTGAAGTGCCTCATGAAAACTAGAAATAGGTGAAACTCTTTATTTGTTTGCCAGACATGAAACTCCTTTTATCCCATTTTTGTATCACTTAACAAAACTGAACAAATACATGTTGTATACATTTCTTTATAAACACATGTTTATATCCACTGCTGGTGTACAAATGTTTTGCGATTTTTACTCTCATACATATCTGGATTACATTACTATGTATATTTATATAGGCACCTTTATCTATTCTGGGAAGTATAATATTTTTAAGGATTAGGAATTGCATAGAAAAAATATGAATTTGGATTTCAAGATGTAAATATGTTTTTCCTTTATTTATAATGAAATTATGGGATATGCTTCCCTCATTTACAAATGCAGATAGCCTTCAACTTATGACAACAACTGAGCCCAAATTTTCTGTTGCTTAAGGGAGGCAGTTGTAATGTGAGTTTTGCCCCATTTTACAACTTTTCTTGCCACAGTTGCTAAGTGAATCACTGCAGTTGTTAAATTAGTAACACAGGTGTTAAGTGAATCTGGCTTCCCCATTGACTTCGCTAGTCAGAAGGTCACAAAAGGTGATCATATAATCCTGGGACACTGCAATTGTCATAAATATGAACCAATTGCCAAGCACCTGAAGTTTGATCACACAATGGTCCTGGGGATGCTGTAATGGTCCTAAGTGTGAAAAACTGTCATAAATCACTTTTTTCAGTGCCGTTGTAACTTTGAATGGCCAACCAACTTTGAATGGTTGAAAGTCAAGGGCTGCCTTTTATAGATCCCTCTGATCAAAGCAATCCTTTATTCAAAGAGCTTTTTTTTACCTTACTTCAAAAGGTAAAAGCACTGTAACAAGAGAGTTTTAAACAACTATAAACAAGGACTTTATGGGTAGTTTCTGATTTTTGCTTTTCTGGTGGCTCTTAGATTTGGACTTCACGTGTCTCCAAAACTGTTTTTAATGTAACCTCTTTTATAATAATTTTATTTTGGGATATGACCTATTAAAGCCAAAATGTAATAAATAGAAGAAACAAAAAAGAAAAAAAAAAGAATAGAATTGCAACTAAACTAAAATAGAATTGAGTATAATGAATCACAGTATGTAGTTCTTCTTCAGGATTGTGAGCTGTGAGCTCTTAATTCAGGTCAGTATATAGCCTGTTCACTTGAACATCCCATGTCTCATTCCATCAACTTCAAAAAAATACTTTATTTTTAGGATTGTTTGAAGCAATCAAAGCTAAATCACTGAAGAGAGGATTTAAGACTCCAAATTGGCTATTTTCAAAATATTGTAAAATAGCTTGATACCCCTGCTTCGGTACAAAATTATGTGATCGGGCTTGATAGATCGACATTTACAGCTTGAAAATTAATGAGAATTACGATCGGCCTCTCCTCTCCCCTTCTCTCCTTCAGGCTAGCCCCACAGAAGCCTCTCCTCTCCCATTCTCTCTCTCAGGCTTGCTTCACAGAAGCCTCTCCTCTCTATCCCCTTCTCTCCCTCAGACTTGCCCCATAGATCTCTCCCATCCCCTTCTCTTCTTCAGGCTGGCCCCACAGAAGCCTCTCCTGTCCTCTCTTCTCCCCTTCTCTCCCTCAGGATGGTCCCACAGAAACGTCTCCTATCCTATCTCCTTCTCTCCCTCAGGCTTTCTAGCCCCTTCTCTCCATGAGGTTTGCCCCACAGAAGCCGGTCCTATGCTATCCCATTCTTTCCAGAGTTATTTTCAAGTTGGGAGAGGGAGTAGAACATCTTACTAATTAGCATCTGAGTGTGTTATAATAATATAGGAAATACTAATGCTCTGATGGTCATTTTGAAAAATCCTTTCTTAGTGAGCACCTAGAAGCCAAGAGGAACATATGTGGCAAATTTCAAGTTTGTAGGCTTTATAGTTCTGGAGATTTTGTGATTAATGTGTGAGTAGTTTTCGCTTTTATATATCCCAGTGGATCAGGGGTGAAATCCAGCAGGTTCTGACAGGTTCTGGAGAACCAGTAGCAGAAATTTTGAGTAGTTCGGAGAACCAGTAGCAAACATTTTGAGTAGTTCAGAGAACCGACAAATACCACCTCTGGCTCTCCCCAGAGAGGGCTGGGAATGGAGATTTTGCAATATCCTTCCCCCAGGAGTGGGGAGGGAATGGGGATTTTGCAGTATCCTTCCCCTGCCATGTCTACCAAGCAACGCCCACCAAGCCATGCCCACAGAACCAATAGTAAAAGAATTTGAATTTCACCACTTCAGTGGATAGTAGATTAATTTGTCTATCAGGGATCCCCAACCTCCAGGCTGCATTACCAGGCCTTGAGCCATTCAGAACCAGCTGCAGAAGTGGTGGGCGACCACCTAAGCATATCCCCACTTGCACGAGCATTGGCTGAGCATGTGCGCACGGGCTCCGTTTGTGTGAACGGAAGGTGCTTGTGCTCACCACTTACACAAATGGAGCTATGTGTGCACACTTGCCCACCACTCACACGGAATCATTCCCTCTCCTCCTCCCCCCACAACTGGGCCGCAAACCCAGACAGGTTGAGAAACTCTGCTGTAGATAGAGGAAAGGAGTCTTTATATACAAATAACCCTCAACTACAAACAATGGTTTAGCAATGATCTGAAGATGCAATAGCTCTGAAAAAAGTGAGTCATGACCAGGGGTTGGTTCTACTTACCTTTACTACTGGTTCACAACGGGAGCGCGAGTGCAGATCATCCATGATGACATCCGGGCAGTTGGGTGGAGCCTCCCACCGCTTTTACTACCGGTTCGCAAGAACCAGACCGAACCGGGAGCAACCCACCAACGCTCATGACTTCTCCTTGCAGTTATGACCATTGCAGCATCCCCATGGTCATGGGATCAAAATTTGGATCCATGGCAACCACCATGTATTTACAATGGCTGCAGTGTCCCAGGGTCCTGTAGTCACCATTTTGCTATCTTCCTGGCCAGCTTTTGACATGCAAAATCAATAAAGGAAGCTGGATTCATTTAACAACTTCATGATACGCTTAACAACTATGGCAAAGAAGGTTGTAAAATCAGGTGTAACTCACTTAACAACCACCTTGCATAGCAAAGAAAATTCTGGTCCCAAACATGGGACATAAATTATCCAAATGCTTGAAATGGAATTCTTCACAACTCTCCTTGTGGCAAGCAATCATGTACTGGTAGGTCTTGACTTACAAAGTTACGTCATTGAAAAAAGTGACATGTCCGTTTTTCACACTTACAACCATCGCAAAGATCCCCATAGTCACGTGATTTGGATGTTTAGCTACTGGTTCATATTTATGTCGGTTGCGATCTCCCAGAGTCATGTGATCATCTTTTGAGACCTTCTGACAAGCAAAATCAATGGGGAAGCCAAATTCACTTAACAACCATGATACTAACTTAACAACTGCAGTGATTCACTTAACAACTCTGGCAAGAAAGTTTGTAAATGGGGGCAAAATTCACAACAACCATCTCAATTAGCAACAGAAATTTTCTATGACCAATTGTGGTCATAAGTCGAGGACTGCCTGTACTTGTGGAGTTCTTTAATAACCTGGCCCATACCACCAGTGTATGAGACGTGTCATTATTAGTACATGTAAAGTACACATAGCATAAAGACATAATCTTTATAGGCTGAACTTAGTACCTAAATGTAACTTTTTAAATTTTTTGCATCTTTTCTGAGAATTGGTTAGCAATTTCTTTAAGAGAATTGCTTTATGGTTTTGTTTTTTTTAAAGAAGTCTCATTGCTTTAAGGAATTGTAGATGGTGCTACAGTCACATCTTGGCATGCTCTGAAGCACCTTGAGGTGATAATCGAATTCAAAATGCTGCACAGCCGAATATAAATTTTTTTTATACTATAGTGTATTATTGTAGTATAGACAGATTGATTATGTGGCATTGTGTATCAATTCTTAGTAACCACATAGATGAATTTTCTTCATGATGATCTGTTCCTAACCTGTTATTTCAGATTTTCTAGTAGCGTAGCCCTTGCCACTATAATAAAGTCTATCCACGATACCACTAGTCATCTTGTTCATCTCTTTTTTCCACAGAAGTGTATACTACACTTAGTGTACAAATAATGTATTGTGTGAAATCATAAACAATTCTTTTCTTTTTTTTTAAAGTACCAGTAGCTCACAATGAATTATTCTAAAAGAAAGCTAATTTTGCAAATAATCCAGGCCAGGAAACCTGTCAAAATTATAATATATGTTGTTTATATATGACTAACTTTTCTTTCTAATTGCTGTACAAAATTCATTTTTAATTCAATAAATTAACTAAGTTTAGTTAACTCTTTTAATGAATCTTTGGTTATGCCATTACTCAAACCGGAAACATTAGGAAAGAATTCATAAACTTCTGAACTTACTTTTCTGAAAAGCCCTTAGCTGACTACATAAATTGGGAAATAAAATATAAGATACCATATTATTACTCTATTTCAGTAAAATAAACCATCAGGAAATCCCAAGGCTGCATGTTAGACTGCGACATAGAAAAACATTCCAGAAAAAGGCATAAGTAAGCCATTTCCGTAGTGTTCCCAAGGAAACTACAAGGACATTTCCCTGACATCACCAGAAGCCAGGCTCAAAGTGAAAAAAACTTCACCTTTCCAAAGAGAAATATCAATATTTTAAACATCCATGTCCAATATTTCTATCAGGAAAATAATTCATGTAAGTAAATGTAATCTATAGGAAATATTTTATTCATATAACTAAAACAAGAAACAATGGTAGGAAACTAACCAAGAAGAGAAACAACCTGAAACTAAGAAGAAATTTCCGAACAATGAGAGCAATTAACCAATGGAATAGTTTGCCTTTAGAACAGTGTTTCTCAACCTTGGTAGCTTGAAGATGGGTGGACTTCAACTCCCAGAATCCCCCAGCCAGCAGTTGAAGTCCACCCATCTTCAAGCTTCCAAGGTTGAGAAACACTGCTTTAGAAGTTGTGGCTGCTCCATCACTGAAGGCTTTCAAAAAGAGCCTGGACAACCTCTTGTCTGAAATGATACAGGGTCTCCTTCTCTTGGACTAGAAAACCTTGAAGGTCCCTTCCAAATCCATTGTTTTATGTTCTTATGTGAACAAAACAATTCTTAATTTAATGATTCAAGATGTACTTCATTGTTGCATCAATTTTTTAGCCAGTCCTATGCACTACTGTTTTAAATTCTGGTAGTCCAAAGAAGGATGTTTTTCATTTTTCTTTGTGTGTGTGTGTTTTGTAATGGTAACTCTGATATTTAACATCGAAGACTTTCTTTTCTTTTTTTTCCCGTGTTGCAAACACTTTAAATTTGGGGAAATTCAAACTAACCTGCACAGTAAAGCTGCTTGCATTTTAATGATTTGTATTAACTTACATCATGTTCAGGTGAATGTGGCAAAACTGAAATGTAAATGAGTAATTTAAAGAAAACAAATTCATCTGTTAGCATGGTCAGTAGTATTCCTCTTCCATGTTTACTCATTGTGCAAGAGACATCCGAATAGAATAGAATTATTTTATTTATTTATTTATTTATTTATTTATTTATTTATTTATTTATTTATTTATGTAATTTATATGCCACCCTTCTCCCAAAGGACTCAGGGCGGCTTACAAGAAGAACAAAAAATTACATAAACAACAAAGTCAATTTAAACTTAGTTAAAATTAATTAAAAATTTAATTAAAATTATTAAAAAATCACCCCTATGGATTTAGCCCATTTGGTGAAAAAGCCACGTCTTCAATTCGCGGTGGAAGGAGAGGAGGTCGGGGCTGTCCTGAGGCGCTCCCGCAGAGAATGCTCTCCCCCTGGGGGCCGCCAGCCGATATTGTCTGGCTGACGGCACCCTGAGGAGGCCCGCTTTGTGTGAGCGCACCAGACAATGGGAGGATGGCAGGAGATGATCCTGCAGATACCCCGGGCCTAAGCCATGTAGGGCTTTATAGGTGAGCACCAGCACCTTGAAACAAACCCGAAGAACCACAGGTAGCCAGTGCAGCTCGCGCATGAGAGGTGTCACACAGGAGTACCGAGAAGCCCCCGTAACAACCCGCGTGGCCGCATTCTGGACTAACTGTAGCCTTCGGGTGCTTCCCAAGGGCAGCCCCATGTAGAGGGCGTTACAGTAATCCAACCGAGACGTAACAAGGGCATGAGTGACCGTGGCAAGGGCATCCCGATCTAGGAAAGGACACAACTGGCGCACCAGGCATACCTGTGAATAGAATAGAATAGAATAGAATAGAACAGCCAAGTGTGATTGGACACACAAGGAATTTGTCTTTGGTGCATATGCTCTCAGTGTACATAAAAAGACAAGATACATTCGTCAAGAATCATAAGGTACAATACTTAATGATAGTCATAGGATACAAATAAGCAATCAAATCATACTAGGAAACAATATCAGTATAAATCTTAAAGATATTTGAAATGACATTTCACTGCCTGCCAGATTCTTTCTCCATGTTTCTTTCATGTGTGTTGTGTGTCTTTATGTGGCAGAAAGAAAACATGATAAAAAATACAATTGAAAAAAATATCTATCTCACATGGAAAGACAAAAGTTTTTAATTCAGGTCTTTGGCCTTTAATTAAGTACTTCCTTCTAAAAGTCTAGTCTGTTTTATTGTTTCCTAAGCAAATGATCTCAAGAATAGATGAAAAATTGCCCTTAAGGAGCCTCTTCCAGTGGCTTCAATATTAGGTACTCTTTTCACATGGGATTTTAATTTCTGATTTCCTATCATTATTCCCACCTATCCACCCTTCTTAGAGCATAACTGCTCTATTTTACCTCTACCGGGAAAGAACTAAATGAAATTAGGAATATAGCCTGTATCCTCTTCCTTCCCACTCTAGCACATGTGGAAGCTGATATTAGCACAAGAGAAATATTTGAGGTGCTCCTAAACAGTTATCATAATTTATCCCCCAGCTAATGCTCATCAGGAAACAATAAAACAAACTGAATATTTTGCCAAAACATTTATTTACATAGTTTGGTATACTGTCCAGTTCCCAAGCTTCTGGGTGGCTTATTTAGGAATAAATATTACACAGTTTTGTGTTTGTTTTTTCAAAAAAAAAAAACTATTTGCAGAGTTTTAAATAATTGAATGAAGTTGACCATGAAGAAAATGCCCCAAGAAAAGACTGCAGTCCAAAATGTGTAAAAGTTGAAGATGAAAACTAGTGAATCTCAGACAAAAACATTAAAATGTGGAGCAGTCTCTGGGCTTGAAAGAAAATGATTGGCTCAAAAAGGCAAGAGGAAAAAGCCTAGAATTTAAACATATAGCATAAAGCCTATAGACACAGATGCCTCTCTCTATTATGGCAGGTAGATACACCCAAATGGGTTGTGTCTTTTTCGCAGTAAAAGAACAAATGTGATGGTATTATGTCTGTCAATCTTTGCAGTAAGCAAATTCCTGATTATTGGATGAAGTCTCTGAGAAGTTGAGATTTATTATGAAGACGTCTGACAGCATTGCCTTTTCCTGTTTGATGTCCTAGATGCACGGGACTAAAATTTCTCCAGCAATAAACCCATTGCCTCTATAACTCATCACATCTGGAAAGCATCATAAAGGTTACTGTGTACATTTATCTGATTCCCTCAGATGTTGCTAATTTATAATCTCAAACAGCCAATAAAAAGGACACAGGCAACATCTGGAGGGCTACTAATTGCAGGCATTTGAATTCTGAGTGGATAATTTTCAGCAAAACTAACCTCTTGTATGGAAGGAACCACTATACTTCTTTCACACAATAGAGCTTAGTTTGTTAAGCCAGAATAGGTATCCCCTATCACTGGCCATGGTGCTTAGGGATGGTGAGATACTACTTCTGCATAATCTGGAAGGCCACATGTTGCCTGTACAGGTAGTCCTCAATTTATGGACACAACTGAGCTCAAAATTTCTGTTGCTAAGTGAGACAGTTGTTAAGTGAATGTTGCTCCATTTTATGACCTTTCTTGCCACATTTGTAAAGTGAATCACTGCAGTTGTTAAGTTAGTAACATTGTTGTTAAAGGATTCTGGCTTCCCCATTGACTTTGTTTGTCGGAAGGTTGCAAAAGGTGATCACATGATCCAGTAGTGGGTCCCACTTTCCTTCACTACCGGTTCGGAATAGAAAGCGCACTCGCGTGCAGCACTTCTGCACATGTGCAGTGCATCCGTGATGACATCCGGGCAGATGGGCAGAGCCTCCTGCCGCCACCACTACCGGTTTGCCCGAACTGGGGCGAACCAGTAGAAACCCACCACTGACATGATCCCAAGACACTTGTAACCATTATAAATATGAACTGGTTGCCAAGCATTCAACTTTTGATCACAGGACCATGGAGCTGTTGCAATTGTGATAAGTGTGGTCATAAGTCACTTTTTTCAGTGATGTTGTAACTTGGTCACTAAAGGAACTGTTGTAAAATCAGTAAGAGTTTTAATATGATTGGTTGATTTTGGTTAAAATATGTGAGCCCAGACATTTATGGATTATTCAGCAATGTTTAATTGGGTTCACATATCACATTAAGTCAATGCATACACACACATACACAACATAAACACACACACACAGAGCGAATGTTTTGATGATTTAGTTTAGATGACATAAGCCATTATCTGTAAACATGACAAGCTCAATCACAAATGAGCAAAATACATAATGGTTTAGTACAACTTTGTCTTGGTTCCAGTTGCTACCCATGATTACAAGTTCTGTTATTTTGGCATCTACTTAGTAATTCTGTATTCAAGTGTTTTCAAAAATATTGGGAAATAAAAGGTCAAGGTAAAGGTTTCCCCTATTCAGTCATTTCTGACTCTGGCATGGTGCTCATCTCCATTTCTTAACTGAGGGAGCCAGCATTATTTGAAGATATATCCGTACTCATGTGGCCAGCATGCCACTAGGTGCATGGACCCTTCCCACCAATGTGGTATCGATTTATCTACTCGTATTTGCATGCTTTCAAACTGCTAGGTTGGCCGGAGCTTGAGCAAGTAACAGAAGCTCACTCCGTCACATGGTGCTCAGTACTCGAACCCAGGCTGTCAACTGACAAGCTCAAGCGTCTTCAATTGCTCAGCCATCACTCTTTTTCATACTGGGAAACAATATTCACAGAATTGGTAAAAAGATGGGTTCGGTCATATAATTACAATAAAACTCCAATCACCATCTCCATGGTCTTCAACTACAATAACCCTTTTTGGTAGCAAATTCAGGAAAGTTTGCTAGAAAAAAAAATTGGCCAATTTCCCACCAACCTTTGACTTTAGCAAACTTCAGTCTGTAACAGGAGAGTCATCATCCTGAGAAGAACCATCTTGGACTAAACTTGAAAATGAAAATAAATAAACCTATTTTCTTTCTCTCTGGGATGCTTAAACCAAATGGCTTCTGCCTCCCATTCACCAGCCAGTGAGAGTTGATTTATGAGGCCATGCCTGTTGGATCAACACAGGCTAGGAAAGAGGTTTGCAGGGAGGGGAACCAGGCAGGGCGAAGAGCCAAGGCACAAACAAGAATTGGAAACATTGCCTGAACAAACCTCACATGCTAGCTAGAATAGGAGACAACCTGGGTGAAAAGAATCAGAGCATCTTTAGCTGTTTTCACACTTCATGCCAAGCCAAAATGTAGCACATTCAATTTTCACTGAGCAAACTGGGTGTACCCAGCCACTGTGTGCAGCACTGTTGATGGGAAGGGATTTCGGGTCCTAAGGCTTCATGTCCCCTGAAAATCCTGAGTATGGCTCTTAAGGTCTTTCCAAAAGTTGCCACCAAATTCTAATGTTTAATGAAGAGAAAAAAATTAACTCCATGAGAAGTAATTGTGTTAAATATATTTGCCAGTTATTTACATTTAGTTTTTGCCTGACAACCTCTTACTCTTTGTCCTATACTCATCTATTTTTTTTTGTAGTGACCTCCAACAAACACTCAAAGATTAAATATGGCCTTGTTTCCCTACACAAACTACGTACTTCTGGTTTATAGTTTAGTCATGTTCTATGTAAATCAAAACTGCTATGGTTCATTCAACAAACATACTGTAAACATACAGAGGTGAGTATATTCAGTTATCTGACCCAGAAGGACAACTGATATGAGTTGAATGATTGATTGTGAGTACTACTGAGTAATGAATTGATTGTGAACATTTTATGGTATTCTTGTAATTGTAGTTTGGTTTCTGAATGTTCTGTTTTTATGTTTTTATTTTTAGTTTGCTTTGAACTGTCCAAAGCTGTTCAGGAATGGAATGGAATGGTCTACAAGTATTGTAAAATAATTAAAAAATAAATATAAAAAAGGAATGATTGCATCTACCTGCACAACAGTTGGATTCTACATCGTGCTATGCCATAATATGATTTTTGAGGTTTCAGCTTAATATGATGTACCAACCCAGCCATTGCCTCTTAAGCCTGCTAATGCCAGAAATCCTTTTTGAAAGTACAGTACATCCAGAACATTAGAGAGCAGAGAATGTGAAAAGATAGTTTCTGATGAAGATAATTGTTAAGCAAACAAACCATGATTCATGCTATAAAACAAGATAAGCAACCTCTTCTACATGTATAAATTGGGAGGTAAAATTTATTTTTTGACTCTAGTAACAGCAATCAATCTAATTCTGTGTGTTTTGCTTGATAAATTTCTCTGTGGGGTTCTCTAGTGAAGGGTGACAGTGTCGTCACCAGTGTTCACTAGAGCTAGCCGAGTAATACAGTCAAATAAATAAATAACTTAATTTCTTAGTCTTACAGGTGCTCAAAAAATATCCTGGTTATATTCACCTGCTGAGCTATAGTTTTATTTAACCATAATCTACCAACAAAATCAAATGGAATGATTCATAACTAAGCATGATGCAGGAACCCAGTTCTGACAATATGCCATTACAGGGAGAGGCAACAATGCTTAGTTATTAAAGCAATGGTGGGAATTTTGCTAAGCCACAACTCCCAATTCTCACCCCGATGACCCTACTAGGTAGAGTGCTGTGACATGTAGTTCTGTCACTGATTCCCCACGCCCAAACAAATCTGTTCTTCTCCCTACCCCACTTTCACCCTGAATATATTTCAGACTGGTTGCTCAGGGGAAGACAAAGCTTATGAAAGGTATTCCTAAAGCTGATTTGCCCTTGAAATGAAAAGTGAGCTCAGCATCATTTGCACTCAGAACCTTCCTCATCTTCCTCTCAAGCAGAAAACATCAGCCAATGTTCTTCAGCCATGGGAATTAGTGACCCTCTTCCCATACCCCATTCCTTTGACAGCTGCTGCTGTCTTACATGTGCTCTGCAGGGGGGCAATATTCTCCTCTGCACCACCTAGGATGGGTTGATGGCAGAGTTGGGGAGGGGGGGTCAGTCTCCACTCCTCACTCTTGCTTACAGAAGACCATTTGTCATGAAGACATGGACACCTTTAACCTCTTAAAAGTCACTGCCTCCCATCCCTATCCAGACCAGGGCAGATGGAAGTCATTATTTTTGGTCAAGCGTAACAGCCACATCCTAGGTGTGTATTCTGAAGCATTTGTGTGCTTGCAGCAAATGAGTGGCAGCCTTAGAGATTTATTCTCTCTTTTAGGATGGCTAAAAGAACACAAATTTTTTTTTGCCAAGTTTTCCAATGTTAACATTTCTCAATAATAATGTTTACGCAATTGTATTTGGCATTCAAGCTAATTCCCAGGTGAAAATTTCTCCTGCATGTTTTACTTTTACCAGGTGTCATTTCATTTGATTAAAAAAAAAAAAGAATTCTGCAATCCCTCTCAAAGAAGGAAGAATTTAGATGAAATTCTTGTACTTGAAGCATGATGGTCTCATACCTACTCAGCCAAGAGATGTGCATGGGAATTCCCAAGGAAACAAATGATAATACAGGCATAAGAGAGATGGGCTGCAAAGAAATCTAATAAATAAATACCAAGGGAAGATTGCAGCAGGAGTGCCCTCCACCTGGCCATTTTGGGCAACCAGACATAACAAAAAAAGCAGCATTCACTTCCAGCACTAACAAAAACAGTGTAGAGAACAGAGCGGATTCCCTAATAGCATCCTGCAGGGAGAACACAAGTCAGCAGAGACCAAATTTATAGTTATTCTTTTTTTTACTGGTTATTTTATCACAGAGCACAGGTTTAATTCCATGAAAACCACACATATCCCAAAGCTGTTTTGCATGAGGAGGAAAACAAAGAAACTGGTTCATGCAGAAATCAGGCCTCAGGTCCATTTTGTATCTGCTCGGCGACTGTGGAAATGTAATACATCTAAGCATAATGCAACCTTTTTGCCTTTTCACCCCTAATCTTTACCCACACTTTCTGGCTTCTTCCCTGGAGATTTTCAGACCCCATAGTCTTTGAAAACAATACCATTTGGCTACTTCTCAATCTAAAGAGTCCACACAAAATTTGAACATCTCACCTTTCTGACCACCTGTAGATTGACATTTTTATTCTTTTTTGTCATGCAATAAATTTCTACATACTGCTGATTTAAAAACATTTAAATCTCTCTCTCTCTCTCTCTCTCCCTCCCTCCCTCCCTCTTCTAGAGCACAGACAACATGGAAATGCAATTTAGGAAAATTGTCCTTAGCCCAAAACTAGAAATCAAAATCAAATGAAGCAAAATCTCAATATAGGGAAGAATGTAAGGCCCACTCTTTAGTCATCATTGATAAAGACTGTCATTCCTGGCAATGTATGCATTGCAATCAAGCATATGATTACGGTGAGAATATCTCCAAGACAATAGGATCAATTTGGCAATATTTTTCCAGTATTCATGTTCGTTTTCTCTCCTTTCAAAATAGGTGAGGTTAATGAGTCCTTTTTCTTGAGGAGAGGGGACTACTTTTCAATGCACATTTTCACAATGGTATAGCCACAAATAAAATATACGATTATTTGAATGTTCCACACAGGACTGTAGAAATTTACAAGAGAATTGCAATTATTGGGCAACCTAGAAATGAAATAAATGAATAAAATATTGCACTTTAAAATATACAGGGAAACAAATGGATTTTGCTTTTCAATTCCAATTAGAAATTGAAATGTTCAATTGTGGCTTATATTCTTGCTATAAAAACCTGTGATAAAACGCATGCAATCTTCCAATAGTCTTGCTACAATTAAAGTACACTCCATGAATGTGCAGGATTTAATTTTGTGATGAATGCGAGTATTACTAGTGTATCATTTTGTTAACACATCCACTGCGTGTCAATATAAATCAGAACAGATACTGATTTATCAAGTCTTTTCCCTTGATGAACCCAAGTGGGATGCACTTTTACTCTTACTTTTCCACTTACTTTTACTCTTCCCCAATTTTGCATCAATATAACTATATCTGTGTGTGTAATCTGACTGGAAGATGTGCTCATTTTGAAGGAGATGGGTGGAAGCACGGTGATGACTCCAGGTGTCCATGGATTTTGTCATCTGCAACACTTTCTCCCACCTTTCACCTGCCTGGCAAAATAAAGCTATAATTGGGACAGGATGTAGGATGTGGTTTGGGGTGAGTGGACTTCACTTTGCAGTCTTTCAGGTGCAAGTCATTTTCAAATTGGTTAGTGCAGACATCGTCACCCCTCACCCCACTTCCCTCACTGCTTAAGTAAGTTATTCCAAAGTTTATTCATTCTCTTCCACCAGGAAGTGGGGTTTATTTCAGGGCTCATTTTCGTCTGACTTCACCTCCCAGCTGTTGGTCCTTATAATGGTTCTTGTCTGCAACCCAAAAGGGCCTCCTGTTCTTCTTTGGCTTATTCTAGACTATCAGATTTCAAACGCGTTGTAATATTAAGTGACGCTGTCCTTCTATTCCACATTGGAGGGAGAGGGTGAAGAGAGAAGTGGGGGATGGGGGAGGGGAAGGCTGGAAACCTCCAGACATTGGAGAATCAAGGAGCAGAAAGTTAAAAAAAAAGTCTGTGTATCTGGCCATCTGGAGCCTGATGGGCTGAGAGACAGACAGCAAGATTAATTCTGTCAATTAGTAGGAAGTGGGGTAAATCACTTGGGATTTTATCCCTAGAAATTTTTACAAGCATCCTATAGGGAAGTACAGCATATGAGTGCAACATTGTGGAGGCCAATCCCGCAGAGCACATGTAGAGTTTTCCATGTTTATTTTTGGATTTAGGCAGAGTGTGCAACTTGTAAGCAGGACTAAAATATATTTTAATGTTTATTATTAAGCATTTATTTAGCATCCCCTAAATTTACTTGTTGTTCAAAGGATTGGTCTTCATTATGAGCCGAGGTGGCGCAGTGGTTAGAGTGCAGCACTGTAGGCTACATCAGCTGACTGCTAGCTGCAGTTTGGCAGTTCGAATCTCACCAGGCTCAAAGTTGACTCAGCCTTCCATCCTTCCGAGGTGGGTAAAATGAGGACCCAGATTGTTGGGAGCAATATGCTGACTCTGTAAACCACTTAGAGAGGGCTGTAAAAGCACTGTGAAGCAGTATATAAGTATAAGTGCTATTGCTATAAGGGAAACACTTCTGAGAGTAAGGAGAGCAGAAATCTCATGTGATATATTGAAAAGACAGGATTGTCTCCCCACGCGCACCATCTTCTACCAATTTTGTTGTGTACCCTTACCTTTTCTCAGCATTAGGAGCAGCCTAGGATATTCTACATGAAATGAAGGACAGCTGTTAATCACACACACACACACACACACACATACACACTTGTTGTGTTCCAGGTCAATCACACCTAGTAGCTGCTTTTGCACAGTAAACAAACCTTGGATAGTTATAACCACAGTTGGGTGTTCTTTGAAAATGATTCAGAAGATGTGCTTCAGAGGGCCTGAGAGCACAAGAATAGGACTTCTTTAAAGGCCAGGGATCTTTCAGAACAGTTAATTAGAATGACTGTTCCAAGGTGGTGCAATGGCTCAATGGTTAAAGACACTAAGCTAACGGCACAGGTTCGAAACCCAAGAACTGCACAACCGGGTGAGCTCCCATTACTTGCCCTAGCAGTTCAAAAGCATGCAAATAGATGAATAGGTACCACTTTTGTGGAAAGGTAACAGTGTTCCATGTGCCTTTGGCATATAGCCATATTGGCCACATGAGCACAAAAAAGGTTTTGGACAACGCTGGCTCCCTCAGCCAAGAAATGGAGATGAGCACCATGCCTTAGAGTCAGACATGACTGGACATGGAAACCTTTACCTTTACTCCAAGATCTGAGCTGCTTCAGTGACTGATCTAGTTATCCTCTCCCAAAGCCAGGCATTGGCTCTACTTGGTGCTGATGGGCAGGCAGTAGCAGAAAGCTGTCCTCTTAGGGGTGGATGGGTGAGTATTTAAAATTCATTGTTCCTCCTGGTCTGTCCAGCCTGCCTTGTGGAAGATGGTATTGTTAAACAGTGTTAATACGCTTTGTTGTCCTAAAACACACTCTTAGCCAAAGCCAGGTTTGAAGGTAATGTGCCTTAGGGACAACAGTGTGGCATTAACAGCTTCCAATCAGTGTCAAAATAAATAGGCATTGAAATTTCTCAGAATGACCCTAGAATGATGTTTACATTATGTTGTACATTATGTTGTACCACTAGTTATATTGCCACTAATAACGTACAGTGCTTTGCAGAGTAATCTAACTACCTTTTTGTCAAAATCACGGACAAGGGAGAGACTTTATATTATTTCAGTGTTGGCTGGATAATCCTATGAAGATGCAGTAGTCCCAGTGAGGAATATAACCATAAAGGTAATTCTCAAATTACAAATGTCATGGAGCCTGACAATTACATTTGTAACCTGAGGATTTGTAGGAGTGGATCACGTAACTTGAAAGTGATCACTCCCTGTTTTTGCTCACAAAAGCAATTTGATTTTGCTAATCAAATACGCAGGTCATAAAAGTATCTCAGGGTGGGAAAGGCCATGGGGGGTAGTGTTTCTGAACACCCAAGGCTCCCCTGACCCACTGAGATATCTCATGCTTCCTCCCCACCTCCATTCTGTGCAACCAGGTCAATTACCTTATGTAGATCTCAGTGATCGATGGAACAATCTCCTTGCCAGCCTCTCTGCCATGAGCAAAGGCTTACCAAGACCTGCAGGGACAAAGATTGCATCCCTATAGGCTCCCTCCGGGCCTCCATTTATAGCAGCAAAGGCCTTTCCTCAAGTCCTTTGCTGACGAGAATGGAGCCCCAGAGGGACATGCACATCCCTCCCAGGCTCCTTTCTCAGTGACAAAGTCTTTTTGCAAAGATGTCAAAAGGCTTTGCAAACAGGCTTCAGTGCTTCCCTCCATTTGTAAAGTCTTTTGCTGCTGATCTCGTCTGCAGAGAACAGAGGCCTAAAGTACCATGAGATCAAGCAAGATCAGTAGCGCAGGATTTCATGCTCCTGATCATGCATGGTCTGATCTTGCTGTGCTTTTGGCCTCCATTCTCCGCAAATGCACTGAAGGCCTGAAGCACTGAAGCAGGCCAACAAACTGAAGGCTCGCTAGATCTTCACAAGGTATTCACAGACCTAAGTGCCTGTGGAGACCTGGCCGGATGGGAGGGGGGCGGGGAGAGAAATAGGCAGGACAAATGTTGCAGAGCCTCTGCAGTCACTCGTAACGGTGAACAACTGCCATGGTGCTGCAACCTTTGTAACTTTGGGACTGTGCCCTAAGTACTTGGCAGGGTTACGTCATAACTTCGAACGGTCGCTAAATGAACTGTCATATCTCAATGATTACCTGTATTAAGTTTCGTGTTTGGTTTGACTTGAAGTATAAACTGATCCCACAGAGCCCTAATATTATGGATGAATGAAGCCACTAGGGCTTGCTTAAAAATTAGGCTTAGTGTGGTGTATAAAAATCAGTATATGTATAGAAAGGAGATTATTAGCATTACGGAATGAAGGAATGGCCAAACACTGAGAAATGTCCTCATGGAAAGAGCTCTCAGGCCTTGTGCTGTACAGCCTCATGAGGGCACTTTTTTTTTTTTAATTTGATTTATATGCCGCCCTTCTTCGGAGACTCAGGGCGGCTTACAATGCATTAAGCAATTTTAAATCAGTGATGTGAAAGTAGAGCCTTGGTGACCATCTGGATATCCTCCTCCTCTAAAATTCTAGGCATCTCTTATTGAAGGACATTTAAATTATGGTTTTCTACCCATTGCTAGGGACAACATCCACCAACAGGGAGTTATCTCAGGGAGTGCTTATGTGCTGATAACACATCAACCCTCAATATTTGTGTGTGTTATTTTTTGTGCTATATTTGCTCCAGTCCACGAAATACAATCCCGATTTCTGAACATGGATCTGTCCAAACCTGCATGTGGGCAGCCATCCTGTAACCTAACACTATATTTGGAAGCCTACGCAGTGACTTTTGCTTGAGTTAGCTGGTGCAACAGACTCCCTTTATCTGTGGCTGATATGTGATGTGCATGTCAACCAGGTTATCTTCCACAGAAAGCAACAGGAATGAATATCCATTTCCAAGTGCCACTTATATCCATAAAATGTAAATCTACAAAACAGAAGAATGGTGCTTTCTCCTGCAATTTTTAAAAACTTTTTAAAAACATTAAAATGATGAGAACATTTACTAAAAATACATCTGAGGAGGAAATCATAATGCTGGCAAAAGAAAGGCAACATAGGTCCAGATATTTTTATACAATAGTATTAACTTGATTAATGAACCAGACAGGCTACTTCCATTAAAGCCATCATTTTGGAGAAATAATTTCTGCAACAAGAGTTTTAGACCATTTCTGTGTCTGTGTACAAATGGCGGGGGAAGGGGGAAGGAAGAGTAATTCAGATAATAATGAAATATTTGAGTGAAACCTGAAGCTAATTGATATGATGGTCTAGCCCATAAAATCCAATTGCTTTGGCCTATAACCCCAATGAGAACAAAAGTCCTCTCCAATAGATCCATTAGAAGAAAGAAGAGGCAGCACTGGGAGCAAAATAGCAATAGCACTTAGACTTATATGCCACTTCATAGTGTTTTACAGCACTCTCTAAGCAGTTTATAGAGTCAGCATCTTGCCCCCAACAATCTGGGTCTTCATTTTACTGACGTCGGAATGATGGAAGGCTGCATCAATCTTGACCTGGTGAGAATCAAACTGTTGGCAGTCGGCAGAATTAGCCTAGAATACTGCCTTCTAACCACTGTGCCACCACAGTCAAAGTTGTAAACAAAGATGACGAATTCCATAATGAAATGAGAAAAGCGCCCTTATCAAATGTAGCTTCCATAGCCTCTTCATCCATAAGAACAGAGGGGATCAAACTTTGGGATTCAAAAGTCATAAATGATTTTATGTGTCTCCTCATAAATAAACCTTCAGGATGGCCTATGACATGCCTTTTGCTGAGGTGCTTTTTCTGAAGCTCACCTTCCCTTCTTCTAAGAGTGGATATTGTGGAGGTCACCTTGCTTGAGTGTCTTGATGCTTAACCTCTGTGTCCTCTTCAGACAACTGAAGCACTTTCTTGACCTCCTCCTTCTTGCATGAAGATACAGCACTGACATGGCATGGGTGTGAAAATCAGAATGTGGTTTTCCCTAGAAGAAGCCAAAAAACCAAACAAACAACCCACCATCCTTGGAAGAGGAAAAGATAAAATTTGAATAAAGCATCTCAAGCCTGCCCAATTCACCAATAGTTTGGGGCTACTTTAACTGCTGTTGCTTCACACCCAAAGGGTTACTCTTCTGCATGGCCTAGACTAGCAGTTTTGGAGACCCCATGTCCCAGCAGAGCAAGAGTGAAAATGGCCCTACTCAAATAACCTCACAACCAGTGGTGAAATCTGAACCGGTTTACTACTGGTTCGCTGGCTGCGCATGTGCGCTGTGCACAAAGCGCATGTTGCACCTGAGCAGTACGCGCCAAAAGGAGGCTTAGGAAGATAAGTAGAACAGCGAGTTGGAGAATCAGCTGTGGCACCCGAGCTTGGAAACCTTTTTAAAAAACTTTTTTAAAGCATTTCTTACTACGGTTCTCAGGAACCGGTAGTAAGAAATGCTTTAAAAAGGTAAAAAAAAGGTTCTGACTATCACAGCTGTGGCGCGCAATAGTTGGAACCTCTTTTTTTACCTTTTTAAAGCATTTCTTACTACCAGAACCGGTAGTTAAAAATGCTTTAAAAAGTTTTTTTTTAAGTTCTGACAATCATGCGTTGCTCAGCTGATCTTCAGAACTTTTTTTTTTTACTTTTTTTACTACTGGTTCAGCAAACCAGCTGCATTTTTTACTACCGGTTTGGGCGAACTGGCCCAAACCAGTAGCATTTCACCCCTGCTCACAACCCTCTGGGGCAACCACAACACAACACTGGAGAAGCCCCACTTGCAAGAATTCTGAAGAATTCTAAAAGATATAGATGTATGCTTCTAAGCAGGACATGGTGGAAAAAGCACTGTTCTGCTTCAATTCCCCAGAAGCCAGTCTTCAGAGATGCACTATCTTTAATTATGAAAGCATAATTAATAGTGAAGTTACCTGATACCTTCTTATCTTCTTCTTCTGCCATATCCATCATCAGATGTTGGCGATCATGTTGGCAATCCTATTTTTATCAACAGCTGCACAAAAGAGTGCTGTTGAGTTTTGTCCAAACCAGATCTTTAGATTTTGAAGCCATGATGTTGTCCTTCTGCTTGGATCTTGTTTACCTTCAATCTTTCCTTGGAGGATTAAGTGAAGTATGTCATATTTTTCTGGGTATTGCATCACATGTCCAAAATATTCTAACTTTGGCTTTTTTATGGTTTTGATGATTTCCCTTGGCTTTCCCAGGCGGCTTATCACCTCCTCATTTGTGATTTTGTCAACCCAACTTATATGTAACAGCAGCCTGTAAATCCACATTTCAAATGTTTCTAGTCTCTTCAAGTGGCTTTCTGTCAGACACCAACTCTCCACTCCTTAGAGCAGGATAGAAAAGATGTAGCATCTGACAATGCATTCTTATGGTGATCTGTATTCATGACCAACACTGTATACGACACCTTCACTTCATTCCTTTGGGGCAGTGAATTCCATGTTTTAACTTTGTAGGAAGGATTTCCTTTTATCTGTTCTGAATTTCCGGTTAAGAGGAAAAGCCTCACTTCCATATTCTCAGCAGTTAAAGCCTATTAGGTTAGACAAAAGGCATTTCACTTGGTCCCTCTGTTGCTTTTAAAATTCAGGTGCCCAGCTTTGGCATGGAACTGATAAAAAATTAATTTTTGAACTTGGAAGAGAAACTAACTTTGCAAGGTGACAGCCCCTCCTGACAGCCCAAATCATAGGCAAAACTGAAAGCATTTATTAATGTGGGTCAAGTCTAGTGGTGGGATTCAGCCGGTTCGCGCCAGTTTGGCCGAACCTGTTGTTAATTTTTTGCATAATTCAGCAAACCGGTTGTTCCCACTACTGGCTGGCCCCACCCCACCCCGCCCACTGGGGTTGCCATTCAGGCTGGGGAGGCTGCAGGGGCATGACTGGGAACTGTGCTGATTAGCTGGGAGGCGGCAGTGGACTGGCCGCACCAATGAGCTGGGAGGCTGATCAGTCAGTTCAGTCAGACCTTCCAACTTTGAGAGATCTTTTTTTTCCCTGATCTGAAGATCTGGCTGAACGTTTTTTAAACTGGTAATCACATGGTCTTCCTTTGTTGCCCTGCATGCAGGAGAACAGAGCTGGAAAGCAGGTTAGTGAGGGATGGGGTGGAAGTGCGGATTTTGCATTATCTTTGCTCTGGGACAGGGTGGAAGTGAGGATTTTACATTATGATTGCTTATAAGTAAGTAAGAACCAATAAAAGGGGAATGGAAAAATCCCTATCTGTAGATGAGCGTTTTTCAGTCTTGGTAAGTTAAAGATGGGCGAACTTCATGCTGCCTTGGGAATTCTGGGAATTGAAGTCCATGCACCTTAAAGTTGCCAAAGTTGAGAAATATGGGTCTACGCTAGAGTTTAGGATTTTCCATTCCTGTTTTAATTAGAGTTCGGTACAATTAAATAAATCAGTTGTGGTTTACTTAACAAATAGCAATTAAAGCAATATGAACCATTCCTGGACTTTTTGTGAAAAACTGAAATTAAAAGTTGATCTGGGCTTTGATGATTAGATATGGGATTATGGAAATAATGTAGATAAATGTTAATCTTAGAGTAAGAATTTGATATATTTTTTACTTATATCTGTATCAAAGAAAGTTGGAAGTCATTCTTTTTCGGTTTTCCTTCTTTTCCTCTTTCTTACACTTTCACTCTTTTTCTTTCCTGAGCCTTTTATTTTTTTCAAATCTGTTTTTTATTTGTTTATCCCTTAGCTTTGTATTTTTTTATGTATGAAGGATCATATACTCAACCATTATAATTCTATGTTTCTTATTTATAGAAATCATATCAAAATTTAGAATGAAATCCACTGGGAGCCATCTCATATAAGGCAGGCTCTGAGTCCCTCTAACCAAAAAGTGTTTACCAATAGAAGAGAATATTTGTAGCTCAGGTTGATCTGTGGGTTTCTTGGTGCTCTCTGAGCTTGATGGTTTTCTTCCAGATGTTTCATTACCAAACTAGGTAATATCATCAGTACTAGAAGGGAGTGGAGTTTGCTCTTATTTTCATCTACTAGTGGCTTCCCCCTGTCAGTGTTAATCAGTTGCTTCACAAACAGTATTTTGATTGGTGCCAGGTCTCTACAGCCTCAGGCAGAGAACAGCTATTCTGCACCCCTCCCTCAAATGTCCTTTAAAATACAGAGTTTCTCAGCATTCCTTTAGGAACCTCCAACATGCAAACTATGGTTACTCATCCTAAAATGAATCCTCTTTGCCTGAAGCTTCAAAATTTTCTGTTTGCTGGGAAGATGTGTAGCTAAAAGTCAGTCTACATTTAGTGTACATCTGACTTTGGGGTATTTCTTCATAACCAAACAAAAGTGTATTTTCTGTACAGTTCACATCCCTTGCTCGCTGGATCTGGATGTCACAAAGCAAAGCCCACATTTTGTAATTAATCCCTGCGCCCAGTGGTGCACTTCACATTTTTTAACAACTGGTTCTCTACTCTAATGACTGGCTGGGTGGGTGTGGCTGGGAGGGCATGTGGCTGGGTGGGCATGGCCAACTTGACGTTGCTTCTTTGCCTAAGAGATAGCCATCTCTCTTTTGCTCCCTCTGAACTAATGAGTTAAAGAGCTGCCTCTAGACATTCATTTTAATAAGATTTTTAGAAACCTACAGTTGAAAGTTCTTCATGTCTCCTTACCCTGAAGACCCAATTTCATTTGGAATTTAACCCAAAGCTGATTGCCCTTTTAGCATTTCTCTTGATACTTCTCCAAAATGCACCCCTAAGACACCACATCTTTCTCTCTCTCTCTCTCCCTCCCTCCCTCCCTCCCCCCCCTCTCTCTCTCTCTCACACACACACACACACACTCAATTTAAGCAAATTCCCTTGTTTTGGAGACTTTAGAATCACAGGCTAGAAGGTACCTTGGAGCAGGGGTGAAATCTACTTACCTTCCTTACTGGTTTGGAAGCACACGCTCTGCGTGCGCACGCACCTTCTGTGCATGTGCAAAACCTTCAGTGCATGCGCAGAAGGTAAAAAACATTACTCCCTGGTTAAAACCAGGAAGTAATGACACCCGGGCGGCGATTGCTACCGGATCACTGAACCACAGAGAAAAATCGCTACTGGATCAGGCAATTCGGTCCGATCCAGGAGCATTTCACCGCTGCCTTGGAGGTCTTATAGTTCAATCGTCTGCTCAAGGCAGAAGACCAGTGGTGGCTTGCCCGGTTTTGTAGTTAAAACCAAATAGACCCAGATGTCATCATAGGTAATCTGCACAAGCGCAGAAGAGCACGCAAGGGCACAATTCAAACCAGTAGTAAAGGTAAGTAGAACCCACCCCTGCAGAAGACCTTGTGCATATGCAAGTTCGCAGACATTCTGGCTTAGGCCAGCCAAAGCCAGCCAGTGGTGGGATTTGCCAGTTCGCCGAACTGCGCAGAATCGTAACAACCGGTTTGTTACAACCGGTTTTCCCGAACCAGTCTGAACTGTCAGCAGCCTACCTCTGCCCGCACCCAGTTTTGATTGGCAGAGTACTGCAGTACCCACCCAGCCATGCCCACCCAGCAGGCAGAGAATCAATTGTTAAATTATTTCAATCCCACCACTGGTCGAATCTTTATGTAGGGTGCATAAATAAAAGATATAGGAATTCAGTATATATGGTGTGTCAGAAAGCAAACAGAAGCGAGAATTAAAGAATAGAAAACATTGATTCTAGATAACATTTCATAAGTGACACATTTATGGATTGTGTTTACCCCCTTTCCCAGTTGAGTTTGTAACTTTCTTAATACTTACAAATGTATGCAAATACTTCCTTATTGCTTAATTGACGAAAAGGCTAATTTTACTTATCAGTAAACCTTTTCTTTCTTAGTTTGTAATTTTGATTTGGGCTTTTAATTTAAGATTAAATAAATATTTTCTTAATTATGTTGGAATGAACCAGATAAATAAATTTGCTTCTGAGCTACCATTACCTTGAGTCTATCTCTGACTAGAACATTCTCTCATTTAAACTGGTGTTAAATGGCTTGGAGCATGGAGCCATTGCCACCACTGCATATGGGGATGTGAAAATATCTTTTTGATCCCTTTTAAAAGTCCAATCAGGGAACTACAAAATTAGAATAAAGCAGCTACTTTTCCCTGTCAGGGCATTTCTAGGCTCTTCTAAAATCAGCAAGAGTCTCACCATTTCTCACCATCTCTCAGCTCCATTTTGCATACAGTATTCCAAAAATAAACAAATAAATCAGCTATTCTTTAGTGGATTCTTAGTTTGATGATCTGCCTGTTCCAATGAGAGCAGTTTTCCATTGCAACCTTTCAGGCAGCCCTTTCATTCAAATGGTTTGAAAACATCTTTCTCTTTATAAACATATGTGGCAGAGATGAAATCCAGGTTCTGACAGGTTCTGGAGAACCGGTAGCAGAAATTTTGAGCAGTTCAGAGAACCGGTAGCGGAAATTTTGAGTAGCTCAGAGAACTGGCAAATACCACCTCTGGCTGGCCCCAGAATGGGGTGGGAATGGAGATTTTGCAGTATCCTTCCCATGGAGTGGGGTGGGAATGGAGATTTTGCAGTATCCTTCCCCTGCCACGCCCTTCAAGCTACACTCACAGAACCGATAGTAAACAAATTTGAATTTCACCACTGATCTGTGGGCTTACAAGAATTATAACTATAGTTTAAGGTTTTAAGGTTTTATTAAATTTCTATACCGCCCTTCTCCCGAAGGACTCAGGGCGGTGTACAGCCATATTAAAACACATGAACTTATAAAATTTAAAACCAATTAAAATCCAATATATAAAATTTGGCCCTCAATTTAAGACACACATACACCCATTTAAAATTCATATTAGGCATATTAGTGATCTCATATTCTCTCTAGATTGCCCCAAATTCAAGTCCTAGCATCTCAGATTCTGGACAACTTTTTTTTTTTTTTTTTGTGGTAGAAGTCTAGATTTTGCCTTTGAGTAATATGCTTGAGAGTGCACATCATTAAATGTATAATATTTATTATTATTATTATTATTATTATTATTATTATTATTATTATTATTATTATTATTATTATTAAGATTTCTATACCGCCCTTCTCCTTTTGGACTCAGGGCGGTGAACAGCCAAGATAAAAACATTAATACATAAAAATTAAAATAGATTTAAAATAATTAAATAAATTTGGCCCGTAATTTAAAACATTTCAATTAAAATCCATATCAAATTTTAAAACCAGGACAGCCCGGCTAACTGAAAAAAATAGGTTTTTAGGGCCCGACGAAAAGTCCGGAGGTCGGAGATCACTCGTATCTCTGACCCATGGAGCGCTTTAAAGGTGATCACCAACACCTTGAAGCGCACCCGGAAGTCCACCAGAAGCCAATGCAGCTCGCGCAGGAGAGGAGTCACATGGGAGCACCCCGTCGCTCCCATAATCCCCTGCGCGGCTGCATTCTGCACCAGTTGAAGCCTCCAGGTGCACCCTAAGGGGAGCCCCATGTAGAAAGCGTTACAATAGTCCAGACGAGAAGTCCAGACGATTTTCATATACATTAAATTCATTAAAACAATACATGAGATAACTTCCATATATTTAATAATTTTCCTCTTCTGTTTATAATTCACACATATGTTTTGGAGGGGCTTCTTGGGATACTTGATTTATGATTGGTTTTCCAGATTTTTATCCAATGTTCCCTCCCAAAGATCAAGGCAGAACACATTTTTGTATATATTTATTAATTTCATAGACCTATTTGGCAAAATATAACAATCTTGAGTAGCCTTATATTCCTGAATTCAATAATAAGGTCAAAACAAGGTAACAACAATGTAAAAGGCAATTTAATAGAGACATTAAAGCATTAGAATCAGTGGTGGGTTCCTACTGGTTCGCCCTGGTTCGAGCAAAGTGGTAGCAGCGGCAGCAAGAGGCTCCGCCCACCTGCCCAGACATCATCACAGACCGCTCTGCGCATATGCAGAAGGTTTTGCACATGTGCAGAAGTGCCGCATGCAAACGAAGCAACTGCACATGCATGCGCGCTCACAGTCCCAAACCGGTAGCGAAGGTAAGTGAAAATCACTACTGATCAGAATAGAGAGCAGGAGACCATGAGTTCTAGATCCACTGAGTCATGAAACCAGCTGGGTGACCTTGGGCCAGTCACTCTCTCTCCGCCCTAGGAAACAGGCAAGGCAAACACCTCTGACATCTTGCCAAGAAAATGTTGGGACTTCTACAGGCAGCTGCCAGGAATCAACAATGATTCCAAGGCACACACAACAACAGTAGACAGGTAGTCCTCAATTTACAAACATTTGTTGAGCAACCATTCAAAGTTACAATGGCACTGAAAAAAGTATGACTGGTCCTCACATTTACAACCGTTGCAGCACCTGCACAGTCAGGTGATCAAAATTCAGATGCTTGGCACTGGGGATGTATTGCAGCATCCTGGAGTCATGCGATCATCATTTGTGACCTTTTGATAAGCAAAGTCAATGGGGAATTTGCTTAACAACCATATGATTCACTTAACAACTTCAGTGATTCACTTAACAATCATGGCAAAAAAAGGCCATAAAATCAGTTGTGACTCACTTAACAACTGCTTGCTTAGCAAGGGAAATTCTGGCCCCAATTGCGATCATAAGTCATGGGCTGCCTAGTTGCTTCTGTACTGTACTGGGAGCAGGGGTGGGTTCTACTTACCTTTACTACTGGTTTGCAATGGAACCACGCGTGCACACACTTCTGCACATGTATAGAAGCTTCCTGATGATGTCGGGGTTGGTGCGCAGAGCCTCCCATTGGTTTTACTACCGGTTCTTGCGAACCGGTCTGAACTGGTGGCAACCCACCACTGACTAGGAGATACCCAGATCCAGCTAACAAACGTATTTCTTGCAGAGAGATTCACAACTTGAAGAGAGATTAATTCAAATACATCAGACTTTAAAGCCTCACTGAAAGAGCTTCTCCTTCCCTCACCAACTTGTAAACTTTGAACCCTTCGTGGAGAATGTGCTTCCACCACCTGGTGCCCCCCCACACCTATGTTGAACTACAACTTCCATCCATTGGAAACATTATGGCCTTTGCTTACAATTACCATTGCCTTCAGTCAAGCACATATTTTGGATTTGTTGTCTGAAGTGATGGAAGTCGTATACTGGGGGGTTGTGAAGTTAGACTACTAACAATCCTATCTTCCTAACCAGCCACATAAACCTTGCAGATGAACAGTGTTCTCGTCTATCAGACCTTCAGAGATTAACTTTGCTCTATTGCATCAAAACTTTGCTATCTAGTTTGCTCCCGTCTAACAAAACCTTGTAGATTAACAAGTGTATCGTGCGCTTTGAAAATATTGTTGCATGAAGCAATGCTTTTATTTAATCATAGAATTATAGGGTTGGAATAACAGAACAACAGAGTTGGGAAGGACCTTGATGATTCTCTAGTCTAAACCTCTGCTCAAGTGAGAGACCCTGTATCAGTTCAGATTGGCTGTCCAATCTCTTCTTAAAAACCTCCTGTTATGAAGCACCCACAACTTCCGTAAGCAAGCTGTTCCAAATTGTTCTAACTGACACCGAAATGAAGATTTATAACTAAACAAATCTTCTGGTTGTATTCAATGGGTGGATGGATCTCCCTCCTTCTTTCACAGAATGTTAGAAAAGGTCCAGATACTTTCTTTAGAGTTGTCGTAACTGTGTGTTGTCTTTTTACCGCTTTTGTATTTTCCTTACTGAAAATAAATCTATCAAGGAAGAGAAAGAGTAATAGTCACATAACATGTATTCATTTTTAACAGTGATGGCAAGAGTTCTTCCATCTGCAAGCACTGGATTATTCTTAATTTGCTTATTGTAAAGCAGTAGGAAATGTATAAGATCAGATTGGGTCCTTTACACCAAAAGCTACACAGATATTGTGGCAAGCAATGCTCTTTTAAAGTGTAAATTGATACTTGACATCTACAATTCAAGGATTAAAGTCATGGGCAAGAAAAAATCTAGAATTGCTGTTCAATCTTGCCTACACTGAAATTTGAGCAAATGTTGGATTTCCTAGCCAAGTCAAAACCTCTAAAAAATTGAAGCGAGTGTGAATAAATCCAGCCAGGAAAGATTTGCTTAGAAAAACTTTGGCAAAGAATGGAAGATGCTTTGCAATAATAACAAGTAGCAGTTGCTTTACCTTCAAATCAAATAAAGCCACAATCCAGGAAAGTTGTGGCACAGTACATGTTTTCTTTTTTTAAATGCAATGTATTTCTTCAGTGTTTCTGCTATTCCATCAAATTCAATTTTCTATAAACACCGTTTTTAATTCTCATAGCATTAAAAAGTCACAAGTATTAAATCTATATGTACAATCTTGTCAAGAGATTCAAACTTTCAGGTTTCAAATGATGGAGATTATCTGCCAGAAAGAGGATAAAAGATCAGCAATAATTTATTTTCTTTCAATGTAGTTGAACTTATATTGAAATACTTTAATTCAGGAGATTTTTTTTTTTTGGAGAAACATCTTGGGGGCAGTGCCTCAGGCCTTTTTCTATGGGAAGTATAATTCAATAGTTTAAATTATAAAAGGAATTAAAGCTTTAAGTTATCAGAGCTAATCAATTAAAATATATTCATCAGAGTTATTTGAATATTTAGAGGTTTTTCATATGTTTCAGACACCTGGCCTCCAAAATGAGTGGGGAGAGGAACTGACTTAGAGAGACTAAAGAGTCAGAATCAGATATAGGTAGTCCTTGACTTATCATCACAACTGGGACCAGAACTTCCATTACTGTACAGAGCAGTTGTTAAGCAAGTCACAACCAATTTTATAATTTTTTTTGCCATGGTTGCTAAGCAAATTACTGCAGTTGTTAAGTGAATCATCCAGTTGTTAAACAAATCTAGCTTTCCCTATTGACTTTGCTTGTTAGGAACTACCTGAGATGTTTTCCAAAGTCATTCACAGGGTCTCAGGATGCTGCAAGCAAAGTTATACCTAGAAACTAACATAGGTCTATCGAAAACAGATCATGCCAAACAAATCTTATTTTAAAGTGATTAAATTAGTGAATCACTGAAATGCAGTGGACATAGTAAACTTGGACTTCAGTAAGGCATGCGACAAAGTAGACTGCAACCTACTGGTACTTCTTGGTAAGATTGAAAAATGTGGGATAGATAGCATCACCACCAGATGGATTGATAACTGGCTAACAAATGACATTCAACATGTAGTCCTCAATGGAACTACATCTACATGGAGGCAGTATGCAGTGGGATATCCCAAGTTCTGTCTTAGGCCAGTATTTTTCAATATCTTCATAAACAATTTAGATGAGGGGATAGAAGGGGAACTCATCAAATTTACAGACACACCAAGCTGATGGACATCGCCAACACCCTAGAGAAGGATTTTGACAGACTAGAAGATTGGGCCCTATCTAACAAAATGAAATTCAGTGGTGAGAAAAGTAAGGTTTTACACCTAGACAAGGAAAACAAAATGCACAAGTGCACAATAGGTGGTACCTGGCTCAAAAGTAGTAATTGCAAAAAGATCTAGTGGACAACCATTTAAATATGATCCAATAATGTGCTGCAACTGCCAAAAAAGCCAATACACTCCTAAGATATATTAACAAAAGGATATAATCAAGAATACATGAAGTGTTAATACCATTTTAGAATGCCTTGGTAAGACCAAACTTAGAATATTGCATCCAGTTTTGGTCATCACAATTCCAAAAAATGTTGAGACTCTAGAAAGAGTGCAGAGAAGAACAACAATGATGATTGGGGGAGGGAAACTAAAAACATATGAAGAACAATTGCAGGAATTGGCTATGTTTAGTCTAGTGAGAAGAAGGACTAGGGGTGAAAGTAATAGCCATGTTCTAATATCTGAGCAGCTGCTGCAAGGAAGAGGGGGGTCAAAATATTCTCCAAAGTACCTGAAAGCAGGACAAGAAGTAACAGATGAAAGATAACCAATCTAGAACTAAGGAGAAACTTCCAAACAGTGAGACTAACAGAATAACAGAGTTGGAAGGGACTTTGTAGGTCATCTAGTACAACCTCCCACCCAAGCAGGAGACCCTACACCAGTGATGGTGAACCTTTTCGGCACTGAGTGCCGAAAGCACCAAGTGCCAAAAATATCACGCAGAAACATTGCAGGTGTACACACGCATGCACTCATTGCAGCTGCGCTCCGGAAAAGTCTAACTTCTGGGTTCTAGTGCACATGCGCACCCGATGATCAGCTGGCCAGTGTGCATGCATTGCACACACCGGTTTTTGGCACTGCTGTGCGCACAAAGGACAGCTGATTGTCATGTGTGCATGTGTGCCAGAAACTCGGAAGACAAACAGGCAAGGCCACGTGTGCTGGGCAACATGGCTTCGTGTGCCACTTTGGGCATGCGTGCCATAGGTTCACCATCACAGCCCTACACCATTTCTGACAGATGGCAGTCCAGTCTCTTCTTGAAAGCCTCCAGTGATGAAGCTCCCACAACTTCTGAAGGCAAGCTGTTCCATTGGTTGATTGTTCTCACTGTCAGAAAAGTTCTCCTTATTTCTAGGCTGAACCTCTCCTAGATCAGTTTCCATCCATTATTCCTTGTCTGGCGTTTGGGTGCTTTGGAAAACAGGTTGAACCCCTCCTCTCTTTGTGACAGCCCCTCAAATATTGAAACACTGCTATCATGTCTCCCGGGTCCTTCTCTTCACTAGACCAGCCATGCCCAGTTCCTGTAAGCATTCTTCATACGTTTTAGGCTCCAATCCCCTAATCATCTTGGTTGCTCTTCTCTGCACTCTTTCTAGAATCTCAACATCTTTTTTATAATGTGGTGACCAAAACTGGATGCAGTATTCTAGATGTGGCCTTACTAAGGCTTTATAGAGTTGTATTAGTACCTCACGTGATCTTGATTGAATCCGTGAGGACAATTAACTAGTGGAACAGCGTGCCTTCAGAAATTGTGGGTGCTCCATTACTGGGGCACTTTTCAAAAAGAGACTGGTTAGCCATTTGTCTGAAATGGTATAAGTCAGTGATGGCTAACCTTTTTGCCATCATGTGCCAGGAGTGGGGGAAGCATGGGAGGTCGCGCACACGTGCCCACACCCATAATTCTATGCGTCCCGCCCCCAGGCAAGCGTGCGCAACACACACACACACACCCCGCTCCCAGCACATGATGGCCCTGTAGCTCCGTTTTTCTCTCTCCTCAGGCTCCAGATCCTTTCTAGGAGTCTGGGGAGGGTGAAAATGTCCTCCTCCCCACCCTAGAGGCTGGAAACGGCCACTTTGCCAACTTCCGGTGGGACTGGAAGTTTTTTGCTGTCCCCAGGCTCCAGAGCCTTTCTAGGAGTCTGGGGAGGGTGAAAATGGCCTCCCCCCCCCGAGGTCCTCCAGAGGAGCTGAGCCCGCGTGCCCACCGATATGGCTACATGTCCCACCTGTGGCACGTGTGCCATAGGTTCACCATCACAGGTATAGATTTTCCTTCTTGAACAGAAGGTTGGCCTAGAAAACCTCTTAGGTTCCTTCTAATTCTGTTCTGTTCTGATCTGTTATTAATACATTCTGGTTGCCAATGCCTAAAAGTTGATCACATAACTGTGAGGATGCTGCAATGGTTTTAAATGCAAAACAGAGTTATATATCACATTTATCCAGTGCTGGCTAACTTCAAACAGTTGCTAAATGAATGGTTGTAAAGGACTATCTGCACTTCTTCTGCTCCTACCCGTCCTAGATGCTTCAAAAGACCTTTCTTCGACATGTTAGGATAAACAATGATCCCAATGCAAAAAGGGGGCAGTTTTAGTCTAGATTTTATTGTTTTGTCTAGGCTGAGAAACTGAGTGTATTTAGACTAAGACTGAACCTGGACCACGAAAACGTAAATTGGAAGTTGAAAAATATTGTGGAAGAAGGCAGTGATAACCAGTTCTTTGTTATTGCAAAGAAATAGTGTTTTTTATATCTGTGACGTCAGCAAAAGTCTTGGTGTTTAATTTAAATTATCATAAATTTTAAATTACCTTAGGCTGATCAGGAATTGTGGTGGCTAGGCTTTTCACCTTGGTACCCTTTGATATGTTGAAATGTGAACTACAGCTCCTATCATTCTCAGAGGCACTGTTAACAACACCATTCATGGCGTAACTGTTAATCAGTTACGTCAATTATCCCCCGTGTTTATCATGTGGTCAAATGACTGCTATGGCTAGGACGGTAACTGGAGGCCAGAGATCACAAGCAGCAGCCATTGCCCAAAGTCATCCATGGGGCTTTCATGGCTACGGCAAGACTTGAACTCACAGTCTCCTGTTTTCTAGACTGGTGCCTTAACCACTAGACCAGGAGTATCAAACTCTCATTGTCATGGGCATATTGGGACCTTTTTTTTGCCTTTGTTAAACTGGGCATGGTCGTGGCCAGTACGTGATGCATCCGGCCTATGAGCCGCGAGTTTGACAGCTCTGCACTAAATCAAACTTTTATTACATTATGTGCATTTTTTTCCATTTCTATGAAACAGAATAAAACTTTATTGTTTTTATTGTATATCACATCAAACTTCCAGGAATAGAAAGCTATTAAAAATGCTCTAAATATATACATTTTTCAAAATGTAATTATGAAAAGGAAGCCAAATCTGGAATTCAGAGATGTGAGGGAAGCCAATCCATATCAGGATTCACACCTTGCACTAAACCACTGTATTTTGGGGGGTGGGACTTGTCTGAATCTAACTAGCACAGTCTATTGATAAAAATATAGTTAAAAGGAACGATGGTGTAAATCCAATCATACAGAAATGTGTCAACTAAGGATAAAAATTCATACAATTAACAAAGCCTTCTTTATTCCATAAATGTTTTTTGTAAGAAATGTGTTATATTAAGATGCCATATTAGTCTCTCTTCGGTTTGGTTATAAAAATATGCGTACTCTCTCCACAAATGGGGGATATTTTTATGTGTATTTAACCCATTTCTACAAGGCAATGGCTATTTTCTTTCTCTTAGTTGGTTCAAAAGTATTGAGGGGGAACAGGCCGTTAGAAAAAAAATCTCTGCTTTAAAAAAAAAAGAAGCTGGTAGACTGCTGTTTCCCGTAGGTATGCCTTGTCCTCTAGGTGGCGCTCCCGTGCTACAATTGGAAACATTCCTTGCCAGTTCAAAGCAGAGATGCAAGTCTTGAATTCCTTGTAGCCAAGTATATATCTCTCAAGTTTTGTCTCTCTCTCCCTCCCCACCGCCTCCCTCCTCCGCCATGGATAGCAATGAAGAGGAAGAAGTCATCTGGAATCAGTCTTCTTTATTATTTAGATTTATTACAGTAAATAAATCTAAGAAGTAGTTCGCTTCTTACAATTTACAATTTTTTGTTAAACAGCACTGAAAAAGTTGACTTATGATCATTTTTCACACTTATGACCATTGCAGTAACCCCATGGTTGCATGATCAAAATTTGGACATCTGGCAACTTGCATGTATTTATGACAATTGCAGTCTCCCAGGGTCATGTGATCCAAGGGTGGATTCTACTTACCTTTACTACCGGTTCGCAATGGGGCTGCGTGCGTGCGCTCTTCTGCACATGTGCAGAAGCATTCTGATGATGTTGGGGTCGGTGGGCGGAGCCTCCTGCTGGTTTTACTACCAGTTCTATAGAACCGGTGCGAACCGGGGGCAACCCACCATTGATGTGATCACCTTTTGCAATGCTCTGACAAGCAAAGTCAATGGGGAAACCAGATTCACTTAGCAACCCTTTTAGTAACGTTAACAACTGCAATGAATCACTGAACAATTGTGGCATAAAATGGAGCAAAACTCATTTACCAACCATCTTGCTTAGAAAAAGAAATGTTGGGCTCAATTGTGAATGTAAGTCAAGGACTACCTGTACTGCAGTGTTTCTCAAATTTGGCCATTTTAAGATGTGTGGATTTCAACTCCCAAAATTCTTCAGCTATCATACTAGGTTATTCTTGGAGTTGGCCAAACTGAGAAACATTGCATTGATGGAAATGTGACTTTATAATATAGTTGAGCCTGGCTCTTGACTCAGATCTTTGATGGGGATTTTTAAAAGGAATCAGATTCTTTGCTTTGGTTTCCACTCAGTTTGTTATTCTGCTCTTTTTGCTTCTTGTTCTCTTTATTGTCATATTTTTATATTTTAAGTCATTTGTAAACAGTTCACAGTAGCTGGGAATTAGGTGGCATATACATTTTAATAGCAATAATTCTTTCTTGGGGGGGGTATGCCATTGTTTAGTACAAAAATGCAGTAAAACAAATCCATTTCATTTTCAATCTGGAACATTGGTGGGTTGCTCCCGGTTCTGTCCAGTTCTATAGAACCGGAAGTAAAAGCAGTGGGAGGCTCCACTCACCTGCCTGGACGTCATAATTGATGATCTGCACATGAGCAGAAGCTTCTGCGCATGGGCGAGCGAAGCAAGCACACGTGCGCACGCTCCTGTTGCAAACCGGTAGTAAAGGTAAGTAGAACCCACCCCTGATCTGGAAGTCATCCAAGATGCCAAATTCTCACAAATAGACACCTCAAAGAACTCTTTAAAAAATTGCATAACAGCTTTAAAAAGAACAACCAATCATTATCAAAAATAATATTAAAATAAAAGTTGGTTGATTGAGAGACATTTTGATCTAGCAGTTCAGGCCCCAGAAACTTGGAGGCGGTGAGTTGTAATCCTGCTTTAGCCATGAAAAAAACCAGGTAGGTGATTTTGAACTGGTAACTCTCGGCCCACAGGATCAGGGTCAGGCGAGTTGGTCAGTCATGCAATTCCTGCTTCAACCAATGACTCAAAACTTATAGCGACCCCACGAATGCTATATTTTATTATATATCACATTTTCTCTAGTATAATGCAATATGGATAAGTCAAAATAACATGGTATTTCACGGCTATTTTAAAATATCTTTCCTTAAAGAATAAAGGTTTCCCCTAACCAAATGTCTGACGCTAGGGGGCAGTGCTCATCTCCGTTACTTAGCTGAGGGAGCCAGCACTGTCCGAAAACATATCTGTGCTAATTTGGCCAGCATGACTATAATGGTAAGGAGCACAGAACACTGTCACCTTCCCACCAAAGTGGTACCTATTTATCTATTTGAATCTGCATGCTTTCAAACTGCTAGGTTGGCAAGAACTGGGGCAAATAACAGGAGTTCACCCTGTCATACAGTGTTTGGGTCTTGAACTGGGCTGTCAGATTTCCAGCTGAAAAGCTCAGCATCTTTCTAGATGTGTAGGTTTCCCCACTCAGAATTATCAGCAATGTCAATGCTGCCTATAGAATTCTGGCACTTGAAGTCTACATATCAGAAGAACACTCATGCCAGGGATTGCAATGTGAGAACAAGTTAAAAGTGAAGAGGACCAGGGGAGACATGATAGCAGTGTTCCAATATTTGAAGGGCTGTCACAGAGAGAGGAGGGGGTCAACCTATTTTCCAAAGCACCTGAAGACCGGAAAAGGAATAATGAATGGAAACTGATCAAGGAGAGATTCAACCTAGAAATGAGGAGAAATTTTATGAGAGTGAGAATAATCAACCAACAGAACAGCTTGCTTTCAGCAATTGTGGGAGCTTCACCACTGGAAGCTTTCAAGAAGAGACTGGATTGCCATCTGTCAGAAATGGTGTACGGTCGCCTGCTTGAGTAGAGGGTTTGACTAGATGACCTACAAGGTCCTTTCCAACTCTGTTATTGTGTTGTGTTGTGTTGTGTTGTGTTCTATTCTAATACTCAGCTCCACACTTTCCTCTGCAGACTCAAACTCACCCTCCTCCTTTGAACTCGCATCCAGAGGGAAGTCTGACGGTGGATCCATGACAACATGGTTATTAAGTGAATCTGGCTTCTCCATTGACCGGCAGAAGATGACAAAAGGTGAACACATTAGCCTGGGTCATCACAACCCTCATAAATAGGAGTCAATTGTTAAGCATGTGAATTTTGATCACATGATTATGAGGATGCTACAATGGTCATAAGTGTGAAAAACCATCATAATTCACTTTTTTCTGTGCTGTTGTAACTTTGAACAGTCATTAAATGAACTTTGTAAGTCAATGACTACCAGTACTTGTTCAGTCTGCTGTCATGGAATCCAAGAGAAAGTGGCCTCAGGTATGTTATGATGTCATCATGCAAATGATACAAATTACATAGTTCACAGCATCTCCCAATAATTTCATGATGGATGTGACATCACTTGCCCTTATGCATCTACATGTAGTCCTTGACTTGAGCCTGAAATTAAGATTGTAAGTCATGCTGGTCATTAAGTGGGCCATCACATCACCTTGCCCAATTTTACAACTTTTTTTGCAGCTGTCAATCAGTGAATGCCATGGTCACTAAGTAATGTGGTAGCTGTTAAGCAAACCCATTGTTTCCAAAAAAAAACCCACTCATTTTGCTAGAAATAAATGTCAGTTTTCAGCAAAAAATAATAATCATAAATCTCAGTCAAGTGACCATGGGGTGCTGCTGTTACAGCTGTTACAGCTGTTAATGTGGGCTGGTTGCCAAGTGCCCAAAATGCAATTATCTGCCCATGGGGAAAGGCCATCAGAACCCTGAAACTGAGCAGCAAGTACCTTTTGGAAGGTGCGTCATAATTTTAAACAATCACTCAGTGACTGGTCGTAAGTCAAGGACTACTTGTGTATAGTGCATTATGATACTTATTTAAGCTGGACTTATTACTGGGGACAGAGATTGTTAAGCCATTAGTTGGAGCTCCTCACTCAGTTGTCAACCACTGGGGCCAGGAATATGCCGATTGCTAGGTTGCATAAGCATAATTTATTGTGCCCAAGCAACACAATTCTAGGAATTTTATTGTTTCTGACATCATCTCAAATCATGGGGGTAGGGATTTGGTGGTCAAGAGGACGTGCTCCAGCATCCCCTGTTGCATGTCTCCATTTGGTGGGCCTGGCTAACAAAAAGGGGGCCAAAATCATTTCCTGGGATTGCATATATGCAAAGACAGGCAAGGAGCAGCTCTCTATTGGTTACAAGCCCTGCTTGAAAGCCACTAATGGAGGTTCAGAGCAGCCAAACCTATAATTTTCGGTTTGACAGGAGCGTGGTTCGGCCTGCAGCAGTTCAAGAAGAGGTGTCTATTTCCAGCTATGCCGTGGGCCTGGTAAATGGCCGCAAAGAAGAAAAAAGAATCAGATGTTCCAAAAGGGTGTGGACTTAGCTTTGTGAATGATGGATTTCATGCCACCCATAAAAACATACACTAGGAGTGAAAATAAGTTTCGGTAAATAATAATGGCATTCAGATAAAATCCCGGCTTGAACCATCTTGAAAGCTGAGGGAACAAAGCAACTCCAGGGATCAAGTATCCAGCTACTGCTATAAAGCTGCGTTCTAAAAGCAGTCTTCCCATTTATTTATTTATTTATTTATTTATTTATTTAATCTAATTTTTATACTGCCCTTCTCCCGAAGGACTCAGGGCGGTGCACAGCCCAAAAATAAAACAAACACACATATAAAATTTAAAAGCAATTTAAAAACATATTAAATAATTTGGCCCCGACATCATTAAAAAATAAAAACAACTCAGTGCCACCTTACTGTGTTATACTACAAGTCCCATAATCCTTATGTTATAGGGACAGTCTATCTAAACTGCTTTGTGGTTGCTTTCAACCACAGTTCAGTATTCTAAATATGCTCCTGATAATGCCTTGATTTGGGGCAGTCCTATTTGAGGACTTTGGAAACTGGCTACAGTCATTCAGATTCTGATTCTTGAAGCAGATTGGTACAATGGCTGGATTCATACAATACATAATCCAGTTACTGATTTAACTCACTTTATGGATTTACATAATCCGTTGAACTATAAAGTAAGCAAATAAATTGGGTTCCCAAAGCCACAAGAATGAAACAAAAGTTAATACAAACCTAGCATGCTTTAGAATTCCAAGTGATCTTCTAACCTGCTTAAGCAGGTTGTTTTGATCCCAACAGGTATGCCCAGAGTAATAAAACTTGAACAATATAATAATAACAAAATAATAATTTCAGAGCAAGAACTGGCTCAAAAATATAGCCTCCATGGAAATTATGCAAACCCAGTAGAAGATGGGATTTAAGGGTAGATTTCTTCATATGAACTCGTGGAAAAATCAAGAATCATAAAAAGGATTGATTTGATTGTTTATGATGACAGAGTGAACTGCTGAATGATATAAGGACTAAGAGTGATTCTAAATATGGGAAAAAAGAATGATAGTGGTAATAAATGGACATAAAAATGGACTTGGAAGAAAAATAAAGAAATAAAAACCGAGTTTTTGGATGTATATACCAGAGGTGGGTTTCAGCAGGTTCTGACCAGTTCTGGAGAACTGGTAGCAGAAATTTTGAGTAGTTCGGAGAACTGGTAGTAAAAATTCTGACTGGCCCCATCTATTCTTTGCCTCCCAAGACCCAGCTGATTGGGAGGAAATGGGGATTTTGCAGTAACCTTCGCTTGGATTGGGGAGGGAATAGAGATTTTACAGTATCTTTCCCCTGCCATACCCACCAAGCCACGCCCACCAAGCCATGCCACGCCCACCAAGCCACACCCACAGAACCAGTAGTAAAAACTTTTGAAGCCCACTGTTAGTATATATGATATATTAATCATATACTTTTGGATGTATATACGATATATATTTTCTCTAGTCGTTCTACTACAGCAAATATATATAGTATATCCAAAAGTAATGACATTAATATCCCAACAGAATAAATTAATCATAAGAAAGAAGATGTGGAGGTTTTTTAAAATAAAGATTAACTTTCTTCTAATATGTACAGTAAGAAATGGGTGAAGTTATCTGAATGAGTAGTATGAAAAAGGATGCTTGGTGGAATGAGGAGGACAAAGAGACCATGGATCACAAAAAAATGTTATAGCAGTGAATTATTGCTGCAAAAAGAGATGGCCAAAGATATCCCAAAACATGTGTGGGGTTTGTATATACTACTTGTATACAGGTCCTCCTCAACTTACAACCTCAATCGAGCCCAAAATTTTTGTTGTTAAGTGAGACATTTGTTAAGTGAATTTTGCTCCATTTTAAGACCTTCTGGCCCCAGTTGTTAAGTTAATCACTGCTGTTGTTAAGTTAGTTCACTATTAAGTTAGTTCACTATTAAGTGAATCTAGTTTTCCCATTGACTTTGCTCGTCAGAAGTTCACAAAAGGTGATCACATGACCCCGGGACACTGCAACCGTCATAAATATGAGTCAGTTGCCAAGCATCTAAATTTTGATCACATGATCATGGGGATGCTGCAATGGTCACAAAGGAATAGAATAGAATAGAATAGAATAGAATAGAATAGAATAGAATAGAATAGAATAGAATAGAATAGAATAGAATAGAATAACAGAGTTGGAAGGGACCTTGGAAGTCTTCTAGTCCAACCCACTGCTTAGGCAGGAAACCCTACACCACTTCAGACAAATGGTAATCTAATCTCTTCTTAAAAACTTCCAGAGTTGGAGCATTTATAACTTCTGGAGGCAAGTTGTTCCACTGATTAATTGTTCTAACTGTCAGGAAATTTCTCCTTAGTTCTAGGTTGCTTCTCTCCTTGATTAGTTTCCATCCATGCTTCTTGTTCTATCCTCAGGTGCTTTGGAGAATAGCTTGACTCCCTCTTCTCTGTGGCAGCCCCTGAAAAACAGTCATAAAGTCATAAAAACAGTCATAAGTCACTTTTTTCAGTGCCTTTGTAACTATGCCCTATGCAGCAATATGGATTCCCTGCCCTTCTAACATACTGAGGAAAATTATCTGGTTACTAAATGAACTGTTGTTAAATCGAGGACTACCTGTATATAATTTTATGAAGTACAAATATTTGTGGAAATTGCTGGAATTGTTTATCACGTGCAGCAAAAACAGCAGCTATTTCTACCTCCTAGAAGTATATAGAAGTGGGAGTTGAATATGTCAGGAGAAATTTAGAAGATAAATGCAGTGGAAAATAGGTACTTCAAAAATTCTATGGTATAGCAGGAACAGAAAAAGTCAGGATTGAATGAATATGGACTGAATATAAAGTAGGCGACCAGGTTGGGTGAAAGAGACTGAGGTGGGTTTGTCATGCAGACATAATGAATGTGGAACCAGTTGCAAAACAGATATTTAAAGAAGGAGTGAATGGGTTGAAAGAAAGGGGAGGAGTGAGAAATTTGTGGTTGGTGGCGAAGACTAATAAGAGATAAATATATAAGGGAGAAAGGACAATGTATGAAGGGGTGTAGGAACATGGAGGAGGCAAGAATGATTTGCAAGAATAAAAAGATATTAAGAGAGAGAGAAAACAATACTGGTGGAAACTAGAACTAGAGAGAGAGAAAACAATACTGGTGGAAGCTAAATTTTAGCTTTGTGTCCTTTTCTTACTGTGCTTTAATTTCTTTAGCTTGTGGATTCTTATTTTTGTTCTGTATTTTGCCCAATATTTGCTTTCTCAAAATGTAAAGGATATGATGTATATATATATATAGTATGTGTGTGTGTAAACAAATATGTGAAAGAGCAGCACTATGGATTCCTTGCTCTTCTAATACTTGAGAAAAGTCTGGTCTGGTCTGGTCTGGTCTGGTCTGAAAAAAATCTGGAAGACCACTAGAGGGAAGCAAAGAGATAGAGTTTTGTGTATCTGATCACTGCCACTTAGTGATTATCTAGATTTTTTTCAGACCAGATATGGTAGCCTTAAGCAAATTGGAAATGGAAGACGAAAGCTAACTTTCCCCCATGTTTAATGAGAGGTTGTCATTAAGCCTGAAAAGTTGAAGGCGAAAATAATTTCCCAGAGTTAGAAAGGATCAATTTCCCAGAGTAGGAAATATCCGCTGTAGCTGACTTCAACGTTATTGCTACGATAATGCCACACAATGCAGCTCAGTAAAAGAGGGCTGCCTCCAGATGAATTAACATTACAAGTAGTGTTGTAATGACCACATTGCTTGCTTAATGCCCACTGCAAAAAGGTTGTAAAATTGTACACCATCGGATGGTGACCCACTAATGACTATTTATTTATTTATTTATTTATTTATTGGTTCGATTTATATGCCGCCCTTCTCCGGAGACTCAGGGCGACTTACAATGTGTTAAGCAATAGTCTTCATACTTTTGTATATACCTGCTTAGTAGGGCTTTCACCCCCCCCCCACAAGGGGTGTTCTTTTTATACAAAGTCAGCTTATTGCCCCCACAATCCGGGTCCTCATTTTATCTACCTTGAAAGGATGGAAGGCTGAGTCAATCTTGAGCCTGGTGAGATTTGAACTTGCAGTAATTGCAGGCAGCTGGTATTACTTAACAGTGCTTTAGTCTGCTGCGCCACCAAGGCTATGACGTATGGCCATAATTCTCGGTTCAAATATGGTCATAGCTCAAGGACTACTGTACCTAAGGAGCCATGGTGGCACAGTGGTTAGAATGCAGGTATTGCAGGCTAATTCAGCTCACTGCCAGGAGTTTGATCCTCACCTGTTCAAAACTGACTCAGCCTTCCATCCTTCTGAGGTTGATAAAATGAGGACACAGGTTGTTTGGGGGCAATAGGCTGACTCTGTAAAATACTTAGAGCAGCAACACCCAACCTTTTGGGCACCGGAGACTGTTTTTTCCATGGACCGGAGGGGGCATGGTTTCATGTGCTGCCTGATCCCACAGATAAGGCTTCACTTGTTTGCATGGACCGGTTTCTGGCATGCCGCAGACTGGTGCCAGTCCATGGATGGAGGGTTGGAAACCCCTGACTTAGAGAGTGCTGTAAAGCATTATGAAGTAGCATATAAGTCTAAGTGCTATTGTTATCTATGTTTTTTGTTGCCACCTAGCAGTCCACACACAGAGTGAACAATAAAATATGAATGTTTATAGTCCATTATGGTGTTGTATCAAAGACAGCAATTAATTTCAATCTTGCCTGATGGTTTTGTGGCTTAGTATATTGTCTAAACCCTGCCCCTTAAATTAGTTTATGATTTTGTGAATTCAGAACATGTAAGGACATTGAGCATAGTAATGCAAAGGCAATTCAAGAGCCTCTTTTATAGTTCCCTCAAGCCCATTATTCAAAGAGACCAGGGTTCCTGCTTTACAGGTGGTTTTGCTCCATTGAAATGGCTGTCAAGGAACAATCTTTTTTTTTTTTTAATGGGTTGTAATCTCAAAGTAATTTGTTTGGTTTGGGTTAGCATTTGAACTCAGCTATTGTGAGCTGTAAACCCCAATAAGTGATTTTAGTGTTTTATATGAATCTGCTTCTATAATTTAAAATTGTAAGCTGTCCAGAATCACTTCATTGAGTTGGGTGGCTATAAAAATTGAATAAATAAATAAATAAATTTTCCAGCATCAAAATAAATCAATGAATCTTCAGTCAGAAGATTCCTGCAAACAATAAAGCCCTTGTCAAGCTTTATTAATGCCCCAAAGAATATAGGAAAGGTTTAGACATTGTCTTTGAGAATAGCCTCAGGTTTCTAACCCAGAGACACCTGAAGTACAACAGCCAATGGCATTTTCATACAGGCAGGAACTAGCCAACCCACAGGTCACAGACCCCCTCCCTCCACTGTAAATAAGGACCCAAGCAAGAAGAAGAGATTGTGTGGGCAGATCAACTCCAGGATTCAGCACCCAGAACTGTTAGCTACCGAATCAGGAAAGGCTCCAAAAGTCCATCTCTCTCATTGCATCCAAAATAGTTCCTCATTGAAATATACATGTTACTGTATATTGTCAAACCAAGAACACTATAGACAATCGTCTCGTATTTATTACAAGCAGACAGAATTCTAATTATGCCAATTTGTGTCGCCAAACACCTCCTCGAAATGGGTCTGGAAATGAAGGGATTGGTTTGTACTAGTAATTATGGTTTACCATTAAATTACTTCCCCTCCCCTCCCCCCAGTATTTTGTCCAGGTTAAATTAACCTTGGCTGGATTTGTATTTATATTTACCAGACTAGGAGCACGCAATCCAAACAACAGGAGACCGGGTGGAGCACAGAAGAGGACTGCAATTAAAGTTTGGGAAGCTTTGCGGGTTTTCAGAGGGATTAATGCCACCAGCTTCTCTTTGCAGGTGAAAATTTCAGAGAATTGAGGAGGGATGAAGGTGAGAGAGCATCTGAGCATGTGGAGAATGCCACAGTTGAGTGACCACAGTTTATCCATATATATGAATGAGAAAAATCTCAAAGTGAAAAGGGAATTTTCAAGAGACTTTTGTAGGCAGGAAACTAACACCAAGTCAGATTCTTAGTCAGTCTAATTCAATATTGATTGAACAAACCTTTCTCAATCCAGATGTGCATTGCACCTACTACCCTACTCACTTGCTATGATGATATGAGATACCAGGTTGGAAAAGACTGTTCTCATTTCCTGACTATACTTCCAAGATTTCAAGTGGGTGTACCTAAAATTGTTCTTATAGCATATTTATTAACAAAATGGATTTGAAAACTCAACAGTCAGGTTGATATATAGTTGGCTCAAAGATCATGCTCAATAGTTATGTGGAGCATTAAATGTATCTGGAGAGTCATCTTAAGTCGGGTGCCACAAGGAACCAGTGCTGTTCAATGTTTTAATAAATGATATAGATATGTAATGGCGAACCTATGGCACATGTGCAGGAAGTGACATGCAGAGCCATCTCTCTGGGCACGCCAGCCATCGCCCGTTGCTCTTCAAGGTTCCGGGGTGCACATACGCACTGGCCAGCTGGTCTTCACATGGAAGGGAGCATTGGAAACCAAAAGAGCAGCTCCCTGGTGCACATGCATGCATGGGGAAGCTGAGCTTCTGGTTTCCAGCGTGTGCATGCATGCCAGCCAGCTGGTCTTTGCACACACATGCGCGCCAGAAATTAGAGACCAGGTGACCAGCACACATGCGCATGCCAGAAACCGGAAGCTCAACTTCCCCACGCACACATGCACGCCAGGGAGCTGCTCTTTTGGTTTCCAGCGCTCCTGCACATGTACGCCACGGAGCTGCTCTTCCGGTTTCCGGTGCTCCCCCCTCCCCCGCATGTGTTTTCCCGTTTTGGCACTTGGTGCCAAAAAGATTCGCCAACATGGAGTTGAGCAAATGTTTACTAAATTTGCAGATGATACAGAGTTAGGAGGGGTAGCTAATACCTGGAAGAGAGGGAAAATATTTTTTAAAAAAATCTTAGGCTAGAACAGTGGATGGAAATAAATAAAATGAAATTTAATAAAGAGAAATGTCATGCATGTAGTTAAAATAAACAAAAGAAACTTGAACAGGATGGGGGAAACCCTACTCAAGAGCAACACACAGGAGAGGGCTTGCGTATATTTGTGGATTATAAACATGTCCAAACATGCAATATAGGTGCAAAAAATCGACACAATATTTAAAGAACATCAAGAAGAACATAGAGTCGAGATCGCAGAATGTATTTATCCCCCTCTACTGAAGCCTCTACTAGAAACCATTCAATTTTCTATTCAATTTTGCACACCCCAATATCAAAAAGATTGAGAAACTGGAACAAGACCAAACAAAGGCTACCAAGGTGGTGAAGGGAATACAAATTCAGGTAAACCAAAGGGGTATGTTTAGTTTACAAAAGACAAGGTTGAGAGGAGACATAATAGATGTCTTCAAATATCTGAAGGGCAATCATGTTGCAGAAGGTTCAGACTAATTCTCACTTGCTCCAGTGGGTAAAGCAAGAACTAATGGGATGAAAATATTAGGCTGCAGATACAAATTACACATTAGGAAGAACATCTTGACAAATACTAGAAGTTCTTATGAGTAGTGGATTAGGTTACTGCATGGAGTGGTTTCTTCCCCTTTACTAGAGGTTTTCAAACAGAGGCTGGGTAGTCCTCTAGTAGGTTGGACTTGGTGACCTCACAGGTCCTTTCCAACTTTATGATTCTAAGTTGAAGATCAGCCCCAAGATCCCTGATCTACAAAGCAAGGGCTCAGTTATTAAAATGCCTCTTTTCTCTGACTGCTTTCTTTCAGGAACTAAAACTTACAACATTGCTGATTCACATAACTTGTTCAGTGTTGCCTGGAGAAACTATAAACCAAGATAAAAACATTTCCTCTTTTGACCAACATTGTTGATACACCAAGTTACCGAAGATCAGTATTGCTATGTTTGTGTGAATGACTATATTTAGATTATTCTGGGGCAATACCTTATTACTATTACCGTTGTTTTCTGGATGCATAGGTAAAAGCATCACCGTGTGTATGTGTGTGTGTGTATGTGTGTGTGTTCTCTCTCTTTGGAGAATGCTGTAATGTTGGGAAAAATGGAAGGAAAGAAGAGGATGGGCAGTATTAAGGTGGGCCGAGGCAGTTACAGTGGTGATGAGTACACTGTTGGAAGACCTGAAGAACCAGATTGTCATGGAAAATCTATCTATGTATTGACACCAACTTGAATCAGTTGTGGGTGTGCAATATATATAGCAATAGCACTTAAGCTTCGTAGCAGTGGTGGGTTCCTCCCAGTTCGGCCCGGTTCGGCCAAGCTGGTGACGATATGATGTCACCGAACTGGTTTTCTTTGTTCGGGAGCTGGGCCCTCCCGCCCCCCACCTCCCCGCCCCCACCTGCCCGCCCACCTGCCCGCCCCCCCTGCCCCCGCCCCCTCCACCCCCCCACATTATTCTTACCTTTTATTTGGCCCCACCCCCAATCTATTGCTGCCTCCCGAGTCCCAGCTGATTGGCTAGAAGGAAAAAAACTGTTTAAACTCTTGCCGCGGGGCTTCAAAGGGCCGCCTTACAGCTGATCAGTGTTAAAAGGCAGTGTGGTGGTAGACCGGTGCCTCCAAAAACAAATGAATAGACCGCTACAGCTCTGCAAGCAGTTAAAAGCCTGGTAGACCAGTACCTCTGCTAAATCCTAAAGAATTGCCATATGACCATCAAACCATGCCCACAAACTAAGCCACGCCCACAGAACTGGTAGTAAAAAATGTTAGAACCCACCCCTGCTTCGTAGTGCTTTACAGCCCTCTCTAAGCAGTTTACAGAATCATCGTATTTCCCCCAACAATCTGGGTCCTCATTTTACTGGAAAGATGGAAGGATGAGTCAACAACCTTGAGCCATTCAGAATTGAACTCCTGGAGTGAACAGTGAGTTAGCTGGCAGTACTGCATTCTAACCACTGGCTCTCATAAAAAAACAAACATTTCTATATTGCACAAACACAAACAAATACCCCAGTGTGGCTATGTGAGTATATAAATGCACATATCTTTGTATCTGGATATAAAGCACACTAAAAAGTCATTTGCAAGCCCTGAAAATTAACATAATTAGGAGGTGGTATTACGTCCAATTGCTTAAATAACAAATTCTGCAAAATTCTCAGTAAAACAGGAGTTCTGAACTCTGTAACAGAAACAGTAAAATGACTGGAGGCTACTAATGATACATCATGCATGATCCTAACCTACATAACAGGTTTGAGATTCAAAACAGTACCCTAAATGGTCATCCAGACTGTCTTCTCTAATCTTATCACCTGCAAATGGGAGGAACAGCTATTTCTGTTTGATCAGATTTTTTCCAGTAGGAGGGCTATTAACTAACAATCTAATGTAGTGTTTCCCAGTCTTGGCCACTTGAAGATGTGTGAACTTCATTTCCCAGAATTCTCTAGCTAGCATAACTGACTAAGCAGTTCTGGGAGCTGAAGTCCACACTTCTTCAGGCTGCCAAGGTTGAGAAACACTGGTCTAATTGGTGCTTCAGGATAAAGCTTTTGCTTTATAGATGTCTTGCTTTGAACATGAACTTTTACTTGGACAGGTTAGAGAATCTACAAAAAGATATGTCAAAGTTGGAACTCTCCTGTAGTTTCCCAAAGCGTCATCTACCTTACTTTTCTTATTTAAAAAATCCACAAAGTTGGGGGGAAAGGAAGAACTGTTAAGTTTTTATTGGTAGTGTTTGTAGCCACAGCATCTACTGGTACATCTGCAGTAATTCATAATGTGATATATTTGTTTTGGCTTTGTGTGATAAACAAACTAATATAATGCTTAATATAATACAAATAGGATCATTGTATGGCTGTTCCAGCTTTTCCTACTTAACTTGTGAATGTATACTCTGTGTGTATGCATTGTGTATGGAATGAGATTGTGTTCATGGATCATCCTAAACTGCAATGTGTTTTTATTTGGTTTTGGCTTCATGGGCAATGTGTATCCAGTCATTGTGGTTCAAAAAGTATGATTTATGTCTTAGTGTATTATGCAAATCAAGCCAATTGTGATTTTTTTTTAAGAAGCCATGTCTAACCAAATGGTGGCTTTGTATGATGTCTGAACCCAAAGTAGTGGCACAACATGATCAGGTTACAAATGAAATATGCCTCTCTTTGAATGAGACAGGAGAAAGCAAAAGAAAAAAAAAAAACCACAGCTAGAAAAAGAAAGCTTATGTTATTTGATTTTCTCATATATAATCAGGAATTGGGGTTAACTATGGAGTGTCCAAAAACCTGAAGGTGAGTCAGAATGATTCAACATGGCAAAAGCCAAGAATGTTGACATCTTGAAAGATGCAGAAACTCAAAAACGATTTAAGATGGTGAAATCTGAAATTTCAAAACCTGTATTTCCATATTGGGTAGACAAAATAAATAAACAAGGAAATGAACAGCAAGTAAGGCCCAACGTAAATAATCAGCCAAGCTTGGTAAGGTAGCATTTGCAACCCTGCATAGACATGGATGGGGATTTAGAAGTGACTCATTAAGAAGCAGTCCTGACAATATGCTCAGTGAAAATATGGACAAGAAAGAAGGCATATTCTTCTGAAGGGGACCTGATCTTCCAAACCTAGCCATACCATGAATGTGCCTTATACTTTTAAAACTTCCAAATTTTAATAGTTGCCATAGTGTTAGAGACTAAAGTTGGCAATTAGGACTGTGTAATCAAAGCCTGCCTTTTTTTAATGTGCATGGTCCATGCAGCACATGGTGCATGGTTGGGATATAACATAGTTCCTGCTGCTATCTTGACTTTTTTGACATCCTACCCCACCCCTACAAATGCCTTGTATTGTATAGTTTATTGAATAGCCCGAAGGCCTTTTCAAACAAAACAGAAAAGAAAAAGGGAAAAAGGTAAAACGGTTACAAAAATAGCAATTTAAAAATATATGATAGATGACGTTAAAATTTTACAATATCAATTTTCAATAGCCAAGACTAGATAACCCAAATAGGATAGCTCCTCTCTAACTGAGCTCATCTTCCTTACAATCGATAAAATGTTTTTTGATATAACTGGCTCGTATTGCTGTCATTTTTTAAAGATATCGAGTGATCGCTCTTACCAGGGGAGGAGAGTCAGCCCTCAACAGAAATGCTAGTTTTTGGCTTATATTCCAGTGGGGAAATTTATTTATAATTGGGGACAGATATTGTTTTCTTACTTCTTGATACAAATGCCTTGTAAACTCTTTGGCTTGTTCTGTAGAATTACCTGCTGCTTTCTGGAAGAAGCCCAGATAACTGTGCTCAAGTCTGAAGGCTAACCTAAAGTAAGGGTCATCTGAGGTCAGAGGCAGCAAACCTGTGTGCTCCTGACACAGTTTGATATTCCTCCAGTGGAGGAATTGTTGGCCAAACCATTGAACCAATAATAATGGATTGCAAATCAGACCAGGAAAGACTGAACATTTCCAAATCCAGCTTACAATGATCCAGCACAGAATAGAATCATTTCAGTTATAATAATAAACTTTAAACAGCATACAACTTAAATTGGTCAAGCTCTGGGGGAAAAATAACTTTTCCAGCCCACACACTGTGGCCTAAAAGGATGATGGCAGCTCCTATGAGGCTGCATCTGGGACCAATGAAATTAATTTGTTGTGGTTTTACTTATCACTTTGCAATAAGCAAAAAGACTCTGAGTGCATACGATTACAATATGGTCCATGCTTTCCTGTTGCTATTTTAGCCTGGCTCCATGAGAACAGGACAAATGCCTGAAACTACAGCATCAACAACAACAAGAGAGAAGGTGGGCAACACAACCGTTGTAGCCCTAGACTCATTGAAAGCATTTTCTGAAGCATGTTTGCCATGGAAAAAAGTTGTGAGGAAACCTAGCATTGCAAAATGCATCAGGCTGTCTCATGTGTGCAATTATGCCCAATTATCACACCTTAAGGCCACAACTGGCATTCTCCTAGTCTGAATAAGCAAAGTGTATAGGAAAATCAAAGCATCTAAAAAAAGAAAGTAACTGCTAACCTTCTCTTACTTCTCCTCTGGGTTGTTCTCCAGTCTATAGCAAGCAAGTGTATTCTGGAATCCACTAAATTATGTTACGTTCTACTGTTTTTACTATTAGCCAAATTTATTTCAGTTTTCCAGATGGGTAACTGAGGTTAAAAGAGAAAGGTTTGGTAAAGTAGACCACCCAGAGAGTCCAGATGGCTGAAATGCCAATTTTGTTTTAGGCAGTGTACAAAATATAGAAACGGGTTGTGTTTAGCTCACTTTCTTGAAAAAGAAAAGAAAAGGGAGTTCCAAAGAGTTTGCAAATATCTGAGTCACCCATGTCTGGCTTTTTAGTGAAGAAGCCAGCACTTTTAATAGTCCCTGTTCTTCTACCTTCAGCACAGGTTTCTTCTGCAGAAATTAGCAAGTAACACTTACTGCATTCCTGTCCTATAGCAAACACACACTGACTTTCTTACACTGTTATTAAAGGTGGAAGAGAAGGATAGAACGGTTTCCCCTGGTCATTTAGCACACCAACAATCTTTTATGATTGCGGGGGATATACCCTGGATAAACAAACAAACATTACTATAATATTAAGTTATTTAGGATCTCAGTATCAGCTCTACAGACAAATCACAAAGCTGTATAAATCTCACTCTGTCTATTGGCTCCACTAAAGTGAAGAATTAGTGTGACTTTACCCTGTGTAGCATCTGGCCAATAGGAAAGCATTGGGGACCTTGCTTGACTCCCCTTCTTCCACCCTCAGGGCCACCACTGATCTGAGATCAATGTTGTTTATTTGAGCCCCAAACACTATGGATTTTTAGAGCTAAAGGAACTATCTCAGCTCCTGCTCCAGGAGAAACACAACAATTATATTTTCTAGAGTTGCAGGGAGGGTAGTTTCCCATTGACTGAAGCTATCATTTTCACAGGATTCCTTTGTCTCAGTGGCTGAGTTATTATGACATGTTCTCACCATCTCTGCATCCCTCAGTTTGAGCTGTGGCAGTTGCTTTCGCTTTCATTCTCTCCTTGCCACAAAGAGGCAATACGGTAAGGAAAGAATCAAAGCGTGAGTGGGGTGTTGACTAGTTCCACTTTTTGAGCCCTCTATTGGCTCTAGGGATGATGATGAGGAGCAGCAGTAGTAGCACCAACCTAGAGGCACAAAATTTCTGGATTTCAGGAAGAAGAGGAAGCTAGTGACTAGTGGGAAATGCCCTTTATATCAGAAAAAGTTGGGGTGATGGAAAATGAAGTGAGCGATTAGATAGACAAGGAAATGGATCAGGGTGGGTTGTACTTACCTTTACTACCAGTTTGCATCACGCATCGCATGCGCAGATCAGCTATGATGAGGTCCAGGTCAGTGGGAGGAGCCTCCCGCTGGTTTTACTGCTTGCAAACCGGTCCGAACCGGGGACGGAGGAATGGATACATTTAGAGAAAAAACATGATTGTTCATGTAGGCCTCAAATCAATTTTTTTTTTTTACAGATGTAGAATTTAAGGCTGGTTGCTGAATGATAAAAGTAAACCACACATAAAGGTAGTTTTTGACTTACAGCAGTTTGTTTAGTGACCATTCGAAGTTGCAACAGCACTGAAAAAAGGGACATGACCATTTTCCACACTTACAACCATTGCAGCATCCCTATGATCATGTGATCAAAATTCAGTCACTTGGCAGCTGATTCATATTTATGACGGTTGCAGTGTCCCAGGATCATGTGATCACTTTTTGTGACCTTCTGACAAGCAAAATCAATGAGGAAGCCAATTTCACTGAACATCCCTATTACTAACTTAAGAACTGTAGTGATTCATTTAACAACTATGAGAAGAAAGGTTGTAAAATGAGGCAAAACTCACAACAAATGTCTCACTTAGCAACAGTAATTTTGGGCTCCATTGTGGTCATAAGTAAAGGATTACTTGTACTGAAAGAGTAACTTGAATGTTTAGTGAATGGTTCAGCATTGATCAGGGTGAATGACAAGAATGAGTTTAGTCTTTGGTTGCTTAACATATTTATGGATAAATGTATAAGGAATGTTTGATCTAACATTACATTGTTTTGGCTGAGGACATGTATCCTCATTTACTGTCTTATACTGGCATGGCAAGGCATTAACTGAGAACCTGAATATTTTGCAAATGTAAAGATAGATCATACAATGTAGTATGGATCCAAAAATGAATGTGTCAGGGACCAAGATTGTTGGATTTGGCATGGAAAGCAGGATGAACAATTCTGAGTCATGTATAAATGATGAAAAACTAGAACAAATAGATGAATTTGTGTATCTTGGTATAAAGCTTACTAAAGATTGGGAAAAGATGGAGAAATGTTATGATATGCAAAACCTGGAGAAAAGCAGAGGTAGTGAGTGATCTGTTGCAAGGAATCAATGTTGAAAATAGCAAACATAGCTATGTGTAAGAACATACTGTATATCTGGCCATTTTATTATATGAAAATGAGAAAATGAGAATTTGATAGGTCAGAAAAGATGTAATATACATACCAATTCATCTTACAATTCTCTTTTAGAGTGAGCAAGCATGGTGATGTAAATTAGATTTTCCTATAATTTCTTCTTTTTTAAAATCTCATAGTTAATGCATTTGGTGTACTATTTCATACTCCATTCCTATGCTCTGGTAGCATTGCTCACTCCAAAAGAGAATTGTAAGATGAGTTTATTTATTTATTTATTTATTTATTGGTTTGATTTATATGCCACCCTTCTCCAGAGACTCAGGTGGTTGGTATGTATATTATACCTTATTATAATAGCAAAGTGATATACAACAGCATTGTGGAATAAAAGAATTCATTTAAATATAAACATTCAAGTGAAAGCCAACATTTACAAATTAGTTTTAAATAACTTTAAATAGGCATAACTTTAAAGCTGGTACTTCCTCAGAGCAAGACTCTGTCTCCTCCTCCTCCTCCTCCTCCTCCTCCTCCTCCTCCTCCTCCTCCTCCTCCTCCTCCTCCTCCTCCTCTAAACACCAACTAGCAGTCAGAAGTCATAGTGCAAACTCCTGAATTTCACAATATATAGACAGATTTAACAGTTTCAATTGGGAAGGTGTGAGCATCCTAGAACAAGCCAAGTCCAAAAAAACCCACTAAAGAATTCCTGGAAGTCTGGCACTCAGACAAATCAGCCATCAACAAACACATAGAGATAAAAACAGGAAATCCAAAAAGGATACAAAAAGACTAAAATGTCTCTTCACCAGAAATCAACACTCTACTTGGAGTAGAGATTAACTCCAAGATTGACACTAGATCAGGGGTGTCAAACTAGATTTCATTGAGGGCCGCATCACCCTGTGGGCGTGCCAAGGTGGGCATGGCCAACTCAATGTCACTCATGTCGGGGTTGCCTGTGGCGGCCCAAGCACTCTGCCAGTGAAAATGGAGGTTGGGAGACCCATGCATAGCCCTCCCAAGCTCCATTTTTGCTGGCAGAGGCACTGTGGGCCGGTCCTTTGCTGTTTCAAGGGCAGCCCCACGGGCCAGATCTAAGCCCTTGGGCCTTGAGTTTGACACCCCTGCACTAGTATAAAAAGAGATCCAACTCGACTCCATTCAGGCATTGATCACGTTACCTAGTTTGGTAATGAAACATCAGAAAGAAAACAACCAAGCTCAGAGAGTACCAAGGACCCAACAGATCAACCCTATTTAGTTCTATTCTTGATTCTGCTTGCTATCGCAATAGCCAGCAGAATCCATAACCCTTAATACCACTGACCTCTGCTACAAAGATTGAGCACTGTAGAGGTAGTTCTCAACTTACAACAGTTCATTTAGTGACCATTCAAAAAAGTGAAAAAAGTGACTTATGACCGTTTTTTATTGTTATGACCTTTGCAGCTACTCCCCTGGTCATGTGATAAAAATTTGAAGGCTTGGCAACTAGTTCATATTTATGACCACTGTTGCCAAGATCATTTGATCCCCTTTTGCAACCTTCTGACAAGCAAAGTGTTGTGGCCCATCAGCGGCCTGTGCAGCTAGTAGCTGATTCCAACAGCAAGGAGGCTGGTGTGGTGCTGCGCCAGCAGCCTGTGCAGCTGGCACTCGAGTCGGACAATGAGGAGGCTGGAGAAGATGTGGTGCCAGAGGCGGGGATTCAGCCAGGGCCTTCAGAACCTCCAGAAGCTCTCATAAGTGAAGAGGAAGAAGAGGAGGAGCCTCTTCTCGATGCACGGGCGCGCAGAGCTGCCAAAAGGCAGGAGTGGCTCCTCAGGAGGAGGTTTCCTCGAGAGTAAGGCTTGGGGCTAATTGGCCACTCCCTTAGCCTATTTAAGGAAGGACGATGACTGAGGCAATTTGCAGGGAACAACTTCGTTCACTCTCCGCGTCTTGATCTTAGTCCTCTTATCAGTTTCCTGCAAATTGCTTCTGGGCTTTCTGCCAACCATAGTAAGATTATAATTATTTATTCTTTGGATTCTTGTAGGCTGTTAAGAAAGTTAATTAACAGCCTTTGTTTGAAAAAGACTGATTTAATTTAGTAAACTAAGGTTTGTACAGACTTTGTGTGTGCTGCGTTCTTTGGGGTTCGTAGCTGGGGCAGAACACAAAGTCAATGGGGAAGCCAGGTTCACTTAACAACTGTGATACTAACTTATCAACTGCAGTGATTCATTTAACAACTGAGATCATAAAATGGGGTCATAAAAAACTCACTTAATAAATGTCTCACAATAACAGAAATTTTGGCCTCAGTTATGGTTGTAAGTCGAGGACTACTTCTAGTCAGAAACTAAACTTCTCTGTTATGGCCCTTTTCCTTAAATACAAATAGTCCTTGACTTTCAACTATTCGTTTAGTTACAATGGCACTGAAAAAAGTGACTTATGACTGGTTTTCACACTTAGGACAATTGCAGCATCCCCATGGTCACAGGATCAAAATCAGGGTGCTTGGCAACAATGACTACATGATTCAATTAACAACTTAACTTTGCAACATGGCAAAAAAAAAAAGGTTGTAAAATAGGGCAAAACTCACTTAACTGCCTTATTCAGCAACATAAATTTTGGGTTCAGTTGTAGTTGTAAGTCAAGGACTACCTGCACTCTGCTCCTCAAAGTGGCTCTTCCTTCTTAATATTCAGAACAGCAGTTAAAATCCTACTTTTCTACTTTATTTCTTTGGGAAATAAAACAAACTATTATTGTGTTCTGAGTGATTATTGTATTGTACACTGATCTTTAGGAGAATGTTCTTGTGACTGAATTGCTAATTTTTATCTCATCCTTCGTTGCTCTTTAGCATTACCTATAAGTCACCTGGGGTGCAGTGGCTCAGTGGCTAAGATGCTGAGTTTGTCGATCAAAAGGTCGGCAGTTCAGTGGTTCGAATCCCTAGTGCCGCGTAATGGGGTGAGCTCCCATTACTTGTCCCTGCTTCTGCCAACCTAGCAGTTTGAAAGTGCGTAAAAAATGCAAGTAGAAAAATAGGGGCCACCTTTGGTGGGAAGGTAACAGCATTTCGTGCACCTTTGGCATTTAGTCATGACCACGGAGACGTCTTCAGACAAGCGCTGGCTCTTCAGCTTTGAAATGGAAATGAGCACTGTCCCCTAGAGTTAGGAACGACTAGCACATATGTGCGAGGGGAACCTTTACCTTTACCTATAAGCCACCTATGATTGAGGCAGCATGTAAATTTTATGCAATCAGTTGCTTAATGTGGTAATAATCAAGCAAACTACATTACAGACTCTCAGATGTCCAAGTCAAAAGGATTGTGCTAGTCTTGGGTCCCAAATTTATGATGAGTTTGCATCTACCTCTTGCTTATACCGGTAGAGGTATATATAGACCAACCTCTGAAAAAGGAAAGGGCAAGGGAGAATCTCTGAGTGCTTCAAGATGCTTTCTATTCTGACATTAACAACCAAAAGGACAACTCTTCTTTTCTTCCTTACTGATTTTTTTTCTGTAATAAAAATATGGATGAAGTAGTGAAATAAATAGGGAAGGGCTACAGGCAGAAGCTTATATAATCTTGGAGCTTGGATCTCATCAAATAGTATGAATAAGCAAGATAATTTTGCAATAAAATATCACTTAGATGCATTCTTAAATTGTGGATAGCTTACAACATACCTTGGATACACAGGTAGTCCTCAACTTACAACCACAATTGAACCCAACATTCATGTTACTAAGTGAGACATTTGTTAAGTGAGTTTTGCCCCATTTTATGATCTTTCTTGCCACTGTTCTTAAGTGAATCAGTGCAATTCTTAAGTTAGCGACACGGTCATAAGTGTGAAACCAAGTGTGAAACCTTTGCATCGATTGTGCAGTTCTAACTTTAATTTTCTAGGAATGCTTGATTGTGCCTCCTCCCATCATCCACTTGATTCCATGCTTTTGTAACTATCACTGCAAAGAGCTTTTGGCTTCAAAAACAGGGAGGAGAAGGGAGAGGAGCTGAAAATAAAATTGATTCTTCTGATTTCTTTAGATCTTTTCCTGAAATGTACAAAAAGAACTATGCTTATTCTTTTGGATAATGCATTATCCAATGCACTGAGAATTGGAATTTATTTCCCAGTAATCATGGTGAAGTCTGGATTTAATCTTGCACCAAGCTCTTTTAAATGAAGAGAGCTCCCACTAATTTAAAAACAAATCCACCTATTATGCAGTTGAATAATTTCAAGAGAATTTCTTGGCATTGTAGAAAAAAATAGTAGCAAAGTAGCTGTCCTATAATCAGAGTAAGACATGTCTTCATTGGCTCAATACACCATAGACAACCTCTTCTCATGCTCATAAAAGGTCATTTAACCTAGTCACCATGATGGCATTAGCATTAGATCCTTCCATGCTCTGTGGCATATTGTGATGCCCCGATGCTTCCCCGATGCCCCGATGCTTCCCCAGGTACCTTCCCAGATGTCAACTCTGAGGAGGTTGAATCAGTTCCAGGCACATCAGGACTGGAGTTGGTCAGTGGCTCCAAGCAGTTGCCTGAAAGTGATTTGGCTGAAGCACAGCTTGCAACAGGGCAGCCCTGAGTTTTAGGTGTGGAAAGCATGCAGCTGCAGCCAGTCAGCGATGAGGAAGAGGAACTGCCTTCTGCACTGATCCAAGAACAAATAGAGCAGGGAAAAGGCCAGTGAAGGTCAGCCTGATTACTCATGAGGAGGCAACCTCGCCCCTCTTGATGAGCTGCACCAGAAGCTGGCTATTTAGCACAGCAGACGGATGGAGACAATGCTGTAACCAATGTATTCTTTTCCTTGCTGTCTGTTCTTGCCTTGAACTTCAGATTGTGTCTCTTCAGCTGTGGCCTTGCCTTGCCTGTGCCTGTGGACTTGTCTTGTCTTATGGATTTCCCTTTGCCTTGCCTTGCCTTGCCTTTGTCTTGGAGCTTGGGAACTTGCTTTTGCCTAGTGGACTGGACTTGCCTTTGTCTTGAGGACTAGTGTTGGCTTCATTTGAGTAGTTTGTGGAACTCATTGGGGGAAGAGCTGGTGCTAACCCAGAGAATTCCTGGGGAATATCAATTCAGACTTGGTAGCCTTAATAAAGACTCTGTATACCAGTGTTGTGTGTGTGCATAAGTGGAACAGCAAACATATTAGACAGCAAGGGATCTCCAGCATTTTTGGTCTTAAGCAAGTATTCCAGTGTCTTCCCATGTGATGTTTAGGATCTTTAAGAGTCTCTTCCATGAATGTTCTTGACCATTTATTTCAAGGGAATCCTCGTGATCATTTGGCATTGGAGGAGGTCCGTCTCATTGCTATTTTAGGGATTTAATTTTTCTCCATGCAGAGAATATGACCTGCAAGTTGGAGTCTTTAGTGTGAAACGATGTTATGTAGTTTGCAGGAGAAAGTGTTTGGGAGCACTTCAGTGGTAAAATTCAGCCGGCTCTATCCAGATCGCGTGATCCGGTAGCACCACTGGTGGGAGGCTCCACCCTCCTGCCCAGATGTCATCACATCCCATTTTTGACCCTCTGCACATGCATGGAGGAGGCGTGCGTGCTCACATTTGCAACCCGGCAGCAAATTTAAATAAATACCACCCCTGGAGCACTTCTTCATTAGCCACCATGATAATGGGCGCAAAATTTAGGGACTGTACATACCTTTAACTTACAATGGGACAGTGTTAAGGGGAGAAAATCCTTTTTCTCAGGACATCCAGCAATTACATAAGATAGTTTCAATGGACTGTGAATGACATGAAGTTTCAGCTGAACAAAGAGGAATATTGGAATTCTCCAGGCACTACGGTGCTGCTATAAACTTTAAAAATGAAAAGGGCCTACAAGCCATAAAGCTAGTCCTCAACTTACAATCTTAGTTGGGACTAGAATTTCCATTGCTAAACAAGGTGGTTGTTAAGTGAGTCATATCTCATTTTACAATCTTTCTTCCACAGCTGTTAAGCAAACCACTGCATTTGTTAAGTGAATCATACGCTTGACTTTGCTTGTCAGAAGCCAGCTGGGAAAGTCCCAAATGCCAGTAATGCAACCCTGGGATAAGGGAATTGTCATATTACATGCCAGTTGCCAAGCACCCAAAGTTCAATCATATGATTGTGAGAATGGTCATAAATGCAATACTGGCTGTTAAGTCATTTTTTTCAGGGTTGTTGTAACAGTCACAAAACAAATGGTTGTAAATCCGGGAAGTGCAGGCAATATCCAAAGAGACATTTAAAATATTTGAATGTAAAGGTCCTGTCAAACCATAAAAATGTACCTTTTCAATGGGAAAGTATTCCACAGATGGAACAGTCTCACGAAAAAAGCTATTATAGCCACCCACTTGCCTCATTTTATCAGAGTAGACATGTCCTGGATGATTATTTTATGGGAGAGGTAAACATAGGAGGCAACAGCCTTTCAGGTAACTTAACCTCAAGTTATTTAAATATTAAAACCAGGATTTGGACCCAGTATTTGGCATCATCCATCTTAATTAGCCAATGAAAGAAGGGCCAGGACTACAAGACCTTGAAGAGTTGGCTTTTCCTGCAAGTGTTGAAGTAAAAATGAAAAACAAAATTTCCATTTGAAGATGGACCTATGTGTCCAAAACTGAAAATAGTATGCCTTATCTTTGACCTGTCCAGATTAAATATAGACACTTATTTCAATATAAGTGGGCTCTCTGTATGCTAAAGACATTCCTTGTGAGTCATTGTTCAGATCATGCATCTACTATTTGATTAAAAAAATAACAAGCCACTAGTGGCAATGCTGAATCCAAGAGCACCCAAAAACAATAAACTACTTTACCCTTTACAGCTTTCCTACATCTTCATATCCTCTGAATCTGTAGACTATAAATTTCAGAATTCTTGACTTTGGAGAGTTGTAATTCCAGACCACTGGGGAGTCTCCCATCCTAGGCTATTGTTGAAAAGAAAACTATGGACAAGACTGAACCCATCTGGTTTCCCTCATTTCTCCCTGAATCTGAAATGATGGGCTACATACTTTCCTATGGAACATACTTTGTGGCCTACAAGAATTGATTATTCCTGGTGGAGAAATCTCTCTCTTCATCATTATCCTAGCAAAGTAGCCAACTTTGTGCAGATTGGAAAAGCAATGTTTCCTCTTACACAAATATCCTCTCTTTGTTTCTTGTGGGATGGGTCAAAAAAGCTGGAACCAAAATTTGCTGGGGGCCATTTCCCACCCAGAACTGTCCATACAACCTTGAAGATTTCTATCACCAGACCATCACAACTTTGACTATGAATGTGAGAGACCAAGAATATTCCAACAGCATGTTCTGTTTCCAGTGAATTTGGCTTACTTGAAACTCCACCTTGGCCAAGCTGCCTCCTAGGCTCCACGTTACGCTTGGCCTGGGAACCCACTTTCCATGACCGGTTCCTCATGAGGCTGCATGTGAGGTCTGTATTTCCTCCATCCCACCCTTCTTCCAAAAAGTTAGTTCCAAGTGTGGTTTTTCGTAGAATCCACATTGCCCCCATGGGCCACTCATCACTTCCCCCTCTTCCATTTTCTCTTACAAAAGAATGGCTTCTGATTTGGCTTCGTCTCTCTAATACAGCTTCTTTTGGAATAAGGATTGGTTTCCAAATCTGCTAGCAATTTATGTTAAGCGTCAACATGTCCCTTGTCTTTCAGGAAATAACAAATGAAGGCTGATGATGCACAGACAGTTATATTTTGTCCTGTTCCTTTTAATTCCTCCTAAGGTAACCATAACAGTTCACAAGGCATAAAGTTGAACAAGGATTGGGGAAAGACACTAGATGCCAAATACAGACTCAGATTCCCGACCAGAAAACTGGGGCTGAAGTTCATAGGACCATTTCCGCTGACATAAGCATTTTATAGTGTTAGTGGCTAAGATGCTGAACTTGTCAATCAACGGGTCGGCAGTTCAGCGGTTCGAATCCCTAGTGCCATGTAACGGGATGAGCTCCCGTTACTTGTCCCAGCTTCTGCCAACCAGTTCAAAAGCACATAAAAAATGCAAGTAGAAAAATAGGGACCACCTTTGGTGGGAAGGTAACAGTGTTCCGTGCACCTTTGGCATTTAGTCATGCCAGCCACATGACCATGGAGACGTCTTCGGACAGCGCTGGCTCTTCGGCTTTGAAATGGAGATGAGCATTGCCCCCTAGAGTCAGGAATGACTAGCACATATGTATGAGTGGAAACCTTTACCTTTATCTTTATTAAGGCCACAACACAACACTCCAAGGGTGAGGAACCCCTCCCCGATAAGCCCAAAGCAGCCTCAAAAATTTTATAGGTAGTCCTTGGCTAACAACTGTCATACAATTTTTTTTAAAATTTGATTTATATGCCACCCTTCTCCGGAGACTCAGGGCGGCTTACAATGCGTTAAGCAATAGCCTTCATACTTTTGTATATTTATACAAAGTCAGCTTATTGTCCCCATAATCTGGGTCCTCATTTTACCTACCTTAGAAAGGATGGAAGGCTGAGTCAATCTTGAGCCTGGTGAGATTTGAACTTGCAGTAATTGCAGGCAGCTCTGTTATGTATGTGAATGTTAATAACAATGCTTTAGTCTGCTGAGCCACCAGAGCTCAATTACAATATGTGTAATTGATGTTAAGTGAGCCGAGTCCAATTTACATCCTTTTTACTGCGCTTGTTAAGTTAATCACCACAATCATCACATGCATCATTCAGGTGTTTTAAGCAAATCTGACTTCCTCTATTGACTTTACTTGTCACAAGTTGACTAGGAAGGTTGCAAATAGTGACTGCATCATGTGACTGCAAGGATGCAGTGATAGTCTGAGTGAAAGAACTTTTCATAAATCTTTTCTCTCTCTCTCTGATATTGTTGTAACTTCAAATGATTGTTAAGTGAATAGTCATAAGTCAAGGACTACTTGTAGTTTATTAGATTATCATTATCCCTTTGCTAGATATGCTCCAATTATTGATAGTTTTATTCTATTTATAGGGAAGGGAAACTTGCAGAGGATAAAAAAGGAAAATCCCTGGCTGTGAATGCCTTCTTTCCTATTCATTTGTATCCTGCACCTAGTAAAAAAAACCCATAAAAATAAAATCCATTAATCCATTTATTTTGGCTCTAAATATATCCATGCCCATTTGGAAATCTGCTGATTTTAGTTCCAGTGTATTTCTAGGGCACCAAGGTGAAGCAAAATGATTTATTATCAGGGCTCAATACTTTCCTTCTCACCTCTGCCCACAGTAGAATGAATCCTGTGGTATACACTTCATAAAATGATGTGTAAGCCTTTTGTGAGACAAAACCTAGCTAGATATGGCAGTAATGAATACAGAATACCAAGTCGCCCTACTTTCTTCTGATCTTGTTCCTGGCTCTTTAACATGCAAAGAGGCAGATGATGGAATTTCGTGCCATCCCTACAGCCCAAAGCATGTTATATTCATATTTTTAACAGATGGAAATCTTTTCCAATAATAGCCTATGCCTCTTTCCACAAGTCACATGTTATGGTTTCCTCCTTTCTTCAAAGGTTAGCATAATCTCTCCAGTTAGTTCCTCTCTTGTTGTCCTGCCCCAGATGCTGATCCACCACCAATCCAGCATTTAACTTCCTTGAAAGCTCTCAGAGTTTCAAGTCTTGATAAAACCCAAGAATAACCCCTTGGCTGTATTCCTGTGCACAGGTTCATCTTGGGTACCAGTGGTGCCAATTCATTGAGTGGGAGACCCTCCAGACAGTTAGTCATGCCCTAGTCATCTGCTGCCATGCAATCTACATGTGGGTTTCTTGAAGACCATCCAGAAGTTGCACTGGTCCAAATCCAGTGGTGTAAATAGTAATAAGCACCCCTTGTCAAGGCCATGTGTCATTCCTGCATTGGATCCCGCTTGGCTTCCGGGTATAATTCAAGATGCTGGCCTGAGCAAAAAGGTTTTTCTTGGTCTACAATTGTTTCTACCTGCCTGATGCATTCAGGCAAAATGGGTGCGTTCTTGGTCCCTTCAATTAAATACTGTCATCTTGTAAGACTGAGGAAGTGTGTGGCAGTTCTTGCCTCCTGGAATAGCTTCCCTTCACACTTAACTACATATAGAAGCCTGTCTCCAAGGGTTTCAGAGAAGTCTGAAGTTCTGGTCCCATTCCCAAGCCCGGCATTAGAATGTGTAGAGAGCCTTGAAGGCCAGCAGAAGGAACCATTACCAAGGCAGCAGCCAAATAAGAGAAAACTGAGCCCATTCCAAGAAAATAATTTGACAAAACATCTCAGGTCCCTCCCTAGTCCACACAAAGATAGAGGGAGGGAGTGGGGAAGCATATTCAGAGATACAAGATTCTGTTACTACCTCTAGCTGTTCTAGTAAAAATAATCCTGAACTATACAGCATTGGCTTCTTAGTCTGGACTACTCTATAGGGCTGCCAAGGTATCAATAGAGACCTTGTCAGGATTTTTTTTTTTTAATTGTTAGGGCTGATTTTGTTCAGGCTATTATGCTTTGTTGTTAGTTTTTTAATAGTTGTAAATGGATGTTTCTCAAATTCGACAACTTTAAGACAACTGCCTCAGTTATCCAGCCAACATGCTTGCTTCCAGATAAATTTGAGAGCTCTGCTTGCTACATCATGGGAAAAAAACATAGTAAAATAAAAGTGAAACTGAACTCATTAGAGACAGGACATTCAAAGCCATTTTCTTACTTTGAGTAAAACTCTGAACAGGAATATTTTTTTTAAATAGCCCTGGAGGATATGAATACTTTTTGCTGCTAGGTTGTCTGCTACAGTTGTAATTAACACACACAAACATACAGTATACACACGCACACAAACAAACACACACACACAGGAGAGAGAGAGGGAGAGAGAGAGAGAAAAGGTTGCTGCATTTGGTCCTGGACAGCTAGCAATGCTCAAGATAATAAAAAAAAAATTAAAAGGAAGTTTATTATTTATATACTATAACTATATTATATATTTTAATGTGTCCCAAGATGATTCCTCTTCATGCAATGCAGCCCAGGCAAGCCTAAAAGTTGGAAAACCATGCTCTAAAACTATGGGTCCTGCTAAAATGTGAACCAAGGGTTTTATTAATACAGGATCTGAGACACAATTTTCCCCATTTTCTCCAAGGTCTGCATTTCTTACTGGAGGTAAAAGAAGAAACAGGGAAGTGAACCCAAAGATCTTCTAGTCCAACCTGTTGCTCGAGCAGGAGGCCCTATATCATTTCAAACAAATGTTTATCCAATCTCTTTTTGATGGAGCATTCACAACTTCTCAAGACAAATTATTCCATTGGTTAATTGCCCTCACCATTAGAAAATTTCTCCTTAATTCTAGGTTGCTTCACTCCTTGGTTAGTTTCCAGCCATTGTTTCTTGTCCTGCCTTTTGGTGCTTTGGAAAATAGTTTGAGACCCTTGTCTTTATAAATATTGGAACAGTGCTATCATGTCTCCCTAGTCCTTCTTTTGATTAGAGTAGACTAGACATGCCCAGTTCTTATAACTAAGAATTGTATCATCTTCTCCATTTTTTCTAAAGACAAGCAAAGTGGGGACCAATAGTATATTGGGGATGAAGAGACAGAGAAATATGCAGAAAGCTTGAGCAATCTGCTGCTTCCATATGTTTCTACCTTGACTTTGGAGTTAGTAGTCCTAAAAAACAATCCACCTTCCTTTCTATGTGAAGGTCAAGAAGGTTGCACACTGCACAGGCCAAAAGGGGCACCAGCTAACCAGTATTCACTTGGCGCTCTAGCTTAAAAGCCAAGGTGGAGCTCATCCTCATTTAAAAATGAAGCATCGTGTTATAGCTTCAGAAAACTTGCGTGTTAGCTAGCCGATAATTTAGAACGAATGTCTTTCCTTTGTGGTACAGAGGCCTCCCAGACCACAGGAGTTGAGGCTGTGTGCCTGTGTGGTCGACAAGGGCTTAATTTAAGCAAAAGCGTAGCAGTTCAGAATTGTGCTGTGAGCTTTTTCAGCCCTGAAACGTACTACTAAGTGACGAAGAAAGTAAGGATCAGTACGTACTGGATCCCTAAATAATCACCCACAGGTTTTATGTACTGGGATTCCTGGTGAAGGAAGCAAAACGGCCACAAGTTATTTTCAGTGCTGTAATTTAACCCTGAATAGGTAATATAATCATAAAGAGAAAGGAACCTCTGAGCATATAGAATGTATTTTATGAGTAGGTAGTCAAAACCATTCCTACTTACATCCCTGCTTAATGGACAAAGGCTTCTAGTGCTTCCCATATTGTGATGTTTTGGAAAAGGGAGTGCTTACCTGCTCATAACTGTGAGTATATAAACTACTCAATATTGGAAAAAAGATACAACACGAGTGATATCTACAGTAATTGGGGTTGTTATTTATATATTTGTTTATTTTTATTCTGCCTTTATTATTATTACAAATAAATCAAAGTGGCAAATGTATCCAAGCACACTTTCCTCCTCCTATTTTTCCCACAACAATAATCTTGTGAGGTGGGTTGAGCTATGAGTGACTGGCCTAAGGTCAGCCAGCCATATTTCATGGCTAAGGCAGGATCTAAACTTCCAATCTTTTATTTATAGCTTGGTGCCTTAACCACCAGACCAAAATGGCCAAATTGGAATTTAAATTTGGAGAATAGGCAACAATGACAAAGTGAATAGCAGATATCCAAGCCAGTGGTGGGTTGCCCCTGGTTTGGACTGGTTCTATAGAACCAGTAGTAAAACTGGCGGGAGGCTCCACCCACGGACCCCGACATCATCAGAAATGACCCTGGCATCATCACGCGCGACCCGGTTGCGAACTGGTAGTAAAGGTAAGTAGAACCCACCCCTGATCCACACTAGCGGTTTAATCCCCTTTAAACAAGAATGGTTCCCATATATTCAATATATTGTGTATATATTCCAAAATTTGCGGGGCTACCACAAGGAAGGGGGGGGGTCAACCTATTCTCCAAAGCACCTGAAGGCAGGACAAGAAGCAATGGATGGAAACTAATTAAGGAGAGAACCAACTTAGAACTAAGGAGAAATTTCCTGACAGAACAATTGATCAATGGAATGTCTTGCCTCCAGAAGTGTGTGCTCCCTCATTGAAGATGAGGCTAAAGAAGAGGCTGGACAGGCACCTGACTGAAATGGTATAGGATCTCCTGCTTGAACAGGGCATTGAATTAGAAGACCGCCAAGCAGGGGTGAAATCCAGCAGGTTCTGACAGGTTCTGGAGAACCAGTAGTGGAAATTTTGAGTAGTTTGGAGAAGTGGCAAATACTACCTCTGGCTGGCCCCAGAGTAGGATGGGAATGGAGATTTTGCAATATCCTTTCCCCGGGAGTGGAGAGGGAATGGGGATTTTGCAGTATCCTTCCCCTGGAGTGGGATGGGAATGGAGATTTTGCAGTATTCTTCCCCCTGCCATGCCCACCAAGCCACGCCCACAGAACCGGTAGTAAAAAAAAAATGGATTTCACCACTGCTGCTAAGGACCCTGTGTGGTTGAAGTCCATGCATTTTAAGGTTGCCAAGGTTGAGAAACACTGGGCTAAGACATAGGCAGAATTCATTTCTCTAGTCAGATTCCCCACCACCCCCATGAAAATTCACTGCGCAGAGCCTGGTGGCCTTATACTCTCTGCATGGAGAAAGGATCGTTGCCTCTGTTCATGCAGAGAAATATGGTGTGTTCCCTGATGCTGAAAACAGATTCCCAGGACTTTGTTCCACTGCCAGTTTATGGCAGTCTGTCTCCAGAATAGATGGAGCTTCCTTACCTGTTGTATAGGTAAGGAAGCACCAACAGAAACCACAGATATTCATTGTGGGGTTTTAATCTGAACTAAAGTCAAATTAGGTTGTTTATGGCATTATTCAGAGAGAGAAAACATTTGTTAGTCTTTAATTCCATTGCTGTCCCCTATTAGTTACTTTCCACAAGTTCCTGATTTGTGTAAAATGCAAAAGGCAGCTTAATCAGTGAAGCGAATAGACGCCTTCGTGTATATGATGCTAGACCTAAAATTAAGAATAAACCAATTAGTGGCATGTAAAATGTTTTTAGTCTGAAACATTCCAGCTCCAAATGTCTCTAGCCCTGAGGCTGTTCTGACCTTAATAGAAATAGTCAGGATTTCTCAACTTTGGCAACTTTCAGAGGTGTGGACTTCAACTCCCAGAATTCCCTAGATGGTATGGCTGGCTAGGGAATTTTGGGAGTTGAAGTCCACACATCTTAAAGTTGCTAAGATTGAGACATTTGTGGAACAATGGACCAGGGCCTGCATTGGTAACATTGAGATTATTTCCAGTATTTCTCAATTTTAGCAACTTTAGTAGGGGTGGGGGTAGGGGGAGAAGACATGAAAATTATTGGGAAACAGTGATTTCTCAATAGATGCCCCATCTGGAAAAAAAAAACTTAATTCTGGTTCCTACATCTTTTCAATTGCATTCATGTGTTACATTAATTTCTTTGACTATGGTTTATTAGGTAGATTATGGTTAACTTAGTTCATATAACACATATAAGTAGCTATGGTTTATAAACTGCAGTAACTGAGTTTACAGTGTATACTGCACCATAAACAAAGAATTCATGACTTGATAGCTATATGCACATAAAACTATAATTTATTTTAGTGTATTGAATGAACCTAGTTACTAAATTAGAGTGTGGCTTGGTCTGGCTTACCATTTCATGCAAACCAGCAATTGTATTTTTTTAAACTAGGATTTGGGGTTTAGCATGTGCTAAACCTGCTGTGCACAACTCCTGCTGTGATGTATTCAGCAAATCACAACTGAAACAAATCCCATTCTAGTGTGATTACTAAAGGCAGCTTTTCTTTTGCCATGGAAGTTAAGGCAGCTACTATGCAATGCCTCGCATCCAGGACACATGATTTCACCACTGGTGCCCTCTGACCAAGACTTCCTGAGATCTCTGATTCTATATCCATAAGCCAAAACCTGGACATTTTCCTTGAACATTGGTAAGAAGCTTGGAATGCCTGCCAAAGCGAAATCAGTGAACTCAGCATGCTTCTAGGTATGGGTATTGCTCAGTGATTATTACCCAAGACAGTCTCCTCTGTCTTCAGCAACACCTCCTGAGTGCGTACTAGAGAACAATTTCTCAACCACAGCCCAGCATCTTTCCTACTTGTTAAACCACAGAAAGGCATTTATAGGGCCTTCTCGTGCCTGCGGCTGGAATCACAGAGGATGTGGGCAGGGGAGGCTATGTATCAACAACTGGGAAAGGGGCTGGGTCCTGTTGCTGTCTTGCAGAAATCTGTTTGAACTCCCTAACTCAGTGTTTCTCAACATTGCCAACTTTAAGATGTGTGGACTTCGACATGCAGAATGGTTGGTTGGTGAATTCTGGGAACTGAAATCTACATATCTTAAAGTTGCCATGGTTGAGAAACACTGCCTTAACCTCATGAATACAGGAGTCTGGTGCTATCAGCCTCTGACTTGTTTGCACCATAAACTAGCAGTTTTTAGGATAAACTATGTCTTATTTAGCCCAGGAAGGTGTTGTGTTTTTTTCAACCCAGAATGTATGTGACTTGGAAGGAGCATCTTTCTGATTTCTGGCTTACTTTTCTAGGAGCACCTTTATTCTGAATCATGAAGAGTTTTTCCAAGCATATGTGGCTCAGTGTAATTTAAAGAGAGAGAAGCTGTCATCCCCAACCTAGTGCGCTCTAAATATTTTGACTACAGAAAATCCCTTTATTCCCAAAGGGCACAGGATGATGGGCATTTTAGCCCAATGTCACTAGAAACTGTCTTGTTCAGGGAAGGTTAAGAGAAGGTTAAGCAAAAATATATCTGAGGATTGAAATTGCAATTTCTGTTACTTTCTGCTAAATTCTTATATTAGGACACAATAATGACCAGATTGTATGAGGGTGTGAAAAGCAAAGCCATGGGATTATTAAAGTACCATCGCTTCATGCTGACACGCATTTCATATTTCGAAATGGAACTTCAGAATATTTGCAATAAAGTTTAGCTTGCTCTTCTGACTGGCTTAGATTATTTTTAGATAGATAGATTCATACAAAAAAAAATAGATTCATTCACAATTTTCTTTTCATGCTTTGTAATTTTCTTATCGGTAGAAGTCTTTCCAAATTTGAGCACTCTTGATTATCAAATATCAAGCAAGCCGCATTTGTTTAGCATTTGTTTAGGCATTTTTATCAAAACTTTCTGGTTAATGTTATGTAAACTCTTAGGACTATTAGGGTTTGTAGTCAACCATACTAGAACCATTCTTACTGCCCAAGATTTAGATAATATCTTTAGACTGAAACTTTAATTGAAAGATCAGTAGATGTCACAGCAATATAGCCAATATTCCATTTCTATGGTACTTTTCAGATCTAATTTCCAGCAACTCTCCTGATTCTACACAGTGGTAACCCCCACACTTTGACTTTATTTTAAATTAAACTTCTCATGGTGATAACCAAAGAAAAAGAGAAATAATTTTTGGTGAGTCTCACTCCCATTTCATATGTAGTCACCAATTTTTCTGAAGCCAAGTTATTTATGTCTAAACATTAATCCAATAATTCCTCTGATTTAGTCACATTTTTTAGATCTTAAGGTGTTGTGCATGAGTTGGCAGCCATATCAATTGGATTTGTTGAAGAAATACATTTGATAAAGATAAATCAGCTGTGTCTTTAGCCCGTAGTCTATTGTGGAATGAGATACTTTTTTGTATTCTATTTATACTTGGAGCGTACACCTTATCTCTTCCCTATGTAAGCTACTTTCAAAGTCTATGAACAGTAAAAAGTCCAACAAATCTTAAAGAAAACAATTGAGCTTTAGTAAGAGTGTAAATGCTCAAATAAAATATTTTTTTCTAAATATTTCAGTGTAACGGTGAAGAAAAAAACATTCTGCAGATATTGTAAGGATTGATCCCAGCAAGACACCAGTGGTTCTGTTATGTCAAGGTAGCTCAGATTTCTTTGAAATTCTCCAACAGAATTTCAATAAGTCTCTTCACTTGGTAAAACAGATGGGGAAAGCTTAGAATTTAAACTCAGAAATACAGACCTATAAAAGATCTTTAATTCTGAAATATTGCAGGACAAATTAGCCTTGCTGATGTCTGTCACGTGCCATTTGGCCAGTGGTGAAATCCAATTTTTTTTACAACCGGTTCTGCGGGCATGGCTTAGTGGGCATGGCTTGGGGAAGGATATTGCAAAATATCTATTCCCACCCCAATCCAGAGGAAGCATACTGCAAAATCCCCATTCCCATCCCACTCCAGGGGAAGGATACTACAAAATCTCCATTTCCACCCCACTCTGGGACCAGCCAGAGATGGCATTTGCCGGTTCTCCAAACTACTCAAAATTTCCGCTACTGATTCTCCAGAACCTGCTGGATTTCACCCCTGCACTTGGCCCATTCCAGGATAGTAGAACTATAAAGAAAACCAGGGATTGTGGTTGGACATTCTTGCCCCAAACTTTTTTGGTACTTGTCCCACCTTTGCCAATAGAAAGTTTTCACTGCTTGCAACCAACCAGCCAGACACTTGCCTAGTATATTTCATAGTTTTTCAGAGTGTTTAAAAGAAAACGCCTTAGTTGTAAAGATTGATTGAGAATGAATCCTGCCTGTACATGTTAATGGAAATCCTAAGCAGGAAAACACTTGACAATTATGTTCCTCCTCTAGAAATGGCAACCAGAGGCCAGATCGTGATCCACAAAAGAATGCTCTGCAAACAATTTATTCTGTCTTGGAAATGAGGCATCAAAGTCAAGAAAAAAGTGTCCCCTATTCATCAGTATTATTGTTGTGTCTTATATCCTACAGTTCTACTTGGTTTGAACATCTTGGATAGCTTACACTTATAACATGCAAAAGATAAGCCAAAAACTAATAGCAGCTTTAGGAAACAATTACAAACATAAGAGGTAGAAAGAATATGGGCACATTCACCGCATTGAGTTGAATATTTTTTTAAAAGGATAAATTTTATGAAACAATACAGGTAGTCTTTGACTTGTGACCACAAATGAGACCAGAATCTCTGTTGCTAAGCAAAGTGGTTGTTAAATGGTTGCTGTTTTTATGACCTTCTTTGCTATGGTTGTTAAGTGAATCATTACATTTGTTAAATGAGTCAAGTGGTCATTAAGCAAATCTGGCTTCTCCCATTTTCTTTGTCAGAAGCAGATTGGAAAGGTTGCAAATGATGATCACATCTGAGATGCTGAATTTGATAAATAATACATTCTCCATGGAGTTGAGTTAAATGGATATTTGATTACATAGATACACGTGTATTTTTTTTTTTTTGCACTAATAAAGACATGCAATTGGGAAAGTTAGATTTCTTTGGTTCGTTGGTTGATCTGACTTCAGCCTTGTTTGACCCATCATCTAGAATTTCTCCCTCCTAGCACTAAGCAGGTCCAGCCTTGCTTAGCTTTCTGAGATCAGTCTAAGTTGGCAACTGTGGCCACAAGAAAATGTAAATATCACCCAGCAAGGATTCCAGTTTCCTCCACATCAAATTGACACATTTTCAAAGCTTTCCAAAATTCACCTCTGTGAATATAATGGGGAAACTGCTGCAACATTATCCCTCTGTTTCATAGCTACAAAAGATTTCTGAACCATGAAACGGTGGCACCTGACATGGGACCATTACCATCAATTTCTGACGGTGAAGAGTCCAGGAATTGGAAACTTATCAGAAAACCTTGTGAAACGCCATGTTTCAGCTGAAAATCAACACTTTTAGCGGCTGCCAAAAAGGATGGCACAATGAAATCACAGGGCCATAAAGCCAATCTTTTTATTTTAAATCAAAAAAATTTTCTGAAGTTAGCATCATATAACAGCAAGAATATACCCACGTACAAAATCACATATTACTCCCCCACACCCCACCCCAAAAAAGCCAAGTGAAGTTCAAAGTACTTTGTCGCAAACATGGAACACGGTGAAGCTGGAAGTTTGTTGAAATCTACTTCAGATGCTCAGTACGAAAGGCTGAAATGGTAACAAACCAGAATAGGAAGGAGAGTAGATGGAAGAAGCCTCTATATCACTTTGGTTTTCCACCCTTATTTTAAACTTTCCCTCTCCTGACCTTTACAGATCAATAAATAGTTCTTTTCCTACCAAACAGACAGACAAAAATCAACAATGTTTCATGCCACCTGCAGTTAGTTTGGAAACAAAACCAAAACATAATAAAGTCACCCATATGGTGTTTAAAATGCCTTGTTTTTATTTATTTATTTTTTCTTTAAGCAAAGTGGCTTAATTTCAGGCATTGAGAAAATATTGGAAATGGTTATTTCAAGCAATGTTTCTGGCAAAGCAGGCATGATGGCTGTATCACATAGCAGCAGAAATCTCTTGAAATTTTCATCTACTTGTCCCAGTGGTGGGTTTCAAAAATGTTTACTACCGGTTCTGTGTGTGTGGCTTGCTGGGCATGGCATGGCTTGGTGGGTGTGGCAGGGGAAAGATACTGTAAAATCTCCATTCCCTCCCCAGTCCAGGAGAAGGTTACTGCAAAATCCCCATTTCCTCCCGATCAGCTGGGACTCGGGAGGCAGAGAATAGGTGGGGGTGGGGCCAGTCAGAGGTGGTATTTACCGGTTCTCCGAACTACTCAAAATTTCTGCTAGCAGTTCTCTAGAACTGGTCAGAACCTGCTGAAACCCACCTCTGACTTGTCCCCTTCTGAGATTGTACAATAGTACAGAGAACAGAACAAGACTTATGGAAGAAAATGATAAAAATGGCAAAACTGACCAGGTAGAAAACAAGATGTGCATTTTTTAAATGCCTGGCCACATTTAATGGACTTTTCACTAGAAGAAAAAAAAAGTGAAATGATGATTTATGGATTTAATGACCGTAAAAGATTAAATAAGGGGTTGAAGAGATGTCTGAAATAGTTAAGATGTTAGGTCTGTTAAGATCTATTGAAAAGAAGTTTCAAAATGATCTACAGGTAGTCCTCAACTTACAACAGTTCATTTAGTGACCATCCAAAGTTACAACGCCACTGAAAAAAGTGATTCACATGCTCCCCATTTGCGACCTTCTGACATGCAAAGTCAATGGGGAAGCCAGATTCACTTAACAACCGTGGTATTAATTTAACAATTGCAGGGATTCACTTAACAAATGTGGCAAGAAAGATCGTAAAATGGAGCAAAACTCAACGAATATCTCACTTAGCAACACAAGTTTTGGGCTCAATTGTGGTCGTAAATCGAGGACTAACTATACTTACAGATTAACAGAGTTGGAAGGGACCTTATAGGTCATCTAGTCCAACCCACCCACCTCCGCCCAAACACATCCTACACCATTTCTGAGAGATGGCAGTCCAGTCTTAAGCTATTTCTATTGCTCTCTTTTTTCTTTTTCCCTTTCTCCCCTTCCTCTCTTATTTTTTAAAAATAAAATAAAATAAAGACGATAGAGCCAGTTTTGATTATGCTCATATATTGTGTGTGAAGATGCCTTTAGAACAAACGAAAGTTATTCATTGACAGCAAATTCAAGAATTGTGTTTCTTCACAACCTATGTAAGTAAAAGGGCTATGCAGTACACTGGATTCAATGGAAAATGGTGCTTTGGAAGGCACAGATTCCCATGTAACGTATGTTGCAAAAAAGTTTTACCTTTTGCTAGGTTGGAAATATCTTCCACAGGTGCAACTCAATCTTAATGAAAATTGTATTTGGTTTAGGGAGTTGCAAACTGGTACTGGGATGGGGGGGAGGGGAGCAATGGCTCAGCAGTTAAAGCTGTTAAAAATCCTCTGGTGTATAACCATGCTGGCCACATGACCATGGAAGTGTCATTGGACAACACTGGCTCCCTCAGCCAAGAAATGTAGCCGCACCCTAGAGTCAGACACAACTGGATAGGGAAAATTTTACCTTTGTTTACTGTGTCTGCATCACTCCATGTTCTGAAGCACCTATTTCAGGGGTGAAATCCAGCAGGTTCTGACAGGTCCTGGAAAATTGGTAGCAGAAATTTTGAGCAGTTTGGAGAACCAGTAGTGGAAATTTTGAGTAGTTCCGAGAACTGGCAAATACCACCTCTGGCTGGCTCCAGAGTGGGGTGGGAATGGGGATTATGCAGTATCCTTTCCCTGGAGTGGGGTGGGAATGGAGATTTTGCAGTATCCTTTCCCTGCCATGCCCACCAAGCCACAACACGCCCACCAAGCCATGCCCACAGAGCCAGTAGTAAAAAAATCTAGATTTCACCACTGACCTATTTCCTTGAAATCTGAAGCGCTTGATGGTGGGTGGGACAAAAGGATCAGGTTAGGGATTAAAACTACATACCTTTTTGCATGCATCAATCATTATGCAGCTGTCCCTGCTATACTAACTTTTTTGACTAACTGCCCTGGAATAGCCCTTCCTGAGGACCCTTATCCTATAAAAGGTAAAGGAATCCCTGCAGATTTTACTCTGCTAATCATTGCCGACTATAGGAGATGGTGTTCATCTCTATTTCAAGGCCATTAAGCCAGCCCTGTCTGAAGACATTTCCGTTTCATGTGGCCAGCATGACGTCACAAAACACTGTTACCTTCCCAAGGGGGGTGATGCTTATTTATCTACTCACTTTTGCATGCTTTCTAACTGATAGGTTGGCAGGAGCTGGGGCGAGGAATGGAGCTTATCCCATTGCGTGGAGTTTGGGTCTTGAACCTGGGCTGCTGGTTTCCAGCTGACATGCCCAGTGTCTTGACCACTGCTGCCTCACCCTTATCCTATAAGCACTCTGATTTGCTGAACATTGGTTTGGGCTACAATTGCTTTGTATGAAACAGTTTGTTGTTGCTGTTACGGTTATAATCCCAGTTAAAGAGTAGGCCTTGTTCCCTTTTTAATGGAAGGCAAATGGCTATGGGTTCTGGATTTGACCTAGTCCAATTATAAGGTTATATGAGGTTGAAATATTGAAGTGAGGCATTTTCTTCCAAATCTGTCTGCCCTGCAGCAAACTCTGATGTCTTATCATTTTGCATTTTCAAGCTAAAACTCTCTCTGTGCGTTCTTCCTTACCTTCCCCCGCACAAAACTGGGGCCAGCCAGTTTTGTTGACCAGGCAGGTTATCGTGTCACTCGCTAGTCAAAACAGCATGTGCCTTTATTGCCTTGCCAGTTTTTGGAGTGCTTATGGAGTGAGGTTATTTCCATGGCTTAAGAAAACAGCTCCTGCCTGGCCAGACAAATACACAGTGAGGTCACTCGTCATTCAGAGACCTTTCTGTGCAGAACACGAACAGCCTTGGGACAGCCTGGCTCCTGCAGAACTATTTGTATCTAATCTTTTTCTTCCTTTTTCCCTTCCTTCCACTTCTCTGTTTCTTTCCTCCCCATTCGCTGTAAAACACAGCCCATTTCAGTCTCGCATCTAACAATCTAACTTTTTTGAGGGGGGGTTGGAAGCACAGGCCTCCATGGTTTATTTTTGTTAACCTCCTAAAGCCTGAAATAAGCTCCAATTTGACATAATTACACAGCCTCATTTCAAGGGGTGAAGCTATTTGTAGGGACTTCCTCTCCTCTTGACTCCTGCTCCAGCAAAGCAAAGGGAGAAGGGTAGAGGGTCCATGAAAACGAAGCTAAGATTACAAGAAGGGACCTCTTGAATTTTTAGTCCTCGAACAAAATCATATCTGTCCTTAACTTACCACTGTTCATTTAGTGACCGTTCGAAGTTACAACAGCACTGAAAAAAAGTGATTTATGACCATTTTTCTCACTTGCAACTATTGCAGCATCCCCATGCGTCCATGATCAAAATTCAGACACTTGGCTACTGACATACCTACGATGGTTGCAATGTCCCAGGGTGATGTGGGACTATCTTTTGACAAGTAAAGACCAGATTCACTTAACAACAGTTCCACTAACTTAACAACTGCAGTGATTCACTTAACAACAGTGGCAAGAAAGGTCATAAAATGTGGCAAAACTCACTTAGCTCGCTTAGCAACATAAAGTTTGGGCTTCATTGTAGTCGTCAGTTGAAGTCTACCTATATCTCATTCCTCCTGGGCACTCTTTCTTAGCCCCCCTTCCTCCTCCAGTTTATTCCCATCCTTTCTCGTGTTTTCCCAGGCATGCCAGATACCCACAATGGCTCTTCCTTTTCACCTCTTTTCATTTACTTTTTAAAGATTATTACTTTTTAAGGTGTTGAAGCCAAGTTTGGCATTTTTGCTTCCCCCCCTTTCCCCTGCCCCCCCTTTTTTTCAGATAACCACTAAAGGTGGAAAGGAAGAAAATAAATCTAACAAGGAACACCTGCTGATATTTTTAAGGGAAAAGGATATATGTTTCTGAGTTTTGTGACCCTTCAAAACGCAGGAATGTAAGGCTAACCTGGTGGCTTCCAGATGGCTGGACATCAGCTTCCAGAATCTCTGACCAGTATTAAGATTGCTGAGAATTCTGGACATTAAAAATATCTGGAGGCCATTCAGGCTACAGCCAGATGGCTGATTCTATCGTCCTGTGACCTACACCTACTCATAGTTTGAAATATATCTCCAGGATGATCTGTTCTATCCTGATCAGCCAACGATGTACCTATTGCTAGTGTAATCAAGAATAATGTCATCTTTCAATCCAACATCTCTTAACATATTTTGGCATATATTTTTGAATAAATAAGGAGAGAGTATCTAGACTTTTCTGATTTTTTTTTTTTTTTTTTTTTTTTTTTTTGCCAATCTGGAGCCAGTCTATTTCCTTACATTCCATTTGGACCGACTGAGGCTTCCTATTCTTTATTTAGGTTTCTCATGCTGATAATGAGGTATTCCAAAATTCCCAATTTCCTAAAGACATTCCACAGGAGGCAAAGAACTCTCTAAAACCAATTGGACTATCTGAAGTTTCCATTTGCACTGATCTTCCTGGAAGATCCTAAGCAATAAGCATTATTTTGCTACAATGTAAAATTAAGGATATTGTTCAATACTTTGTGGCACACACTTCCAGTCTGTGGGCCATTGTGTCATTTTCTATATTTACTGGCATCTAAATGTGCTTAGAACCATTACCAATGTTTCTTCAGTAATTTGCCTTATATCTGTAGACACGCCATTAATTTCTGTAGTTTTCTAACTTGATTATTAGAGAGTTGATCTGACTATTTTATTATTTATTGGACTTCTATGTCATTCATCTCAGTAAGGCAGTAAGTCTGGACAATTTACGATGTAATAAAAGTGGAAAAGTCGGGGGGACACAATTAAAGTTGAATAAAAAGTTTAAAAATTAAAAACCAGGATGATGGACAGCCTGGGGAAGAGATTCTTTTCTGTACCATCAACCATCCCCAATATAGCAGGCTTTTTGTTGGGGCCATAGGCCAGGTGGCAAGTCAATTTTTAGACTCTTCCAGAAGATCAGGAATGTGGGGAGGGATCTCACCTCTAATGAAGACTATTCATATCCAGAGTGTGTCCACTGCCTTGGCTAGGGCTATGGATGAGTTGGGATAGGCTCATGATCATCATGGTGCCCATGAACTCCCAAGCTGCTTCTGTGGCCAATCTCAGGAATGGCAGATTGACGTCTCCCAAGATCATAAGCCTTGGGAACTCTACTGCCAACCCTGAGATGGCCTCCAACAGTTCAGCTAGGGAGGTTGCTACACAGCATGGAGCTGGTATATTAGCAACACTCACAACTGATTCTGCAAAGCCCAACTAAAGGAACAGTATCTCACATCCAGAAACTTGGGAAATGTGGCCTCTGAAGGCCAAAAGAAATTACTGAATGACAACTGTTATACCATCTCTCACCTGCCCTGAGGCTTTGTTTGATACCATATCCTAAATCCAACTTCGAGATGTCTGATGTCAGCCAGGTCTTGGTGATGCATGCCAGATCAGCTAGTTTCCTCCATAAGGTCATAAATAAGGAGGGGGAGATTGCTATTGATCAACCTGGTGTTCAGTAGCAGCAGCCAAAAACCAGGGCCTCTGAGGGTCTGTTATTTAGGGTCTGGACATGAGCTAGGAGGGCCAGAACACACCAGCATTAAGTATCAGGGGCACCGTTTTCTGTAACGGCTTGCCTGCCCCCTTGCTCCCATTCCTAGCTCTACATGTCACCACTGGAATTGGTTGTCCTGCCCTATAGCCCATGAGTTGGACTTCTATCCCCAGCCCTGATCTCCCTCTACCCTGCACCAGTGTCCCTGTTGTGCTACCAGTCATACCAATTCACATCAGCCATTCAGTGGGTCATGGGAGAAGGAATACTCCCATGGCACTTTAGCTGCAATTCTCAGCACCACCTGCAGTCATCATTCTCCCCAACCTGAGGGTCCTACTCAGTGGTGGGTTCCTCCCGGTTCGGTCTGGTTCGGCCGAGCCAGTAGCGGTGACGATATGATGTCACTGAACCGGTTCTCCCCCCCCCCGCCCTCCCACCTCCCCACCCCTCCACATTATTCTTACCTTTTATTTGGTCCCACTCCCAATCTATTGCTGCCTCCTGAGTCCCAGCTGATGACTAGAGGGAAAAAAACTGTTTAAACTCTTGCCGTGGGGCTTCAAAGGGCCGTCCTACAGCTGATCAGTGTTAAAAGCAAACAAATGAGTCGGGTTGTAAGTGCGAGGACTGGTCGTAAATGCGAGGACCTTCCAGAAATGACTCTGATCAGCTAGCCATGCCCACCTAGTCACATGACCTCCAAGCCACACCCACAAAATAAGCCACGCCCACAGAACCGGTAGTAAAAAAATTTAGAACCCATTCCTGGTCCTACTGTAGTCTTACTGGGGTGACTATAGTACTTTAATACTACATTTTAGTACTAAAAGTTTTATAAATAGGAGATACCATTCTAAGGAATCAAAGACGTTGCCAACCATATTGTATAAAAATCTTGAATCTGTCTCCCAGCTTCTGTTAATACATTATTTTGATTTTGGAATATCCTAAGCTTGGAGATATTTTGAAAAACTTTCCATGTTTTATCATGTCTATTCCTATCTTCAGTGCATTTATGGATGTCCTTATAAAACACTTTTTATCTCAAAAATAGCTCTCTGAAATTCTTCATAAAGTTCCTTCCTTTTTCTTTCCTGGCTTTGGCTTTTCTTCTTAGAAATTTTCACTGTTTTCTTCTTCTTTCTTGACCTTAATCAATCTCTCCTGATGCTCATATTTCACAACTATATTTTGTGTAATTTCATTTTACAATTCCTCTTATTCCTTATCCATGAGATTCAGAACTTTAAGGTGATTCATTATATTCTCCTTGAAAAGAGTGGCTAGATGTTCATGATCAAATTGTGGGTTGACTTAGTTCTTCTAGTGTTGGTGATTTGTACATGCCTGGATCATGGTGTCTTCCATAATTAGCCCTACTCATGTCTTTGTTGGAAATCCTCTACTCCATTGAACAACAAAATACAGACAGTCCTCAATTTCCAAGCATAATTGAGTCTGCAATCAGTTGTTGTGATTGTTGTGAAGTGGGTTAACATGTGACTGCATCCAATTTTATGATCTGTTTTGTAGTAGTCATTAGGCAAATGCCACAGTCATTAAGTGAACATTGTAAATTTGCAGGGTGCTGCAAGTAGCCATAAATGCAGGCCAATTGGTCACTCATTAAGTGAACATTGTAAATTTGCCAAAATGCAGTCATGTGACCATGTGTGTGGGGGGGATGGATAACTACAAATCCAGATCATAAATTCCTTTTTTGGATCTGTCACAACTTCAAATGGTCACTAAGCAGCCAATTGTAAGCCTCAGACTGCTTATAGTTCATTTGTAGCCTGTCTAATTATGTTGTTCTTGAACTTGGCATTATATTGGTTGTTTGAAGAATGTATTAGCAATGAAGAAGACATTGGATTGGCAGGAAGTCATTCTCCGGCTACATTTCTTTTCCTAGGCCATACAACCCATCTATATTCCCCTCCTTATTATTTCCAGTTTGATATTCCAGTCTCTTGCTTGCATGTTCTGTTGTAGGAGTGGTTAGAATGCTGTATTTCAGGCTGACCCTCCTCACTTCCTGGAGTTCAATTCTGTTGGGGCTCAAGATTGACTCAGCCTTCCATCCTTCTGAGGTTGGTAAAATGAGAACCCAGATTGTTGGGGGCAATATGTTGATTCTGTAAATCTCACTTAGAGAGAACTGTAAAGCACTATGAAGGGGTATATAAATCTAAGTGCTATTGCTATTTCAGATTAAACTTGTTCATAAAATTTATTTACCTCTTCTGTTGCATATACTATTGGAGATAAAATTGGAAAACCATCATATTAAAGGTTTATCCAAAAATTCTAATTAATATCCTTTGGTCATTGACTGAATTCTATCAAGTACTGTCTTGACTACATCCCTCCAGCCTGTGAAAGCAACTCTATCCTATCTTTGTTTTTCATTTCCTGAGTAGTAAATAGTATGACTGTTCAACTCCAGTCAATGCATTGATGTTTAATGTTAATGTGTAGACAATTCATTTTATTCAGTTTGTTGAGCTTCCCCCTGTTCATGCTTCTTAAGGTCCACGTTTCCACTGAAATTTTGTCTTTGTAGCTTTGGATTTTCTTTCCCTGCATTCAGCAACTAGGCATGCTGAAGGCTTTAACTACATCATAAGCACTGTAAGAACTATACAACACATTCCAACAAAATATATATCCACACAACTTTATTAAAAAGTCCCTGACCACTCAACCCAATTCACCACAACCAATACAAACCCTAAAAAAGAATTACACTGCCATACATCAAGAATATCTCAGAAGCAACCAACAGACTACTTTAATCACATGGAATCAGTGTGACACACAAGCCAACTAAAGCCCTTCAAAACATCCTAAGCAAACCAAAAGACCCAGCAACCCCAGAAGAAAAAACAGGAGCCATCTACAACAATGTAGAGTTCTGCAACAACCACTATGTAGGACAAACAGGCAAAAAACTGACAGAATGAAGCCATGAACACCAACTGGCAGTCAGAAGACATGATGAAAATTCTTTAATTTCACAACATAGAGACAGATGTAACCATGGTTTCAATTGGGAAACTATGACAATCCTAGACCAGGCCAAGCTGGCATTATGACAAATCAGCCCTCAATAGACACATAGACATTAACAACATCTATAGACTATGCAAAAGGGACAATCAACCAGCCCAAAAGAGAACAAAAAGATTCCAGTAACCTCTCCAACAGGAATCAGCACTGAGATCAGCATAGATTAACACCAAGGTTAACTTCAGACCAATAATCAAGTAAACAATACCCCAGTGATGAAATCTAATTTTTTACTACTAGTTCTGTGGGTGTGGCTTGGTGGGCATGGCAGGGGAAGGATACTGCAAAATCCCCATTCCTTCCCCACTCCTGGGGGAAGGATATTGCAAAATCTACATTGCCTCCCCACTCCAGGGGAAGGATACTGCAAAATCACCATTCCCTCCCCACTCCAGGGGAAGGATACTGCAAAATTACCATTCCCTTCCCACTCCTGGGGGAAGGATATTGCAAAATCTCCATTCCCACCTCACTCCAGGGGAAGGATACTGCAAAATCCCCATTCCCTTCCCACAGCCAGGGGGAAGGATATTGCAAAATCTCCATTCCCACCCCACTCTGAGGCCAGCCAGAGGTGGTATTTGCCAGTTCTCCGAGCTACTCAAAATTTCTGCTACCGATTCTCCAGAACCTGTCAGAACCTGCTGGATTTCACCCCTGCAATACCCCAATCGAGAAACTGCCAAAGAGCCATCAGTAAACAGCCCAACCAAAGAATATCTAAAACCACCCCCCACCCACACAAATAGACAAGTCAGCAGAATATACACTGACAACAAACGGCACTGATGATGTTACCTAGCTAAGGTAATGAAACATGTGCAGGAAAACAAGCAATTTCAGAGGGTACCAAATCCTCACTGTAAGGATTCCAAAATATCCTTCAGGACATCTGAATGCCATCCAACCTGATGGGCCCATCATTTAGCACTTGAACAATAAAGTTGTTTATCACTTTATCTTGTCAATTCATGTGGTATAGTACAGGTATGCTTGACAGAGATTGAAATTAAAGTGTCAACTCAGGAAGGGGATGGGAAGTAGAATCTAGATCCACTGTTTTTGCCCAAGTATGTCACATACTGGGTTTCAATCATCATCTTGTAGCAATACAAAAGATCTGGAGTTAGAAAATTACAATCCTTCATATTTTGTTGACGTCTATCAGTCAGCAACCTCGGATGCATTGTGAGAGGTTAGGGGTGGTTGGGTTGATAGCCCAACAGCATTTAGAGCAGTGGTTCTTAATCTTCCTAATGCCGTGACCCTACCGGTTCTGTGGGCGTGGCTTGGTGTGTGTGTGGGGGGGGAGGGTAATGTGACTGTGCAGGTGTGGCCAACTGGGTTTTTTTTTTTAACTTTTAAAAGCATTTTTTTCTACAACCTTAAGAGGTTGCAGAAAAAAATGCTTTTGGAAGCCTCTGATAATCAGGCAACTCAGCTGGGATCGCCAGAGGCTTTTAAAGGCATTTTTTTTCTACAACCTCTTTAGCCAAAGAGAAAAATGCTTTTGGAAGCTTCTGGCGATCCCAACTGAGCCGCACGATCGGACCCACCTGGAGACAGATAGAGGAGCGGTGTCTCGGTTCCTAAGACCATCGAAAATATGTGTTTTCCGATGGTCTTAGGTGACCCCTGTGAAAGGCTCGTTTGACCCCCAAAGGGGTCGCAAGCCACAGGTTGAGAACCGCTGATTTAGAGGATCCTGAGTTTCTCAGGGTCTTTTATTCTGTCCAGAAAACTCAAGAAATGTGCTCTCTGTAGGTGAACTGAATAATTTTGTAACATTTCACCTCCTGTCTGTGCAATTTCTTATATGTTTTAGCTATTAGTTTTTACTTTTATTTACGGTACCTAATGGTTGTGTTTGCACAACAAACTAGATCATAAATTAGACCAAACCCAGCTGACTATGTTGTGGAAACTCAGAAGGTTGGCTTCGTTCAGTAATTAAGTATTCGAATTGAGAAACCTTATGAAAACCAACCAATCATTTCTTAGCAGGAAGTAACAACTGCCCCCATGGTTCCTACTCAGTACTGCCTGAGGCCGTCGTGGCTGCAGTTGATGGGAACTGTAATACATCCAGAAAATCCCTGATTAGGTGGCTCAATTGCTAAGTCACTGAGCTTGTCGATCAGAAAGGTTGGTAGTTTGGCAGTTCAAATCTCTAGTACAAGTCTCCTGTGTGAGCAGGGGGTTGGACTAGATGACCTCCAAAGGTCCCTTCCAACTCTGTTACTGTTACTGTAAACTATGCCAGGCTGGGGAAGGCAAGCCTATGTGTTGCTTTCTCTCTTTCTCTCTATTCCTTTTATATGTCTGTTTCTAGGTTTGGCTAGAAGATGACCATATTATATATTAATATATATTAATAGATTAATATCAATCTATTATTAATCTTTCAAGGCTATATTAACCTTCCAAGGTTATATTAATCCTATCAAGCCCAATGAAGAATTTGCTACTTTCCCCTAACCTCTTGGCTGTTTAGAACCTCTTCAGGAAGGTTGGGCTATAAATTCCATCAGATCCAGCCAACATGTTGAGCAGTCAAGTAAGTGGCCAGATTAGTGAGGAATTACATCTGGGGAAGCATCAGGTTGAGGACTGCTGAAGTTACAGCCCTTCTTACAGTGGGCTGGCCTTTCCTTCCTTTTGAGGGAGTTGCAACCACAGTCTCTGTGTCACAACTGAATTCACATTTGTGTAAATCGAAGTATTGTGTGGATTTTGACAGAGGAGCAAAGCAAATGGAGCATTCCATTCTGATGTCTTCGAAGTTAGGCAGCTTGGTTTGGCTGGACTTGGCCTGGTCTCTTTGCTTCACTCTAAATGTTTTATGGAACTGACAACGTAAGACAGCAAAGGAGACATGTCACTTTGCAGAGCTACATCCAAAGGCTACGTTGCTGAAGCCTCTGTCAAAGAAAAGTACCCCTTGAGGCTTTACATCAGCCTGTTGAGTAACCTTCACATTAGAAGCTTCTAATGTTAAACCCAAATCTTACCCCCACCCCACTTGGCAATCTTAAAATTACATTGATTTTAGGAGGGCAATTAATCTGATGAGAACCTGTAACACACCAGAGGTTGCTGAATTACAACATCTGGCTCAAAGTCTTACCTAGATTAGAGTGTTGGCAGCTGTAGACCCACAAGTTCTTCTCAATGAAGACTGAAAAGTGCTTAGTTTGGGATGGATCATGCCACTGAGGAAAAGTTTTTTTTTTTCCTGATGGAAATATTCCCCCCTCCCCCACACACCCCTCCTCCCCCCCCCCTTTCCCCCCACCCACCCAGCCAGTTCTCACTCAGTATGATGACACAGAAAGGTTTCCCAAAAAGAAAAGTGGAGTTTAATAATGAGGTGGCCAACATCTGTCCTGTTTTTTCTTCGGAGCCTCTTCCATCTAGCTGTTGCATCCGCCCTGACTTCCCACACTTCTATTAAATATAAGGGAGCTTCTGCTCTTGAGAAATCAGTGGAGATTTTAATTTCTTTCCCTTAAAATAAAACCTGGAGAAATTACCCACCCCATTTTATTTATCCACAAATATATAATTTCAGGAGCTCATTAGTACCAACTGTGTTTATCTTTCTTATAGCTGTTAAGACAAGGGAGTTGTGTATTTTCCAGCAATTTCTGGTACTATAGTCAATGTGAAAGATGCTAGGAATGCAGCCATTGCTAAAGGGCCACAGGTTTCTCAGTAACATGACAGGATTAACCGAAGCTGTTTGGGAAGAACAGTAGAATTGGATTAGGCAGGCAGAGTCAAAGTGGGTGCCTCCTTGGAGTTCAGGGTTCGGATTGAGCAGGTGCTTCTGAGATGTCCATAGCCTCAAAACCAAACAAATACCAGACATCTTTTTTGATGAACGTAATTTTATTGATTATTTTTAGAAATATATCTGCATAACTCTGAAACCTCAGATTAAATATCAAGGAACAGGATTGCCCAGTTGGCTACAAGAGAGTCAAAGAACATAAATAGTTTTTTTACGAGGAAATAAATAAAGATGTTATTTAAATCTTAGGGAAGTCAACTTTTTCACTGCCACGTCTTCCACTGCAAACAACATCTATTCAGGTTGAAGAAAAGGCTGTGCATCTTATGAGTCTAGCAATTGGGAAGAGGTGGAGTCAGATCTGGAATGTTGTACTGTTATTATAATTTGCAGCTTGGCAATATTTAGCAACATCTGTGCCACCCAAAGACTGGTGGTGGTTTTCCCAATAGCATAAGCTCGAAAGCTTATAGGCTACACTAAGTAAAGGAATGGGAAGAGAAGGTTGTTTAAATCAGGCTTAAGTCACCTGTGGCTTCCAGATGTTGCTGAACTACAACTCCCAGCATCCAGAGAAGACATGACCTATGGTAAGAAATGTTTGAAGTTGTAATTCATAATATTTGAAATGCCAAAAATAGTATACACCTGTTCAAAGTTCATCTTTCCCCAATTTGGTGCATATTATATGTGTTGGACTACAGTTCTCGTCACCAGACGGAACATGGCTGATGAAATCATATTCCAACCTATATAGAATGAAAAGGAAGACATTTTGCTATATAATTTAACCCCAAAATAGTGCACTGAACCTGGTACACAAAGACAGTGTTTCTTAGGACACAATCCCAACAAGTAAATAATGATCACATCTCTGTCTGCAAGAGCTGTAGGGCATTTAGAAAAGGATGAATAATACAGTGACCATTACTGGAACTTAGTTATAAATTCATGGAATGTTTTGAGCAATTTACATTCCCCACAGTTGAATAGAGTCAAGGATTGGTATACAGAAAAAGAGATTTTTTAAATTTTAACAACATCAACTTAATTTTGGAGTTGCTTGTCTTCCCCACAACCATTTTGTGCATGCTTCAGGCCCACTTCTGAGGTCCACCATAGCTTAGCTTTGTCTCACATTAAAGCCTGAAATTGTATTAAAGCCTTTATGTCCCATCCTACCCACCCCACCCACCCATGTTGAAATTTGCACATATCCAGCTTTAGATTCAGGAATGATGTCTAGAATTACCTGGATGTCTCACAATACAGAGATGGTACTGAGCATAAATCTGTAGTATTTTTAGGAAGAATTCTCGTGGCTTCCTTCATCCTGCTCTGCTTTCATCAATGGTTGATGCTAATTTAAAGATGGTAATCTTTCCAGATATTTTTTCCATTTGAACTACTTTGAAAGTTCCCTCCCTTTAACTATGTCTGATATTATCATTCTCTCTCCCCTCCCCTTCTCTCTCTCTCTCTCACACACACCTTTATATGTAACTCAGCAAAGTTAGTTGTCTGTACAGATCAGCACAACAAGCACTATGTGTACATTGTGATGGGACTTCTCCATGTTTCATTTTTAAATAACAAATGTTATAGTTCAGGCAATGCTGCACCACAATAGGAAACCATCCATCATAAACAGCTGCAGAAAGAAGTAAAGGGCCAGAATGGCAAACTATTAAAACTCCCCATTTCACCCTGTAGATGGTAGATACCATGATACCAGCAACTTCAGAAAAGAAATTCTGGGAGATGTAGTCCCAACATGACTGGAAGACACCTCATTGGGTAAATCTGTTTTAAAGACAGTGATCTGGAAAGTTTGGATTATTCTGCACAAACACCTGGCCATTTTGCTAGAGAGATGCTAATTCTTTGTCCATTAAGGAAGGACGAAGAAGTCTTGAAAAAAAGTAGTAGTGCACAGAGCTTGCCTCCCCCTTCAATGTTAGAGACAATGCAACCCTCTCTAATCTCTGAGCCACTCCTCTCTCAGACTGAGAACTGCTACCACTTGCTCAATTTGAATTCTCCCCTCCCCCTTGGAGCTCTCATCCAAATCTGATAGCTTTCAGCCACACCAATTTTGAACCTCTGGTTGGGAGAGCAGCCATGATGGCCATGGCCCTCCCTTCGCTCAGTCCCATTTTGATCCCAGTGCCATCAAAAAGAGAGGGTGGGTGAGGCAAAAATCTCTACTCTTCTGGGCTGAGGTCTCACCAACAGCCTCCATCTAGAAGGAATTCTCCAGCTCCACCTGGTTGGTCTTGCTGCCCCTGGCCCTGGGGACCCGAGGTTTTTTGTTTCTCTGAGGACGGGTGGTCTCCTTGCTGAAGTCCTTGAGCTGAGAACGATTGTGGTAGCGAGTGTACCTCTTGCATTTGCAGGAGGTGATGATTCTGGCCTTGATAAACTGAATATCCTCACCAGGGCAGGTTAACTGGATACGTTGGAATTGACCTTGTGCCGGGATGCAGCGGTAATCCATGGCATGCTGCCTCCACCATTTCCCCTTACCAATTGAATTGGGGAGGAGATGAGTTGGCAAGCATTGGCCAGAACATACAAGTTCCTTAACTGGCTTGGTGCTGCGGCAAGGACCACTGGTAACATAGCGGGTGGAATAGACTTCACGGCAGCCAAACTGCAGGGGTTCTATGGAGGAAGGAAAATAAATTATTGCGTTGAAGGCTATTGGAGGCCTCTTACAACAAAGAAGGAGACAGTGCAACTCACCTGATTGTTTATTCAGCACAGTAAATAATTCTAGCACTTTAAAAAAATATGTAGATACTGGGAGGAAGTTTAGTGCTTCAGGTTGCTAGTGAATGGTTAGAATTTAGCTGCAATTTGATGTGGAGCACATTAGAAATTGATTTATGCTCTTGCAGTCTTGTGACTGAATCTTTACAGGACCTTGGAGAGCTCTTAAGGAATATAAACATTGCTCCAACAATATGCAAAATAGGAATCTAAAATTTTTGACAGATTGTTGAAGAAGATTTAGGGTCTGGACTCTAATATGGTGCCAGACTTGATAATGTGCCAACCCATGTGCCAACCAATATGTTCCTTAATACCTATTAGGCTCCTTATCTAATTAATTTTTTAAAAATGGGAAACACTGCAAAGCAAATCACTGATCTCAGGCATAAAGCTATATTATCAACCATGCTGCTAGCTGCACCTGTACTCTAAAGGCATTCTTAGAATGCAACTGGACTGGCAGGTTGGCTGCATCCCAATCTTTTGATTGTCTTCTGCTAAATGAGTGTTTTGTTGTTGTTTTTAGTTGGGCATATCAACTATGGCAACCCTATTCTGAAAGTGCCCATAATATGCTTTGATAGTTCCACAGCGCCATCTGGCCCCCAAATATTGGAGGAGAGTGAGCCTTTTTTCAGCAAAGGAAAGAAGTCAGCCAAGGCTAGAGTTGTCCTGCTATTTGTCTAAAAAAGTTCTACTAATCAGCAGACTGAAATTCAAAACAATCCAGCCCCATTTTGACTCAACACAACGTTAGTTTCTTGAAATTCAAGAGTTTTCAGGATGCACAAACACTTTGGTAACAGTGAAGTGATAGCGCAGATTCTAAGCATGCAAGTCATGTTTGAACATTGGCTTGCAAATCTATCTATGACAGGTCCTTAACATTTTAATACTATATGTCTCAGAAGTTTTACTGCAATATTAGAAAATCCTCTTCTGAGTTTTCTGATAACTCCATCTGGCAGTCTGAACTGAAGCCTCATATACCAGAACACTTTGTTTCCAGCCCCAGTTATTCACTGATAAAAGGAAACCCCTCAGATGGTGAAAAAGAGAGAGAGAGAAAGATTGCCTCCTGTAAAAGACTAATCAGAGGCAGATTAGAAAAGGAGAAGCAGAGATGCCAAATATCTCTGGCTGTTTAGATTAACTGGGCACACAAGTTGAAAGAAACCAACTTGCAATGCCTTTAAACAGCAGCCCAGTCTAAAATACATTCTAAAGCAGTGCTTCTCAAACTTGGCAACTTGAAGACGTGTGGACTTCAACTCCCAGAATTCCTTAGCTAGCTATTCTGGCTGGGGAATTGAGGGGGTTGAAGTCCACATGTCTTCAAGTTGCCGTGATTGAGAAGCACTCTTCTAGAGGCCTCTAGCCTAACTTGGGGCTCTGTACAAAGTCAAGAACTAAAAGTTTAAATTACCCAGGGGAGCAATGAGCAATTACCCATTTATAATTAAATCTAAGTACATATTCTGTATTTCACTGAATTATCCCTCTATTGTTTTTTCCCCCTGCCTTTATTGTTTCTGCAGATTTTATTTAGATGTAAATGCTTTAAGGCAGAGGGTTGACTCAGTCTGCTATATCAGTATTATGCAAGCCACAGGAGTAGAAATTTTCCTTAACGTATCTGTTTAAATTAACATTAGTATTTTTGTAAGATTTTTTAAAGAACTAAAATAGAAATGATGGTAATTGTTTGTTTTCTTTGTTTTGCTTGAGCAGATCTGGAAATGTGAGGAGCATTAGAAGATGCTTGGGTGTTTTTATTATTAATTCTTCCTTTTGATACATTTTCATTATAACTGCATCTTCAGAGTTGCAATTAGTTGCATTTAAGGAGAAAAAAATCTCTTGGGTTATTGAACATGATTTTAGATTGTTCACACTATATGTATTTTATTTCAACAATGCTTAGAGACTTTAATTACTTCTAGAAGAGAGAAAGTGACTAAAAGTGGCATGTGGTCAACCCAGGATATCTTTCTTTTTTATTTCCTTCTTTTTCCTCCTTTATGGTTTTCTCTTTCTGTAATCCATTTTCCTTTTTCACGATCTATATTACTATTTTCCATTATAATTAACATAGTTTGAACACAAGATTTTGCAAAACATTGATAAGACCCTATATAAAATAGCAATAGATTTTTATGGTATGAATGGCTGTAAATAATTCAAACAGATTTTTCTAATAACAGAATATTCTAAACCTACAGGGTTCCTTGAAATTGAGGACAAGTGTCCAAACATGTGTGACACATTGCAATATAATCACTGCTTCTTATATTTGCATGTAAGATCGGGATCCAAAATGAAAAACAGAATTTACATTAGGGTGCATGTTATTCATTATTTCATCATATTAATATAACCAGGGTTACAAATACCATCTATGGCCAATCTTAGCTTTAAATCCAGACACCTATGAAGAGAAGGAAAAAGAAAGGAAGGGAAAGGAAAGGAAAGGAAAGGAAAAAGAAAGGAGAAAGGAAAGGAAAAAGAAAGGAGAAAGGAAAGAAAAAAGAAAGGAGAAAGGAAAGGAAAGAAAAGGAGAAAAGAAAGGAAAGGAGAAAGGAAAAGGAAAAGGACAAGATAGGAAAGGAAAGGGGAAAGGAAAAGGGAAAGGGAAAGGGAAAGGAAAGGAAAGGAAAAAGGAAAGGAGAAAGGGCAAGGGCAAGGGCAAGGGCAAGGGCAAGGAAAGGAAAGGAAAGGAAAGGAAAGGAAAGGAAGAATTTGTTCGTTGATCAGTATTGGACTAGTTGGCCCATCCCGATCTGTTAGAAAGCAGCGTCCTGGGAGAGTGCAGTTCTCCCGAAAAAGAATGTATTACAATGCCAGACCAATCAGCTGAAAACACGGAAAGCAGGTTAGAGAGATTTCTTGAGCTGTCTTACCCATCCTTCCCGAAGAGACCTGGGAATTCCTCCGCCCTTGATTGGCTCGGTTGCTCGTGATTTCAGTCTCGTTGTAGGCAAACGCCGCTTGCACTGGCTGCTCCGCTGCCCCAAAGGTTTTGTCCAGAAAATCTGGGATGAACTCCGCCGCATCGTTTTTAAGCACTTGCCAGCTTCGCCCGAAGGGAAGGTTGATTTGGAGAAAGAAGAGCAGGAGGACGAAAGAAGCCATAGCTCGGAAGATCGGCATGACAGCGGGAGAGCAGGTGCGTCCGGCAGTCTTCTGGCTTCCTGAGCCTACGAACCTTATTTCTCCTTTTTAAATTCCTCCGAAGAAAGCGGCTAGCCAATGATAGGGAGAGGGAGGGTCCAGGAGAAATGGGTGGGATCATTTGGGCCAATGCGTTTGCAGAGACCCAGGAATTCGGGTGACAGCAGTGAGGCGGAAGGGGGCGCTCAGTGTCTACAATTTTGCTGATCTTTTCTGCTCAGCGGTTTTATTTGCACCTTTTATAATAGAAAAAGAAGAAAAGTTGGATGGGGTGGGGGAAGTATAAGTCTTTGGCCAGTTCCTAGGGGTCTTTTCCCACAAAGACATGTTTTGAAAAATCATTTCACTCTTTCCCCCTTTTCAAACACATTTCTGACTGACTTGGGGCCTCATCTTTGGCCAAAATGTCAGTTACAAAATTTCCTTCCTTCTCATTTAAAAAACCCTATTTCTATGATTATGCCCTATAGAAATTGCATTTGGGTGGAAAGGAGAGGGGAGAAACTAGGTAATTAAAAACATTGATTGATTGATTGATTGAGTGAGTGTTGATTTGATTGTGTTCAACTCAAGGGAACATACATAAGATGCCCTCCTGTTTTTCCTACAACATCCATCTGAGGTGAGGTGGTTAGGCTGAGAGAGAGTGACTGGTCCAAAGGGAGCCAGCCAGCTTCCATACCTGAGGGGGAATTGAAACTCAGGGTCTCTGGTCCTGCACCTTAACCACTATACTAAATGGCTCTTAATGTAAGAGTCCAGTCTACCTTGTACAGCTTCCTTCTGTTCCCCATAGTGAGTAAACTAAATATTTTCAGAAGCTTCACCATTAAGAAGGCAACAGTCTTCTTAATGCAGGTTCTTCTTCCCCCTACCTACATCATGGCTCTGACCTTCCAATTCTGAACCCCCTTCTCAAGCTTGTAGCAATCAGCACATCTTAGAGGAAGAGGTTCCATGGGGTAATTAGGGACTCTGAGGGACACATTGGTTCAGTGGTGAAATCCAATTTTTTTTTACTACTGGTTCTGTGAACATGGCTTGGTGGGTGTAGTGTGGCTTGGTGGGCGTGGCAGGGGAAGGATACTGCAAAATCTCCATTCCCACCCCACTCCAGGGGAAGGATACTGCAAAATCTCCATTCCCTCCCTAATCTTGGGGGAAAGGATATTGCAAAATTTCCATTCCCACCCCACTCTGGGACCAGCCAGAGGTGGTATTTGCTGGTTCTCCGAACTACTCAAAATTTCCGCTACCAATTCCCCAGAACCTGTCAGAACCTGCTGGATTTCACCCCTGCATTGATTGTGTCATGAGAACAACACTGCATTCTCTCCAGTGGTGGGTTGCTCCTGGTTCAGCCCGGTTCGGCCGAGCCGGTAGTGGTGATGATGTGATGTCACCGAACCAGTTCTCTTTGACTGGGAGCTGGGCCTCCCGCCCACCCCCACTTTATTCCTACCTTTATTTCTTTTTTTTTAGCCCAGCTGATAGGCACGGCAGAATGGATTGCCGCGCCTCAGCTCAGCAGAAACCTAACACACTTCCGCAGAGCGCAAGTTTGGCATGCGTGTGAGCGAAGCAAGCCTGTGCATGGTGATCGTGCGCAAAACACATGCGCGAGGAGAACCACTGGTAACACGGGTTGGAACCCACCACTTACCCTGTCTATCTAAGCATATTTTTTTTCTATACCAGTCTTCCATCCCTAACACTATCATGGTGGGTTGGATTTTAAAATCTAACTGACCACGATGGCTGTGGGTGATAACTCATATATCAAACACATCTGAAAGACTTCAGGGGCAGATACACTGTTTTAAGGCAATATTCTAGTATAGGTAAAAATGAACCCAGGCATTTTCTGGAATATTTTCTATTATTTCATTTGTTCTACATGTGCCCCTTTCTACATTGCTTGCATGTACCCATACTTTTTACTTGTAATGTTTAGAGCTTGGCCTTTTTTTTTATTTTTTTATTTATTGTTCTGAATATAGGAAGTATCTATCAAATTATACCTACACTCAACCCAATTTCTGTACTTACCAAAATAAATAGATGATACATATGCTATTTTTTTAAAAAAATTGAACACATTCATATCCTAACATACTGAAGGACTGTTGTTGCTGGGATAATGAAAAGAAGTTATAAAATCAATTTTCTTGCCTTGGAGTAATCTATGGATGCCACACAAAAAATGGACTTGCCTGGTTAATTGCTTATCTTGTTTAACCAAAGAGATGTTTAACTAAAACTAACTAAGGAGATGTTTAACTCTTGTTTAACTAAAGACAACACTCTATCAAATTCAAACCTAAAACTCACAGCTTTCCTGAGGAAAAGAAACCACGTGTTTTGCACAGTTATTCTCCAAGTCAGATCATATAAACGAAAGAAAAATTGTGAAGTAAACACAGTTTGCATCTTTTGAGATAAATGCCTCTTTTGATTGCCACAGCATTGACTTTCTTCTACATTTTACTGTTGTTTGAGATGTTATGAAATATTCCATATTTTGGGAAATTATCCATGGCTCAAAATTTAAATAGCAATGCACAAGGTTAGCTGACCATCAGTAGGGTTTGCAGAAGAGCTTCTGCAGAGAACGGAATGAAAAGAGCTATCACCATCTCGATCAAGATTTGCTTTGAACTGTCAGGCTTATGTTGGCATGTCCTTGAATCAGCTACGTAAGCAGATATGGTCTTTTAGGGATGCAGTATGGGGCACCCAGATGAAGTCTATCAGCATCCATTTAACCTGTGACATCAATCTCAACTCTCTCATGGATCATATAAAATAGCCTTTTTAGAATTATGGATATATTTTGACTGTACTAATGAAAACTAAATATGCATTCTTTAAAAAAGAAGATGAGGTATGCACATTGGTTAGGAGGGATAAGAATGGTAAGTTACAGCAGGAAATACACCTTCTGTTTTTCTCATAACATTTTTTTCCCTCTAGAACTAAGCACTATAACATTTTTCTCTAGAAACAACCATAGCTGTGGTTTTAGAGCAGTGCTGGCAGGGGAATTCTGGAAATTGAAGCTCACACATCTTAAAGTTGCCAACTTTGAAAATCACTGCTTTCGAAATGTGAATATATCTTCTCCCTTCCTTCAGAAACAAAATATGTCTTTTCCCTCCGTTGTTTGCAGTTTTTATTCTTGGGTCTCTATCATTTAATTTCAAATTATAAAGTCATTTTATTCCCAGATGAGGTTCTAAAATCTCATTTTATTCAATTTTTCACTTTTGTGTTCTCAGGCTAATATGAATTCTAGTTCCCCCCGCCTTTTGTTTATTTATGTGAGCTTGTGCTCACCCGCCACCCACCCCTCATTTTTCTGTTTTCTCTGGGGAATGGGAAGGAATTTGTTCAATTCTAAGCAGGAAATCATCCACTGATACAAAGTCACCAGCCAGCTTAAACAAACATGTCCTCACCACAGTTTCCGCTCCCTTTTCTCAGTAAAAATTGCAGATTTACAGACGAATTAGGAAGTCTGAACAAGGAAGAAGTGCTTTATGTCTCTCCTTCTCTCTTTTTTTGCCATCCTCCTCTGATGTACATATATGTATTTAGAACACACAAACCAAAAATTGATTTGCTTGGTTATGTATTATTACGTATGAAGTATTATGTATGAAGTTAGCCATTATGAGTTACGATGCATGATTTATGACTTGGCTCATGTACATTTTGTTGTTAGTTATGAAGTCATGTCCGACCCATCGCGACCCCATGGACAACGTTCCTCCAGGCCTTCCTGTCCTCTACCATCCTCTGGAGTCCATTTAAGCTCACAGCTACTGCTTCAGTGACTCCATCCAGCCACTTCATTCTCTGTTGTCCCCTTCTTCTTTTGCCCTCAATTTTTCCCAGCATTAGGCTCTTCTCCAGTGAGTCCTTCCTTCTCATTAGGTGGCCAAAGTATTTGAGTTTCATCTTTAGGATCTGGCCTTCTAAAGAGCAGTCAGGGTTGATCTCCTCTAGGACTGACCAGTTTGATCGCATTGCAGTCCAAGGGACTTGCAGGAGTCTTCTCTAGCACCATAGTTCAAAGGCCTCAATTCTTTGGTGCTCAACCTTTCTTATGGTCCAACTTTCACAGCCATACATTGCAACTGGGAAAACCAGAGCCTTAACCAGAGCACTTTTGTTGGCAGGGTGATGTCTCTGCTTTTTAGTAGATTTGCTGTCTAGATTTGCCATAGCTTTCCTCCCCAGGAGCAAGTGTCCTTTATTTTCTTGGCTGCAGTCCCCATCTGTGGTGATCTTGGAGCCCAGGAAAATAAAATCTGTCACTATCTACATTTCTTCCCCATTTATTTGCCAGGAATTGAGAGGGCCGGATGCCATGGTCTTAGTTTTCTTAATGTTGAGTTTCAAGCCAACTTTTGCACTCTCCTTCTTCACCCGCATCAAGACTCTTTAGTTCCTGTTCACTTTCTGCCATTAGAGTGGTATCATCTGCATATCTGAGGTTGTTGATATTTCTCCCGGCAATCTTAATTCCAACTTTTGATTCATCCAGCCCCGCCTTTTTCATGATGTGCTCTGCATATAAGTTAAATAGGCAGGGTGACAGTATACAGCCTTGCCGGACTCCTTTCCCAATTTTCAACCGATCAGTGGTTCCGTGTCCAGTTCTCACTGTTGCTTCTTGACCCGCATATAGGTTTCTCAAGAGACAAATAAGATGGTCTGGTACTTCCATCTCTTTAAGAACATGCCACAATTTGTTGTGATCCACACAATCAAAGGCTTTAGCTTAGTCAATGAAGCAGATGTTTTTCTGGAACTCCCTAGCTTTCTCCATGATCCAGCGTATATTGGCAATTTGATCTCTAGTTCCTCTGCCTCTTCAAAATCCTGCCTGTACTTCTGGTAGTTCTTGATCCACATACTGCTGGAGCCTAGCTTGTAGGATTTTAAGCATAACCTTACTAGCATGTGAAATGAGTGCAATGGTGCGATAGTTTGAACATTCTTTGGCATTGCCTTTCTTTGGAATTGGAATATGAACTGACCTTTTCCAATCCTGTGGCCACTGTTGAGTTTTCCAAATTTGCTGGCAAATTGAGTGTAGCACTTTTACTGCATCGTCTTTTAAGATTTTGAATAGCTCAGCTGGAATACTGTCTCCTCCACTAGCTTTGTTGTTGCTCAGATTTCCTAAGGCCCATTTGACTTCACATTCTAGGATGTCTGGTTCAAGGTCAGTGACCACCCCATTGTGGTTATCAGGGATGTTAAGCTCGTTCTTGTAGTTCTTCTATGTAATTTTGCCACCTCTTCTTAATCTCTAGCTATTCTCTGGAATTCTGCATTCAACTGGGTGTATCTTTCTCTTTCTCCCTTGCCTTTCACTTCCTTTCTTTCCTCAGCTATTTGCAAAGCTTCCTCAGTCAACCATTTTGCTTTCTTACATTTCTTTTTTTTGGGGGGGGATGGCTTTAGTTGCTACTTCTTGTACAATGTTGAGAACCTCCATCCATAGTTCTTCAGGCACTCTGTCTATCAAATCTAATTCCTTAAATCTATTTGTCACCTCTACTGTATATTCATCAGGGATATGATTTAGTTCATACCTGAGTGGCCTAGTGCTTTTCCCTACTTTCTTCAATTTAAGCCTACATTTTGCAATGAGAAGTTCATGATCTGAGCCACAGTTAGCTCCCAGTCTTGTTTTTACTGACTGTATAGAGCTTCTCCATCTTTGGCTGCAGAGCACATAGTCAATCTGATTTCTGTGTTGACTGTCTGGTGATGTTCATGTGTAAAGTCATCTCTTGGGTTGTTGGAAAAGCGTGTTTGCTATGACCATCGTATTATCTTAACAGAATTCTATCAGCCTGTGCCCTGCTTCATTTTGGGCTCCAAGGCCAAACTTGCCTGTTATTCCAGTTATCTTTTGACTTCCTACTTTAATATTTCAATCCCCCATTATGATGAGGACATCATTTTTTGGTGTTAATTCTATAAGGTGCTGTAGGGCTTCATAGAACTGGTCAGTTTCATCCTCTTCAGCACCAGTGGTTTGGGCATACACTTGGATTACTGTGATATTGAATGGTTTGCCTTGGATTCGAACTGAGATCATTCTGTCATTTTGGGGATTGTATTCCAGTATTGCTTTTCCTATTCTTTTATTGATTATAAAGGCTACTCCATTTCTTCTGAGGGATTCTTGCCCACAGTAGTATACCTGATGGTCATCTGAATTAAATTCACCCATTCGTGTCCATTTTAGTTTGCTGATTCCTAAGATGTTGATGTTCAGTCGTGTCATCTCTTGTTTGACCATGCCCAGCTTGCCTTGATTCATAGATCTTACATTCCAGGTTCCTATGGAGAAGATGAAAACAGTTCCAAAGCAAGCCAAGTAATACCAGGTGGCATTAACAAAAGTGTAGTATCAAATCAAGAGAAATCATTATTCCTCTCAGTTGCATTGAACAGACCACATCGGTTATATTGCATCCATATTTTTGGAAAGCCATTGAAAAACTGGAGTGTATCAAACAAGAACTAGGATGAGAAAGGGCCTAGAAGGAAGAAATTATGAAGGGAAGTTGGAAACACTGGGATATTTAGCATGGAGAAGACTATGAGGAGACATGATGGCTTTCTTCAAGTATTTGAAGGGTTACCCTGTAGAAAAATAGACTTGCTTGGAATTGTTCCAAAAGACAGGACAAGAAACAATGGGATTGAATTACAATAAAGGAGATTTTGGTGGCCATCTGGAAAAACATCCTAGTGGTAAGATAGCAATGGAACAGAATACATCTAGGAATGGTAAACTCTCTGTCATGGGAAGTATATAATGGAATGGGCAGGAACTAGATCAATACTTCCCAAACATTTTCCTTTGTTAACCAAAAGTACTTGTCAGAAAGTCTTTTTCACCCATTGTAGGTAAAACCCTTTAATGTCCCTGTCATGAATGGGTAATGGGTTTGTATATGGTTACCCAAAGAAAAGTCTTTTACTGAATTTTGAGTAATTAACCCAGGTTTTGAAGCATTGGGCCAGGATTCTTTATATGTATATGTATATATTGTCTGATCCCATGAAATTGTTGATTAACAGAAAGAGAATTCACCTTCCTGTGCACAGTAAAAATGACCCATAGCCCCCGCTAGCAGTCATTAGAAAAAACTAAAAGATGGCTGAAAAACTGGTGATACCAAAATGCAAGTCACAGGTGTTGTTTGTCAGTGATAAAAGACACTGGGAAATGTAGCATAAGCAATACTTTCAGATCCTCCATCTGAAAAGGGCACAGTGCCCCCATATCTACATTTGATAGAAAACGGTTGATATTGAAGCGAGGAAAATATAGTTTAGTCTATGTAGAAGCGCCTGGAGCTTCTGAAGGAGTCAAAACATGCCCCAACACTAGTTGTGCAAGTCATAGTCAAGGTTGTATATAATCATGATTCTCTGAGTGACAGCTGGGCAAGCACAGGATTTTAACCACTAGATAAACATACCCAGGCTTGGTTTTACTAGCCTATGAATCAGGGGAAAGGAAAGGGAAAAGGGAAAAGGGAAAAGAGAAGGGAAGAGAAGGGAAGGAACAATTTCTAAAACATAGGTACCAAAGTGGTTTGACAATCAGTGCCTGTTAAGATCTGATAAGCCACAACACCTCAGGCAAAGCTGTTCTTTTTAAAATGAATTAATGTTGAATTCTATAACATAATTCTCAAATCTATTTGGAGGAGCACTATCTGCCCCAGTATTAAATTCTCTCTTGAGATCTCCTCTGTATTGTGCTATTGGAAGAGATACATTATGTGGAACTTGAGAGGGGGCTTCCTTGGCTTTGGTACACAAGTAAAAATCACCCCTTGCCACGAAGGCCATAATTTGGGATATCAGTGATAGAACTCCAACTTTTTTTTTTTTTTTTTTTTGTAGATTATTTTCCTTGTTTTCTTCTTTGGGTGATTTGATCTACCCCTCCATAGTGTAGGAATAAAGGTGGGTTTCTTTGCAAAAAGAGAAAGCCCATCTAAAAAGGTCAGGAGTACATTTTAGTTGCTTCCATTTCTGTTCTATTTGTGAACTCAGAGCAAAAGCACACAAAGGCCTCCTTTGGATGCAATCACAGAATCTTAAGTTGAAAAGACTTAAAAAGTCATTAAACTCACTGCCTTGCCCACTGCAGGATTCACCACACCGTGTTTAATAGATGACTATCCAGCCAAGCTACGCTACTGAGGTCTCCAAATACTGCTAGACGTTCATATCTCCTAGTACTATAGATGGGGATTTTTGTCTACATATCCACCTTCCCCCCCCCCCTTCTATGGCATATGGTGCCCAACTTATCCACACAACCTTCAGTTTTGGAAAACTGACCACCCGATTTAAATAAACTGCCAGTCTTCAGAGCACACACTCAAATCATCTACTGCACTTGCCTGATAGAAAGATGCCATTGAATATAAGACAATGCCCCCATTGTCATTACATTCAGTAATCTCACACAATGCTTATGTCAACTCTCAAAATGAAGCCTGCTGAAGCCATATTCCTTTTTTTTTCAGTTCTTAGTTGCCATACATATGGGGGGGGGGAAGGGGGGACCAATGGAATGTGAAATGTTTTCTTCTAATATGCCAGACATAACAACGATAGGGCTCGTGGGAACCAAGGTCATCTCAATGAGCGCTCGTAACAGAAGCCTGCCATTTACATGGCTGGTCAACATGATCTGTACTACTGTGGGGTGGGGAATATCTTTTTTTTAATTATACTAAACCGCAGGAAATATTTAGAGTTGGATTCACACTTGAACGTACCAATATGATGTACCCACTAAAGGAAATCTTTGAGAAAAGCCTCAGAATTAGGATCATTACTCAGAACCATGACAGTTTAGCTTGCTTAGTTAACCAATTTAAAAGCAATCCTACAGAATTCATATATACCCCTAACATAGGTGTGTGTGTGTGTGTGTGTGTGTGTGTGTGTGTGTGTGTTGCATATATAAGGACATTTCCTAAGATTTTATTTTGATGAAAGTGGACTCTATTATTTCATGGGCTCTATCGTAGCCATCTTGATCTCAGCCAAAGTGCTGAAATACAATCTTATCTTTTGTCAATATTACAATTTTATTTATTTATTCATTTAAATACTTAAATCTCATTAACTTTATAAGAATATCAATGGATTTCTTTGCAAATATGAATAAAATCCATAAAAATAATTCAAAAAGCAAAAAAAACCCAATATATTAACAATTTAATCTTGCCATGCAAATTGCAACAAATGCTTATAAGATTCAATAAGAATGCTTGATATTAATTAACAAACAGTGCAGAAAAGCTCCATCTTTTTATTTAATACATCAATCATCCCTCCCCTGTGACATGATTAGTTTTATAACTATGTGTAAAAATTTGATGGTAAGAATATGGTTATAGGAATGAACTTTTATAGTGGTTTGGATGATGATTAAGATAGAAGAAACTGTTGGAACAAGAAAAATAAAAAGAACTGAAGAAGTCAGAAAAGCTCCATTTGACTGCCTTTCTAAATGCCACCAGGAAGGCACCATCCAGATCTCCATGGTGTAGCTGTTCCAAAAGACTCAGCATATACTGAGAACCATCATGTTCTTTGTTCTCCCCACCCAAATCTCACCTGGAGGTGGGAAGCTCAACATGCCAATTAGAACAATTGTCTTGGGCGGGTCAGATATTCAGGTCCCAATTAGGGGTGGGTTCTACTTTCCTTTACTACCGGTTCACAACAGGATCACGTGTGTGTGTGCTCGCTTCACTCACGCACACGCCAAGCTTCTGCGCATGCGCAGGTCGCCTATGACAACATCCAGGGTGGTGGGCAGAGCCTCCCGCCAGTTTTACTACCGGTTCTTGCGAACCGGTCCGAACCAGGGGCAACCCACTACTGGTCCCAATTCACAATAAAGGATTTTATAAGTTAAAACTAGTACTTTGAATTGTACTTGGAAGGTTTTGGAAGATGATGATGATGATGATGATGATGATGATGATGATGATGATGATTAGTTCAATTTATATGCCGCCTTTCTCCAGAGACTCAGGGCGGCTTACAATGCATTTTTAAAAACCATTATAAAAACATTTAAACATTAAAACATTAAAACTCATTCACACCATTCATGGCCGGATCTCACAAGATTGCAACAGCGATATCAATGGCCCCAGGCCTGCCGGAAAAGCCAGGTCTTCACCGCTTTTTGGAAGGCCAATAGGGTGGGGGTGGTCCGGACCTCAGGAGGTAACTGGTTCCAGAGAGCTAAGGCAGCCACAGAGAAGGCCCTCCCCCACGGACCCGCCAGCCATCATTGTTTAGCTGACGGGACCCAGAGGAGACCAACTCTGTGGGATCTTACCAGTCGCTGGGAGCTATGTGGTAGAAGATAATTCATGTGACATTCAAAACATTGATGCTATATAGGTCATATATATGAGGGTCTCATTCCTCAGAAGGTGGGACCCAGCTAACAGAGGACTGATGGGCGAAGATGACAGAATTTGTCAAGGGCCAAACTGATGTATTTGATTAGAGAAAAGACAATATCAATATTTATTGATGACTGGAAACCTTTATGAACTTTTTGCATAAACAAAACAGAAAAACATAAATTTATGGTTTTGGTGATTAGACAAATAATCATCAGATAGATAGGATAGATTATAGAAAGAAGACAGTCATGATGTAATTTCAGAAAAAGAGGTAAATTTATAATTATACTTATATCTCAGTGGTGGGTTCCAACCGGTGTTACCACTGGTTCTTTTCGCGCATGCGCCTCACGCAAGTGCATTAGGTTTCTGGCCAGCTGAGGTGCGGCAATCCACTCTGCTGCACCTATCAGCTGGGCTAAAAAACAAGAAATAAAGGTAGGAATAAAGCGGGGGCAGATGGGAGGGCCCAGCTCCCAGTCTAAGAGAACTGGTTTGGTGATGTCACATCATCACCACTTCTGGCTCGGCCGAACTGGGCCAAACCAGGAGCAACTCACCACTGTTATATCTGCTATAAATAATATCGGAAGCCACTTTTTTATTTCTTTTCTATTTTTCTTTTACTTCTTTTCTTGCATGTTTAGCTCTCTCTTTGATTTATTTTTATTTATTTTTTCTTCCTTACTTTATATTAGTTTATATTGTAACTTTGGTTTTTAAAACTTGTGTGGTGTGTGTGTGTGAGTGTGAGAGAGAGAGAGAGAATTAAAAAGTTGTGGCCTGTTTTATGCATCAATTGCAGCTTCCATGCAGTCTTCAAAGGCAGCCTCATATAGCCTACATGTTAGTGGCCTATTCCTTTTTATGTCAAGTTTGTCTCCATTCAGTCCATTATATAGCAACTGGATAGTTTGTCAGGCATATAACAGGCTAACAGGCTCTTGTCTACTTTGAAACCAAATCTGGCCAGGTGTCTCTCTCTCCTGTTATCACTGGATGACTACAAGTCCCAGGATTTCCTATCAGTATGGTCAACACATATGTCTGGAGATTTTTGAGAAAGAAGGGCTTCAAAGTGGAGAAGGGTAGTGTCAGAAGACTCAGCTATCCAAATGATCGTTTGTATCTAAATGAATTTACCTTTATCTTTAGTACACAGGTGTCAAACTCGCAGACTCACATTGCCATCACATGACGTTTTGTGATGTTTTTCCCCTTCGCAGAGCTGGGGTGGGAATAGCCTGCGTGTGACATATCTGGCCCACAGGCCATCAGTGTGACACCCCTCCTTTAATATCAATCCTAAGAACTTTGCTCCCATCTTCTGCTGACAAAAAATAAACTATAGATTAGTGGTCACCAATTGGTGGTCCGTGGACCACTGGTAGTCCGCAAGAAAATTTTGGTGGTCTGCAGAAAAATTATTTGCATTTTTTATATTGCACTAAATTAGGGGTCCTCAAACTACAGCCCCTGGGCCAGATACGTGCAATGAATGTTTGTGTTGCTGCAGAGAGTCTCCCCCTTCAGGGTCTTTTTGTGCTAGTTGGAGGAGGCCAGAAATTCCAACTTGTGGTCTGCTTCAGCCTCTTGGTGCGGGGCTTTCGGCGAAGGCTGGAGGGAAGTGTCGCTGGTGGCAAAGAGCTGGAGGCCCTTGTTCCAGTAGGACTGCACCATGGCCTGGAACTGGCTGACCATCTCAGCGTTCTGAGCCTCCAGATCCCAGTACCTCGCCTTGCACTCCTGCAGGTATTCCCTCTGCTTAGAAAGCCTATGCTCATAGTCCTGAGTGAGATGCTTCTGCTAGACTCCTTCTTGGTCAGATCCAATTTGAACTGAACCAGCTGCTTTGCCAACTCTTTTTCATGGTGGCTGCTTAGCTCCAACAACTGCTTTCTGTTCGGGCCCTAAGGAGCCCGGGCGGGCAGGTGAGGAGTGGCTGGCAGGAGAGGGGTGAGTAGAGGCCAGTGAGGTGCCCCTTGATGTGAGTGACATCAAGTTGGCCATCGAGTTGGCCATGCTCATCCAGTCACATGACTATGAAGTTTCCAAAAGATGCCCTAATTAATGACCACCTAATGACCCAGCCGGTCATTAGGCAGATCATATTAGTGGTCCGTGGGATTTAAGATTATGAATGTAGTGGTCCCTGAGGCCTGAAAGGTTGGGGAGCCCTGCTATAGATAGTCCTCGATTTGCAACTTTGACTAGGCAAAGTTACAGCACTGAGAAAAGTAATTTTCACAGAGCCTGGTGGCGCAGCAGACTAATAGCCTGTTATTAACATACAGCTGCCTGCAATTACTGCAAGTTTGAATCTCCCCAGGCTCAAGGTTGACTCAGCCTTCCATCCTTTCTAAGGTAGGTTAAATGAGGACCCAAGTTTGTGGGGGCAATAAGCTGACTTTGTATAAATATACAAAAGGATGAAGGCTATTGCTTAACGCATTGTAAGCCGCCCTGAGTCTCCGGAGAAGGGCGGCATATAAATCAAATTAAAAAAAAAAAATTTATGACTATTTTTCACACTTACTGCCGTTGCAGCATCCCAATGATCACATGATTAAAATTCGAACACCTGGCAATTAGTTCTTATTTATGACGGTTGCACTGTCCTGGGATCAATGTGAGCACCTTTTTGTGATTTTCTGATAAGCAAAGTCAATAGGGAAGCCTGATTCCTTTAACGACGATATTACTAACTTAGCAACTGTAGCGATTAACTTAACAACTGTGGCAAGAAAGGTCGTAGAATGGAGCAAATGTTTCATTTAGCAATATAAATTTTGGGCTCAGTTGTGGTCATAAGTCAAGAACAACCCTTATATTGTTTTAAGAGTAGAATTCTGCCATTTTTCTTTAGTTCTGTGAGACTTCATTGCAAGAAAATTTATTTAAGCTGATGTGCAATACTGTTTGATTCTTTAGTTATTGTGATTGTTGCTATATCTGCCTTTTAACCAGTGGTGAAATCTAAAATTTGTTACTACCAGTTCTGTGGGCGTGTCTTGGTGGTGGGGTAATGTGACTGGGTGGGTGTGGCCATTTTTTTTTTTTTTTTACTTTTAAAACCATTTTTTCTTTTCGGCGAAGAGGTTGTAAAAAAATGCTTTCAAAAGGCTCTGACAATCCCAGCTGAGTTGCCTGATCGGCAGAGGCTTTTTTTCTTTTAAATGCTTCTGATATTCTAAAAAGCCTCTGTCAATCAGACAACTCAGCTTGGATCGTCACAGGCATTTAACAGAAAAAAAGCCTCCAATGATCGCACGGCTCAGCTGGGCATGGGGGGGGGCAGGGATTTTTGCTACCGGTTCTCCGAACCACCCGCCTCCATCGCTATCGGATCGGGCGATCCGGTCTGAACCGGGAGCATTTCACCCCTGCTTTTAACTGTGTAAAGTTCTGGCAGGAAGACAAAAGGAAAATGAATTGATGTGGTGGTGGAATTCTAGTTGGAAAGCAAGATATCAGGAGAGAGGAACATAGACAGGCCCATGTGCTTTCTGGTTTGCTGTGTAATCAAGACAAATGGCAAAGCAAAAAGTTGAAAAGAGAAAAGGCCAAGAACAGCATTTATTTGCAGTAGCGAAATGGACTGCAGTGAAAGGAAAAAACTGCCAAGTGGAGGAAATAAATCCCGGGTTCTTCTTTTAGGCCAAGGAAAGGCCTATGGCACCACCTGGTGTCAAAAATCCAGTAACTGCAAAAGACAGTGGCTTAATACAGGAAAGGAGTGGTGGGGCAGCAGCAACCTGGATTTCTTTTTTCAAAGCTGTTTAATTTATTTCAATGGTTTTCCTTTCCTCAAAGGCATTGGAAAATATCTTCATCGACACTGTATTTTGGCCTGCAGTTCCCATATTTTCTGATCGTTAATGTACTACACAAAGGCCTTGCTTGTGCTTTGCGTGGCTTGATCTAAATCAGGGGTGTCAAACTTGATTTCATTGAGGGCCACATCAGGGTGGTATTTGATCTCGGGGGGTGGGGCCATCTTGACATCACTCACCCCTGAGCTCCGTTTTCGCTGGCAGAGGGCTGCAGGAGGCCATCCAGATCGAAAATGGGGCCTCTATTTTCACTGGCAGAGGCACTGCAGGCCAGTCCTTTGCTGTTTCAAGGACAGCCCGCAGGCCAGATCTAAGCACCCCATGGGCCGGATCTGGCTCGCAGGCGTTGAGTTCGATACCCCTATTTAAGAGGAAAAGGAGCTAAAATGCTCTGATCAAAGGCATCCAGGTTTTTCTCCAGGACTATACGTAATATTTATATAACACATCTCCGCTGTTAAAATGTAGTGGAAGGGAACCAAGTAAAAAATTAAATTATTTATCAGGTAGTTCTCAACCTATGACTACAATCAGGACTGGAACTTCTGTCGTTTAAGCAAGATGGTTGTTCCAATTTTACAACCATTTTTGCTATGATTATTAAGTAAACCACATAGCCATTAGGTGAATCCAGCTTCCCATTGACTTTGCTTGTTGGAAGCTGTCTGGAAAGATCACCAATGATGACCATGTAACCAGTGGTGGGTTGCCCCCGGTTCGGACCTGTTCGCAAGAACCAGTAGTAAAACCGGTGGGAGGCTCCGCCCACTGATCTGGACGCCATCAAAGTTGATCTGCGCATGCGCAGAAGAATGTGCACACGTACGGACATGATACGAACCGGTAGTAAAGGTAAGAAGAACCCACCCCTGCACATAACCCCAGAACACTGTAACCATTGTAAATACATGCTAGTTACCAAGCACCCAAATTTTAATTATGTAGCTGATGGGACACTCTGATGGTCTACAAAGAATGGTCATAAGTCACTTTTTAATACCTTTGTGATGCTGAACAGTCATGAAATAAATTGCTGTAATTCAAGGACTACCTATAAATATTTCGACATAATTAGAATTAAACATGGTCATCATGATTATTCTCCAGGTGTGTTCACTAATTTTCTTCTATATTGCAACATTAAAATCAGGTAACATTTTCTGAAAGTCTAGGCTCCAGATTTTTGAATGGAAAATTGCATGCAGACCCCTGGAGCCATAGGAAAAGCACCTTTAGTCTGCTGATTGTCACTTAAATACCAAGTAGCTTTTCGTAAGATATGTTGTGTCCTCCTCTAGCCAAGCTGGAAATCCTCTTACGCTGGAAGAAGTTGCCATCAAGTGGATAGTTTGGAAACTGCACTAGATTTACTGAGACCTAAGTAACGAATCACTCGAAAGACATTAGGGACGTAACAGCAGCTGGGATTTCTTCCTAGCATCACCAACTGTTGTACTGTTCTTTAATCTGTTCTAAACCAAATGTGTATAGAAATGCTTGACAATGTAACATCAGTAATGTGCATCAGTGCATTCACAGAAATTTCCATGGTGCCACCAGTCTCTTATTCCACTGGAATTCATTAAGTATTAATTTAAAGGGGAAAAAGAAAGACTAGACATGATCAGGATGCAAATCTGCTGAAAGTCGCCTGAACCCTGAGATGAGTAGCAAATAAAACTGATAAATAAATAAAACAAAGGTCCTGCGACAAGCATTTTATTTCCATGCCTCTCAACCGACAAAATCCACATGCAATATAAAAATGCTGGATGGCTGTGGTCTGGTGCTTTGCTTCCCTGACAAGAAAAAGAGGAAGGAGGCAGAGAACATCCCGAGAGCCAGTTTGGTATGGTGGTTAAGGTATCAAGACTAGAAACAGGGAGACAGCAAGTTCTAGTTTCATTTTAGGCATAAAAGCTGCTGGGTGACAGTGGGCCAGTCACTCTCTCTGTCCTAGGAAGCAGGCAGTGGCAAACTACTTCTGAAAATCTTGCTAAGAAAACTGCAGGGAAAAATTCTAGGCAGTTCTCAGGAGTCAAAAACCAATTTGAAGGCATAGCATAGAGAGCAAATATCCTGAGCGGTTACGTTAAATGGATATTCTGTGCCCAGCAGCTATTCTTTGAGTGAGCTCTCTAACCTATGGAAGTTCTGTCTTGGAGCACCCAAGACATACATCAAAATTTCAAACATGCTGCAAACTCTCAAAACTGACAATGCGTGAAGAGGAATTCTTTAAATCGTGCCATTTTCCATATCCTTCTTAAGGTTATACTCCAATGCACACTTACCAGGCAGAAGTTTAGGGAGTACAATGTATCTCAAGAAATCTATTCAAGATGATACAATTTTTTTTCCTTCTCATAAACTGTCACAAATACTCACTCTGCCCGTACCCTCTTTTCACAGTCTTCTTTCACATTGCTTAGGAATTGCTTAAATCCAGGCTTTAATGGGGCAAGATGACTAAAACTTCTTAAGTGAAAAGCAATCTGAATAGCCTTTAAGAAATAATAGAACATCCACCTAAACTTGAAATCTTTGGTTTTCAGATGCTAGCGGCATTTTAACTTGTGCATTCTCAGTATAGCACAATTCAGCAGACTGGATGCATTCCAGACCCCCTCAATTAAACAGTGCCATTTTTGGAGACCCGGTGACATTTGCCCCCTAAATAAATCCTTCCCCCCAAGATCCATATCTCATCCAGATTACTTGCAGAAAACTTGAAGAGGTATTTATCCAGGCCTTGGGATAGGCTTACTCAGACTCCCGTTTCTGATATTTTATGATTGCTTTGTTCTTGGATTGCTGTCTTGTGATTATTTTACAATTATTTTCTTACTTATGATTGATCTTTTGAATTCTGTTTTCATGTCATTTATTGTTTAGAGCTGCCTAGAATCGGTTTGGATTGAATGGCATGATAAATAAGTTTATTAATGCAGCAGATAACTTATTATGAATGCACCCTTTCTTACAAAGACCTACAAAAACATAGATGCAATTTCATTTGCTTAGGAATAAAGAGAACAATAACATTTACTGTGTCACAATTCAGTCTATGGCAAGAAAAGTAATTGAAAGAGCTGCAACATACAATCCATGTCAAGCAGACTAAATTTTTGTTTTGAAAGGAGTTGTGACACAATCACCCCAGTGGTGGGTTCCAACAGGCGTTACCACCGGTTCTCTTTGTGCACGCGCTTTGTTTGCATGCATGCCAAACTTGCGCTCTGCGCAAGTGCATTACGTTTCTGCCGGTGCGGCAATCCACTCTGCCACGCCTATCAGCTGGGCTAAAAAAACAGAATTAAAGGTAGGAATAAAGCAAGGGCAGGCGGGAGGGCCCAGCTCCCACTCAAGAGAGAACCGGTTCGGTGATGTCACATCGTCACCACTACCAGCTCTGCCGAACCGGGAGCAACCCATCACTGAATCACCCCAAATGTTGAGACATTTCAATCTTGTCTCTCTTTCCTTACATGAACTGCACTAGGTCTCACTGCTTTGCTTGGAGTTTCTCAACCGGGGTCACAAGGAACCATGAGAGGATTCCATGAGAGATCACTAGGGCTTCCCTGGGATTTATTTTTTATAAGCAGAGATAAAAACTATAACTTCCAACACTGGGTTGTGGGTGGGCCTGCCAAAGTTTGCACAGATCCTGGGTGGGATTGTGGAGGAGAGGATAGAAACAGGAAGTCATGAAAAAAGCATGCAAGAGATGCTACTGCGGTCACCCTCTGAGTTTCCAGTGTGCACATGCAAGTAGTCTGGGAAGCTTCATTTCAGGGAGATCAGAGGAGACCTGGCCTGGGCACCAGTGGCAGCAACAGGAGCCACCCACAAAGAAAAAGGTGGGGGGGGATAAATGGTTGTGGTGGTGAAGGCTTTGGAATCAAGGTTTCAGGCAAGATTTCAGGAAAGACTGAGGAATCCAAACATTATTATTAAGGGGAGAGGTACTGGGAGGTTGCAAGCCAGATCACCCCCTCTCTCTAGTTTTGCAATGGGGTCCTTGAGAGAGGAGGTGGGAAGTGAGGAGGAGAAGCTGGATTTAGGGAACGAGGTGCATGAAACAAAATATAGTAACATTGTTAACTTCTTCCCTATATTTGAACTTGAATGTGCAGGGGTTCCCCAAGGTGTGAAAAATATTTCAAGGGTTCTTCCAGGTACAAAAGGCTTTGTGTGATGTGGGCTCCCCCAGTGTAATCTAAGGAGTAATTTCCTAAGAGCATTATTTTGAGAACTTAAAATACCTTCTTCTAATACAAAATAAAGGCAAAGATTTATGCTTTCTTCTAAAGTTTCCTTGAACAGGCCAGCAAATTCCACACAAGGCAGAATGTCACAGTCAGTTTTATTGAATATTTGTGGATTGTCTCCCCTCTAATAAATGACAAATATCACAACACATTTAAAAAAAATACATATGCATCAAACAAGTTATTCCATTTCCTTTCGTTATTAAGTATCTCCTGGCTGTTTTACCCCTTTTCTTATATAACAATCATTATGATCTCAGTTTGTAACCACAGCAATGCAGGCTTCAAGAACAAGGAGCACACCATCTCTTCTACCACCAAAACCTCACATACAGAATATCTAAGCCATGGGCTCCCATATTAAATTTGTTCCTATCGTATTTCTTGGGGAGGGAAGGGTTTGAGCTCACATCCTTGTTCATAATTATTTTAATTTTAATTACAGGTTATTACTTGGAATACTGCAATACAACCACCTCCAATTTTGCATCCTCCACTGGGTTGTGGCTTCCATTATCCTCTGTGCAAACAAGAATAATGAGAGTTGCAGATACAGAGGGTTGCAGGTTTTGTTGTTTTTAGTCAAGAAATTTTTAAACATTCTCCCCCCCCCTCCCGTTTCTGGTGAGGAACAGCAAACCGACATTCCACAGACAGCAGGAAACATTATGGCCAAAAGGCAGCTGGATGCAGAGTCTGGATTGCTGAAAATTCTCTCCCAAACAAGGAGACATTTTGAGATTACCCAGATATATTCTAGATAGCTGAAGATTTTTGTAAGTAGATGGCAAGGAGTGATATTTTTGGAGCCTCATGTAGTTTGTAATACTTGTTATTTCTGGTAACTCTTACTAGACTTTGGATTAATATGGAGAAATGAGGTTTAAGAGATGGGCTTATAGAGAATGGAACGAGGAATGGAATGAGATTAATGTTCAGATGTATTTTAAGAGATAAAGTTGTCAATGTTGATTATACCTGCCAGAGATGAAGGGGGAGATTCCTTTTTCTGCACTTTGTAATTTTTTTATTTTTTTTAATATATTTCCATACTATGTATTTGCATTAGTTTTATCAATAATATCTTTAGTAAAAATTATTGGGGGGGGGGGAGGAAGAGAAGTTTGGAAGCAACTTTTTAAAGTAACAGTGAAGCTATTGTTTCCTTAAGAACAATGAAGCCAATCCTATGCCCAACTGAAGCTGCTAATCCAGCCAGTCTGATACTATCCACCTAAACAAGCTGTGGCTCTTCCTGATCACTAATATTGCCTCTTTTTAACAGGAGATACCAGGGTTGAAGTGGATCAGAGACGTTTGGCATGCAAAGTGTATGCTCCACTACTAACTTAAGGCTGTAACTCTGGGCTGGAAGAGGCAGGCTTGGCATCCTCAAAGACAAGAGAGGATGGCAAGAAACAAGGCAGTGGAAGCAGGTAAGGGGTTGGCAGTGGTTCTGTTCTTGTGCCAGAGCTCAGAGTGCCTGGAAATTTGTGCCAGAAACTCTGATTTCCAATAAACCCAAAGATTTTGCAGCTAAATTAAAATTTCTGTAGGTTTTTTTAAAATCTGTCTACATTATTGAGTTTGTCATTTTTAGAATATTTTTCCGTGAGCCGTGCTCTAAATCTGTGCTTTGATCAGCAACTGCACCAATATGGCTATAAGAAATATGGGTACTGACACATGATTGTGGGGAAAATGCTTGGAAGAAAAAGGCAAACTTTTTAAAAATTCAATCCCAACACCTGTTCTTCAAGGAACATCAGTCAATGTTACTTTTCCTGTCCCTTTTAGTGTTCACAGTAATACAGGGAAGTTGGTTTTGCTGAGAGATGAGAAGCAGCCCACCATCATCTAGAGACTGAACTTCCAGGATGACTGGGGATCTGAACTGGGTTCCCATGATATTGTCATTTGGCCATTGCAAAGGGGCTGGAAATGAGAAGTAAAACAGGGAGCAGAATTACACCCATGTATCTCTCACGTTTCAAAACAATGAAACCCTCCTCTCCCTGGGTCTTAATTCCATTTAACGGAATAAATAAATAAATAAATGTATTGCAACCTATTTCAATCTGTTGCTGGAATACAATTTCATAATCTCTAGACAATGATCTTTTAAGAGTGATTTTTAAAAAAAAAAACCATTCCGGAAAGCATAGTCAGAAAAATTTATTCTGAAAAATTTCAGGTTAGTGCTATCTTGTAGAAAATAAGATGGGGGGGAGGGAGAGGATAGTGAGAGAGATTTCAAATGTAACTGCACAGAATTCTATACAACACAGCTCTCACACAAGGCTATGAATATCTGTGTTGCCAGAGTAAATTAAATTACTCAAATCAGTTTATTTAGGCTAATTTGTTTCACTTACCAAATCCAGCATTTCAAAAACTATCATTACTATTGGCAAAGACCTCCGGCCAAGAGGCAGCAGGTTGCTAATACCCCTTACTGAAACTCAGCAGGAAACCAGTTGTTTTCATTGTCAATGCAGCCTAGCACAGCCAAAATCATATCGACTGTATTGGAACAGAGATTATGATCCCGGTGACTTTGTAGACAACCAAGAGGGCAAAAGGACAGATTAAACGAAATGGGGGGGGTGGGGGGGGGAGAGAGAGAGAATATGCTTCTAACACAGAAGCTGTACACCCGCCTATGTCAACAATATATACAAAATATTACTATATGAACTGCTTGTTCTTAGATGGCTTTTTCATTGCTTGTATACGTGCCTATGTATATGTGCATGTCTCAGTATTGTGTAATGCATGTTTTATATCGGCATTCAAGTCAAACACAGCTAAACAGAAGGATAATTTGATGACAAGAAATTGTGCTTCTTCTTTTTTTAACTAAACATTTACTTTCCTACCTTGTGATAACCCAAGGGGCCTTACTTTAACAACTAGCATAAGCAAAAGACAAATGTGCTGGTGGTGTGCATGCATGTGTATACAAACACTCCCACACATACATTTGACAGCCAGGGTGCCTCTTTGCAGACATTCTTGACACTTATCCTGGCTAGTCAATTTATTGCTTATGACCTATTCTAGATCTTGTTCCGGATAATGGAAATACCTAGCATCAGCACTAAGAGGAAACCATATAGCTCTCTTTAAATGCTGAAAGATATGATGCAGAGAAAGCAGCTCTTGCTCTAGAACAATATCTCTCAACTTTGGCAATTTTGATACATGTGGACAAATGGGGAATTCTGGGAATTGAAGTCTACACACATTAAAGTTGCCAAAGCTGACAGAACGCTGCTCTAAAAGGCAGGAATTAAAGCAAGAGGTATCAAGGCCAAGGAAGAAGATTGCAGCAAAACATTACAACAAACCTTTCTAGTGGCTAACTGTTGGATGGTGAATTAACTTCTCTCAGAAGAAAGTGGGATTTCCTTTGCGGAAGGTATTAAGTAGTCTGGAAGGCCAGCTATCCGAAAGAGCCGCCACTGCACATTCCTGGCACTGAATCTGCATGTATGCATGTGCACCTGCATGTTTATGTGCAGACTAGATGACCTAAATCATTTGTTTTATTTTTAAATTTTACCATTCTTAAAATTGTGGAATACGATTGGAACTGAATGGCAAAATCTGGCTCAGCAAAATAGAGCTACCTGCTCTAGGACTCTCCAGGATTCAGCGCTGGAGAAATTAACCTAGCACTGCCCTAGTACCTGAGGTCTATAGTTTTAGAATGTGGGTTATCTATATAAACTTTCTGGGGAAATCGAAAGAACCCTGATGCTCCCTGCAAATAAATCAAATGGACTAGAACCTAATCCCACACCTTTGACCCGGGTTGCCATCCATGTAAAGGACAGCCCTTACCTCCAAACATGTGAAGAAAAAAACCCTCTATTAAATCTACAAGGGGGGGGGGGGATGAAGGAAGGAATGGCTGGCTAAGCGAATGAGGACAATAGCAAAATCATATCCTGTGAAATTTAAGACAGTTATAGTCATGATACAAAATGTTTTGAAACCAAGCCCTTCAACTTTCTTCCTCTCTCTTACACAGACATAAACTATATTCAACAAATTCCAAAATAAAGATATGTGAGCTGGTGCCTGGCTGGACAAGGTGGGGGTCCACACCAAGGGTGCCACAATCCTGCAGTAGTTTTCTGGTACTACTCGAAACCACCCCACCCAGTCTTTGTGAAAGCAACTTGAGCTTTCTCCTGCCTCACTTGTGCAGCCTGGCAGCCAGTGCCCTCAACCCAAAGCAATTAACAGTGTTTGGCAAGAAGTGCAGAGAGGCCACAGGCTAAGCAGTGGCTATGCTTTCTTCAGCTTGCCCTCCATCACCAGCTTCTCATTCAGCTGGCAGAGCTGCTTCAAGAAGCCATCATTGGGGCCAATCTCCCGTTTCTGCCGGACGGCACTGACGGCGCTTTTGACATCCATGTTCTGCCGAAGCATGAGGTAAGCGATGACGAGGGTGGGTGAGCGGCTGTAGCCTTCACGGCAGTGGACAAACACTCTACCTAGTTGGCAAAAAAAGAACAGAGAGCTAAGTGGGAGCACAATGTTATGCCAAAGATAACTGGGCTTCGTAATAGGGCTAGGCATACAATAGAAACTTTAGGGTAAAGATGTGTGGATGTGGGTTAGTGGGAAGGCTGGAGTGGGAGGGGGGAAGCAAATACTTTTAAGGATTTTAAGAGGAGAAGCAGTATCAAAGAGGAATGTACTATTCTCTCTTGCCTGCTATCACTCCATTTTAAAGTGGTATTTCTACAGGAACACAAATAGACTTTCCCCTGTTTTCAACAACCTTCCCCGACCTATATATATATGGTTGTAATAGCCAATATGGATATACACATTCTTAGTGTAGTTCTTAATATTTATGTATTGTTCTTTTCTTTGATTGTTTTAGGCTTTACTGGGGGAGAACCAGAAAGCAAAACCCATATCTCACTGACACAGAAAACACCACCACTATCGCACTAACCTAAACTTGTTTTTCCTTTTGAGAAAAATGTAAAAGTCTAGACCAGTGTACTATCTTCCACCTGTGCTGAATCCTAATTGCCAACATATTCATCCATCATGGCCAACAGCCTGGTAGTTGAGGATGATGGGAATTGTGGGCCAAATATGAAATGTGTTCCAATACTGTAAGAAAGGGCAGTTTTTATTTGTCCAGATAGTCCACCTGGATTTTCTTTTTAACAAATTGAAATATAAAAAAGGAGAAGGAAGGTGGGAGGGTAGGTGTCAGAAAGAAAATAAACATGAAACATTCTCAGAGGTAAGAGAAAGAAGTAATAAGTGTACAACACATGAACCAGAAATAAACACATTTTGGGACAGAAAAGAATTCCCTTCCCCCCCCCCCACCTTTACCATTTCCTATAATGAAACCCCTTTTGTGTCTGTTTTGAACACATAGCAATTTCGTTTGTCTTTCCAGATTACTGGACATTATTTGACCACCCAACATTTCAGAAATCCCATTTAGTTGCCATCTCTTGTTTTAGCTTTAATTCTCAGATTAAAGCACTACAAATTCCCGAAGGTGCATGGAAAGGACTTCCATTTCATGCAAGGATGCATTTCTAGATACCAAATTCCCTTCTTTCCATCTAAACTGATCAGGGACAGGCCCTTGCAATTTTCTGAGTCAGTTCCCTTTGGTACTTTCGCTTCTTGTAAAAAAAAAAAACACCTCTGTTCTCTCCTAACTCTGCCAAAATAGAAAATGGAAAAATGCCATTTTGCTCCTTTCAGCTACCCCACAGCAAATATTAGAGACATAAACCTGGCACAGTCAGCCAATTCCTTTCATTTCTATAAGCCTTCTCTTTTTTCTCTTCTGGCTCTCAGGTTCAAAACAAAAGCCCAAAACCAGGGTGGATTTGATTTAAATCGAGTTGATTTAAATCACAATTTAAATCATGATTTAAATCACTAGTAAAAAGGCTTGATTTAAATCAACTCAATTTAAATCATAATTTTTAAAGAGCAATTGTCATCTCTGCTACTCCTTTGACCTACTGTTGACTCACCGATAGTCCCAGTGTTGCACAATATACAGCCTCATGCTACATAACTAAGCTCCATTTCATGCTGAATAAACTAAATTATTTATGTATCTTAAATAGAAAACTATCTTACGATAGATTTTTACCCCAAAAGTTTTTTATTAAAATAAATTCGATAAAAATTTTAAAAAATCTGATTTAAATCAAAAAAATCCGATTTAAATAAAAAAAATCTGATTTTTTTAATTTTTTTAAAAAAAATCATTGATTTTTATCCACCCTGCCCAAAACAAAAACCCTTTCATGTAGATAGATCACTTTAATGGCCAAGTAGATATTTATTAGTGTGTGTGTGTATGAGTAAGCATATATGCAACACACTGAGAGTGGTGAACGGATTGTGTGTATGTGTATATGTACATAGTCATGCATGCTTTGGTCCCATACACTACTACCATATAGGCAAGTAGATTTACCAAAAGAAAATCAACCCAATGTAGGCCCAATAACTGCCTCAGGGAGCTGGATCTTACTCATCCACCAAACAGCAGATTCAATTCCTTGGCTAATCAGAGTGTAAGAGTCAGGTGGCACCAGGTGAGATGGTATTGCACTATTATTCAAGTGTTATCTGTGTGATGCAATGTTCAGAGAAGCCCACATAACTACAATATCCACCAATAGCTTTTTCGGGACCAACAGTATTTTTTTCAGATTTAAATAAATGGCCAAAATTATCATTCAATATTGCCTGTCTTGTGGGTTTTCATGGTCTTTTTTGAAATCTTCAAGCAAGAGTTTAGGAGTGAAATTAGTAAAATTTGGGCCACTTAAAAAATACACATTTTTACATGCCCGTGCCTTCAATGAGCCAACCTAATGATGGAGAATGGAAATGTTATTCCGCCATGGGATCCCACCAATCTCAGTGCTACTTTGGCTCAATTCTACAAGTAGGAATACATCTAGCTCAAGCCCAATAGGTGCAAACCATGCCCAAGACTACCATTCATCTTTCTCATCTTTGTTTTCTAGGTCCAAAATTCTACTATGGAATAATCCACAGCAGTTTCTTCAGATGGAGAAAAAGACATCAGAAGCTAAGGAGAAATGGAAAACTTGACATTTACAGCATTTTCTTTCTTTTTGTCGCCCCTATATAACAGCATAAAACTGCAGCCAACTGCAAGCTATCAGCAAGCAGACAAATGATTCTTCTCCTACAGCAATAACTGGATATAATTTACACATTTCTCATTTACATCTCCCACACTTCTTGTCTCTTAAACTCTAACATTTCAATAGCTTCTCCCACCCTTTTCCGTAGCTCCCAAAAGATTGCAAAAGATCAGTCAATCCAGGGCAAGAAAACATTTAGCAGTGGTTGGCAATGTTGTGTCCACAGAGGCCATTATACCCCAAACGTTTCTTTTAGTGCACCCCCAAGGCCTTACTCTGACTTTTGGCAAAGGCTGTTTTATTGTTGCCCATTCCACTTGGGGTAGCCATTTAATGAACAGGCATGTCTCCAATAGGAGCCATTTTGTTCTTCAATGTTGCTAAAATTCCAAATGTGTCCCTGATTCAAAAAGGTTGTTGACCTCTACATTAAGAGATCTGTCCATCTTCCATGTTTCCATCCCTCCAGGCCACCTACAGCAAACATTTACAATTAAAAATGCCTTTGTAATGGATGGCAAGAGAATCAACTAAGGAATCTGGAGTCAAACTGAAAAATATAGGATAGTTCTAAGAATTATATGGTATAAGAAGGAGATACTGATAGAATACTGATAGTCCTTGACTTATAACCATTGATTTAGTGACTGTTCAAAGTTATGGCACTGAAAAAAGTGACTTATGACCATTTTCCAATTTACAATCATTGCAGCATCTCCTTGGCCACATGATCAAAATTCAGATGCCTGGCAATTGGCATATATTTATCGTGGTTCCAGTGTCCCAGATTTATGTAAAGCAAATCCCTTAGAGAAGCAAACTCAATGGGAAGCCAGTTTTACTTAACAATTGTGGACAGAAAGATCGTAAAATGGGGCAAAATTCACTCAACAACTTCTTAGTAATGGAAATTTTGGGCTCAATTGTGATCATAAATTGAGGACTATCTGTATACATACACCTACATAAAGGCTTCAAGTCAATTCTTAAATGATAGCTCCTGAAGTTTTTTCCTGCCAGTTGAGAAGCAGAGCAAAGGCAGGAAACATTTAATTATCAATGCAGCCATTTTCTTCTCTCCATATCCCCTACTTTCCATCTTGCTGCCATGCAGTCTCTTAATGAGTTGGAAATATTAATTCTGGCAATACTCTAAATCACGGATGTCAAATTCAATTTCATTGAGGGCCGCATCAGGGTTGTGTTTGACCTCAGGGGGGCAGGAGAATGGCCAGAGGGCATGGCCAGCATGACATCACTTGTGTTGAGGGGGCGCCTGTAGTGGCCCAAGCACTCTGCCAGCGAAAACAGGCTCCTGAACTCCATTTTCAACTGGGACCTGTTGGCCTCCTCCAATCCTCTGCCAGTGAAAACAGAGCTCGGGAGGACCATGTGTGGTCCTCGCAACCTACATTTTTGCTGGCAGAGACACCACGGGCCAGTCCTTCACTATTTCCAGGGCAGCCCCGTGGGCCAGATATAAACACCCCACAGGCCAGATCCAGCCCCTGAGCCTTGAGTTTGACACCCCTGCTCTAAATACTAAGAAACAATGCGTGAGTACACTGATCATGCAAAGTCTCAGTTTATTACAAAATGATAACTGGATAATTCATGCAACAATTTGAACCATGTGTGAACCAGACCAAGACTTAAGAAAGTGAACTTAACATAACAATTTGGCCATGCAATACAGAAAGCCACTTGGACATAGATGTCTTACCATCTTTCTGTGCTAATGCCTTATCAATGAAATCAGCAGCTTCTTCAAAGTAATGGCTGAGGTTGAACTCCTGGGTGTCATTGGCCTTGATGCCATGGTAGATGATATTAGTTCCTTCATAAAATTCAGCATTTGTGTTCACATGCATGAAAGACTTGCCTTCCGCAGCATTGAGGACATGGGTGATACCCAGGCGTTGTAAACGCATGACATTTTTGGCTATGAACCTGTAAGAAAATTATATAAAGAGGAACATTCAGAGGGAAGAAATGATCCTGGAAATGCAAGAGAAACTTCATTAACTCATTGCATTAATGGCTCTGAAATCTAGAAAACAACAAATTTCTAGATTTCTAGAAATCTAGAAAACAACAAATGGAATTGGTAATAAAACATTACTGTCTACAATATTTCTGTTCAGGATATTCCATTCTATGCCTTCTGCATCCCAATTTTCTTATCAAGAGCCAACATTTCTTAGCTACAAATCACTTATATATGACAAGGATATTGTTTTAAGAAAAATGAGTTCTTCTCTTTTATAGCTTTTAGCAAAGTATTTTTAAAATATTTTTACAAACATCATGGTTAGTTCAAGCCCAATATTCATTAACAAATATCTGCTTCCATTTATTTCATGTGTGGCAGAAAAAAATAGTAACATTTTTTGATTCAGAAAAACACAACTGTAATCTTGGCCAGATGAGGTTTTGCGAAAGACTAAGGGCAAAATTAAAAATTCACTGAAATATATCATTTAATATTCTACTGCCTGAGTTTGCCCCTTGAATTTGTTTTTAAGAAGAAGGATACACAGCCTTAAAAGTTTGAAAATCCCTGGTTTAGGCTTGAAATATGTTATTTAAAAACAAAAAGCAAAAGCAAAAATGAAGTTCCCTGCTTGAACAATCCCCAAAATCCATTCTACTAAGACTTCCAGTAGTTTTAAGTGCAGCTCCAAGCTATATCTATATATCTCTATATATCTCTATCTCTTTATCTATCTAAAAGTCAGCCATTCTTGCTACTAGAGGAAATCTATAGCAATGGGCAAGGAGTGTCTACAGTAGCCAAAAAAACAAACAAACCCATGAGTCTGGTAGCACCTTTTCTGATTTATTAAAAGACATAACATTTTGCCCAGCTATAGTTTACTTTATCTGAAGTATCTGATGAAGTGAAAAATACACTGTTAACAGAGGCAACTCTAGACTTCCCATGATCCCGCTGTGTTAACTTCAGTTCAAACCATCTCCCTGGCTGTTAAATTTGTTTTGCTTTTTAATTATGTATATAGCAATAGCACTTAAGACTTATATACTGTTTCACAATGCTTTTACAGCCTTCTCTAAGTGGTTTACAGAGTCAGCATATTGCCCCCAACAATCTGGGTCCTGATTTTACCCACCTCGGAAGGATGGAAGGCTGAGTCAACCTTAAGCCTGGTGAGATTCGAACTGCTAAATTGCAGGCAGCCCTGCAATCAGCAGTAGTAGTATGCAGTACTGAATTCTAACCACTGCACCACTGCAGCTATGCTGTACTTTTAGCTTCTCTTCAGTGTAAGTGTATTTAAAAAGCAAGTTATATTGGCATTTTGTACCACCACAAAGTCTTAACATTAAAAAATGAGCTGAAATGAGGTATTTTTGATAAAGGTCCCCAATACTGCATGAAGAATATATTGCCTCCCATGCAGGAAAGCTATTTAACACCTGATAAATGGCTGAATTAAGGAAAAGGAAGTGTTTTCTTCCTGTGAACAATTATTTCTTTTTTGTTATTTAAACCCTTACACAGTACTTATGCTTTTTTTACTTATTCTGTTTCTAAACACTACTTTACTGAATTACAACAGCATTCTTTACATTGGTTCATAATTTAGCAGACCTGACACAAAAGCAGAGAAAACGTAGGAGAAGAGTTGTCTTAGTCTACAGTAGCCAAAACAAAAAACCCATGAGTCTGGTAGCACCTTTTCTGATTTATTAAGACATAACATTTTGCCCAGCTATAATTTACTTTATCTGAAGTATCTAATGAAGTGAGCTGTAGCTCGTAAACATTTACACCTTTTAATAAAATTTGTTAGTTAGAAAAGGTACTGCCATAATCTTCCTGATTAAAAGAAACGTGGATCTGAAAGAAAGCAAACATTCGAGAAAAAGCTCAGTGTAGGTCAGAAATGGCAAACCGAATTCTCACAGCCAGCAGTAGCTTGCAGAAGAGCTTTGCATTTGCCCCTCAAAACTTGTCACTAATTATAATTTTAAACAGAAAATAATTAAGTACGAGGTGTCAACTGTACCAGTCATTTACTGTTAATTCAATTAAAAAGTACACTTAAAATAATCAGTTTATCTTGACCATGATTCCATTTACATTGTGAAGCATGGCCCTGATTTCTATAATTCATGTATAAATTCAATATTTATAGTTGTCCACTCATACATGACTCTAGACTTGCTATCTGAAGGTCATATACAGGGCATTAGACACCTGCTGTACAGTTAAAGAAGGCAGAAAATCTTCTCTACCATCACCATATGCAATATTAAGCGCAGCTCCTATCCATGAAAAAGTTGCTCACTCCTGCTACTGAATGAAATCTACAGTGATGCAAAAGAGAAGACTGCAGTGTTGACCTGAAGAACTAGGATTGATCTACTGACTATTCCTTCTCCAGTTGGATCTATAAGGTTAGGCTGTCCTCCCTTGCTCACTTAGTATTGACTTCACAGGTGGCACTCAATTCACAACACTTCAGTTAGTGATGGTTTGAAGTTACAAGGGCACCGAAAAAAATGACTTATGATCATTTTTCTCATGACTGTTGCAGCATCCCCATGGTCACACACCATCAAAATTCAGAAACTTGAGAACTGACTCATATTTTTGACAGTTGCAGTGTCCTGGGGTCATGTGATTTCCTTTTGTGACCTTCTGACAAGCAAAGTCAATGGGGAAGCCAGATTCACTTAACAAGGTTACTAACCACTGCAGTGATTCACTTAATAACTGCGGCAAAAAGGTCGTAAACTGGGGCAAAACTTATTTAACAACTGTCCTGTTTAGCAACAAATGTTGGGCTCAGTTGTAGTTGTATGTTGAGGACTACCTGTATATGGGAGACAGGTATGTTGACATTTGGTTCTTAAGTTCCAGGAGGAACTTATTCGCACAAAGTTTCCTCTCCCTCGCTTTTCAGAGACAACTTTTGACCAACTTTAATAGAGGTGAGGAGAGATTCCCCTTATATCCTAGAAATAGATGATGATTCCTGTTACTTTTTAAAAGTAAGAGTGGGAAGCAAGAAACAAACAGTTGTAACAATGGCACAACACACTGAATGTCAGGCTTTCTTCCATGTGAAAGAACTGTTATATTAACAAGAACCACTTGCTCTCAAAGTGATGAAGTGGCTTTTTGGCCAAGGGTAGCCTGGATGTCTCAGAGAAGTGAGGAAAAAATAAAACAAGCTGACAAGCTACCTTTCTCATGGCACATGCTACTCAAAATTTATTTTTATTTATTTATTGGGTCTTTATTAGCATCCTCTGATCAGTTTTCTCAAAGGCACATCAAAATTGTTACAAAATAAGAAAAAAACCTATAGTGGTACTTCAATATATACAGTACCATGGCAAAGATGCTCATGTTCCAGCTATATAGGGCTTTAGTGGCAAATACAACATGGTGGTGGAATTGAACTGGCTTATACCTCCTCATCCCATATGCTCATTCAACATCCATCCAGAGCAATGTCTGGGCCAGAGATTTGATAATTCCAAAATCACATCAAGTCACGATTTAGTTAGTTAGTTTATTAAACTTCTATACCGCCCTTCTCCCGAAGGACTCAGAGCAGTGTACAGCCATGTTAAAACACACATAAACTCACAAAATTTAAAAACAGTTTAAAACGAATATATAAAATTTGGCCCACAAAGTTAAAATTGACAAACAACCCAATTTAAAATTCATATTCTAAGCCAGTCCGGCCTGTTGGAACAAAAGGGTCTTAAGGGCACGGCGAAACGTACGAAGGTCGGGGATCATACAAACCTCCAGGGGCAGGTCATTCCAGAGGACAGGTGCCCCCACAGAGAAGGCTCTCCCCCTGGGTGTCGCCAGTCGGCATTGTTTGGCCGATGGCACCCTGAGGAGTCCCTCTCTGTGAGAGCGTATTGGCCGGTGGGAGGCTACCGGTGGCAGAAGGCGATCTTGAACATACCCAGGTCCTAAGCCATGGAGCGCTTTAAAGGTGGTAACCAACACCTTGAATCGCACCCGGAAGACCACTGGGAGCCAGTGCAGCTCGCGCAGGAGAGGTGTTACTTGGGTGCACTGTGTCGCACCCATAATTATCTGCGCGGCCGCATTCTGGACCAGTTGGAGCCTCCGGGTGCTCTTCAAGGGGAGCCCCATGTAGAATAGAATAGAATAGAAAGATTTACTTTCTATTAACTATTTAAGAGACCAAGCAACCTACCTACGAATGCTAAAATTTAGGATGATTAGGAACTCATGAGAAGGAGAATATGACAGATGCTTCTGCCTGCTGCTTTTCCTCAAGGGAAGATGTAGATTCTTGCCTGCTCTAAATATGGAGTTTTGCTTAGCAAAGCTTGTCAACAGCAGGTGTTGATGTGATTTCTGCCCAGTGCAGTGAGTTGTGTCAGTGTGTTTAGGTAATGCTTTTTGTGCTTTCAATCTTTGTACACTACTGAGAGTCACCTATGTGAGATGGGTGGCCATATAAATCATATAAATTAAGTGAATTATTTACTGTGCCCCTCAAATCAATGCTATTTTCTGCAGAAGACTACAGCAAAAATAAGATTTGACTCTCACAAATTAAAATAAAAAATATTTTGATTTGACTGGTTAGAGAATGACCATTTTGCAGGGAGCAAGAAATTAACAAGATTATTGAAATGACCAGAATTGAATGTTTAGAAAATAAATATATCTGTAATAATATATACCAGTTAACAAGACTGAAGCAAAGCATTCTAAAACAGACTGGATAAAATCTAGTTAACTATACACGTGATAATAACCGGCTGAGACTGATGGAAACTAGAGTGCAACACAATCTGGACAGCTACCTCTACACTGAAAATAACTTCATAAAAATAACTCATATCCTTCCCTATATCTGTTCTCTGTCCCAAGCACAGCCAACTAAAGTGTTGGTGACAAAGCAATGTTTTTACTTTTTCTTCAAAAAACAGACATGATGATTCTCCCTTCTTTCACCACTGAATTTATTTTCAGATAGTAAATAAAACTTTGCTTATGGGCTTCCAGGAATTCACCAGATTCTACCATTTTAGGTGACTATCATGAAGGAGCAGGATGCAGCAATCAAATAAGCCTAACAATGATTATACGAAAGCTATTTAGGATCCTTTATTTAAGCTGCTTTTGAATTCTTGTGCAGCTGTAAATGTAATAAAAAAAGTATCCACAAATGTCATAATTGCTGAGGACATTCTCAGTTTTGGAGATAACTTCCACACTTTTTGAAGTTCTCTTAATTATTATCTGCATTGCTGAAAACCTACAGGTTTAAATTCAAAGGTCCATTTAAACCAAACAGCCATGTAGCTCTCAGAAATCACAACAGACTAGAGAATCCTGAAGCTCTCTAAATGTTGCTGAACCCACAATATCCTAGCAAACCACTCACCACCACTGACACTGTTGGCCAAGCAGCAGGGAGTTGAAGTTCAGAAATTCAGTATGTAGTTTCTATGTAATGTCTGTAAGAAATTGAAGATCAAGTACATTTTGCTTTGGCCATTTCTGTTTATAGAAGGCTCCCCTACTATCTTGATTCAACTAAACACTTCCCACAACCTGCAGGCCTTGTGAGCCTAGCACTTCAACCTGTTGTCATAGCAACAGTTCCCAAGATTTTCTCTTCTCACTATCTCAGCATCTGCACTATCTAGCAAGATTCTTTTCCCTAGATAACAGTAAAAATAACTTGTTTCCTGCTTCAGCATACCACTGATAACATGGACACTAATCTTCCACATGGGCTTTTTTTGTGGTTGTGTTATTTTTCTTTTCTTTAAAAAAATATTTCCATTTTAAATCACCAAATGGGCAATCATGTAGATATTTCAGATTTTATTTCTTATAACCCCCAGCCAGAATGATAGTTGACCAAATCACCATACTGGTTGGGAATTACAATTTGGAAATTTAAGTTCAACACATAGAACAAGCCAGGTAAGACAAGGATGATGTACCCATTATATAAGGCAGACATTAAAAGACTTACATTCATAAAGACAAAAATTATTGCAATAGTGGCAAATGTCTAAAGCTTGGGTTTAGGAATTGGGTAAAAGTTCATTCTTTGAGCTTGTGGGCTGGTTTCCAAACATTTCATTACCAGGTTAGATATCATCTTCAGCAGACTTTAGGGGATCCTCAGCCTTCTATCCTTCCGAGGTGGGTAAAATCAGGACCCAGATTGTTGGGGCAATATGCTGACTCTGTAAACCGCTTAGCATTTTCAGTGGAATCCAGTGGGACTTTTATTATAAAACAGCAATAGTTTTAGCATTACAGTATGCAACAGGCATAACAGTAGTTCAAGATGCAATAAAAAGAAATCTGTCTTACAACAATATCTGCCTAATTAATGTTACATTCTTATATATCCATTCTATATGGAAGAATGATTTACTAAACAAAAACCCTTCTGCTGACTTATATTTAGAGTGACACTGCTTAAAAACTGTGCTTTACCAAATATTCTCATTTTCATTGGAAACAATGGATGCTGCAAAAATATGGGAAGAAGTAGGATATTAGATGTGGTTTGTTTCAATTTTAAATGGTTGTTATATATGAGGGAAAAGTGTGAATTATGTAGGGAAAGAGGAGGGCCATGCCCAGAAGCAGATAATGATAGCTAAGATTAAATTTGATTCAGTTTTAATTTTAGCACCTCCTCAGGTTATTTACCTCTTTTTTGCAGGAACCACAGTTCCACTTTCTATACTTTAAATTCAGCGAAGTTTCACTTTTAATGTTAAGTGTATTAAAATTCCTAACTGACCCTCTATTTATCCAGCAACTCCATACTTAGGAATTTATACTAACTAAGCAATGTATTTTTCAGATACCACCTTTGGTGACTTATTAAAATATTTTTTTCTTTTGTCAAAGGGACATAGATGAATGGGTATTAAAACTGCTAAGATTTACCAGCCCTAGAGAAAAGGTAATGGTAATTTCACAAATATAGCCCTGTGGCTTTTTTTTAGCACAGAATCAAAACTTCCCCTTGTGTTCTTACAGAATGCTGTGTCTAGCTCCCAATTCTGACATCTCCTGGTGGTCCCACTCCCAAGTACAAATCTGTTTCAACCCTACTCAGCTTTTCATAACCAGCCACAGTTAATTAGGTGCTTCCACCTGCTGAGGCAAGCCAGAGAAACGAGGACTTGCAAAAGACTATTGTATGGGCAGTGGTTTGTTCAATATCTTTGAGGAAACTGGATGGGCAAATTACTAGTTACAAATGCACGCAGTGTATCAAATACAAATTATCATGATGACCTCAAAAGAACTGATCAAAAGCAAAGTTCATGTGTTATGTTAAAACACAGTTTGGGACAATATTTTAATTTGTGCTAATTATTGATTGGGAAGTTCCCTGGATCGACTAACAAACAGGCTACACAAATCTTTGCACTGAAAAAAAAATAGAAATGCAAAGTAGGGTGAATATGACAAAAGGCAAGTACCTTTTAAAAAAATGCAAGATTTCTATGTATTTGGAGAATCAAGCTAATGATCCAGACAGTGAATCTTAATTTGTACAAACCATGTCTTGGTGTGCTGCCTGAACTGAAGCATGATCCTATTGCAAGGACTAAAATAGTTGTAAATGAAGAGCCCTCCAATATTAAAATTCTATCAGGTACTGCATCAGATTGAGTTTTCAAAATTAGTTGGGTCAAAAGCCACTAACTTCAAAGTCTAGGCATTCTTAGCCTGAAAGGGCATGCTGCCTAAAAATAGAAGGAAGTCATAAGCTACATTTGTAGGACTCTGTCATGAATAGCAGTGGCTATATCAGTATTTATTTATTTATTATTTATTTATTAGTTCAATTTATATGCCGCCTTTCTCCGAAGACTCAGGGCGGCTTACAATGCATTTAAAAAACCATTATAAAAATATTTAAAAATTAAAACATTAAAACCCATTCACACCATTAATGGCCGGATTTCACAAAATCGCAACAGTGAGATCAACGGCCCCAGGCCTGCCGGAAAAGTCAGGTCTTCACTGCTTTTCGGAAGGCCAATAGGGTGGGGGTGGTCCGGACCTCAGGAGGTAACTGGTTCCAGAGAGCTTAGGCAGCCAAAGAGAAGGCCCTCCCCCACCAGCCGGCGTTGTTTAGCTGACGGGACCCGGAGGAGACCAACTCTGTGGGATCTTACCAGTCACTGGGAACTATGTGGTAGAAGGCGGTCTCGAAGATAACCTGGTCCTGAGCCATGTAGGGCTTTAAAGGTATGCTGAATCAAGAATTTCATAGTTTAATCTTCTACAATCCAAAATATTGTAAACTAGCATAGATTGTCAGACCTGATTGCCATAAGATATTTTGATACAGCATTCTCATAAATCTCAATCTGCATAGCTAGCAATTAGGAAATATGGGAATTATTAATTAAAACATCTGGAAAACACTAGGTTGTTCATATCTATATTATTATTATTATTATTAAAACTTTATGAATTACAGCTAGTCCTCAATTTACAACTGATCACTTAGCAACCAAAGTTATAGTTACCTCCAAAAGCTACTTGTGACCCTGTTTCAAAGTTACGGTCACTGCAGCAGTTAGGGAAGAAAAATTGCTGCACAACTGTGTTCCAGAAGTGGCTGTCTTTTTGGAACAGCCAGAGTTTCTTGCAATTGTTCAAAAAAAAAAAATGGCAGTTGCTTCCAGAATACAGCCACATGGCCCAGGGATGCTGTGGGATGGAGCAGCATGCCTGCCTACCCCAATGTAAAGTCAGGAGCTGTGGAGATCTTTCAAAAGTGCATGGGTGGCAGGAGGTGGGGAGGAAAGTGTGGGGCCCTGAAGGGTGGGAGACAGAACCAAGGCATGTAGAAATCCAATAGTGGGGAAGGCCTACAAGGACCTGGAGAAGGAAGCAGGCCCAAGGCCTCTGGGGACCTTGAGGGATGGGAAGAGGGGGGTAGTCTTGGGAAATGGAGAAGGCCTTGGGAAACCTGTAACAGGTAGGTCTGATCCTGCGCTAGGTCTCCCACGGTAAACCATACTTCTGAGGCACCCAATGCTTTGTTTAATGACCTATGAGGTTGCTTAACAATCACATCAGTTAGAACAGGAGTAGGGGTTTTTATGAGAGGTGATCACATAGTTGCTTCATGTAACAACCATCACAACTTGCGACAGTATTGGGGAGATTCCATTATGGTTATGGCTCAAGGACTACCTGTATCAGGGGTCCCCTGTTTTAAACAGGGGCCAATTCACGGTCCCTCAGACTGTTGGGGGTGGTGGACAAGCTGGGTGGGATTTGGCTAGGTGGTCATGTGACTGGGTGGGCATGGCTAGGTGGGCATGTGGCTGGGTGGGCATGGCCAATTTAGCAGTCCAAACAATACACACAAATTAAACTTATTGTTATGCTCCTGGGGGCGGAAAGCAGGTTAGTGAAGGGATGTGGCTGCCTTGGGGTGTGTATGAGGGACGTGTGTGTGTGTGTGTGTGTGTGTGTGTATCTCCCTCCCTCCCTCCCTCTCTCTCTCTCTGCCAGGGAAGCAAAAAAAGGGGCCGTTTTTGGCCTCCAGAGACCTCCGCACATCCCATTTTTGGCCTCCCCTGCCTCCAGAAGGAAGGTGGGGGCCGACAGGTAGGAGGGCGATGTGGGCAGGGCAGCCTAATGGTCCTGTGCGGGCCAGAATGGTCCAGCCTGCAGGCCGTAGTTTGAGGACCCCTGACCTATATAGACAATATTTATTGTACAACTAAAGATTAATTTACTGTCTAAAATATTTATTTTTCAACCATATCATGAGTAATTTAGGCTTTTTTTCTCACTGGTTTTGGCCCCATGCCTTGAACAACAGCCTGACATATAGAAATGTAGCACAATATGTTTTTCTACCACTTATTTACATGCCGAAGAAATATATTTGTGTCAGGTTGCTATTAAAGGCACATAGTATGGCCGATTTTAAAAAGCAAAGTCAACTTTGTATTTTAATTATATACAGGCTGTCTTTAATCTTAAACAGAATAATGCTGCAATCTTGACTACCACAGCAAGTATCATTTGAACTTACTTCTGAGGATTCATGTAGAGGTCACATGGCCATAGGGATGCTGCAAAGGTTGTAACTGTGAAAATTGGTCATAAGTCACTTTTTTCACTGTCGTTGTAACTTTGAACGGTCACTAAATGAACTGTTGAAAGTCGAGGGTCTACTTGTACTTACGAACACTATAATTAAACCTGTGGTTACCAGTCACCTACCAGTTTTAATGGTCGAATCAAACTACTTTTCAATCATCTCATACTATCTATAGGTTCTTATATAATGGCAAACTATAACATCTGTGAACAAATACACCAGTGGGTGGGGGAACTTCCATGTTTGCAAAGTGTTACAGTTCCTCAAGGGGGAAAAAACACTGCATCAGTTTTCACAACCTGGCACTGTCTCAAAAAGTTGGGATAGCAACTCCTAGAATATGTAACATTTGGCCATTTTGGCTAGGGAGTTGCTGTTATAACACATCTGAACCAATATGCTCTATGGCCTCAAAAATAAGATTGATTGGTGACAAGGAAAAACTGAACATTATAGGTAGAGTGAAATGGAATTAAATATAACTCAACAGGGTAAGACTAGATTGCTGACATAGAGACTCCATAAAAATTTGTCCTTATTTGCAGACATGCACAGTGAAAATGGAGCATTTGGTATTGACTCTATAACCTGTGACCTGCTGGATCATGTTTCAGAGAGATTCCATTACCTAAACAGAAATAAAATGACCCACAAGGTAGGCAAAAAAGCAGGTGGGAGAGAGAGTAACTTCTAACTTCCTACCAGCTTCCCCACTGATGTTATTTGTGGGAAGCTGGCAGGAAGCCGTGGAAATCATTTTTTCATCCTCCTTCCTTTGCTACCCACTTTAAGGGATTTCAGATTTCAGCCTCTGCTCCAAGCAGCTTATTCCTATCTGCCCACTGGGCCTTACTGCAAGCCAATCGCTGAAGTGGAGCAATTTCCAACTTTCTGCCAGTTTTCCAATTGGCTTTGCTCAGAAATCACTCTACCTTGGTTGACCAGGGGAACTGCTTGCCAGTTTTGCTGGAAGGAGGTAAACAAAGAGAACCATGAACTAGGAGAAAACTTCACCCCCCTTCTGATCCCAGCCTGTCCCCAAAATCCCCTTCCATCCAAAGGTCTCATGTATCAAATTTTCCCATCCTCCATCTAGCCCTACCTTGCTATGAGGGCAGCCAAACCACTCCCTTGTCCTTCCCTTGCCACTCACTGCCATTGAGGTATTTCAAATTTCAGACTTGATTCTTTTCCACCAACCAATTGTGTATAGGGGCCAGAGAGAAGAAAGAGGGTAGGGATATGGTCCTCCCATATTCCCTTGGGCCACACAACCTATGGATTTCTGGGAAATGTAAAGAGAAGGAGCAGTAATGCAGAAGTAGCAACAACTTCATTCCCCAGGAGTCATAGGTCTCAGCATTATTATCCCATTGGAGTTAACTTTGTTCAATAATTGTTGCCCTATACTTTTAAATTTTCCTCAACTGAAGGTTGCAAAAAACGGAGAGGGGACCTTTAATAATACACAGATAGAAGATAGCTATGAGGACTTCTTAAAAGCCAGACAAAATACAAACACATTAGTAAAATCACAATATGCCAGCCATTTTGCTCAACAGTGATTTTTCACAGAGAAACCATAGTGTCTATATAAATTCCCAAGTTTAATTCCTGGCTTTTCACTTAGGAAGTTGAGGTAAGAAATGATGGAAAGATTATAACCAAGATTCTGCATAATTTAATTAAGAAAATATAAAGGCCTAAAAGGTTACACAAGTTAGCTTTTGAACAAGGAACTAACTAAACCATTTTAACTAAAGCGGTATCAAGAATGTCACAACAGGTGGCAACACTTAGGCATTCTTGACTGACCTCATTAAAACAGCTGGACCTGGTTAATACTTAAATAAGAGACCACCAGAATTTATAGATAAAATGGGAAGTCAAAAAAAGCATTTTGCAAAAAGGCAAAAGACAAACTATTTCCACACTGTTGCCAAGGAAACTTCACATATATTGTTCATATAATTACCAAGAGTCAAAATTAGTATCAAGAGAATCTGTACTGTTTTTCTCAACACCTATAACTAGGCCTGGTCAACAGGGGCATCAGCATGAGGTGGAACAAATTGGAAGTGACAGAATAAACTGTAACACTTTTTCTGGAAGGTGACATAATTTTTTTTTTAACATGCAGCCAATTATAAAAAGTTCTGGACTTCTGGAACAATTTTTTGTCATAGAAAAACAGCTAATCTACTTTCATCTTGTCACTATAGATGACTTCATGGAGAGCTATGCACATACTATAATTTATAGGACAAATAGGCAGATGTTTTGCTTGTAACAGACTCAGGAGGAAGCTCCATCATTTAAGGATGGGTGTCCAACTTTTTGGCTTGCCTGAAGAATAAAGACGATTGTCTTGGGCCATATATAAAATATGTATAATAGTTAATATACAGAAAGAGCCAACTTCCTTTAATTTTTATATTATCCTGTGAGGCTGCATTGCTGGCTTCCAGGGGCACAGGTGCTCCATGGACCACAGATTAGATATAGCTGATTTAGAGAATGAAAGCTACTGCCTGCCCAAGAAAAGTAGAGTTTAGATAACTTTTTAGACAGACCAATGGCAAGTCTTCGCAAACTTTTTTAATGATGGTATTAGTTTTAGTTGAACTTAATTTCGTAAACAATATCATATTGTTTATGTATGTTACATTTCTTTTTATTACAGTACTATTATTTTTATTAACAATACTTAATTAACATACTACTTTTATTAACAATACTTACTTTTAACATATTTCTATTAACAACTAAGACCACTCAGATAAACTAGCACAAGGGAAACAAACATTGTGTGGCAGAATAGATTAGGGAAATCCAGTCTCACAGTGTCTTTGAAGACAGGCTTCCCTAAGTAATATTTTCATTAGCCTTGATTATATATGCTGTGACTGAAGAGAAATGTAGTCCAATACATCTGGAGAGCCCCCATTTGGGTAAAAGCTGCTTTAGAGAGAAAAACACCCATCATTTTAAAGGAAGGCAACACTGATTCCTCGGCAGCCAAGTTGTAGCCTAGGAGTAAGGAAACACTATGATTTTCTCAAATTATTGAGCTTCCAGTCACCCCTTTAGCTATGTTTGTTGAACTGCTGTTGACTGTTTCCCTATGACTATCATTAAGTGTTGTACCTTATGATTCTTGACGAATGTATCTTTTCTTTCATGTACTCCAAGAGCATATGCACCAAGACAAATTCCTTGTGTGTCCAATCACACTTGGCCAATAAAGAATTCTATTCTATTCTGCTTGGAGTTGCAGTTCAACAAAATTTGAAAGGCCACAAGTCCTCCAACCCATTTCATAAACAATTCCAAAGTTTCCCCTGTATTAGTTACAGAAACATTGGGGATTATCACTGACTGTTTCAAAGGATACCATTAATGTTTCTCACAAACGTTATCTTTCTATATATAGACTGGTACAAAGTTAATGGAACATAGAAAGCAAAAGTAAAGTCAGTTTAACCTAATCCAGATCACAGTAATGAATTTGCCCTGCAAATTCAAGCATCTAAAGAGTCAGATTGCGTTCATCCTTGGATAGAAGACCACTAGAAAATTCCATGCCTACAAGGTAGCCTGAGAAAGATTTTTTAAAATCTTCAAAATATGGTAACAATTAATTCTGCAACATTGCCATGAAAATTCTATGGCTATGTTTGTGTCCTCACTAGGAGTCTAACTCTACCCAGGAGAACTTTGTCCATTTAACATTGCTTCCTAATAAAATGCTCTTTTAGATTTTGCAACCTGAGGAATAAATGTGTTTTAAGTCATCCTGCGCTCAAGAAAAAAAAAAACATCCTCAAGCCTAATAATAGGATTTGACTTTGTAGAAAATTAAATTAGGTGGTTAATTGTTTGATGTCTATCTCAAGGCTTATGAATATGAGTTACACATTTTAGATGTGGAGAATTTTGTCTCCTTGCAGAAAATGTGCCTATATATTTGACAGAAAATGTTTCTCTATTTCCAGTCCAGTGGGTCTATCTAGTTCTTAAATAAGCAGAGAATATATAGACATAGTAGCAGAATATAGAGAGTATTCATTCCACATGGCATGACCACTGCCGAATAGGGAACATGGTTAGTTTCAGATACATTCACTGCTACTCAGGAGTGTCTGTAACAAAGCAAGATATCAAAATGAATGTGTGAAAAAAAAATACCAAATGATGTAATCATGTAGATATAATACAAAAGTTGTGACATTTGCATGATGATGTAACCATGAATGTGGTATCATCTGCTCCTCTTATTCTCTCTGTAGACTCCACCATGCTGGCACTCCCAGCTAACACCACAATAAGTGATGGAAAAAAGTTCACATTATTGTTGCCGCAGACCTAGGTATTTGGACCCACAGGTTAATTCTGTATAAATTGATTTCATATATTTAGACCCCAAAAAGATTGTATAGAACATCTTCCCACACTTGGTACCCTCCAAATAGCAATTCTGAAGTCATAACCTAATCATAGGTGGAGGACAACATGCTGGAGAAGAGTGACATGAAGTGAGCTTCCAAATCAGGCAGTAACAAATTTTAAGCTGAGCCCCGCCCTTCCCCAACGCACTTTGTATAGCACCGGAGAATGGGAGCATTTTTAGCTACCCAGTGTGGGAAGCCATATAAACTGAACAAATAAACACATAGAGCAAGGAATGCGGGTCTTGTATTTAAGTATAAGTATTTAATCCAGGCTTCTACTGTCATGTGTCCTCCAGACAGGTTAGCCTCCAATCCCCATTATCCAGTCCAGCATGGGCCCAGGATGATGGGGCTGTCAGCCTTTCCACATATCTGGAGCACACTTGCTGGCAAGATTCAGAGAAGGACTTAAATGTAGTTAACTGAAGACGGCTAGGAATTGTTAGTAGCACTACTACTAGGCCAACTCCCGGCTACCACGGAGAGGCGTACCTTTTCACCTACTCGAGCCAGCTAGCTGTTTTCTTGCCCTCCCTCCATCCTAATAAGTCAGAGTCCACCACGCTAAGACGCCTCCTACCCACTCCGGTTTTCGACCAGTTCTCAGGCCTACAACCTGCAGCCCGGTGGGGTATCCCCCCCCCCCACCCATGCACGGAGGCGAGGAAGGGAGGGGGAGAAACTCACGCGTTGCCCACGTGGATGCGGGGCGCCACTTCGTTGCTGTGCGCGCTGGGGAGGCTGTAACAGCCACTGCCGTTGGCCAGCAGGTCGTTGAGCTCTTCCACCGAAATCTGGAACTCTGACATGGCTCGTTCGCCCCGCGATATGGGCAGGGCCGCCTCCACGCTCCTTTCCCCGGGTCCTGCCTGATAGGAGGGGCCGCGATCAGCTGGTGCACGGCCGGCAACTCCCAAACTGGCCAGGAGGGAATGGCGCGGAGTTAAGACCGTGCGCCTTAGGGGCTCCGCCTTCAACAGCTTGGCCGTACTAAAGGGACCGTGCGGTCTTTTTTGCTGGGGAGGCGGAGGGCTTTCTTTCTGTTTTTTTTCCTGCGGGTGGGGGCTTTCTTTCCCACCAAATTACATAATTAGGGTCGACTCTCAACGACTTAGAAGCACAAGTTCAGAGGCCCATAATATCTCTCTGGGTAGAGACCCACGCACGCTGCCTATGTGTATGTTGCACGCTCCAGATTCATTTGTTCTTATGTTTACCATTTAATGCTACAGGTGCTTGGGATCGATTTTGGAGGGAAATTCTAGTTCCCGGTGTGTAAAGGTAATCGGGGCCGTTAAAGCAAAAGTTAAAACGTTTTGTCTGATGCTTTCTCTTGTACCATTGAAATGACATCTCACACTAGATGAAAGAAACCCTTGTTCCACATTGTTTTCCCCCAAAGTCAAGGTCATGTATATTATAGAAACTCCACCCATTCTTGATCTTACTGGACAGGCGGTGTTCAGGTTTGGCAAGCTATTGGCAACCTATTCTCGTTTTTTAGAAGAGCCATTGCCAAATTATGAGGTGTTCCAATTATATGTATATGTAAAACAAGCTATACAAAATTCAGATGTTTACATTTTTCACTTAGATAACCCAATTTTCTGAATATATAGAGTAGAATGAACATAAACTAATCTGATAGCCAGTGTTCCCATGACCCATTAGGCTGGACTATACTTGGTTGATATGTAGTTTATGGGTCACAGCTGTTCAACTTGAATTTTAGGTGCAGTGGAAGTTATTTGCTTTCAGGGGAACTTGTTTCCTAAAAATGTACCGTATTTCTTTCTTATATTGATTTCCTTTTATTCCCTCAACAGTCAAACTATTCACTAAGTCTGCATTACTATTACTATTTATATACATTGTTCCTATCACCCATCTCCTCCCACTTATGACACTATGACTGTAGCTTATTGCTGTATCCTTACAATTTATATTGATTGTTTCCTAGTATGATTCGATTGCTTAATTGTACCCTATGACTATCATTAAGTGTTATACCTATGATTCTTAACGAATGTATCCTCTCTTTTTATGTACACTGAGAGCATATGCACCAAAGACAGATTCCTTGTGTGCCCAGTCACACAAGGCCAATAAAGAATTCTATTCTATTCTTTCTTTCCTCCAAGAGCTACAAGTGACCTATATGGTTCTTCCTACTCTTTCATTTTATCTTTGTAGTACTCTTTTGTATAGATTAGTGTGAAAAATAATAGCTGTGTTCACCCAATATCCCATTAGTTTGCTTAACTATGGTTTCTTCAATGAATAGCAATTAGCTGAGTTCAGACAATAATGGTTTATAAGTAGAATCTTTCAACATGCATAGAGTATGTTTTTCAATATTGAATTCATTTTTTTCCTTTGTAAAGTAAGAGGCAATACTCAAAGTTTGATTTATTTTTACAAATTGGTGACTGCAAAGCATATCCTCAAGGAATAATTTCTCATCATTCCTGCAAAACAGACACACATAGACACACATAGGGTTCTCAATTTACAACCACAATTGGGCCCAACATTTCCTTTGCTAAGTGAATTTTGCACCATTTTACGATCTTTTAGCCATCATTGTTAAACAAATAATTGTAGTTCTTAAGTGAATCATGAGGTCATTAAGTGTCTCTGGCTTCCCCATTGATTTTGCTTGTTGGAAGCTGTCTGGAAAGGGTTAGAAATGGTGATCACATGAGCCCAATACAGTGCAACTGTCATAAATACATGCCAGTTGCAAAGCGCCTGAATTCTGATCATGTGATTATGGGAATACTGCAACGGGCATATGAAAAACAGTCATTTGTCATTTTTTTCAGTGCTGTTGTAACTTTGAAATGTCACAATGAATGGTTGTAAGTCGAGAATTACCTGCGTATGTATATGTGTGTATGTGTGTGTGCGTATATATAATTTTGATTAAGAATTTTGATTATAATACAATTTAAATGTAAAGAAAGAAAAGACAATAAAAAGTAAAAGATGCACTAAAAAGGTAAAAGTAATTTAATAATGAAAGAGAAAAGATGTATATAAAGATGTGATTTCTAACCTTCATCGCAAGAATTATAAACAAATTTTGTGATTTTTCACACCTCTCTAAGGTTACAAATATACATCCCCTATTCAAGCTCTTATCTACAAACAAATTTATAAAACTTAATCTTTTCAGTCTTGATGTCATGAGAAAGCCCATAAAGAGTTGCCAAAAATAGCAATCTTATTTTAACCTTGCTCAACCAACTTTATATATTTTTTTTCTTGTTAGAAGTCTTAATCTTTAGTTCATTCAAATATTGTCATAGATTTTGATTTCTCTGGCATGATGGTTCAATAGTTAAGACACTGGGTTTGTCGACTGGAAAAGCCAACAGCCCAGCTTCGAGACCCAAGCATCTCATGACGTCCTTGCCCTGTTCCTGCCAAGATAGCAGTTTGAAAGCATGCAAATGCAAGTAGATACATAGGTACCAGTGGGAAGGATGCTCCATGATGCCATAATGGCCACATGACCACGGAAATGTCTTCAGACATCCCTGGCTCAATGGATTAAAACAGAGATGAGCATTGCCCCATATAGCCAGCAAGCGCTAGCGGAATAAGATCTGCTGGGACTCCTTTACCTTCTTTGTCCTATCACATAAATTTCTCCAAAGCTATAACTTTTTAATTTGCAAATATGTCTTCTCAAACTCCAGTTTTGTTTTCCTGGATTGTAATTCATTCTTTCTGCTGGAGAAAGAGATGCGGGACTAAATGATGGTAAATTATCCTCTGACTCGTCCTCTTCTCTTTCTTTCAGCTTTCTTGGCTTGGATGTTGAGATGGCACTCTTGTTTTCATTCTGCTAAATTCCCTGTGCATCTGGTAATAAAGCTCACCATGGCACGAAAGGAGACTCCATCTCTGCCGACTCTGAAGCTATTGTTGATTGGAGACAGCGCAGTGGGGAAATCCAGGTGCATGGGCAAGGTCACCAAATGGGAAGGCAGTGGGGAACTTTGTTCCAGAGAAAAAAGCAGATAGATGTTCCTTGTGGTTTACTATTTTTTCCTCTCTTGTCTGTTCCTGTAGCCTTTTGCTGAGATTTGCTGAAGATACGTTTGAGCCATACCTTAGCCCAACAATTGGTGAGCAATGCTACCTGTTCATATATGGGGAAAGGGGAGGAGGATCAGAACTGTGACTATTGCAGCCTCCCATCTTGATAGCTACTCGTAAACATTTTAGTTAAAGATACCTACAGTAGTGGCCAAAATTGTGGAAACCTTTTGAGGAAAGTGTATTTTTGAGGTTTGATGGCTAATAATACTTTTTTTTGAGGGGGGGAGGGGGAGTTTCAAGATAATCATATGCTGGAATGGTCTGGGAATAGGCCAGACTTTAACCCAATTGAAAATCTATGGAGCCGACTAAAGAAACTTGTTAGTCAGAAGCGACCCAGCAATAAAACCCAGTTAGTAGAAGCAATCATTCAATCTTGGTTTCACATTATAATATCTGCAGAACTAAAAGACTTGGTTCACTCCATGGGAAGATGTTGTAAGGCCATAATTCATGCCGAAGATTATGCAACTAAGTATTAACTGATGTGATAATTTTTGTATATCTCGTTTTTTCTATGGTGATAATTTTTGTATATCTCATTTTTTCTACGTGTTTCACTTCTCCTCTTTATACTGTAACTGCTATTCTAATAGTAAATCCTTCATAAAAGTTATTGCATTACATTCTTGATTAAATTATCTTTCCATTGATATATAATTTTAGGGTACTACTCCAAAAAAAGTGGTGTTATTAGCTAGTTTTAGAAAATACACTTTTCCCAAAAGGTTTCCATATTTTGGCCACTACTATGCACATACACATACACAAACACAAATACACACATACACTTTTAGTGTTCCTCATATTTGGCCTTTTAACCAAGTTTTGATGCATGTTTTGTTGCCCAAATCTGAAATAGTTACAATTCCAAAAATGGAAATTTGTACCCAAAATTTGTTGTACAACCGTAAATAATTGGGAGGCAATATTTTCTGCTGATTAGCCACCTCTTTAAATTAACTTGTGATCTATGGCTGGTCACTTAGGGGCCATTTGAAGGTATGAACAACCAAAAAAAAGGGACTTACGACATGGATTTGAAGTTCCTATAGTCAGGCCTCTCCACAGTCATGTAACTGAATTTATCATTTACAGCACAGTCGTGATTCCCTTAATGACCACTAGAGGGACATAAAATTAGGTGAAATGTGTGATTGAAGTTTTAAAGCATATGGCCTAATGGTCAGACTCCAATATGGTTGTATGTTGAGGACTACCTGTAATCTGTGTTTAGTGGCTGAAATGGAATTAACCATAGATTTTTCAGAAGAAATATCCAAGTTGAGATAATACAGACTAGATCAGGATTTGGGTAATAAATTTGCACAAAAAATAGTAACAAAATGTATTTATGCTACTTTTCTTGAATTGCATTTAATCCATAGTCTGGTTTGACAAATTGCAATTAGATAAGAATGTTCTACTCATATCTCCAAAAACTGATCTAAAATGCCCTGCACCAGCCTTTTCTAACCTGGTACTTTCCAGAGATGCTTAGATTGCTGTTCTGATTCTTCATTATTTCTGTGGCAGGATCCATACATTAAAATATCATCACCAAGCCATAGTATGATTTTATTTGGTTTGGCATGCCATGTTTTTCTATAAATTAACATTCATGGCTTAGCTCAGGGTTTCCCAGCCTGGACAACGTGGAACTTTGAGAACGTATCATAAGCATTCTTACAAAATAGTAGCTCTGATAGGTGTGGCCAATCACAAATCATCCATTCACCAAGGGGGCATGCTTCAAAAAAAAAAAAAAAAAAAGCAATAGAATCAATCTTTTATTATTATTATTTTCTAAGGTGGCCTCCAGGATCTATGTGAGCACCACAAGCAGTGTTAGAAACAGACATTTAATTTAATAAAATTATGAACTAAATGAAGCAAACAAGGACAGCAGTTTTCCAATACTCTATTTTCTAAGAATGCCCCCAGTTACTACTGAGAATTGGGGATCCTGCTAAAACTGCTGGTTATGCCTAATGCTGCATTGCCTTCTATTTGTTTGCTCTGTTACTGTTAGACCATTGACTCTATTATTGTCAAGCAGCTGGTCAATTGATAACAGTATTGCTCTCAGGTACCATGTTAGGGACAGATGGCTTGGTGTATTTTGCTGATTCTGTGTCTCTCTGTTTGGTTATCAGGTGTTGATTTTAAAGTGAAGAAGATGGTGGTTAGAAATTTCCCCCTTCAGCTAGCAATATGGGTAAGCCGCACAGTCTCCCTTTCCAATCCAGGAAAATAATGTCTAAAGAAAGGAGAGGGGAGGGGAAGAGAAGGGAAGGGAAGGGAAGAGAGGGGAGGGAGTCGGGAGGACAAGGGAGGGGGCAGGAGGGGGGAAAAGGAAAGAAAGGAAGGAAAAGAATGAAAGAAAAAAAGAAAGAAAGAAAGATGAAAAAGCAACATTCTTTCGATCTATGCTAAGAATACATATTTCTGAAACTGTCAGTGTTGCATAACATACATAGATATGACCAGTTTTCCCGCCCTCATATTCTTCAGATTCCAATTCAAATTGCACTTTCTGTTATTTTGAGCTGTTCTGATCTTTTCAGACCTTTTCAGAAATTGGAATACTATAAGGTTGGAGCATGTTTACATGCAGAGAACTACCAGCCAATCAGTGCTATCCTTTGGCTCTGTAGGTGAGCAGAAAATCGCCAGTCAGCAGGGCTTAACTGTCTTGTTCTGCACCCAGATTCTCGTCAAAACATCTCTTTCCTCTCCAAAATAAATAAATTGGTTCGGTTCTCCCAAGTCTGTATCTCTCCCCTTCAAAGCAATTGATGCTGGCATACTATGATGCTAAGGAAGAAAAGTAGGAGCTGGGAGGCAGGTGGGCTGAAATTCAGTGAGAGCACAGCTGCTCCTCTCAGCTCAAGAGAACATCTGGGCAGCGATGTCCACTGCCTTGTGAGTGGCAATGGAATTATTCTCTCCCCCTCCCCCCAATCTGTAACCAGATCTGCACATTTACCTGGAAGCTTCCTGATACTGGTAGTTATATCTTCAAATAGAAGCAACAGTGGCCTTTTATCTAATCTTAACTTCTTGTACTGCAGTGACTCATACACATATACCGTCTTCTCATACTTGCCCTCTGCTTCAAGTCGGGGATTGATAATTTTTTTAAATCAATAGTGTCCTATTGATATTGTGCAAATCCAACTTTTGCAAAATACAGAGTCTGTATTACTCTATTATAATTTTTTTCATTAAGATTTTTCCCTCTTTGATTGTTTTTCTAAATATTCAAAACCCTGGTGGAATTTCCTGTGCTTCTTAATACTTGATGGCTATTGAAGATGTGTGCATGGGTATGAGTTTGGGTTACTTAAATAATCAGTGTTACATAACTCATTCTGCTGCTCTTTCCCTACGACACAGTTGCTGCAAACTGTTGTAGTAGGGAATTTATTGCAAGGCTCTGTGACCATAGAGTCCATTCAATGTACAACTCTACAGCTACGGAGATTTGCAAGAAGAAGTAGGGACAGCTATAAAGTCCACTCGGTAATCCCAGCATCTTTCTTGTAGACTCAGTGGCCATAGAATGCTTTAAACATCAGGACTTTGGAGCCTTTGACTGGTATGCTGAGAGGAGTCTTAAGTCTTCAAAGTTTTGAGATCTCAAAGGAAGAGTAGAAAATTTATGTATACAAATGTGTCTGTATGTGCAGAACAAACTGTGGGCAGTCCTCAACTCTGCCCCCTGGCATCAAATGCAAATCTTGAAGCCAGGAGCTTGTCTTCCCAATATATAGGCTGCTGTATCCATTTCACAACTGAGCATGTTCATATTTGGAACTGAAACTGTGGAGAATATGCAGAGCGAAAAACCATATGCAATCTTACAGTACATAATATATCTCTCAAGCAAGTTATCTTGCTTCTTCACATACTACATTTCTTCTCATAAATATGTGTTTTGTTGTCAAGCTGGAAATTTTTTGTTTTATAGTAAAAGCCTAGAGCGCATGATGGCAGATTGTGACTTTAGATTTCAGCTTTAGGGCCTCCCAATCTTGAGCCTGTATGTTAGCCGCCCCGAAGGCAGTTTTATTTTATGCAAAACTTAATCTTTTTAAAAAAAGTTTGTCCTAACAATTTTAAATTACCCTTTGGGAAAAAAAACTTTGTTTTCCTTTTGCAGGACACAGCAGGGCAGGAAAGATTTCGAACACTGACTCCAAGCTATTATCGAGGTGCTCAAGGTATAATTTTAGGTAGGTGGTAGTCAACCTCATCAACTTTACTGAAGCCAAACACATTACAGGCAGAGGTAAATGGAAGTACATCAATTTCTCTCAGGGTAGCTGGCACAACAGCCTCTGAAGAACAATTGACGGCTTTTGCTCCTAGGCTACTGACTTGTTCATTGGCGGTGATTGTTTTTCAGCAGAGTTTCATGTTACTTCAAAATATTTCAAATATGAAAGCAAAGTCCCCTTAGTTTTATTTCTGTTGATGGAGATGGAGATGTAAAGCACATGAGCCTTTCAAGCTTTGATCCAAGTTAAGCTAAACCTTGAAGAGTATTTTAACATGGCTATAATATCCCCATCCTCCATTTCCCCTTCAGAATATTTTCCTATGTTCCCAAGGTGATTTTGTCATGTGGGGACAATTTCCTTATGTCTTGACATTAATTACATGCAGTAGATGTGGCCTTCATAATCCAAAACCCTATTTGGTGCAATAATTACAATTCCATTTCATTCACCATGGGGAAGAGTGCCTCTGTGCAGATATAAAATACTGCCCTTTGAATGTTGGAGAAATTGAATTGGAGCAGAAGTGCCACTTAGAGAGAGAGAGAGAGACCACACAAGAAATAATAAATCATGGGGAAGCCTTGAGAACTCACATTCTGCTTATGAATTTCAGAAGCAAATTCACAGCAGTCCCATATTTCACTATTGCACTGTGGGAAGAAAAAGTGGTTCTCAACATTAGTGCATTTAACCTGTGCTATAGTAGTCTACAAGCTGCTGCTTTTTACCACTACAATAATAGGGGAAAGATAAAAATACAGAATAGGTTTCTAACATGGATGGCTGCCAAGCAGAGGTATGCTTGATGGCCAGAGGTAATATTTGGAGGACTGGCATAGATGGGACGAAGATGCAGGGGGCAAGTGCCCTCATCACACAGGTAAATGAGGCCAGGGTCTTCCATTTTCCTCCTGAATTTAAGGGTAATTTTGAGATTTTTCTCTGTGTAGGTGTATCTATGTTTTAATCCAAGAACACCAGACAAGAAAACTGGTGGCCTTCAAATGCTTTTAGTCAGAGCTATCATCTTTACTTGCCATTAGACATGTTCAATAATCAAAGGCACCTGAAGGCTAAAGTGTTTGGGAGGCATTAGAATGCTTACCTTTTTATATACATCATTTGGGATAACTTCTGCATGGACTATCACAAAAGCCTTCCTTTTGTCTAGATCAGGGGTCAGCAATCTTAAACACTTAAAGAGCCATTTGGACCAGTTTTCCACAGAAAAGAAAACACCGGGAGCCACAAAACCCTTCCCATGCCTGACTATTTCCTGAGCAGCCACAATACTAGCATATGTAGTTGAATTAAAACGTTCTCTTTTCTTTTGAAACTTTTCTTTTCTTGGATTTATCCGTGGTTGGCCTCCTGGGGGTTGAAAAGCTCAATAAATCAAGTGCCGGCAGATGTTGCACATTGGCGGTTGTGACACATATTTTGAGCTTCGGAGCCGCAGCAGAGGGATGAAAGAGCCACATGCAGCTTCAGAGCCGCGGGTTGCTGACCCCTGGTCTAGATCCTGCCAGATGTTATGAACATACTAACTCACTAAAGATGGTTAATTATTAAAAATGATTGGAACATAGTCCAAGATTGCTCATAAACCTAAGTAGAACCAGATGTGGTTCTATCCACCAAATCACTTTATGTCATCTGGCTAGAAGTGGATCAACCTTTTCTCTTTTTCATACTTACTGAAAATGCTCTCCTATGTAAACACAAGGCATCTGTTTGGTTTGCACCATTATGCAGTTTATGATGTTACCAGGAGAGAGACGTTTCTGGGTCTGGAAAGCTGGCTACAGGAGCTAGATATCTATACCAAGAAAAACGTTGTGAAGATGCTGGTGGGCAACAAAATTGATGAGGTAAGTTATAAGTTATAAGTTGGGGAGGATGGGGACAGAAATCTGACAAGGATGCAGGGGGATGAAGCGATGGGCATTAGTATAGTAAGTGGGAGGGGCAGATATGACGGCTGCAGGGGGCCATATTATGTTTCGGGAGTGCGCACTCGTTGTTTACAAGCGATTGCCCACTCCGACCCCCAAAGCACTGCTCGTTTCCCGGGTTGTTCAGAGTCTCAGACCCTGGGTCTATGGCCTGATGTTATGTAATGCCAGGTCAGTGGTAAATAAAGCCCCCCTCATTCATGATCTTATTTCAGAGGGGGGTGCTGACCTGGCAGGGATTACGGAGACCTGGTTAGGCCAGGAGGGAGGAGTTCCCCTTGAGGAAATGTGCCCGCCAGGTTTCCGTGCATTCCGTGCAGCCAAGGACTCAGGGAAGGGGTGGGGGAGTGGCAGCAATCATTAGAGAAAGTCTTTGCCCGAGGGAGGCCACTGTTCCTCAGATAGCCGGATGTGAGTCCCTCCTTGTGAAGTGGGGTCGGGGGATTCAGATGGGCCTACTGATTGCGTACCTGGCTCCCTGCCACGTAACAGCGGTCCTGCCTGAGCTGCTCGACATTATAGCCGGGATGGCGGTGGAAACCCCCAGACTTATTGTTATGGGGGATTTTAACCTGCCATCCGCTGGTGAGATGTCGGAGATGGCTCAGGAGTTCATGGCTTCCATGACAGCCATGGACCTGACCCAGGTAGTTCAAGGCCCCACCCACTTGGGGAATCACACTCTGGACTTGATTTTTGTCTCTGATCAGTGGCTGAATGATCTAAGAATAGGGGATATAGACATCAAGCCCTTGTCATGGTCTGATCATTCTCTCCTTCACATGGACTTTCAAGTCACTTCCACCCACCGCAGGGAGACCGAACCAACCAAATGGTTCCGTCCCAGGCGCCTGATGGACCCCGAAAGGTTCCTGATGGAGCTTGGGCCATTTCCTGAGACTCTGGCTCACAACTCGACTGAGGACCTGGTGGTCGCCTGGGACAGGGCGGCTACTGGGGCCTTGGACCGCGTTGTACCTTTGCGGCCTCTGACCCGATGCCGATCTCGTCTAGCTCCTTGGTTTTCCGAGGAGCTGAGAGAGATGAAGCATCAGAAAAGACGCCTGGAGAGCGATTGGAGGACAAGCCAATCTGAATCTGACCGAACACAGGTGAGATCTTATATTAAGACCTACCTACTGGCGATAAGAGCGGCGAAGTCTAGCTACTTCTCCGCTCTTATTGCATCTGCAGAGAACCGCCCAGCTGCGCTGTTTAGGGTGACCCGCTCCCTACTTCAAGTGGGGGTACAGGAAGATCCCTTAAAGGGTCGAGCTGAGGATTTTGTACAATTCCTGCATGATAAAGTCGCTCAGATTCGGGAAGGCCTGGACTCCGATTGGGTAGATCCAGGGGAGGAGATGGGGGCAGGTCTTGAGAGCGTTATCTGGGAAGAGTTTGACTCTGTGGCTCCTGAGGACGTGGACAGGATTCTGGGCAAGCTTAACGCTGCCACATGTTTATTGGACCCGTGTCCCTCCTGGTTGGTACTGGCCTCCCGGGAGGTTACACAAGGCTGGCTCCAGGGGATTATAAATGCTTCTCTGAGTGAGGGTGTCTTTCCCGCCGCCTTGAAAGAGGCGGTTGTGAAGCCCCTCCTCAAGAAGCCTTCCCTGGATCCGGCTATATTATCAAATTATCGTCCAGTCTCCAATCTTCGCTTTGTTGCGAAGGTTGTTGAGAGTGTGGTGGCGCGACAACTACCCTGATATCTGGATGAAGTTGTCTATCTGGATCCGTTCCAGTCGGGCTTCAGGTCACGATACAGCACGGAAACGGCATTGGTCGCATTGGTGGATGATCTCTGGAGGGCTCGGGACAGAGGTTGCTCCTCTATCCTGGTCCTATTAGATCTCTCAGCGGCTTTTGATACCATCGACCACGGTATCTTACTGCACCGGCTGGAGGGGTTAGGAATAGGGGGCACCGTGCTTCGGTGGTTCTCCTCCTTCCTCTCTGACCGTTCGCAGTTTGTGTTGGCAGGGGGGCAGAGGTTGACCTCGAGGCACCTTATTTGTGGGGTGCCACAAGGGTCAGTCCTCTCACCCCTTCTGTTCAACATTTATGTAAAACCGCTAGGTGAGATCATCCGTGGTTTTGGGGTGAGTGTTCATCAGTATGCTGATGACACACAGCTATACATCTCCACCCCAGACCACCCCAATGAGGCCGTGCGGATCTGGATGGGGAGAAACAAGCTCAGACTCAACCCCTCCAAGACCAAGTGGCTGTGGCTTCCGGCGTCCCGGTATAGTCAGCTGGTACCATCACTGACAATAGGGGATGAGATCTTGCTCCCCACAGAGAGGGCCCGCAACTTGGGTGTCCTCCTGAATTCACGGTTATCTTTAGAAGATCATTTGACGGCCGTGGTCAGGGGTGCCTTTTATCAGGTTCGCCTGATCCGTCAGTTGCGTCCCTTTCTGGATCGGGATGCCTTGCGCACGGTCACTCATGCCCTAGTTACCTCCCGTATGGACTACTGTAATGCTCTCTACATGGGGCTCCCATTGAAAAGCACCCGGAGGCTTCAACTGGTCCAGAACGTAGCCGTGCGGGTGATTATGGGCGCAGCTCGTTACGCCCATGTAACACCTCTCCTACACGAGCTGCACTGGCTCCCGGTGGTCTTCCGGGTGCGATTCAAGGTGTTAGTTATCACCTTTAAAGCGCTCCATGGCTTAGGACCTGGGTACCTACGAGACTGTCTTTTGCCACCAATAGCCTCCCACCGACCAGTTCGTTCTCACAGGGAGGGACTACTCAGGGTACCGTCAGTCAAATTATGTCGACTGGCGTCTCCCAGGGGGAGGGCCTTCTCTGTGGGGGCTCCAACCCTTTGGAATGAACTGCCCCCAGAGATACGGAATATCCCTGATCTCCGTGCTTTCCGCCGTGCCCTCAAGACCCTGATGTTCCAACAGGCAGGGCTAAACATACAAACATGTGAATGATTTTTTAAATGTTATCTAAGTTTATTTAATTGACCAAACTAAGTAATAATTTTAATTAGCAATTTTATGATGTTTGTGTGTCTATATTTTTCTTGATTGTACACCGCCTTGAGTCCTACGGGAGAAAGGCGGTATAGAAATATAATAAATAAATAAATAAATAAATAAATAAATAAATAAATAAATAAATAAATAAATAAATAAATAAATAGGGTTAAACTTGGTGTTTGTGTGGCAAACTAGGAAATTTTAGACTCCCTTGTTATCTTGCATGGATTCAAGAGAACCATAAATGGGAGATTAGATCTGGAGATGCACGTATAAGGAGAGTAATGAAGAAAGGTACAAATTGCCATGGCTGTGGTTTCTCTAGATGTAACATATGGCTATGAAACATAAATCATCAGAATAGCTAAATGAAGAAGTTGTCAGACCTTTGAGTTAAAGTGATACTGGAAAATGCTGAGAATATCTTGGACGACAAGAAGTATAAATCATTCAAAACTAAATGATATAAAACCAGCCTGCCCATTGGAATGCTCATATTAAAGTTAAAGATTAGATATTTTGGACATGTAATGTGAAGGTAAATGTCATGGGAGAAGACCCTAGAAAAATTAAAGACAAAAATAAAAAATTGATAAACAATAAGGTAGCTATATACATTTACTGACTTACCATATTAAGCAGAAACTGAGTCTCCGGAGAAGGGCGGCATATAAAATCAAATTAAAAAAAAAAAATTCAAAGAAGCAATTTATGATAGGCAGTCATGGAGAATGGATACTCTTGGGGCCTAAAGAGTTGGAAATAACTGAATGACTGAACAACAGTGGAGAAAAAAGTATTGGAAAAGGATTAATACAAATAAAGAGAGAACTGTGGAAATAAATGAAGAAAAATAGGGGAGGGAGTGAAACAGAGGAATCTATGAAGTGAAAGTGTGTTATGGGGTGCATTAGGAAAATAGGAAGTAGATTGTACAATAAAGTGATCATTGTAACAAAAAATCTTTTCCTAGCAATGTATGGTCCTATGAATAATTAAAATTGTATATAACCTAGATTAAAAATGCTCCCACATTTTAGGTTGCCTGATAGTAAATGCACATAGTGTGCAGCCTCTGATAGAGCTGAAACACAGAGCCTGTTAATAAGTAAACAACAAGATTGAAAGGCTGGCTGTAATTAGTTTCCCTTCTTCCCTCCCTCCCTTCCTCCCTCCCTATCACCAAGAATCTTGTCCCAGTCTGCAGAAGCCTGTTGGATGTTTGCTCCCTATTACTGCCTGCCTCCTACGCTTTGCCAGAGGCATCAGCTGCCTTCATACCTCAGCATCCTGAACGAGACCTCTCCATCTTTCTCCTGCTCTGATGTAATGGGCAATATGTTCAAGCTGCTTCAGAAGCCAGCAGTTTCTCTGTCACTACTCCGTGTTTTGGGTTGCTTTTTTTGGTTTCTGCTTTCACTAGACACTGGAGTTTTGTTTATTCCCTTCCCTAGTGAGAAAAACAGTCATAGTTGAGAGAGCTCTCATGTATTTCCAGTATTTGTTGCAATTCTAGTTCACTTTTTTTTTTTTTTTGCTCTGCCTGTCTTTGCATATTCTTTTACTTCCTTTAATTCTGATTATACTACCATGTATTTCATAAAATTAATCAAAACTAAAATTCACTCTCAGTATACAAAATGAAAAAGATAAGCCTTAGATATGTTGCAAGACCAAAGGAAAATGGACCAGCATCTCCAGAGGTTCTTTCACTGCCCATTTGATTATTAATATAAGTGCACTTGCCATATTTCGAGACTACATTCTTTTTAATAGGATTGTGTTCAGGAAAACTGTTCTACCTATTGTCTATGGAAGTTCTCAATCATCCAGGTCATGGTTGTCCCAAAGATTTTGGGACTTTCTTGGTTTCTTCCTTTGAAAAAGTTTCACTTCTCATCCAAGAGTTTCTTCAGTTCTTAAGAAAAAAACCAAGTAAGTCCGGTTGCTTTTTGGAAAAGGCACCTTTGGGTATTCTACTAATTATATAAAAAAGCAAGTTTATATGACACTGATTGACTGAAGAGACAGCAAGTTAGAAAACCTATATTCTTCTTTTTACAGCTATGAATGGTGCTGATTGACTTGTCCTTTTACTAATCTCTCCTTCCCATGAAGAAAACTATTATTTTTCATTATCTAGTTAAATATTTGTGAAGCCCATATACAACAATTGTATTAGTTGTTGACTAAGCAATATTTTGGAGTTCAGAGGCATACTTAATATTTTTTGAACAGGGAATCCATTTTTTTTAAACTACATTAATGTTTATATCATCTTTAAATTATAGTAGTGGCACTATACTTTTTGTGTGTTTCCTTCCTCTGACAGGAAATCTTGCCAATCTTTGATGTTGTTGTACAAAGGAACCAACATAAAGGATTTGAGGATTTCTACATCAGAACTGAGTGTTGAACTAATGTTGAACTGAACATCAACACCAATTTAGTCAGGGAACATTGACATATGCCATTTTCAAGATTTCCAGTGGAGAAAATGTAGAGAACCAAAAGAGTCTCAAAAGAACAATAAATAGAATAGGGGAGAAGTAAATCCATCCTTTATGAGCTCTTGGAACCTTAATACAAAATTCAGATCTATCTGTTTTTATGTTTCAAAACAAGGAATTTGTACATCTGTTGAGTGTGTTAACTCATTCACCTATCACTGTGTTTTTATAGAGAGAACAGTTCTGTTAGTATTCAGTAGATATATAGTAAAGAAAAGGAATGGCATGATTATGAAGGGCTTTATTGATTTCTAGCTCCTGTTAATACAAAAAAAAGTCGATAGAAATGCAAGAATAACAGTTACTAGAATAGGAATGGAAAGCAACTGGCCTATATATTCAGTGTGGCCCATGAGTCTTCCTATGTTCCCCCGCCAGCATTTAAGTTAAGGCATCTTATCCATTAAATACTATATTTGATTTATATCATTATCATCTCTTCACACAGAGAGGCTTTTTTATTTTTCCAACACAGTGCAGTTTGGAATTGCTATGTAATTATAATTTATCAAACCTTGTCAGATCTAGGGAGGTAGCATCTTTGGTAAAATAATCTAACTGGCCTTTTGCCAATTTAGAAGGCAGTCCTGTGAGTTCTCAAGCTTGATTGTTTTCTTACAGATGTTTAATTACCTAACTAGATAACATTGTTAGTAGTGGAAGGGGGTGAGGTTTGCTCCATATACAAGTGGCTTGCCCTGTCACTATTCTTGGTAGTTCCAAAATTAGGCTGTTGTTTACTGTTTGTTTATCTGAGTTGGTAGTTTCTTGATTGAGGTATTGTTTACTGCTTGATTGTTAATCCAGTGTTAATCTAGAAGAGAGTCCTTCCTTCCTTCCATCCTGCCTGCCTGTCTGCCTATCTATCCATATTAAGTACCTAATGATTTTCTCTCCCCATCTACAGACCAACCGTGAAGTAGAAAAAAGAGAAGGACTGCTATTTGCACAGAAACACTCCATGCTCTTTATAGGTATGTGAAGAATATGAGGAAATATTCTGGTTTTCCAGAAGTAAAATCATTGCAAAAATCATCATTTCGTTATCTTTGCAGATGTTCTCCCCAGCCTACTCCTAGCACTATTTCTTTTAACCCTTCCAAAAATCCCCTATGTGGGATGGGCTTAGGTTTCCCTCCCACCTAAGCAGTGGTGAATTGTAAAATTTGTTACTACCGGTTCTGTGGGCATGGCTTGGGGGGGTAATGTGACTGGGTGGGCGTGGCCATTTTTTTTTTAACTTTTAAAACCATTTTTTCTACAACCTCTTCGGCTGAGCATTTTTTAAAAAATGCTTTTAAAAGCCTCTGACAATCCCAGCTTAGTTGCCTGATCGTCAGAGGCTTTTTTTTTTTTTTAGCTTTTTAAAGCATTTTTTCAGCCAAAGAGGTTGTAGAAAAAATGCTTTTAAATTTTTTTAAAAAAACCTCTGATGATTGTGCAGCTCAGCTGGGCATTGTGGGGGGAGAGGGATTTTTGCTACCAGTTCTCCGAACCATCACCCGCCATCGCTACCGGATCAGACAATCCGGTCCGAACAGGGAGCATTTCACCCCTGCACCTAAACCCTAGATGTCAGTGCTAGGGCTTAAGGTGGGAGGGAAAATGACATCAGATTTGCTCCTGCAAAGGTCTCTAGATATCCTTTCAGAACTATAGAACTGCTCTTTTGGGGGCTTTCATCAGTTAAAGAACAGTCTGCCAATCCTTGAGTTGGGATGGAACAACATCAGCATGTTTGCAGGACTTCCGGTTTGCTGTTTGTCGCTGCTAGACGTTCCTTTGGGATCGTCAGCTTCCATCGCCTGTCAGAGCCGCCTTCACAACGGAATGACGGCTCGAAAAAACTCCGTTTCCATGAGGAAACGGAGATAGAGCCGGCAGGGGTGGGTAGAACACTCTGCGGAGTCCCAAAAGTTTTTCCTTTACTTTTGGGACGGAGCGGATGAGATGCCCCGTATCCCCAGCCGCTGCTCCGGGCTTTGGGAGACCTCTGCTGATGCAGAGCCAGGCGTCAAAAGCAAGCCTGCAAATTTAACAGACTACTCAAAATGTGAGCTGGACCTGTAATACTGAACCGCAAGTATTTTACTGATTTTTTTAAAAAATTACTTAAGAGAGAGGAGGAAAAGAAAGAGGAAAAAAAGCCTTTTAAAATGGCGTCGGCTGGAGGAGAGGCTGAAAGGGAAAGTCCCTCCGTTTTCTATTACTACAATGTAGCGGAATAAATACCACTGGCTACATTTGTAGACAAAACTTTGCTCCTGTGTCTTTTTCTCTTTTTTTTTCCCTTGGAGACTTGATATTGTTGTTGATTGGAAAGAAGTCCTTTTTTTTTTCTTTTTTCTTTCTTGCTTTTTTTTTAACAAAGCCTGCCTGGGCGGAAACATGGCACTGAGACTCATAAAGTCAGATAAACAAGAAGGGGGGGGGATTCCCCCACCAAAAACTTAAAGGAACAAGTCTTAATTCTTCAGTCTCAGAAACCTGATTTTAATATAATAGAATTTTTTATAGAGGAGATTGAAAGAAGGGAGGAGATTGTGAATCAGCAATTTGAAAAATTTAAGCAGGAAATTAAAGAATTGGTGAAATCTAAGTTTGATTCTTTGGAGAAAAAATTCTCAAAAGTGGCTAATGGTTTTACAGAATTTATGATACAGTTGGACACAAATACTAATGTACTAGAGTCTAAAATGGAAGAAATTCAAGATAAATTGGACAATAGAATTCAAAAAATTGAAAATGATTTGACAAACACTCAGGATAATAGCTTAGAAGAAAAACCTAAAATGGATGCTGATCAAAAGTATGGTAATGCAGAAAATCTGCAACAGAAGATTGAAAAAGAGATTTTAATGGTACAATATAATTTCACAGAATATGCGATAAGATTAAGAGGTTTGCAGGAAAATAATAGAGATGATTTAAGGAAAATATCTTCTGAATTTCTAGCTGGGATTCTAAAGGTTCAACCTGACGAAGTGTTTTGTAGGATCGATAGAGTTTATCGAATCAACTCCTGGATTGCCAAGCAAAGGCAATTGCCTAGAGATGATGTGATTTATTTTACAGATAAAGAAATTAGGAATAATATCGTGCAAAATTCCTTCAATTCTAATTTGCAATTCTATGGAAGATTTGGATTTACAAGGAACTCCCACCTAAGATATTGATGGAAAGGAAGACATTTGGTTTTCTGGTGAATGAGTTAAAAAAGAGAAATATCCCATTCAGGTGGGACGCCCCAGTTGGTATTATATTTAGATACCAAGGAGAAAGATATCAGCTAAATACTGTTGAAAGAGCGGAAGAATTTTATCAAAATAGGTTGAAAATGAACTTAACATCTTCAGGTATAATACAGGATAAGCAGAAGGAGCCGGAAATAAAGGTAAAATATCGAATTACAGAGACTGTACCAGATGAATTGCCTTTGGATTTATTGGATACCCCAGCTGGACTATCTACAAATTTGAGAGAAGTGGCATCTAACCTTAATGTGATGACTTATCAAGGCAAGGATAAGCATGGAAACCAATTAGGGGATATACAAGGGATAAAGAAGAAACATGAGATACAAAAGCAAAACCAACAAGACCAATCTACAAAGCAGAATAAAAACCGACCAGATGATACACAATTTGTAGAAAGGAAACCAGGATGGAAACCAAACCCACAAAAAGAAAAGAAAAAAAGAAATAGGTGGCATAAAAATAGAAATTTCTAAATCAGGCAACAGTGAAGCCAGTGACTTTAAAATATGAATGATTATGTGTAAACACAGAAGAGGCGACGTATTGGTTAATATCATCCTGAGGATTGTGGCAGATCTCTGCATGGCCGTAATCTGGGGACGTGAAACAAGCCTTAAACTGATGGATTTGAATTATCCATTTTGGAATTTCTTTTTGTGTTGATAAACATATTACATTATCTTGAATCACAAGGCAAGAGAATTATGCTGGGGCATGCAGAAGATCGGGTTGTTACCCACTACGATGATGGGAATTAATAATCCTGATGAAACCCACAATTATTACTATATGGAATATAATTATAATGTCACTCGGGTGGTTGTTTTTACTTTTATACATATAAGAAGATATTTACTACTGATGGGGGCAGATATGATTGAAGATCCTGAATAAACTGTTGCACCAGCAAGCTATGTTACCCGATTATGGATGTTGGTTCTACCAATCCAGTGGAAAGACCTCAAAGAAGATACTATATGGATTATAAATTTAAAGTCATTGTCTTTTCTTTTTTTTATTTATATATAATGGAAAATATAGACATATATTTTTAAGTAGTGTGGGCAGTGAATCAAAGATATTAAGAAATGTTGTGTATGGTAATTTTGCATGATAGTGGGTGAATAAGCTAGTTAGTAGATTGATTAGTCTAAGAAAAGGGATTTTTAAGTGATATATCTAGGGGAGTGGAGGAAATGGATAGAGTGGAATAAATGTTAAACTAGATTTTATGGGGAAGGCCGCTTTGAAATGTTATAGTAATATATATAGAAGATTAAATGTTAAAGTAGGACTTATCGTATAGTTTTAAAGTGGAGAAGTTATTCTATAATGTCATAGTATAATGTCTTTTTTTTTTCCTTTCTTTTCTCTTTTCTGATATGTATGGATAAAGGGGGATGTTATAATATTAATAATATTTTTAGTAAGTAAAGGTCAATATCTAAAGGAGGGAGTAAGTAATCTGTTATGAATTAGGTTTTTTTTTTTGTTATGAAGAAGTCACAGGGGGGGATGGGTGGGGAGGGGAGGTTAGGGAGGGGGAGGAAGAGGGGGAAAAAAAGGGGGGGAAATTTGTATTTGAAAACTTTTTCAATAAAAAAAAAAGAGGAAAAAAAAAACATCAGCATGTTTGCTGTTCCCATTGCCAATCTGCATTCTTCTGCCATTATGTTTAAATCACAATGACTCTATCTTGATTTGTGAATGAGCCATTCTTTTACAGACAAACTGGGTCATCTTCCCCCCGCCCCCATAACTTTGCAGATACCCAGCTATCTAGGACAGGGTCTCCAACCTTGGCAACTTTAAGCCTGGAGGACTTCAACTTCCAGAATTCTGGGAATTGAAATCTGCCAGGCTTAAAGTTGCCAAGGTTGGAGACCCTGATCTAGGAGAACATCTACAAATGCAGCCAGAATCCGAATGGTCTGACTTCAGGACTTGGCCTGGCTTCTCTAGGCAGGGTTGCCAGTCCCTTCATTTGGGCATCTCTCAAGATACACTACAACAGTGAAACATTTGGGGAATGTTTCCAGAGGAGAGAGGCAGATCTTTCCAGGATTGAACTATAGCTAGGCTCTTGAGAGCTATAGAACTGAACTAGTTGATGGGCAATCACTGTCGTTCTTGGTAGTAGAGAAGGAGAAGCAATAACTGAAAGAACAGTATAGAAAACTGGGCAATAAACAACAAATGTCAAGTTCAGCATCCTTCATTATTTTCTGGACCCAACAGTTAGGAAGAGCAAAGCTGGAGCATAATTAAAAATTTCACAAGCCAATTAAATAAATTAACATAAATATGCCCCTTGTTCTTCCCCAACCGACATTGTGGAATTCTGTTGTGCTCTTTCAACCTTGTTGGAAGCCTGGAGAGAAGCTGGTGTCAGAGAGAGGGTTGGATTCCATAGTCTCTCAACATAAATGAACATAAACTTTATTTTCCCCATCACTGAGTTAAAGCACTGCCCCTGCTTCCTTGAGTTAGCATAAAACAGTAGCAACGTAATGTTTACTGTTCATATAAAATTCACCTCTCTAAATGCCTCAGGCGAGCCTAGGAGCAGGATAAGAACTGGAGAGCCCCATACTGATCTTGAGAGGCATGTATATATTCAAACAATAACAGCATGCCTCCCGGGAACAGGATGGTGCACTTCAGTTCTTAATTTGCTGTTGGATTCACCTGAGGCATTTGGTAGGCCTCTGTAGGAATGGCTGAAAGAGGTGGGCCTTTTGGTCTGATGCAGCAAAGCATCTGTTGATAAAGGGGGAGGGGGAGGAATGTAACCCTTAATTTCCTGGAAGAAGTTTGATTTATTTAAATAGTCATTTGCCATTAGGGAATTCACACTGAGACAGATGCATCAAGTACCAGCAGCAAGCCTTCTCCGATTTTTAACAGAAGAAGAAATTTTCTCACCCCTTCTGTGCTTCGTGCTTTCTTTCAGTGGGGAAGAGATTCCCTTTGGTTTACCAGAGAGGGTGAAGAAAACTTAGCAGCCAGAAAAATACAATATGAGAGGATTTAAAAGGAATGTGCTTATTTTTGGCCACACTTTTTAAACCCTTCTTGCTTTCCCCTTAAGATTCAATAGAATGTTCAAAAAGAAATGGAAGGCAAGCTTTTAAGCAATGTGCTTTGAATTTTGTCAGATGTTTTTTTCTGGTGTTTCAGAGATAGTAATAAAGATCTTATATGGGGGGCTATAGAGATTATTTGACATATTTTATAAGCACTTAAAATGTCTTTTGCAAGGTCAAGCTAATGCTTCTAAAGTCATATTAAAAATGGGCTAGCCGCTAGAGGTATAAGATTTGGATTAAAAAGATACAGACATTCCCTAGGTGGGATCAACAAGAGCCTTCTTTATTGCTCTCGTAGTGATCCCAGTGGACATTTTTGTAGCCTTCCTAAAACGGAAATTTGGTGCCACAACAACTTTAAATCAGGCTTTCCATAACTGGGTCTTCCAATCTATCTCTCACCATGCATCCTGGTCCAGAATAATGACAGTATAACATTGCCTATCAAGAGAAACCTGATGGGAGAAGGCCACTACAAACCCAACAAGCTAGAAAGATCTCATATGCAACCCGATATTTATATCATTCTAAATATACACTTGTATTGATTTATAGATTCCTCCCTCCAAATAATAGCATTTCAAGGTACATGAAGGTAAATAATAATCATGTCAATGTTGCTGCAATAAAACCCAGATGCAGGAATATTTGTCCTATAGATAAAGTAGAACAATTACAGGATTTTAGTTTTAGAGATACTTTATTTAATAGTCTTCTATCTGAATAAATCTGGCAGTATCTTTTCCAGCTAACACTTATTCCTTTTAATGTGTTAGCTGGAAAAAGTGCTATCAGATGCCATTTGAGTTCTGTCTACCATAGAATCATCATGGCTGTCTTCCTACAATGAATGTTCCTCTGTTAAATCCCCATCTCTCTCTCCCCACTCTCCAGACCATGGTTCTCAGATGTCCTCTTGATGCCTTATGTTGTCTGTCTTCTGCTTAACTGTATCCTCTTCAAATAGTTTCTTGGCATTGCATTTGGTGTTGTAGTAGCTCAGGATCTGTAACACTTACTTGTAATAACTATCTCCATAGCACTTTTTATCCCAATTTTCCCCCCATTAAATGTAGATGAGGAGCTAAGAGTGTTGCTCAGGCCACTTAGCAGGAAAGCTTTCTTTAAAGCAACACTATCCAAATGCATTAACTCCCATCATTTTTTAACCATTAATAATGTTTTTTTTAAGTTTGATGGGAATGTAGGCCAACCTCTCTGGAAGATTATGAGTTCAGGGAGGCTGAATTTGACAAATGACTCCTCTTGTTTCGTTTCTGCTTCCAGAAGCCAGTGCTAAAATGAAGGCTGGAGTGCAAAGTGCCTTTGAGGAAGTTGTCATGAGGATCCTGCAAACTCCAGAGCTTTGGAACATCAGAAGAGAGGGAGTGAAGTTGGCAGAAAGCAGATCCTTCAGAGAAGCAGATGCCTGCAATTCCTACTGTTCTGTTGCTTAACATCCTAAGTGTTCAAATAAAAAAGACCCAGGCCAAAGATTCTAAGAAATGGGCTCTCATCCCTGGTATCACATTAATCCTTCTCATATTCGGTCAGGAAAACAACATCTTGGGTGGACAACCTAGAGTGGGCAAGAGCAACAACAAACAGGTTGATCATAAAAATAAAGAACTAGGATTTTTCATTCCCCTCCTCTAGCCCAAGTCATTGGGAGTTTTCAGCAAGATCAGGTTATACCCATTTATAAGAACATGATTAGAGCATATCTACAATTTTCACATGATTCTCAGTTAAAAATGGCAGAAACTGCAGCATTAAGTTGCAAGTCAGGAAACGATTTAACTGCCAAAGAGCAGTCAAGGAAGCTCTGAAAGCTACCAAATGAGGTTTGCAACCCATATGTGCCCCTGGGATTACAGGTTGCCCATCCCCTCTGATATAATGAACTGAGTACAGCAGATTTTATTTCCTTCAGATGAGGAAACATTGCACATTAATTTCTGCTCACAAATAAGCAACTAAAGTAGCTTGGGAGCAGGTTCCTCAAGCAAGCCACAAAATTCTTAAAATCAGCCTGCACTCAAAGATCCTTTCAGCTTCTGCCAATTCACTCTTTGTATTCTTTCTGACCTTCACTGCCAGCTTCTCTGTTACACACATAACATACAGTTCTTTAGCTGCTTCCTCCAGATGGCAGTCACCATCTCCAAATTGCGATGGCATATTATTTTTAAAAAAAGATTGTCTGCCAACTGAGAGACCTCTTAACCATTCATTCCAGTTGATCAAATATCAAGTTTCTCTCTTATTTAACCATTTTATCTTTATTTAACTAAAAACAAGAAACTATCTTGCACAGTTTTACATATCATGAATCATGTTTGGCTTTTGCTTCACATAGTTTCACATAACCATGAGTTACTTTGGCATTTGCTTAATGCATTACATGAAGCCAGCTGCTATGCATTGAATGCAGTGGTTTACGTTTAAGCATATTATATAATTATTCTAATTTCAGATCTCTTCTAAATATTATTCCTGTATTATTGTTGTATACTACCCAGAATCGCTCGAGATGAGCAGCTATATATATATATATTTAATAAACATAAATAAATAAATTATTAAAGAATTAAAAGCCTTTTAAAACATTAATTAAAACATTTTTGAACTGCTGCTTAGCTTTAGATTGTTCAGAATTATTTACATTAACTCGGGGAAGCTAAATCAATGTGGATAAATGCAAACATTGCAACTAAAATTAAAACAATTTGTAATCATGACCAACATAGCAAAAATCCATTTTTGTAGCAAAATTTCAAATAAACCTCTCCCAGAAAGGAATTGAATTGCTGAGAAACTACCTAAGAAAAATCCTTCACAAATTCCCATCAGTTTCACATATGCATAATGGGGCATACAATACTTTTAGAAGGTGAACGAAGGGAAAAATTCATAGGAATATCTTGATCTCTAGAATTTCAACACTGTATAGTTTAAAAAGCAGCACTTGGCAATCTTAACATTTTAAACAGCTAAGTAGAATGAGATCTAGTTAATATTGGATCGATGTCATCTGTAGCCAAGGATATCAAAATGATGAATGCAACTGGGAGATCAAAGCCTTACCTCTTTCTATGTGCCTTTCTATTTGCCCCACCTCTTTCTATGTGCTGCTGCCAACATTCCCAGCTTTCCTGACAAGATGACCATCAGGCGCTCCCAACAGTTGGGACTTGGAAAAGAATGACTGCCATTCTCTCTCTTTCTGCTGAGAGAACTACATGGATTTGTCTATGAAGTCACTGAAAATTAAGTTCAATTCAAAGGAGATTGTCACATTTATGTGATTTATATATCATGTATAGAGAACCGGTTTTGTCCAGTGGTTAGGAGAATGGGTTAAGAGCTGGGTTCTGGTGCCTGAAAACCATCTGTGTAGTCTTGGAGCAGTCCCTCCTCCTCAGCCCTGGGAAGGAAGCAGTAGTGAACTCCTTCCAAAACTACTGTCTAGAAAACTGCGGGGGCTTATCCAAATAGTAACCAAGAATCAAATCTTGACTTGAATGTAAGAGAGAGGGAAGAACTGGGGACTCTGGACACACCACCATGAGAGTTTTGAGCTTCACATGACATTTCTTGCTGAGAAGCAAAGAATCTCAAGGATTTGGGCTTTTTCCTACCTGAACTGTTCAGGTCTCCCACTCTCTGTCTTTCTGAAGAAAACCCATCCAAGAAGAGTTAATTGAAAAGGCCCAGAGACTGGCCCCTCTTTCCCCTATCATGCCATACATCCAGGAGAAATGTTTTTAAATGTTTGTTAAGGATTCAAACTGAACCTTAAATCGGAGATCTTTGTCTTTTGGGGGCAGTGGCCCCAGTACACCCTTACTGTGCTATAATCACTTTTATAAAATAGCCAGCATGGTTGGCATGGCTACTTAGAAATCTTCCATTTACCAGATGAACATACTTTCAAACAATGGACACAAAGTACATTCCCTGTTGTTTTTAATTCCAAGATAAAGGTTGAGACCGCTGATTTGCAGCACACTAGCTTCCTCGCATATTTATTCATTTAATTGAAAAAACTCTTACCAAAAAATAAGTGTCTGCTGGGGCATGGAGCATAATGTGACTCAAAGGATGAATATTCGTGTTCATCTGACCTTAAAGATGGGTTCCCTCTGTTCCTTTCCTCCTGACCCCTTCTGTTTTTTTTAATGATCGTATTAGAAGGAGATCTACTTGCTCACTCCCATTGATGCTGTTCTCTGCATAAATCTCTCCTTTTTCCTCTGGTACCTTTACTAACAATGGAAAACTTTCCACTGTGACATCATCATTCTCTGCATCATTCCACATTCCGTGTTGAACTGACTTGGGAGACAATCCAGGTTCAAGTTCATCCTCACTTGTGGAAACTTACTACAGCCAATCATTTTTTTTTCTTACCTGTTTCCCACACAGCGTAACTGTTATGAGGATAAAATCAAGAAATCATCTTGTGTGTGCCATATACAGCAGTTTTTCTCATTCTCAGAACTTTAAAATGTCAGAAACATCAACTCCCAGAATTCCCAACCAGTAGAATTCTGAGAATTGATGTTTGGATATCATAAAGTTGTTGAGGAATAGAAACATTGATCTAAAGCTCCTGGAGAAGCAAGATAGACCTCTCATAGACATTTCTGCTCTTTTCTTTAGTTAGCTCAGTTATGAGGCATAGATACATAACCCAGCTTAATTCCCAAAATCCCATTTTGTTTCTTGAATTTTTATATTGAAAGGATTAGAGCATACACAGAGTGTACCTAACTCAACTTTTGATTCCCTGCTGAGCTGAGCTCCATTGTAACCTGCAACTGCCAACTGCAAAGATAAAGCCTCTCCAGGCTAATTGCCAAATAGCCTTGCTTGTAACTTAAAATGTGTATTCTCAGCAACCTAATGTGAGATAGCACCCCCTAACAAAGCTCTGGGCTATAGGCCAGAAAGTGTATTCCTTTCCCCTTCTAAGGTCCTTTGTTTGCAGAGTGCTGAGAAAATCATGAGTTTTGCATGAACTAATTGATATGAAATTAGGTTTCTAACACTATGATGATCAGTTCAAGCTGTGCAAACTATAAGAAGTTTGAGAAAAAGTTTGTGTGCGTGGCGGCCTCAGCTTTTGCTTTTTCTCTCTCTCTGCCTGCTCTGTTTAAGGTGGATGATAAAAGATCACCCAGTTTTGCTCTTTTTGATCAAAACACTAAAATGGATTATCAGTTGCCTTGTGTTCAAAGTTTCATTGGATTTATCAGATTCCTCAGGTGAATTTCTAGATGTGCTTAATCAGTTTCAGCCTAGGTAGAATTGGTGGAAAGGTTCTTTTTGTTTTATTGGCAGGTCAGGGATGGATGGGGTTGGTGAGTGGCATGAAAGGCAGGATGGTATAGAATTTTTCTTCCCACAGAGATTAAGCTGAAGCTTTGCCTCTGAGCAATAAGCCACAACAAATAATTGGGGGATGATCTGAATGCAACCATGACAGCGAGTTGGGGACACAATGCTGTCTTCTTATGGCATTTCACAGTCCGTGATGTCACAGCTGGGGCATCTATGGCAACCTTGGCCAAAGGGGAGGGGTGATGCAGAAGCTGAGCCCAGAGTTTTGCCTTTTCGTTTGGGATCTGAGAAGAGAGAGCAGCTGTGCAAAGATGAGCAGCTTAGAAGTCATCACATTCCCTGTGGTCGTTGCCAGTTCCAGGCAGAGATTCAACTTGGGAAGGAATAAATCCCACACAGGAGAATTCACTTTTCGAGGCAAAATAGTATTGGGTAGGCTTCTTCCAAACCTTCTTTTGCTTAGTGTTAAAATCTACAGAAAGGACTGAGGCACATTTATTTCAAAGTCAGTCCTATGGCTTTCCATTTGGGGCTGTATTCAACGCAAAGAATAATAGATTGATAATATGTCAGCCTTTGACAGACCAACTGGCACAAATGAGAAATGGGAGGGAGGGGATTACAAGCAATCAGCAACAATCAACTTGTTGGAAACTGCATTGAATGGAAGACTCGAGAAAATGACCCAGATAACAGTGTCTGTGGTTATTTTGAATCAGATTTTTTTTTGTCTACTTTAAAGCAAATCAAGTGCCACATTTTGAAAGTAGATGGATCTGAAACCATGTAGAGGGTGGAGTTTTAAGGGGCGAAATGTGGGTCTTAAACTTCTATGAACTTTTTTTTTTTAATGTAACCTTGCATTTTTGGTCCCACTCATTCTAAATAAGCCACAAGGGTCATTGTTCAAAAGACAAAGCAGTTGCACCATAATCCACCCTATTTTATTTTAGCTTAGTATGGCATGCAAATTGACTGTCCACTTCTTAGAGCCTTATGCAAACTACGCTTCTTGAGGTTTGACAGAATTCAGAATTTAGCCTGGTAGAAGACATACTAAAAGTAGAACAGAGCAAGAAAAAAGCAGGGGCCAAAAAATATGTATAATTTAAAACTACTTTAGATGACAATAGATAGAATGGCAATGTATGTGGGAGGAAGGAAATTTTTCTACTAGACGAAGAAAAGTTAACCTACTCTTGCCATGTATTCATCAACATCAATTTTGTTCTAATAATTGCTAAAATCTTCATCTACCCCCTGATTATTTCCTATGCTTCCCCAAGTGGTTACTCCTCTTTGCAGTTGCTTCTCCTCCCCCATTATTACAGTTCGATCACCTCCTGATAGCTGCTCACAAACATGGCTGTCCTATTGCGATTAGCTTTTATTTATACTTAGACTATATTTCTACTGTTCAAAGGGGTTTGCAGCACAAATACCAGAAAGCACTAAAGGAAATCTATTTTAAAATCACTGTAGCAGTTCAAAACTTCATAAAAACAATCACATTAAGTTCTATGCAAAGAGCAGCTGGAGCAAATGTGTCTTTAGGCATCTAAACAATTGTTGGATATTCAACAATTGTTGAACGTCTGGTAAGATATTCCATATCCACAGCCTATCTTTCTCTATTTCCTACAGTAATCAAAGGATTACTGTTCAATTAAATAATCATAATTTTCAAAAAAATAATAAGAACCGCCTGTTCCATTTAGACCAACTGTGTTGGTATCCATATATCTTGTCAAAGATAGAACAAAACAGACTGTAAAAGAAAGGTTTTAAATAAATCACTGATCACCCTTGACTTACAACCACAAGAGGGAACATAATTTCTTTTGTTAAGCAAGGTGGTTGTTAAATGAGTCATGCCTGATTTTACAACCTTTTTGCCATGGTTGTTAAGGGACTGACTGCAGGGGTTAAATAAAACATGTTTCCCCCATTTTCTTTGCTTGTCAAAAACTGGCTGGGAAGGTCACAGTTGGCAATCACATGATCCCAGGATGCTGCAAACATTGTAAATACATGCCAGGTGTCAACGTGGCCAAACCTTAATCATATGACCATGGGAATACTGTGACAGTCACAATTGTAAGGACTGGTCATAAATCATTTTTTTTTTCAGTGCCATTGTAACTTCAAATGTATCTAAATGAATGGCTGTATTGTATCTGTATTGCATACCTTTCCATTGGGTGGGTTTCTTAATATTTCATTGCTTAGTGTTTTATTGCAGGGGTCCCCAACACCACCACCCCCATCATATTGAGACGTGGCCTATTTGCAACTGGCCCGTGAGTGGCAGGCTGGTGTGCATGTGCAGCTCAACTCACACAAGCAGTAGGCCAGTGCACACATGCGCAGCTCGACTCGCCCAAGTCGACAGACTTGAACATTGGGCACTATCTAATAAAATTAAATTCAATGGTGAAAAAATAAGATTCTACATTTAGGCAAGAAAAACAAAATGTACCGCTACAGTATATGTGATACCTCGCTCAATAGTAGTAACTGTGAGAGGGATCTTGGAGTCCTAGTGGACAACCATTTAGATATGAGCCAGCAGTGTGCAGCAGCTGCCAGAAAAGCCAACACAGTTCTAGGCTGCATAAACAGAGGGATAGAATCAAGATCACATGAAGTGTTAGTACCACTTTATAATGGCTTGGTAAGGTTACATTTGAAATACTGCATTTAGTTTTGGTGGCCACAATGTAAAAAAGATGTGGAGACTCTAGAAAGAGTGCAGAGAAGATCAACAAAGATGATTAGGGGACGGGGACTAGAATATATGAAGAACCGTTGCAGGAACTGGGTATGTCTAGTTTAATGAAAAGAAGGACTAGGGGTGACATGACAGCATTATTCCAATATCTCAGGAGCTGCCACAAAGAAGAGGTAGTCAAACTATTCTCCAAAGCACCCGAGGGCAAGTAGCAATGGGTGGAAACTAATCAAGGAGAGAAGCAACCTAGAACTAAGGAGAAATTTCTTGACAGAACAATTAATCAGTGGAACAACTTGCTGCCATAAGTTGTGAATGCTCCAACACTGGAAGTTTTTAAGAAGATATTGGATAACCATTTGTCTGAAGTGGTGTAGGGTTTCCTGCCTAAGCAGGAGGTTGGACTAGAAGACCTCCAAGGTCCCTTCCAACTCTGTTATTCTGTTACAACCCCATGGACAAGTGGCAAGCCGACAGACCCGCACATGTGCATGTAGCTCAACTAGTCGAGCTGCATGTGCGTGCCGGCCTGCTGCTCCTGCGGCCCAGTTTGCCTCTCCCTCCCCAGTCAGGCCGCCAAGCCACAAAGGTTGGGGCCTAGTGTTCTATTGGATTCTGTTCATGTAATTCTTGCATATGTTAATCATAGTTAGCTTGCAAGGCTCATAATCACAATGTTTTCACACCATATGGAATAATGCAGAATAATAATAGCTTAACTGTATTTTAATTCGTATGTTGCTTGAACACAGTCTTAGATTTGCTTTGTCATGCAAACCTAAAACATTTGGTTAACTGACAAAACCATAATTAAGTTAGCCATGAGGTTGCATGATATGGTAAACCCTCCTCTGGTATCACAGAAATGTAAATGAGTCAGACTATAGTAGCTGAGAAGGACGTACCCACAATTATGCTATAATTCAAATATGTGGACTTCCTCTCCCAGAATCCCTCAATCTTGCTTAGAATTCAGGGAACTATTTCACACATAAGCAGAATACCCAGCCCAAAGTATAATCTTTGATGCAATTCCCCACAGGTGGATCATGGAAACTAAATCCAAAAAAACCAACAAAAAATGCTTGCACTGCAACTGGTGAAAAGATACTATTATCATATGGTATTCAATGATTTCAGATGGAATTCATATGAAATTATCCAATAATAGCAATGGTGTATTGCTATAAATTCAGATACATACAGTATAAAGACAGAAGTACAATCTGAGTGGCAGATCAGGTTAGAAATAGAAAAATATTCTGTGTCACTAAGAAGTATTATCTAAGAACAAAATCAAATGGCAATTTGATATTCTGGAAAAGAAAGTAATGATATTTAAACAAGGAGACAGCAACACTTTCAGTCCAATTGTCACAGACCAGAGAGTAGCCTATTCAAACCCCATCTTTCTATCTACCAAACTCATTCTATCTACCATATCCCAGAATTCTCATGGGTACCCTGATATTTAGACATAAGACTATTAATAGATTGAACAACTCTTCACCTTGCAGCTTGCCATGAGGCAGGTGACTTCACCAAACTGATGCTTTACAGATTGGCAGAGCTTTCCAACCTGTACTTAGAAGGCAAGATATTGCAACATTTTTCACTCTGTCAATCTCTACCCTTAGACTATACTATCATTCCCTTTGGGTCTAGTAGCTGGAAATATCTCCAGCTTGACTGGAGAATGCTATATTTGTAGAGAGTAAGGGAGATGGTCTTGATGAAATATAAAAGAACTATCACCAAGACAAAGAAGGTTGAAACATTCTTTACATTCTGGAAGCAAGAGAATATTTGGCAGTGTCTCAGGCAAACTGGATAGGACAATCAAACTTTCAAGATTCTATTATTGTAGCCTATCTTAATGAAGTGCACCTCTAGTCTTCCTGCAGAGTTGATTTTCTGGTCTAGTCTATCTAGTGGAGCTGCCAATGTTTCTTTTATCTGCTTTGTCCAGCCAGGAGCAAGGTAGATAATAGTTGTCCAGATGCACAGACTCATCATTATTTCAAGGTCTCTAAGATTCAGGTAAGGAAACCTCCTTTTGTTATGGATGCTACCTAGAGGATTTTTCATAGTTAAATATTGGTATTTCTCACTTCCTTTTCCTTTCTCTCACACAAAAATGAGGCAGCATACAGAATCCTTAATTTTTCTCTGCACTCCTTATTCCAGATACCAAGTATGATTTATTGACTTTTCTTGGAAAAACTTGTTTCCCCTTCCCCCAAATACATTAAAACAGGACACTATCTAATATTTACTGAGAATACAACCATGGAGGCAATTCAGATTTTTCAGTCTAATATTTTATTGTTATAGAATAATAGTGGAACATCTTAAATCAAGAATTTGTTTCTTTGGAGTAAATTCTACATTTGGTCTTACAGTACAAGCACAGGGTTAAAATCCATAGCAGCAAGTGCTAAGGATCAAGGAATCAGCAGTGTAGAAATATTCTCCCCACAATACTTCTAGACTGAAGCTGTTTTTCTTAGAAAAGAAAAAAAAACATGAAAATTGTTGGATAGCAATAATACATGCTTGTTCTAAGTTTCATTTGTTACCTCCTATAAAGGTGGGTTGTTGTATAATCAGCAGAACTAAGAACATGTCAGTTTGGCCTAGCATAAAGCTACCATATATGAGATACAAATGTTCAAATGACCATTAGATGGCAATAAAGACTGATACCCTACCTAGGTGTCTGTGGGAAGACCTGTAAACAGCTTGAAACTTCAAAAGTGAAAAAAATAACAACTCAAACAATAAATCCATTATTTATGCAGAAAGCCTCCATTTCAAACTAGCAGAGGTGGCCACTGCTCCTATCTGAAACTCTAAAAAGATGTGATGTTCTTCAAGATAACTAGATATTGTGGTTTACATATAAAACCACGGTTAGCAAATCATAACCAAGAGCCAAGATAGATCATCTTCATCTAGTGTTAGGTCAGAATTCAAAATTTTCCATCCCAATTTGATCCATATTTATTTAGAAGTAAACCATACCCCAAGAGCTTGACAATATTGGAGACACCTCCAGGTTTTCTCAAGATACAATTATTTCTGGATTTCCTATTACAGAAGCAATATCAAATATATTCATCCTAAAAATAAATCATCACTTTAAAAAAAAGTATTGTTCAGAACTGTAATTAAAAAATAGAACCATTTTTCTTTTTAATAAACTACTGAAAAAGCTTATTATTTAGATTTATACTCTTCTGGTAAGGCTAATCAAATGATCTCTCTTGTTCAGACATTAAAACTCCCCAAGATTGTGGGGCAAGATAGGACAGAGAAGCCAAATGATCCTGAGAAACGAAGCAATGTAATTAAGATATTAAATTGGGAGAAAAAAAATATATGTAGATTATTTCTCTTTCTAGAATTTTACAAAACATTCTCTCCAATGCTAGCAGAATGATTGTCCAAAGTTATAAATGAAATTATTACATGCAGGAAGCATAGAACCGCTCCAAACTTGATTGCAGAAAATATGACTTCAGCAACAGAGTGGTCAATGCCTGGAATGCACTACCTGACTCTATGGTTTCATCCCAAAAACCCCAAAATTTTAACCTTAGACTGGCTACTATTGACCTCACCCCATTCCTAAGAGGTCTGTAAGGGGTGTGCATAAGAGCACCAGCGTGCCGACCATCCCTGTCCTAATGTTCCCTTTAATTGTATTCATTTTATGTATTCAATTCATGCTTATACTTATATATATTACTAATACATGCTCAACAAAATAAATAAAATAAAAATAAATAAGAGAAGAAAAGATAGCAACATCCACAGTCATAGAGAAGGAAAAATTGTACAAGAGTTTTTTGAAAATGCTAAACTTCTACTTCTATCATTACTGATCTCTGATCAAGTTGGTGAAGGCTGATGACACTTTTAGTCTTCTGAGAGCATCACATGACCTTCCCTTGGTCTAACTCAAGGGATCCATGTAATTTTCTTTCTCTTCTTAGTTATGATTAAATCTGTAGTAGCCCTCCCAAGTGGTTGCCCTCCGGATGTGTTAGAAAGCTGCCAACTGCCAGAAAGCTGTCATGAATATTCATAACTGGACTGGGAAAGACAAAGCTGTATGATTTTGGGGTTAATAGGTTTGAGAGAGACCTGGGATTCTACATATTTCCATTCATCATTGGAAAATTGAATTTTAATAATTCATGTAGATATAATACTACTGCAATATCACAGAAAGGCAACAGAAGTGAAACAAATTAAAAATGCCAATTGCATTGTATTGTGTATGATACATTAGCTTTTTTCTTTTTCATGATTCATAGTGGCTGCTTTTTCCCATTTTCCCCTTTCATTTTCTCTGATTTTTAATTGTTTTTTATTTATTATTTTTTTGCCTATATCACTTTATATTTTGGTATACATCTTTTTGAAGTAGTTTAAATGAAACAAAATGAATTACTTTTGTTCTTGTTATTGCATCATTACTTTTATTTATTTATTGTATTTATTGGTTCGATTTATATGCCGCCCTTTCCCGGAGACTCAGGGCGGCTTACAATGCATTAAGGTTAAGCAATAGCCTTCATACTTTTGTATATACCTGCTTAGTAGGGCTTTCGGGGACCCCTAAATGGTGTTCTTTTTTATACAAAATCAGCTTATTGCCCCCACAAACCGGGTCCTTGTTTTACCTACCTCTAAAGGATGGAAGGCTGAGTCAACCTTGAGCCTGGTGAGATTTGAACTTGCAATAATTGCAGGCAGCTGGTGTTACTTAACAGTGCTTAGTCTGCTGTGCCACCAATACTTGTATTAATTCAGAAATCAAAATAACCAGTTGGTACCATTACACTTCTATTTGTCTGTCTGTCTGTTCGTCCAGTACAAATCCAAAAGATCAGTAGGTGGCAGCAAGGAATTAGTGTTTTTGTAGTAGTTAGCTGCTATCTAGAAATCACCTGGATGTTTACGCAGCCTGGATATAATATATATATAGAGAGAGCTGCAATTCTTTGCAGCAAAAATAGAAATAGGGTATATAGAGGAATATTAATTAAAAGTATTTGAGGGCGGAGGAATATTAACACTTCTTAGTACCAAGATCCCAGTTAAATTGGGGAAAGAGATTGAGAAGTTTGCATTTAATTTTTAAAAATTAGCTCCAATCCTCTTGTCTTTAAGGGAAATATAGAAAGCTGCACTCTTTGCCATGCATTTGTTGGGAGAAAGGATCCTAAGTTTGATCTTCCCATCAAACTAAATGAGAATGAGAGGAAAAACATGGTCTAAGAAAAACTTGGCCCAGGGCTAGGAACATGGGATGAAGACAAAAGAAACAAAACTTAAACATAGTTTCAACCAGCTGACCTCTCTTTCCACAGGATGCCCAGCGGAGGATTGGACAGCTTGAACAAGAAAATAAGTCTCTCTGTGTACGGCTAGCTAATATATATCATGGTTCAGGTATGGTTGATTGCTGGAATGAGTACCAACAAAAGAGGTGAGCAGGAGTGACCTAGCAATGTTTTAATGCAACAGCTACCCTTGTAGGATTTAAGCTACCTGTCAAGCAGGGCTCGTATTCTGGTACAAGGTTATATTGGATAACAGTTCTCCTGGGTGCCTGACAAACTTAGGGGCATCTGGGAGAGGAGGGTGTCAAAAAAAAGTCAAGAGGGCAGCTGCATCTACACAATTGAAGCCATGCCCCTTTGTAATGCTGACAAATGCAAAAGCAAATGCAAAAGAAAAAAAAGATGAGGTTCTGATTGCATAATTACAGTTTCCATCTTGGCCATTCCATCTTGGCCATTCCATCACGCTGAGGCTGGAAACCTTCCATATTTCATTGGGTTTGGGAAAGAGCTGTAGAAGCAGAGTAATAACAGACAGTCTGTGCGGCACCATAGCAAACGATTCCATTACAGCAATATTTCTCAACCTTCGCGACTTTAAGATAACTGGACTTCAACTTCCAGAATTCTCCAGCTGGCATGACCTGGAGAATTCTTGGAATTGAAGTCCACCATCTTAAAGTTATCAAAGTTGAAAGACATTGCATTACAGGGATTAGACAAATTTGTTTGGCTTTTAAATTGGATTATGTTACAACGTTCGTATGCTCTTCCTAAAAATGAAAGAACTATTTTGGGCTGCTAATTTTCATCCCAGTAGAATGTTCACCAGTACAAAGAAGCCTTTTGGTCACTTCCATTGAAGATCAGTACCAAACTAGTCTGATAATGCTGGGTTTCCTCTTTAATCATACAACACTGCTCTTATCTTACCCTCAGTCCAAGACTGAAGCAGTCTTATACTGATCGTTTTTACACTGAAGAACACCCTTTTTCTACTTAATTTGACACAAAGCCATGATGTATAAATTTTATTCCCCACTGCACATTTCATAGGCAAGTGTTAGGGTGACCAGACCTGCTTGAGCAATCATTGCTAGATCCCAGCAGAAGTGCTTCTGTTGTAGGTGAGCACATGTCAAACACATGATGGTGATGATGATGATGATGATGATGATGATGATGATGATGTTATCCATTCAGTTGGTTCTATGGGCCAAGTCTCTCCCCATCTTGCACCTTCTTTAAGTTTTTCTATGCTCCGGCTTTGTGTCAGCCGGTGGTCAGCTTTGATGGTGTCCAGCCACTGTGTTCTTTGATAGCCTGATTTCTTTTTATCACTAACTCTTCCACACATAATTTCTGTCTTCAGTAAATTCCCTTGCATGACATGGCCAAAGTAAGCAAGATGCAAGTTTTGTGATTTTATCCATTAGTTATTTGCCAGCCAATCAAAACGCTTAAAATATTTTTCTATTTTACTATTAGTGATGACCGATATTAATCAACTGAAGCAAGGGCAATCAAACTGCTGTAACTCTATCCAAGCAAGACATTCTATTATTCCCAAAAGGTTGAACTATGCATAAGAAACTTTATCATGGTCCTGCATAGTCACAATGAAGGGGAAAAGTGAGATTGTTGTAGACCTGGAGCCACAGGTTGCCCACCGCTATTCTAAGGGAAGTGAGCCTTAGTTTTCAGAACCACCAAAGGTTCATCAAAGTCTGGCAACTGTGGTCATAAAATCCTAGCAGAGGAGGTTGGGGATGAGAGACAGAAAGAAATGCAGAAAGCGGGAAAGCAAGAAGAGGAAGAAGGAAGAGAGACTGAGGATGTAGAATTGAATAGGCATGAAGAGTTTTTAAAGATAAGTCAAGCAGTATAATAAGTTGTCAGACGATGCAACAGAAATGCATAAGGAATGAGGAACGTCAGGTAAAGAAATGGCAGGGGATATTATTTAGTTCTGGAACAATTCCAATCACCAGACACCTTTCATCTTATAGACATGCATTTGTGATCCTGATTGGGAAAGTGTATGTGTATGGGTATAATCACAATTTTTAAAAAAGTAATTATGGATCAAACTTTGGAAATGAGAAACTTTGCCAACAATGTCAGACTGGAAACCAAAGTTGGGGAATGCTCAGCAATGGCAAAATTAACAGTCAATACATCCAAAAGTCTAACTAAATTTATGCAAGAATGGCTATCCTACATTAATGCCACATAATAAGGCAAATTTAAATACTAAGTGAATTATTTTTAAGTGAGAGAACTGTGAGGTAAAGATAGAAACCGGAAGCAATCTTAAGTGTTTATAAATATTTTGATGTTGTGTACAACTGGAGGGAATTTAGAACACAATACTCTTTTACTCATACTTAAAATTATTTTTTATTTTATTATTAACTTTTATTTTTTCCTCTCCCTTTTTGCTTCTTTTTTTACAAGATTGTGTTCATTTATAAAGACAAAAGTGGTAATATCAATATAAATACTAATGCCTAGTATTTTATAATTATTTCTTAAAATATTGTACAGTAATGAGTTTTATATATTCAACTAATTATTGAATGAAATGCATTTTAAAACTTATAATTTTCAAATCTTTGTTTATTTGCAAATATTTTACCTTCCATCTACTATGTACTTTTTTACTTTCTTCTTTTTTCCTTTCATGTAGAAAGAAATAAGAAACATTTCTCACTAAATGTTTTAATTTCTTTTAAAAAGAAAGAAAGAAATGAGTCAGGGAACTATTTGACACTTCCTCACTTGAGATGAAATTCTATTTCATCCAGGTAGTCCTTATTTAAAAATGGTAATTAGAATTGGAATTTCCATCACTAAGCAACACAGTTTTAAAACACAATGTCACATGACTGCACTACTTAGCAACAGCACTTTCAGTTGCTATTGTTAAGCAAATCCTGGGAGATCACTACATGTGATGTCACATGATCAGTATTTGCTATTTTCTGCAGCTTCCTATTGACTTTGCTTATTGTGAAATGGCCATGAAGTTTGCAAATGGCGATCCCAGGATTGATCTGCAGTACCACACTTGTGAGGAGGTTGCCAAGCACCAAGATCATAGACACAGAACCACAGGAATGTTGCAACAGTCACAACTACAAGAAACAATCATAAATACCCATTGTTCAGCACTATTCTAAGTTCAAAGGTTACTGAGTGAGAGGTTGTTAAGTGAAAACTACCTATATTGTCATCAGCAATATTTTTCAAAAATTAAGAAAGAAAAAAGAGTCAAATGTAAAATATAAAATATAAAAGAAAATCAGCCAAAATGTAAGGAATACTTGTTCCTTTCTTTGCTCAAAGGGTAAGAAAATATGTTACTTAAGGAAAATCAGCCACCTCCTCCATTTTATCAGAAGAACTCTCTAAATCAGGGATCCCAAAATTCTTCAGCTCATCAATACCTTCACAAAATCTCAACAGTTACTATATGAAAATGATTTAATACATGCTACTCATCTAACTGACTGTGCAACAAACCATAATAATAACCAATAAAGAAGGGGGAAAAAACCAAATAATGACACACCAAAATGGAAGATCAGGTTGGAAAATGAGACCAACAAGCTGAGATCGCAAACAAGAAAGGTGGAACAGATGAAAGAAAAGAAGCTGAAGAACAAGAAAACCAAGATTTGATTAGGAAATATCACCTAGAAATGAAGAAGATCAAGGAAGTATTGGAAATAATAAAGCAGCAAATAATACCTATAGTCAAGAATAACAGCAGATACAAAACTCAAATTGCAAATTATACACAGAGTCTCCAATATCAATCCAATCAGAAAGGTTTTTACCAATCCATCAATGGAGAGACTGCAGTGGAACAGTCAACTCCTGACAAGGAAGAAACAGTGCAGTTCTGGGCACAGATATGGGATAACTCATAGAAATACAACAAGAATACAGTTAGTTAAAGGAAATAGATACAAATAAAAAAGAAGCTGAAATGAACAAACTTGTAATAATAGCATAAATGTTAGAGAAAAGAGCAAGGAAGATCAGGAATTTGTCAGCACAAGGTGAATATGAATTGTATGGATTTTGGCTGAAACATTTGACTAGTCTATACTCACTCATTGCCAAGTAATTTAACAACATACTGCTAGGAAGTGAAGTTGAAGAATAGCTAACATCTGGCAAAACCTACCTGAAAATGAAAGAACCAGCAAAAGGAGCAGCACCAGGCAACTATAGATTGATTACCTGTTTATCAACAACCTTCAAATTGCTAACTGGTGTGGAAGTCCATACATTCCAACAGCATCTAGTTGAAAACAAGGTCTTTCCACCTGAGCAGAAAAGAAACCACCCAAACAGCAGAGGAACGAAAAATCAACTCCTAATTGATTTTTGGAAAACTGTAAGAGAAAGAAAATCAACTTGAAAGTAGCATGGATTGATAATCCTGGATAGATAATCAAGTGCCTAGAAACAACAGGATTCAGTAGCAACATCAGAAGCAAACATCAATGGCACAATGGAAGACATGATTATTGGTCAATGGTGATAGATAGGGGGAGGCTAATATCAAAACAGAAATCTTTCAAGGACATTCACTACTATTATTTTTTTGTTGCACTGATTCCTCTGTCAACAATACTGAACAAGTCAGGCCATGGCTATCAAGCATCAAAAATATCTGCCAGGCTATCCCAACTCCTATAAATGGATGACCACAAGCTGTATGGGAAAACACCATCTGAGACAGAATAATTGAGTAACACTGTCCATATATACAGTCAAGATATTACAGTGGGGTTTGGACTGGACAAATGTGCCATAGCATTGAGTGGGGAAAAATAGTGAAAACTGAAGGAATGAAGATGCCCTATGGAAATAACATCGAGTCTGGATGATGATGATCACTGCAAATACCAGCTCATCTTTCAAGTTAACAACATCAAGCACACTGAAGTCAAGAAAAACATTAGAAACAAATACATCAAGAGAGTGAAAAAGATCTTAAAGTCCAAATTCAACGGAGGAAACACTATCTAGGCAATTAACAACTGAGCAATTCCAATCATTAAATACACAGTTGGAATAGTGGATCAGCTCAGAATTAAAAGCCCTGGATAGGAAGACCAGAAAAATAATAACAATGAATCCTACCCTTCATCCTTACAATGAAATTGACAGACTCTACTTACCAAGGAAAAGAGGTGGGCATGGAATGTTGCAACATCAGGTCTTTGAAGAAGAAAAAAAGGACATTGGAAGAATATCTGAAGGACATGAAGAAGTTGTACTGACTCTAGTTTACCAGATAGGTTTACTGACTACAGGAGGGACCAAACTGGCCCACAAGAAAGGCCAAATGAAGAACAAGAAAGAGACATAGGGAGACAAAATATTACATGACCAGTATATTAAAAAAATAACAGCCAAAGCAGATAATAACAAGAGCTCAAAGAAAGTCATAAAGCTAATCCTGGCTGCACAAAATCACATCTTAACAAATGCATACAAAGCCAGTTCTGAAGAGATAGCAACAGACAACAAGTGCTACCTCTGCAAAGAAACTAAAGAAACGGAGAACCACTTGGTTAGCTGCTGCAAGAAGATCACATAGACTGACTACAGGCAATGGCATGACAAAGTAACAACAATAGAGCATTGGAAGAAATACCATTTGCCTGCTAGCAAGAACTGGTGGGACTATAAAATTGAGGAAGTAACAGAAAATGAAGAAGCAAAATTGCTTTGGGATTTCATAATTTAAACAGACATCTGCCACATAACACCCCAAGTTAACAATTGTCAATAAGAAAGACAAAAAAGTCTGATAATGAATATGGCAGCACTTGGAAACAACAGAGTAAAAGAGAAGGAATTGGAGAAAATAACAAAATTCAAAAACCTGCAAAAAGAAATAGAATGATTGTGGAAAATGAAAACCAAGGTAATATCAATAGTAATAGGCATCTTAGATACAATCCCAAAACAACTGGCACACCACTTGAACCATTAGCATTGACAAAACCATCATTGGCAAATTGCAAAAAGCAGAACAGCTTACATTCTACAATGATACTTCTAAAACCATCAAATGTCAACTTCTGCCTATCCCAAGTCCTTAGAAAGGACTCAATAGATAGATAAAAATGCCAAATCCAGTCTGAATATCTGGCTGACTGCAATGAAACATATAATAATTAGTCCCATCAAATCTTAGGGGTCATAATTATAACCACTTTGGAGAACTACAGTGTTAATCCTCATATTTTACACAAGCTTTTTGGGATTTTGCAGTGTGTTCCGGCAGAAGCAGAATATAGAACTTGTAAGGCTTACTCTGGAGAACCAGGCAATTCTTAAAAGACTCCGAGATAGAAAGCCAACTTATGACAGGAAGCAGTATGAAAAAGATTGGCAGGCAAGTGCATTCTTCCCCATGGTTTTAAAGGTTCAGCTTTCCGTGTTTCACCAGCAGAGCAATTTAAGAATTTGAAGGCTCTTATTAGTGTAACAGAAGCCTTCTGCAACCTGATATCATCTATATATCAGTGTTTCTTAATATTGGCAATATGTGTGGACTTCAGCTTCCAGAATTCTAAGAATTGAAGTCCATACATCTTAAAGTTACCAGAGTTGAGGAACTCAACTGCGCCAAGGTGGCACAGTGGGTAGAGTGCAGTATTGCAGGCTACTTCAGCTGACTGCTGGCTGCAGTTCAGCAGTTCAAATCTCACTGGCTCAAGGTTGACTCAGCTTTCCATTCTTCCGAGGTGGGTAAAATGAGGACCCAGATTGTTGGGGAAATACGCTGACTATGTAAACCGCTTAGAGAGGGCTGTAAAAGTACTATGAAGTGGTATATAAGTCTAAGTGCTATTGCTATTGCTAACTCTGCTCAGTTTCCATCATCCCCAACTCTCTGGAGGATGCCATGTTACAAACTATAGAGATCTAAGAATATTCTCACAAGTGAAACAAGTCAGCAATAGAGCAAGTTTAATACATAAAACTAAAAACAAGTTTTAAAAGAGGGCAAAATGTAGAATCTTTTCTCTCTGTGCCACTGTACTCACCCAGTTTGCTTCTTCCACCCACCCCAGTCTGAACAGTAACAACACAGAGATAAAAGACAGACTGTAACCTCATGCTGTGATCTCTGTTTGGCAGCTGAACCAATTTATTTCTGGTTCATCTGAGGAGGTCTTTGAAACCGAAGTAAAACTAATCTTTTCTTTGAAATACTGTGGCTGAGTAGAACTTGTGGGCAATCTGTTTGTCAATTTGCAAGAATATTTGCTTAACCTCACCATCTAACTTCTGGACAGGAAGAGTAAGCAGGTCTTAGCGGGCCTTTCAAGGGGAAATGTGACTTGATGGCTTTGCAGAACCACATCATAAGCACAGATCATTTTGCAACAGTTCCAGACAAATGCCCACAATTAAAATTAGAGGGGCAGAGCAGTGATTCAGTGACTCCTTTGCTCTTAAGATTCTGAAACTGGCTGAAGTGTCTTCACACTGCTTTTGATCAATTGGGGGATGGAACAATAGAGTTGTAAACATGCCCGTATATGAGAGCACTGGTGCAAGCTGAAGAAGCATTAAATTCTCCCATTCTAAAAGTAATCACACTGAAACTAGAAAATAAGTTGAGCCTAGGACTTTGATTAAAAGTTGTTTCATTTCTACATATCCAAGCAATAAAAATAGATTTCTTCTAACCTCATCAGCACCGTAATTCCCCTTCTAGCACTTGAGAATGCCATCATTTGGGATGGGGGAAGAAGGAGAGGTAGGGAGAGCCAATTTCTGATGTTCTTATGTAGGAGGCAAATGTTCTTACTCTGTTATTAGCAGCAAGGGAGATACAGGGTTTGCATCCTCCATGTCACCTTGGAACCTTCTCCCCTCCTCCTTAGTCTTGTTAGGGTAAAATTCTGCCAGCCTAAATTTCTTTGCAGGAATTAAAATTGCTTCCAGAGTCAAGCAGCATCTCCTTAATGTCAACAAGCCTCCCACAGACCGAGAAGAAGGCAGATGGCCCAGCTGCAACTTTTGTTTTAGAGAAAAAGAGGAAAAAATGTTGTTTCTTTGTTTCTCATATGAGAAACAGAGACTGTAGAGATGCTTTGTTATCACATTTTACGCTGGAACTTCAAGGCAGTGTTTGCATGACATACTTCTCAAAGATTACTTTAAAATACGGTTTACTTGTTTGACCCAATTTTCTGATATGGGACGTCATATTAAACTAAAATGCGATTGATCAATTTGTGAAATGATGTATTGTATAAACACAGCCCAATTTTAGTCTTTCTTCCATGTGTAGGACTATGTCTGATTTAAACACTTATGCTTGATCCTTCTTTGATGATGTGTCTTTCTTCTTTTTGAAGCTGATTTGCTAAAAAAAAAAAAAACCACATTGAAAATCAATAGTCAGACCTTCCATTCTTCAATGGGTAACTTAACTGTTACCCAAAATCCTGAAAGCCCAATCCTCAAAAGGAAACCACTATGGGGAAATCATTAAGAACCTTTACTTGTCTAAGGGAAGACTTTTGGTCATTGATTGCAATTCATTATAGGGACAGAAACAATATGTTTAAGGTGTTAGTATGTTAAGGTTCTGGTGAATCACTCAGTACAATTATCCCATGTATCTATGAAAATAGATCCAATTCCCATTTAACACGCAGCTCTTTGGGATAGCATTTCACAACAATCCAAAATAAATTCATTGTTTCACAACAAGGACAAGATGAAAGGGATTAATTTATGGTCAGTAGAAATGCAAATGAAGATCCTTCTCACTTAAACAGGTGCTATTTGCAAAGGAGAGAGAAAGTTTGGCATAGTGGTTAAAGCATCAGGCTAGAAACCTGGAGGTGGGGTGTTCTACTCCTGCCTTAGGAACAAAGCCAGCTGGGTGATCTTCAGTCAGATACACTCCTTAGGCCTAGGAAACAGGAAGCATGGCAAACCACTTCTAAATATTGACATGAAAACTGCAGGAACTGGTTCAGGCAGTCAGCAGTCTTGAAGTGGCCATGGCTAAAACTGATGCAAGGTAGTAAGATATTATAAGGTGTTTCAGCTGTTCTCCCAGGCTACTGTGGCATCACAGTCACTTTTTTTTTAATTTGTGTTTTCTTCTGTAGATTTCCAGGAATTATATGAGAAACACTTCTCGTTTTCCAGTACCAAAACAAGAGTAAGTATAAAACACTACATTGACCAAGATCCTTTGGATAGGGATGTGGCTTTGCATTTGTTTTATGGATAATGTGGGATACATAGGTTAGTCTGTGCCAAACATACTTTTCTGGACTCTTGCTAGTTTCCCTGCATCAGTCCTTTTCTCAAATAATATCAATACAAACAACAAAAATAGAGAAGCTGGTGAATTGCTAAAAGGGGAGGGGGGTTAGCCCTCTAGCATCCCTTTATTTCCTAGAATGCTGCATGCCCCTCACATAGGCTTTCTTGGGAAAAGGAAAGTGATGGTGGGAAGCTGCTGTCAGGACTTCTTCAAAAGTATGCTCTCCTGCCCCTTCCATTGAGGGTGAACATAGAGGGTGATAGGGGCATCTGGATGGGAGAATGAAGGTAGCTAAGAACCAGCCACCCATTCAGCTGCTAGTGTTTGAATATGCCCACCTGCTCACACATACAGGCTTGACCCCTTGTTGCCCTCTACAACAATAATTTTTGGGATGCATCTACAAAATCCACTCAAATGATACATTGTTCACTTTTTTTTCTCCCAAATCAGACAGAGGCATAAAAATGTCACCATTATGAATGTTTTCTAACAAAAATCCAGATCTGAAATTGCTGATGGTTAGAATGATGATGAGTGGGGAGGGGGAAAGGTCTGTATGTTGTGTAGATTTTCTTGCCCAGATGTATAATAAAAGTTTTAAGAACATGTTGTAGATGCTCCTGCGAAATGATTACTAGGTGCTGAAGCAGCGTTTCTCAACCTCAGCAATTTTAAGAAGTGTGAAATTTAACTTTGAACATATTGGCTGGGGAATTCCAGGAGTTGAGGTCCATACATCTTAAAAGTTGCTGAGATTGAAAAACATTGAGTTGAATGGATTTATACAATGAGATGGTTACTTACAAACAGGGCCAATTGTAGGTTGTAGGTCAAGTAAGTACTGGCTTAGGAGCACCAAATTTTAGGTGGTACCCAAACTGAAAAGATTTCCAAAAAGAATTATGTAATTAAAAAGAAAATGCAGTAATAATGCACTCCATCAGCCAGCATTCCTGTTTAAGGCTTAAATACATGACATGAACTATATGATGTAATTACAATTACTGTATAAATAGGGTGAAAATATTCAAGAAAACAAAAAAGAATTTGCCCGGGCTGGAAATTATAACTATAAAGTTCAAAAAGTTGGAGAAGAAAGAGAAATAAGATGGCATTTGAAATTCATAACAGAATTGGAAGATGAGTCAAGTCATTTGGTGCCTAGAGTGCCAAAATGTCTAAAATCTAAACTCATCAGAAATGTCCAGGAAGGGAATTTTTTAAAAAGTCAAGATGGGGGCCATGCCCACTTAATCAAAGCCCTACCCATGTATAAAATGTGGGGGTGGGGAGTGTCTTTGATTATATTGCTATTGAGACCATCTTGGCTTTCTTGACTCCCCCCATGGAGAATCCTGTGAATCATTAATTTATCAAAAAGCTATCTTCAACTCTCTTGATTCTCCCTTCCTATAATATATATGGTTCCACTTTTCTACAGTTCCTGCTTTCTCTTCTTCCTTTGCTGAGCAGGGCAGCACATTTCCAAACTAAGTTCTGCCCTCCAACCATCTAGGATTTTTATTTTTTGAGAAAAATTGTTGTGTCCATGGGAGTCAATAGTATTACTGCAAATAAAGAGGAAAGAAGGTGGTGCTTTGCTTAGCAGAAATCAGTTTCTGCTATATATACAAAAATTATGCAAAAATCAGATGATAAAGAAAATCCAAGATAACAGTTTGTGATGACTTATTGGGGCTCTCAGGATTATGTTGCAGCAGGTTTAAAATGGTGAACTGAGATGGGATATTGCATGTGGAACCAAAGGTTTTGCCCCAGAATGCTTCCAATTCAATGACTTATCCAGAGGCAACTATTGTACCATAGTGGAAGCTTTGCACTTCATATTCCAAGAATTCATTAACTCTTTGAAATTGAATATTTTTATGTGGCCATGTGGTTATTTTTAAACACTTAAGTTTGTGAGTTAAATATATGGTTGACTATCCTTGAATACGAAAATAACTAGTATTTACAATGCCAGAGTGAATTCTTGAAAATCAACATCCAGCTCATACATAGTCTGCCTCCTCCTCAAGAATTCATTGCTGGATCTAACATGATGATTTGCATCCTGTCCCCAAACTTCCCTTTTAAGATGGTTCAAAGGATCCTGGGGGAAGCAGATTATTTGGACCCTTTTTTAATCTGCATTCAGACCAGGTCATAAAGACAGCATTAGTTACACTTAAATGATGGCCTTTGGAGGGAATCAGGATTGTGAAGGGAATGCATCCATCCTGGCCATCCTTGATCTCTCAACAGCTTTTCATACCATTGAGCATGGTTTCCTTCTGGACTGGTTATGGAGCTGCGAGTAAGAGAAGCATTATTGCAATGATTATTTTCCTTACTCCAGGCAGTTCTAGTTGACATTGGGAGGGGAGTGGTCTAATCCTAGACTCCTATTTTGTGGGGGTACCTCAGGGTTTTCTCCAGTGGTGGGATTCAAATAATTTACCGGTTCTGTGCCCTAATGACCAGCTGGGTAGGTGTGGTTCAGTGGTCATGTGACCGTGTGGGCGTGGCCAACTCAACATCATTCAGGTCAATGGGCGAAGCGCTTAGCTGTTACAATGTAATAAGGGTTAACCAGAGAGGCAGTTTCTATAAGCAGGGCAATAAAGATTAGGCTAGAAACAACACCAGAATGTTTCCTTCCTGTCTTCCTTACAGGATTAGCCCTGTAAAGCGGAAAAAAACAAAGTAAGATTTCTTTCAAAAACTGGTTCTCTGAACTGCTTAGAAAGTTAACCACCGGTTCTCCCGAATAGGGGTGAACTGGCTGAATCCCACCACTGGCTTTCTCCCCCTTTGTTTAATTTCTACCTGAAACCATGGAGGTCATCCTTTGGCATGTATGTAGTATTATGAATGTAGTATCATCAGGAACAGGATGTTGATGATACCCAATTATATGAAGGAGAGAGAGGGGAAAGAGAGAGACAGAGAGACAGAGAGAGTCAGAGAGAGAGAGAGAGAGAGAGAGAGAGAGAGAGAGAGAGAGAGAGAGAGAGAGAGAGAGAGAGAGAGAGAGAGAGAGAGAGAGAGAGAGAGAGAGAGAATGTGTCCTGGACGTGGAAATATGCTTATCTCTGGAAAGGGGCTGCTTTGCTCCCCTGCTCAGAACCAGTGTCCAATTTTGGAAGTTTTCTGTTTTCAGCTCCTCCTTAAAGTGCAAGCGATGAGTATGGTCAGGAGCTTCATCTTGTATGCCAATTATACCTGTTCCTGGATTGGGGAACCCTATTAGTGATCACTCTTGCCTTTGTCACCTCCTGGTTGTGCTATTGCAATGTGTGCCCATAAAAAAATATCCAGAAGCTTCAGTTCAAAATCTACCGGTGCACATAGCATGGGCACAGCTTAGTATGCCTAAGTACTTTCAGTACTTTCTGAATCACATTGGCTCCCAATAGTTTCCACATACATTTCAAAGTGCTGGTTATCACCTATCATGGCACAAAACTGGGTTATCTGCAAGACCATTTTTCTCCAATTGTTTCCATTTGTTCTGCATGCTGGACTATGACTGGAACATATCAGATCCTTTCCTTATAGTAATGTCACTTAATGGGACCCTAAAGGTGGGTCTTTTTTGTTGCACCTACTTTCTGGAATGATTCCCCGTCCCACCTCAACATGCAACTGACTTCAGCCTTGTTGACCTTTAGAAATATTTTGTTGTTTCACAGGCATTGGGATCAAGATGATGGGATTTGCAACCTAGAGAAATGTAATGCATGTTGTGGGGTCCTGATTGTTTATTAACTAAAGTATTTATTACTTTTCCTTTATGCATTTTTCTTCTTCTTAATAATGCATGCAACCTAGAGGCAACTTTTCTCCAAGTCTAGTGGCTTTATCAATCCAATAAGTAAATAAACAAATCCTCTAGAGAGGATTGCAAAATTAAGAGGGGATTTAATAGATCCTCATCAGTTTTTCCTGTCCCCATTTATGATCTTATATGATGTGCTATAGGCATAGTGGGTGGGTGTGTGCCCACAGATTCCTGATGGCACAACAGATGTCTGTGGTTTGCTTTTTTGTTACAAAAATGGGAGGTGGTCCAAGCTTAAGTTATATTCACTATAGACTAGGATGGTGTTTTTTAGCATTTCCCCTCTTCAGGAAGTCCACATGAGATGAATCTTCATTGAGCTTCTGAAGCACTATAGAGAGCTGGCCTGCGCTACTTAACAAGCAAAACTTGCTCCTGTAGAGGAGAAAATTGCAGCAATGCTCAGAATCAGGCAGCCAAAGAATGAGCATCTCTCTATCACCTACCTTGTCTTCCCCCAAGACTGTCCTCATTCTAGGACTCATACCCAAGGTGCTGCACTCATACCCAAGGTGCTGTCCCCCATCCCCCAATAAAGGCTTTTGAATCTGTCAAGTTGGCTTCTCCATAAAATTCCTTGTGGATCTACGATGGCTTTGATTGAAACCTATTTGTTAATTGGGAATTGAATTCAGTAGATTCAGGAGATATAAATTAAAGCAAAAAAAAAAAAGATTCATCTTCTACAATCCGGCACATTTTTGGAGTCCTGATTCTAGTAACCTCTCAGTTCTTACTGTAGCCCTTGAACATTCTGGAGTTTGCAGCTAACATTCTAGAAATGCCAATTTGGAGAAAGGTTGCTTTACACCTATTTTTGCTCTGACCACTAAGTATGCCCAGAACAAAAAAAAAAAAAGTGTGCCTTAATGGCTTAGGACAGTGTTTCTTAACCTCAGCATGCTGGCTGGGGAATGTTGGCAGTTGAAGTCCACACATCTTAAAGTTACTGTGATTCAGAAAGCCTGGTTTAGAATACTGCATGGCCATATTCATATCGCCATCTTAATTCTATCCATCTTAATCTATTTTCTGGGCTCACACAATAAACTGAAATGTAAACTTAACACATTTAAAGAACTGGGTTTACATATCTGACAAATCAACCAAACCCTAAATAAGCCTATCATATTTTACTGCAAAAACTTTAAACTGACTTGCACACATTCAGGGCTACCTGTACTGAACTAGTGACCTCCAAATTTGTTAGGAGTGCTACTCTCTGCCTACCTGCTTGATGGAATTCTGAGGATTACAGTCCCAGTGCACCTAAATGGAAAAAGCACGTCCATATTATTGCTAGTACTTCTGATACGTCATATACAACGTATGAGAGTTGGTCTAATGGTTAAGGCACAAGGATAGAAACCAGGAGACTGTGAGTTCTAGTCTTCCCTTTGGTATGAAAGCCAGCTGGGTCACTTTGGACTAGTCACTCTCAATCCAATTCATTTCACGGCATTGTTACTGGGGGGAAATAGGCTTGTTGCCTTGAATTATTTATACAAATAATAAAAGTAGGATGAATGAATCAATGAATATTCTAAAGTTCTAAATACATTCTTCAGCCAAAAGTACTTTAGGAACCATCACTGAAGGACCCTCAGGAGAGCTTGGAGACCAGCAGTCTAACCGAGTTGATTGAACTTCCTAGTGCACTAACTTTAAAGTGGTTTTCTGCCTAAAGTGGTGTTTCTTTGTCTGGATTTGATTTATATCGAGTCTGTTTGGGAGGGAAATCAATCTGTGTAGCTCAGTTAATACAATCCTCCAATTGCTCCTTTAAAATGTGAGTTTCTAGACTGCCTAAATATCCTAACATGTCGCTTTTAAATTTATTGCAGGAAACTAGGCAATGTGAAGAATAGCAAGCCGCTTAGGACTACTCGAAATACACAATCTAGCTGATGGTAACGTCAACACTAGCTGGGAACTTCATTTAGGTTTTAAAATAAAACAAGTGGTGATGAAAAGCCATATCTATTATGAAATGTTTGCAAGCATCAAGGTACATTCCATACACATACATCAAACACAGGAGCTATTCAAATTTTAGGAAACCAACATGGAAACTGTGGAAAGCTCAATTCTTATCAGAAAGATTGCAATAGCTGACATGCTCAGAGCAAGGTATTTCTCACATGATATGGTTTTGAAATAGGCTGTTTTTTTCAGGATATTCAGCAAGATATAAATTCTTTGTGGTTTTTTTGAGAGGCTTTTAACCTTTTGAGGCTGAGTACATAATCCCTCTTTTCAATCCACTTCCAATAATAGTAGTCAACACTCCTACTTGTCCTACTTACCTGCACATTTACACTAGTTTTGTTCTTATAGAGGTGAAACTAGGGTCAAGTCAAAAGAATTACAGCCAGAAGAGGCAGACGTTCCTCCGCACACAAATACATGAGCAGAAAATGATTTGTGCAAATAGTAAACAGGGAACAACGCCGTGAGCAATTCAGGCTAACTCTGTTTAAAGCACTTTTCTTTTAGAATATATTTTATAGTATTGGCATTAGCAGATAGCGGAATGTGTGCATTGCTACAGATACTTATTTGTGAGGGGAGTAAAAAGTTATTTCCAAATAAGACACATAACAGGCTAAATATGGAAATATCCAATTATTAAGCATCCAAAGTTATTTAGCTGCCTTGTATAGACTGGGATATGCAATCTTAATGCACAGATCAGGGAAAATGAAAGGAAGGAAAAATGGGGGAGGGAACATTAAACATTTTTAAAGAAATATTGGGTTGGATTTTACTTGCATAATGCATGGTGTGTAGGTAAATTGGCATGAAGAGGTAGAGAGGATAGTCCAAATAAAGTGACCAAAATGGAAACGAGAAAAAGGTGGAAATTCACTATTTCCCAATGGCTACAGCTACTGCTGCTGCTGCTACTACTACTACTACTACTACTACTACTACTACTACACTTGTGTTGGAAGCATCTACCAAGGTGTTTCCAGTTAGTTGGTGACTGATGAGATTTTTATAAGATGTTTGGAGAGTGCCAAATCAAGAAGACCAGTGTAGGTTTCGTTGGCTTCCACAGATTAAAGCATAATTAACTTCTGTACAATCATTTATCCACACCCATTCCCTGACTTCAGTTGAATGAAGTCAACTGAATGACTTCAGTTTTCCAATATAACTTCCTCCAAACTTTTCTCCTCTCTATGCCAGCCTAAAACTCAGAAGTGAAAGAATGATACCTAAAGTAGAGAGGAATTCACATTTGTACACCAGAGAGCTAGGCTTTTGTGTTTTAAATATATACAATTGAAAACATCCCACATGTTGGAATAGGGTAGAGGATTTTTTTCATTGTAAACCCTTTCTGTGAGATTGGATGTATTCTCCAGTAGCTTCTTTGCTTCAAACAAATATTTTCTAAGAAAAATATATATATAAGGTAGCTGTTTTCATGGAAGGCAAAGTTGTCATAGCAATGAATACTGAAACAAACTCACCTTTAAAGTTGTACTTTCTTGCAATGGTACAGAAGAATTAGAAAAAAATATCAACGTGTGTGTGTGTGTGTGTGTGTGTGTGTGTGTGTGTGTAAAGATCGTATATTCAAAAGGAGAGGAAACTAGCTTTGGGTCAGATGTCAGAAAGAGGGTGCTGGTAAATTAAAGCAAGCAGTTCTCATCCTAAAAATTTCTCTGAAAAACTGCATGTATTAATTCATTAATTCATTGTATTATTCCAGATACAACAAAGTGAATTATTTAAAGAAGCAACTCATCAGTCAGGGGCATTGCTAGCATACAAGCAGCTCTTCTGCATAAAAACAATTTTAAAAATATTCTAGTTGCATACATATGTACTGTTAAAAAGAGTTTTGAATATTCTAGCTGCATTTGTGCACAGTTAAAAATAATTATTTTGCCTTGCTATTGGCACCCACCCTCACACACACCCAATTTGCAAAATGGGTTGTGGTGGTTTGGTATCAAAGATCTGACAATTTTTTCTTCTCTTCAAGGAGCATCTTCTGCACCAACTTGTCTTCTGAAGGAAGGAAATACCTATTGCATACATAAATCGTGTGCAATAATGAACTGATTAGCCTTTTAGCTATTATTTTTTTCTTGCAAAAGACTAACCCTTTTAGGAAACTTGAATTCTTAGTTACACAATTCTTACCAGCTTGTTAATACATTCTATGAACCAAACTATGTATTTGATACCAAAGGGGAATTTTTATTTTAGGCATGAAGGGTTCAGAGAGAAATTGGGAGGGTAGGGGGAAATTCCTTGCATTCCAAGCTATATGTCTCTCTCTCAGACTTGTATAGGATAAATGCAATTACCATATTATACCACATACATACAATATATAAAGTGAACATATACCTTCACCTTTTGTCAGGTGCTAGCTAGATCTCTCAAACTCTACCAGCCTGTCACATCAATTGACAGCATGTCCTAGAACCTTGTTTCATTCACAGAAAGATTAATAATGGTGAGCCAGCTGTTTTCCAGAGACGTTCACCTAGTACATGGGTGTCAAACTCGTGGCCTGCAGGCTGGATGCATCATGCGCTGGCCATGCCCACTCCCATTTTAGCAAAGGGGGGAAAAGCCGCGATATATCATGTGATGATGTGATGACACGAATTTGACACTTCTGACCTAGTATTATCAATCTTAATGATATATTAGTCAAAGCACAAATGATCAGGCTCAAGTTATGCTACTTTGGACATATGAAGACATCTGGCTCTTGGAGAAGCTGTAATATTGAGAACGATGAAAAGAAAAACAATGACCAGCAACAAGGAGATGGACTCAGGTACTTCAGTGATGGATTACATTACACCATTGGAATATCTGAAGACCTACAGTATCCTGGGAACAGATCCACCTGGAGAAATTATCTATATGGTTGCTAAGATCTGACACCAACTTGATGACCCATAATCAGTCAATCAATATCAATGATAATTTTTTTTAAACAAAGCCCCAACTTTCTTCACAATTTTAAAACTACAGAATTAAATAAGTACATCAATAATTTCTGCTTTAAAAGACAGACTGGTGATAAATGCTGTGGTATAAGCTATAGAAGAGTTCTAGGAAGATTGATGATTATTTTTTCCAATGGGAAATATTTTCTTTACAAAGAAATTCACAAAAAAACATAGTGGAACAGAAAAACCAGTACAGAAAACAAAAGAAAAATACAGAAAAGTCAAGCCCTTTCTCACAAGAACTAGCCCTCCCTTTTAATCACTAAAGCAACATTATCTGCAAAAAAAAATTATCATTCTACAAGAAGAATTAAACAAAGAAAAGCATGGTAGAAGACTTGGATGTGTTTATGATGCCCCAATCATACTGAATATGGAGTTCTGGAAAAGGCTAGCTATGGTGCTTCAGAGTTCTGATGTTCCTTCACCTCAATTCTTAGAATTGAAAGATGTTCCACTTCAGATGTTTACCAAGTCCAGAAAAGCAAACAAAAACTATACATTTTCAATCATTGGAAGAACTGAAATTTTGCTTGGCCTTTAAAGTGAATTTCTGGATGCTAAACTCTGCATCCAATTCTATGTTTGCACAGCAAATCCAGTATTATGCTAGTCACGGACAGGCTTGGACATTGGATAATCCTGATTCCCAAAGATCTTCAGCTATCATTCGGCAAGGTCGAGCTTATGTCAAACATCCTTTGCACTTTTAAAAATTCAGACCACTTGCCTAAATTAAAGCTGACCTAAAATGGGTAACTTATTGGCCTACAAAACAGATACCTCAGCATTTACAGCCCATAACAATGTAGAAATAGAGGAGAAGTGCTTTTTCAGCTTTTCTCGTGAGGAATTTGTGGTCCTTTGATTAGAACTGAGACACTTTCCAATGCCTTGACTTCATAATTTAACACATTACTTAGACAGTTTACTAAAATAATCCCAGGAGAAAATCCCACTAAATTATTGATGTCTCAAAATATAGTTATATAGAGAGAATATACAGCATGGCTAATTTTCACACAAAATTATTAAAGCCTTTGCAGGTGGCCAGGAAGACTTATCTTCTAGTAAAGTATCAACCGTCACTTCTAATTGCTCTTTTGATTCTGCTTGGCCAACCAATAGGAAGAGCGGAGAAGTTTTATTATTGTATTATCTGACATTATAACCCTTAATTGAAGGACTCTCTCATTTATTATTGATTGTGGAAGTTTCAGAGTTGACATATTTTGCTCTGTAATGTTTCCCAGCTATTTAATCTTTGTCAAGATGACCACAGTTTGAATCTCTGTCTTTAGAACTGCTGTCTAAAAGCAAACAAATACCCTGGATTGTATCGTGCAATTTTTCATTCCATTCTTGTAGAGGAAGCGATTAATCAGAATATGGTTTTAGTTGCAGACAGATTCTCTTTCCAGCTTTTCAAACAAGCTGGCTGCTGCTGCAGTATTTTCCCTTTTTAACCATCCATTCTATTTACAAATTATTATCATCAAACAGGAATAAATCATCTTTTTTGGCATAACATGGCTGACTACAACTTGATCCAAGAGACAGGCACCCAAAAGCAGTCTGTGTTCAGTTTCTCCAATATGGTTTTCAATTGGCTGCAGGCACTCTGGAGATCTTCCTTCACCAGGACACTATCGATTAAGTGGCCATATTGTTCCTCAATGAAGGCTGCTGAGTTCACCATCTCTTGCTGCTCCTCATCCTGCAATATGAAACAGAAAGACAATAGGAAATGACTCTTGGGGCCTTTCAGGAGGGTTCTTTAAAATGTGATTTTGAGCTGCAACACCCTTTTGGCACTTCCTAAGGGGGGAAAAATCCCATTGGGTAATTCTGCTACAGCAAGCAGATTTGGTTAGTGAAATTTAGTGTCAGCATTCCAGCGCTGACATATCAAAGGAGAGGAGAAGCTTGAACTTTTGCCTACTTAATTCCTTTGAAGATTCTGTTTCCTCGGAGATGGGAGGAGGGGGGGACATTCCTGTGATCTGATGGAGATGGGATGAGGACAGTGGCTTGGAAAATAGCCAATGAGACGCAGAGAATTGGGGATCGGAAAGGGAGAGCTTGGAGGGCAAAGGTCAGTGCTGACCATGAAAGAGCCAGGGACAGATCACTATGCTCAATAAAGAGAAAATTTCCTCAAAGATCGGCAGTTTGGAAATTCATTTATTTTGAGATAGCATCGAAACCTGACATTTAGTACAGGTAGTTCTTGATTTCTGACCACAAGTGGGATCAGAATTTCTGTTGCAAAAAGAAGGTGGTTGTTAAGTAAGTCATACACAATTTTACAACCTTTTGTTTGCCACAGTTGTTAAGTGAATGAGTGCAGTTGTTAGGTGAATCATGATGTCATAAACAAACTAGCTTTCTCCATTGATTTTGCATGGCAGAAACAGGCTGGGAAAGTCCCAAACGGCAATCACATGGCCTGAGGACACTGCAACCATCATCAATACATGCCAGTTGCCAAGAACACCAATTTTTATCAAGTGACTGTGGGGATATTGTGATGATCATAAATGCAAGGACCGGTCATGTCACTTTTTTTCAGTGCTGTTATACCTTTGGTCGCAAAATGAATGATTGTAAATCAAGGATTATCTGTAATAACCTGAATATATTAAGTTACAGGTATAATAATTTAAGGCATTTTTCTTTGGCTGTACATTTATTTGCCGCTCACTTAAGAATTCATTAAATATGCAATCAGCTGGAACCAGACTTACCGTAATCATAGTTAGAAGATCAAAGAAATCAAATATATTTTAAGTCATGATGGATTTATGCCCCACTGATTACAATGGATTTATTCTTTGCACCAATTATCAGCTTCACCCATTACATTAAGCCATTATGAGGTTTGTCTGGTTTGTATTTAATGTGTTGTATGAATCTAGTCATTGTGATTTGAAAATTAGATTTATGGCTTAGAGCCATATGCAAATTCACCGAACGGTGATTTATTGAATCCATAACAAGTAAACCCTAGCTTAGTTTAATGAACGTATATAATATGAATCTGGATCTAATCACCAGAGTATAATTTTCTAACAACCAAGACTTTAGACTAAAATATCTAAACAACAATGAGGAAGATACAGTCAGAGATATCCATGGAGTACATGCATCAAAATTTCAAGATGAAGAGTGTAGCATTAAGATCTAAGTCACACCCCTTTTGTATGTGCATGGGATACTACCACATGTATGAAATGTCTGGAATTTGGATTATGACACTATGCCCACCATCTTGTAGATTCTGACTCCCTACAGGCAAATACTGTAAAAACAAATTTTGGAATGGATAAATCAAGGGCAACAGAAGAGAGAAAAGGAGGATCCAAGGAGAATCCAAGGAAGTAAATAATAACATTAGAAAGAAAATGAAAAATGGGTGATCCTACACTCACTTTGGGCTGCATAGCTACCACATCCTTCAGATCAAATTCTGGTGTTGTACACAGATGACCTTCCAGGGAAGACAGCCCTCAGCAAAGGCAAATGTTGCCCATTCCATTATAAGATCCTTGCATAAAAACATCCTTTCAATACAAAATACTTACAAGGGGAACAAAGATGTCCTCTGTCAGCAGAGTGGCTGGTGTGTTCTTTTTCTTTTCAGAGACAAGAGGTTTTACGAAGACCACATGGGGCTTGAATTCAGCTGTCCTTAAGTGCTTCACTGCCTGGAAGCAGAAATATGCAAAACAGAAATCTGTGGCCGCAATTTCTTAAAGGAAAGAAATTGTCATTATTTCTCTTGATTTGATGGCCTGAAGGAATCTTTGAAGGAATCTTGAATTTTGTTGTAATATTGCTTTATAATATAACCGTAAATATAATAAAAGTGGCACTCAATTGATAAATAGCACAAAAAATGCACACCAGGATAAAAAGGACTATTAATTAATAAAAGTTAAAAGTATCTGGGAGAAAACCTAGTGCTGATGAAATATTTTTTTGAAATCATCTGAAGTATTTTTAATTGCTCAACTTGATAAATTAGTCAACCGATAGTCAACTGCATGCTATTTGCTTGAAAATGTGTCTAATTCTGCATTTCTAACCAAATGCCTTAGTTATTAAAAGTAATAAAAGATTAATATGGAAAGGAGGATAATGTAGAACCCAAGACAATATATATGTTATTTATTTATATTTATCTTGGATATTATAGGTGCAGACTATGTAGACAGGCCTCAGTGTCAGGTATAAGTTGCAGGCAGGAACAACATACATTGAACAGCACAACCAGGTAATTAGCATTATGTACAGGAACATCTTGACAGTATATGGGCTAAACACTCCCAAGTTCAAATGAGAGATACCACAGAAGGTTGAGGAGAATAATAGGGCTAAAATTCTGTGAGACTTCCAAATCCATATGGGCAGACAAGTATCAACCAGACATCTTGGGGTAATCAAGGATCAGGAGACAGTGATAGATGTAGCAGTGCCAAGGGACAAAAACATCATAAAAATATATGATACAAGGCACATCTGAAAATAACACAGCATATTTCCACAAGGAAATTAACTTGTAATGCCTCTGTTAATTGTCACAGTTCTTGCTACACACTGCTAATTTCTTTCTAAAAGGCCATATGTTGTCCATGGTTACGATGGACCCTAAACTGAAAAGCAAATCTGGAGCACAGTTTTTTTTTTTTTAAAAAAATGTTAATTTACCTCAGGCACAACATCCACAAGGCAAACTTTATTTTTAGACATGACAGACTGTATCGCCTCCAGGCTTGTCCCGTAAAGATTTTCCTTATATTCTCCATGTTCTACAAACCTGAAAATTGTGAGGGAATTAAGTGAGAAAAAGCAAAACAGAACACCAACCTCAAAAGAGAGGGTAGCATGCAAACGTGTCAAATGTTTATTATAGCGTAACATTGCTTACTTTGTCTTTTCTATTTTTAATAATTTGCTTCAGGCCACAAGATTTAAAAGGGATGACTCTTTTTGAACATTTTACTTTCATCAAGAATATATATATATATATATATATGTGTGTGTGTGTGTGTGTGTGTGTGTGTGTGTGTGTGTGTGTGTGTTTGTGTGTGTGTGTGTGTGTGTTTGTTTTCTGAGGTTTTCGCGGGTATTTGTATGTAGATCTTTGGTTATTCGGGTTTTCTCCCACGTAAAATTGGAAGTACCTTGGCGATGTTTCGACGAAGTCTTATTCGTCATCTTCAGGCTGGTGTCTTCTAGAAGCAATGTGTGATCATGGTTGTTTCTTCTTTTCAACGGCCAGTGGGGTTATGAACTGATTGGGTGGGAGCATGGCTGTGTTCTGATTGGGTGGAGGTGTGTTCTGATTGGGAGGGGGCTTGGCTGTGCTGATTGGGTGGGGGGTTGCCAAGGTACTTCCAATTTTACGGGGGAGAAAACCTGAATAACCAAAGACATACATACATACATACATACATACATACATACATACATACATACATACATATGTTTTCTTTCCTTTTCGTAGGCTTTATGTGTATTTCTCTTTAGCCAGGTTCTTCCTACGTAAACCAAGATTTTTATGCAGCCCTAGTTCATTGTGATTTCACTGAATTAGGGCTGCATAAAAATCTTGGTTTACATAGGAAGAACCTGGCTAAAGATATAGATAGATAGATGATAGATAGATAGATAGATAGATAGATAGATAGATAGATAGATGATAGATAGATAGATAGGTAGATAGGTAGATAGATAAGAGATAGAGATATATATAATATCTTGTGATATCTAGTCACTCTCCCAAACACAACACAAACATTATAGCATTCTGAAGTCAAAACTAATGTGAAACTAATTTCAGATCTGTTCAGCATTAGCGTGTGGAGGGGCTTTTTAATACCCTCAGCCTATGGTACTGATAGACCCTTAAAGCAGTGATCCTCAGCACTCTGGATATGTGGCAACTTCAAATCCCAGAACATTTATTTAGTATATGTCTCTTGGGGAATGCAATTCCAGCATATCTGGAGTACCAAACAAAGTATGGCACATGTAGCACACTGCACAGATCTTCAATTTTGTGTACTAAAAGTGTTGTTCAGTTTCCTCCCTTTCCCCTTCCGAGCAAAGGTAAACTAGAGAAGTTCAGGCAAGAAGAGACACAGAGCACTGTCTAATTTTGTGAAGTGTTGAGAAACTGGCAGAAATGCAGCGTAGGAGTGCATACAATTACCGTAGTATAAGATGCACTTTCTTCCCCCAAAAAAGAGGGTGAAAATCTGGATGCATCTTATACACCGAATGAAGCCCCGCCCATCCACCAACCCCCACCTTTCAGAGGTTGTCGGCTTCCACGCGTTGCAGTTTCCGGCGGTTCCAGGTGGCGGGGATCCTCACTTCCACTCAGATTTTGATAACGAGCAGCACAGATCTTTTTATCTGTTTAAAACAAACCTTATCACCCTACGTGCATTTAACTGGAATGGGTGGGATGGGGGATGATTTTCATGGGGGCAGAAGAGGGACTTGGCACCAAAGGCTCCACTCTCAAAACACCCCCAGCATCCTACCTATAGTCGTAGGAGCTGAAAGCCTGGCTTTCTTGCAGCAAGGCCCAATAGAGATGCAGCACTTCAGTCCTCCTGGACGCTGCCATCTCGTAACACGGGCTTTGCTATTGGGCCTTGCTGTGAGGAAGCCAGGCTTTCAACGCCTACGGCTATAGGTAGGAAGGCGGGGCATCTCAAGAGTGGAGCCTTCGGTGCCAAGTCAGTCTTCTGCCCCCATGAAAATCATCCCCACCCCAGCCACTCCAGTTAAATGCGTGTAGAGTGATAGGGTTTGTTTTAAACGGATAAAAAGATCAAATCCGAGTAGAAGTGAGGATGCTGCTGATCCTGATGCTGGTAGGCAGGGGCAGAATTCTTTTTTTCTTGTTTTCCTCCCCCGAAATAATAACTACTACTACTACTACTACTACTACTACTACTACTACTATTATTATTATTATTTAATCTTTAGTGAGATTCACAGCCTTTAAGGCTGGTTAATAGCTCAGCAGCTCGAGTCCTAACCAAGGACCTAGGAACTGTGAACGTCGGAGGATGTAAGTAACGTCGGAGGATGTAAGCTGTTCCGAGTAAGGTGGTTTTTTGTAGAGTCAAAATGTTGAAGTCCGGCAAACTTAGAATTTCTAAATAGCGGGGTAGCCCTTTGGGTATTGCTCCAAGGGCTCCAATTACAATTGGTACAACTACTACTACTACTACTACTACTACTACTACTACTATTATTATTATTACTATTACTATTACTATTATTATTATTATTAATTCAATTTATATGCCACCCCTCTCTGAAGACCCAGGACGGCTTACAATACACTCAAAAATCACTATAAAAACATTAAAGACATTAAAAACTATTCACACCATTCATGGCCGGATCTTGTCAGATTGCAAAGCGAGATCAACAGCCCCAGGCCTGCTGGAAAAGCCAGGTCTTCACCGCTTTTCGGAAGGCCAATAGCGTAGGGATGGTCCGGACCTCAGGAGGTAACTGGTTCCAAAGAGCTAGAGCAGCCACAGAGAAGACCCTCCCCCACAGGCCCACCAGCCGGCATTCTTTAGCTGACGGGATCCAGAGGAGACCAACTCTGTGGGGTCTTACTGGTCGCTGGGAGCTATGCAGTAGAAAGTGGTCTTGAAGATAACCTGGCCCTGAGCCATGTAGGGCTTTAAACGAACACCTTGAATTGTGACCGGAGACCAATAGGGAGCCAGTGCAGCTCGCGGAGAATTGGTGTAATGTGGGTGTACCTAGGTGCACCCACGACAACTCGCGCGGCTGCGTTCTGGACCAACTGTAGTCTCCAAACACTTTTCAAGGGTAGCCCCATGTAAAGCGTGTTGCAATAATCTAACCGTGAGGTGACAAGGGCATGAGTGACTGTGAGGAGAGGCTCCTGATCCAAGTAGGGTCGCAATTGGTGCACCAGGCGAACCTGTGCAAAGGCCTCCCTAGCCACAGGTGTCAGATGTTGCTCTAATCTCAGCTGTGAGTCTAGGAGGACACCCAAATTGTGAACCCGTTCTGAGGGAGACAATTTCTCCCCCCCCAGAACCAAGGATGGACAATTGACATAGTCTTTAGGAGGCAATACCCCAGCCACTCGGTCTTGTCTGGGTTTAAGTCTGAGCCTGTTGACTCCCATCCAGACCCTCATAGCCTCCAGGCACCAGAACATCACATCCACCGCATCACTGAATTGACACAGGGTAGAGATATACAGCTGGGTATCATCAGCGTATTGCTGATACCTCACCCCGTATCGTCGGATGATCTTACCCAGCGGCTTCATGTAGATGGTAAATAAGAGAGGAGAGAGGACCGAACCCTGAGGCACCCCACAAACAAGGGGCCTAGGGGTCGACCTCTGTCCTCCTACCAACACCGACTGTGACCGACCAGAGAGATAGGAGAACCACCGTAACAGTTAGCCGGGCTGGCCTGATTCCATGTTGGTTTTAAAGTTTGATACTGATTTTTAATTGAAATGTTTTAAATTATGGGCCAAATTTCATTTAATTATTTTTAAAATTATTTTAACTTTTGTGTACAAATGTTTTTATTTTTATTTTTACTTTTATTTTTATTTTTTTTAATTTGATTTATATGCCGCCCTTCTCCGAAGACTCAGGGCGGCTTACAATGTGCTCAGCAATAGCCTGTTTGGCTGTTCACCGCCCTGAGTCTGAAAGGAGAAGGGCCGTATACAAATCTAATAAAAGATAAAGAAGATAAAAGAACACGGTGCCTCCCACCCCCAGCTCCCTTAGTCGTCCCAGAAGGATACCATGGTCAATGGTATCGAAAGCTGCTGAGAGGTCAAGTAGCACCAAGATGGAGAAATGACCCCCATCTCAGGCTCTCCAGAGATCATCCATCAGCATGACCAAAGCAGTTTCCGTGCTGTAGCCAGGCCTGAAGCCAGACTGAAAAGAGTCTAGATAATCTGTTTCCTCCAATGACCGCAGGAGCTGAAGTGCCACCACTTTCTCTACAACCTTTCCCACAAAGGGTAGGTTGGAGACTGGACAAAAGTTCTTTAATTCTGCTGGATCCAGGGAAGGCTTCTTGAGGAGGGGCCTTACAACCACTTCCTTTAACGGTTGCGGGAAGGCCCCTTCCCTCAAGGACGCATTAACTAAAGCCTGGAGCCAGCCTCGTGTCACCCCCCTGCTGGCCGAAACCAGCCAGGAGGGGCACGGGTCCAACAAACAAGTGGAGGAACTCATCGCTCCTACAGCCTTGTCCACTTTCTCAGGAGTCACAGGCTCAAACTCATCCTACGCAATAGGACTAAGACCTGCCCCCATCATCTCGGTCGGAATTGCCCAATCAGAGTCCAGGTCCATCCGAATCTGAGCGACTTTATCTGACAGAAACTGCACAAACTCCTCAGCTCTACCCTGAAAGGGCTCCTCCACTCCCTCTACATTAAGGAGGGAGCGAGTCACCCTAAATAGGGAGGCTGGGCGCGAATCAGCGGATGCAATAAGTGCGGAAAAATGCAAATGTTTTGCCGCCTGTATCGCCACTAAATAAGTCCTAATAAAGGCTCTTAAGAGTGTTCGGTCAGATTTGGAGTTACTGGTCCTCCAGCATCACTCTAGACATCTCTTCTGGCACTTTATCTCCCGGAGCTCCTCGGTAAACCAGGGAGCTTTCCTGGATCCACCACCATGGAGAGGTCGCAAAGGCGCAATCTGGTCCAGTGCCCCAGATGCTGCCCTATTCCAGGCAGCCGCCAGGGACTCAGCTGGACTGTGGACAAGATAGTCAGGTATCTCCCCAAGCTCCTTCTGGAACCCTTCAGGGTCCACTAGGCGCCTGGGGTGGAACCACTTAATCGGTTCCGCCTCCCTGCGATGGAGGAGTAGCGTCCTGAAGTCCAACCTCAGCAGGAAATGATCTGACCATGACAAGGGAGAAGCATCTATACCCCTTAATTCCAGATCATATCTCCACTGCCCTGAGAGAAACACCAGGTCAAGTGTGTGTCCCCCCTATGAGTCAGACCCTGAACTACTTGGGTCAGGTCCATGGTTGTCATGGAAGCCATGAACTCCTGAGCCGCATCTGAGGATTTGCCAAGTGATGGCAAATTGAAGTCCCCCAGTACCATAAGCCTGGGGAACTCCACCGCCAAATTAAGGTGCATCTTATAGTCCGAGAAATATGGTAATTCAACATATTAAGTAAACAAACCCAGTCTTAATAAGATCTCTTTGGTTCCATCCCAATCTGGAGAACATTTACAGCCGAAAAAAACTTCCCCATTATTATAGCCCCATTTGACAAGCATATTAGATGAAATATGCTTGTCAAAGCTCTTCTACCCATGAAATTAAAGTGCCTATCAGCAAAGGAGAGCTACTCTAGTTAGACTCTCAGAGGATACATGACATGAATGGGGCTTAATACAAAAAAGGACATACTTTCAGAACAAAGAAAGTACCTCAGAGGTACTGAAAGTACCACAGAGCAAAGCTTACTTGTTGTGCTGTATATCAATCTCAAATGATTGTTTTGAAACAAAGTTGTATTCCACACCCTCCTTTTCATGACTCTTCTTGGTCCTTGTGGTATCTGGGAGAGAGGAGAAGTCAAGTTTAGATGACGTGACTGAAAAACATCTTGCTTTGCATGGCAGAGTGAACAGGGATAGGAATGACACTGGTGACAAAATAAGGCAAATCAGAAGCAAAAGAAAAGTTATAAGAAAACAGCACTGCTGTCAGAAAGATTTCTCTAACTCATCTGAGGATATCTTTGGCTCTGATGATCCAGAGAAGAGATATATCTTTTGTGCCTGCTATAATGCCATACTATTAATTTCCCCACATTTTTTTATAAATCTCAGAGAAAAGAGAGCAGTCTACAAAAAAAAAACCCACTATGTCTTACTTCAGTCCAACAACATGCCTCTCAACCACACCTCTAGTAATTCTGTACATGTAACAGCAATGCATCATCAATGCTTCCCCCAGCAGAATATCGGTGATGTTATAGTAGAGCATATGCGACTAGTGACTAGAGATCTTAGAATAATTATCTCAGAAGAGTAGAATAACCCATGCTTGCTCTTTTATCACCTGTGACGTCTCTCAGTAACTACTTATAAGTGTATATTATGCCAGAAACAACAGAATTTAGAGTGCATAGATGTGCATAGAGTGCACAGGAGCCACCTTTCCTGTCACAGTACACTTTATCAGCTCAGTCCCCTCCCAAAATGTTGAACTACAACTTTATCAGTTCTCAATCAACATATTATCTTGTAATGATTTGCAAGGTCTGCCCTAACAGGATCTTTTAATACTTAAATAACTACCTTTGAGACACTGTGCCAGAACATGTTCCTACAGTTTTCTTGGCAAGATTTCAGAAATGGTTTGCCATTATCTCCTTCCTAGGGCTGAGGGAAAATCAATGACCTAAGAACACCCAGCTAGCTTTCTGTCTGAGGCAGGATTAGAATTCATTATCTCTGAATTTCTAACAAGTACTTAACCATTATATCAAACATATACTTGTAACTACATGCCTATATCCATAGATGCTCACAAATATGTGTATTGTAATGGCATTCATTGATTTCTTTATCAATTTAACTGTCTCCCCTAACCCTAATCCTCAGTGTTTCTACTATGGTGAAGTATTTGCACATTGTTTCAATCAGTACTTTGCAAAACCACCTTTGATAGAAACAATAGTTTCCATGTTTCTTGTTTCTAGCTAAGAGTATTCCTATTAATTTTTCTCACTGTTCCTTACAGAAATCTTCTAGCTCAGAACTTTTCTTAAGTTTCCTTGTATGTACTGCATGTTTGAGATTTTTCCACAGATTTGCAATAATATCAAGTATTGGGACTCTGAAGGCCATTTCAAAACCATTATTTTCCTTTTCTGTAAATATTAATTTACAGAATGATTAATTTGGAGGTATATTTCTCCAAATGGAGACTGACTTGCTAAAGTATCCAACTTCTTTGTCACTGGCTGACACGTAAACCCAAAGCATAGCAAAACTACACTAGAGCATAACAACCTACAAGGTATTATTTTCTTATAAATGGCTCATCCTTTTGTCTTCAAATATATCTTGTCTTATTGTGGAACGATTCAATTTTTGTTTCATCCGCTCGAAGTATTTATTCCCAAAATATTTTCAGGCTTATCAAAGTTTCCTTTTGCACACCCTAGACTGCCTTTTGAGACTAGGTTTCAGAAAAGATTTCTTTCCAACAGCTTTCCCATGCAGATAATTCTTGCATAAGCAGTGCTCTATTGTAAATCACTCTGGTGTCAGCTAAATTTCTCAACAGCTGGTTTACAGTGATCTGTCAGTTCTGCTTTACAGATCTGACCAGTTTTATGGCAACTTAACAATATTTCTTACAGTTGAAATTGCTTGCTTAATATACTGAAGATATTTTTTTTTAGTGCCTACCCCTGCTTTGTATGAATGAATGAAGAATGAAGATACTGTAGGTATCTACAAAAAGCAAAATTACCACAGATTCCCAAAGATGTTGAGGAGATGTTGGAAGGGAGTATAACGATGATGGAATTAACAGAGGCAATCAAGAAGCAGAAAAATGGAAAGGCACCAGGACCAGATGATCTGCCGGTTGACTACTATAGGACGCTACAAGAATCTTTAAGTCTCCCACTATTGGATGTTATGAATGAAGTAATGACAAAAAAGAAATACCCAAATCATGGACTGAGGCTTACATTACACTGATTCATAAAGAAGACACAGACCCACAACAAATCAAAAATTATAGGCCTATATCCTTGCTAAATTCAGACTATAAATTTTTTGCTTCAATATTGGCAGAAAGACTTAAGAGATATTTGAATAATTTTATACATTCAGATCAAAATGGATTCCTTCCAAAAAGACAAATTAGAGATAATATAAGAATAATTCTGGATACTTTAGAATACTATGAAGCGTATCCTCAAAAGCAGATGGCCTTGATATTTCTAGATGCACAAAAAGCCTTTGATAATGTGAACTGCGAATTTATGACACTCCAAATGGAAGAGATGGACTTTGGTAGGAAATTTATCCAGGCAATTGAAGCCATATATTCTAAGCAGATGGCAAAGGTAATGATAAATGGAGAATTGACTGACTTTATTGAGATAGAAAAAGGCACTAGACAAGGATGCCCATTGTCCCCATTGTTTTTATATTGACGCTGGAAGTTTTAAATAGAAATATCAGAGAAGAAAAAGAGATAAAAGGTATGAAAATTCGAAAAGAAGAATACAAATTGCAAGCTTTCGCAGATGACCTGGTCTTTATTATTGAAGAACTATTAACATCAATAAACAAACTGATAGAAAATATTGGAGAGTTTGGGAAAGTAGCTGGTTTGAAAATTAATAAAGATAGGACAAAGATAATGACTAAAAATATGTTGAAAAAGCAAAAAGAAGAATTGATGGAGATCTCAAAGATGCAGGTCACAAACAAGGTAAAATATTTGGGGATACAATTCACAGCAAGGTGTAGCTCACTTAAAGAAAATAATTATAATAAACTTAAGCAACAGATAGGACAAGATTTGGTGAAATGGGGAAATCTGCAGTTATCTTTGATTGGTAGGATTGCAAGTATTAAGATGAATATTTTGCCTAGAATTTTGTATTTATTTCAGACAATTCCAATAAAGTTGGATAAGGAATTCTTTGCAGACTTGAATAAAATTATGTTGAAATACATTTGGCAGGGAAAGAAGGCAAGAATAAAACTTAAGTTGCTACAAGATGCTAAAATGAGGGGTGGTTTTGGTCTACCTAACTTTGAATTTTATTATCAAGCAGCTAGTTTAATGTGGATTAAAGAATAGATAACTTTGAAAAATACTAGATTATTGAATTTGGAGGGACATGATTTGTTGATGGGGTGGCATGCCTTTTTATGGTACAAAGGAACTAACGTACAGGGGTATTTTAGAAGACATCAGATACATGAAGCTTTATGGTTGAACTGGGAGAAGGTTAAAAAATACCATTATCTGAAGTTTCCAGTCTGGGTATCTATAATTGAAGCTTTTTCATATCCAGTGACATTTAGAAGGGAACAAATTATTAGATATAGGGAATTATTGGATGAAAAGGGTGAACTTAAATTAAAGCAGGAAATAGATCAGGGATGTAAGAAGGACTGGTTTTCATACATGCAAATATTTTCTAGATATCGAGAAGATCTCAAACAAGAAGGTTTTTATAATATTTTGACTAATTTAGATAAGATTTTATTAGGTTCTGATGACCATGTAATTAAAAAGCTATATGGATACTTGTTAGAGGTAAAATTGGAAGAAGAACAAGTTAAAGAATCAATGATAGCATGGGGGAAGAATTTTGGTTATGGTATTGATTTAAAGAAATGGCAAAAATTGTGGTCACATAATTATAAAATGACAATGTCTACAGCATATAAGGAGAATTTGTATAAGATGTTTTACAGGTGGCATCTATCCCCGACGAGGATAGCCAGAATGTTCCAGAATAAATCAGAGAAGTGTTGGAAGTGTCACCAGATTCCAGGATCCTATTACCACATGTGATGGACATGCGCAGAAGCAAAGAGATATTGGACTAAGATACACACGTGGTTGGAAAAAATGATAAAGAGACATATTGACTTTAAACCAGAGATATTTTTATTAGGGATCTTACCAGAGACATATAACAAAGAACTGCAATATCTAATTGTGAATCTTTTAACAGAGGCTAGAATTGTATTTGCTAAAAACTAGAAAGGAGAAAAGATACCTATTGATGAAGAAATTATTAAGAAAATGATGGGATGTGCTGAAATGAGTAAACTGACATTTGAAATAAGAGAACAGGAAGATAAACAATATTATTTGATATGGGATTTATTTTATCAATGGACGGACAATAAAATCTGGAGATAATTATGAAATAAGTGGAAGTTGAGATAAATTAAGTGAAATAATTGTTACGGAAATAAGCTGGAATGTTAAGTGATAATTTGAAGAGAGGAGGAGCACAAAAGAATGTTACCGATCGACATACTGTCTGTAATTGTTTGGAATGATAATGTTTTTATATTTTGTTTTTGTTTTAAAATAAAAAAAGTTGATTTAAAAAAAAAGAATGAAGATACTGGTTTTTTGAAAGTAAATAAAAGTAACAAACACAAACTGAAAGGTTATAAGGGTTAAAGTATTTTTTTTCACCTGGAATGAACTGTGTCTTAATAAGTCACTTACATTTAGAATTTTATTAACAACATCTAAGCAGGGGAGGACAGCCATCTATCAAGAATATTGTAATCATGTCATGCATTATAAATAATAAGTTCATTGTGATTGGATCAGATAACTTCCAAAGTTCCTTCAGATATGATGATCCCACTGCTTCCAAGGTTCCTTCTGATGTGCCTTATCTATTTAGAATATAATGCCTCTAGTGGGAGATGTGTCATCCGGTTTCTACGTGGCACACACTATCTAATGTATGATGCTCTATTTCCACTGAATTTGGACTGTAACTTTGCAAATACAATCCTTGTAGAAATATACACACTAACATAAACTGGGATCCAACCATCTTTCTCAGTTACTTCTCAATAATTATTTCAATTCAAAATCATTTGCTGGAGGATTAGAGATGTTATTGGGAAGGTTCAGAAGCTCCCAATACATCAAATGTTCAGCCAATGCCAGAAGTATCTACAGCATATAGTTAAAAAAAATTGAGATAGCATCCATGATGGGTGAAATCAAAATCTTGCCTGTCAGAATATAGATTACAGATACAATCATACTGTCATGGCTGCTATCTAACTTTTTTGGCCACAATCTGTGGGCATCCTTGTTGTCTCCAATCCTAAAACTCATGCCCATATTAAAATTGTTTTTTTGGAAAAACTAAGAGCTATTAAATAACTAAGCATTATTGGAAATAAAGATCATCTTGGAAGATGGTAGTCAGCTGTGTAGTAGACAGATTTCTCATTTCTCATTTATTAATTAAAACATTTTAAAAATTGATATCTGAGAACTTTGAGGTAACTGCAGGTACACAGATGACCAGTCTAAATAAATCTAATACTTGCTCCCTGAACTAGCTGTTCTTTGCTACAAGCCCATTTTCCCAGTTTTGATTTAGAGACTTATTCAGAAACACCACCAAGTATTATAGAATTTAGCCTTTATGTGGCCATAAATTTCAGATATTATTGAAATGTCTAATTTTTACAGCACCAAGAAGACTGCAAATAGATTTCCTTCATCCTACATATGTGTACATATGTTGTTTGTTTGTCTAAGATAATGTGCTGCAAAAGTCCTGTTTTCACCAACCCTATGTGGATTTCCCTATGTGCCTTTTATTAATGCCAGAAATAACTTTTTACATCTGGTCTGACTGTTAGAATTTATATAATCTCCTAATTAGTTCCTGAAAGCAGGTTTTTCCTTTCAGTGGACAACCCACTTGCCTGACCTGCATTTCAATTATTCAATACTTTCCATTTCTTCTAGAGTTCTAGCTCTTCTTTCATTTTGGCAATTTTAAAATTTCAACACAGAGTTCAAACCATCCCCATTCCATACCCTTATTCTCAGTCCACTGCTATAAAACAGATTATTTCATTTCTTAATGCATTTAGGACAAAAACAACCTATTTTCAGCCCACACATTATGAAATGTTTCATTTTTAAAGCCTTTTTTATTTGCCAGCACGCTCTAAAAGCAGTAATTTCTATGTAAAATAAATAAAGTTTTCAAAAGAACAGATGCACATAGAGAAGGAACAGGGATGAAATCAAGTTCTCTTCTAATGGCCAGTGGAGGAAACCAAAAACAGAAATAAAGGAAGAGAAGCTCTTATTTTCCTACTTAAATATTTCTGCAGATCGTACTATCTGCCCTTATATAAAACATGGTTTATTAGGGAGAAGGGCTGCATTCAAGTTACGGGTTCCAGAGTCAGTGGCTTGTGGTTCAATTGCAAGTAGTTTGTGGAGGAGGGAGTTGCAAAAATTTTTGTAAGGCTAATCTGGTTTAAGAAAACAGAATAATAGAATAACAGAATTGGAAGCGACCTTGGAGGTCTTCTAGTCCAACCCCTGCTTAGGCAGGAAACCCTACACCGCTTCAGACAAATGGTTATCCAATATCTTCTTAAAAACTTCCAGTGTTGGAGCATTCACAACTTATGGAAGCAAGTTATAAGAGCCTTGGTGGCACAGCAGACTAAAGCACTGTTAAGTAACACCAGCTGCCTGCAATTACTGAAAGTTCAAATCTCACCAGGCTCAAGGTTGACTCAGCCTTCCATCCTTTCGAGGTAGGTAAAATGAGGACCCAGTTTGTGGGGGCAATAAGCTGACTTTGTATAAAAAAAAAAAAGAACACAGCTTGGGGGTGGGGGGCGAAAGCCCTACTAAGCAGGTATATACAAAAGTATGAAGGCTATTGCTTAATGCATTGTAAGCCGCCCTGAGTCTCCGGAAAAGGGCGACATATAAATCGAACCAATAAATAAATAAATCAATAAGTTGTTCCATTGATTAATTGTTGTAACTGTCAGGAAATTTCTCCTTAGTTCTAGATTGCTTCTCTCCTTGATTAGTTTCCACCCATTGCTTCTTGTCCTGCCCTCAGGTGCTTTGGAGAATAGCTTGACTCCCTCTTTGTGGCAGCCCCTGAGATATTGGAACACTGCTGTCATGTCACCCCTAGTCCTTCTCTTCATTAAACTAGACATACCCAGTTCCTGCAACGGTTCTTAATATGTTCTAACCTCCAGTCCCCTAATCATCTTTGCTGCTCTTCTCTGCACTCTTTCTAGAGTCTCCACATCTTTTTTACATCGTGGCGACCAAAATTGAATGCAGTATTCCAAGTGTGGCCTTACCAAGGCATTATAAAGTGGTATTAACACTTCATGTGATCTTGATTCTATCCCTCTGTTTATGCCGCCTAGAACTGTGTTGGCTTTTTTGGCAGCTGCTGCACACTGCTGGCTCATATTTAAATGGTTGTCCACTAGGACTCCAAGATCCCTCTCACAATTACTACTATTGAGCGAGGTACCACATATACTGTAGCTGTACATTTTGTTTTTCTTGTTTTTCTTACTTTTTTCTTACTTTTTTCACCATTAAATTTCATTTTGTTAGATAGCGCCTAATGTTCAAGTCTGTCAAGATCCTTCTGTATCTTAAATCTATCTTCTGGAGTATTGGCTATTCCTGCTAGCCTGGTGTCATCTGCAAATTTGATGAGTTCCCCCTCTATCCCCTCATCCAAATCATTGATGAAGATGTTGAAGAGTACTGGGCCTAAAACAGAGCCTTGGGTACGACACTGTATACTTTCCTCCATGTAGATGCAATTCCATTGAGGACTACAGTTACGAACCCATCTGGTGGTGATGTTGTCTAACCCACATCTTTTAATTTTATTTAATAATAAGTTATGGTCTATTTTATCAAATGCCTTACTGAAGTCCAAGTAAATTATATCGACAGCATTTCTCTGGTCCACTAATTTTGTCACTTTTTCAAAGAATGCAATAAGATTAGTCTGGCATGATCTGTTTTTGACAAATCCATGTTGGCTTTTGGTTATTACTTTGTTTGCATCTAGACGTTTGCTGATTTGTTGCTTGATAAGCTTTATTGTGGTCAGGCTGATAGGTCTGTAGTTTCCTGGATCCATTTTTTCTCCTTTTTTGAAGATGGGACCTACATCAGTTCTTTTCTAGTCCTCTGGCAGTTCCCCGGTACTCCAGGATCTTTGAAAAATATAGTTCAATGGTTCTGAGATCTCGTCTGCCAGTTCCTTCAGAACCTTGGGGTGTAGTCCATCTGATCTAGGGTAGACAGGTGCTCACTTACCATTTTCTTCCCTATTTTAACTTGTGTTCCTAGTCTGTTTTTTATAAGTTGGACTGTTTTTTCTCTTTGTGTAAAGACAGATGCAAAAAATGAGTTAAGTAATTCTGCTTTCTTCTGTTGCTTGTCACCTTCTTGCCACTTTCTCCCAGCAATGGACCAATTGTTTCCTTGACTTTTTTCTTGTTTTTAACATGTTGGAAGAAGCTTTTTTTGTTATTTTTTACTTTTGTCTCAAGCCTTTGTTCATTGTGAGCTTTAGCTTTCCTCACTTCATCTTTGCAGGGTCAGGCTATTTGCTGATATTCTGTCTTAGTTATGTGCCCGTTTCCACTTTTTATACTTGTCCTTTTTGTCTTTCAAAACAAAATCGGATGCTGGGAAAATCCAATTCGACTTTACAGCAATTCTGCAGTGGACTTCCCTAGGATAAAGTGGGGAACAAAACTCCCAGAGATGTACAAGATATGGATAAATCCAGGACCTAGCCTTCTATCCAATTTCAGCATTTTTGCTCATTATTTTGTTTTATTTAGGAGAAGGGGAGTCAAATACAATCATTTATTATTCTGACGGGTCACGACACTACAAAGTTTGAATGTCCTTGCACTGAGCAAAATTAATCTCATGAGAATTTAGTGGTTGCATTCATACATTATTCTAAGTCATACACACATATACATCTTGCTCTTCCGCTTCACAGGAAACATTCATACAGAGCAGAAGATGAATAAGAAATTTAAAGGATAACAAAAAGAAAAGGATACAGAGATAAAACTAATTTATGTCAATATTATTCATCAAACCATTTCATATGATTATAATTTGGCAGCCTTGCTTCTACCATTTCCACACATTGCTTTATATATTGTTTGATTTTTAAATGTTTTTTCTCTTCATTTTTGAGGGTTCCATCAGTTATATGTAACCATGCTTTCATCAGTCTTCTCCTTTCTTTCAACCCGTTTACTTTTTCTGTAATATATTTGCTTTGCAATCTGGTCTTTATTCAGTCTCTCAAATAAATACTTCAACATATTGTTTTATGCATATTTAATTTTTACTCCGTTCACATTCATTCAGCAGCTGTTCATTTTTGGGACCATATTTTTTTCTTTTACCTTAGAATCTTTTTATACCCCATATATCTGGCATTTCACCTATTTTTATATTTTTTCCTACCCAATTCTCATCTCTATATAATAAAGTGGGTAGAAGCTAAATATACTCAATTATTTTAGTTTATTTTGATAAATATTAGTTTCTCACAATAGATTATATACTGTCAGCTACCCTGTCTGTATTTGAAAACTTAAATGTTTCCATTTGTTTACTCATCCTTAGTAAATATTCTCCCGAGGTACACAAATTCATCTATCTACTCTACTTTTTCAACATTTATGAACATAAAATCAATCTGACATTTGGTACAAATCATTCACATTCTCAACTAACATCATCTGCATGCAAAAGTACACATACATTCACATCTTCAACTCTAACATTACCATAAGCATGTCTTATCCAGAATATCCAAGGAGACATCATGTAACATATATTGTCATACTTCCTGCTCAATACTTAACCATTTACAGCTAATTTGTGACAGTATTCTACAAAACTTAAAAAGATTTTGAAAATATCCTTCCAAATAAATAGAACACCAAGAACTTTGCCCCCGCCATATGGGAAGAAAGTAAAGCATATCTGAAGGGTCTTTTTATTAAACAAGTGGCAAAATGCAAAAAAGCATTACGGATGGAAAAAAAGAACTAGAAACCAAAACAGGATAATTATAACATATACATAGAACTAACCCAACAAGACCACTATGAAAGAATTTCAAGGAGTCAAGCAACAATTTGACTATGAGAAACTTTAAGGAATTGCTGGAACCATTGACAAACCCAATGAATGAAGTGAAGAGGCAATGGCAGTACTATAAATATGGAAAGAAGAACAACACATAATTTTGATTTACGATGAAATGAATAGCCTAGTACAAACCCCAGCAATGCAGACAAATTTCTCTGCTGAATATTGACTATAAAATTTTCAGAAAACAACTAAAGAAATGAATCTCTAAAATAATACATATCAACCAAACAGGCTATGTACTAAAGAGAAACATAAATGAGATTTATAATTAATAAACCAAATTTATTGATTAATACAATAGGATATATTATTTTTTTAACAGAAAAAAGGCACCACTAATTTTGCAAGTTACAGAAAAGCTTTTGATAACTCATAGGGATGTTTTTATTTGCACTACTGAACAAAATAGATCCTGGAGAAGACTTACCCATTTTTCAATAATTTACCCAAGCTTGGTTTAAAGCTTGAGCCAAAACTGTGTATCAACAGCAAACATTAAGATCATGGCCAAAAGCGCACTTTCTGCAAATATTCAGATCAACAAAGCTGTCGGGCACAGAGAGTCCATTTTTTCCTCCTATTATGTATCATTGCCAATATTGGCAGAAAAGATTCGAGACAGCAAACAAATATCTGGTCTCAAATTCCATAGAGAAGAATATAAACTAAATGTTATGCTGCTGATATACTATTAACCTTTATACAACCATCAAGTGCAATAAGACATCTAAGGAAAATAAACCAAAGCTTTGGATTCTTTGGATAAAAAAAAATCAATGTTCAAAGAACAAAAATGTTTACGATATACTTAACCCAAGCTGTCAGTGTCAGGTATTATCTGGCTATCAGATAATAGATTTAAGTGAAATGAAGAAATATATCAAAACTATGGAAAATTATAGAAAGAGTTTATAATAGATCTTGAGAAGTGAAAAAACTTAAAGCTTTCTTGGTTAAGATAAAGTGCAACTATTAAGATGAGCATACTTGTTTCAAATGGTGTCAATTCAGATCCCAGAAAATATTTTATGAGAATGGCAAAAAAATGTTAATAAATGTATATGAACAGAGGAAAAGAACCTACAGTAAAATTTAAAATGTTTAATACTGAAGGGATTTTGCTCTGCAACATTTCGAATTATATATACAGAACCAGATGTCATGGTTAACTAAATGGATACAATCCCCAGATAGCAAAATATCAAAATTGGAAAAAGCTGACCTAGCTAATGAACTTTATAGATATTTATGGTATAGGGTCATCAAATGAGACATTTAATAGGAATTAGAAGAATAAAAATGTTGCAATATTTTCAGGATCAGACTCAATAAAGATAATAGAAGTTAAAGCTTTAAATATATTTCTTTTTAATTATGATAGGCATTCTATATTCACTGAATATTCAAGGTAGAAGCAACGAGAATGGTGAGGGTGGCTCCTTATATATACAAGGGGTGGAGCTAGGAATGGGAGTGGTAAGTTATGAATACATTAAAGTCCAAAGAATAAGTTAACCTCTGATGTTCCATATATACATTATTTACACATTGGAGAATAAGGCATTTACATCTGACAAATCCCCCTCTAAATGCCGGTTCGTTACACAACACCAATTACATTCTGATTCAGGACAATATAATACATATAATTTAGAAGTTAAATATTTGTGTTGTTTAGAAGGTAAGGGTTTTGTTAATATGTCAGCTAATTGTTCAGAAGTATCGCAATGTATTGCTTTAATGAATCCGTCTTGAGACAGTTGTCTCACATGCTTAAACTTTATATCAATATGCCTGGACCTTTGTCCAATTGCATCGGATCTGGATATTTCAATGGCCGCTTTATTGTCTTCATGCATAATAAATGGTAAGGTGGGTTTCTTCCAAACATCAGTGATCAGATCATTGAACCATACAAGGTTATTTGCAGCTTTGGACAAACAAACATATTCCGCTTCTGTAGTAGAAGTGGCTACTAGTTCTTGTTTACCAGTATACCAGTAAACTGGACAATCATTCAATAGAAAAACATAACCAGAAGTACTCTTTCTGCATGATGTATCACCAGCCCAATCTGCATCAGCATAACAAGTAATTTTTGGTTCTCTGTCATTATTGGGTTCCAACATTAAACAAAAATCTAATGTACCCTTCAGGTATCTTAGAATTCTTTTGACAGCTTCCCAATGATACAAGGTTGGTTTACTAACATATCTTGACAATAGATTGAGAGGTAATGCAATATCTGGCCTAGTCCAATTAGATATATAAAGGAGTGAACCTATAACTGATCTGTAAAATGTGTTGTCTTTAAACTCAGGGGAAGATTCATCAGTGTTTCTAAGAAAATCAGTTTGCATAGGGGTGTCACAGGTTTTAGCATTATTTAAGTTACATTTGTTTAGGAGTTCGATGATTTTATCTTTCTGTGTAAGTTTGAATCCCCTTTTAGTTTTGTTAATTTGCACACCAAGGTATTTATTCACTTTACCCAGAGATTTCAGTGAGAAGTGTTCATTTAACTTATTTACAAAGATTTCCCTGCTCTCTTTATGCTTTCCAATGTATAAAATATCGTCCACGTAAATTAATACAAATTCAATATGATCATTACTCTTTTTTACAAAGAAACAGTTATCAGCAGTGGTGGCGCTGAAATCCATGGTCTTAAGTACTTTTACCAAGCAATCGTACCATCTTTTGCCGGATTGCTTTAATCCGTACAGACTCTTATTTAATAACCAAATTTCGTTCTTATTAGTGTATTGACTGTGTGGTGCTCTTACATATATTTCCTTATCTAATTTTGCATGTAAGTATGCGGTCTGTATGTCATATTGGAATACGTCCAGATTGAGTGCAGATGCTACTACAAGGGCTGTTTTGACACTCTCAGTTCTCACTGTGGGTGAATATGTATCAGTATAGTCTTCTGGATATTTTTGTGCATAGCCTTGTGCAACTAGTCTAGCCTTGTATAAGGTATTGCCTCCTTCTAAGTTCTTAATTTTATAAATCCACCTGGTACCTATAATTGTTTTATCCTTAGGTGCGATCGCAGGTGTGAATACATTTAATCCTTGTAAACTTTCCATCTCTTTTTCCATAGCTAGTTCCCATTTTTCTCTTTCTTCATGTGGAAGTTTCAATACTTCTTCATATGTATTAGGTGTTATTTGTTCTCCATTCATATGCATTATGTAATCTTTGTATTTATTTGGTATTTGGTTTCTATTGTTTCTAATAGTTCTTTCAGGCTTGCTATGGTTATCATGCAAATATCTAGCTTCCTTTTTTGTTAATGTGTCTGTCTTTATTTTATGCTGACTATTAGTCCAAGTTTTGGTTTTGTTCTTACTTTTGTTAATATTTTGATTTTCTGTTGTTCCTTCCTCGCAAGATATCGTATCTTTACATTTATTAGGAAATATTTCATTAAGGTGCAATTTTGACCAATTGGCCTGTTCATGGAACACAGCTGTTCTGGATACTATAAATTTGTTATTACTATCAATAAATCTGTACCCTTTGGTTCCAGTTTCGTATCCCATGAATCTTAATCTCCTGGATACGTTTTCTCCCTTTCTCCTCAATTGTTTAGGTATGTGTACGTCTGCAGTGACTCCAAATATGTGCATGTGTGATAATTTGGGTTTTCTATTGTACATCACCTCATATGGTGTCTTATTCACAATACTGGACCAGGTTCTATTTTGAGTGTAATTCGAATAATGTAATGCCTCTGACCAAAATTGTTTGCCTAAACCAGCATCCTCTAATGTGCACCTAATCATGGTTTGTAGTGTGGAATTTTTCCTCTCTGCAACTCCATTTTGAAATGCAGAAAAAGGATTGGACGTGAAATGTAACATTCCTCTATCCTTTAACCATTGGGAGAATTCTTTAGACATGAACTCACATCCCCTATCTGTCATAATTTGCTTTATTCTGATATTATGTTGTGTTTCTATACGTTTGTAGAATTCCTTAAATTTCTGAAATGTTTCATCCTTGTGCTTTAATGTGTAAACAAAACCATATCGGCTGTAGTCATCCACTATAGTTAGGAAGTAACGTTTTCTATAGGTAATTGAGGGACTTAATGGACCAACTAAGTCCATATGTACCAAATCAAAAATATTGTTAGTTGATCTGTTAGATTTTTTTGGTCTGGGACTGGTTTTTAGTTTGGTGGACTTACATACTGAGCATTCCAAATAATTTTCACAATTTTTTATTTTGACACCTTCTGCGTGTTCAGTCATTTTTTGTACTACAGGAAAGCTTGCATGTCCTAACTTCCTGTGTAAGATGTGAGCACACTCATCATGAATTGGTTTACCTATTTTTGGTTTCTTTTCCTTGTATGTATTTTTGTGATCATGAGTTATTCTACACTCATCATTGTCACTGTTACTGACATTTTCATCATCTGCTTCAATACAATCTTCCATATTTGAATCAATGTTATGTAAACATCTTTCTTTAGTTATCAAATAGGGTAGACCCCCTTTTATCATTACAGTACCTACATTTGTTTTGTTCTTTTCTATAGTTGCTTTCCCCTTTGAGAAAACTATATTGATATCAGATTCTCTGCTTAATTTTATGGCACTTAGTATGTTGTGAGGTATTTCTGGGATTAATAATACCCCCTCTATTTTCCCTAGACCAGGCAAGGTCACATTTCCTTTGCCTAGTACTTGAACCTTTTCTTGATTAGCTACCTTTATCACAAACTTATCTTCTATAAATGAAGATAATATACTTTTGTTGTTGGTGGTGTGATTTGTTGCACCAGAATCAATAAGCCAATTGTTATTCTCATCCTGCTGTGTTCTGGTGCTGTCTTGTTTATTTAGCCCATTCAGTGACCCAGATTTCCTCTCTTTTGAATTTTCTCTACCCCCTCTACCTTCTTTGTAATTTGGTGGGCTTCTATATTTGTGTCTATCTGTGGAAGATTGTCTGTAATTATATTTGCTCCTATATTCTGGTCTATGTCTCTCTCTTGAGACTTTGGAGCAGTCTCTTCTACTATGTTCCCTGGATCCACAATTGTAGCATCTAAAGGCCTCATTATGTTTATCTTGAAAGACTACTTTCCTAAAAGATTTGTGGTCTGTTTGGTTACTGGATCGATTTTTTCTTGAATTGTCTTCTGCTATCAATTTGTTAGATAGACTTTCTATGGATAAATATCCCAGATTAATGGTATCTAAGTGTGACATAAAGCTATCCCATGATGGATCAAGTGAATTGATAATAACACTTTTCATTGTTTGATCTGAAATCACTTCCCCCCTCAATTGTAGCTCAGCTCTTATTTTGTTTAGATTTATCAAATGCTCACTTATAGAAATCCCTGGTTTTACTCTAGAGGAAAAGAAATCCTTAGACATTCTTGTGGTTGTAGCTACGCTATCGCTGTGAAATAGATTAAACATGCATTGAATTATTTCTGATACAGTTAGGTTTGGTTTGATGCTATGATACATTGCAGGAGACACGCTAGATATTATTATGAAAAATGCTCTATGATGTAAACAATCTATTTTTAAAGTCCAAGGTCTTCTTGGAGGGCTAGTTATAAAGAATAGTAAATTTTCTTTCATGAAAATAACCTGAAGCTGTTGATACCACTCTTGTAAATTAATGCCATCAATTCTAAGTTTTGGGAAGTCACTGGGTAAGTTACCTACATTATTCTGTCCATTACTTACAACCTGGGGCAGTCCGTGATCTCTCAAGTGCAGGAAATTACAGAACGGCATTGGGATGCTTGCAATGAGTCTGCGCGGTTCTCTGGCCAGTTCAAGTCCTTCTGGGTCGTCTACGTAGTTTCGCACATGCGCGTTGTTCATTTCTTCTTTGGTGGCGTCGTGGAAGGTTCTATCCCTTTCAGCTCTCTCGATCCGCTCCTCCTCAGATGAGTCGGTCTCTGGCTCGGTTTTTGGGGTTCTGGTGGTGGTGACGGTTCTTTTCTTCTTTTTGTGTGCGTTGGTATTCAATTTTGTCTGTGGTGTAGGGCGAAATCGGCATGGCTCTCTGGGCTTGGGCGTCGTCGCTTTCGAAGTCAGGATGGGAGCGTGCAGGTCTTGAGTCGCCGGTTTGATTTCTTGCTTCTTCGTAGATGTCTTGGTAATTTTCAGTCTTGGCCCAAAAGCAGCAAAAAGCGTTTTCATTGCTGATTTTACTTGAGATTTTGTTAAATCGTCTTCACTTTCTGATTTTGGATCATCTGAAGAGTTTGAGACTTCTTTCTCACTTTCTTCGTCTGATAGTGTTTTTCGCGCCAGAAATTTTGAACTGAGCATTTTGATTGGCTCTGCTCCATTCTCTTTTGAAGTTCGTTGAAACCAAGATGGCTGCCATTCAAAATTTCGCGCGGGATCACATCTTTTCTTTTTAACAACTATTTTCTCAGTAGTCATCTCACTTACGATTTTTTGATCTTTGGGTTTTTCTTTAATGACGTTTTTCTCTCTCGCTGCTCCGCTGTTCTTCAGCATCTCCTGGAGGTCCGCGATGAGACTTTCATCATTCTTTTGGCTTTTTAGTATCTTTAATATCTCTGACCTGAGTTCGTTATTTTCTATTTCGATTTCTTTCTGGTCATTATTTTCACTCATTAGTTCTTCTTCTTCAGTGGTGTATTCTTCGGATTCTCTCGAAATCGCATTGGTGGATTCGTTGATCATCTCTTGATCAGTTTCTATTTCTTTGCTGTAGGCCCTGGTGTTGGGCCTATCTTTCTTGGACATTTTTAATTACTTATTGAGTCAATTAACCATCCTCTGCTACCAGCTTGTTGCAATATTTTCAGGATCAGACTCAATAAAGATAATAGAAGTTAAAGCTTTAAATATATTTCTTTTTAATTATGATAGGCATTCTATATTCACTGAATATTCAAGGTAGAAGCAACGAGAATGGTGAGGGTGGCTCCTTATATATACAAGGGGTGGAGCTAGGAATGGGAGTGGTAAGTTATAAATACATTAAAGTCCAAAGAATAAGTTAACCTCTGATGTTCCATATATACATTATTTACACATTGGAGAATAAGGCATTTACATCTGACAAAAAACATCCCTGAAAAATGACAGAATTTGAAATACACAGAATTAAAACCATCTATGGAGTGTATACACAAACTATTATTTGGATATGTCTCAAAGATAGAACTAATCAAAATTGTGTAGCAAGCAGATGCAAAGGAAAAAATACAACACAGCAATGGAAAGAAACAAATCAACAAGTTACAGATTAAAATAAAACAAAACAATATGGGTATAAAATGTTTTACAGATGGGATACAATTTCATCAATAATTGCTAAGGTAGACAAATTGTATATTAATACATACTGTAAATGTCACAATACATTTCATCTTGTGTGATGGACATGTAAAAAAACTCAAAAGTATCAGAAACAAAAACAGCAATATCTGGAGAATTTTAGAAACCAAATTTGAATTGAAGTAATATTTTTAATTAGGCATAATTCCAGGACATATCAGCTCATCCTCCTCCTCTTCTTCCTCCTCCTCACAATTTATTAAGAGATGTGTTGACAGCCACAAGGATAAACATTGAAAAAGAGACACATTATCAATAGTATCAGATAGGAAACTTAAACTTGGAAAACATGCATCAATGGCAAAATTAATAGCGTAATAGAAGTTTGACCAAATTGAAATGGCTTCCATAAATTTTATATGTTACACAGCAAGCCAAATTTAAACATTTATGGTATAGTTTTTAAGGGGGAAAATGACTGATTAAAGAATGTAGTTAGAAATATATGAACATTAAGGTTTTAAGAAGATATTGGATAACCATTTGACTGAAGTGATGTAGGGTTTCCTGCCTAAGCAGGGGCTTGGACTAGAAGACCTCCAAAGTCCCTTCCAACTCTGTTATTCTATTATTCTGTTAAAGTACAATGAAGTGCAATCCTTACTCAATAGTATTTTTGCATTTTTTTTCTTATAGGTGATTTATCTTTAAAAAATTAAACAGTGTAAACTGGAAATAACATCTAATCTAATATAGTATGAATTGACATCTAATTCATACTATATTTAAAGAGACCTTTAAAATTGTTTTTCATCATCCACAGCTTTTTTCACTTTACTATTTGACTATGCATGCTCTTTCATACTTTCCACTATAACTTCACACACTTCTGTGGCAATTTTGCAAGGTAATTTTCTTTTTCACTCTAATCCAAGCAACTTCCATATCCGCTTTTTATTCATAGTGTCATGAGATTAATTTGTTTTACAATATTTTTTCTTCCTGCAATTGTTGTTCCTTCTGTATTGTTTAAGACAGGATTTTTAACCCATGACCTGATAAATAACCATAACTGCCTGTCCTATGATTGACCTGCATTTTTCGATTAATACTGGAAGAAAGACTGCTTAGACAGACTAGGTCCTCCTATTTGCTCTTGCAAGCTGTGAGATAACAAATTTCCAGTTCTAACACCAATCAGATCATTATTTCTCTCTTTTGTTGAAGCAAGCACTCAGTCGCTAAGCTAGATACTTAATCCTAATCTTCCTTTGTTGATGCCTAAACTGAGCAACTCCTGGGGTAAAGGGGAAAAGAGAGATCTAAGAACTATAGAGCTTGCCCACAGAAAACAGCCATTTTGTGAGTTGAATTCTGGAGACTATCCTTGCAACTGGGCTCACCATGACACATGGAGGAAGATCCTCTGATACTGTAAGTAATTAATGGAAACAAATTAAGTAAATATGATGCTGTTTGTTTCAGTCCTAGCTTCTCTTTACCTCTTTCAACTTCAGTATCCATTTTACAAATTCTAGATTAGCAGGCAACACAAGAATTTCAGAAAACATCATTTGATTCATATATAATGCTAAAACACAATACGTAGGTTCACAAATCAAGCTAAGGAAAAACAAACAATACTGTGTGAACACAAACCATATTAAATATCTGGAAGGGACCAATTAAGATTAGAATTATAGCATGTGGGGAAGCTATTGTAAAAATAAAAAGAACTTCCCAAATGTCATAATTCTAAAAAGACACACGCACAAATAAACCTACTGACAATTTCCCTACCAAAAAAAACCTAGAAGCTTTAGAAACAAAAACACGGTCTTATATTGTGGACTTCCTATGGACATCTTTGGTTACTGTGAAAATTAAAACAAGGAAGACCTAGGTTAGGACAACCTTCAATCTGATCCAACAGAGCTCTTCCTGTTTTATATTAGATATTGTAGATACAGGAATCTGACTATTGGAGGAAGGATACAGCTAGAACTCCAATGAGCCAAATATGTGACAGCTGAAACCCCATTCCATGCTATGTTTATAAAGCTCTTGGGAATATGCTACAAACCTTAGCAAGCAAACCAAAGAGAATTCCTTGGACAAACAATCGCCACCCACAATTTACTCCTGTTTCAGTCAATTGCTGCACGTGCAAAAACACACATCTGACACAAATGATCCCATAGAGATAGAAAGCAATGTCTACATTTATGATGATCCCACTGGAGAAAAGGCCCATCTGTGCTACTCTCATGACATGAGAAATGGACAGAAAAAATGAACAGAGGATTAGGTTATGCGACATATGGTCACAGACAGCAATTATTTAAGATACGCTAGGATAATTATTTCTATCACATGTTCCAGATGGACAGGCTGCCAATTCAACCATCATCCACATACAGCAGATCTTTTCAAGAGTTTAGCACTTATAATAAATGCAGCAAGTTGGGTGTGAATAATAATAAAAGCTTCAAATTATTTGTGCTTGTGTTCTGCGAGTTTTCTGTTTGTTTGTTTTTAAGTTTGTTGATTTGTGATGCCCTTGGGAAGATATAATTCGAATTAACTAAGGTAGAATAATTTAGATTTTGCCACCCTACTGGAGTCACTGGTTGCCTGAGAAGCCAAGGAGATAATCAGATAAACAGATAGATATTTACCAGGGAAACAAACTCTCCCAATCAACAGCTAATCTTCAGGTTAATTTGCAAAAATAGTCATATTTTACAGCAGTGGACTACACATTAGCCAAAGGGGGGGTTGATTTTAAGATGCGAAAAGATGAAAAGACACTCTCCTTGGTTTAAAAAATTTACACACACATTGTGGGATTGCTCTGAAGGCAGTAAAAAAAGGAGAGTAGAGGGACTCCTGCGAGTCCCTTGGACTGCAAGGTGATCAAACCGATCAGTCTTAGAGATCAACCCTGACTGCTCTTTAGAAGGCCAGATCCTGAACCAGATCCAGAAACTCAAATATTTTGGCTACCTAATGAGAAGGAAGGACTCACTGGAGAAGAGCCTAATGCTGGGAAAGATTGAGGGCAAAAGAAGAAGGGGATGGCAGAGAACAAGGTGGCTGGATGGAGTCAGCCAGAGGATGGTAGAGGACAGGATGTCCATGGGGTCACGATGGATTGGACAGGACTTCACAACTAACAACAACAAAGAGGGATTATCTAGCCCCACTCACTCCAATGTGGCCCAAAAGAGGCAGCCTGTAAAAGGAGGAGGGAATAGACAAAAGAAAACCCTAATCTTCTTTTGAGGTGTTGATTCCATGTTATACCTTTTCAGTTATATATGTACTTTTTAGGTCAGGTTGTCTCGCACACAATTTCAAATCTTCCAGTATCCCAACCAGCATGTTTACCTTATGTTAGGTTGTTTATATGCTGACTGTTTATCAAGTGATCTATTTTTCGCTATATTTTATCCTGGTGTCCTATAAGTCCCAATTCATGGATCATTATCTTATAATAGTGAGTTGGCTTCCACATCCCAGTGGCTCTGTGAATACCTTTTTGAAACTGCACACTCTCAGAACACTGACCCAGAAATGGCCAGATCAGAGAGAAAAGATGGGATCAATCATGATTCAGTGAAGAAGGAAAAGGCAACCAAGAAAACCAGACAAATACTCACAATCAGGACAAATATTTGCATGACCATGGTAAATGAATTCTTCAAACTGGAAAGTATTCAGTAAACTACTGGGTAAGGGCAGAGAACAAATATGAATAACATAGATGCTTACGATATGACTGTATCCACAGGCAAAAACAAAAAGTGCAGTAGGATGTGTGATTCTGTGTATTCACATACACATACACAAGCACCACATTCATGTGTGGAATATCAGGAACACAATATTATCAGAGCAGAAATGTCACAATGGAATACAGCACTGACTTTCTCAGATTGAGTTAAATAAAATGGAAGGGAATTCATCTTTACACAAGAGACTCACGAAATTTTCTTCTGTGGACAGGAAATTTACAGAACAAATAGAGAAATCATCATTTTTACCAAGAGTGCAAAAGTCAGTGCTTAGATACACACACACACACCAAAATGGCAGAATTGTCTCAATCCAAACTCAAGGTGAGATTTCCTATGTTACAAAGATCCCATTTTATGCTTAAAGCACAGATCTAGAGGAAGATAATATTGAAAAGTTCCTTGAGTACCCTATGCACCCACTTCACAAACTAAAATATGTCACAATAGGCAACATGTGCACTAAAACGTTAAAATAAAATGGCATTTGTAATCATGGGAATAAATGAATTGGTATTGAAACGAAGCAGATGATTGATCAATAGAATTCTCCCAAGATCATTTATTGTTTGCAGTAAATACCTACTTCTAATAAGCTGCAAGATTTAATTGCTGGACATACAATATCAAAAACACATTGACTAAAGCTATATACTTTGCAAGTTAAAATGGAGGTGTTCAGCTTTGCCAACAAAAACAAGACCTGACTGAGGTTTAAATCAGGAACGTCTCATGAATTCCAATTTAGAAAGCAACAAAATAATCAGACCAACAAGATACAATCTCAGCAATATTTCATATGAGTAAGCAGTGAAGGTAAATAACAGATTTAATATATTAGACTGAATAAACAGAATGTTTGGAGATCGCTCTGGACCAAATCTGTGATATCATCAAAGGTGAAACAAAAATATTCCACATGTTAAGCAGCAGAATAAGGAGAAACGGCTGTCTGTTGGTTTGTTGAAAATAAATGAGAAAAATACAGGCAAAAGACATCAGCAGCATAAGAAAATTTATCCAAATAAAAATAAACTGTTTAAGATATGACTATAAAAGCCAGACATTAAGAAAGTCTGAATGAATTGAAATTAATGTGTTTTCCCTGTGGTGGTAGGGGAAACTGTTGAGTACAATGAACAGCAAGAAGTAATCATTCAATCTTAGATAATGAAGCTAATGTTTTACTACTGTAGCCATATTATGTAAGCACAAATCTCTGGAGAAGACTTTGATGGTTGGAAACATAGATGGAATAGAAAAGTTGTCAGCAGCACATAAGATGGCCAGTTGCTTTTACTGATAAAACAAGCATAACTTTACAAAAATCCAAGCAGTTATTTATTCACAGATAATTCTGGCAAATTGATGTCCATTAGGATGTGAAAAAATGGCAATGACTGAATTACTGAACAAGAGTAAGTCATCTAGAGAACATTACCATTGGGCAGTTTGATATTGGTATTAATAAAGTAACATAAATAGAGAAATAAACAACTTTGCATTTCATGGGGAGGGGATAGGTGACTAGATACATCTTTGGGGTGGGGAGTTTCTTACGTGGCACAGCAACTCCATATTCTTGTGGATTTTCTGCCACTACTTTCTGCTTGAGTTCATTTAACCGAGACCCCAAAGAACCTGAGAGATCAGAGGAAGAAGTGGGTGAATAGACAAAACACAAGGCATATGCAGCAGAAGCCAACCATAAAGCGGCCAACATTTGATTGGCAGCTTTATCTATGTTGGTTCTGCCCTTATAAGTGAATCAAATAAAATACGATGTGCACTGTTATCAACAGTCTTAAAAGCTTACTAATAACAAACTTCTGTGTCCCAATAAGCTCATGGCCTCTGACATGATTCCTCTCCAGGTCAGAATGCAAAACTTCTTATTTACTCTAGTGGGGCATTTTTCTAGTTTTTCAATCCAAACAGCAGGCATGGAATGAAGGTTAGCAATCCTAGATCCATCATCTCCTCCTGCCCAATGACCCCCATCTAGATCCCCCACACAGCCCAAATCCACTTTACTTTTTAAACAGCCATATACGTCAATTCTAGTACTTTGGAGGGCACTAAATGAAGGTTTTGCTCAGCTTTCCTGCTCATTAACTTTATCTTCCAGACTTTCACTTTTCAAGCAACTGGCCTTCCTTCTCAATTTAAGTCAGAAGGGAAAGGCATCTAGCAGAGATTGTTTGGAAGCTGTGTACCTTTGGAGAGCTCTGTCTTTAGAGGACCAAGCTGCCAAGCCTAATTTAACCTGCTGCTTTCCCATTCCAGGTTAAGGAATTGGGTAACATCCTACATCCTGCTCAGTGGAAGAAGTAAAACACAGTGGGAAAACGCTAAATTGCAGAAAGGAAGATGAGTAGGATTCATCATGTATGTTTATTTTACATATAAACTACTTCTTCTCAACCCTGGCAAATTTAAGACATGGCCGGTGGAAAATTCCAGGAGTTGAGGCCACATGTCTTAAAGTTTCCAAGATTCAGAAAGAGTCATATAAACAATTTTAAAATATTTATTTTTATTACATGTTTATCTTTTTGTTTCCTTCAAGGAGGTGAGGGTACTCTGCATCATCCAACAACCAGGTGCTAATGTTTACAATTTCCAAAATAGGAAGCAAAATCCCTGTGCGCCAAATGAACAGCAGAAACAGGATGATATCTTCGTATCCTGATCTGAGTTTCTCAGAGATATCAGTTGAGCCTTTGAGGAAATGGGATTCTGGACTAAAAGAACTTGATTCTCATCCAGCATGAGTTTTATATTCTTAAAATCTGGAGCCTTCAATGGGATACTAGATGCAACCTGCATATACTACTCAATGTACCTTCAAAGAAGTATGCTTATCAAGCTAAGAGCGACATAGACAGAATCTTGACAGATTAAACCAGTGGTGGGATTCAGCAAGTTCACACCACTGCGGCAGAACTGGTTATTAACTTTCTGAGCAATTTGGCAAACTGGTTGTTGGAAGAAATCATTAGGGCAGAGAACCGTTTGTTAAATTACTTGAATCCCACCACTGGATTAAACCCTTACTACTCTCACCATAACAGATATGCCCAGGGAGATTCTGGGAGTGGCTCTGCTTACTCTCTGTGACTTATCCAGGTCAGGGCTATGCTGCCTTTTGTATCCCCTTTCCCTTTTCTCGAATATGCTCCTTCCTTGCTGGGAAACTGCTGCTCCACTGAATTCCCCTCACACCAGCTCGCCCTCTGAAAGCACCATCTCTCATAATGTTATTCAAATTCCATCTGTTTTGAAATACATTCATGAATTTAGTGAACATGAAGCGAAAATTACTAATCCCAAAGTTACCCAGAACTAATTACAAGAGGCATGATCGTTTGAATTATCGATTTTATATATAGTAGAATAAATGACTACTTAATTGGGAACTACCTGAATTTTGATGAAGATGGATCCAAAACTTGCTTTTCTTTCCACATGATCCTGGATACTGACTGTTAAATTCTACACATCCCATACCTTCCTAAAAAGATGAGAACTTCAGGACACATCTTTGAGTTCACCATAGTTTGAAAATGTTGATCTCCACTATCTACGGCACTGTTTCTCAATCTCGGCAACTTTAAAGCATGGGATGGCTGGGGAATTTAGGGAGCTGAAGTTCACATGCCTTAAAGTTGCCAAGGTTGAGAAACTGATCTGCAGTATGTCAACAATCAGTTCCCTGTAACAAAATGGTGCTCTTTTTACACACAGCAACTCACCAATTAAAACCACCAGTCTCTTCCTTTCACTAGGCTGCTGCTGGTATTTGATAACTTCCTCATATGTGAGAAGTTCTGGAGGGGAGTTTTGTTCAGTTTGTTTGGCTTCATTTGGATCACTCTGCTTCTCCTTTCGGCTCAATCGGAAACTTCGTCGCAAGCCAGCTAAAAGACCAAAAGTAATATTTTTCTTCTATATGTTGTTCAAAGTGTTATGAAAGGCTTAATTAACCCTATTTAGTCTGCTATCCAATCATCTGGTAATTCTCAAACTTCAAAAGATTATATCCTCCCCTTCTTACTAAGTTGTTGCCAATCAAATCTCAAAAAGTAAAAATGTCCATTTATGATATGTATATAACAGCTAGTCCTCAGCTAACAACTGATGGCTTAGCACCAATTTGAAGTATCTCCCAAAAGGTACTTACAACTTGGTTCCAAAGTTCCAACACCCCTCTACACACATACACACATACAGTTATATGAGAGCATTTCAAATGCTCAGCACTTGGCCCACATTTATGGCTGTTCCCAGGACTCCAGTCACCAGACATGATTTATTATTTACATTGTTTTTGCTGAATGGTTTGCTTAACAGTCATAGCCTTTGCTTAACAATTGCTGCCAAAAAAATTCATAAAAATCAAGTCAGTCACATGATGACTCACTTTATGACCATTACAATGTACGACTGTAAAGGGTAGGCTCCATTTTGGTCATAAGCTGAGGACTGCCTATTTGAATGTCAAAAATAAACCAGGGAAGGAGGGAGGGAGGAAAGGGGATCAAGAGCATAATTAGAACTAAAATGAAGTACCAAGAAAGAACCTAGCTCCATTACTCATTCATCCATTAATTTCAGGCCATTTTTCAATCATGTCCCATGACTCCAGCCATAGACATTTTTCTTTCTCCCATAGTGGGCAGCTATTATTCTCCTCTAGTAAAGAACATCTTGAGAACAAAGTTTCAGAAGGATTCCTCCAGCCCTCCAATCTGATGTAAGGCAACATCGTTAGTTATAAAGCAACTATATACAAATACATTAGGTGTTCAATTTATATAGGTTGCAGAACTATCTGCAGAACAATTGAAGTACCCTGTTTCCCCCAAAATAAGACATCCCCTGATAATAAGCCCAATCAGGTTTTTGAGCGCATGGCAATAAGGCCAAGCGCTTATTTCAGGGTTCAAAAAAATATAAGACAGGAAAACACGGTATATACCTTCCAGGTTTTAGGGCAGAATCTGGAATATGTATCATTCATTACAAAGATTGGTACCCACCTATGTATTGTCCATTGAAGTAACCCTCACAGTCACAGTCTTCTGTATAGAAAGAAGAGTGAGAGAATAGGTACAAATACGTTATAGGTTGCAGGTCATGCATTCTGGAAATAAGAATGTCATCATCCATCTTTAAGCACAAATATGGGAAATAAAGAATAAAGGCTAGGCAAATTCAGTAAGTAAAGCAGTGTGTGTTGTATAGAGGGACTGGCTCCAAGCATCCACAGGCAAACGATTCTGTTTGAAGCTCTGGAGAAGTGTGGGCTGGTGCCAGGCTATGCCAGTCCAGTCTGGCAGTCTTCAAACATCTCAGATGTCTTTAATTTTGAGCCAAGAAATCCTGGCAGGGAGCGATGGGAGTTATGCATTTGAAGTCTCACTGGTTGAGCAAGGCCAGTGTTTGCTTGATTGCGTTGCATATTATTTTTTTTCAACTGATATCATAATAAAAGTTGAAATTGTTTAATTGTGGCCAGCAATACTGAAAAATATAGATTTCTGGAGTAAGAAACCCTAGCTTTCTAGGGTTTCAAAGTAAAGAAAACATCCCATGAAGTTGATTTACCATAAATAGAGTGCCCCTTTTTTTTAAAGTAATTATACTTCAAAGGCTGAGTTCAAGAGTACAAGATATGCAGACAACAAGCAGTGGAGATATAGAAACAGCAGACAAGCAGTCTCTCATGAGCCTTGAACATGCTTGAAAGTTACCCCCAGAGAGTTTTCAAAGCATAGAGGTAGGGCTGCAGGTATCTACCCCTTTTTTTGCAAGAATCTCTCACACGCATAACACATGAAAAGAGGCGGGGTTTCAAATGTGTGGCTGCAACTCAGGTTTTTGACCTCCCCCAACAGATGCCTCTTTAGGGCTAGGGTAGAAGGCCCAAATAATTCATCTAATGTTAGCATAGTGGAACCTGGGTGAAGAGAGTGTTCTTCAATGGGGGAAATGATATAGTGAGTGCACATAAAAGATCTATTTGCCCTTGTGTGCATGGTTCACTTCTTATAATAAGTTTAGATTCTGAGTTTTTGGCTCAATGAACTCAAGAGGGGTACCACATTTTAAACAGTTTTAGGACTATGTGATTACTCTTGAAAAGAACTTAGTCTTTTACAATAGTGTTTCAACGTTGGCAACTTTTAAGATGTCTTCAACTCCCAGAATTTTCCATCCAGCATGCTTTGGTTTTAGCTTAATGCATGTATAAAACCAGTAATTTGGGTTTATAACCATGACAGTTATGTGTGATTTGTGAGATAAACCAAGCTATTCTGATTTATTCCACAAACCATACAATTGATTTTAGATGACTATGACCTGGGAAACCATCCAGTGGCTGTTTCAAGGTGACGAAAATAAGCAGCACACTCAACTGAAGAATTCAAATAGGAATTGCCAACTGTTACTGTTGTGTAAATTTTTTAATAAATCCTTTCCCAACTGGTCAGACTGAATTCCCATGATCTCCTGTCAGTTCACAAATCTGGGTAACCCCAGTTGGCCTTTCTTAAGGAGTAAAAAAAATGCTAGAACTTCCCTCAGATATTTGGCCACATAGACAAGCCAGGCCTGACAATTGGTTTGTCTGCTTTTAGTTTTCATTGATGAGAAACAGAATGATTTTTAAACACTCACATGCATTGTATTTGTCTGCTTGATATTTACTTTATATATTTCTCTTTTTCGCTTTTAGCCTTCTAAGTACCACCAAGAGCGATTGTTTTGAGATGGGTGGCTATATAAATTGTATAAACAATTATCTGGAAACTGCCATGTTAGAGACAGCTCCTCTAATCACTCTGGCCAAATAAGCTGCAAATGACCTCGACCCCTTTAAACTTATATAAAAAGCACTATGTTTATCATTAGAAGGAAAGTGTTGTTCTTTATTTTTTTGCCCCTTAACTGGATTGGGTTCCTTATTTATCTATTTATGTAAAGGGGTTATGTGCTCTCCCATCTTAAGTAATTCTGAGTGGCTCACAAAAATAAAACCAATAAGTAAAACAATAATAAAGCAGTAAAAAAAAATAGTAAAACAATAAAGTAAAAACAGCATAATTGTCCCTTTGGGATAGGTGTAGGCAGATAGTGTGGAAGGGGTCAGCTGCCTCCTTCCACACTATCTGCCTACACCTATCCCAGTCCTCAGTGTAAAGTCAGGTCTCTGTGTAAGTTTAGAACGGTGGAAGCTGTCAAATCACCAATGGAAGGGTGTTTTTGTGTGGTAGCGGCAGCCATGGAAAAGGCACCCTTTCAAGGTTCCACTAGATGGGATTCCACTTTAGTAGCAACAGCTGCACTAGGAGACTGTCCCAAGAGTTAAATCAAGGCAATTAAATTTAAACTCCTGCATTATTAATACTGCTAGTAAGACTTTATTTATAACCTGAGCACCTTTTCTTATTTGAGGCAATTGTTAAGTTAAAAAACGAACCCTAGTACATTTTTCTGGAAGGTGCAAGGCCAAATCAAAAGGAAAAAGGAGAAGGAAAAATAGCTACACATTGTGGTTCAACAGGAAATTACCTGCTGTGTTAACAAAAGCTCCTAGAAACAGCACAATAGCTTTTTAAGAAACAGCAGGAGTTTAATCCGTGTGATTAGCACGTACAAAAAAATAAATTACATAGTAAAACACGGGGCAAATTAATAGCTAAGGAAAATTAAATGAGATTGACATAAGAGGCCCTGAGTGTATATGAGAAAAATTTATTTTTCCCCTTTTATGAGGCTATAAAAGATTGATTTTCACTGCAGACAGAATAACCCAACTGAAATCCAAGGACTAAAAGCCAATTTGATGTAAAGGTTAATGTATCAGGCTAGTAATCAGAAGATCTTGTGTTCTAGTCATGGGCACAAAGCAAGGTGGATATCTCTGGGCCAGTCATTTTCTCTTATTCCTAGGAATGAGGCGGTAAGCCCCTTCTGAAAAACCTTGCCAAGAGAAGCGGAGCAGTATGCTCCATCCCATAATTGGATAGACCAGGTTGACCTGATAAAAAACACTTGCCAAGAGAATCGCACAAGCTTGTCCCTGCAGTCTCTGATAATTGGACAAGACTTAACAGAAGGGGGAAAAAATCCAAGTACTGCTAATAAATTAGGTAAATGACTTTTCTTCTGGGCTGGAATGGGATAATCACAGGAAATTGAATTTTGAATCAACCAGTGATTGGATGTTGTACCCCACCCAGTGTCATGTGACAAGTGGCTATATAAATATGATAAATAAATAAGCATTTTAGCATTCTAATCTCAATATTTAAAAAATCCATTATGATTTCAGCATTTCCACACATATCGATCATGATATTGCTTTTGTGTTGGACATTCCCTCTTCTCACGCATGTTCTCAGCTCATTTTCTTTTGAAATCACTTCTCCCTTCTCTTCTCTTCTTCTTTCCTGCCCTTCAGCTTGCTCCCCTTCAATTCCCATTTAGATTAAGCACCAAGCAATCCATCCTTTTCTTTAATTTGGAGGCAAGTTATCTATATTGTATGCTCTGAATATGCATTTTATATTACACCAAGGCAGTAAGGTAATATTTAAACATAATCACATTGAAATAATGCATTTAGATTTATGAGCGTGCCTTGTTTATTCACATTTTTTTCTAGCAAGGAGGAATAAAATGGGATCAGATGTTATGTAATAAACCTCATTATTCGAAATTTATCACTAAATGAGCATCCATTGACCTAAAAATGCTTATAGCACCCACAAAGCAATGATATATAAAGCTGCCCCCAAACCTTTCTTTTTTTCCCAACAGAAAGGTTTCAAATCTGAAGATTTGTCTCAAAATTCCCTCCAAAATTACATGTCCTTTCCATTTAAGTGTCGCACTGTTTTGTCAAATTATATTCAGATTACTTTTTAAAAAGCATCTTTGATGCAGAATCAATTGTGGAAAATGAAAAACAAATGCACAATTGTACCATCTGTTCCAGCTGAACAATCTAAGATCTCTATATCGGCATCTTGATTTGGTTCACTGCAGGATAGTTTGAGCAGGCAGAAAATGACTCTGCTGGTGCTGTCACTCCAGAGTAGCTGGAGAACCTACCTTTCTCAGAAGATTGATCATCTGCGGTTAGCATGAAAAGACAGAGGTAAGATTGTTAAAAGAAAGCCAAGAAAAATGTCTTAAGGGATTTTTTATTCAGTCCAATTGTTTAAATGTAAGGAAAGCACCCCATATTATCTTGACAGGGATAATAATAAGTAGATGTTATGTTCTGCTTATGACTTACGACTTGTGCTAAAAAGACTATATGTATACACAGAGACCTAACTGAGAAACAAATAAGGAGATTTTGATTTTTCTCAAAAAAAAAAAAAGATGTATTTGGACCAGTGGGAATAGTATGAGGAAAAAAAGGTTGTAATTTACATTAAATTATAATTATAGAAAAACTTCTATAAAATGATGTCTCATTGGTACATGGCACTAGATACATTGTCAAAAATATATAAGGGAGCTTCAAAGCATGGTGAAAATGCAATCAAACTGAGGGAACATTTTTTCAACTTTGATGGACATTTAATAAAGCTAGAAAATATTGGGGTCGAGTTTGTATTTGATGTGAACAAATGTGAACATAGAATTGAAAGCACAGACCTTTCTTTTGGGCGTAATGGATAAATAATTGAGACATCTTATGGCACTTGTTTTTATAATAGGATAGCAGCGACACTTAAAGATGGAAGGATTTACAAATATCTACAAACGAAGAATGGATGGTGAAACTAGTAGAATTGGGGGATGTGGCAAATTTTACTTCTACTTGGAAACCACTTTTGGATTTTTTTGCGAGAAACTGAAAATGAAAAGTTGATTTTGGGATTTGAGAATTAAAATTTCATGGAATTATGGAAATAATGTAGATAAATGTTAACCTTACAGTAAGTGTTTGATGTATTTTTTATAACTTATATGTGTAGCAAAGAAAATTGGTACATTATAGAAAAAACATTCTATTTTTTCTACTTTATTTTTTGTACTTTCATTTTGGTTTGAGTTTTTTCTTCTTTCAAATCTTTTCTTCTATTTATCCTTTTACCTGCATTTTTTAAAAAATCTCTCTCTCTCTCTCTCTCTCTCTCTCTCTCTCTCTCTCTCTCTCTCTCTCATATATATATATATATATATTAGATAGGTAGGTAGGTAGGTAGGTATATACCGTAGAGGGAGAGGGAGAGGGGGAGAGAGGAAGGGAGGAAGGAGGAGGGGGAGAGAGAGAGAGAGAGAGAGAGAGAGAGAGAGAGAGAGAGAGAGAGAGAGAGAGAGAGAGATGGGGAGGGAGGGAGAGAAAGAAGCAGGATTTTACCCTCCTTTTGTCCCAGTTTGAATGGAGAAAGCACAACTCAGAGTTTAGTGAACAAAACCTGAATAAGTAAGTAGAGATTATTGTAAAGGGACTTTATAAAACTTCAAAACTGTGCCCTTACTCCTCACTAGTTGTGCAAGAAAATTTGTTATTGCTAACTTCCTTTTTCTTTTTTCCCCCTTTTCTTTATAATTATCAATTGCTCATACCATGGTACATGGGCTCCAGACAACTACATGTTTTGATGCATATAAACACACGGGCTCAATAACAGGAGCAGGAGGGACCCTCACAAAACTAGTTGCATGTGTGTGTGATATTTTGACAGAAAACATCCATATAAAGATAGGATGTCCTTCTACCAACCATTTTCTTTTGCCATGCTTTGAGTGCGCACTTCCTTCTATCAAATCAGGGCAAATTCAAAGGACAGCCCATCCCCTCCCACCCCTCCATCCCCAAACAAAATGATCCCACAGAGCACAATACAAAACAGGGTAGAATTTTCATGGCAAATTTCCTGAGGTAATAAGAGATCTATTGTTGCTATTAAACTATAACTTGGCTGGTTTCTTAGATTTGTATTCTGGCTTTCCATCGAAATGGCATTTATGGGCTAACTGCAATAAAATGTAAAATAAAATACAAAGAATTAGATCATTTGTTCAAGGCCTTACTTTCTTTTTTCTTTTTCTTTTTTAAAGATTAATGTAGTCATTCATGGTATCAGGCTGTATTACTTTAATGTATGTTAATTTTGTATATATTTAGTTGATATTTAAATAGTAGCTAGGATATATATTACACACTGCTTTATATGGTATTAAACATTTGGTATAGCAACATGGGCAGGATCATTGCCAAGCATCTAAAAATTCTGTCAGTTATGGATTTTACTTTTACAGCCAGTTCCAAGTCTGTTCAAAGTATCTTCCCCTGGGCATTCATATCATGAGAAAACTCTAATCCAGTAAAAAATGGAATAGTTGCCCATTTTTGTCTGTCCATTCAGTCTTCCAGGAAAAAGAGTTGGATTGATAGAGCAACTCTAAAGCTCAGGGGTCTCAAACTCAAGGCTTGGGGGCCGGATCCGGCCTGCAGGGTACTTAGATCTGGCCCATGGGACCGCCCTGGAAACAGCATAGGACCAGCCTGCACTGCTTCTGCCAGTGAAAATGGCGCTCAGGAGGGCCATGTGCAGCCTTCCGGAGCTCCATTTTTACTTGTAGAGGGTTGCAGGAGGATGTGACAGCTGAAAATGGGGCTTGGGAACCCGTTTTCGCTGGCAGAGCGCTCAGGCCACCACAGGTGCAAATGACATCGAGCTGGCCATGGCCACCCTGTCCCCCCACCCCAAAGTCAAGCACAACCCTGATGTGGCCCTCAATGAAATCGAGTTTGAAACCCCTGCTAAAGTTCTTTCCACTGCAGAGCTTTTAGCCAAGGCTCAGGCAGCCTTCCCAACACTGATTGCAGGAGCAATCAAACCACACATCCCAGTCAGATTTCTTGCAGACAATTCTCTTGTAAGCACTTATGGGCAACAGTGATTCAACTGAGGAAAACTCCTCAGCAATTTCTCACACATAAGGTCTTAAAATATTCACACACATGTACCCAAAAGTAAATAAACAACATCTGTTTGCATGTCTGATATGGGGGGTGGGGAAGAGGAATATGGCATTTGTTGCTCCTCTTTCCATGCCCTGTTACTTCTATCTGTATGTTCTAAATATTTATGATCCTCTCATAAATACACTGCTCAAAAAAATAAAGGGAACACAAGCAGAAGACATCCGAGATCTGAATGAATGAAATAGCCTTATTAAATACTTTGTTTGTTACATACAGTAGTTTTGTGTTCCCTTTAGTTGTTTGAGCAGTGTATAAACTACTGTATGTAAAGAACAAAGTATTTAATAAGGCTATTTCATTCATTCAGACCTCAGATGACTTCTGCTTGTGTTCCCTTTATTTTTTTGAGCAGTGTATTTCTCTCCTCTTGGGTTTCTTTATGCCTCCTTATGGGCTTTATTGTGATTGAGGATGGCCATCTTCTTTATTTTTGTTTCATTTCCTCCTTAAAAGCTTTGTTTTCCTTGTAAGGGAAAAAGGTCTTCCTCTTATGGACCATTTCAGTGGGACTGATCTGACAATTACAGGGGAGAAGTGGGAGGGTAGCAATTTCCAATCCTCCCTCGGACAGTTTGTCTTCTGCATGCTTGGCTGTAATGGGGGAGGAAATTATGCTAGCCAGGGATCAGGAAAGTGGAGATTTTGTAATAATATAATAGAATAGAAAAGGAAGGAGTGGTATGTTTGTTGCCTTGAGTTATTTATAAAAAATAATAAGGCTGGATAAAAAAAAATATAAGTAAGGGCCCTGGAAAAAGATATTGTTGACAAGAAGAATGTAAGCAGAGGCAGTCAGAGTGAGCAAAGTTTGGTCTGTACGTACCTATTTGCTCTTCAAGGTAATCCAGGCAGGGAGCAGAACTGCTCTGCCTTTATAGTAAGCAGAATCTTGCAAGACCTAATGTATTTCTCCCTTCCTCTCATTTCACTCTCCAGAAAATTAAGAAGGGTCCTTTCTGAAATGCTCTCTGTGCCTCCTCTCTTTCTGTGGGCTGAGATACCTTTTATAGTTGTCCCATCTGTGGGTCTTCCTCCCATCTCCCAAGGTTATTCCCACATACCATTACAGCACCAGAACTAGTATCTGTGGTTGTCTTTTTGCTCTTTTTAACCACTTTCCCTTCCACACCAGTGTTGCCAGCCTGGCCAATGGTAAAGGGACTGATGTTCTTTGAAGCAAGGGATCATAGTTTGTTTGGTTTTTTTTTTTTTTTTTTTTTGTAGAACATGTGTGGGATTCTGTATTTCCCAAAGGGAATTCCTTATTTTTGACTGTGTGTTGCCAGAACTATTGATAAGGAAGGCTTAATTACAGACTATTGAATCTGTGATGCAAAAACTCAGAACTACTAGATGGCTGAAAAGAGATCAAGAAAATATTGTTAGAGCCATCTACTGCTCATCCTGATTTTGCATCCCAGACCTGGCAGTCCTAATCCTCTGATCAAAGCCACTAAAAGGAATATAATATTTAATTTATAATTTAATTACAATTACAAATCTGCCAACCAATTAATATTTTAGACATTGAAATGGCTTAATCTATCTAACTGATTAATAGACTAGGCAATGTTATTTCTAGAGGCCTTAGTCCACAACTGCCAACAACTGACTCTTAATTGTGGAAAACTAATTGAAGAATTGCTACCTATTTATTTTAATACTTTATGAGCACACTGCTTTATATAAGAGGTGAGAACTATAGCTTACAATTAACAATGCATATTTCAAAGTCTGTCCTCCCTGATCTGCCTCTCTCTATCCTGGACTGCATGGCCAAACAACAATCAGTTAGTTCCACTGAATGTCATTATCCCTACAGAGCTAGCTATTAACCTAAAACATGAAGTGTTTTCTTCCCCTAGAGCGCCCTTCTGTGCATTATTCCTAATTCTCTCAATTCTGGCACTGCTTATTGTCTTTCCATATGACACAGCAATGCAACAAAGTCCTTGTGGGCTGAGAATACCTATCCATAAAAGGAGAAACATTATAAATTTATAAATGGTGAGATAAATGTGCCTTGAACAAACAAGGAAAAGGTTTGTAGTGACTCACAGTATGGCTTTGTAACACTTCTGGAATTGTGCAATGCACCGATGGTCCTTCTATACATTAAGCGCCTAGATAAAACAACAAGATTTACAATTCTGAGATGGGGGAGGATGCAAGAAAATACTAAGAACTTTTAAGCAACAACAACAAAAATAGCTTTGATTCAGACTCACTTGGGATACATACCCGGTTTCCCTGAAAATAAGACCCAACCAGAAAATAATCCCTAGCATGATTTTTTAGGATGCTCGTAATATGAACACCACCCCAAAAATAAGCCCCAGTTACGATCGTCAGCAAATGGAGGCATTTAGTACTGTATTTCCCCCAAAATAAGACCTAACCGGAAAAAAAAACATAATGCGTCTTTTAGAACAAAAATTAATATAAGACCTGGTCTTATTTTGGGGGACACACGGTACGTTTAAGACCTCAACTGTAGATTGGCCTAGTTCATCCATAAAGCTATGTCATTGAACAAGCCACAGTGGTTTGGTCTGAACACAATGCTAGGCCATAACAGGTAGATACATATCATGTTAATTTAAGGACAAAATAAGTAGATTTTGATTTAAAATAATTTGTGGTATTACTTTAATGTCATTAAAAAAACAAATATTTATTTTATGGATGAAACACTGAATCCAAATTGTGTCCCTGAGGGACTATTTGGACCCAATAGATACTGGTTACTCTTTGCTCTAAGGCAGCTATTAGTTGAAAGCAACCCCCTTGGAAGCAAAAGGCAAAGAAGGAGGAGTTTGGAAACAAATATAGGACCCAATCCAGATGAGGAGCATGTACTGTATCATTGGCAGTTCAAGCTTGTTTTTTAGAAAACTAACCCAAAGTTTCATTCTGATTTTAACTGGAACTAAGTTCAAGTAACTAAGTGACTAATGTCATTTTTCTATGGATAGGTGAAAAACAAAAGTCTGAATTATGCAGATGTGTGCTTTCCTGCAAAAAAAGTCCAGTGTGTTCTTCGTTGAGAAGCAATTTGGAGTAACAAATTAAGTGCATATTTCTCCTTGCAGACTTCTTGACTTTTCTTCTTTGGGAAAAAGCAGGCAATCAAGTTGCACCAAGATATTAAATGCCATCAACCCTATGGAAACTGTTCAGCATGAATGTCTATAAAGATTCTCAGTCATCCAGGTAATAGTTGTCCCATTACTGGGCTTTGTTTTTCCTTGAAGACCTTTCATTTCTCATCCAAGATACTTCTTCAGTTCTGACTGACTTCAGTCAGAACTGAAGAAGCTTTTTGGATGAGAAGAGAAAGGTCTTCAAGAAAAAACAAAGTCCAGTTACCTTTTTAAAAAAAGCACCTTTGGGACATTCAGCATAGATGATTGGACACATATGGCTGTTCAAGTCCTCCATCATATTTGAAGACAGAGACATTCTCCAACAATTTTCAAGGGCAGAATTTCTCCTCAGTAGTGACAAAAGCATTATTACTGAACACACACACACACACACACACACACCTGGAGGAATTATTTCCTGGAACTTTAGCTGAAGTCTTGGAAACTAAGAAGACAGCAGACTTCACAAATAATTTGGAAAGGTTCCTTCAGGGCATGCAGAAACATAAACATAGCATTTATTTGCAATTTTTAAAAGCAGAATAAGTTACATTTGTTGGGCTATATACACATAACTCTTTAAATGGACTGCAGAAAAGACAGGGTTTCTAATTATACCCATTCAATTTTTTTCAAGGGAACGTACAATAATTGATTCTTCAGCTATTTGCTGTGGCAGAGAAGGAATCTCCTGCTCTGCAAAGGGTTCAGTCTCCAAAGGAACTTTTCCAAGTTATTCATGAAGTTCTGCACAAGCCTACCAGATGTACAACTATACCTGGACTGTAGAGTGTATTCACACATGCCTTTTAGTCAACTTGTAACTAAATAAATACAAAAGGACCACACCTCACTCATGAAAACTTATTTGAAATACTCTTCTCTTCATTTCCTACAGAGATTATTTGTACTCAAACGGAGTATGAACAATTCAGGAAAATATACTGCTTGACACTAGTTTAACCCTTAAGTCAGTTTTCTGATACTGTTTTGGGACTTCAACAGTGAGCTGGGTTTGGATGACTTTTTCAGTCTGAATTTGGTTCAACTCACTGACATCTGTCCATGGTGCTGCTTCCTGTCTTGAACACTCAACCCACCTTCACAGTCTGCTTTAGAACAAAGATATAGAGGTAATCTTTGATTTTGCTCAGCTAGTAACTGAGCTAGAAATTATGGTCATAAGTCATGGCAGTGGTTAAGTGGATCACCACATGACCACACCCAATTTTATGTCCTTTCATGCAGCAGTCATGAAGTGAACATTATGGTCATTAAGCAAACGGGATGGTCATTTAACAATTCCATTTTATCCAATGGGCATTTTTTGCTGGAAACTGGAAGTGAAAATAGAAATCAACCAAAAAACCACAAAAATCATTATCCTGTGACTGGGGGACCTTGCAAACTGCCAAAAATGTACACCAGTCGTGAATTGCCCACATTGTAATAAGGTGACTGTGGGGGAGAGGTGTGGTCATTGAAACTTTGGAATCAGCTTGTAAATACCTTTGGGGGAAGGTGCATCACAACTGAATGGTCACTAAGCAACCAGTCATTAAGCGAGGACTACCTGTAAGCAAGTCTGAAAAGACAGACACTATATGAGATTCAAGCTAGTCAGATCTGAGTAATACACTCATCCTGCATTTCATTGTTTGAGTCTAAGTGGGAGTTAAGGTGCAGGTGGCTATTTTAATGGTTCATACAAAAGGAGGAGGGGAAGGAAGTACTGTTTCCTTTCTCCCCTCTTTTGCTAAATTTGTGTTTGTGACTGTCTATAAAAAGGACAAAGGTTTTAAAGAAGTATTTGATACTGCCCTTTCAAATTTTATTACTACAAAGTTGCTGCAGGTGTGTGTGTGGGGGGGGGGGAGCCATTCAAAGATGAATGTATGAAGGAAATGCTGTGATTAAAAGTGGAAGTCAGCCAGTTGGCAATATGCAGAACATTCATTTCTATTACCATTGATCTGTTCCCTCCTTAATAATGAAAATCAATTTTTAAGAAAAGAAAAATTCCAAGTGGCAAGTTGCATTTTGCTTTTCAGAGAAGATAAAATTGCTTGTTAGTCCAGTGCAATTGCAGAGAGTTAAGATGGGAGAAAAGTTGATCATACTAAAAGAAGTGTTAAATTTGCCATTTGAAAATTAAATTCAAAAAACTGTAGCTATACTTTATGCTGAGTGAAGCTCATTTAGAAAGCACTTTTTTCCCAGAGGTTTCAGTGGTCAATTCACAATTTTAGTCATTTCCTGTAAACTCTAAAATACTATTTTCCCCTACAGTAACTTTCCTAAACCTTATGATACATTAGACAAGCCTTTTCCCCAGTTGTATCATAATGAAGTATTTGCATGTCTAATCCAGAGTAATCTTTGCCTCTGTAGTCTCGAAGATGCCACACAAGGACCAGGGAAATGATCAAAATATTTCATATTGAGCCATTAAAAACCATAGTCAGTTTCACCACCTCAGCATAACTACTTTCTCCTCAAATCTGGAGCCCAAAAATTATTTAAAATTTGTTAGGAATCCTAGTCTGCAACAAAACTTTGTTTTATACCAGAACTGATCGAAAATATATTGTGGCTTAGACTAAGAGCTAGAAGCCATCTGCACTCTGAATTCTGAGTATAGAAAGCAGGATGACAGTTGAATCTTACTTCAGTTCTAATCAACAACCTAAATAGACAGTCCAGGATACATAATTATCCTCCAAGAAAAAGAAATGGGTGGAGAGCTGAGAAAGAAAAGTCAAAAACTGCCCTACCCTTTGTCATCACCATTCTGCCTAAAAATAGAGTCTACTATGGCTTGTGCAAATCCTTGCTTGCTTCATTGGAAAGAAAATAAAAACTACAGCTAACAGTTGCAAGAAACACACGTTTCTTTTTGTTCCCTAAAGGAAGGAAGAATGTACGAGTCCAACAATACATGAGGTGCCCTCATAAAAAGAAAACATAATTTGCTTTACTTTTAAACCGAGACACAGCTTTGTTCACTGTATTAGTAATCAAGTCTTGCACCTCAAGCCATTGCTTTTCCTAACTCACCTTTCTTGGAACTGCTTAGAAGGAATCAGACCGGCCCGAAGGTTTGTGTCACCCACACGTTTGGCCTGCCACCATGTTGGGTCATCTTGGCTAACCACTTCTAAGATGTGCCTTCTCTGAAAAGGTAGTCCTGCCTCCTGACATGGGATAGCTTTATCCTCTTTTGGATTGTAGGAGAAGAGAGCTCTCATGAATACCTAACAGATGAAAGAAAGGTTACCGTGACCATAATTACAGTTCCTAGAATTTCATGCAGATGGGGGAAAAAAGCAGCAGAAACTTATATAGATTGTCTTCCGAATCCATGGCTTGGAGAGCTTTAGGGATATGAAAACAAATCCACAAATACAAAGATGGAAAAATAATGATATTCGAAGTGGAGCAGAGTAAAAGAGATATATATGCAAATATGACTAAGACAAACTGTTCTTTCCCCAGTCACCACCCCCAGTCACAGATTTATGTAGCTAGTTAAATAATTTTAGGTAGATCTGGAGTATAGCTTCATCCTCTCCCCCTAATCCCCACTCCTTTACACTTTTTAGAAAGGCAAGATTTGAGTGGTGGCAGACTGAAAAAAATTCCTACCACTTATAAAACCAATTAGCTAGCAAATTTATTGCTAGCTTTATTCCAGGCCCATTCTTGAAAAAGGTGGAGTGGGGAATAAATGACAGCTGATGTTCCACTGGTGCTTTTAAGCAGAAAGAAAAATTATATGTGCTGCCACTGCCATTGACACTTTCTAAACTCTAAGAAGAAAGTGGGGGGGGGAGGGAGAGAGGAAGGAAAAACAGTCATTGCCACCATGGTTATCATCTCCTCACAACACTTCTGTTCCTTCCAGAGCCCAGAAATCATTTGAATTGCCTCAGCTTCCCACCCTTGCAACTGTGTCCTTTCCATTCCATTTTTCAAATCTACGCTGAAAGAGAAAATTAGTTTCAAACCAGTTAGATTGCCATGATGTCTTCATGCAAAATCCAGTTCCAGTTTAATCCAGGACATTAAAACAGAATAACAGAGTAGGTAGACCTGAGAGGTTTCTAGTCCAACCCCTGCTCAGGCAGGAAACCCTATACCATTTCAGGCAAATGGTTGTCCAAATTCTTCTTAAAAACCTCCAATGTTAGAGCATTTACAACTTCTGGAGGCAACTATTTGAAACCAAAGTACTGTAAAATGCATCTCTAGTCTGAAATCACAAGAATTTTCCTCAGACGAAAGGCAGATCTCAGTGTGTTTAACAAGCTGGGAATACTGTTCAATTAAGTATGAACATGCAAATGATTCCTGCTTGACCTTCAAATATATTTGACTAAAACAAGTTTTTTTTCCCAAACTTAGCATCTTTAAGATTTGTTGAATTTTAAGATTTTGTGAACTGATCAGTGATTTTGTAACTGTAAGATTTATGAATTTCCCAGAATTTTTCAGGTGGCATGCTGGGAGTTGGAAGTCCACACATTAAAACTGGCAAGTTTGAAAAACACTGAACTAAAAGTTCCAGGGTAGCCCATATCTGCCATTCCTAAGAGGGCCACACCTACATCCAACATATTTGACAACCCACACAATTCCTGCAAATTTAGATAAAAGCTATGGAGGCTAAAAAGTCTAAGAGTTGCAGTTTCCATACACATGGGAAATACCAGGCTACCCAATCCCTTGAAACATGCTTAGTACAGGAACACATATTCAGAAGAATATCTAGGTAAGGTTGTAATGTTTTCACATGTAAACAGATTCTCTTACCTTGCTATCCTTCAGACGATCTTCTTCTTTGATGCCTGGAATAATTTTCAGTGTTATTGATCCCTGGGATTGAGCCTGCAAGAAAAATAACTCTGTATTGCTCTCTTCACTAAATCACATTACATCTACAAAAACCACTGTGATCTACTTGTCTCTGGGTACAGATGATTCTAGGCATTTACCGCACACTAAGTGAGACCAAATCGCTTAATAAATATTTAGTCCCATTGCCATTGGTTCTCCAAAGTAGTTTTTATTTTCCAGCCCTATCTGGAAATGCTGGGGACTACATTTGTACACTGTGTATGCAAAATAACTGACTCAGCCCCAGAAAATCTAATATAGTTGGATTTCAAAAACTCATTTGTCTTTGTACAATGACTTGAACAAACTGGAGGAAGTTAGAAACATTCCTCTAGATGGATGCTTTTTCTAAGCAGCAAAAGACTTATACAAAACAAACTGATTGTTCTAAGTTGCTACTTACAGACATTCAAGTAGAAAGACAAAAATAAATCAAAGTTCTATATTCAATATGATTAGTTCAACTTTGAAACCAATATAATATATTAGGCCAGACAACGCTGTTCAGTTCTGAAGATTGGTGTTAAAATGAAACCCTTAATATAAGATACCCTAAATGTTCTTAGAAAAAAAGAATTTTACTAATTCATTTTCTTAGAGAAACTATTTATACTTCAGTCTTAATCTGGAGAGATTCGGAAAGATCAGTAAGAAAACACCACCCTGATGTTTTTAATATAAAATGCATGGGACCAATGGGAAGTTGGATGGAGAAGGGAAAAATGGGTTTTATCTAAGTTTTTATCAGTTTGAGGAGACAACTTTAATTTAGGGACTGCAAAAGCTAATCTGTTCAGTAATATACTGTAATCTGATTTGGTCTCTAATTATTTTCTGCTCTTAAAGTTTGCCACAGTGAACACTATGAATACATTTAGGTCTTTTCTTTTTTTGTCTTTCTCTGCCTAATATGAATCTCAAGCACTGGCAATTTGTCTCTACAATTTGTAGCCTGCAATTCTCTTCTTTTTGTAAAACTGAGCTTTGCATATATTTTACATAAAAAAGGTCTGAGATTCAATACCCAGCATACCTAGGCAGGGCTGGTAAAGATTCTTTTCTTAGGAAAAAAAAACCTGCAATCAAGTCAATGTATGGCAATGGCTTTCTACATAATTCTGCATAATGTAAACTTATAAACTGCAGAAAACAGAAAGTGTAAGTCTTAGCATTTTTGCTTGCAAAAAACAGCACACCTATGGTTACCTTCAAATTGAATGCCCTGGGACTCATCTCTGAATAAGTACATTTATGATCATGCTGCATTGCAGTTTTCATGCCTAAGGGATGACTAGAGCTCTTCCAGTTTCTAACCCAGCACTTAGCCACTAAACCAAACTGACTTTACTCTGCCATTACTTTCTTACTTGAAGGACAAAATAAATAGCTATTTTTCCAATCTGGTTGGAAAGAGACTACATTTGCAGAGAAACCCAAATTAGAGGTCAGCTGTTTTAGGAATCACCCTACATGTGAACAGCAGGAAATGTGTACATGATTCTTATCAACCTTCTTTTCCATAGGTGGACTACATGGCTGATTAGAAAATTCAGTTTATAGTCCAAAACACTGTGCTGAATGAAACAATCTTGCTTCTCTTGCCAAAGTACTGAAACACAATGTTCACAAGGCATGAACACACTCTTCTTAACCCACTAAACATGTCCTGGGAGGACAGCCTTTATTTTGTCTTAATGATATTAAAAACCTGACAGAGCAATCAGAGGGACAGCAATTATTCAGCAAGGTTTTTTTCAATCATAATGTGATCATAGTCTGCAAATATGAATAGAAAATATGCAAATTAATCCCATGGGATTTGCATTATTTATCCATGTCTTATAAATACACCATTTGGAACATTAGTGAATAGTCACTTTTCCCTTGTTCTCTTTTGCTAGGTCATATTGGAAGAAACTGAATAACTGCTTATTAAAAGATACCTGCCTTCTCTACTGCAAATCCTGCATCAAATAGAAGGTGGAGTTTGTGCCTTCCAAAGTGCTATTCAGCTGTGGCTGAGCTCATACAACGTTTAAATAAGCTGCATTTGTATAATACATATGCAAAGCTTGGCTAATCTTGCTTAGTTTTGAGGAAAGGGCTGGCTTGGCATATGGTATAAATTACTGTAAACCCATTAGATTAGTTTATAATTCAATAGTTCAATGTAGTGCACAAAATTGAAATGAGCCGAGGTGGCGCAGTGGTTAGAGTGCAGTACTGCAGCTACTTCAGCTGACGGCTAGTTCAGCAAATCAGTGGATCAAATCTCACCGGCTCAAGGTTGACTCAGCCTTCCATCCTTCCGAGGTGGATAAAATGAGGACTCAGATTGTTGGGGGCAATATGCTATTTAGTATACTGTCTTTGGTGTAAGCCGCCCAGAGTCCTCGGAGAATGGGCGGCATAGAAATATGACTAATAAAAAATAAATAAATAAATAAATAAATAAATATTGTGAAGCCCAAGCAATCTAATGTCCTACATCATTATCATCATCATCTTCATTATGGTTCATTGCACAATCAATCAAATCTTCAGACTGGATTTGTCATTTTTTCTCTACCTTTCAAGTCCTTTCCAAGGACCTGGGATATACAGTTGGAGTTGTTTTATGATGTTACAGATATTGTCCCAGGATATAAGGTGTTGTGACTAAAGCTGATTGATTGCAACTGATTGATGGTAAATTTGTCAATGGTGATGATGTTCAACTGATGCTCGAGTTCTTTTGGGATTACAATGAAGGTGCCTATTACTATTGGTACTATCTTTGCTTTCTTATTAGATTTTTATCTTACCTTTTTTATATATTTTATATATATATTTAATATACATATTTAATATATGGTAATAAACTTAATGAATATAGGTAGACGTTGACTTACAGTTCCTTGACTTATGCTGGACAATTTGGCAATTTGAAGTTATGAGAGATACTAAAAAATATACTTATGATCTGGATTTGAAGTTCCAGTGCCTCCCATCCCATCCCATCCCGTCCCTCGCAGTCAGAAGGTCACATTTTGGGCACTTAGAACTGACCACATTTACAGCAGTTTGCAGCATCCCATAGTCAACTGATTGCAATGTACAACTGTTTGGCTGGAAGCCAGCATTTATTTCTAATATCCAGTAAAAAAAAGTCCATTGCAGACAATGGTTTGCTACATGACCATGGATTTGCTTAACGACTATGGCGATTTATTTAACAACTACTGCAAAAAATGTCATAAAATCAGGTTGGGACATGATTTATGACAATAAGCTTGTGCTCAGATATGGTCATAAATCACAGTACTCCTGCCTTCTGTGTTCCCCACAACAATCACCCTGTGAGGTAAGCTAGGCTTAGAGAGTAACTGGGCCAAAGTCACCCAGCTGGCTTTCATGGCTAAACTGAAACCCAGAATCTGCAATTATAGTTCATTCTTTATGGGTTGCTTTTAATTCTACATTCTGTGCTGGATCACATGTTGAGCAGGATATATATACAGTGAATTAATACTTTAAGTATTTAAATGGGTAACAGAATAATAAGTTTGAACATGTTGCATAAACCTGAAGAGTGCAAGCATTTCAGGTTAGCGTCATTCAAATTTGACTATTCTAAAAGGAAATAACACCATGTCACACAATGCTTTTTTCCTGTTTGGCTAAAAAAAAATATGTCCAAATGCAAGTAGCAGTTTGCACACACAACATTGTAATGCTAAACAGACAGACACTCTCTCAGGCAGCAAAAGACGGCTTCTTTGTAGTCCCAAAACGACAAAGCTTAAAAGATTTTCCAGTGATTGCATTGTAAATCTTGACAGAGCTGGATTCCTCTGTTGTATAAGCTTCTACAGTCAAAGCAGAAGGATGGGGACAACATCTCCTCTTCCCTACAAAGAACCCCTTTGAATGACTGGTATTTATTACCCACAATATTTGTCTCATTTGGACAATCTGGATGTCTTCCAAATGAAGTGTAAAAAAACACGCAGACACCTGAAGGACACTTCCCTTCTAGCTCATTTTCATTGTACAGTAAGTATAATAGGACCTGCATCTTCTCATAAGCACACACATGATTGATGAAATATTAATAAATACAGCAACCTAGACTGAGGGCATATCACATTACAGGTAGTCCCTAAAATTACAACCATTCTTTAGTGACTGTTCAAAGCGCCTTACAACCAGTGCTTGCACTTAGAAATGTCATAACATCCCAATGGTCACATGATTCAGGCGCTTGGCATTCAGGATGTAATTGCAGTGTCCTGGGGTCACATGATCACTGTTTACGGCTGTCACAGCAGATTTCCAATAAGCAAAATCAATGGGAAAAGCCAGACTCACCTAAAACTGCATGATTCACTTAATAATGGTAGCAATAAAGGTCATGGTATCAGGCACAGCTTACTTAAGAACCACCTTGCTTAGAAATGAACATTCCTGTCCAGGGGTGAAATGCTCCCAGTTTGGACCGGATCACCCAATCTGGTAGTGATGGCAGCAGGTGGTTTGGAGAACCGGTAGCAAAAATCCCTGCCCCACCCCCCATGCCCAGATGAAGCACGCAATGATCAGAGGCTTTTTTTTTTTTTTACAACCTCTTTGGCCAAAAAAAAAAAAAAAAGCCTCTGATGATCAGGCAACTCAGCTGGGATCGTCAGAGCCTTTTAAAAGCATTTCTCTTTGGCCGAAGAGGTTGTAGAAAAAATGCTTTTAAAAGAAAAAAAAAAACTTCTGACGATCACAGCTGAGCAGCAAGATTGTCAGAGGCTTTTTTTTTTACTTTTAAAAGCAATGCTTTTAAAAGTAAAAAAAAAGATTGCCCACCACAGCTGATCACCCCTCCTATTCACGCGCTGTTCTACTTACCGCATGCCTCCTTTTGGCATGCACTGTGTGTGCGCACCTTGCATTTGGTGCGTGGGATACACTGCGCACGTGCAGCCAGCGAGCTGGTAGTAAACCGGTTCAGATTTCACCACTGTACCTGTCCCAACTGTGGTTGTAAATCGAGGACTAACTGTACAGAACTGTAGGATTTTGTTTTGAGAAACTACCATGTTTCCCCAAAAATAAGACCCTGCCTTTTTTTTTTTTTTTGAACCCTGAAATAAGCGCTTGGCCTTATTGCTATGCGCTCAAAAGCCCGATTGGGCTTATTATCAGGAGATGCCTTATTTTGGGGGAAACAGGGTAGTGAATTACTTTTTCCTTAAGTGTGTAATGCAATCTTATGCCTGTATACTGTAGCAAGATAAAAGCCCCACTGAATTCAACCAAGATTTACTCCCAAGTATGTTCCATACAGGGGTGGGTTCTAAATTTTTTTATTACCGGTTCTGTGGGCGTGGCTTATTTTGTGGGCATGGCTTGGTGGGGGTAATGTGACTGGGTGGGCGTGGCCAACTTTTTTTTTTTTTACTTTTAAAAGCATTTTTTCTACAATCTTAAGAGGTTGCAGAAAACAATGCTTTGAAAAGCCTCTGCCGATCAGGCAACTCAAAGCATTTTTTTAACCACCTTTTCAGCTGAAAAGGTTGTAGAAAAAATGCTTTGAAAAGCCTCTGACGTTCCCAGCTGAGTCACGGGATATTTTAAGGTTATATTTCCTGCTTTTCATGGAGGAGGGGGAAGTTCTCCAGGCAAAAGTGGGCATTAATTAGTTCTAGTTCTAGAACTAAGGCCTAATGAAGCTTCTACAATGTCGGAATCCAGAACTGTCAAGATTGACAATGCAGTCACTTGAAAATATGTTAAGCTTTGACAAGGAACTCGGCCTCAATAAGGAATCCTGTGAATTACTATTCAATAACACTAGGGGAGTCACAGGTTTCCCACCCCTATTCTCAGGGACATATATTACCAGTGGGTAGAGCTAGGTATCAAAGTGAGTAGGACAAAAGACGGAAATGGGTAAAACTGCTCCTTTGCTGTTCTCTTTTACATGATCCTTTCAGTCTTCCCCCTCCCACTCTTTTTCTCTCTCCCACACAAATACATTCAGCTTTGCTAATGCAGCTGCCAATTTCTTTAAGGTGCTGTAAATTGCACCCCTCCTTAAATTCTTTTTAAAACATTCTCACAGAACATTCTCTTGTTCTAGTCCACAGGAAAAAAAAACTAAATCACAGGTATCTTTGAACTTATTCCACAGCAGGAACAGTTAAACCCTACCATATTTTTTTCTTTTGTAGAGAGAAGTGGGGTGCAAACTCCAAACCACCACAAGTCTAGGATTCACCAAAGAGGATTCTACAGCTGTACTGTCATCAAGTGACTGTCCACATTCCTTTCAGTTCAACTCTGACCAACGATTATATTAACTACAGGATTATTTTAACATTAACAAATAAACAGATTAACAGTTTAAATTTAAGCGCAGCTACATAAAATCAAGTGCAGTACAATTTCCACAGCCATTTTCCATAATATGTTCCTTTCCAGAAGGAATCTCAGCTTCTAGAATCCCTACCAACATAGGCAAGACAATAGCTGAGAATTTGGGGAATTATAATTTCAACAAATGAAAGTGAAATCTTTTCCCCAAAACTAAAAGTAATAGTGCAATCATGTATGTGTCTCCTCCAAAATACTGTAAAACCCAAAGCTATCTGTTGGGCTTATTACTAAAAAGGGATTTAAAGAATTTTGGAGTTTATTTCTGCTTCTGAATCTAATGCATGCATGAAAGAGTATTTTGTGTCCTCAGTTCTATACTAGCATCGAACCGTTCTTTATTTGGAAAACAGAGCAAAATATTTGTAAGAATGCATATTTTAAATTAGCGTGTTAAAATGTGTATATTACTGTAAAAGAATCTTTATGTAGATTTCCACCCCCACCCCCCTGAAATAAACAGATTTCTACATAAGCAGGACAGAATGAACAAACAAATAAGCATATACAAAATAGACAAGAACTGAAAATAATCAGCTTATTACAGCTTTACTCCCACATAGTAGGAGAAAGACACTCTAGGACTGTAACCTTATAAAATGCCCAAACCATTTTTTAAAAAAACATTATTTTAAAATATATTGAAACTCAATTCTAGTTATTAAAAAAGGCTTGTACTCTTTTGGCTGTGTCCTTAAATCCAGGCTTAAAACTGAATGTCAAATTCTTAATGATAACCAGCAAAACATTTTCACAGCTAAAATGAAGAAAATGGTCAGTTATACTCATTCCTAAATGTTCAGGAAGGACCAGACACATTGAATTTCCTCAAGTTTATGGCAATTATTAACCCTAATCTTGCCACTACACGGCATGAAAAGAGATAGGCATACTTTAGATCCACCGAAAGAAGCTTTTTCCTCCACCACCTTGAACAGATTTGATTTTATTCTGAAATAAAAAATGTAGACGCTTTGAAATCTCACCAATAATTGCAGTAGGTTGGTGGGGTTGGGGAGGGTGGACAAGAATCTAATATTTGCATGTTTTCCTCAGAAAAACCTTGTTGGTTGAAGAGACCCTACTGCACATAGTTGCTTTATGCCAAATTGGTCTTAGTTCATATAGTTATGTTGATTTTTATCTTGTCCAGTATTAAATACTCTGATTGACTCCATGGATCTGTTCATATAGTACTTAATCAGATCAGTTATATACCTATCAGTTATATTTACATGAGATGGTTGGTACCTTGGTTATTTTTAACCTTGGTTATATGGGGAAGGTTGTATCCATAGGGTTTAGCAAGTTGTTCAAACAACTTGCTAAATTTGTTTGGTTAACTTATGATCAGCTTATTGAGTGAAATAAAGAAATTGGTTGATAGCATTAATAGTGTTTGGACAAGCATATTCACTGAGCCTTCTGAATCCCTTTTAATGGGAATTGTAGAGATTTCAAGCCCATTAGATGGAGATGCCAAGAGTTGAACTTGAAATCCTTGGCTAGCAACTTCTCTGTTTCTCCACCAAATTAACGAACTTCCATTAATTCTTCCAAGAAATTGCAACACAATACAGTCCCAGCATAGACGCCCACACTTAATTGTAGAACACATTGGCTCAAGGAAAAACACTCCTTCATGACCCTCTTTAGAACATCCTGCTTTTCATTGTGATGACAATGGAGGAATCAATGATATTTGATGTTTTTTCCTTATTTCCTTATTTCCTTTTAAAAAAGGAAGGAAAGCAATGCTGATGATTCAGGTGCCCTTGGTGACTCTATATTCTTACCCACCCACTATTTGCTTAATTTGGAAGAGACCTTGAGAATGTCATTGGCAAGTGCAACAGTTACATGTATCTTATTTTGAGCCCCTCTGTGTAGGAGTCACCAAGCATGTCATTTCCTCTCTGGCATGGAAGAGGTATGGCTTGTGACTCCATAATTAAAGCAGGGAGAGAGTAAACAGATGTCAACTAGGATGACTGGAGAGTATATTTCCAGCTTTAAGACTCTTTTGGAAAATACAAAAATCAGTTATGGAAAGTCAATGGCTATTTGGCATTTGCTTTCTTACTAATTTTTGGTAGATTAACCCATAACCAATTATGTTCAGTTTGGAGGAATACTAGGAGTTGTCATATGTTGTGAATATGCCATATGTGAATATGGCATATTCACAACTATGTCCCAACACAGACTTTTTTCACTGCAACTCACTAGATGCTTTGTCCTTTCAGTTTTCATATAATTAATTAAAATTGAATGAGAAGCTGGCCTAGTCTCACATTAGCATCCAACATTCTCTTTATTTTCTAGATTGTTTTGGAATTCCAAAAGCTACCTTAAAAAATAAATATTGAACGGCAATGGTGTTACCAATATTCTCTATCCAGTAGAAAAACTATTAAATTTGGGTCACATATAGAAGTTATTATGCTTGGCCACAAACATTTGAACAACCATTACTAGGTATCAAAATAAAACTGGCTACTACTTTTTTGTAGTTATCCGGAACTACCTACAATATGTAGTAGTCCAGATCAATGTTAATGGCTGAGATGCAACCAGATCCATGGTGCAAAATCCTGCAAAAATACTAAAAGGAAATTGAGATATACAGAGAAAAGGTAACTGTCTCCTGCCATCTGCTGCTTATCAATGTTTCTGCAGTCCAGATGTGGAAGCTCTACGCAGAAAGCTCTCCTGTTTGCTTCCCTTTCGGTAAATGCATGGCTTGTTCCACTTCTTCACTCCACTTGCCAGTCATTTTGTGACAGCACTTATCACATATTCTTAAAATTACAAACCTACCCACTAGACCCCACATTTCTATCTCTAACAAGAATAATAGTATTTTTTTTTTCTTTAGAAGCATTGGGAACCTATCAGCAAAACTTACACCAAAACAAAAGTATTTCTCCATGTATCCCAACATTACCTACCCTTACTAGTAATTTTCTCCAAGATTTCAAGTGGAATAAGTTTTATGGATTCATTGATATTTCATCCTTTTAAATTGGCAGTATGAAAATCAAAACTTGTATATTTGGATTGTGCGTGTGTGTGCATACATACACACACACACACACACACACACACACACACACACACACATATACACACACAATCCCGATGTTCATTATGCATCCTGTGAGTGAGTAAGAAACAAAGAAAGTAATGTCTACTAGCAGCAGCTTTTATAAGCAGAATCAGAGTGGGAAGATATCATATAAATCACCTAAACCAACCACCTGCTCAGAGCTGGAAACACCAGTGTTTCTTAACCTTTAAGGGACATAGACTTCAGCTGGCCGAGCTGGCTAGTGAATTCTGGGAGTTGAAGTCCATATATCTCAAATTTGCCAAGGTTCGGAAACTTTGCACGAAAGCATCTCTGAAAGATGCCCGTCTAGTCTCTGGTTGAAGACCTCAAACAAAGGAGGACTTGTAGTAAATCAACAGTCTTCCTTTAGAAATACAATGCCCAAATAATCATGCCATCTTCTTATTTAGTTGATAATTCAACTAATTCAACTATTTCTCAACTATGTGGAGAAATAGTTTTACTTATCAGAATCTATTCAAACATAAGTCCCAAGGAATAAAAAAAATATTTATTTTCAGGCAAGTTTGTATGTAACTGCAGTCTTCAGCAAGCTGCCATTACCAATTTGCCCATCATTAATTATAGTTTATATTTTCTGATTTCACATGACCCATTGAACCATAATCTAACCACAGTATCCCAATTTTTGCCCAGAGTACTCGCTAAAATGCAGTTGGCTATTTATAGCTGAGTGTGTTCTTGTGAACTATACTTATGTGTGGAAAAGGCAAAACAAACCAGAATCTGGCTAATTTCTTCCGGTCGTTTGTGAAGTACAGCAATTCCATTAACTTCCCGCAATTCATCTCCAACATGGACAAGACCTAGGAAGGAAATAAGAAAATATGAGATCAACCATCCATTCTAGATAGCAAAACCTCCATATATGGCATGTAGCAACTCTGATGGCTCACAATAGAGAAGCAAGTCCCATCCCAATTAAGAAAATGTCACTAAAAGCCCATTTCCAAACCTGGGACCAGAAGAAACAGAAATTAATCCCTACTCATCTGTGAAGCTCATCAAATGATCTTAAAACAGCCATTCTCTCATGTTTGCATGTTGTTCTAAGGAGAAAAGTGCTTGGTGAAGAGATGGGATGGTCTTGAGCAGAAGCCAGCAACCATATGTGTCTCCAGTTCTGACAGTTCCAGGAAGCCTAGGATTAAGCCACCAGAAATTGGCAGCAAAATGGAGATTTGTAGGCATAATCTCTCCCAACCTTATCCTGTTTTGGCAGTAACTACATGTGTTGAGCCCACAGCAGAATTTCATATGTATTTTTGTTTGTATGTTTTTAAATCTGAACAGTTTGCCACCAAGCAACTCTGCATTCCCTAAAAACAACTTAAAATAACAATCCTTTCCTGCTTTAGAAGGAAGATGGGATACAGATTATAAAATCATAATCTTATATAATAGGTTCCTTGTTCCTAATTACTAATCCCTAATTACTGAGTCAGCTTCTCCACTGCACAATGTGAAAAGAAAATATGTCTTGGTTTCCTATTTTTTTTTTATTTGTTTCCATTTATATACCGCCCTTCTCCAATAGGACTCAGGGCGGTGAACAGCCGAAATAAAAACAGAACATACAAAATTTAAAAGCAGTTTAAAATGATTAAATATTTTTGGCCGTAATTTAAAACAACCCAATTTAAAATCAATTAAAATTAACTCAAAACTGTGGGATCAAGCCAGCCCGGCTAGTTGAAATAAATAAGTTTTCAGGGCCCGACGAAAAATCCGGAGGTCTGTTATTGTACGTATCTCTGGGGGGAAGTTGTTCCAGAGGGTGGGCGCCGCCACAGAGAAGGCTCTCCCCCTGGGGGTCGCCAGCCGACACTGTCTGGCGGACGGCACCCTGAGGAGGCCCACTCTGTGCGAGCGTACTGGCCGGTGGGAGGCTATTGGTGGCAGAAGGCGGTCTCGTAAATACCCTGGCCCTAAGCCATGGAGCGCTTTAAAGGTGGTCACCAATACCTTGAAGTGCATCCAGAAGACCACCGGGAGCCAGTGCAGCTCGCGCAGGAGAGGTGTCACATGGGAGCGCCCCGTCACTCCCATAATCCCCCGCGCGGCCGCATTCTGGACCAGCTGGAGCCACCGAGTGCACCCCAGGGGGAGCCCCATGTAGAGAGCATTGCAGTAGTCCAGGCAGGAGGTAACGAGTGCCTGAGTGATCGTGCGTAGGGAGTCCCAATCTAGAAAGGGGCGCAATTGGCGTATCAGGCGAACCTGATAAAAAGCCCCCCTGGCCACGGCCGTCAAATGATCTTCTAAAGACAGCTGTGCATCCAGGAGGATGCCCAAATTACGAGCCCTCTCTGTGGGGGCGAGTGATTCGCCCCCAATAGCCAGCGATGGCGCCAGCTGGCTATATCGGGACGCCGGAAGCCACAGCCACTCGGTCTTGGAAGGGTTGAGTCAGAGCCTGTTTTTCCCCATCCAGGCCCGCACGGCCTTCAGGCACTGGGACATCACTTCAAGGGCATCGTTGGGGTGGCCTATCCCTGGACTATATCCCTATAACCAGATCTTCCTGGCTGAGCATGATGGAAGGCAGAGTGAAAGAGCATCGGTGGAACCACAGCTTCTACAACTTAGTTAAAATATTAATATGTCATTTATAGTTCAAAAGAACTTTGCATCCCCCTTCATCAAAAATTGAAATTGCTTTACTGTACTTATTCAGCCCTTGGCTAAATTTTCAAACAATTTAATCAATAATACTCATCATCTCTCTCAGCTTTCACTAGAGCTTTGTTTTACAAAGCATGGAAGGTAGTGCTCTGGTAACCCTTCAAGAAATATCATTTTGAATAATCTTTGGGTAACCCACACAATTCTGGATACTCCTGTGGCAATAATCCATAAGAAAGGAATCTTTCAGAATTATAACCTACAACTTCACCTCGAATTTTGCAGGCTACCAAAAATACACCCTTTTCATGCTTGGAACCACGTATATCTGTTAGAAGTTAATTTGGCAGGCTTGTGTTGGCAAATCAATCTGGATATAATTCAGGAACAGGAAAACATAAATAAAGGTGTTATTCTTCCAATTCAAAAATGTCCAAAATTTCCAGCATTAGTGCTATGACCCGCCTGACTTTGCCAAAGAGAATCAAAACCTCATGTGTTTTTCAGGAAAAATAAAAATCCTAAGATGACTCAGAGAAATCTGGTCCTCTCTCGTGTGAAATTTTTAAAAAAAGGAATTTTGCAACTTAGGGAAACATACCACTGCGATCAGCTGCCCCTCCCCTCATGATGCGGGCAACAATCACAGCCCCTGTCTGCTCATCCCGCCTGATTGTTGCACCCTAAAGGAGAAACAAAAGATTCATCAGTGCACAGCTCTAGGCTTGGCACATCAGAATAGGCTTGGTCAATTAAGCCTAAAAGAAAAACCTCCGTGTATATATAGTGGTCAAATACAAGCTGGTGGGGAACCTAGAGCAAGATATGAAAACAACAGCCTCCTCTCACTTTTTGATCCCACTCAGCAATTAATATTCATTATGACATTGCCTCTGGAAATTCTATGTAGCTGTCACGGTTAATAGCTATGGCTAGTTCTATCCTCTGTGAATTTAACCGGGTCCACTTTAATACAACCTAAACCAAGAAGTGAATTCTATTTATTATAAGATGCATGAAGAAATGTTTTCTTTTATCTGTCCTGCTACATCTGCTGCAATTCCAGCTGATCCCCGAATACTTCCTCTTATTAATAACAGCATTGTTTATTAATAGGAATATTACATTTTTTTTCAGGATAAAAGCCCTCACAAGGTTAGTTATATCTTTTTTTAAGAATAATCATACTATAACAATATTCAATACACCATTGAGATAGAATAAATAAAATATCATCAGCAGATTGAAGCATTATACTTTAAAATGAACCAGTGCAGGCTGCAATATTTAGTTCTAGAAACCCATAAAGAGAGGGCTGTAAATCAATCCCAAATCAAGACATTCCCGGAGATGCTAGTATTCCCTGATGATTCTGCTAGAGCAGAATGAACTATATCCAGTTCATGTTTTTATGCTACATATAGACTTACTTAACGACAGCACTGTTTGTTGACAGTTTGAAGCTACAACAGTGCTGGAAAACTAATTTTACAGCTAGTCCTGACATTTATGATCATGGCAGCTTCCTCAGTTACATGACTGAGATTTGGGCACTTCATAACTGGCAAGTATGTATGATCATTATAGCATCCCTTGTTCACATAATTTCCATTTGCATACTTCATAGACTAATCCTGACAAGCAGAGTCAATGGAGAAGCTGGCAGTAAAATCACACAACATGGTCACATCATGTCTCATTTAATGACCATGTTGCTTAGCAACAGGGTTACCAGTCCCATCTGTAGTTGCTAGGCAAGGACTACGTATATGATCAATTCCTATGTGCCTATCCCGTTCTTGAACATAAATGTAATTCATGCATTACTTACAGGGAAATTACTTTTATAGATTCTGAAACTGAGTTCACATCTCAACAATGACATATATAATTATGGGAACACCCCGTACAATTTAAAATAAATCAAGAACATGGCTGGCAAAATATGTATATGAGACACAGAAAATATGTATTTTAATAGAAAAAGTTCAAGAAAATGTGGATATATTCTTAGATTTAAAATATGGGAAACATGTAAAAATGAGTTCAAATTAATTTCACATAGAAGACTAAGAAACTGATAGATTTCCTCTTTATTCACATATGAATGTTGGAACAAAACCCAGAGTTATATACGCTGAGCTTAAAGCTCAGACAGACGATTTATCAGATAAGTTCCAAATATTTAAGGACTTTAAAGTCCAATACATCTTTAGTTACATCTGTATATTAACAGAAAACCAAAACAACTGTTGCTGAATAAGGGACTAACACGAATTGGATCACAATTCCCACAATGCCCTGCCATTGGCTATGTTGGTTTGGGTTAGCCATAGTGAGAATGAGGATCTACCAGCTTTGGATTCCAAAACACTAGCATGAAATCACTAATGAACCTGATTGGCAGCCAGTTTAGAGCACAAGAGTCAAAATACTTCTTCACAGAATAACCATGTTTACACAACATACTAAATCAGATGGTGTTTGGCTTACTGTGTCATCCAAATATGAAAACATGGACATTTTATGGGTAGGAGAGAAGCTGTTAATCATGCTGGAAGTAGTCAACACTGCCAAGGAGATTCATCCCTACAAAGAATTTTGCTTCTCCATTCCTTTTCTGTTTTCATCTGGAATCATTTTTACATCTAAAGAATGTCCCGTACTTCATGCATACAGTAGTTATTTTAATTGCAATGGAATCATTAATAGCTTTTTATTCTTACCAGCATCAATGATACATACCAAAGGTTCTTTATTCTTTACTAGGCGAACTATTTTCACTGATTCTTCATCAAAATCATCATCAATATTATCCAACAATGGAGGAAGAACAGGGTCAAAATTCTTCTGAGCAACAGTATCATGCACAACAAGCATTGCCTTGGGACAAAGGGAGACAGGAAACAGAAAATAATAAAATGAAAAGGCAAGTGAAAACAGAAACAGATCAGAGTTTTCTTCAATGCCCCTGTGACTGTGGAGATATAGAAACAACACTGCTTCTCCAGGGCCTGTATTACAGAGACATTTGTGCTAGCTTCATTTCACCACTACAGTATAAATATCCAGGGTGCACAGGAAAATTTTATATTTCTCTGCTGCTTGCAAATACTAACTAGTTATAAACATGTTACCAGGTTCTGCACAGCATTTAAAATCCATCAGATGTCCTGTGCCTTAAACTAGTTTTAATGTTTTCATATATTTATCTAATGTCTCTACCCCTGCGTATAGATTTTTTTTATATTTTCTAGTATTTTTTAAATGCATTTTTTATGTTTCTTAATTTTGTGAATTTTTTGTTTTAATATTTTAGGTGTTTAAAAATTATTGCTTGTATTCCACCTTCATTGTGTTGGACTATAACTATAATAAAGATTTGATTGATTCATTCATTCATTGGTTGGATTTCCTCACTTGTTATTTCCAAGCAAAATAGTTACATTAGGTTAAAAAAAAAAAGTAATATCCAGATGCTTTCTTTACAGTGGGCTCCGTTTCATCACTGATCCCACTTCAAGCTACTTCAACACTGTTCTCAAAATAACAGTGCCCAATCTTCATAATCAACAGCCAACATGACTATTTTTGTAGAAGATGAGGGGAGCTACAGTCCAACAGTTTTGTAATAAAGCTTTATGAGATAAACAGATTAAAGCAGGTAGGTTTATTCTGGGTCATTATATCTCCAACTTTTATGTTTGTCATCTGTATCCATGCAGGGCAGTGAACAGGCTTTCATAATAAAACTGGGACTGTTCAATAAAACCCAATTTGGCAACATAATCCAACTTTTACAAATATGGAACTTCAAAGTATTTCAAATAAACTTGTCAGCCCATTATCCAAGACACCATTTTAAAGTTCTTATTTATTTGCAAAACCTAACTGTTACATAATGTATAATTAAGAAGAAAACTTCCACAGGCTTTGATAATTATCTTGCCCCAAACACAAAACGTGGGAGGTGGGAAACATTTCCAGACAATGGTTTGCTTCACTTGGAACATTCCTAATGTTTTCCAACAAATTCTTCCATCTTTGTTTCCATTTGTTAAAAATCAGATGGAATATTTATCTGATGCCTTTAGGAAAATATATTATCTGACAGGATAATATATTTTACCTGGTATTCACCTGATTCACTTGATATTCCAAACATATTTAATTAAAACATTTGTCACAAATACCATAAATCCATACCATAAATAGGTTTATTTCAAATCCAAACATGAGAAATTCCACTGCCTACCATCAAGGAAGTCTGCAGTCAAAATAAATGATTTAAACAAGTATCTTTAATGCTTCTTAGGAATAATGTATTCCAGACCTCAGTTCTTCATGATATTGGTGCCAGACAGATACTATGTTTTGTTTAACAATTTGAAATTTGGTACACTCTTTTTGGATTCAGGAATTTGTTTAATAAGGATGCTCATTCCTTTTTCCATTCTCTTGCCTCATCACCTTGTCCAATAAAATTTGTCCTACATCTGTCATTTATTCAATAACATTTTTTGGACATAATCAGTCCATAGAAGCAGACATCATTATTGACATTATTGAAACTGTGGCTATTAATTTCTGACTCCATTTTTCAAAAGTATTTTGAAAACTGAATACCTTCAATATTTTCATTTTTATAAAGTTTATATTTTACAGGCTTGCATTTTTCCTCTAAACTAATCTTTAGATTCTTCTAGTGTCCAATTTTTGCTTTACTACCCTTGCCAAAAATGTTATGCTTTCCAAAAACTAAAACAGATCTATTCCCGACAAGAAACTGCTTATTCTTTATACTTAATTCTAAAGTCTTATTGTAGTTTCAATATTTCGAAATTACTTGGATCCTTATTCCATTTTTAACTTTCTAAGATCAAAATCTTATTTGGCTATTTATTTCAGATTTTTTTTAAAAAAAATTAGTTTTATAATTAATATTCCTTTTGTTCAGAATTGAAGATAAGCTAACCCAATTCTTTTCAATTTTTTCAAATTTGTTGTTTGAAAAATCTCTAAAAGCTTTACAATGGTTAATAGGCAATTTCCGGAAATGATTAGAAAGTGAGGTTTGCAAATTTAATGTCATTTAAAAAGTTCTTCCCCAGTTGCAATCAATATTGTTGATCCTGTCCCCTCCTAATGTTCAAACCCGCAGAAAATGGAAAATTCCTCCTTTGGTCTTCTTGCGAGAAGCAGCTGTCCAGATCACATGCAGACATGATCCAAGGAACAGGCCTTCTCACCAGTTCCTTGGTTTTTGACACAGTTGTTGGCTTTGCTTTCACAGAACCATCTTCAGTTTGACATACTTCCCCCCACCCCCACCCCCAGGGAAGTGCAAATGTCAACTGGTATCAACTTACAATTTGCACTAAATCAAGTATTACACTATTCAAACTTGTACTAATTGCAACCTGCCTGTACAGTGTTAATGCTGCATTGTACTTATGTCAAAATCTGTTTTCGCTGGAGAATCTTAACTCACTCTGCTTTCTAGCACCTCGTATCTGATCCTAGCAATTTGTTACCATGATTAGGAAACCCCATGGGCTTGAGAGTCAGCTAGTTAGTAGGCCCTTGTGGGCTGTGGTTTTCAGCTATTGTCAATTGGGTTTTTAACTTCAGCTGTCCTTACAGTTTTTCTTATGCTGCTTTGATGGCATTTTAATTGTTATCCATTGTTAGCTTTCTGGCATTGAGTGAGGTGAGCAGCCATGCATATCAAATCAAATCAATAATTAATTCAAATACCAAATTGTTGATATGTGTCATCAATAGAATCTTAGTTAACAAGAAAATTTACCATCCTTGCCAAAAATGGCAATCACCGATTGGCTACAAAATCTGTAAACTATCGAACTCACACATGTCAGTGCTTGTAACTTCCCATTCTGAAAAATAGTGGCGTTTTTCAAACTTGATATCTTTAAATGTGTGGACTCAGAATTCCCAGCAAGCAAAGAATTTTCAGAATTGAAATCCACCCAGTATAAAATTGTCAAGTTGAAAAACACTAATCTAAAGTGATTTAACAATAAACAAAATAATCTAGAATAATCTTCACTGCGCTTTAAGTAGATTTAGAAGAGTTAAGAGATGGCACCACTTGTCTTTTGAATTTGCCTGCCCTTGTTAAGACATTAAGCCATATTCTGAGTTTGGTATTCAATCCCAGTATTAATTCACTGCCTGCAACAGTTGTTTGGATGACATAATCACTTAATTATAAACTGACAAGTTTGATCACTCAGATACCACAACCAGCTAATTGGGGCATAATGGCTTGCAGATGAGTTTCAAATTAAGGTCTCTAATCATAGTTGGTCATTTAAATTGGTTGCTGGGCAATCTCATATTCAAAAATAGCAAAACATTATAGTTTATTTAACTAAAACAATGATGGCTCTGTTTTATATCAAACCCAACAACAATCTGTTATTGTTGAAGACACAAGAATAAATACTACCTATTAAAGTATCATAAGGTTATCCAAGGTGTCACACAAACATGCACAAACCAGTCCATTTTTTGAATATCCTTATTTACCATAACTGTATAACAAACCCACATGTGAATAAGTGTTTTCATCTGGCTGGCCACTATGAGAATAGAATGCTAGATCAGACAGATAATAAGAAGCACATTCTTATTTTTGCTTTCATGAAGAAACACTAAAACCTAAATTCTTTCTAATCTTGTCTTTCTAATCCTCTACAATCTTTAACAAAAGAAAGCAATATCTGGAATCACATTAAAAATCATTTCTCTACATGATACTTCAAGAGATAATTTTCTGATTTGCATGATGCATATGTGTGTACAAGAAAAACTCGACTGTCTTTGAATTCAAATACTCTTCTTCATTCCTCTTAAATTGTTTTTTCCTCTTGTTCTTCTTGCATGTTTTATAAGATCCGAGATAAATCTAAAAAGAACACAATCCTTCTGCTTGCAGAGCAGTATTAAATATTTCATACAATGGATCCAAGCTGGCAGTCATCCACAGAGCTACAATTGAGCCCATAGAAGAAGCATTTTTCCACATTTCAAGAAAATACAGCAATCTCAGAACAAATAAATATACAGTGATGACTGGAAGAAAGAGATAGGCTAGGCAGCAACCATGCAGGTGCACACCATTAAAAAAATACAAGAAGGAATGCTAAAAATGAATAAGTTAGTGAACTTCTGTCAAGAAATATCAAAACTCTATATCAATAGTATTTTAGGTAATATTAATAGGAGTCTCACAGACCGAGCACCATCACAACATTTTGCATGCGCTTCAGTTTAGTCAAGGTTTCAAAGTTGTTCCAAAATTATTACAATCTAAAAGCTGACAATACTGGTGGAAAAGGAACACAAAAGGAGAAAAGGAAACCTGAATACAAGGTTATTTACCTCAAGGAAAAATAGCTTTTCAGAATTCTAGACAGAGAAATCCTTTCCCCATCTACTTCCTAATTATTTTAAATTTGAGATATTAGGAACTGTATGTGTGAATGTCTACATGCCAAGCAAGCATGGAAATCCTACTCATCCTTGTTGCCAAAGAGTAATTTTTTTAAAAAGGTAATAACCTGTCTTTAAAAGGCCATGGTGTTTATTTTATCCATTCCAGCAGAATGTATCATAGTTCGCTGACCATTTCTGAATAGAAAAACCCACTTCCGCTGGATATAATAGAAAGAAACAATTGGAGAGAGAGGAAGCTTTACCCATTCATTCCCTGTTCTCTGTTTTTCCAAAGTAGCCCTCAAAACAGTTCCATACATTTCTGTTCTCTTTCTTTCCTGGGATTTCAGCAGCTAGGTTGGCACATCACACTAACCTTAAATCCAGGGTAACAAAAATATAATTGCTGTATTCACTTAAGAGACAATGCCTAAACAAATAAGCATGTTAATGTGATGGCTTAGTTTACACAACACACTAAGATAATGGATGGTTTTCTGCAAGATGCTAACCAAAATCCACCCAACCCCATTTTTAATGTATTGTGGAAATCCAGTTACTATGTACTTGCTGGCAAACTTAAAACACATGCTCTGTCTCAATAGAGGGCAATTTTCTAGCATTCAGTGCCAACCTTTGCTTTTTGTCCTGTCGGGGTTGTGGGGGCTTGGTTTGTGATCTGATGATGATGTCATAGGAAAAGGTAGGGCCAAATGCTCCACTTGTTTAGGGTAATACTGAAAAGCCATTAATTTATATTTAATAGTATCATGGTCACATGAAATATTAGTTCCATTTTATATCACTTCAGTAAGACCACACCTGCATCCACTTTTGGTCACTATGATACAAAAAAAAATGTTGAAACTCTAGAAAGGGTGCAGAGAAGAGCAAAAAGGATGATTAGGGGGCTGGAGACTAAAACATATGATGAACGGTTGCAGGAAATGGATATATCTAATCTAACAAAGAGAAGGACTAGGGGTGACATGATAGCAGTTTTCCAATATCTGAAGGGATGTCACAGAGAAGAGAGAGTCAATCTATTCTCCAAAGCACCTGAAGGCAGGACAAGAACTAACAAAAGGAAACTTATCAAGGAGTGATCCAATCTAGAATTAAACAGGAATTTGCTGTCAGTGAGAACAATTAACCACTGGAACGGCTTGACTTTAGAAGCTGTGGATGCTCCATCACTGGAGATTTTCAAGAAGAGACTGGAAAGCCATTTGTCTAGAATGGCATAGCGGTTTGGACTGGAAGACTTCCAAAGTCTCTTCAACTCTGTTTTATTCTGTATTCTGTACTTATAAGGAGCATTTTTTGCTCCCTATAAACTATATTCATTTGGGGAAAAAAGCTTGGTTTTGGACTGCATGGATATCTTAAATCTCAGCAAGATTTTTAATCCACTGCGTTTTACCCAAGCTGTTACAATGCATCTCTCTCCAAGGTTCATCCACATATCTTCCTTCCTTTAGGATGGTGTACCTACCAAATGTTGAAGACGTTTCCTCATAAGACAACTTCTGCAGCTTGCCAGTGTGTGACTGAAGCAGGAGCAAAGAGATCCAGGCAAGGAAGCAGTGTTTTCATAGAAAGCTGGAAGAAAACTTTCCATTCCAGACATTCAATGTTTCATAGAGAATTCTGTGGACAATCGGCCACCTGCTGGTCTCTACAGTCCTCCACTTATGACCACTCATTTAATGATTATTCAAAGTCACAACAGTGCTGGAAAAAGTGACTTACAATCAGCCCTCATACTTAAGAACCCTTGGAGCGTCACCATGGTCACATGAACAAAATTCGGGCACCTATTAACTGGCATATGTTTCCGATGGTCTCAGGGTCACATGATCACCGCTTGAGACTTCCCAGGCAGCTTCAGACAAGCAAAATCACTGGGAAAAGCTATGGTGATTTACTTAAAAAGGAAAAAAAAAGGTGATAAGATTGGTGCAACCCACTTAATGACAAAAGTTCCATCCCAATTGTGATCGTAAGTTGAGGACTACTGTAATTGGCCTGGAGCAGGACTGTCCCTTCGCCCAGCTGCAAGTTCTTCTCTTCTTTGGTCATTTCTGTTCTGGCTGCCAGAGAGAACTGAATCTCATCATACCAGGCTGTTCTTTTCCTTTTCTTAGTTTTGCCCAGAGGAATACTGATCTCATGAAAGATCAACAGTGCATACATAAGGAATTGATATTCCCATCAGTATACAAATCAAAGGGCTCTGTAGGAGTCTCAGGGGAGATCAAAGGCAGAGAGGAAGAAAAGCCTAGGAGGAGAAGGGAGGCTGTCTGTCAGGGTTGGCTAAGTCTGCACAGAACGTAGTCAGCACACCTGAATGTGTTCACCCGTGTTACATCCCCTGTGTTTTCACAGGGTTTCATTCCCATGAGTATCACTTGCTGACTATAGACATTTGGAAAGAAAATGATTGGGAAAGAGAGGACTGTGATCCTTGAAAGGCAGAGGCACTGCACCAAATAAAGTAATTGCTGGAAGCCAGTCTGTTCAGTGCAGACTAGCTGCTGCAAAATAAGGAATGATGGGGAAGGGAAGGAGAAGGTAAATATTCTTAGCACCTCGTCCCAGGCAAAAGCATTGGACAGCCTTTGGTCACAAAGTTGAGAAACATGCAAGGAAAAGGGCAGTGGGAGGGCTCCCAGTGCTCGCAACGAGAGATAGCAATAGCATTTAGACTTATATACCGCTTCATAGTTTTACAGCCCTCTCTAAATAGTTCACAGAGTCAGCATATTGCCCCCAACCATCTGGGTCCTCATTTTACCCACCTTGGAAGGATGGAAGGTTGAGTCAGCCTTGAGCTGGTGAGATTTGAGCTGCCAAACTGCAGCTAGCAGTCAGTAGCCTGCAGTGGTGCACTCTAACCACTGTGCCACCTCAACTCTTGTTGTTTTCTGCATTTTTACAGCTCAGAACTTTGGATCTCCTCCTCTGCCCCAAAGCACTGCTTTTCTTCAGCCCATAGATTCATTCACCGCATAGAAAATAACATGTGTTGCACTAGCTCTTCCAGCCTCATGGCAGAGGTACAGTAAACAGACTGCCATTTTCGGGCAGTGATTTTCAGAAGTGATATAATATCCTTCTGTCTCAGGGAGGGGGAAAAAGCACCTTTGTGAGGGTTAAACTAGAACCAGGCTTAGATATCTAAGCAAAGTTCATTACAAATGCAATAATCCCCATTTAGGATGAAGAACTTCTCCTACAAAATCTAGGTACCTTCCGCTCTCTATTCAGCATACATGTTCCAAGGTTTTAAACCCACATTTATTTTTAGCAGATTGGTTAACAGGACTTCTCAAATTCTTCTATTGTCATGACCTGAAATAGTTCTCTGTTCCCTGACTAGTTGGCTTAAATACCTCCTTTCTCTTAAAAAGCACGAAAAGCCAAAGAAAAGGGTCAAAGGAGCTGGTCCTGCCCCCCACCACCCCCATCCCCCAGGATGCCATGGACTGCCTGTGGCTCATGACTCCAGGACACCCATTTTTGCAGTTTATGAGTCTTATGTAAACATATACTTTTTATATTTTAGATAAATACAGCTGCATAATTACATATGTCTGCCACCTACTCCCATCCCTAGCCAAGTGGAGAAGAACTCTTCATTGGGTGTATTAAATGTAATCTCTTTTAATTTTCAATTCTTTTGTGCACAGGCTTTCTTTTAAACTAGTAGATTCTGAATTTATAATAGACCTCTGCAATTTGAATGCTTTGTCTTCAGTTTCTTAGTCAGTAAAAGTTATTAAAACACTCTCATTAAAACCATGTTTATTATCTGAATATTCAAATCTAATGGGAAGGACATTCCCTTCCAGAGTAGGAGAATGAAGTTCTAATATGATCACAAGAGGGAACAACTATTTCTGTTACAGAGAAAGAATCTGGACCTAAGAAGCAAAGAGTTTAAATAAACATCAACAGGGCTGCAGGGGAAGGTAAATAAAATTGCAGGTTAGCAAAGGATGAAAAAAAAGCAAAGTTTAGCAGCTTTCAATTCCTATCATCTGAGCACGTGCAAAGTGCATTTTATGCTTTATTAAAAAAAAGCTTTCGTTTCCATCATCCCTCCTTTCCCTATTCATCTTCTGAAGCAGGGTAAATTATTAAAAGCTTTATTCTACTTTTCTACCATGCAAGATATTAAAGACACAGAATAAAAACCCTAGGGGATAACTATATTGCAGAATTCAGGATAGACTTACCCATTAACCTTAAGGAGCATTAGAAAACATTTTTTTAGAAGGGGGGGGGATCCCAGGCAGAATGGCTTTAAAATGAGAGCTATTGCCTGAGCATGGAGTCATACATTCCTAAATACTGTCTTGCCCATGACTAGAGAATCAGCAGGAATGCAGATAAATGGATCAATAGGGCAGACCTCCAACATTTGGGAGCAACCATGGGGCGGGGGTGGGGGATGTCAAAAAGACAAGATAGCAGATTCAGTGTTGCAATTCAGTCCTGCCTATTTTGTAAGCATTGTCATGTGCCATAAAAAGGGAAAGCCACCATTTAAGCCCCACACATGGATTCTGGTATCTGGGAACCCTGCTCCCAGTGCATGACTCTCTGCCCAGGTTCTGGAGCTTCTCATAGCTGGGTGGCTGGACAAAGATTTTATGATGACAAGGTCAACCTCTTCTCTGAAACATCCTCCTGAATGTTTGCCTTGCATAAATGTTGTCATCTTTCTGGTGTCAGGCACTGCCAATTGTATTTTTCCTCCTATGGCCTACAGGCCCAGAGTCACAGGTTGCTCTCTACTCCTCTCTTCTTATGGCTAGTCCTACTATTAGCCAAAGTGAAGCAGCCATTTCAGGCAACCACAAGCTAGAACCTTAGCAACTTTAACATGTATGACTTCAACACCCCAAATTTCCTAGCCAGCATGTGTCTTGGGTTTCCTTGGGGAGGGATGGGCAACTGAGCCTACTGGCACATCCCTCATCCATCCCATCGCAACATTTGCATGTTCCAAAAGTGAGTATAGCTGAACATTTCAGTCCCATCTTTATTTTGGAGAGTTGGGAAAGTGTTTGGGGAATGCAACTGACGCCTTCCAGCTTACAAAAGCATAAAGCATCCTTAAAAACCCTGAACCCCTTAAAATTAAGCCAAATGTTCCTAAAGTGGGGGTGTTAACATACAAAATGGATTACTTTTAGAAGCTCTTTGCCTGGGATTTGACTGTAAATCCAAGATGTTCTGATACTTCACTTTTTAGATCCGCCTAAACTAGACTGGGCAGTAATCTCACAGAGAGCAGGGCAGCAAATTAAGAATGAAACCATACAAATCAGTTGATTTGCTGCTGCCATAAAAAGATGCAAATGAGGTAGTCCTCAACTTATGACCACAACTGAACCCAAAATTTCTGTTGCTAAGCAAGACAATGGTTACTGTATTTTTCTGAGTATAAAACGCACCTTTTTACCCCCCCAAAAGGAGGTGAAAATCTGGGTGCGTCTTATACACTGAATGTAGCCCCACCCGCCCGCTGGCCCCCACCCTTTGGCTTGTGCCTCACAGCAGTTACCTCCTTGCAAGCAAACAGCAAGAAAAAACAGTTCCTTTCAGCTTCAGCATAGACTAATTAGCACAAGTTGATTGGATGGCTCCCAACTCTCAGCTGATTTGCTCTCAGCTATTTTGTGCAAGGCTCTGCTGCTTGCTGCAAGGAGATAAATTGCTGGAGCAGATTTTTTTTTCCCCTTGTGCTAATCAAGCTATGCTGAAAGCAAAACTGAAAGTAAAGCTTTCAGTAAAGTAAAGTAAAGGCAAAATTAGGCAGAGGCAGAGGGAGATTTTTTTTTCTTCTTTTTCCTGAAAGAAGAAGTAGCTGCAAACAATGGGAAATTTAGGGCAAAAGAGGAGAGTTCAAGATTTTAAAACGCAAAAGAAAAAAAGGAGAAAGAAAAAGGCAAAAATAAAAATGGGAAGGGAGAAAAATAAAAGAAATGAAAGAGAAAAATGTTATACATATTTAGAATTAAAATATGAATAGTAATAAGAAATAAATGGGAAATCATGATTGTAAAAATGAAATGAATAATAATTGGAATATTTGTCTTTGTATTTTTGAAATCTAGACAATGATAAGTTTTTATTTTTTTATTTTTTTAGAAATATGAATAAGTATAAACTGTAACAATTGAAATACCTTTAATGGTATATGGGGATGAAAGTAAAAAGGATTAAATTATAGCTTGGATAACAGCTAGAACATTTTTAAATTTAATTAGGGAAATTGTAATGATTGAAATATTTTTAATTATATATTGTGATGAAAGTAGAAATGATTAAGTTGTGATTTGGAGGATTATATGGGCAAAACTATGTGGGTTTTGGGAGAGTTTAAGATGTGAAAATGAGTAACATAAGAGGGGAAAATTATTTGGTTTATTATTATTGGTAAATATAATTAATTGATTTGTAAGAAATTGGATTGCATGGAAATAATTGGAATATTCGTGTTCATATTGATTAATATACAAAAAAAGATAGTTATGTAACTAATTGATTTATATTAAAATGTTGAATTTGTATTAAACAATTGTAATATTACATAATTAACCCACATTGACTATGATAATTACATAATCAATGTGAGGATGGATATATAAATAGATGACAATGGGAAGGGGTATAATATAGAATAGAAGGGAAAAATTGAATTTGATTAAGATTAGAGATGAGGATGAAGGGTAATATTGGGTTTTTTTAAAAAAAATAGATGAAGAATAAATATGGCAAAAAGGAAAATTGTAAATTTAATTGAAATGACTAAACACTGTTTTTAAATTTGTGAACCAGCCATATACTCTGTTCAAAGAAAAACATTATATGTTTGTATGTGTGTTTGTCTAAAAAATTTAAAAAAAACTTTAAAAAAAAAAACCAAAAAAGGTAGGTGCGTCTTATACTCCGAAAAATACAGTAAGTTTTGCCCCATTTTATGACTTCTTGCCACAGTTGTTAAGTGAATCACTGCAGTTGTTTATGTTGTTAAGTGAAGCTGGCCTCCCCACTGATTTTGCTTGTCAGAGGGTCCCAATCACATGACCCCTACATATTACAACCATCATAAATATATGTTAGTTGCCAAGGGTCAGAATTTTGATCATGTGATCATGGGGATGCTACAATGGTCATAATTGTGAAAAATGATCATAAGTCACTTTTTTCAGTGCTATTGCAACCTTGAACCAGTCACTAAATGAATGGTTGTAAATTGAGGACTACCTGTAATCTGGAATTTAAAACTTAGTCTCTTTCTCACACCCCCTACTACAAGCATAATTATCATTCTCAACCAGTCCTCTGATGCCCATACTATGGGCCAAATATTAATTCCAATCAATTTCTTTATGGCTGAATACTGTAAACATTTTATTCTTAATCCGTTCTCACTTACTAGGAATGTCATCCTCACAGCAGGAAGAGGATTAAAAAAAATCTTCTGAAAATCCTGTGAAATTGTGCAGCAGGAATCAGTTTTCGCCTGTTACATGTTAAGTGATGGCAAATGTCTAACACGGATAAAAAGATGACTAAAGCCACAGTTCCCACTCTTAATACCCAAAGGACCTGAATGCTTGCACCAGCAGCCCTTCCTTGAGCTACAGATAAGAAAAGCTTTTTACCCTGAGATGAGGAGTTGAGAGCAGCTGAAGCAGTTCCTTTTCATCATTATTCATCGGTGCAGTCTGCAATTCTTCCATCACCTTAACAAAAAGAATAAGAAAAAAGAGAGAGGAAAAGAGAGAAATTCACACACAAACAAAACAGACAAGACAACAAATGCTTTTCTGATCTTACTTTCAGTGATTTGTTTGCTAATTTTAGGATCACACTCTAGAAAAGGACGTATGTCCAGAGCAGAAGTCCTAGAATGTATCAGAATTACAGAAAAACAGAGTTAAAAAGGACCTGGGATGTTTTCAAGTCCAATCCTCATATCATCCTATAAACATACATAGAATTAAAAAGGACCAGAGAAACACAATAGAGCTGACTTGTACCAAATATTGGAAGCAGGCCTACTGCAATAAAGCAATTACTTCCAGCAATCTCCATTTATAAATGTTTCACTGATATTCTAAGAATGCCAAAGTCCAAAAACCAAGAATGACATACTGGGGTTCTTCTAAGTCAGGGGCAGGGGCGCCTTTCAAAACCTGTCGCTACCGGTTTGCTCACAGGCGTGCTCGCACACACACATGTGATGCTTCTGCACAGCCCGGGAGGATGGGCGGAGCCTCCCACTGCCACCGCTACAGGTTCACCCAATCCAGGGATCAGACGAACCAGTAGCAACCCACCACTGGCCAGAGGTGTCAAACTTGATTTCATTGAGGGCTGCATCAGGGTTGTGTTTGACCTCGGGAGGAGGGGGCTGGGGGGCACGGCCAGGGTGGGTGTGGCCAGCTCAATGTTTTCAACTGCAACAGGCTCCTGCAGCTCTCTGCCAGTGAAAACAGAGCTCAGTGGGCCACACGCAGCCCTTCCGAGTTCTGTTTTCACTGGCAGAGGCACCATGGGCCAGTCCTTCACTGTTTCCAGGGTGGCCCAGCAGGCCACATCTAAGCACCTTGAGTTTGACACCCTTGTTCTAAGCAGTTTCCTTTATTGTCACTCATTTACAGACAGAAATCTTGCCAAACTAAAGAAGATTACTTACTCCATTAAACATATACTCTGAGAACACCTAAGGAAAAGCTGTTTTAACTCTCTCCCACACAAACTATCTAAACTTCTCTGCCTTTTGCTCCTCTGGAATGCCCTCCTTTCTTCCTGGGAATCCAGACTACATTCCACCATTAAACCCAGCGCTTTGCTTCATGGGTGGGTGATAGCAGCCCAATGTTCCTCTGCCTAGAAAAAGGCATAAGTGAACTGAAGGTGGTTGAGTTCATCCTTGAGATCCATAAAGGACAACTGAGAGCAGTCTCACTAGTTTGTCTTTTGATTCATGCTTGTTTAGACCAGTCACTTTCCCTAGGAAAACCTTTTTTGTGGGGAGACAAAGTCTTCCGTACTTCCAGGCATGTTGTGAGAGCATTACCCACAACATGGTCTCAGAATTTCAAGATAGTCATCCAGTCAAAAAAAAAAAGAAAATGGCAATGTCTGGATTTACTTCCTGACTGGCAACATCATGTTCAGCCTTGCTGAAGAAAGCAGCATGCTGATATTTTCTGAAAATGCAGAATATTTTCTAATGCTGAGTTAAAATCCCTCACAAAGAAAGAGTGAAGAAGAATATAATGGATGTGCTATAATTTCTGAGAATTCCTCCACAGCCAATGCTATCTCACTAACAATTCAGAATAGGCCATTTTGTGGAAGCAGTTCAAAACTGATAAACAGCGGAGAGAGTGAGTCTAAACCTATCTATGCATCAGTTCCTCAATTCTAAATTGTGCAATCCAGCAATTTCCTTCAGCCCTAATATTAAGGCAAAGTGATCCAGAGAAGCCCTTCTCCCATTTGATGTGAAAAGAATCCCCACCAAATCTTTCATCCTGAAACCCCACAGCTGTCATCTAAAGCAATGTTTTTCAGCCTCGGCGAACACTTCAATGAAAATCAGAGTTCAGAGAAAAAATGGCAAATTAAAGACAACTCTTCATTCTGTTTCCGTCCCTTTGCCCTTTCCCAGATGAACTTACATCTTCAGCGAGAGCAGAGGCACTATGCAGTACTGGGACTGGACTGTGTTGTTCATAATGGCACAATTTTTCATGAATCTGAAACAGAGAACAGACAATATACACATGTACACACGTACAAAACATCCAGTGGTTAGAGCTATCTAAGAAACAGATCCTTTCAAGACAATGATTTATTTCAATCAAATGAAATATCCAACATGTGAGACTGTGGAAAAGAAAAGCTTGCTTCAATGTCTCATTTTAATCTCAGACAATCAGTTTTGAGAATCTATATGCTGGCTAGAACATAACAGTTTTTTGTTTTTTTTTAAATCTGTGTGGCTACAGCAGCATCTGCTGCCTGATGGCTCTTGCAATTTTTATTTTCATAGCACAGGATTCTTGCGGGATGAGATGGCAGGTCTGCAAAACTCTTTAGGTGGGAAAGCAGCAGATGCCAGGCTGGCCAGAAGTTATGGGAGTGGGAGAGGGGATCCCGTCTCTATGACTCAGTGCCTCTTTGAAAACAAGAAAAACCATATTCTGTCCCCAAAGCCAAAGATTTTATGAACAATCCTCCAGCGCCCCAGAGTTTCTCCATGAGTTAGGAGTTACCATGTATTTATTTATTTGAGATTTTTAAAAGTAATACAGAAAAATTAGTAACATATTATAAGGAATTGTATATTAATGGTTTTGAATTCTTTATTAATTCAGTTTAGGCCAATAAATAATATGGAATAATAACTGTAATACTGTATATATAATAATATATAATTGTAATTAAAATACAATGTAGAATTATAATGTAATTTTAATACAAATTGGTTAATTAATTGTATTTAATTTTAGTTAGGCTTAAAAAAATGCTGTATCCACTTAAAATTCACTCAAATGAAATTCTCATTCCGGGCTGTGACTACTTTCTGAACTGCAACCACCTGAAAACATCTGTACAAAAGGTTGTGTACCTCGACTCCTCATTAAAAGGATTATGTGTCAAAGTTCCCAGAATTTCTACCAGACTGTAATCTTATATATGCTAATCAAGGAGCTAAACATTTGATCAAGCATTTTGCCAATCCCATTTTAGTTCTATTCTTTGAATATTGATTACATTCCTTGAACTCTACATACTACACTGTTTGGTTTCTCACGAGTCCCTCAGTCTTTTCACTGAGCATTTCTCGGGCATGCCATAAAATTAATATTTTGTTTTACGGAGGAACAAATACATAATTTGGCTTCTGGGGACTATACAAAGAATTGTAAGAACTATGCACTGTTGGTATAGTATACAATAGTCCCCAGAAGATTGCACAAAATTTCTTAGCCAAACTGATCAGTGTTGAGACACAACAAGTTGCCTTTTGGATATTCTCTGATTGACCACAACCTGCGCTATGGCAATTATCTTGTGAATGGACTTGATCCCATGCGATGATTACTGTTTTGCAGGAAACCCACAGCATATTTTCCAGTTCCAAATTTGACTGTTTGAAAAAATCAACATCTCCTGTAACAATACATCACCCATAACCCATCCCAAAGAATTATAAATTTCTTAAAGGAGAACTATGCACTGCTGGTACAGTATAAATATCAACACAAGGCATTGATGCTTCAGAAACAGAATCCGTGTACTTATATTTCTTTTGAATTCACTGTTCCCTCCAAAAATGTTTCTGTCCATTGTTATTAACTGAAAATACAGTCCCCCAACTTCTGCAGAGAGCTTTGTAGACCATGTTATCAAAAAATAATATTAACAAACAAAATCTATATGTTCTAGTTTTTCTTTCCTTTCAAAGTGTGAGCAAAGACCCTGAATGCAAGCTTATCAAGCTTATTTCAAAGAGATTCAGTGTGTTTGTTTGTTTTTTAAAAAAAAAACACTTTTACAAGTAGATTCATTTCCATGAAACAGTTAAAAGTTCTTCAGCAATGTAACAGCCTTGTAAACAACTTCAGTGAACTTTTGATTTTACAGAGCTTGTTTAGCAAACTTGGCCATAACAGACAAAATTGAGGCATACTGCATGCTGGTGCACATGCATAAAATCCTGGTAGTCATTTTATATACAGATATTCCTTGGTTTACGACTGGTGGCTTAGCCACCTTACAAAATTATGACAGATCCTGAAAAAGTTCCGATGGCCACCCATCCCCTATAGGAGGGGTCCTCAAACTTGGCAGCTTTAAGACTTGTGGACTTCAACTCCCAGAATTCACCAGCATAGCATAGCTGGCCAGAGAATTCTGGGAGTTGAAGTCCACAAGTCTTAAAGCTGCCAAGTTTGAAGACCTCTGCCCTATAGCCACATGCCCAGATTTTCAAAACTCAGCAACTGGCCCACATTTACAGGGTTCTCTTTATCACCACCACCTCATTCACTTAACCACCGCTGCAAAAAAAGGTTGTAAAATAGAGTGTGTCATGTGATGGCACAATTAACAAACATGATGACTTTCAGACATAATTGTAAGTTCTAGTTGATGACTACCTATATACATGGCAGTTTATATATGTGTAAAATGTATAAAATACATGAAACACACATGCATAAAGGCCCACCTGGATTTAACAGACACTCTCACTTAATAGACATCCCCTCCTCCCATTAACCATTAAACCGTCCATTTAATTAGCACCTTTAAATCAGGAATTATTTCACTGATAAACTTTCATTCATTCCATCTGATATGCTAACAAAACATCTATGCGATTAGAACCAGAGGAATGATAAGAAAAAAAGCAACTGACTAGTTTCTCTTAATGTTTCATTCCTCTCAATTGCATTTTCCTTTTCATTCATTAATTATGCATTTGTTTTCAGGAGCTCAAGTTTCACTATTTTCAATTAAAAACCAGCTTTCTATGCCTACAACTTAAAGTGTTTTCCATCCAATTGACAGGTTATTTTCAGCAATTCTATCATGCGTGTGGCGTAAAAACACCAGCAAGTATTGAGGTTGTCAAGTTTCAATCAGATTGGATTAAGTATTCTTATTTTACAAGAAAAGTTAAATAGCCATAGCCTTTTATTTAAGAAGAACTTTCCAAATTGGTTTCTTCCATCTTTTTTTTTTTTTTGGTAACTTGTCGATGCTGTTGTAAATCATTTCAATTTCTCATCTCTTTAGAAAATGTTATTTACCATTCATGGTCATAAGAAACCAAACATGTTTTGTTTTCCAAATATTTCCAAATCCAATGCATAAAATCACTTGTGCATTCAAGCAGGAAATTGTATGTTGTGAAGTGGAAAGGTTTGCATTATTCATCTTTCACTGATTACATCCTAAGAACATCGGAAGAGCTTTAGACCAACTAAAGCTGTTTCTCCAGGGGTCATCAGAAGCTTCCCCAGGGATGGGATAGGGGTAATAAAAAAAAACCACCCCACAAATAGATCGTGACAACAATATAATTGAGGCCCAGCTCTTCTGTATGTGCACTCACATGATGCTCAATTGAGTGCTTGAGCATCATATGAGGGCTTTAACTGCAAAGTCCCCGTTGCCATCTTGAGCCTTATCACCACTATCCCAGATTCTGCTTATTATGGTCAATAGGCCACTAAGAAAATACACCACCATATTCTAAAAGTCTGATAGATTCTGGCAGTCTTAGTTTCCACCACTTTCTTATTACACCGCTCGACCCTAAATTATGTAAAATCTTTACTATTAATAAGCCAACAAAAGGCCACGGCCTGAGTGAAAACTCAAAGAATGCCAAGCCTTTGAGGAACTATGGAATGCATGTTGTGGGTATTTACAAAACTTTATGTGTGCTCAGAAACATGCTCTGCAGCATATTCACACATCACAATGTTCAGTTTTGAGCCCCAAGTTTGAATATCAGGCAAAGAGGAAAACTAGGAAGCTAACAGAAAGATTTTCTCTACAGAAAAATATTTACTTTCATTAAGCAGCTGAGGCTTCTCTCACTAAAAATGTCTCTCAGGAATACCATCTCCTCCTTATGATTGGAGTCAGGCCTCAGCTGTGAGGTCAGGAGGGCAAGCGTCTCATGCAAACCTAAAGGATCAATATAAAAGGGACTGGTCAGAATGCCCATGATCAAATTGTAAAATAGCATTTTACAGAAGCTTTATCTGTCCCAAAGAAGGACTTCACAATATTACTTTGAAATATCAGCTTAAAGCCAGAAAATTGGAAGAAAGAAATCCCTTAAAGCAGTGTCTCTCAAACTTTCAACTTTAAAATGTCTGGACTTCAACTCCCAGAATTCCTTAAAGTTTACTTTTCACATTTCTGATGGAGGTTCCAGTTCCAGTTCAAAATCCAAATTTTAATTTATTGGACAAGACTGTCCAAGTCTGATGCTAGGTTGTTCTCTGTCTTGTTTTTTCTCTCCCATAAGCCAAACAACATGGATGATAGAAAAGGTACTTTCCATCCTGAGGCCTATTCTTAGAATTCCATCTCTTCAGGAAAATTGCTTAGGATGTTCTACTATTATTTTGGTATCAAGGCTTTCAAGAATCCTTTTCTTTGTAGATTGTGCATTTTTTATTTATTCCACATAATATAAGATTGCTTTTAGCAACCAATTCCAGCTGCTTCACTTATCTGATTATCTTTACTTATACACCATTTTTTGTATATGTAAGTTCAGAGCGCCACACCAGAAGGATCAGAGTCAAAATGGGACAGATAAGGGGAAAAAAGGAAGGATTGGTTGAAAACTATTCCAAATCTATGCAAATGGCTTCTTACAATGGGAGTGACGTATCTCAAGGAGAACCAGCCTTAAGCACCGTGTACCTCCTTGAATGCCGGACATCAGCTGGAAAAGCAAACTGGAGTCAAGAGAAAGGCAGAACTTCACTGTTCTTAGAATAGGTATTAGTAACTTCTGGGCTGGACCCATCACTGTCTTGATCCCATGCAATGCCATAGCTTCCAAAATATAAACATCTTAAAATATGGTATAAAAAAGTGAAGCACATAAAACAAAATCAATTGATTATATTTATTTTACCTTGGAAGTTACCATCTGATGAGAGTTTTCCAAACTTGAGAATTTCAAGATCTGTGGACCTCAAGCTCCCAGAATTCCCAAACCAGTTTGGCTGGCTGCAGAATTCTGGGGGTTAAAGTTCACACATTTTAAAGTGCCAAGTTTGAAAAACACTAGTAGCATGGTAGATGTGGCCACCTTGTCAATTACTATAACCCCTCTTTCCAAGACTATAACAACTCTAAATCTGATATATTTTGAGTGACTACATCTTCCAAACATCCATTGGGAATTCTGTCCCAATTTAGTTGTACTAAATTGGGACAATTTAGTTGTACTAAATTGGGTCACCAGATCAGGGGAAACTGATTTATAATCTGAAAAAGAAATGGCCAAAGGGTACCGCTTTTTGTTTTTTTTTTCACATTTTACATTGGTTTACTGAGTTTCAGTTTCCTTTTGTTGTTAACACAGTAGCTTTGTTTTTTTATTATCAACTGATTATAAACTACTGCATGAGTTTAGATCAGTAAATAAATAGCACTAGAAACTGGCTTATCTTTAAAGCCTTCTAGACCTCCAGTTCCATGTAAGATCATTATAGAAAAGCACATTTTCTAAAACATAAACCAAGAATGATATCATGATTAAGATAGCAGAAATTCTAATACCTGAATCTTCAGATAGGACGGGCATGGTATGTTTCTTGCTCACTACCTACAGATCCACGTGTTCAATCCACCTTCAACAGCTATAATTTCCACACCAACAGAATGCCTGGAATCAAAGAAAAGACAACACTGTTTTCTTGACAGTTTTAAAGTATGTTAAAATGCGTGCTTTCTAAACTCAATTACAGAGAGAATGATCTCTAATTTGGTTATAATATGGCTTCATTGCCTCTGCTGTTTGGAGCAATTATTAATAATGGTTGGTAGAAAAAGACAAATTGACCCAAACTGAAAGAAAGGATGGAAGTGATCAGAAGACAGTCACATAATTGTGGAGAGAGAGATCTGAATTAAAAATGGGTAAAGTCATCTGAATTCACAACTACATAAATACGTTCCACATTTGCAGGTATCAAAAAGCTTAATGCAAACATGCAATTTCATGACTCTCCCAGAAGCATCTCATATAATCCTATCATGTAAAGGAATCCTGGGCCAACGAGGCTTTCATCTCAAACAGTGGTTCTCAACCCTGAGCAACTTTAAGAAGTGTGGATTTCAGCTCCCAGAATTCTGCTTCTTAAAGTTACTGAGTTTGAGAAGTATTAGTCTAAACCACTGTCAAAGTCTACCCCTGCACTCCTACCCATCAAAACCTTTCTATTCTTCATCTAGTATTATCAATATCATAACAAGCCTGCTTCATGGATTGGCTTATGCAACAAAACACAGCAGAGTTAATTTCAATGTATGGATTAGTAAAAAATGCTGTTAATTTAAAATAAAACAGTGAAATATTCCAGTTTTTCTCTAGCCAAATTGGAAAACAGGGTAGTCCACAAATCTTTAGACAAAGCACATTGGCAGGCAATGTTTTGCTCTGCACTAAACATGTGCAGCCATTATTGATCAACCTGTGTTCCTCAGTTAACATGAGCACACTTTCCAAAAACTGCACTTTTTTATCATTGAGGGGGAAAATAGTTTCCTTTTCAATATTGGACCCCTGTAATTTGGTAAGTTAAGCATCATCTACTGATCCAAAAGACATTTCCCACTCTCAGTATATATTTACTGAACAATCTGATGAAAGCAATGCAAATTGCAATAGACATACTGTCTAATAAGTAGGCTGCATTCAATGCGCACCCAGCTACATGGAAATAAATTCTGCTGGATTTAAAGCTATCCCAGGCTGGGCACACCAGCTACGTTAAGCCACAATGAGATTGGTTTTATTTTGATTTACCATCTTAAGTAAAGTCAGCCATTGTCACTTGCAAACCATTGTGTGCAGAAATAAATGACTTGTTGCACTTAGAGGCTGTCTGTCTTTTTCTTTGGCTTTGGAGGTCCATAGGGGATGTAAATTAATATATATTTCCCTTTATTTATATAAATAACTCAAGACAGCAAACAGACCTCATACTCATTCCTCTTCGTATTTTTCTCACAAGAACCCTGTGAGATGAGTTGGTCTGAGAGAGATTGACTGATCCGAGGTAACCTACCTGGCTTTCATGCCTAAAGTGGGACTAGAATTCACAAGTCTCCTGGCATTTATCCTGGTGCTTTTAACCACTAGTCCTGTAATGATCTGACTGGAATAAGCAGAAACATTTTTAAAACTATTTTGGGGATGCAGGTAGGGGAATATTTAAGAGTTTTGTCCATTAACTTTCCCTGATGGGAAAAATCAGCCCATTTGGGAGGGAGATAAGATTTGGGAGGGGGGAATATGAAATGACAGCCTTGACCCCTCTGCAAGTGTTAAGGCACCATGTTGTCCTGGAAAATGCTATCCAAATTCATGGCATTTCATCAAAATGCTGGCATGATGGTGTTTTGGACTACAAAGGGGGTGTTGAAGGACCTTGGATAATCCATCTCTGGGTAAGGACAAGCACCCCTTGCAAAAGCATGCCCATATAAATATTTGTTTCTTAAGTCCTTGCCTTCAAGATTCAGTTTCTTATCTGCTCACCTAGAAATAGCTGCAACTCAAAGGATATTGAGCTGTCCATTTTGCATAGTATGAAAGAACTGTACCATTTGTTGACCTCTATGCTTCTGCATCACTTTATCCTTTTCTGCTGTGCCAGCTGTGCCTCTGGATTGACTATTGATCCTGATCATCTTGAAGAGCCTTTTTCCCCATCTGCTTAATATTATCTTTTTCAACAGGGTATTCTTCACCCGTGTCACTATAGAGCACAGAGTGGGGTGTCACAAGTGCTTACCACAGTTGTTGGAGAAGGGGGAAAAAAACCTCTACTCCTTCCTATAGCTGATTAAACCCATTTGAGATAATTGGCCAGAACTTTAAGAAAACCACATGCTGTGAAGAAGTTTATGAAGTGAAGCAAGAAAGTTCTGCACATTTGTTTTCATGTCTCAGCCTTCTCATCAGTTAAATCTGCACAACACATTACAGTAAACTATGTGGAAATGGGATTGGGCAGTCTATGATTCATCATGTTGTTGGCCACTCGCTGTATTAACATAGTGTGTGAATTTGATTGTGAGTCATAATATATAATTCCTTTGGTTTGGCTATAGCATGCTTATGGGAACATAGTAATTAAATTGTTTACCCTGGTTTTCAGTTTAGAATGCTGTATGCACTACAGCTGGACATGTAAAGTGTGGCAGTTGTGAACAGAGGTTGAATAACAATAATACTATTGTGCACTCTTGTCCATAAGTCATTGCACTGATGGCTATCTTGTGATGAGACAACAACACCAGCACTGACTGTCAAGCTAAGATATTTATCAGGTAATTGTAAGCAACTCATGTAGGAAAGTTCAATAACTTAATGTATTTCTCTGAATTTTCTCTGCTGGAGTCATAGTGTGTATAATTCCTAGAGCATCAAGGATTTTAGGTAAGTCTACATTTATTCCATGAGAGAAAATTTTCATGAAATCTGGCCTTCCCCAACCTTATTGTAATTTATTCTCCCCACACATTGGAAGGGTGCCAAGTCAGGAAAGGCTGATAAATAATTTGTACAGGTACTTTTTGTTTAGCAACCGCCCCGTTTAGAGACCATTCATAGTTATAATGGTGATGAAAAAGTGTCTTTGCAATTAATCCTCACATTCATGACTTTTGCTGGTCTGTAAAACAAAGGAAAGCTGAAGTAAGATCATAAACATGGTTACAGTTTCAACACTTCACTTAACAACCAAGTTGCCGGTCCCAGTTGTGGTTTCTAAATGAGGATTACCTGTAGTTAAATTGCCGGCATTATACATAGTTACAACCCTAACTGAATCTAGTAAACGCTGACTTAAGTCGTGACAGTCATAAAACAAGCATCTTAGTCATTAAATGAGCCCACTGTTTATTATGGGATTTTTTTCCCCAGAAATCAGAAATAAATGCTGGTTTCTGGCAAAAATGTCATAAACCACCGTCTCTTGATCCTAGGGTGTTGCAAACAGCCATAAATATGGGGCCTTTTGCTGAGCAGCAAAATGTGGTCACATGATCGTGGCAGGATCCCAACATTGGATCCTCAAAGCTGGGCCCTTTGCAGCAGGAGGGGATCTGTCAAAACTTCAACTGGTTGCTAAGCAACTACTCGTAAGTCAAGACTACCTGTATTATCTTTTAATGTTGCGTTAGCAAGGTTTTGAAGCTGAGCACAATACTTGCTATCCATACTAACATATTCTGCTTGAGATAAGATGACCATTTTAAATTTCTTTTGATTCAAACTTGATATCTATCTATCTATTTATGAATATATTCACATAGGTTTTAGATATATATATATATTTTGCAACAATGTGGAAGGAGTGCACCACCGCCAATAATGTTTTTCATCTTTCCACTGAAACCTTTAACCCTGGAATTCCCAAGTGGCACCCCATTCAAGTAAACCCTACTTAACTTCAAAGCCCCGAAAGCTCGGCCAGATTCCACCCCATGCTCAGATAGTATCATCCTAGTTTGATCCCATTTGGAAAATTAGGATGTTGCACAGGAAAAAAAAATCCCAACCTTGTTAAAATAAGCACTTCTTCTTATAGTTGCTGCAAATGCAGCAGTTTTAGGCAGAATTCCTCTGCCATTAGTCACTGAACTGTACCTTCTAATATAATCATCCTATGTGAAAAATAAAGGTAGTGAGGGTTGCTTTTTACAGCTCCCTCTTCCATCTACTTATTTCACCTCTACCTAACTGGGAAGGATAATGTGAAGAGTTTGTGGAAACAAGGTGGAAAAGGCCATGTTTTCGGCCAACAATCCAAGCTCTCCAGATATGTGAAGGGAAAAAAGCTCATTGCCATTCAGGATGACAGTGGGAAGATCTTTGGGGAAATTATTCCTCTGTAAATTTTAATTTCATTCCATCACAGGGTCCATGGAACGCTGTTCCTGGAATATGTAAAATACTCAACATATATCTTGATCTAACAAATCCATCAGGCACATTGCTACAGAAAAAAGTAACTGCAAACCTAATTTCACAGGACAATCAAATACGTACATAATAGCCCACACCTACGTAGATATTCATGGCCACCAGAGACAAATTTATAATATATAACTAGACATCCAGGAATTTTGTAGCCTCACTCTTTCCATTATGATGGAGAGTTCTAATTTTAAAAAGTCCTGAGTTTGACACAGATAATTTCCAACATAATTTCCACGCTGTTTTTTTATTAAGACTATAGTTACCAGATCTGAGGTTTAAGACTCAAGCCATCCCCTAAATTCTATCAAAGAGCTCTCCTCTGCTACCTACTGGTCATCCTGGATTTTGGCAGCCAAGATTACAGGTTACCACAAACAACATGACCTCTTTGTAAAGCATTGGCTGAAATGAAATTGCAAGCAACAAAAACAGTGGACGAGGGGCTAATAGCAACACACATGCCTTGCAGGCAGAAGATCTTCTTGGCCATCTCATTAAAAACTAGATAGCCTATTAAATGAATGACCTCTTGCTTCAGACTGTAGAAAGCTGCAGCCAACTGATACGTAATAAGGGGTAGGATGAACTAATAGGCTGACTTGGGAGAAGGCTGCTTCTTATGCTCCAATTAACCACTGCAATCTACCTCATCTATTTTACCTAAACCATCCCAAAATTGAAAAATGCAAAAATGAAATGGTACAATTAGAAGTTTTTTTTTTAAAAAACCCAGTTGGGGACTCCCGTTTTATTGTGTGTTGAAGCCAGTTAAGCAATTATGCTTTGCAGCTTTGCAGCTTTATGAATTTGGCCAATTTATCCAGAAAGCCCTGGTTAACTAATCCATAGTTTAGCAAAATAATGCAATCACAGTTTCCCTTCAAATGTTGTACTATAAGCAGGAAAAAAGCAATGCACAAGCAGGACAGTTAAGCAAAGCTTTGAAGCAGCATGACTCAGATGCAAGTACAACTCAAATGATGTGTACACTATTTGCTTATGCCTTCTTTAATGGGTTTACAGATGCAGCTCAGATATCTTCATCATTCATCCTGCTGTGTTGGTACAGTATTTGAATAGATTGTTGCATTCTCTCCCCTGCAATCTCATCCTAAAATGTTTTGCAGTTTAAAATAATAATGTAAGCACATATCAGGGTGGATAAAAACCAATGATTTTTTTTAAAAAAATCAAAAAAATCAGATTTTTTTGATTTAAATCGGATTTTTTTTATTTTTATCGAATTTATTTTAATAAAAAACTTTTGGGGTAAAAATCTATCGTAAGATAGTTTTCTATTTAAGATACATAAATAATTTAGTTTATTCAGCATGAAATGGAGCTTAGTTATGTAGCATGAGGCTGTATATTCTGCAACACTGGGACTATCGGTGAGTCAACAGTGGGTCAAAGGAGTAGCAGAGATGACAGTTGCTCTTTAAAAATTATGATTTAAATCGAGTTGATTTAAATCAAGCCTTTTTACTAGTGATTTAAATCATGATTTAAATTGTGATTTAAATAAACTCGATTTAAATCAAATCCACCCTGGCACATATACAACAAATTAAATAATATTTAATTTCAGCAACCACTAGCTCAATTCAAGGTGCTGGCCACCACCTAAAGGGTCTTTTACAGTTTGAGTCTATCTTTGAGACTATCTGCATCGGTTGGAAAATGTCCGTCCAATATATATTGACAGGACAGAAATGCTTCAGATTACCATACCCTGCAATTTAGGGAGACTGGTTCAGGAAGGGTGGCCAAGAAATCTTGCAAGTGCACAAATTATTGTATACATAAATAAAAACTGAAAACCATTTAGTAGGGCAAAAAGAACCATTTATACAAGGATGTCCTGGATATGACTTTCAAGAGATATTTTAAAAAATGTAATTTATACCAATTTACACATGTCAGGTGGGGGAGGCATTCCAAAATGTAGAAGCCCCCACAGAGAAGCCCAAGATGCCATAAGACAAGGTAACCCAATCCTCTTGGGCCAATATTCCCCATCTCCAATCTCTGTTAGTCTCATGCTCTATTTAAGGACCAGATCAAAAAATAAAATTGGCCCCTGAGAAAGGCAATGGGGAGAGCTGGGAATGACACTATAACATTATGCTTGGTACTCTAACCTCCATCTTTTCTCTCATTAATGCAACACTTTTGGAGAATTGAACTTCTCTGCCTCAATCAGAGACTGACAGAAACTGACAGACAGTAAGACTGTCTCTGACTGAGAGAGAGAAGTTCAACTCTCGAAAAGTGTTGCCTTTATGATAGAAAAGATGGAGGTAGAGTACCAAGCATAATGTACTACTGAACTTCTATGGTGCCCATCTTCTCAAGATGAGTCTAGGCAGCTTGAGCTTCTAAACAAAGTTAGTTATAAACCAAACAAGATTAAGAAAACGAGAAGATGGATGGGCAATACAAGCTATTTAGAGGAAGAGAAAGTTTAAAGAGAAAGGGCAAGCAAACTAACCAACAGAAAGGAAAGAACAAGCGGAAAACAGAAAAAAGGAAAAACAGCACATCTCATTTCTACCACTATCATCCTTTGTACCTTACTGTATCTTTCTGCCCTGGAAAACTATCCACCCTTTTGTTATATCCATAAACTGCTTCATTTAGTGGTAGTTCCTGACTTATGACTATTTGCTTACTGACCACTTGAAGTTAACATTCAAAATTATGACAGACACTCCCACCGCCCAAAATAGCTACTTACAACTCAGTTTTGGTTATGGCCACTACTGTAGCCTTGTGGTCACATTCACAAAATTAAGGTAGATTTGCCTATCTCCTCCCCACACACTCCTTGTGGCATCTTACAGTCTACTTAATACTCATGGCAGGTAATTCAGGTTCAGCCAAGAGCACTACATTATGTGCATACAAAAGTTCACAATCATAAAGTACATTTATTCATAAATGTAGTAAACCAACTGGACATTGCAGATCAATTGTTTGACTTCCAACTCAGTGTTGAACCATTTCCTGAAGATTCCACTTTTTCATGCTTTAGTTGTTCATTAAGTTTTATTCATGCTGACTGGGAATTCTGGGAGGCAAAGTCCATATCCCATAAAATTTGAAAAATAAAATTTGGTTTAGTTCCATCATATATTTTTCCTACCACTTTCAGCAACAAACCTTCACTTCCATATTAACGCAAAAATTTCCATATCTCATGCCTATTCACATTATCATAAGCTTTTTGGGTGTACAATAAACTCTATTTCTTACCTCAATGTTTTGCAGAGTAGCAAAAATCTGCTCTCTAAGCTTTCTGGCCACCATAATTATACTTCTCATATTTTATTACTATCATGTCTTATATGCTTTTGGTCAAAGTTCTCCCAAAATGTTTCCCAAACCCTTAATAAACTAATTTCTCACAGTTTTTGTATTCACTCTTGCTATCTTTCTTTTTTTACAGGGAACAATAATGCATTTCCCCCCAATCCTTAGTAAATTCAGTCTGTACACATTAAATAAATACAGCAAATCCATGAGCAAATTACATTTATCTTTTATCCTTTCTTCAATTACAGTATCTATATCTGCAGCCTTATTTTTTTTTTCTGGGCATTTTTTTTCTGGGCATTTCAATTCTACTTGTTGATGTATCAATATTGTTCTCTAAAGTTCCCCTTCTAGCATTTCCTCACTTCTGTTTCATTCTAAATCATTACTTTTTAATGTTTAATTCCATTCACTCTGCTAGAAGTTGTTGAGTTACTCCATACCATTATTTAGAAATGCTACGTGAAAGCATGGTTTTCTCTCTAATTTTATTATGTTCAGAGTGGCCAATGAGGGTATACAAGAGCAGTGTTTGTATGACAGGTTTAACCAGATCAATTAAAGGTCTACTGGCTGAATTTGCCAAATATGTAAAATTGGGGTGAGTCTTCACTCTATTTTATGAATGGGGAATTTATAAACCCAACCAGTTTCAGAAACAGGGGTGCTGGGAGTCAGGGAGCGAAGAAAGGAAGGAAGGAAGGAAGGAAGGAAGGAAGGAAGGAAGGAAGGAAGGAAGGAAGGAAGGGGATGGAGGGGGAAGAATATGTAATCCAGTGTTTTGTGCAAATCACAGTATGGAATGAATCTATAATCAAACTGCACAAAAGCAATCCATGCAAACTTCAACAAGGAGATATATTTTTTCCTTTCTTTGCCTCTTCATTTATTGCAGTTTACTTGGTTAAAATGTTTTCAATGAAACACATTTTCCTCAATTTAGGTCCCTGTATATATGCTGAACAGTAGCCAGGATGCCTAGCTGGGAATGATGAGAGCTATAATCCAACCTGGATGAAGAACCTTGGTGGCACAGCAGACTAAAGCACTGTTAAGTAACAACAGCTGCCTGCAATTACTGTAAGTTCAAATCTCACCAGGCTCAAGGTTGACTCAGCCTTCCATCCTTTAGAGGTAGGTAAAATGAGGACCCAGATTGTGGGGGCAATAAGCTGACTTTGTATAAAAAAAAGAACACCGCTTGTGGGGAGGGGCGAAAGCCCTACTAAGCAGGTATATACAAAAGTATGAAGGCTATTGCTTAACGCACTGTAAGCTGCCCTGAGTCTCCAGAAAAGGGCGGCATATAAAAATCGAACCAATAAAAATAAAAATCGAACCAATAAAAGAAAGTCAGAAAAATATGAATGTTATCTTTGTTGAAAGGCTTAACTTTATCTTTCCAGAACTTCAAGGCTTTTCCCTCAGTCAGTGTTTCTTAATCTCAGCAATTTCAAGATGTGTGGACTTCAGTTCCCCAAATTCCCCAGCCAGCATGCAAGGACCCAAGCATGATGTATGGAGAATTTTAGGATGTGAAGTACCCACATCTAAAACTGTTGAGATGAAAAACACCACCTTAAGTCATGATGAAATAATACATATGAGCAGGTGCAGAGTGCATTTCCTGGAAGGTGGGCAGGAAACCATAATAGATCTGACATAAAACAAACAACACACATTTATTATCAAATTAAATACTGATTTCAGCCTTTCGTTTTGCACTGCAGAAACCGGGATAATCAGCAGAAGACAGCAAAGAAACAAACAAACATTTATTTCTATTAGTGGTTGCCCGGATGTTTGCAGCCCTCCCCCAGGATCCGTTTCGTTTCAGAGTTCACATCACCCCGAAAAGCGAATGTTTATCTGAACCAGAGCGCGGACACTCTGCTCGCCCAGCTGGACGGGAGAGCATCATAAAAGCGCATCAGGACCAGGAAGCACCTCCGAGGAGGCGACTGTAGTCTTTCGCTTCACTAAGGAAGCAAGCTTCCCAAGTAGCCCCTCGCCTCTACATGACAAAAGGAGCTTCCCGGCCAAAGCAGAAAACACGATCCGCGGCAAGTACAGCATCTCTAAAGCGAAGCAGAGATTTTTCCCGTCGCCACGAACATCCTCTCTTCTCCTCTCCTTTCCCAGCTTGACAAATTAAGTCTCCCTCGCTAGGCAAGGCAACGGGAAAGAGGTCGTAGCCAGGAGGAGGCGGGTTGCCTTTGTGGTTCACGCAAAAGCGAAGCCCGAGGGAGGAGATCCAAGGGCGCTAGAAGATGCGCGCGCGCATCCTCCCCTCCCGGCCAACTCCGGCCTGGTCAGCTCGCCGTGGCCGCCGCCTGGCAGCCTCGCTTGCCTGCACACCCGCCCCGATCCCACTGCAATGTTACCCGTAGGAGGAGCGACGATCCGCGCTCGCTTGCTTGGGGCCCCCTTCCTCCGTGTCACTTTGGGTGGCGCCCGGCCGCTGCCAGCAGCTCTCGCTGGGCTTCTCGTCTCGTGGGGCGCGCCTCGCTCATGCGCTTCGCGGAGGTACTTGCGCGCTGTGTGCGTGGAAGAATAGGCAACCCCCCCTCCCGGGTATGGCCCTCCCCCTTTTGTTCTACGCCGGGTGGAGAGCGCCGGCCACGCAGCCTCTGCTCGACCTTTCTAGCTCTCCCTGCCCTCGGGAGTCGCGCCTCCAATCGGTCAAAACAGATTCGCCGCTCGCCAAGCAAGCGCCTTCCTCTGTGGGAGGGTGATAGCACTGGAAATACTGTATTCTTTAGCGGCAGTCCCACGCACGCTTACCTGGGAATCACCCTCATTGAACACGATGGGATATACTTCCGAGTCAAGTCCACATATGGTTGCGATTTACGGTTCTGATTTAGAGTTTGGAGGCTAATTGTTTTCTTCCTTCCCTTTCAATTCTTCCTTCCTTCCTTCCTTCCTTCCTTCCTTCCTTCCTTCCTTCCTTCCTTCCTTCCTGGCTTTTTGCTCCTTCATCTCTGCATTTCACTTTCTCCTCTTTATAAAATAGACTGAAGTCTCTGGCCAAGATTAGGGATAGAGAGATGGGACGTCTTCCCACTCAGTTTATCATCCTCAACAGAAACAGGTTTGTCTAGCAGCCATTCAAACTAAGTGACTTAATGACTTAATGAATCCCCTTGACATGAAAACAAGAAAAACCTATAGCATTTTTCCTTTCAAGACAAGCTCAACAGTCCTCAACAATCTGATATCCTCCAGGTATGTTTAGTATGGTTCCCTCTACAACCAGTTGTGATAAGAAGGTTGGAGACTAGTTTTTGTTCTTATACCATAGTATTGATGTTAAAAGTTGATGTGTAATTGATATTTTATCTATGTACACAGAGAGAGGGAGACACTGACTTGTTTAAAACTATATTTATTTGATCTCCAGTTTTAAAAATTCTAGCAACTTACTGTTAATAGCCTGTGTGATTTTTCTCCTTTTTCCACTAAAAATAAACACAACTTCATTAGTAAATGTATTTTTAAAAGTAGCTTTAAAGGTTTTTCTGGGCTACTGGGGAAAGGTGTAGTCCTGAAATTCCATACCACATATGTATGGAAAATTAATAAATCAACTGAACCCACTGTACAACTTATACTCATTGAACTTGTGCAGTGATGCCACTGCTGCCTCAAGCATTAGTTGGTTGACTTGGTTTGTGATGCCACAACATAATCAGAAATAATTAACAACATCAAAGCTCTTTTCAGAGAAAAGTTTGCTTTTCAGAGAAAAGCAGAAACATCAGTATGGTTGGCTGTGATATCATGAAAACTGTGCCAAAACAGAATCATATCTTCCAGCTTCTGTTCTTGCATTAATAGTGAGACCTAAGCAAAGCAGCAGGTTAAGATGCAAAGGGAAACTGAATAAATAATAAATGCATAAAAGCACCAGCGTGCCTACCGTCCCTGTCCTAATGTTCCCTTTAATTGTATTCATTTTATGTATTCAATTCATGCTTATACTTATGCATATTATCTTAATATGTAGACTAAATAAATAAAATAAAATAAAATAAAATAAAATAAAATAATAAAATAAAATAAAATAAAATAAAATAAAATAATAAAATAAAATAAAATAAAATAAAATAAAATAAAATAAAATAAAATAATAAAATAAAATAAAATAAAATAATAAAATAAAATAAATAAAATAAAATAAAATAAAATAAAATAAAATAAAATAATAAAATAAAATAAAATAAAATAAAATAAAATAAAATAAAATAAAATAAAATAAAATAAAATTTACATAACACTGTGAGTTAGTGGGAAGAGCAAACTACAGGTCCGCTCAAGAGCAGAATATTTCTGATTGCAAGTAAGAAAAGTGAGTACCAATAATCAAAAAATAACATCAGTGATAATTTATTTTTGAATAGTCTGGGTCACCAATCACACATGCTTCAAGGCTATGCATTCTTCAGAAAAGCCGAAAACTGCAAGAATTGCAGCTGCCTTTGTTCCCTTAACACTTCAAAAATATATAATCATTCTACAACAACACAACTAAATCAACTAATAACCATGGAATTCTATTTGCTTCCTTTACTAAGGAGTGATTATTGTATCTAAAGAACAGAGAATCCCACTACCTGTAACGTGTCCAGCAATTCTCTTTGAACATTCTTACTGTTTGATATTACTTTTTTACATGACCAATAATGTCCCTGTTTCTTTCATTATTTTCTCTTTACATAAATGTTTATTTCTCTGAAAATCTGCAAGAGTTGTCCAAAAATGGTATGTGGAGTCAGGCTCACCTCAAGGGAAAGTTTACCTTCAGATCCTTCATGAAAAAGGAAAGTTGTTATACTTCAGGCTCGCTGAACTTCCTTACCACATCACATTTGACAGAAGAGACACAAATGTTGCTAGAGGTATATGTGTCTGGACTGAGCACACACTCCATTCTTGTGCATTATATCACCCTTACTTTACCCTGTAGTAGCAAAGGCAGCATCATTCAGGGGTCCAAAGAAATGTGAAGACTCATGACTTTCCATATAAAGTCTCAAAAGGGCCAATATGTGAGGGATGCCAGGAATTGTAGTATTGACACATCTGGAGGGGTCCCTGGTTCTCATTTCCAGGACTATAAAGTTTTGGTCAACTTCATATCCATTGTAAACAACTCTAAAGCTAATGGCCCAATCTGAAATCCATTATTTTTCTCTCTCCTCAAATAGCTTATAATGGAGGAAACCACATTAACCTTTTGGAAGGAAAGATCACAATGACAAGAGAAAACATGATGCAGAATAGCCTTGAATTGGTGCACATTTAGGATGCTAAGAAATAGCCTCCAGCAGGGGGAATGAAATTAAAAATAGAAAAGATAAAATAACTTAGAATGAAATAAGTAAGGCTTTGCTGGAAAGAGTATTTTAGAGATCTGTATGGTAATAGTAGTAGTACAGCAAAGAGTGGAACTAAAATGAATGTCATAAACGTTAAGAGAAAAAATGAAGTAATAGATGCTGTGGGAAGGCTGAAAAATGGCAAGGCTGCTAATATAGGCAGCATAACTAAACTAAATATTAAAATATAAATAGGTTTGCTTATGGAATGGACAATTTCTTTAGCATATTCATGAAGATGGCCTGAGGACTGGAAGAATGGAAAGCAATGAAAAGGTATCAAGAGTGAATGCAGAAACCGTAGAGGAATTAGCCTGTTAAGTGGGCTTGAGAAGATGTTTGGTAGTATTTCGAGTGAAAGGGAATAAGAAGTAGCAAGAAGCAAAATTTAGAAAATGCAATAAGGCTGGACAAAGGGTACAAAGATCCCATTTTTGCTTTGATAAATATATGTATGCACAAAATAAAGTTTTTTGTATCCTTATTGATGTAGCTTAATAAAGTGAATAGGCATGAATTATGGGGTGTTTTACAGAAATACAGAATGGAAAGTTGATTATTGACTGCAATAAGAAAAGTATATAATAGAAGTAAACCATGCATGTGAATGAGAGTGTCTAGGACAGTGATGGCGAATCCCGGCATGTCACAAAAAATAGTATGGCATGTCACCATCATTGGCCTATGAAATTGCTCAGGGCTGATCTGGAAAAAACACAAGGAGATGTGGTTGCACTCTCTTGCTAGCTCTGTAACATTTCCTGAACACATGTATTTTTCTAGGTCTGGGTAGCAAATAGGACAGGAAATGATGCAGAATGTTTTAAGGAACTGCTAGATCTGAAGCACCCTTGTCCACTTCTAAAAAACAATATTGTATTCTTCTCAAACTGAAAATTGGATGCTGATTGAGATATGGAAGTATATATACGTGAGAATAAATGGGATTCTTAAAGAGTGGTTCAACAATGACAGGAATAAGACGTGTGATGTCCCCATATTTTTTAAAAATAAATTTATGGCTAAACATATAATAATTGCTTGGGATTATATCGAAGGGGTTTTCATTGGGGATATTAATGTACCATATATCCTGTGTTGTTGTTTGAGAACCCAATGCATAGTGATATTTGTTGTTAGTTGAGAAGTCATGTCTGATCCATTGCAACCCCATAGACAATGTTCCTCCAGGCCTTCCTGTCCTCTACCATCCTCTGGAGTCCATTTAAGCTCACGCCGACTGCTTCAGTGATTCCATCCAGCCACCTCATTCTCTGTCGTCCCCTTCTTCTTTTGCCCTCAATCTTTCCCAGCATTAGGTTCTTCTCCAGTGAGTCCTTCCTTCTCATTAGGTGGCCAAAGTATTTGAGTTTCATCTTCAGGATCTGGCCTTCTAAAGAGCAGTCAGGGTTGATCTCCTCTAGAACTGACCGATTTAATCACCTTGCAGTCCAAGGAACTCGCAGGATTCTTCTCCAGCACCAGAGTTCAAAGGCCTCAATTCTTTGGCGCTCAGCCTTCCTTATGGTCCAACTTTCACAGCCATACATTATAGCCTTGACTATAAGCACTTTTGTTGGCAGGATGATGTCTCTGCTTTTTCGAATGCTGTCTAGTTTTGCCATAGCTTTCCTCCCCAGGAGCAAGCGTCTTTTAATTTCTTGGCTGCAGTCCCTATCTGTGGTGATCTTGGAGCCCAGAAAAATAAAATATGTCACTACCTCCATTTCTTCCCCATCTATTTTCCAGGAATTGAGAGAGCCGAATGCCATGACCTTCGTTTTCTTAATGTTGAGTTTCAAGCCAACTTTTGCACTCTCCTTCTTCACCCGCATCAAGAGACTCTTTAGTTCCTCTTCGCTTTCTACCATTAGAGTGGTATCATCTGCATATCTGAGGTTGTTGCTATTTCTCCTAGCAATCTTAATTCCAACTTTTGATTCATCTAGCCCTGCCTTTCTCATGATGTGCTCTGCATATAAGTTAAATAGGCAGGTGACAGTATACAGCCTTGTTGGACTCCTTTCCCAATTTTGAACCAATCAGTGGTTCCGTGTCCAGTTCTCACTGTTTCTTCTTGACCCGCATATAGGTTTCTCAAAAGACAGATAAGATGGTCTGGTACTCCCATCTCTTTTAGAACATGCCACAATTTGTTGTGATCCACACAATCAAAGGCTTTAGCTTAGTCAATGAAGCAGATGTTTTTCTGGAACTCCCTAACTTTCTCCATGATCCAGCGTATGTTGGCAATTTGATCTCTAGTTCCTTTGCCTCTTTGAAATCCTGTCTGTACTTCTGGTAGTTCTCGATCCACATACTGCTGAAGCCTAGCTTGTAGGATTTTAAGCATAACTTTACTAGCATGTAAAATGAGTGTAATGCTGCGATAGTTTGAACGTTCTTCAGCATTGCCTTTCTGTGGAATTGTAAACTGACCTTTTCCAATCCTGTGGCTACTGTTGAGTTTTCCAAATTTGCTGGCAAATTTAGTGTAGCACTTTTACTGCATCGTCTTTTAAGATTTTGAATGGCTCAGCTAGAATACTGTCACCTCCACTAGCTTTCTTGTTGCTCAGATTTCCTAAGGCCCATTTGACTTCACATTCTAGGATATCTGGCTTGAGGTCAGTGACTACCCCATCGTGGTTATCAAGGACATTAACTTCATTCTTGTATAGTTCTTCTGTGTAATTTTGCCACCTCTTCTTAATCTCTTCTGCCTCTGTTAGGTCCCTGCCATTTTGGTCCTTTATCATGCCCATCTTTGCATGAAACATTCCCTTCATATTTCCAATTTTCTTGAAGAGATCTCTGGTCCTCCCTATTCTATTGTTTTCTTCTATTTCTTTGCACTGTTCATTTAAGAAGGTATTCTTATCTCTTCTAGCTAGTCTCTGGAATTCTGCATTCAATTGGGTGCATCTTTCTCTTTCTCCCTTGCCTTTCACTTCCCTTCTTTCCTCAGCTATTTGCAAGCTTCCTTAGACAGCCATTTTGCTTTCTTGCATTTCTTTTTCTTTGGGATGGTTTTAGTTGCTACTTCTTGTACAATGTTGCAAACTTCCATCCATAGTTATTCAGGCACTCTGTCTATCAAATCTAATTCCTTAAATGTATTTGTCACCTCTACTGTATATTCATCAGGGATATGATTTAGTTAATACCTGAGTGGCCTAGTGCTTTTCCCTATTTTCTTAAATTTAAGCCTAAATTTTGCAACGAGAAGCTCATGATCTGAGTCACAGTCAGCTCCCGGTCTTGTTTTTACTGACTGTATAGAGCTTCTCCATCTTTGGCTTCAGAGCACATAGTCAATCTGAATTCTGTGTTGACCGTCTGGTGATGTCCATGTATAGAATCGTCTCTTGGGTTGTTGGAAAAGAGTGTTTGCTGATGTATTCTCTTGACAAAATTCTATCAGCCTGTGCCCAGCTTCATTTTGTACTCCAAGGCCAAACTTGCCTGTTATTCCAGTTATCCTTTGGCTTCCTACTTTAGCATTCCAATCCCCCATGAAGATAAGGACATCATTTTTTGGTGTTAATTCTATAAGGTGCTGTAGGGCTTCATAGAACCAGTCAATTTCGTCCTCTCAGCACCAATGGTTGGGGCATAGACTTGGATTACTGTGATATTGAATGGTTTGCTTTGGATTCGAACTGAGACCATTCTGTCATTTTTGTAATTGTATCCCAGTATTGCTTTTCCTACTCTTCTATTGATTATAAAGGCTACTCTGTTTCTTCTGAGGGATTCTTGCCTGCAGTAGTATACCTTTTGGTTATCTGAATTAAATTCACCCATTCCTGTCCGTTTTAGTTCGCTGTTTCCTAAGTTGTTGATGTTCATCTCTTGTTTGACCACGTCCAGCTTGCCTTGATTCGTGGATCTTACATTCCAGATTCCTATGGAGAAAAAATCTTTACAGCATTGGACTTTCCTTTCACCACCAGATGCATCCACAACTCAGCGTCCTTTTGGCTTTGGCCCAATCACTTCACTCTTTCTGGCGCTACTAGTACTAGCCGTCTGCTAGTACTTCGCCACGACAAGGCAGTAATCCATGAAGGGGGCATAGTGATATAGATATAGATATATCATACGATATGGAATGTATGATGCAATGTATTGGATCAAATGGCAGCAAACAATAGTAGCCAAATTCAGTTGATCCAAAAGAAGAAAAAACAGGGTCCACTTGGACTAGTGCTTAGATAGGAGAGTACTAGGATATTCTAGATTTGGATTTTTTTCAAAAAAACTCAAACAATGACAAATCATTTGTCTGTTTCTGCTATGGAATCACATGAAATTGAGCTTGGCTCAAAGCAATCTTTGTCTTTGAATTCTTTTTTTAAGGATAGTGTTTTGTTGTATTTATTTTACCCTCATCTTATATCTTTGCAATTGTTTTGTTACAGCTGGCTGATAAGATAAGAACATCAGTGGCCTCGGTGTCTTCCCAGCAGCAAATGTTCCACTGTAAGTTGCCCTTTTTCTTTATAACATTAAAATATGTTACGCTGTGCTTGGTCTTCCATGCATGAATTTTGCTAGCTTGTTTTATATTTGCTCTGCAAATAAACATGTATTAACTTCATTGTGGATTCATTGTGATTGCTTTTCTGTTTCAAATCAGCTGGCAGAAAATAATACTTTTTTTAAAAATCTGGTTTTTGTTCTACCATGAAAATTAATTAATTAATTAATTCTTCTCCCAGAAATGATATGTTATACTGTATGTGTATAAGTATGCAATAGTTTATTCTGTTTCCATTTGGCAAGGGTTTTTTTTTTTTTTTTGCAAGCCCTTTAAAAATTGCAGAATTAGTTTGATGATCATGTTACTGCCTGGTCAGCACTGTATACACTGCATGAGTAACACAATTTCATTTGGATTCAGCAATTTCCAGAATATTTTAATATGAAGCTACATGGTTAATTTCTCTGAGAGGGCAAAACTTCCATAAAGAAACAGAAATCAAATTGCAACAATGAAAGCATTCTGGTTGGGTTTTGAGTGGGGGAGGGGTAGAGGAACAATGCATCAAATTGCCTCAGTTTCTGGAATGGTTACCATACCAAGGAACCCTTCTACTGGGGTGGGGGGAGTAAATTTTCATGGTTTTATTCTTTCTCCCAATCTGGTCTCTTGGAATATATCTTGATGATTAGTTACAAGAGAGATATAGTCAAAGATTTAGTGGAAAGGACAACTCAGAGTTCTTCCACAGCAACTATCAATTTGCTTGTCTTGTTTCTCTCTTTATCTGGGAACTTCTAGGTTAAGAGCAACTCTCTGATCTCCATTTCTGCACTGAGGTCTTTAGCAACAGGAAATAATGGTCTTGTTCTTTCATCAGATCTCTTCAAAAAGTTCCAGTCCTTAGTTTCTAGCAATTGCTGCAATTGTACAATCTAAGTATCAGATCCTTGTAAGTGGCAGATTGAATTGTCCATTTAAAAAGTCTCTCCTAAGACTACTCGCAAAGAAATATGCAACTGTCGTTTTTTCCCCGTTTGCAAGTAACAGCATTAATCTATCCAAAGTAACCAGTCTGAATTTATTGGAAAATTAGTTGCCAGTCTTGAGTTCATGGCCACAACAATTCTTTCTTTCCTCTATCAAGTCCAACTTCTTTGCATTTCTTTCCTCTAAAACAATGACAAAATGCTTTCTTGTCTTTTTGCTTGAGTGTCAAACTTGACAAATGCCTGGAAAAATTGTGAGATTTTATACTTTGATTTTTAAGAGGAAGACTAAGATCAATGATACGTACTGCTGGCTTCTTGGGGAAAAAATAAGAGAAGCAGGTATTTCTATTCCTCTGCCCATTTTTGCCATGGAACTTACTTATCTGAATGTCTCTTTCCATAACGCAAACAGATATACCCATAGCTAGTCAGCTGAGTACTGCTTAAAACCTTTGAGCTGGAATCAATATAAGACAGCATGATTTCAATCAGTTTCCTTAAGTCAGAGAAGGACAACCTGTGAATTCTGGTTTAGTGTCTTTTTAGCTCTCCTCTGAACACAATAATTAAGAAACTAACAGTGTCCTCTCATTTTGACAAATACAGCAACTATGGAGTGTACTGAAAATAAAGTTAAAAACACCCCTAAACGCTCCTCCAAAATGAAAAAGAAAATGGGAATCCAAGCACCACCCATTTTGCATGGACTGCATCAACTGTGTGCCTACTTTCCCCAAAAATGTTACAAGCAATTCCCAGCCATTAAAAGTTTGCCCAGTTCTCACTAAATTTTCCATTCTTTATAGGCTCAGGATCTTATATTCAGTAGTCGCAAATGTTTGCCAGCAGGCAAAAAAAAAAGTCCTAGGCCACAGACAGAGGCTGACTCTTTTAAAAAGACTCATCTTTTACCAATTGGCAGTTGAAGAAGGGGCAAAAGTCCAGTCGCTTTGGCAAGATGGACAGCATAGAAGTCTAACAATAAAAAAAGACTTTCAGTCTTAAAGCTAGTTGAAGCAAGAATGTATGGAGCTCTCCAGGGTCCTGCAACTTTCATCCAATTAATTACATTCTTTCCCCCTGCAAGGTTCCATCCTAGTCAATATCAACCTTGAGTATATTGTCTGTATATTCTTAGAGCAGCCTTTGTTAACACTCTGCCCTCCAGATATATTGGATTTCTAAAATTATCCAAAGACTATTGGTATACCTATGTGTTTCTCAACCAATCTGTTTTAATCACCGATCACTTTCTTGGGGGGGAGGGAATTAGATTTATTGTCATTACTTGATTGTTCAGTTTATGTATTTCCAAAAGAGAATCATCTGATCTAGGACTTCTTTATAAATTCCTCTTGTCTAATCACAAGCGCATCTGAGTCTGCAGGAGGAAACAACAAATTGCCTCGTTCCATCAAGACCTGCTTATCTATCATGAATTTGACAACCAAATGCAAAATGTTAACAACCGGTCATGGTTAGATCCCATTTGTTTTGACAATTCCTTCCATAGAGTGTTTGATGCAAATTTATAACACACTCCTTGAAAAGCCTCATTAATCCCTGCTGTTGCAGACTCAGCAGATGAGCGCCAATGGGATTATGAACTAAATATCCCCTTGGAAACAAAATAGAGGAATCAGTATGTCTTAGGGGGTGGAAATAGGGGAAGATATAAGGGAACAACAGACAAACACCCACATCCTAGCAAAGAACACCATGCTCAATGACAACACGGTGTTGTATGTTAATGTGAATTGGAAGTAAAAAAATCACAAATGCCTAAAACAGTGTGTCTTGGACAATATTGTATTTACCCAAAAGACAATTAGGTAATCCTGAATTTAAACAATACTGGGCCCACTTTTCAGGAAGGTTAGAAAAGCCAATTGTTGTGTTCATAGTAATATGTTCCCATTCATTCTAAGATGACCCTGTCTTTCACAGCCAATTATTTTGGAAAACATAGGGGTTTTTTTAGGTTCATACAGCAGCATACTTGGTTACTTAAAATTCTGAAAAGAAATCCTTCTATATTCCAAAATGTTTCTGCATTTTCCACTTTTAAATGCTGTTGTCATAGCCATTCATGCTCCAGTGACTACCAGATTAGATTAGTAAATTATTCTCTGCATAAAGAGGTGCCTTTACAGTAGAACAGTGTTTTTCAAACTTGGTAACCTTAAGAGGTGTGGTCTTAAACTCCCAGAATTGAAGCATGATGATTTGGGAATTCTGGAGTTGAAGTCCACTTCTTTTAAAGTTTTCAAATTTGAAAAACTGCCTAACACACTCCAAAACATGATATGAACTCTGTAACAAGCCATTCCAATTACAGACCAATTTTCAATGCTGGCAATGGATACTAGATTTGTTTCCTGAGTAGATCACGTGCTTCTTTCGACTCCTAACAGTTTGTTTGGCTTAGAGCTGTAATTCGTAATCTGTTTTTTTTTTTCCTATATGAGGGCTCGCAATTTAAATAATGGAAGTCAGATTCAATTTTAAAATCTTTAGCTTATGGAAACAATTACAAGATAGCAAGGAAAATGTGGTTAATCAATAAAGTAATTTATTTCGTTTCCTTGACAGGGAATAACTTCATTAGCACAAAAACAGAAGCTGAGTTACAGATTGTGCCAAGCTCTAGTTAGTTTTAATTCTGATTTGCAGAACAAGTTACAGTAGCTTCGAACAGAGGTCTCTAACTTCAGCAACATTAAGACTTGTGGACTGCAACTCCCAGAACTCCTCAGCCAACAAAGTCCACAAGTCTTAAAATTGCCAAGGTTGAGACCCCTGTCTTGGAACATATGCTTTGGCTTTCAAATACAGTGGCTATCTTCATACATAATGCAGCTATACCCAAACCAAAACATCACATTATGGTTTGGTATAATAGATAAATCCAGCAAGAGTGAAATCAGGGTGGCACTTTCCAGAGACATGACCTGTTGCAACAAGTAAATCCAGCAGGAATATTTTGGGATGCTTGAAGAATAAGAAATGTAATAAGCTTAGCTCAACCTAATCAAAATCTTCAGACTCAAACAAAGCTGAAAATGCTAACGAAACTCAGAACACATTTTTTTTTCTTTTTTCTTTTTTGTTCTCCTTTAGCTGAAACAGGGAAACCAAAATTGGGAATAAAAGCAAAATGCAAGCACACAGAAATCTCACAGCAATCTCAAATTAATCTTTCATCACAGTACAGATATATGATGCACAAACTTTCATATCTTTTGCACCTAAGAGAGTGCAGGGAAATAGATTGAAATGACTTCCCCATAAGTTCTCTTCAAAAGACTTTTTAGAAAAATGTCAACATGACCAGCCAGGTAATATTTTGTTATGTGGAACTCTATATCAATATCTTGCCATTCAAATCTGTTTTTAGGGAATCATCTGAGCCTAAAAAAGAAGGCAGTTACATAAACGAAGTCAGTCTCTGTGGCTCTATTAGATGGATTTGTGCTTCTTATTCACTGGACTACATTCGAAGTGTATATTTGAGTATTTGTGAAAGAGGGCACTTTATTGAGTTTTTTTCCCCAAGACATATGGCTTTGAGCTTCAAACCTGATCTAGAGATAATGACTGTTATTATTTCACTAAATGTTTTCCAAGCCGAGGCCTTTTCCAGGTAGGCTTGCAAGATAATAAAGACAACAGAACAAAATATATAAACATTCAAAACCAAGGGGGATGTGACACACCAGAATTAAAACTAATTTTCTAAGCCTGCCTCTAGTCCCTGAACCCATAATCAGTGTGGTTACATTTAATTTGGGAATAAGTAACATAGTTCTCTTAAAGGGCACCCTCTCTCAGAGGGAATTCATCAGGCAAGATCGGGGAGGGGGGGATAAGAGGACAGTATCATCAAGGGTACCATAACATTGTTAGTCCAATGATGTAAAATAAATTGTCATTATTGCATCCTTATGTATTTAAGTCACTGTGGCTTATAACACACGCCTATGTTGCCCTGATTTACAAACAGCAGTGGGGCAGGGTAGAAGCCATCCTCAAAATATGCCCAAACATACTGTGTTTTAAGATCATCATCATCCTATACTTGTAATTTAAGAATCTCAATTAGAAAATTGTTCAGAGTAATAACAATCTTAGCAAAGACTTACTTCAGTCTTTTTCAGACAGTCCATTCACCCTCTCCTTTTTAGAGAGGGGGAGAGAGGGAGAGAAGGAGGGAGAGAGAGAGAAGATCCATACATGAACAAATGTTTGCTCTCCCAGTTTGTGTGAGCAAACTGCTTCTCACTCGAATAGGAAATGCTTTGTAAGTATGGAGGTTTCTAAATCTGTGTTTTTAGATTGGTTCTCTCCCCACCCCACAATTTTAAAATCATAATTCAAAAGTCCATGTCACTAAACGCCTCTTAAGTCCGAACAACAGAACTTGATTTGCAGCTGATACTTTTGGTGATCTTGTCCATAATCTTAAGTCATGTTATTGGTATCTATTTTGTCTCATTATGAATTGATCCAATTTGGAAGCTTTCTAAAATGCTATTCATCTTTCCCTTCTCTTTCACAAGTCCTTTTCATTAACAAACTGGTCCATTTAGAATAGGGATTCTGAGTCATTACTCAATTTTCTGAAGTCTATTCCTTTAATGTACTATACTCAAAATAACAATGCATCCATAGCCTTGCTTTTTAATGCCAGACCTCAATTTAGAATATGATGATAATAATGATAACTGGATAGTGAATGTGATAGTACCTGGAGGCAACAGAAGAGAAGGAACTGGAGAAGATTAAAAAAAAAAACAAAGATCTGAAAATAGAAATAGAATGACTGTGGCAAAAGAAAGCAAAGGTAGAACCAATAGTAATAGGTACCTTGTGTACAATCTCAAAACAACTGGAGCACCACTTGAACACCATCGGCATTGACAAATTCACCATCAATTACAAGAGGCAGTTTTACCTGAAACAGCTTGCATCCTGCAATGATATTTGTAACTTCATCAGACATCCAGATCTGTCTATTCCAGGTCCTTGGGAAGGACTCAATAGCTGAACAAAATGCCAAATCCAGGTCTGAACATCTGGCTGACTGCGAGATGAACCATAATGATAACACTGACATACTTTGTAGCATAATAAAAAATGCCTACATTACTGTATGATAAAATAAACAGAACTGATTAGATTTTACTGAATAAGGGCACATACAAGAGCCCAATTTTTAAATCTGAAATTAAATTGGCAAAATGCAGGGACAGAGGTGATTTGGAGAGTTAAGAATATGAGGTAGGAGAGGAGGAAAAACAGTCCCTTCAGGCAAGAAAAAACATGAAGTAGGGGAACAAATAGTAAATGCGAGACAAATTTTTCTACTGATGATCTCCCTGGCCACTGTTTATTCTATATTTCTAGTTGATTTATCAATGAACAGGATTGTGGAGAAGGATCCTGGAAATAAGAGAATAAAATAAAAGATAATCAGATAGGTAGAAGTCGCAGTGCACTTCCTAGCTAATGCTAGATGTGTCGCTTAGGTTTCTCGCTACTTTAACAGAACCACCAGATATTCTAGGGTTGAATCAAATATACTACAAAGGTTCTAGAATACCCAGGTGACGCCAAAGGGTTAACAGGAGAAAGTTAATGTCTCAGCAGGTTCAGTCTCCTTCAATTCATCTGATCTTTTGCTGATAGTGTTTCCTCCAGGGAAAAGCTGGCTTGATTTGCAAAGAAATTAGATTGAGCGAGGGATCCTGGCTCATCCCATACTCCTGGGACCCCTGCTGGCAAGCAAGAAACTAATACATTTTGGAAGTAGATGGTGGGAGAAAATGTGAATGTGATTTCTTAAGACATTTTAAGCTGAAAAATAGTTATAATGCATTTTATAGGTAAAGCCAAGACAAGTTTTGAAAAACTAATTTAATTTAGAGTCGGACATTTTCATATCTTTTTTTTAAATAATAATCAAAAAAATAAAGGGAAAAGCACAAAAATAATACTGATGGTGATACATACATTGTCAAAGAGAACAAAAAAGAACACGTAAAAGAACACAATAAAAAATGAAAAAATACAGCAAAAAATAAATATAATATGACATGACATAATTATAATTAGGAGCCTTGGTGGAGCAGCGGACTAAAGTGCTGTTAAGTACCACTTAGCTGCCAGCTGCCTGCAATTACTGTGAGTTCAAATCTCACCAGGCTCAAGGTTGACTCAGCCTTCCATCCTTCCGAGGTAGGTAAAATGAGGACCCGGATTGTGGGAGCAATAAATTGATTTTGTATAAAAAAGAACACTGCTTGGGGGGGCTGAAAGCCCTACTAAACAGGTATATACAAAAAAATATGAAGGCTATTGCTTAACGCATTGTAAGCCACCCTGAGTCTCCAGAGAAGGATGGCATATAAATCGAACAAACAAACAAACAAACAAACAAACAAACAAATAAATAAATAAATAAAATGTAAAGCTAAGGGAATTTTGAAAAATTAATTCAGTTCAGAGTGAGATATTTTCATATCCTTAATGGCCAGTTGTTGTGATACTGATAATCCTTGTTCTATATCCCAAAGCAGTATGTGAGACTTGATCCATTGTTCATACACTGTGATAAGTCATAATTTCCTCAATTGTGGTAAAGAAATAAACAATAATTGAGTGCGGAAGCAATAAATTCGCTTTCCTTGAGAAGTCTGAAGGAAATTGAGAAATGGAATTATAACATTTAACTAGAAAACAATTTCATCTTGACCTTTTTTGGAAGGTAGACAGATTTGGAGATTGGTCCTATGATATTTAACCAGACAACAATAGATAAGGAATGGTCATAAGAAACAAATATGGATATTTGATCCAAGACAAATCACTGTTATCTTTTGGGATGACTTGGCTATGGTAAATTTTCTATGAGTTTCAGTAACAGTTTCAATATCAGAGGGTTTTGAAACTTTAATCTTATTTTTTATTATTATTGTTCTTTGTTAACGACTTTGTCATTAAAATAGTATATAGATAACAGGCTAATAACTTGCAAATAGATTTAGTAGTTTAAAAATGGGGGGGACCCTTTTCATATGACTGGGAAACTAATATTGTTGTAATATATTAATCAGTATTCAATTAGGGCGGATAATGTGCGTCTGTGTTAGGTTTTTTTAATGCACTTTTTTATGTCTTGTTTTGTGTTTTTTTTCTGTTTGTTGTTGTTTATTGAAAGACAACAAATTTTTTAAAATTTTGAATTTGTACTTTAACTATTTTTGGGATAAAATAAAAACAGAAAAGGAATAAACAGTAATTGACAAGAATCATTCCAGCATAGCAGAATATTTATTTATTTATTTATTTTTATTTTATTAAATTTCTATACTGCCCTTCTCCCGAAGGACTCAGGGCGGTGAACAGCCACAAGATAAAACACATAAATACAAAAATTTAAAATAAATTAAAAACAAATTAAATAATTTGGCTGAATTTAAAATACTCCGTAATTTAAAACAAATTAAAATTTACATTTAAAATTTACATTTAAAAAGGGGAGAAGATTTAGGCCAGGCCAGCTTGATGAAATAAAAAAGTCTTAAGTGCGCGACGGAAGATGCGCAGATCCGGGCTCCTCCGTATCTCTGGGGGGAGCTCATTCCAGATCGTAGGTGCCCCCACAGAGAAGGCTCTCCCCCTAGGGGCCGCCGGTTGACATTGTTTGGCCAACGGCACCCGGAGGAGCCCCTCTCTATGGGAGCGTACTGGCCGGTGGGAGGCTTTTGGTGGTAGCAGGCGGTCCCGTAGATAACCAGGTCCTAAGCCATGGAGCGCTTTAAAGGTGATAACCAGAATCTTGAAGCGCACTCAGAAGACCACCGGGAGCCAGTGCAGCTCACGCAGGAGAGGTGTTACATGGGAACTCCATGTTGCTCCCTTAACCACCCGTGCAGCCGCACTCTGCGCCAGTTGGAGCCTCCGAGTGCACCTCAAGGGGAGCCCCATGTAGAGAGCATTACAATAGTCCAGACTAGAGGTGACGAGGGCATGAGTGACTGTGTGTAGAGAGTCCCAAACTAGAAAGGGACGCAACTGGCGGATCAGGCGAACCTGATGAAAAATCCTCCCGGTCACGGCCATCAAGTGCTCTTCTAAAGACAGCCATGAATCCAGGAGGACGCCCAAGTTGCGAGCCCTTTCCGTGGGGGCCAGTGATTCGCCCCCAATAGTCAGCGATGGCGCCAGCTGACTATATCGGGACGTCGGAAACCACAGCCACTCAGTCTTGGATGGGTTGAGCCTGAGCCTGTTTCTCCCCATCCAGAACCACACGGCCTCCAGGCACCGGGACATCACTTCAAGGGCATTGTTGGGGTGGTCCGGGGTGGAGATGTACAGCTGGGTGTCGTCAGCGTACTGATGGTACTTCACCCCGAAACCATGGATGATCTCGCCCAGCGGCTTTACATAAATGTGGAACAAAAGGGGCGAGAGGACCAATCCCTGCGGCACCCCACATATGAGGGGTGCCGCAGAATATATACCCATTCAGAGCAATTTGCATTCAGAAGATCGGTATGAATAAGCAATAGTGGGAAACATAAAAAGGGCCCAACATTTAATTTTCATAGTCATTTATTTATTGTTGTTAGTTTAGATCCTGTGTTGTTGTTTGAGAACCCAAATGCATAGTGATATTTGTTGTTGTTAGTTGCGAAGTCGTGTTCGATCCATTGCAACCCCATGGACAACTTTCCTCCATGGGATTCTTCCTGTCCTCTACCATCCTCTGGAGTCCATTTAAGCTCACGCCGACTGCTTCAGAGATTCCATCCAGCCACCTTGTTCTCTGCCATCCCCTTCTTCTTTTGCCCTCAATCTTTCCCAGCATTAGGCTCTTCTCCAGTGAGTCCTTCCTTCTCATTTATTATTATTTATTTATTTAATTAATTAATTTAAGTAGCAACCCATCTTACACATGTGAATCTGGGTGGCTCACAATAATTAAGATAACTCCAAAACACAATAAACAAAATGCAAATAAAAACAACAAAGATGTATAAAACTATATTTTAAAAAACCGTAGATCAATGGCAGACTTACTGTACAATCCATGTATAACATTCATATAGGTAGTTCTCACCTTACAACTTACAATTGGGACCAGAATTTCCATTGCTAAGCGAGGTGGTTGAGTCACACCTGATTTTATGATCCTTTTTGCCATGCTTGTTAATGTGAACCATTGCAGTTGTTAAGTGATTCACACAGTCATTAAGTGAATCCACTTTCCCCATTGACTTTGTTCATTGGCAGCTGACTGGGAAGGTTGCAAATGAAGATCACATCAGTCTGGGACACTTTAGCCACTGTAAATATGTACTGGTTGCCAAGCACCAGAATTCTGATCACAGGGGAAGCTGCAATAGTTGTAAGTACGAGGACCAGTTCAAGTCACCTTTTTCAGTGCTGTTGTAACTTCAGACAGTAGCTAAACAAAGGGTTGCAATCAAGGATTACTGTAGAATCACTAAACGGGACCTTCCGTTCTTACTACCAATTCATTTTTGTTTCTTAAAACCAGTCTTCTCTCTGTTTAAAAAAAAATACATCAGAGAAATATGGCAGGATCCTTAAAAAGGGTAAGCATCTGCCAAACTCCCATCTCATTGTATTCCTAAGCAACTGTTTGACCCCTATTATACATCATTTCCCTCTCCCTGTAAATGCTTAAGCTCCTCCTATTCTCCTATTCTCATGGATTCTTCCCAGCAAAAGCAGAATCTAAGAATTTTACACATCTAGCATCAAAGACCTATCCGCGTTTAAAATTGGAATATGAGATTGAGGCAAACAGGCTAGGGAAATAATGTTGGCCAGGAAAGTTAAATGGAGAAAGAGTTAAAGACTTCTAGCCAATCTTCCTCTGTAAGTGCCCTTAGCCTTACAGTCATAAATTTGTGGATATAAATATTTGCACAAATGTTAGATTGTTCATTTGAAGTTCCAATCTAGAGATGTTCCTTTAATATGGGCAAAATTATTCTTCTGCTTTAGAAGACATCTTACACGCTTCATGGACCAAAACAGGTTTTTCTCCACCTAAATATTATTTTCTCTAAAAATGGCTGAATTCTCCCCCCCCCCCCCAAATAATTTTACATTGTATCCAACTATAATGCTTAAGGGAATAAAACTGAATAAATAATGGAACTGAAGCATTTCTTCAAGCAGCAGCTTAATTGGATCAAACGATTAATGCCCTTTTTACTTGAGTGACTTAAAAGCAAAACTAGATTGCCAAATGTTATAATCCCCTCTCTTATAGAAAGATATAGTGGCTGTCAAAGCATTGTTGAAATGGCAGTTTGTTTTGCTTGTAAAATGCATAAAGATGCTTGCATTTGTGGAATTGTGGGATGCAAAATGATGCACATGGGTTTAGAGAGCTGGAGATGTGGGTTGGCTTGGACTATGGAAAAAATGTCTTTCAGCAGATGCTCTTCACCAAGGATTGGCAAAAGAAAATAATACAGGAGACCACAGTTAAGATCAGGAACTTGTCTGGGGTTGTTTTGCTCGGCTGCATTTCTCTCTGGTAGGGCACTATTTCCTCAAATCCCATCCACATACTGACAATACACAGACCTCTTAAGTTCAGACAGGTGGCAGCTCTAGTGCCACTACTTTTTTGCTCTGCTCATGCTCAGAGGTTTCCGGCCACGATCCTGGCAAGCTGAACTCTTTGGGTGGAAGGAAGAACGCTATCCATCTCCCGCTGCGCTTTCCAACTCAGAACCGGATTGAGGAAAAAAGAGAACCCGGACAGTAATTCGGATTCCTTCCACTTCTCCATTCCCGTTCTTGCACGGGGCTTGAGCCATTGTGTCGTTCGGTCGCATGACTCACCGCTGCTCCACGGATCTCGCTCTTCGCCGCCTCCCGTCTCCGCTACGGGATCCCTTCAGCAGTAGCAGCAGCGAGAGCCACGGGGATCGGGCGGAAAGATTGGATCCGCTTGCCCGGCTACCACCAACGTCCACTGGAGGCTGCCGATAGCTGCGGACGCGCCTTGCCGGTGGGGGAAGAATGATCGCGGCGCGGAGACCCCACAGCGGCCAGAAGAGGCAAGAAGGGGCGTCCCGGGTGGGTGGCGGTGGCAGCGGACGCTAGGCGGCGGCGTGGGCTCGCTCGGAGCTTTCGACCACAACCTGAGATTCGTTCACCGCCTGCCTCCCAATTTCTTGCCTGCCCAAGACCCGTCGCTCGCTGCAGCCGCCACCGCCGCAGCTGGGCAAGACCACAAAGGGGAAGTTTTTCAGAGAGCTACTCCAAGAGCGCCGCGACAGGGGCTGTAGGAGGGGAAGCAGGATTCGGGCAGAGGCAGGAGACGAGGTTTTCTCCTCGCTCGCTCGCTCACTCCGCCCGACCGCCGTCCTTCCTCTCGCCGTGCTGTCGCGGGGCTCAAATCCGCGGGACTCGACTGGGAAGCCCCGCGCTTCGCCAAGTGCCGCCTGAAGGGAACTTCCATCCACGAGAGGGGGACACGCGTCCCTCAGGAATTCCGGGCAGAGAACCACCGTAGAAAAGAAGCAACCGGAGCAGCAGTTACTCTTGCAACTGGGGAGAACCCCGTCGGCTCTATCCAGGACGTTGCCGCGGCCAAGCACCCGAGTGACCAGCACCCGCTGGTTACCGCACTCCAGTTCTGGTTATCAATACGAGGTACGAATCTGGCTGAGTTTGATCCCGGGGCTAGAGAGCTTAACCGAAGAGGGCATCACCAAAGCATCTATCTACACCACCATACTCACATCTGCAAAGCCTGGCTTCCTGCTGGGGTTGCCTGCAGACTTGGTGTTTATAAAGACTGTGCTAGACAGCCTGTGCCATTCCAGAAGGAGGCCACCCCTTGCAAAACAGCTGGCCAGCGACAACACAAAACGTGCAAACGGGAGGTCCCCAATAAGCTGACTTTATCCTGCTCTTGTGCCAGTCCACTGGCATCATAAGAGAGTAGCGGCCAAACCGGTTGGGTCCCTTCCTTGTGTTTCAGCGTTTGTTCTGTGCCTCTGGCATCATTCTCTCCTAAGACAATGTTTTAAATAATCAAATACAGATTGTACAATCATCTGGATTTTATTTGGGCTGGTATCTGGCGGTTACCCAAGGCAGCGGCACAGAAAAGACCTACCTCTCTAGATTCAACTCCACTGATCTCCAACAACTGCCCACGCCAAGTGGAAGAGGCCACCATCTACCGTCTGCTCTGCTAATGATTGCCTATGTTGGGCCCCTTGCATGAAACAACAGAGTTTCCACACTGAGACCAGCCTTCGTTCTACTACTAACCACAAAGAGTGTAAGGAAATCTCCTTCTCGTCAGGATGTCGGTTGTGCGAAGAAAGTTTGGTGATGACTATCAGGCAGTGGTGGCTGCACCATTCCATCGGAAACGGCAGCGCTTTGTAGACAAGAACGGGCGCTGTAATGTCCAGCATGGCAACCTGGGCAGTGAGAACAGTCGCTACCTTTCTGACCTCTTCACCACTCTGGTGGACCTCAAGTGGCGTTGGAACCTTCTCATTTTCTTGCTGACCTACACTGTTGCTTGGCTGGTGATGGCCTCCATGTGGTGGGGAATTGCGTATTTGCGTGGGGACCTAGATGTACACCAGAGCCCCAGTTCAGGACATAACCCATGTGTGGCTAATGTCTACAACTTTCCCTCAGCCTTCCTCTTCTTCATTGAGACAGAAGCCACCATTGGCTATGGTCATCGCTACATTACTGAGCGCTGCCCAGAAGGAATTGTGCTTTTTCTGTTCCAGTCCCTGCTGGGCTCTGTGGTAGATGCCTTCCTCATCGGATGCATGTTCATCAAAATGTCCCAACCCAAGAAACGTGCTGAAACTCTAATGTTTAGCCGGGCTGCTGTCATCTCACAGCGAGATGGAAAACTCTGCCTTATGTTTCGGGTGGGCAACCTCCGCAACAGCCACATGGTCTCAGCTCAGATCCGTTGCAAACTCATTAAGGTGGGTGAAAGGATTCCCTGGAAGGGAGGGAGGCTCATGGCGGGTAAGATTCTTCCTATCTTCTTGCATGCAGATCTTGGCAGCTCTGCTCTAGGGTATAGCAAAGCCCTGTCTTAAAGCTTCAGATCTAGCTTCCTGTTCTAAGGCTATTTATTTTTTTTCCCTCTCTGCAAAGGAGGAACAAAGAGCTATTGGAGAAGGCAAGCATATTTCATACATAATAGTGGGTGTCAAAGGAAAGCTGCTGAATAAATAATACACATCAGTAGATATTAAACCAAGAATAAATGGGTTCTAAAAAAGATGCTGAAATAGGCTTAGGGAGTTGTAGCAGACGCCCCAAGGATAATAAATGTTCACTACTACTAAAATATACGCTTTGTGATATTTGGTAAAACATACACATTTCCAGATCTTGCTTGGATATTTAATTTTGAGGATATAACTAGAGACTACAGTTTTACAATTGTGGCCTTTTGCACTTATTAGGGAACTGTTTCCAGTAATGTTCATAGGATCAGGGTGTATTTTATAAATTTCAATAACCAGCTTTTTACAACTTCTCTCTTTAAAAACGAACGAACTTCAGAACCCAGCAAACATTCAATAAGCAATCAAGTTAGAAAATGTCATTGAATTTTTGCAAGTACATCTGAGCTGCTGTAAGCCATTGGTGAATTTTGCTATTGAGTAGCCTATCAATTTTGTTAATATGCAAATAAAAATTAGGAGAACGTGCTAAGGTTCCATCACAAATGCCCTATGCTTTTATTTTATTTTATTTTATTTTATTTTATTTTATTTTATTTTATTTTATCGCATTTCTATGCCGCCCAACTCCCGAGGGACTCTGGGAGTTTTGAGTTTGTGTTGCTTGATTTAACCAAGGGCTTAGTCCAAAATGTTTATAAAGCCAGTTCTGAAAGACAGAGAAAACATGCTAAAAAGAAGAACGTCTTTAAGCACATGCAGTATGCCTTTCGACTTTTCCTCTGCTGCCTTGGCTGGTGCACATCTGCAGTGCCAATAAATGGCCAGTGTTTTCTGCTTTGATCCCACCAGTTGAAGAAAATTAATTCTAGGCCTTTCCGTTCCTGCTGGCAACTGGTGCTACTGCCAGAGCTGCCATCCCTGACAATCTGTTCAACATAGAAGCCCTCACCCAAATCAATTTACACCCAGCCCACTCTCTTCCAGGTCAGGATCACTCTACCACAGCAGGAGCAAACACTATTCAGAACAGCATCCAGGAGGAAAAATAACACTGAAAACGCGATGGGCAGGGAACCAAACACAGTGAATACCTTTCTGTATTCCCTGGAATTGAATATTTCCTACCTATGAATACCTTCTTACCTCTGCAGGCAGGTCTGCCCTTGGCAGCGAGGAATTCAAAATATACTTCCTCTTTGTCATAATTTCATGTAGCATGAAAGAAACAACTTTCCTATCTGAACTAACATTAGGCTGGGGCTTTGAGGTAGAAATGTAGGCTTCCACACAATACCATCTAAAGAAGAAGAAGGTGTTAAACATCCAGAGTCTAAAACTACATCCAAGCCAGTCAGTTATAAATCTACAGTACCTGAGAAATCAAATGAAGACAGCACTAGATTACCAAATAATACCCTTATGGCAGAACCTGTCAGACAGATCATCATCATAACAAGCTGTAGAGTAACTATTATTTACTTGTATAGCAATAAAACAATTCAGTGCAATGAACTTCTTTCCAAACCGAAAAGAAAAGAATTAAAATAATTCTGATATTTGTAAGCAATTTATTGCCCCTACAGTGAAGACAAGGGGCGTCTAGAGCAGCTGCTTTTGGAAAGCAAAGAGGAGCCCCCAGAGAAAGAAACAGAAAGAACAAAAAAAAATCTGCAGCTATATTGATTTAATCTTTTCCTGCCCTGTGCTATGCAGTACAAAGCAAACATGGGTGGACACAAGAAGTTATAATAGTCCCCATTTCAGAAGCTAGCAAGACTTGAAATCTTCAGCAGGATGACTTCCAATTAACTAAAAACAACTAGGTACAAATCATGCCTCTCTCCATTTTGATATTTTTTTATGTCCTCAGACAGCAACATAAGTACTTCTTGTGTCTTATTTTCCTATAGTTTAGGTCTCTCTTCCAACTTGTAAAAAGATGGTCTGTTTTTAAGCTCACAGTTTTTACAACTGATGTACAAATGAGGTGTATGTGATAAATATAATGGTGGACAGTTATTGCTGAATGGAATTTGTAGCATTACAGAAATGGCTGCTTTTGTTCTTATAATAATCTGGATACACTTTCTGCTGCCTCGATATTTTTCAGAAAATCAAGCTGAGTACATGCTATTCCCAGATGAAAAAAAGACAGATAACATTTTAAAAGAAAGCATATAAATTGATTGTTGACTGTAATAAAAATAACCCTACTTAATGAAAGCATCAGTAGAAATGTTGACCTTTGACAATTCAAGGGACTTTAGGGTTTTCTTTTAATGATAATAGCATAACACTAATTACACTCTCAAGCTTTCAACTTGGGTATAATATCTTTCCAGAGCCTAGTACAAGCCAATAAATACTGAATTTTGAATACTCTTAAACCACAGTGACATAGAAAAATCTGGACATTAATTCCCATGCATGATATTAATAATCCATAAAATATTTGCACAAATTGTAATAATACATGGATCACACACACACACACACACACATACACACACACACACAATTAAGTATCCTTTCCCCCATAAATTCTGTCATCAGAGTTCGTCACCTGTAACATATGTAGAAATGATGTGAGTTGTTGATTTACCACTACTTAGTAATAGAACTGGAATCAATGAAAACTAAGTCTAATGAATTCCTGATTAAGTCTGGGTCCAACCTGCTAAGTTTGTTTTTCTACATTTCTATTATAAGTGGTCCAGATTTACAGTACAGATAATCCTTGATTTACAACCGTTTATTTAGTGACTATTCAAAGTTACAATGGCATTGAAAAAAGTGACTTACAACCAATGCTTACACTTAGGGCCATTGTAGCATCCCCATGGTCACTTGACCAAAATTCAGGCCCTTGACCATGGGAATGCATTTACAAAAGTTGCAACGTGTCATGGTCAAGTGATCGCCATTCACAAACTTCCCATCTGGCTTCCAACAAGCAAAGTCTATGGAGAAGTTGGATTCACTTAATGACCATATAATTCACTTAATGATTGCAGTGATTTGCTTAGCAACCATGGCAAAAAAAAAAGTCATAAAATTGGGTGCAACTCATTTCACCACTACTGTGCTTTGCAATGGCAATTCTGGTCATAAGTTGAAGACTATCTCTTCACATGTTCTAATAGGCCCTAATGGTTACCCGTTTCTTGTTCATTGCAAGTTAATTATTGACATACTAAATTCCATGATGAATCTTGGTGAACTACATGGGGTTCGTTCTTGATTTTTTTGTTTGTTTGTTCCTTTGAGTCTGTCTTGACTCTTAGACTTGTCCCTGTAGTTGGACTTGTCCCTGTAGTTGTTCTGACAAGATTTCAATAAGTAGTTTGCCCTTGCCTACGTCCTAGGGCTGTGATGGCAAACCTTTTCCGCACCGAGTGCCCAAACTGGAATGCACATGCGCCGGAGCGCTGGAAACCCGAAGATCAGTTGGCCGGCACGCATGCGCCTGCCAGCCAGCTGGTCTTCGGGTTTCCTGCACACCAACCAGCTGGTCTTCACACGCCCTGGAGCACCAAAAACCTGAAGACTAGCTGGCTGGCGTGCACATGCCTGTTTTTGGGATGTTTTGGGGGCTGTTTTCAGGCTTGTTTTCGGCGCTCCAGCACCCACAAAGACCAGCTGGTGATGGCGTGTGTGCCCACAGAGAGGGTTCTGCGTGCCACCTCTGGCAGGTGTGCCATAGGTTCGCCATCACGGTCCTAGGGTTAAGAGAAAGTCACTGGCTTTAATCTCAGGCAGAATTAGAACTCAGTCTCCCAGTTTCCACCCTGATGCTTTAACCACTACACCAAACCGGTTCATCACTCTTCACTACACACACATATATATATATTTGTATTTTAAATAGTTAGCTGTAATTAAGCCCTACTGAAACCAATAAGATCAGTTAGTGATGACGTCCTATTACTTTCAATGGCAATAAACTGACCCTCTGTTTCAGTCCATACTCATTTCGCATCAAATTTTGGTCATAAAATGCATCCCATAGAACAACAAATAGCATCCCACCATAAAAACGTTTAATGGAATGCGAAGAACACTGGCATTCTCAAAGCATTATGCTGGTCTATGTCCTGTAATAAAAGTATGCCGATTATTATAAAGGGTAATGCTAATAATATTGTGTTACTGTTTATCTTTTTATTTTGGCATACAAGATACTTGTAGCAGTGCATAACGTTTTTATCTCATCCTTCCCCATGACAAGAATTATCTTGTCGGGGTCACACCTTTCAAGGTGTGAAACTGAATGTGGTTTCTTTCTTTCTTTCTTTCTTTCTTCTTCTTCTTTTTTTTTCTTTTCTTTCTTTTTTTTTTTTTTTGCAAACTGAATCAGCCACACAAAACTCAGGATGAATTCCAAGGTCTACTCTTATTGGAGGGTGGCATTTGAAGGAAATCTGCAGCTAGCCAGCCCTTGTTCCTCCTGGCAAGAACTGTTTCCTCCCGATTCTGCTGTAGCCATGGCACAAGAGTAGGAAGTGCCTCAAGCTGTCACTCGTGTTGGAACGAGTTGTTCTCTGACTTGTGGCCCTAGTCCAAACCAAGTGCTTTGACTATCAGATGCAATCCCTGGTGAGTGCTGGAGACTTTTGACAGCAGGCAAGTTGTGGTAGTTGGCACAGCAGGCATCTCAGCACTTCCTAGAGCTGGATTCCAATGGTGGCATTTGAAGGTCAAATGCAAGATAGGGGGTGCATTTTTTCCTTCCCAGCTGAACTGAGCAATCTGAGCATTTCAGTTTTTAGAAGTCAAGTTTCTAGTTCCTAACATGCCAGAGTAAACGTAAGGATCAAGTTTCTAATACCCAGCATTCCAGAGTAAATGAAAATGATCTGGAATATTTTCTTTCCTGTGTCTTTAACAGTTCTTAAGGGAAAGTTGAAGGGATGCAATGGCTCAGTGGCTAAGATGCTGAGCTTGTCCATCGAAAGGTCTGCAGTTCAGCGGTTCGAATCCCTAGTGCCACGTAATAGGATGAGCTCCCATTACTTGTCCCAGCTTCTGCCAACCTAGCAGTTCAAAAGCATGTAAAAAATGCAAGTAGAAAAATAGGGACCACCTTTGGTGGGAAGATAACTGCGTTCCGTGCACCTTTGGTGTTTAGTCATGCCAGCCACATGACCACAGAGGCTTCTTCGGACAGCGCTGGCTCTTTGGCTTTGAATCGGAGATAAGCACCACCCCCTAGAGTCTGGAATGACTAGCATATATGTGCAAGGGGAACCTTTACCTTTACCTTTTAAGGAAAAGTTGAGGTGGCATAGGCATTGTGCCAGTTGGGTCAAAATCAGTGTTATGCTCTGGAATATATTTAAAAGTATGGTTTTGATATTGTACTGGCTGCCAGTCTGTCAGCTCAGGCTAACTACAGCTCAGTGTTTCTCAAACATGGCAATTTTAAGCTGTATGAACAGAGCTCTCTAGCCAACCATCATTTCTGGGAGTTGGAAGTCTATGCTTCTTAAAATTGCCCAGTTTGAGAAGCAATGCTATAGCTTTTCTATCTCAAATAAATGATTCTAAAAGAAAGTGAAATGCTGGGTTTCAAGCAAGACACATCTTTCAGCTAGCTCTCCTATCTTATAGTTCAGATCCTGTAAAGAAATTAGTTTGCAAGTTAGGCAAATACCTGGGCTACAAAAAAACCCATAAGATCACCAATGATGGCAAAGAGGCACAATAGCCCTGCTGATATTTCATGGCATTCTAGATTTCTGCAACCAGCTAAATAACAGTACCTCGCTTCAGCATATACTCCATAACAGTATGGAGAAAATAAGAATTAATCATTTCGGATTTTGGCCTTAAATGATTTTAGGATTTAATGCTTTCTTCCAGCCTTCCAATTCTGCATTTCCTAAATATGTAGCAACTCAAGAGTTGTTCCTCCTTGTTCTATTTAGTAGTAACCTGGGATGTCTTATCATATCTTGAAAAGGCTCTGAGGTTAGGCTTTTGATGGTCAGGTGTCAGAGAGCGTTTTCCATCCAAATTCTTCAATCACTCTCATGGAGAAGCTAGATCTTTCCAAAGAAGGCTTCATTCATAAATTGCATTAAACCATGGGTTGTGGTATTAATCAAAGATCATAAAACAAAGCAGGCACATCTCACATCTGTTCAGTAATTATTATTTTTTTGCATTAGGAGCAAAAAAAGCAATACCGAGCAAGCTCCTGCCTATAGATTAGATGAGCTACCAAGCTGCTCACTGTTCATAAGACTGGCAAAACATTATTAAACAAGGCAGCCAACAATAACAATAAAAATTGTTGTAAAAACAAGAAATAGTATTTAACTCTTAGGAGGCATACATTAGGTTCCAATAATTCATAGCTTCACCTGAAGTTCTGCTGGGTTTGAAGGGGGTGCACCTAATGCTATGCCATTCTCCTATGTGTAATAAGCAATATACCCTGATTCATAGCCAGAATGGCTGGGTTTACTCATTGCACTAAGTCAAAAGCAGACAGAAACACATTATGGCTTACTGTGATTGATTTTTCTACTCAGTGGAGTGGCAAAAAGGAGTTGGGAGGGAGGGAGCCCAAAGGAGAATTTTCCTTAGATGCTTGGAAAATATATCAATGAAGCAAAAACAAAAAAACAAAAACTTATGAGGTCATTAAAATGCTCAAAAGAGGGTTCACACAACATATCAGGAGATTATACTAGCTTTAGCTTTGCGGTGTATTGCAAATACATCCATAATGTTTTTTAACTGTAATGTATGGTCTGTGAATGTAGCCTGCTGTGGTTTATGTAACAAATAGGGTTTCTGGTTTTGGGTTACGAAAATCCAGACACTCACAGATAGCAGACATGATTTCCAATAGGTGTCTGGATTTGTGTGGCACAGATGAGTGACTCAACAGTAATAAAAGCATAAAATAGTTTAGCATAAAATGTAAGCCCAGTCCTTTTATTTAAACAGATGAAAAAAGAACTGTTGGGTATGAAGCATTAGCTGCTCTGTTTAAAACTGCGGGTTGATTTGTTTACATTTTAAAGTCTTAATTTCTACCTCTGTTGTCCAACCATTGATAAAATAAGTCCCAAGTTTGAAAGTATTCTGTGTCTTCTTTTTCTTTTATCTTCAGTGTTAATCTGTCCATTTCTGCACAGTCCAATATTTTTTAAATTATATCTTCTTCCGTAGGTGTTTCCTTACTTTTCCAATGTTGTGCAAATAAGATTAATTCAATCTTTCTTAGCATGCCCTAGAAAAACAGGTACAGATGTGCAAATTGTGATAATCCGGTCCATGTGGTCTGTATTATTGTGGGTTTTCTTTAATTTGTTGTGTGAATTCAGGCAATATGATTTATCTGTAAACCATGGTTGAGCAAAACATGTCTACTTGTCCCGGAGGGAAAGGCTACTTTTATGCTTGCCCTGTCATCCTATACTTGATCTGCAAAGAGGCCACTTCAGCTGTCTCTGCAAAAAAGGCATTTTTCCAAGATCAGCCTGAAAGTAACCTTTGCTTAGTCCTACCAATGAGCACAGGGCCGGCAAATGCTATACCCAGTTTGTAATCCCATTTAAAACCCAGAATTTACAATCAAATGAACACATAAAGTTATGCTATAACTCAGTGTTTCTCAACCTCAGCAATTTCAAATGTGTGGACTTCAACTCTCATAATTCCCAGCCAGCATGCTGGAATTCTGGAAGTTGAAGTCAACACATCTTAAAGTTGCTGCCATTGAGAAATATTGCTGTAACTGAATCTTCCACTTCTTTGTCCTTTTGAATTTCCCTAAGTGAGGGCTACCAGATCTGGGTTGCAAATAGATGTAACCTACACATGATTGGCTGTTATGACCATGCCCTTCTGAAATCTCAGTCAGAAATTATTCATTCAGCTAACTTCCTCTTGTTTTTAATGAGATGGTGCAGAAGATCTTTTGTCAGCAAACTATGGGTATTGCTACTAAACTACAGTCCCCAACTGTTCTTATTACCTTTAATTGTACTTACGGTAATGCTTTAAAGCTCATGCTGCTGGAAGTGGCTCATCTGAAGACAGGGTTGAGGTTGCCATCCTAAATGCCATCCTAAAATCAATCATCTCAACTTTGCTGCTGCAAACTCTCATAATTACCCCTACATGTAATGTCAGCCTTTCCCCTCCGCAAGGCAGCAACCCACTAGGACCAACGTTGACAGGTTCTTTCAAATCTGAAGAGAGGATAAACTGTCATGACCTACTCAGCTGAGGTCTGATGAGCTTGGTAACTTCAGAAATGAATGTATCTAACTCATGTTTTCCCTAACTTGAGGATCTTTATGTATTTTTGGTATGTGTCCTTGCTGGGAATTTCGACCTGGGAATTCAGTTGGAGGGCATTTGAAATTGGGAAGACTGGAATAGATGTACTGATAGATTTTTTTCTCAAAGCACTTGGAATTAAATGATTTTGGAAACCATAATTTTTTAATCCATGTAACAACTAGGGGTATAGAACACTGGGGACCAAATTAGACAATCCACAGGAATGCCTGTTTATAGGTGATCTGATTATCACTTATCACTTTACCTCACCAAAAATATCATGAAGCCAAGATCACCAAACAGAGGCTGTCATACTTTGATCATGTTATGAGAGCTGATTCATTCGAAAAGTCAATCATGCTGGGAGTGATCAGAGGAAAAAGGAGAAGGGTCGCCCTAGTATCTTCTGGCTGGACACTATAAAAGATAATGCCAGAATGACCATGGCAAATCTAAATGAGATGGTGCAAGACTGAGGAGTATGGAGATTGCTTATCCATAGAGTGGCCAAGGGTCGGACACTACTGAATGGCTGACGATGATGATGATGTGCCCTACCACTTGTGATTGGAGGAATGGATCCTGTCTTGGATCAGGCCTCATGGGAAATCTGATCCCAACTGCTCAGTAAATTGTGGAAAGGGGCTGACTTTACATCTGTCCCAATAAAATCCATTTTTCCATTGAGTTCTATCTTAACATCTCTCAAGTTAATTTTTATCAAGCCTCTGCAGTCTGCAAAGTGCTCTGAATATTACTGAAAAGAGCTCCCTCCCTTTTTTATGCTGCAAAATTAGTTCTTAATTTGCTGAAATTATTTCTCTTTCATTCCATTTATCTTTAGTCACGACAGACACCAGAAGGTGAATTCTTGCCACTAGACCAATGTGAGCTTGATGTTGGATTTGGAACTGGGGCCGACCAACTGTTCCTCGTTTCTCCTCTAACCATCTGTCATGAAATCAGTGATAAGAGTCCTTTTTTTGCCCTCTCGCAAAGATCCCTAAGGAGCGAGCAGTTTGAAATTGTCGTAATCCTTGAAGGCATTGTTGAAACCACGGGTAAGTGATGCAATCAGGTGCCTACCCATGTAAATTTAATATTGGGGTATTCCTTCCAAGTATGTTGCATTTTCTATTTATGATACCTTGTAAGTAAATGCAAAGTTATTGTGGATATGGAAAGAGGGAGAGAGATGTGACTTTCTGTAATGGTATGTGAGAATGACTGAGAAACAACAGGAAGAATGCAAACTAGATAACAGTCATGCAAAAGGTAGCTCAGCCCACAGTAGGGTTTCAGAAGAGATTCTCCCTAGTTTTCCAGGAAGTAAAAGTAAAGGACAAGAGAAATACCTTCAGACTTGCAGGATTCTCTAAATGTAATCTTACAATAATGGTAAAGTTAGTACTCAATAGTTGCGCTTCTTATTTGGACTACTTCAAAGGGCAAACATGTCCCTAAGGCAATTGTTTGTGTGTTAGGGCAGAGGTAAAATAGGAACAACATTCTTAGCATTTCTTCAATTCAAATCTGATGCACATCCCCAATAATTAATTTGTCAAATGGGGAGGTATATAAGAAACATTATTTCTTCTTCCTTTTTTATTCTTAGTATTTATTATTACATAGCTCAGTGAACATTGGGACATCTAGCCCAAAGCTATTCACATTAATAGGCAATGAGCTATTGGTGTATCTGGAAAGGAAAGCTGCAAATACCAAATCAGCCCTGATAACAGTTCATAGTTAAAAGTCTTTGGTAGACCATTAAAATTCAATTAATTAAATAAATCACAGTTCAGTTTAGTGTGGAGAACTATTATCTGAATACGGTTTATATATTCTACCTATGAGCTAGTTAAGATTCCTCATGTGGATTCCAACATGCTTGGAAATCAACATTTGATCTTGGAAACTATTTAGCATTATCTGTGACTATGGTGATTTCTTTAGTATTGAAAAAGAAATCTGTTGCCACTTGCCCCAAAATAGTATTTTTTTTATATGAAAACTTTCACATGCTTTAAGACATGCCCTATATTAGAAGTACATTCATCTTATTATTGAATTCTGGCTCAAATTTATTTCTCTTTTCCCTCCTCCCCCATATAGCATGATTGAATATTTCGCTGATAAATAGTTTCTCAATTATAACATAGGGTATTCTAAGTTACCAATAGAAGAGAATTTGTAAATTCTCTTCTAAACTGTGGGATGATTGGTGTTCTTTGAGCTTGATGGATTTCTTCCTGACATTTCATTACCGAATTAGGTAACATCATCAGAAACTCCACCATTGTAAATTAGCTGGACAAATGAATGAGAAAGAATTTAAGGCCTTATTACAATCTTTAAACTAGCTACATTCTGGTTTAGGGACCTGCTTCATTATGCATAATACCTTGATCAGCCCTAAGCATTTCTTATGCCAGTTGCCTGCTGCTCTGTATTGGTCCTCCCTTTGTTCAGCTTTAAATGACAAGTGGGATATGCAACCAATTCATTTGCAGTGAATGAATGAAATATTTTTAAAAAGTCAAAAAGGTGGCCATGTCTATGGAATGAAAGCCCCCGCCCCCCTTCTATTACATGCCATATACTCACCATTTAAGAATACTGGAGAACCTCTGTCCTTTGTGCTGAGCCCCAAGACTCAAATAACAATACAGCTGGTACAGAAAGTTAATTATGTGACCTGTAGCACAGCCATTCTGATTCAGGGGCACCTATTTAATGAAGCAACATTAGAAGTGTGTAGATGCTTTTTAAGTTCTGACATATTTACCATTGTTAAAATAGAGGGGACCTTTTGCCTTTGAAGACAAGAAGGGGAAGAAACTCCCTCCCCATTGGGTTGTAAATTATTCCAGGGCTTAATCTGAGCCAACTTTCTCCAGATGTCAGCTGGCAGCTCAACTGCAGTACCTGCCTTCAAATTCTGCAGAATCTATGCAGGAATGATTGTTCTTTGGAATGGCTCCTATTAAAAGACAGAGTACCTCTAAAATGAGCGGATAGACACAAGAAAGCTCTTTTGCTGATTACTGTACATTCCCATTTTTTTTTATTACTCTCTTGGTAGCAAAACTGCTGGGAAAATATTGCCTTCTCTATTATTGCATATTTCTGTCCTTGTTGGAGGACATGATGTTCCCTATGAGAAGTTGTTCCTGGCAGCTGATGACTCAACAAGAGCCTTCATCAACCTGGCGCCCTAGTGGCTGGAGGTCCACAACTCCTGTAATTCTTGTAACCCAGGACTTTTGGCCAACTGCCTAGTTTAGTTTAGTTTAGTTTATTTGATTTGTATACCGCCCTACTCCCGAAGGACTCAGGGCGGTGAACAGCCAACAATAAAATACATAAATACACAAAATTTAAAAACCCGAGTAAGCAGCTAGAAAAAGATATTGAGATTCTAGAAAGGGTGCAAAGAAGAGCAACATGATGATTAGGGGACTGCAAGGTAAAATATATCAAGAACGGTTCCAGGAATTGGGTGTATCTAATTTAATGAGGAGAAGGAATAAGGGTGACATGATAGCAATGTTCCAATATCTAAGGGGCTGCCCCAAAGAAGAGGAGGTCAACCTATTCTCCAAAGCCCCTGAGGGCAGGACAAGAAGCAATGGATGGAAACTAATCAAGGAGAGAACAACTAGAACTAAGGAGAAATTTCCTGACAACAGGAACAATTAGAACAATTAATCAGTGAAAAGACTTACATCCAGAAGTTATGGATACTCCAACACTGGAGGTTGCAGTATACCATATTCTTCTTCAGGAGTAGTGAACCTATCAAAAAAACCAGGGCAAATTCAAACAAAACCATAGTTTTCCTGACACAAGGTACACTCGTAATTTCTCCCTCCAGTCAATGATTGTGTGACTTAGAATTGTGCATAAATTTTCATTCAGGATTTCTTATGATTTATATATCATATTTTATTTATTTATCATATTTTGAAACTGCCCATTTCCCTCACAGAGTGACTCTGGGCAATAGAAATATTATTTTAAATATTGAATATAAAGGTACAATAAAAGATGAATGTATTTTCTGAGCTAATCTGAGATTTCCAACAATTCTTTATTACAGCCTTTAGGACAAAAAACTTCTGAGATGTTTTACACATTCCTAAAAAGAGAAAGGCCAAACACTATAGATTTAACTCTGCCTGAAAGGCCATTTTGCCCTAAATTCTGGGAAAGCAGATGTTGCCCTCCAGATATTTTGAACCAACTCCAATCAACCCCATTCAATGTGGCCAGGAAGCAAGGAATCTTGGGAGTTGTCAGAAGGAAATGCAGAGCAAGGATAGGAAATTATGACTGCAGATAGTTCATAATTTACAATCATTCCATTCAGTGACCATTCAAACAATAGCATTGGAAAAAAGTGACTTACGATCAGTTTTCACACTTTAGGACAGTTACAGCATCTCCATGATCACATGATCACTTGATCACTTGGCAATGGATATGTATTTATTTATTTATTTATTTATTTATTAAATTTATATACCGCCCTATTCCTAAGGGACTCAGGGCGGTGAACAGCGAACAATAAAAATACATGTAATACAAACGTTAATAAAAAAAAAAAACCAATTAAAATATACTAAACACTCTGGTCCTAGATAATTCAAGACATCCCAGTTTAAAATAAAATCAAAAAGCAATATAAAGGGAAAGTTAGGCCAGGCCGGCCTGCTGAAACAGGAATGTTTTGAGGGCACGGCGGAAAGTGCGCAGATCCGGAATCTTCTGTATCTCTGGGGGGAGCTCGTTCCAGATGGTGGGTGCCCTCACAGAAAAGGCTCTCCCCCTGGGGGCCGCCAGTCGACATTGTTTGGCTGACGGCACCCTGAGAAGCCCCTCTCTATGGGAGCGTACTGGGCGGTGAGAGGCTATTGGTGGTCTATTTACGATGATTGCAGCATCCTGAGGTCATGTGATCACAATTTGTAGCCTTCCCAGCCAAGTTTTGACAAGCAAAATCAATGGGGGAAGCTAGATTTGCTTAATGACGATGTGATTCACTTAACAAGTGCAGTGATTAACAACTGGGGCAAAAAAAGGTAAATTGGACAAAACTCAATTTATCAATTGCCTTTCTTAGCAATGGAAATTTTGGACTCAATTGTGGTCATAAATCGAGAACTACCTATAGTTGGATACATCATGAACCTGTGGCTTTTGTGGCGCTTGGAGTTGTTCCAAAACTGTGTCAATTTTCATAGGGCCAGGCAAAAACAAGAGCAAATTAGAGTCTATCACAAGCAAAGGCCAGATTTAAACAAGCCAACCCACTCAAAAAAGGGAGCCAAGTAGGACATTAGCTAAGGTGGAATGAAAAACTAATCATAGGAACCTCTTTTTATTTTAAAAAAGATAATTTTTCTACATGGATAGCCCTTGACAAGATTGTTCACTTAGCAACTGTTTCAAGTGTCAACTCTCCCCCTTGAAAGATACTTCCAACTTGGCTTCAAAGTCCCATGGTTGGGTATCTGCCCTCACAGTCACATGACTGCATCTTGGGTACTTGGCAGTCACCCTGCATTTACAACTACTTGTAGCTATACTCACATTACTTACTTATGTTAACACAATGTACGATGTTTTTGCCAAAAAACAGTGTTTAATCCTGTTTTGGCCAAAAATGCCCATAGTGAACAATAGGTTTGCTTAAGAACTGTAGTGTTTACTCAACAACCGCCACAAAAAAGGTTGTAAAACCAGGTCAGTCATATGGGTGGTTTGTTTTACAACTGTTATGACTTATGACCATAATTAGCAGGCTCTGTTATAGTCATAAACTAAGGGCTACCTGTAACTTTAGTTGCTACCATTCTTTTGGTATTGGCTTCCTGCTTTCTTTAGTAAGTATTACTTATTCTCGGATCTTGGATTTTCTCGTGAGTTTATCAATGTGACTCCAGCTGTTTCCAGTCAAGAGATAGTAGAAGCCCTTGGACACCATTGTTCTCCTGCCAACTCTGATCTAGGATTATAATTCCCAGAATTCTCAGAGTGTACAACTCTGAGCAGGGATTGGGTCCATGCTCTGCTTGGAACAAAATATTGAGATAAAGGATTTTGCTACCCCAGGAGATTAAAAGGGTTTCTTAATCACTTCTCTGAATATACATTCTGTATCCATTTGTGTATTTTACCTTCAGCACTTCCTAAGCACGTAAGACTCTTTAACAGGGCTAGTGAAACATACTTAAATAAACTGAGCTAAGTCAATAACTACTGAGGGATTGATCATCAGCAAATGGAGCCACAGGTTGGTTCTTACCTTTACACAAACTGGAATTGATGGATGAATGGTACAAACACAGCGCTTGCACAAATCCTCTGCCCTCCCACTCCTAGATTGCCATATGGTGTTCTCCTGACCTTTCTATGAGTTAGACGATTAGTTATGCTTTAACTCCCCTGAAAGAAATAGGACTAAAGCCACTTTTCCCAATGTGGCAACACCCAGAATTCCTAGCCAGTGTGTGTAGACTCTGAGAATTCTGGGAGTTGTAGTCCTGGACCATTTTGGGAATGGAAAAGGCTGAACTGAAACAAACTGACAGAGAAACTGCTTGGTGTAAGGCAGAAATGGGATTCAAATCCCGGTGCTACCGGTTCACATTTGTGCGGGTACAAACATGCGTTTTGCAGAGCATTTTTGATGATGTCTGGATGGGTGGGCGGAGCCTCCTGCCGCCGCTGCTACTGATTCACCCGAACCGGGGTGAACCGGTAGAAACCCATCCCTGGCGTAAGGGTTAAAGTACTGGATTAGAAAACAGGAACTAGGCCTCCTTTAGGCCTATGTAATGGTATGTGGGGACAGCCATGATTTGGATGACTGAGAATCTCTACAGACTTTTAGCTATACAATTTGGGATGGACACCCTTTGAGTGGTGTGGGAGTAGGAATGGATTTCGAGAGGAAATGCTTTTAAAAATAAAAAATAAAAAAGCCTCTGATGATCACGTGGCTCAGCTGTGCATGGGGGGGTAGCAGGGATTTTTGCTACTGGTTCTCTGAACCCCCTGCCGCCATCGCTACCAGATCAGGCGATCCGATCAAAAATGGGAGCATTTCACCCCTGCATTACAGCTTAAAAACTGGCTGGGCGACTTTGGGCCAGGCATTCTCCATCAGCCTAACCCATCTGTAATGGTGTGACCTTGGGCAATGGGGAAGAGTTACCACTAAAGGAATGGGAAGCTAAGTGGCAGCTTTAATCCACAGAAGGAATGTGGGCCCAGCAAGCATCCCAGAAGGAACCCCCTTTCTAATTTTTGGGGTCGTAAAGATAATCAAGGAGAAATGTGCTATCAGATTTGCAAAATTATAAATAATGCAGCCTTGTAATAAAAGTAGAATTAGTTCATCTGGATGTGCTTCCTTTCTGGATTATCTCATAGGGTTGTTGTGGGGAAAATAGGAGGTGGAACATTATGTACACTGCCTTAAATTGTACATAATAAAGGTGGGATACAGCAACAAACTTTCTTTAGATTATCTTCATGATTATTCTTTTGCAGAGCATTGTGGAGAGTTTGCCACCAGTGATGTTTGGAAAGGACTCAGGATTTGCCAATACTATAATTTAGGAAGGTATATGGAACAGAGAATCAAGTTCAGAATCCAGCTATCAGAGCAGTCAACACATTTCCATTATTTATAACACAGATTTCTAATCCTGAAGGCTGTTGAAATCCACCTAAAAAGGTATCATGATCTCAAAAGCAGGAGAAGCAGCATAATAAAATCTGCAGCAGTGCAGGGTATGTTTCTTCACTTAAAACAGTCCTTTGCTGTTTCTTTTCCTCACAATCGGGTGAAATCCAGCAGGTTCTGACAGGTTCTGGAGAACCGATAGCGGAAATTTTGAGTAGTTTGGGGAACCAGTAGAGGAAATTTTGAGTAGTTTAGAGAACTGGCAAATACCACCTCTGGCTGGTCCCAGAGTGGGGTAGGAATGGAGATTTTGCATATCCTTCCCCAGGAGTAGGAAGGGAATGGGGATTATCCTTCCCCTGGAGTGGGGTGGAAATGGAAATTTTGCAGTATCCTTCCCCTGCCACACCCACCAAGCCACACCACACCCACCAAGCCACGCCCACAGAACTGGTAGTAAAAAAAATTGAATTTCACCACTGCTCACAATTGACAGAGTAGAACACATTATGTAATAATTGGGTTTTTAAAAAACCCTCCTTCTAAATGGTTAATAAACAAAAGAACTTGTGATAAAAAATGGAACCAGGGTACAGTACATTATGCAAAATAAGGGAAGATGCTACAATGTTTAATTTGCATAATTTGTACAGATTGCCTGTTTCAATTTTTCTTGGCTGAGAGTCTATATGGCCCTTGTGTGTAATTATTATTTATTTGGTTATTTTAAGTTTGGAAAACATGAAGCTCAGGGGATGCACTAGTTGCAAAGGCTGCTAGGTATTGAACAACTGGAGCTAATAAAATGTTTCTCATTCACATCCAAAGAGAATCATGGAAGAATTAAAAGTGCTTGCATATCTTTATGGTCTGGTGTAATCCTTCATGGCTGGATCCAAATGGAAATTGCATTGATGTGTTTGGTAACCAGAAACATCACAGTGAGACTGGCTGGAAAATAGTGGGCTCCGACGAGTCTCACGACAATCCAGCCAGACAAGCTGCTGTCTGGTGGGTCTTCGGACTGGAACCATCCTGTAGGGATTGTGAAGAAGGAGAGGCGCCCTGGACGACCAAGAGGAACAGTCAAGTTCCTCGAAAGGTCGGAGACAGCTCTTTGAACCGATGGCAGGGGTGGTGGCCATTAAAAATGACTGCTTTGAAGCTGGGGCAACTGGAATAAGATTTTGTGCAGGAGCGGTGTCTGAACAGAGTAATGGTACCGGGTGAGTGATTGGCCAACTCATAGGTAAAAAAGGAAATTTAAAAAAAAAAAACTTTAAAAGGTGTCTCGGTAAGGAAATTAGCACTTGGGAATTTTAATAGAGGGAGAAGAACAAAGGGGAAGTTAAAGTATTAAAGCCCAGAAAAAAAACTTTGTATTTGGATTTAAAATTGGATTTGGAGAAATTAAAACTAATACAAGAAAAAGAAACCTGAAGAAAAGTACTTTTTAATGAGGATTTGAAATAATTTTGACAGTTCTGAAATTAGAAGGAAGAACAAAGAGGAGGTTAAAGTATTAAAACTCAAGAAAGGAAATGTTATAATTGGATTCAAAACAGAACTTGGAGTAATTAAAAACAATAACAGAAAAAGAATTTTGAGAGAAAATATTTTCTATGTGGATTTAAAACACTTTCGCAAGCTGGATATTTTGTTGTTCTGAGAATTGTGGATTGGAGAGAAACATCTGCTGGTGGAAAGAAAGCACTACAACGACGGGCTTGAAAATTGAAAGAAATAACAACAGTAACCTTGATCACTTCAAGAGCTGTGAGAAATTTTAAGGAGTATTTGTTTCTACTTAAACTGCTTGGTCTCGACTTCTAAAGGAAGTGGAAAACAATAAAACTTTAAATTGGAGTGGATTGGACAAACATTTGTATTGGATACCATCTGGAAATAAAAAAGACACTATATGAACTTAAATCTTAATTAAATATAAGTTAAAATATCAATAATTTTTTAAATTGACAATATGGAATCTTGGATGTGTGAGGAATTAATTGAGATGCTTAAAACGTGCGTGAATCAATAAAGGGCAATAAAAAGTTAGAAACTTTGTTAGAACATACTAAACAGGAAAAAGAGGATATAAATGAGAAGCAAGAAAATAATATTGACGTAAAGGAATTGATGGTAAAAAGTTAGATGACTACACTGGGATTTACAGTGGCAAAAAAAGAATGGATGGGGAGAATATTTTCCAAAAAATAATCAATCAAAAGGAAGAGAAAGAAATGGGAAAAGATTAGGTAAAAGCTGGGGGTGAATTAGGCGAGCAATAGACTCAAAAGCTAGAGAAAGGATTCAGAAGAAAATATAATAAATATAAAAAGAAAAAGAAGAAGAGGAAGAGGAAGAGGAAGAAGAAGACAAAAGAATGTGATGAAGGGAGAAAATTATTAAGAAGTGGAATTCTGGAGAGACCAAGAGAAAATGGTTAAAAGGGGAAGAACAGTGGAAAGGAGGAAGGGAAATAAGGTATATATTAGTCGATCTAAGGGAACTGTATTAACATTAGTAACTGTGAATGTAAAAAGTAAATATGATGATGTATATTGTGTATTGTAAAATGAATAGCAGATGAAATATGAAGTGGTAATTTGGTTCAATTATGAAAATAACTGAAATCAAGAGATAAAATTGAAAAAAAATAAAAAAGTGTGATGGGGATTTTGAAACAATATGTTGTAAATGATGAAATAAAATAATTAAATGATGCTATAATAAGGAATTAGGAATTAAGGGCGGATAGTGATATTGCTTATTATGTACTTAGAAGAGATTAAGATAAAATGTGGAAGGTCAATTAAGTTAAAAGGTTTCAAAGTAAAAATTGAATAAGATGAAGTACATTATTTATAGCCAAAAAATGTGATGGGGATTTTGAGAAATATATTTTATAAATGGAGAAATAAGATTATCAGTTGCAGTAATGCTAAGAAATTAGGATTTGAAGGGCATGAGATTGTTTATATATTATGTATATAATATACATAATATTGTTTATATATTATGTATTAAGAAGAGATCAAGATAAGATAAAAAAAGTAGGGAAAAAGAACATCATGACAGAAATTGAAATATGTAAATTGTATTTGGAAAAAACAAAACAGAAGATTGGAATAGATTATAAAAATTAATATATAAATATGTTATAAGTCAGTGATAGCTAACCTTTTTACCATCGCGTGCAAGGAAGGGGGGCAGGGGAGGTTCGCACGCACGCGTTCCCACACCCATAATTCTATGCACCCCGCTCCACAAATGCAAGCTCAATCCCCCTCCCCCCCCGCTCCTGGCACACAGTGGCCCAGTAGGCCAGTTTTTCTTTCTCACCTGGCTCCAGATCTTTTCTATGTACCTGGGGAGGGCGAAAACAGCCTTCCCCACCCCCTCAGAGGCCCTCCGGAGGCCCAAAACAGCCTATTTTCCAACTTTTGGTTGGACAGGAAGTGAATTTTTTTGCTCCTAGAGAGGCTCTGGAGGCTGGGGACAGCAAAAAATGTCATTTTCTGTCCAACCGAAAGTTGGAAAACGGATCGTTTCGGGCCTCTGGAGGCCTCTGAGGGGGTGGGGAAGGCTGTTTTCACCCTCCCCAGATGCATAAAGAGACCCTGGAGCCAGGTGAGAAAGAAAAATGGGCCTTCCCCACCCTGCGGGCCCTCCAGAGGCAGGAAACAGCCTGTTTCCCTACTTCTGGTGGCCCAGAAGGCCTGAAAATCAGGTGGCCGGTGCACACATGCACACCAGAGGTGAGCTGGCATGCCAGGCGACATGGCTCCACGTGCCCCCTGTGGCACGCTTGCCATACGTTCGCCATCATGGTTATAAGTTGTATAAGATGTGACCCGGTCAATACTCTATTCATAAAACATGTAATATGTAAAAGAAAAATTTAATAAAACTTGTTCAAAAAAAAAAAAAAGGAAATTGCATTAATGCATGTAGGTTGCCCTCAGCTGTTGAATGTGTACAGGTAATGCTCAACTTACAACAGTTCATTTAGTGACCATTCAAAATTACGATGGCACTGAAAAAAGTGACTTATGACCGTTTTTCACACCATTGTAGCATCCCCATGGTCATGTGATCAAAATTTGGACATTTGTCAACTGACTCACATTTATTACAGTTGCAATGTTCTGGGATCATGTGATCCCCTTTTGCAACATTCTTGACAAGCGAAGTCCATGGGGAAGCCAGATTCACTTAACAGCCATGTTGCTAACTTAACAACTGCAACGATTCACTTAACAACTGTGGCAAGAAAGGTCGTAAAATGGGGCAAAACTCACTTATCAACTGCCTTTCTTAGCAACATAAATTTTGGGCTCCATTGTGATCGTAAATCGAGGATTACCTTTGGTTACACACGAATTGTATATTGTTTGAACAGAGTCCCAAACTGCTGTCACAGAATCATGGCATATATTCCTAAATCTGCCTTCATTGTTACTTGTTAAACTGTGAACAGCCTAAGGCGTATTAATAGCAACTTCTTTTTAGAAAAAAGAATTCCAGTGCTAATCTCATGCAGTGCAGTGATTCTGTTCAAATAATAGAAGCAAGTACAATGGGTAAGACATGAAGCTTTTCCCCAGTTCCATCCAAACCAAATGAATCTCCTGACCAGATTATGGTTGCACAAAGATGTGTCTTCTCTAGGTAAGCACAAAGGAAGTCCAGATCCAGATCAGGCAGGAAAAAGCTTATGTAGAGCCAAACCAAACTTCGCAGCAGTCGGCCTAATGAGAGAGGGCATGGGACCATACAGCAAAACTGCCAGAATGATTAGATTAGCAGCACGCAACCTTTTTTTCGGCTGCAGGTGACACAGTTGTGTGCCTGGTCCTCCCCACTAGAAAATCATATCTGGTGCTCGGATGAAAAGCTACATTTCATTTCATTTCAACTTGCTTAATTATGTTCAGCTGGCACATGTTCTTCTTCAGTAATTTATTTAATGATTTTCCCCTTCTGTTGCATTAAAATTTACTGTATTTTTTTTTCCCTCCAGAAAATACATCTTTCAAACTGGAAGGACATCTTAGATTCAGCAAAAATGGAGTAACTGAGGCAGAGTAATGTGTTTGTTTTCTGCCTGATTGCCTTTGAAACAGGCAATCAAACTCATGGCTGTCCACCCAGTTTTAGGTTAAATCAGTACAATTTAGTAACAATTTGATGGGGTCCCTTGCTCAAGGCTTTTGGGGGGTTGTATGTTACACAAGTCACATCCAGCTAAACAGGCTATATCACATCTGAGCAGAGAATGAGGAAAGAACAAAGCCAAGAAGGAATTCCAGGAAGAGTCCTTGTACAAATGCAATGGATTTTCCTTTTCCTCAAATTCAAAGAGTCTTAAAAATAGTTCCCCAAGCCGAGACTTTACATTATTTCTGGCCAAGGCAAATTGCAACACCCATCTTACTTTTTTAGATGTGCTTCCTTGGCATTAGAAAAACCACATTTGTGTTATCTTCTGTAAGGTCAGAGAAGAAGAAAAAAGGAATGTTTGAACATGCCACACACACATGTAAGTCAGTTCTCTGTGCAGATGTTGGAAATCACAAACTTGACTTTTTAAAAAAGAGAATGGGTATTTTAATGGGAATGTGGTGTCCTATGAAATAATCTGATCCTGTATGTCTGTGTCTTGTGTAAACAGCAATTTTGCAGGAAGTTAGGGAGGAAAAGCAGTCAGGAAAGTAGTAGATATTTAGCACCTCTGGAAAGGGTAGATAGGGGGACCAGTGGCTCCAGAACTGGACACAAATTGCACTAGGGGAAGCAAATGCAGGTTAGCAGGATGTAGAGAGCCACAAGTTTCTCACCCATTTTAAAGGAAAATGTTGGGGAAGTGATAGACTGAGTTGGCTCCAGAAGTTGGCAAGGTAGTCATTGTATGGAAGAACTGTGGAAGAATTCCTGCCGAGGTTGTACTACCATTTCCATTCAGTACAGAATATAGAAGGAAGTTCATATATTAAATATATGGGTTTAATTGCGTGTAACATCTAAAGCATCTGTTAACTTTTTATAATAATATTAATGCTTTAATTATAGAGTGATTTTTGTAATTACTGTTTTTATGGTTTTATTGTACACTGCCCAGAGTCACACTTTTGAGATGGGTAGCATAGAAATATGAATATAGATATGTCCAGGTAGACCCTACTTAGCTTGCATTTCCTGCTCCATCCATTTTAGGTGGATCCACAAGGACAATTGTGTCTTCCCACAAAGCAGAGTTGGAGGAATAACAAAAATCCTTGGAAAAGCCAAGCTGAATGGCATTGTAATTTACAAAGCTAATTTTGATTCCTTTACTATTTTCTTCTCTTAGGAATGACATGCCAAGCCAGAACCTCCTATACAGAAGATGAAGTCCTCTGGGGCCATAGGTTCCTTCCTGTAATGTCGCTGGAAGATGGCTTTTTCCGTGTAGATTATTCCCAATTTCATGGCACCTTTGAAGTTCCAACTCCTCCCTATAGTGTGAAAGAGCAAGAAGAGAATTTGGCTCTCCCATCACCTCTGAACACCCCTACTGGGAGTCATAGGAGTCGACGGGAAAAGATCTCTTCTCTTGACTGTCTTGAATTTTTTGAAGAGAAAAGCAATCGTCTTCCCAGCAAATTTCAGAAGCTTTGTACTGGGAAGGGGGATCTCCAGAGAGGTATTCCAAGCCTTTGCTCCACCAGTGTTGAGAAAGCTTGCAGCACTGGCGACCTCTTGAAAATTCAGCAGATCAGTTCTGTTTGCAACATGGAGGAGGAAGGTGAAAAGCTGAAGTTGGCTGCCTTCAGAACCAAATCAGAGCTCCTGGCTCGGTCCACTGGGAACCTCGAATTCCAACAGAGACCTCAACTCTTGCATACCCTGGGGGCAAGATTGGAGGATCATTTGCCTGCCAAGTTACGAAAAATGAATTCAGGGCTTTTCTCTTAAAAGAGCAGACACACAACAGGTTGCATTTTAAACTTCTAAAATTTTCACAATGTTGTTAGGAAGAAGATTCTGACAAAGCTGATCTGTGCTGTTATGCCAATTCAATTTCATAACTACAGTTTAAAAACCAAAATAATTTCAGTCAAGAATATTTGGTAATAAAGTGGTGTGGTAAGAAGGGATATTTTGTGGATGAAAGTTAGGTGAAAACTATATTCTATTACATATAGATTATTTGTTTTTCTTTTTAAATTCTATCCTTCCTCCTTTTGAAGCATGCTTGTTTATTAGTGTTCATTTTGGGATTTCCTCTTTGGAAAAATAGACTGGAAACAGGTATTATAAAGCAAAAATACTTCCATGTGTATTCTGGATGTCATTCTGTCTCCATCTGAACAGCTGTGCAAATTTTACGCACATCAGGAACCAGGCAAAATCATCTACAGGGAGGCAAGTTAAAAAAAAACAAATATGAAAATAGAGGTCCTTGCAACATGATGCTGTACTGTTGCTTTCATTGTTTTACCTAAAGCTTGGGTCCTGCAGACATTTCTGGCATGTAGCAGGATTACTGTTGGGCTTCAGAAATTTGGATCCTTTATTTTTCAAGAATCAGGGCTAAAAGCAAGGAACTCATAAACTATGATGGTACAGATGTGTTTCTGCAAAAACACCCTTTCAATATTGAGAAGGATGTCTTCTTGACTTTCTTGCAGCAAAGATAATTATTGGGGTTATATAAAAAGATGAGTCCCTAATCCTTGGGGCCTCTAATCCTTGGGTTGTGGCCCATTACTGAGCTGTGGTCCATTTGGAACCAGGCTGTGGAAGCGGCTTGTGTACATGCATGAAGCTCCATTTGTGCAAGTGATGGGCGCATGTGCCCACCTGCTTGCTCAAATGGAGCTGAGTTGCACTGAGTGCGCCTGTCACTCATACAGAACCATCCTCTCCCCCCCACTCCCCGGTCTGCAAAGCCAGAAAGATTGGGGAATGCTGTCCTGAGTCAAGTTTGAGTTCTGGTATTTTACTTGGCAATGTTACAGAATTGGGTATGTGGGATGTTCCCGGGGTGAGTAAGATGAGCTCTCCATTTACTGCTAAGCTATATCCCACTGCATCTCTTACTGTTGGCTATATTGACCAATGGTGTTGGAAATCAAAAGTGAATATTGCAACTGCAATCATGTTACTGGAGCCACCTTCTTGACTTTTTTGACACTAACTCTCTTCCATGGACATTTCTGGTTCAGGGTCCTCTCAAAACATATATCTCTGCCCCATTGAAAGCTTTCAGGATCATCATCTGCTTGGTGCTTTGGCCTGAATTTTTAGTCCTGATTATTTAATTTTCCTGACCTTTTTCTTTACACAGAGTAGCTGCCATTTCAGCACATTCCTGTGGTAGGCAATGAAGATAGGGAGCGTTCTTCAAACCTAAATCCTCTGGATCCGATTGTAGTCAGAACTGACTTAATACCTAGATGTCATTAGGAATTACTATGTGGCCCCCTGTGGATTTGGAGACCAACATATGACCTCTTGTTCATTTGCCCCAGAAAAGGAGACCATCAAAGGGAAGGTGGCCATTTGAATTTATAAGACAATTGGAATTGCCAATGCCAAGAACTAAGTCTATGTTGGAGCATTGTGGGAAACAGAATGGCTACCAGTTGTTGCCAGACAAGCCTACTGGGGTGAAGGGTTATTAATGCCTGCTACTTATACTTGGCTTAGGTCTAATTCAGATTTGAAGCTATTATTTCCCCATAGCACACCAAGAACCAGTTTGGTGTAGTGGCTAAGGCATCAAGCTAGAGACCAAGAGTTCTAGCCCCCCACCTTAAGTACAAAGTCAGCTGGGTGACCTTGGACCACTTGCGCTCTTTCAGTCTCAGGAGTGAGGCAATGGCACATCTCTTCTGAAATCTTGCCAAGAAAAATGCAGGGACTTGTTCAGACAGTCACGAAGAATCACAGCACGGAATAACACCTGATTCCTGCATCTAAATATGCTCAATGTAGATGAAACAGGTAGCCTCATCTATGCCTCATGGCGATCACTATAGCCACGGATGAAGCTACAATCAAACGTTTCCCTTTTGCAACAGTGTCAGCCTAACTGTTGCAGATTTCTTTTTCCTTTCTGATGTCTTATTTTCCTCACTTTTCCTTTTCCGTCTTCCTAACAGTGTATGCAGGTTTCCACAGCTGGGGAATAAGCCAGTCTCCTCCGAGAGGTGCCCTTGAGATGGGTGAGATGAGATTCCTGTCGTTATTTTCATGGGTGTTCTGAAGATGCTGAGCTGACAAAAGTTGGATTTGGGAATGACTGTATGAACTCTTTTCCTGGGTGTGAAGTTTCTTCCTTTGGGAGATTCCTCACAATTTCAGCCTTTGAACTTTTCAGAGGTAATGGGCTAGTTTGGGTGTTCAGGTTAAATTAGGAAAATGCGAAGATTCCTTCAAATGGTGTCTCAGTTCCTAGTGACTGTGTGGAATCATCTTTGACCTCATATGGAAGTGGTTTACCTATTGCTTCCAACTGGGATTTTTTGGACTTCCTACTCTAGCCTTCCCAGTCTTGGCCATCCCTCATGATATTTCATCCAACCATGAACCGGTATCACCCTGTGTAGCTTTCCTGGGATGAGCCAAGGTCAATTAGGAGCTGCCATCTGCTAAGGGCTAAGTGCATAGAAACCTCATCAAGGATTCCAATCAGTGGTGGGATTCAGCCAGTTTGCACCACTTCGGGAGAACCGGTTGTTAACTTTCTGAGCAGTTTGGAAAACTGGTTGTTGGAAGAAATCATTAGGGCAGAGAACCGGTTGTTAAATTACTTGAATCCCACCACTGATTCCAATGGTGAGGGGACATAAGAATCACTCGACTGTATTTCATTCTCCCAAAGGCAGACTTCTGAGTCTTGCTGAATCAGGCAGCAGCAGCAGCCAAGGTCATCTCACAGAAAGACTTTCCTTATGGTGGGAATTGCATGGCAGACTCTGATGATGTCAAACAAAGTCAGTTTTTATCCCTCCCCAAAGGGACAAATGATTTCCAAAAAGGGTAACCCTGTTTGTCTAAATCAGTGTAAAATAACTGATGTGGAATCCCAGGAAGGCTGCGGGAGGAGCGGGGGGGGGGAGGGAGAAGTTGCTTCTTTTACAACCCTACCACTGAGTAATGATTTTGATTGTGTCAGAATGGAAAAGTTAGTACATGAATGAAACTCACCATACTATCTGTACTGAATTAATTTAATTTCCATTCAATTTAAATTCAATTTAAACTCCACCCAGTCTGGGACTCCTTTTTTCCACCCAAAAGAGGTTTGAAAATGCTTCTAAATTCTTGAAATAGAAGTGGATTTTTCATTCCATTCCATTTCATTCTTTCTTGCATTTAATGCAATTTAACTTTTCTATTCCATTACTACTAATACAAGGGAAAATACTCTGCTTCCAGAATTAACATATCTGTCCCCCTATTTAGCCATTTGGTAGAATAAAAAGATTTTGGGATCCAATCCAAAAAACCAAAAACAATTTCAGCCAAAGGCCACACAAAATCACAGGAAATGAAGCAATGGGGAGGGAATTTTTCACAGACCACCAGAGAAGTCTCTGCAGCATTCCCTTTGGAAACATAATGTCTGCCCTAAAGTGACTTTTATATATGTACTTAGAATTATCCCACCTGTAAAACCATCTGGTGAGTTAAAGGAGGATGTGAGCCTCCATCGTCTTGTTTCCAGGCCAACTTCAACCCCTACACCTGTTCGTCCTGTACGTCTCTTCCATTCTCATGAAAATTAGTTGAGGTAGATGAGGGAAGAGAAATGTGGGTCCTAAATGCCCCTCGTAAATCACTGGTAGATTGGGGATGTAATTTTGCCTCCCCCAAAAGAAAATAATGTCTATGACAAGAACTTCCAATTTTATGCCTTTCAACTGTGTTAAGCTAAGTGTTAAGTGTCCTCATCTTTAGCCAGCAAGCAAACTGCTGTGCTGATTATAAATGATGGGAGCTGGTACATTGAGGGGCATCAGTTGGATTAAACTGGATCATTTCATCAGAGGCACCAGCAATAGTGCCATGGATTAGGTAAAAAGATCAAAAAGTGCCTGTGTGTTTGAAGTCCAGTCCTTTTCTTTGCAAAAACAAGGAAAAGCAAGAGAGAAATAATTATACATTTAACTGACAGGCATGAGGCTAGCTTGAAGAAACAAGTGCATCTATAGGGGAATCTGAAAGGTCAAGAGGGCACCTGTATATAAAAAAAAAAACAAAGGCAGAGTTTTGATTACACAGTCATGTCATCTTGACTAGAGAGAGTGGGAGGGAGGGAAGGAGCAGAGAGGGAGAAACTCTAGCCTCAGAAACACAGACAGTTAGAGTGTGTGAAACCAGACCAATAATAAGTGTTTTTTTTTTAATTTGGATGGAAAGAAATAAAAAATTTAAATACTTGAATTCGGTGTCAATGACATGTAAAAAGTGCAGTCTGAAGCAATTTAATTTAGGCTTAAATATGTGTAAGAAAATGTCTCTTCATAGGAACAATAATTTCAAACTCCAACTGAATTGTTTCAGACCTTCCTTTTTGGCATTCCACCCTTGTTCTGCCCCTTCCCAATTTTTGTTGCTCTTGCTGTTTTTCAGTATACAGCAGATGACTGCACCCCACTCTAAGCATTTAAGGAAATGTATCCTAATCAATCCGTGTTTATGCATTTATAAAGCGTGTTGTTCTTAAGGATGTTTGGTGGCTGTTATATTTAGGGGACACTGCAGGGTAGAGAAGAGAAGCGTACCAAATTATATTAACCTGAGTATTTAAAACATCTCCTTTGGTTCTCTCTCAAATGTAGTGGAATTACAATCTTTGAGGAATCTCCAAACTGAAAAATAATCTCTTGAGGAAGAGATTATTATCTGGATGGAGCTAAATCTACCTGAATTTGATAATACAAAATACTGAGATATTCTCCTATTCACACCTTGGTAGCTTCTCATCCACTCAGCTGTCAGCCTGAAATTTCCCCATTTGTTGTGTGTGTATGTGTGTGTTTAATATGACAAATTCCAGAGGGGTTGCAAGGCAAGTCTGTTGCAGCAAAATAACACAGAGATTTGAGCCATGTAAAACAACAACAACAACAACAACAGATTTATTGCAATTTGCTATCAAGGCTTTGTCATAATAAATCTGTCAGTTTATGAGAGACCACAATATTTTTTTTTAATCCTTTCTCCCCACCCACCCCCCTTTCTATGGATTCTCAGCAGCTAAAGTATCTGCTGCCAATCAGGCACTTCTTGCACTGGTGATGTGCTTTTTATAAATGTGGCAACTCATTTATTATTAGTAGTATTAGTGTGAAATATTCTTTACAGTTGTAATCAAAAGAAGAACAGAGAGAAAAATAAATAAATAAATTTCCCCTAAATTAAAGAGAGAGAAAAAGATTTACAGTCATTGGAAAAATAGTAAAAAGTTCCTTTTATGGTAGGAAGGGAGAAAGGAAGAAAGAAAAGTAAAAACAATTCCACACCTGTGGGATTCTAGAAATCCATCTTGCCAAAGGATTTTTTAAAAATACTATATAGCTGGTGAGGTGCGCCCCCGGTGATAAAGTGTGAAATGGCAGGAATCAAATTATATATATGTAGTCCAAGACCAAAGACCTGACAGGAAAAAACACTGTTTTGTTTCTGGCAACAATAAAAAAATGTAACGCCTATTCCCACATAAAATGTCAGAATCTACAGAAGTACTACCTGAATATTGCCAATGATGTTTATTTTCAACATTCCGATGTTCTTTGAACTAAAAGAACAAAAAAGCAAAGATGGGAAATCTTCCTGTAGTGTTTCAGGAAGCTATAGGGAAATTTTTATTTTAAACCAGTGATGGCGAACCTTTTTGCCGTTGCATGCCAAAAGCAGAGGGGGGGTTGCACGTGTGTTTGCCCACACCCATAATTCAATGCTCCCCCGCGCATACGCATGTGACCCCCCCATGCTCCCCACGCTTGTGGCACATGATGGTTTGGTGGGCCCGGTAGGCCCGTTTATCATCCTCCCCAGGCTCCAGAAGCTTTCTTGGAGCCTGAGGAGGGAGAAAACAGCCTTCCCAATGCCCCCGGAGCCCAGAAACAGCCTGTTTCCTGACTTCCGGTGGGCCTGGAAGGCCCAAAAATCAGCTGGCTAGCGCATACATGCACGCTGGAGCTGAACTAAGGCAATGCTCACATGCCCACCAATATGACTCCGCGTGCCACCTGTGGCACATGTGCCATAGGTTCGCCATCACGGTTTTAGACTATATCACCTATTTCCTCAAATCTCCTCAAATAAGTCTGACTATTCTCACATCTATGAAGACTTTTCCCCTCTTTCTGTTTTATCGCCTTCTAAACAGGTAGACCTTGATTTACGACCACAACTGAGCCCAAAATTTATGGTGCTAAGCAAGACAGTTGTTAAGTGAGGTTTTCCCCATTTTATGACATTTCTTGCCACAGTTGTTAAGTGAATCACTGCAGTTGTTAAGTTAGTAACATGATTCTTAAGTGAATCTGACTTTCCCGTTGAATTTCCGTTGAATTTGTCCGAAGGTTGCAAAAAGTGATTACATGACTCCGGGAACCTGCAACCGTCATAAATACATGCCAATTGCCAAACGTCTGAATTTTTTTTTTAACAGTTTATACATTTTCTCTTTACATGCATAAGTGCTTTGTAAACAGTGTATTGTCTGGATCAATTTGCTTACCTAATAGTACTTTTCCAGTTCCTAATTTCTACCTCTATTATTCAGCCATTGATAAAAAAAGTCCCATGTTTGAAAATATTCTGTATCTTCTTTTTCTTTTATCTTTAATGTCAATCTGCCCATTTCTGCACAGTCTAGTATTTTTCTAATTACATCTTCTTCAGTAGGTATTTCTTCATTTTTCCAGTGCTGTGCAAATACAATTCTTGCTGCTATCAAAACATGTAATATTAAATATATATTCCCTTTATCTTACTTTTCTGGTACTATACCTAAAAAAATATTTCTGGGTTATAATCTATAGGCTGCCTTAACATTTTTCTTTTTTAAATAAATTTTATTCAACATTTTTAACCTTTAAAATCACAATTACAATCTTACAGCTTTCCGTTATCAGAATTTTTTCTTAATTTCAATTTATCTACAGATCTATTATTTTATACATATACATTCTTAATTCATAACTATGAATTTGCTCATTTTGAAACCCATCTTGTTCTGAATCTTTTCTTTAACATTTTTTCTAACCATGTATGTATTTTTGTCCAAAATGTTTTTACTTTTGCACATGTCCACCACATGTGATAATATGTGCCTGGTATCTGATTACATTTCCAACGTTTGGCAGACATGTTTTTAAACATCTTTGCTAATCTCGCCAGTGGCCAATGCCATCTATAGAACATTTATACAGGTTTTCCTTATAAGAAATTGCCATATTCAACTTATAGTTTCTTTCCCAAATTTTTTGCCATTTGTCTAATTCTATAGTGTATCCAAAAGTTTTTGCCCATACTATCATTGTCTCTTTTATCTGTTCATCTTCCATTTTTAAGCTTAATAAGAAGTTGTATATTTTCTTTATTAACTTTTCATCTACTGCTAATATTATTTGATCAAATGTTGTTTTCTTTTTATAAAAGCCATATGTCTTGATATCTTTCTCGTATCTCAATCGTATTTGCATATGCGGCCACCATTTTAAGTCAACATTTTGATTCTGCAATTCTTGTTTAGTTTTAAGTTCCCCTTCCACATTCAAAATATTTTTATATGTTAATTTTTTTTCCAGATTTACTACATTTGGATGTATAAATGCTTCCATTGTTGAGAGCCAGACTGATATTTTCATATAAACATTTGCTTTCATTTTTTCCCATACCAGAAACATTCTTACATAATGTCTTTGAAAATATCTATAAGTTTTATTTTTATCATACCATAGAAAGGCATGCCATCCTAATTGGAGATCATGACCTTCCAAAAATGATAATCTTCTATATCTGAGAGTTATCCATTCCCAATTGAATTTTGAATTTGATCATGTGGCCATGGGGATGCTGCTACAATCGTAAGTGTGAAAAACAATAGTAAGTCACTTTTTTCAGTGCCATTGTAACTAAATGATCACTAAACAAATGCTTGTAAGTTGAGGACAGCTTGTAATTGTGTATTTACAAAGTTTCTCTCACAAGAACCAACTGCATGCATCTGGCACAGTGACTTAATCTATAAAAATCTATTAAAAATTAGGGTTAGAGTTAGGTATATCCATAAACCAACAATCAAAAGCTTGAGAAGAGTAGCAGAGCTACCATTTTGGAAACTACTGCCTTATTTTGTATTTAATTATATTTTATACAGCAGTTAAGAATAAAATAGCCTAAATTGAGATCTAGGTGTTTCCTTAAATTGTTAGCTTTATTTATTTATCTACATTTATTTATTGAGCAAGGGTTTAAGCTGTTGGGTTCAAATCTGACTCTGAGCACCATACAATTCGTCATCTTTGTAAATGCAGAGTAAGATACCTGAATTTAATTAAACATACCAATACAATTAAAGCCAAATCAATAGGAAAAAGGAAGAGGAACAACAGAAAAAAAAATACAAAGTAGTTTCTGATATTCTTCATTAGTTATAAGGTGTTGTTGACAGTGTTAAAAAATAAGGAACAGACACAATCAAGGCTGTAGAGCTGTACTACTAACTATCCAACTTTGAGTCATCAGGAAATTCATATCAGCATGAAAAGTCACTGAACTCTGTCCTGAGCTACAAAAATGTGAGTGACCAGATCATTTTTTCTTCTGCTATCATGATTATTTAGATTTTTGCAGCCTAGAAATTATAGCTAGCCCCCACTGTCTTTTTTTCAAGCCCTTGCAGCCATCTAATTTCCTTCCAGGATGACAGGTGAAATGGTACAATAGATTTTATGCACCCCAGGCTGCCTTTAGAAAATCTTGGAATAGGTGGGAAAATATTACTTAGTACAGCTAAGGGTTTCTTAATTGAATCTTTCTTATGGCTTAGAATTGAGATGAAGACAGCAGTATGGAGCAAAGCAGACAAATAGGGCATTTTTGTGTCATGATTAAGTGGGAACTCAAAAACAGTAACTGTGACAGGAATTTTGGAGTCTTAGTGGACGATCACTTAAATATGAGCCAGTAGTGTGCGGCAGCAGCCAAAAAAGCTAATAAAATCCTTGGTTATATAAACAGAAGCATAGAATCAAAATCACATTTAAAAAAAGTAGTAAGGCCACACCTGGAAAACTGCAAAAAGATGTTGAGACTTTGGAAAAAGTGCAAAGAAGATCAACTAAGATAATTAAAGGCCTGGAGGCAAAAACATATGAACAATGGTTGCAGGATTTGAGTTTGACTATTCTAGAGAAAAGAAGGACGGGGGGAGGGGGGGTGGATGGACATATGATAGCAGTATTCCAGTATTTGAGAAATTAACACAAAGAGGAAGGGAATAACTTTTTCAAAGCACCAGAAGGCAAGACAAGAAAGAATGTATAGAAACTGATCACAGAGAAAAGCAACCTGAAATTAAGGAGAAACTTCAAGACAGAGAGAACAATTAACCAGTGGAACAGCTTGCCTTCAGAAGTTGTGAGTGCTTCATCACTGGAGGTTTTTTAAGACGAGACTGGACAGTCACTTGTTTGAAATGGTATAGGCTCTCCTGCTTGAGCAAGGGGTTGGACTAGAATACCTCAAAGTCTTTTTCAACTCTATTCTGATTGAGTGATTGATTGATTGATTGATTGATTGATTGATTTGGCCAACAATTCACTAGTGGAAGGAATTAGTTTATTGTTGGTGCCTTTAAAAGGTAGCAGAAATGAGACCTTGTATATTGAGCCAGAGAAAGAGAATGAGAAAATGAAGCATGGAAAGGCAAAACGATGAGTAATATGAATGTTATTCTATGCTTTTACTCTTTCCAAAAGCATTATTTTAAACCTTATTTTAAGGTTATTAAGAGTGAACAAGATTGAAGTAAAAGTCTTCAGAAACTTTACAAAAGACAGTACCCTATGATTCCACCCAGTATACCTTTGTATGGAGTTATAATTTTTTTTTCCTGGAACATGAAAAACTGGCAGAGGGAAGATTGCCAGTCCCCTCTGTCAGCTATAGTTTTAAGAATATTCTTGAACCCATAGTAAAATAGAGTAATACAATTAAATGGTTGTATTGGGAGAGGCATTGCTTTGTTTGAAAATATACTGTAGTTCTCCAGAAAAAGGAGGAGGGGAAGCAGCATCTTCATTTACTTTCTGGTCAGTTGGTACTTTATGGTTAGATGGACTTGATTATCATGACAACCATTTGCATTACAATTTGCTTTCAAAATGTGAGAAATCATGAAAAAGCGGATATTTTGCTGACTCCTGTTCAGTGGATATTTCTTTCATTTTTACCCAGAGAATCTCCAGACAGCAAAGTTGCTTCTTCACTTCCTGTTTCAGAGTTTCAGCAATTTTATAGGCTAAGCTATGAAATAGATTGGTTGAACAGCATCCAAATTTAACTGGGTTGAATCTGAATCTTTGTTTCCCCTAGTCTGAGCTTTCAAATTAAAGGTATAAGAAGGCAGGGAGAAAAAAGAAGAAATTAAACCAGGATAAAATTTGCATCTTAGATCAAACATCAAACATGCCATCACCGTGGGAAGGATGCTGCGCAGGGAAGCCGGAGAAGAATTAGCTCTATTAAGAAGAGACCCTTGAGCGCCCCAATCTACTCAGCTGAAATGTTCTTTCAGAATGATCCTTGTTTTTCAGTGTTTTAAGTAACTATAAAGCTGGTAAGTGTTAATAACATTTGACAATGTTGCTTCAGAAGCAAACATTAGAATAAATGTGGTCAAGGAAGCTGAAAAATAAGTCTGGATATAATATACCTTTTATAGCTAGCACTTGGAATTTGGAATTTCTTTGTTTTTTTCCAATCCAGCCACCCTAATCAAGTTTTTAATTTCTTCTTTAGTTTGGCAAAATGAATAATTGGCCAGTTGAAGAAAAGGCCATGAGAACCCCTCCCCTATAAACCTAGTCTCTGTAGGAAATTATTATATGCAGACATTTTCCAATTAGTTGCTAGTGCATAAGGAGTAATGGAAACAGCTTAATTAGTAAAAAAAAAAACTCAGAACATGCTTGTTCTTAATGTAGTTGTGGAATAAGGCGACTATCTGAACAGGGAAATTGAGGGTCATAAGTACAGGGAATAGGTTATTATGTTGAAATATATATATACATAGGTTTTGCAGACATGTCAAAGGCAATGACTTGTGAAAGGAGAACCTTGAAGGGGGCAATGTACTAATTATGGCATGGTGTGCTACTTGTTAATGGAAATTAGAGGCAAAAGTGCTGATTATTGCTAGATAAGTCAAATGCAAGTTAAGCAATGTTAATAAATGGCTGGATGACTTAACAGGAGTTGTCTTAAGGAGGGCTTATGGACCGATATATATATATATATATATATAAATTGTACTGTTGAAGGAGTGGCCTTTGCACAGGCCTAGTGGGAGTGATGATCCCTCTGTGTTCTTTCTTTTGTGCAAAATAAAGCTTTTGCAAATCTCCATTTTGGTGTGTAGTTTTATTGGGCATTGCACGCTGAGCAGAACCGGTTTTCTGCGACAACACATTTGTGATCTATGGCCCTCCTGCTTAGTCTGCTGCCAGATATTAGCTAGACTTTTGCTCTCCTTTCTGATCTTTCACTTTCAGTGAGATTTGGACTGGATTATTCCTCAGGTTTTACTCAAGGCCTCAGTGTGTACTTTGGGCACAGTATGCAAACCCAGCCCATTTGAGAGATCTATAATACTGGGAAAGGTGGAAGGAAATAGAAGACCAGCTGCAAGATGGAAGGATTCAGTTACAGTGGCAATGGGTGCACTGTTAGAAGACCTAAAAGATCAGGTTAGGGATAGATCATCATGGAAAAAATCTACCTGCAGTATGTGAGCACTAAAAGTCAACTCTGACTTCATGTCAATCAATCAATCAATGTAGGATATTTTTAAAAAGCTCCAGCCATTGTAATGCAAGCCCTTGGGCACTATATTTACACTGAGATCTACTCAGATGCTCTTGTCGGTACATAAAAGAAAAATTTGGATGATAACCAAATGACACAAATATCTTAAGTGTGCACCTGATCTTGAATTTACAAAGCAAAAGACAGTGCCCATAGATCAGTGATGGCTAACCTTTTCCAGACCGAGTATCCAAAGCGTGTGTGCGAACCTCCAAAATGCAATGTGTGTGCAGCCCCTGCACAAGTTTTTTTTTTTAATTTGATTTATATGCCGCCCTTCTCCGAAGACTCAGACTTACAATGTGCTCAGCAATAGCCTTCATCCTTTTGTATATTTATACAAAGTCAGCTTATTGCCCCCACAAACTGGGTCCTCATTTCACCTACCTTAGAAAGGATGGAAGGCTGAGTCAACCTTGAGCCTTGGCGAGATTCGAACCCTGCAGTAATTGCAGGCAGCTGGTCTTAATAACCAGCTTAATAACAGGGTGCCTTAAACCCCTGTACTACCAAGTGCCCTGCTCCCCGTGCATGCGTGCTCCGCTTCCCACATGCGCCCTACCCCTGTGCATGCGTGGCAGAGACCCAAAAACCAACTGGCCAGTGAGAGGTGTGCACACATGCACAGCGGAGCTGAGTTGGGCAACAGTTCCTGTGCCCACAGAGAAGGCACTGTGTGCCACCTCTGGCATGTGTGCCATAGGTTCACCATCACTGCCATAGATGTATTCCACAAGACATACTCCCTGCTTTTAAACAATATTAAGTTCAGTTAACATTTTTTATTGAGTTATACTGTAATATAAAATACAAAGTACAAAGTAAATAGGAAAGGAGTGGGGAGGGGAAGGGGAAGGAGGAAAGATAAGGAAAAAAAAGAAAAAGAAGCATTGACTTCCGACTCTCTCTGTTGCAGTAAAATAAGGTATTAACTTTTTACCTTTTCCTAATAGTATAAACAAGTGATTTCTATTAAGATCAATCAGTCTAATTGGTAAAACCCAAAGTCAAAGTTTTGTTCTTGTCCACATCAAGCACGAAGTTCAGAAGCTGTCTCCATGTGGAAACAAAAGTGCTTATGTTCTTTTCTTTAATCAAGGTGGTCAATTTTACCATTTAGGCCAACTTCATCAATTTCTGCAACTAAGCAATATTAAATCAAATCCCCATAGCTCTCCAGAAGAAGAACTCGGAGCTTAACACAAACTGAAAAAGAGAGAGGCCACACCGGTAATCAGGATGGGGATTGATAGTCTGGGAAGATGTAATGTGTGGAGATCAGAATGTGTAACTCATCTAGTCACCAAGGCAATAAACCATAAATAATAAACAGGGCAATGGCTCAAGGAAGAAATGGAGATTCAAATCTCCTTTTTAATCCTTATGCAGGTTGGCCTCGAATTACAATCCCAACTGAGCCCAAAATTCCCGTTACTAAGAAAGACAGTTGTTAAGTGAGCTTCACCCCATTTTACAATATTTTTCGCCATAGTTGTTAAGTGAATCACTGCAGTTGCATTAGTAACATGTTTGTTAAGTGAATTTAGCTTCCCCATTGACTTTGCTTGTCAGAAAGTCACAAAAGGAGATCCCACGACCCCCAGGACACTGCAATTGTCATACATACCAGTTGCCAAGTGTCTGAATTTTAATCACGTGACCATCGGAATCAGAGGTGGGTTTCAGCAGGTTCTGACCAGTTCTGGAGAACTGGTAGCGGAAATTTTAAGTAGTTCAGAGAACCGGTATTAAAAATTCTGACTGGCCCCGCCCCCATCTATTCTCTGCCTCCCAAGTCCCAGCTGATCGGGAGGAAATGGGGATTTTGCAGTAACCTTCCCCTGGAGGGGCGTGGAAATGGAGATTTTACAGTATCCTTCCCCTGCCACGCCCACCATGCCACAGCCACCAAGCCACACCCACAGAACCAGTAGTAAAAATTTTTGAAACCCATCACTGATGGGAATGCTGCAAAGGTTTTAAGTGTGAAAAAGTCATTAAGTCACTTTTTTCAATGAGATTGTAACTTCCAACGGTCACTAAACGAATGATTGTAAGTCAAAGACCACCTGTAAAGCAGATTCCAAAAGGGTCACTGTAAAAAAATAGGAGGTGGAGTGTCAGCTTTTCTGCCAGGCAAACAGGCAGGCACCCATTAAAGAGATGCAAACAACCTTTTACCTGGCTGTATTTTTCCATCATTTCATTTCCTGGTATCTGGAGGCAGCAAGAGAAGGAGTGGGGGATTTTTATTTTTTTTTGCTTTTTCTTTCATATATTTATTTACTTTTTAAAAATTATATGGCTGCCCAACCCACTCTTAATGACTCTTGATGGCTTACGAAGCTGAAAACCTAATATAAAAACAATAAAAAGCAATAACCCTCGATTTCCCACAACAATCAGTCAATCAAATAAGCCACTTGATGGACTCCATCCCACTCTGGGTTCCCCAGGCCTATTGGCAAAACCAGGAGATCTTCACGCCCTTGCAAAAGAACGACAAAGTGGGGGACATGATGCTCCACGGAGAGAGAGCCACAGGGAGGGAGGCACCATGGAAAGGGCCCTTCTTTTTGGCCCTGCTAGATGTACCTCCTTAGGAGACGAGACCCATAGCATTTCCTCCCTCTCTGCTCTGGTGGGTAGGGTAAACGTGACTGGGAAAAGAGCCCTTCTAACTATGTTAGTTGTTCATTAAATGTAGCCACTATTTCTTTTTGCTTCCCAAAACCACTCACTTTCCATGACCTGCTACCTTTTTTCAGTGGTGCACTCTTAAAAGAACATCAGGACACAGATTACCTACTTTTTGTAATAAAACAATCTACACCTTCGTAGAGTTTCTACACATATCAATAAGCAAAGCCTCTACCCAGATTTCTTTCTCGGCAAGCCTTGGAAGAGGCACACGCATGCTAGCTAAGACTCTGTGGATCGGGGCTTGTTCTGCAGTTTTGTCCAGATTTCATAGACATTGGCTGGGTTCTCATAATATGCTAAGCCATGGTAATTTTACTAGGGTTTACTTCATAATTAAGAATTCACAAATAGTCGGGTTTACTCAACACACTAAAGAGTTTTTCAAACATAGCAACTTTTAAGATGGGCTTCAACTCCCAGAATTCCTTGGCTAGCAAAGATGTTTGGGGAATTCTGAGAGTTGAAGCCCATACATTTTAAAGTTGCCAAGTTTGAAAAACATTGAACTAAACAAAAAACAATATTTTAGAATGTTGGTTTTAATAAGAAAACCTGTAGAAATGTTTCTACTGTAACTTGGCCACTGTTTGCCATCCCATTAATCAAGCCCTTCCGGTTTTTGTCACCAGATCCCTGAAGTACATCTTTTAGCTAGCACAATTTAGAATATATTCTGCATTTAATTTCAGAAACTAGGGTCACTGACCTTTTTGTATATCTACAAATTCCAATTATCGGCAGAGAGAGTTTGAGTGCCTCTTCAGTTTCCAATTTCCTCCAAAAGACGATTGGAAATGAAAATTGAGGTTTCCAGAAACAAAGTGCTTGTGATCAGTGAATCACTGGGGGAGAAAAAAATCTGCTTCAATGTATGGCCAGTGGTTTGCAGTGATGGAAGAGATGGGGCAGGGGTGAAATGCTCCCGATTCAGACCGGATTGGGTAGCAATGGCGGTAGGTGGCCAAATCCCTGCCCACCCCATGCCCAGCTGAACCACGCAATCATCAGAGGCTTTTTTTTTTTCACTTTTAAAAGCATTTTTTCTACAACCTCTTCGGCTGAAGAGGTTGTAGAAAAAATGCTTTTAAAAGTAAAAAAAAAAAAGTTGGCCACGCCCACCCAGTCACATTACCCTCCACCAAGTCACACCCACAGAACTGGTAGTAACAAATTTTACATTTCATCACTGAGATGGGGGAAGGAAAACAGGGGCTCCCTTGAGGTCCTGTGAAACAGATTGGGAAGCTTAGCAATGAAGATTTAGACCCTGTTGCCATGGTAGGTACAAGAACAGCCCTGAGTCATCTATATTATAATTTTTGTGAGTACTGTCCACTTTAGACAAGGGTCCAGCAAGACCATAGTTGGTTCCCAGTTTGTGAGGTGACACTGGACTTCCCAGCCCACCCTACATTAGGGAAGATCAAATAGGTGCTGGTGTGTTCATATCAGGAGCTAAATAATAATATATTATTAGCTCCCACTCAAAATTTCCCAATTTGTTGCTCTTTGCATATGTCAGGCTAATATTCCAATATACACCAGGAATAACTGATTCAGAGAAAAGAAGTTGATCATGAGAACTATCAGGATACTAGTCATTCAAGACCTCAAGGCAACACACATAGCATTTCTTCCTATTTCTTACTACTACAACAATCCTGTGAAGTCAGGCGGCTGAGAGTGAGTCGGCCAAAGTCATCTAGAAGGGGCCTTAGTGGCTGAAGGAAGATTAGAAACTGAGTGTCTCTATTCCTAGTCCAAAACGTTAACCTTGCACTGACTCTCCTTCCCCACTAGGTGCCGCTCATTTCATATCATTAAATGAATCATTAAATCATGGGCAACTTCCGGAGGTCTTGCATAATAGCAGAAAGGCCCATGTAGGAAAACATCTTCAGCCTTTGAACGCTAAGCAGCACTTTTGAGTTTGGCTTGTGGCAAAAAATGTGGCAGGGGCCAGCAGTGCTGATTACAGAGCATTAATGTCAAGCGACTACAGACTAAAAAATGGTTGATAATACCTATCCCTTCCCCAACACAGTCTGTAGCTGACTGAAATTCTGGGAGCATTCTCAAAGCAGCTCCATATATTTACATTATTGCTGAATTCTCCACCAGAGGTTGCCAGTGCATAAATAATTGTTGTAAGGCTCCCTCTCTCCAGGTAGTGCCATAATTAACAAACGTTTGATGTCTTCATTCATTCATTCATTCACTGAATCCAAAACCAAGTATCCAGTACAAGCCATGATGACATGATATGCTCTTATTAGCACAATTCTCATCACAGAGAAACCAGGGTGATATACTAGGGAAGGTACGGAAGAAAACAAACCCAGGCTCTACTCCACCTTCATCAGGGAAGATCTCTAGGTGAGAGCCTATAAGGTAGAGCAGACCAAGAAACCAGTGCTCCATACGTTCATTGGAACAGCAATAGCAAGAAACTTGCAACTCCCACTTCCCTCTCGCTCATTTATCTTGGTGTAAATCAGAAAACAGCTTCTATGAGACATTTTCTCAAATTAGTTTTTGGGGATGAACTCGAGCCCCATTTGCCTGATTGCTGCCTTGGTGGAAGGTCTTCCTCCTGCCCTTCAAAGCCATTCCCTATAAGGTATCTTTGCTCATTCAGTTCGATCTAGCGCATAGGATTATTGTTGGGGGGGGGGAATAGGAGGAGGAAGCACTATCTTTGTCACCTTGAATGAAAGGCAGAATATAAATCAAATAAATACATAAACAGACAGCACAAAGAATATATGTAATAGGCACAACATGACTGAATGCAAATTACATAATTTGCATCATTTGTGCAATGATGTCGTCATGCACGTGACATCACTTGCCCCTGCTGTGGATGCCCATGGAGCCACAAGCAATTCCAGCACATCTGGAATTTTAGCCAAGTTGACTAAAAAAAAAAAAAACAAGCAGAATTTGGAATTTTAGATCAGGTTTAAAGAATCATAGTAAAACAACATTTGAAAAGCACCAAAAGACTATTTCATGTCTCTTGTCTTATTTCTCCTGCGAGTCAAAAGGCCCTTCCAATTCATTCCAGTTCTTCTCCTGATTCTTCTTCCTGTTCCTTTCTGCCATCACAATGGCAGCAATCACTGTCACCAGGACAGTAACTGTGATCACCAAGACAGTGGCTGTCTCTGCCATGCACAGCTGACTGTCCACAGAAACAAGAGGCAAGCCAGCTAATTGCCAAGGACTGAAACAGGTGAGGTTCTCATAATCATCCACATGAAGATGCCGAACACTCGTGATTTTGCCAAAAACCCTTTGGAGATCACAGTCGCAGGCCCATGGGTTACCAGCCAGCTGGATGTGGGTGCTGACTGTTTGGATATTCAGGAAAGTCTTAAATTTTAGGTGGATGAGCCGGTTGCCAGTTAAAGCCAGAAAATTCATGTTGTGCAATGAAGTGAAAGCCTCCACTTCAATGAAGCTGATGTTGTTCCTGTTAAGCAAAAGAACTTCCAGGTTCTGGAGCATAAAAAAGAAGCCATTATAGATAACTGTAAGCCTGTTAGCCTGAAGGTAGAGATGTCGGAGCCTGGAGAGTCCTCGGAAAGTTCCTTTCTCAATTGAAGAGACCAGATTGTGGCTCAAGTCCAGTTTCTCCAAGTTCTCCATATACTGCAAGCTTTCAAAACCCAAAGCTATCAAACAGTTGTGGGCCACCTTAAGATCCTTCAGGGAAGTCAATTCATTTGAGAAGTCATGGGGTAAGCGAGCAAGCAGGTTGTAGCTGAGGTCCATCTTCTCCAGGAAACTCAGGGACGTGAATGTTTGGGGCCAAATCTTTGCAATGGAATTGTGGGACAGAAGAAGGATCTTCAAAGACCACAAAGAATCAAAGCAGCCTACCTCTAGCCCACTCAAGTTGTTGTGTCTCAAGTTCAGCATCCATGTATTGTGAGGGATGCCATGAGGAACACGGGCCAAGTGCCGATTGTGACAGTCCACAAAACTGGAGGATTCATAGCAGAAGCATAGATGGGGGCAAATCTTGGAGGTATCAGCCCCATGAACAGAAAAGAAAAGAGCAGCTATAAACAAGAGGTACATTTCTGAGAGGCCTGCAGCAGAAATTATTCTTGCTGCGCATTTGCAAAGCCCACAGAAAAGAAATGGAGATCTATGCTCCTGCACTCCAGATCCTTGTCAGCTTCTACAGATGGGAGAAGAGAGTCAGATTTCCCCAGAGGAACCCATCACAAAGAGCGCTTTGTCAAGTGATTAGCTAAGAGCTTCCTTGGACTTTAGCCTTGAAGAAGAACAACAGGCAACTTGAGTGAACAAGAGAGGAGAAGGAATCAGAGACCTGTAACTGGAGCAGTGGCATTTTCTGTAAGATAGGTCATTCATACCTTGGTTTCTCTGTTTTCAGCACTCACTGGTTGATCTTTGATAGACTAAATCCAGGGCAAAAAAAAATGGCTCTTTTTCAGTAGCGAAATATTAGGCAAAAAAAGAGGGAAGAGGCACTGATTGGTATATTTGTAGTGGAAGGAAATGTAATTGTTAGCATTAGTTGCATATAGGTTTGGACAAACAAACAAAAATCTTCCATCTCTGAACCATGCATAGTTATGCCATGGATAGTATACACAAGGAGACCTAAAAAAACAGGCTAAGGATAAATCGTCATGGAGAAAATCTATCTATCTGGTTGCTAGGAGTCAAAAATGACTGGATGGCACATAATCAATCAAATATTAAGGAGTTTTTCATGCTGCCCTCCTGCATTGTGCATGAACTCTAGAGCAGTAAATGAAGCCACAAAGTCTGCAATGTTCATATGCTAGCAAATGTTCCTGCTTCTGAGATTCAGCTGCCAGTTAACGTTCAACTGGCCTTGACATTAAAAGCATCTGGCCAGTAAAATGATGAAACTATTTTTTTAATAAATTGTCTAAGTATATTTGCAATAAGGTGTACTTGTGCACAAAGTATAGCTTAGATAATTCATCCTTCAAGTTTGATCCTTGGTGACTTCAGGTTTACATCTATGCAATTTTCTTCAAGTTCTTACAAATGTGACTTGCCATTGTCTCCTTCTGGTACAGTTTCCAGCTTCCCAATCCAGTATACAACCATATATATTTCCTGTAGGTCTTCTATTCAAGAACAAGGTTCCTGTCAACTTCTACAGTTATCTTGTTACTGATGATGATCAGAGGTTAGTCTTCTACTTCAAAGCAATTTTGAAATATTGTCCCACCAGACCTAGTATGAAGATCAAAGAAAGATCAAAAAGCAGAGAAATCAAAGGCCCATCCATAGCTCACAAGCAGAAAAATCAGGTGGCCATTAAAATAGCCTAAGAAAGGAAGACAATGAACCTTGCTGCAAACATCCACAACACAGAGACGCATAAAACTTTCTGATTCTTTTCTCTCCATTCTCTCTCCCTACTCCATGTATTTTTCTTTCACATATATGCCCAACTTTCTCTCTGTATTCACTTACTTTGATTGTATTCTATAAGATGTCAAGGAGACAGAAATATAGTTGCTTTTGGTGAACAGAGGGAAAACTTAAAAAAAAAAATCAGACTGTGCAATATAATTCCAGACATTTGGCCTATGACTCTTTAGGCTCTCATATCACTTAAGATTCCTATGTAAACTCTAAGAATATTTCCTGAAAATGTAAAATGAAGGGATTGTGCAAATCCTAGGCAACATTATGATTGGAGGGAGGTTGTTACCTTGGGATGCTTCTGTTTCCTCTTGGGTGAGAGCAGGGACTGTAACAGTAGGTTGTGGGTAACTTTTCTCCACTGGCTTGTTTCCTCCACCTGAGTGAGAGACAGTGGGTGGCTGCATGGTTGTGGGCTGGGTGAGTGGGTTATCTAGTGCCTAGATAAAGAAGTGTTGAGTGTAAGGCAGAATCATGTCTGTGGCCGGTGTGTACCTTTCTGATGATATGGTGTGTAGTTTGGTTGGAGCGGGAGACTGGATGGCTGGAGGAGAAGCAGTAGTCAGGTTATTAGTAGTGACAGGTAGAGGGAGGTATGGCAGGAGACTGAGCGGTTTTCAAAGAAGGTGACCTTGATGTGTCCAGTCCCCTATGGACTACCCCAAGGGCTGGCCATCAGCATTCCAGAGATCCTGGTTTTCAGCTCTGCTGTTTAAATTCACAGTCAGCCTTCAATAAAACTTGATTCACAATTTAACTGTGAATCAGAGGGCTGACCTTGTCTAGATTAGCAAAACCTGGCTCGGCCTAGAAGGGAAGAAGATGTTCCTCTCTCGCATATGTGCCCAGCTGGGTATCATGCATGGCATCAGCCATGAGCCAGGCTCAAGTTGAAGTTGTAGCAATCATGATCCAAGAAACCTTAGTAGCTTTCAGGGACAGATTGCCAGGTATGAAGCATTGTTTATGAAGTTGGGCTACAAAAGCCAGAACTTCTTTGATGCAAGTCAACCTTCCTATCAAAGCTGCTGGAATCCATGGCCAATTTGGAGATGGAGTACCCTAGGGATTTAGTCCTGGGGGATTTCAATCATCCTTGAGCATAGACTCAGAGGCAGCTTGAGAGTTCATGGCACCATGACAACCATGGACCTGACTCAAATTATCTCTGGCCTGACTCACAGTGGAGGCCACACATTAGACCTGGTCTCTGCTAGCTAAATAAATTAAACAAACAAACAAACATCTCTTGGCAGTAGTGGTGTGATTAGGAATTGGTGGCTATTCCTATTAGTTCTTTGCCATGGACCAATCATTCTTGGATCCCTTTGGAGTTATTTCTTCCCCACAGGTCCACCCCAGATACCTGATGGACCCTATCAGGTTTCAGGTACAAATTGGTTGATTAAGGCCTTAGTTGCTGCTTGCAATGAGACAGCAATTTTGGCCTTGGAAACCTGGATCACTGTCTTCACTGGATTGTTTCTAATGTTTATTTTTTTAACTTCTCCCCAATTCACATTCCTCTAAATTTGTTGATGTGCCTTCATTTTGTGCCTGCCTGATGGCCTTTTCTTACAGCACTGTCCTGTAGATCTCCAGCTGTAGATGTATAGGATCATCCTACATTGTTCACATAGAATTGAGCATGAATAGGGGCACCTATGGAAGAAACCAGGCTGAGGAAAGCTATTGTATCACTTTCTTTAGTTATCATCTTATTTAAATTAATAGGATTCTAGAAACTGATCCAGACAGATATTTTGTGACCGTTTTCTTTTTCATTAAATTTCTCATCGCAACGGAGACAATCCTGTTTAACTCACGCTTGGAAGGGATATGATGGTTCACAGATACCTATTCTCATATTGAGTATGTATGGTGATAAAAGAATATCAGCCTGGATGAATGAATCACTTTGCATTTATTACATCAGATGATAGTATAAAGCGATATTTCTCAACTTCACTAACTTCAGAATGCTGGTTGGAGATTTCCAGGAGTTGTCCACACATCTAAAAGTGCTTGAGACTGAAAAACTCTGCTGTAGAGTATTCTTTTTTTAAAAAAGAGAGATCAGGGGGCTGGGAAAGGATTGTAAATCTGGATACTAAACTTTTATTTTGACAAAAAAACTGTTTATTGGAAACCTTTGTGAAAGAACAAAAGAGGAACAAGGTAGTGATTCAGATAAATATTTTAAATAAAAAGAAAAGCTATACTTATTTTAGAAGCATGATTATAGCAGCCCTCAAAGTAATATCTATTGTATATGAAATCAGACCTTACCTTTTTCTCTGTGTCTATTCTGTCAATTTCCTGTTCCAAAATCAAGAAATAGATTTAAAAATGAATTTAGCCCCTTCCTCAATGCCCACGGGAAATCTATTGGTTTTATTTATATTCAACAGTTATAGTTTAGCAACTGGTCCTCGGATTAATCCAGGGAGTAGGAGTGGACTAATCACAGAGGCAGTTAAAGCCACTTATCTTTGTTCTGCTATATTTAGGTTGTTGAACACTTTTAATTCTAAAAATGTCTCTTATACTTTTGTAGCAGAACATGGAACATGACAAAGACCAGCTTCCCTTAAAAGTTTAGATAGGATAATATTAAAACAAACTATCAAAAAGGGACATTATGTAGGTAAAATTTGCCCAATTAATTTCAATAGAAGATACTCCTTACGAAGTATGCAATCTTAAGTAGATATTTCTACTGAAATTAACTTTCTTAACCATGAAAGGATTTGTAGCTATATAATTCATTATAAATTAAGGGGCAGTAGTATATAATTGACAAGATATACAGTATATTGTTGAGAGCCCGTGTGAAGTAGCAATTAACTTGCTGGATTAGGTTGTGAGCTCTAATTTTAGGCATGGAAGCTGGCTGGGTGACTTTGAGCCAATCAGAAGAAAACAGGCAGTGCTTTGCTGGATTGCCTCCTGGCTCACTTGTTCCATAGCCTGTTCTTACAGAACCAACCATGTACACAAGGAAGTCCATTAATCGGTCAAAGTTGGCCTTCAGGGGCAGTCAGTGGTACTGCTTTTAAGAATAATATCACTGTTTCTTATCCTAATCCACATGGTAATTATTATGGGGAAAAGAGGAGGCAGGAGCAATACACACACTGCCTTGAGTTGCAATAGATAAAGGCAGAATAGAAATTTAACAAATAAAATGAAATCTTATACTTTATACTTACTCTATAGGATCTATAGAAGAAAAGGTAGGGGATGGGTGACTAACAAGCACAAGGATAACATTCCACAAATTATGCATATTCCAAAATCCGTGTCCTTTGCATGATGTTACCTTGGCATCTTTTTATTTGTGCCATATACCTATGGCTCAGTTATAATGTAGTTTGATTTATGTTATGCCAACCAAGGTAGGATTTGTCAACCATGATATGTAATGAGTGCACACACACAGCCAGTTATGGTTTATCCAGAGTTAATTATGAATATATCCTATTGGTTTTTCTCTACTATTTTTGTATTTTTTATCTTGTCAGATGACTAATCTACAAAAATGTATTGTATTGTATTGTGTGGTGTGGCGTGGCGTGGCATGGTATGGCAATTGCATTGCATTGTAGTAAGAAACCAATGATAAATTATGATCAATAACATGAGTGAAACTAGTTCAAAGCAGAATGTATCAAAATGAAAAGTCAGAGGCCAGATACCAGATTGCTTTGCAAATGAGCATCTTTGCATTTCAAAATCTTTTGACCAGCACCAGCAGTATTAATTTTTAAGGATTAATTCTTTGCATGAATTTATAGAGGAAAAGCCTTTAGACAGTTTGGAATATTTTAGAATAAAGTATCATATGACACTGTACCACAGTAGATTTTTTGTGTATATTCCAAACTCAGTTATTATTTTACAAGATATGTTTTATGGTTTAGCACATTGTATAAACTTAACCAGTTATGGCTCATTGAACAAGCCATGGCTTAATGCTAAGAGTGATTTTAGTCACTGACAGAAATTCTCTCAAATTATATCATAAACATTTTTTCTGTCTTTTTGCTTCTATCTCATATTTGTCTCTAGATTTTTGCAGTCAAGACACAGCAAACCTAATTTATTTAGAACAATAACTCTGGAAGAAAGCAGCTGAAAGTAAAAAAAGCAGATGGTTGAAGCAGCTACTGAATCATTTCTCTTTTTTGAATTTTTTTTTATTTTTAAACAAACAAAAGATAAAAAAACATCATCCATTACAATTGCAAACAGTGTGTCGATCGGTTACAAAGCCCTTGTGCTTCATTTTACAAATTATATTTCTCATATTATCAACCTAATATATATCTTTATATCATTATCCTCATTTATCATTTATCTAGCAATGGCATTATTATTTCCAAAAAAGAAAAAACAAAATTGTTTTCAGATATTATATTGTAACATTCATTTTATGTTTCATATTTCATTTCCATATTTTAGTATCTAGCCATTGATAAAATAAATTCCAAATCTTATAATATTATTTATCTTCTTGTTCTCTAATTTCAAATGTCAGTTTACTCATTTCAGCACATTCCATGATTTTCTTAATAACTTCATCTTGTGTTGGTATTTTCTCATTTTTCCAGTTTTTCGCAAACACAATTCTAGCCGCTGTCAATACATTCACAATCAAGTATCTCAATTCTCTGTTGTGTGTTTCTGGCACAATTCCTAATAAAAAAATATCTGGTTTAAAGTCTATGTGTTTTTTTGTCATTTTTTCCAACCATGTGTGGATTTTAGTCCAATATCTTTTAGCTTCTACACATGTCCACCACATATGGTAATATGAGCCCGGTATCTGATGACATTTCCAACACTTTTCAGATTTGTTCTTGAACATCCTGGCAATTCTCGTTGGGGGTAAGTGCCACCTGTAAAATATCTTATACAAATTTTCCTTATATGCTGTTGACATTGTCATTTTATAATTTTGCAACCACAATTTTTGCCATTTCTCTAAATCAATTCCATAACCAAAATTTTTCCCCGATGCTATCATTGTTTCTTTAACTTGTTCTTCTTCCAATTTTGCCTCTAATAAATAACCATGCAATTTTTTAATTACATAGTCATCAGAACCCATTAAATTTTATCTAAATTAGTCAAGACATTATAGAAACCATCTTGCTTAAAATCATTTTCATATCTAGAACGTATTTGCAAATATGAAAACCAATCCATCTTAAAACCTTGTTCTTCCAGTTCTTGCTTCGATTTAAGTTCACCATTTTCATCCATTAATTCACTATATCTAACAATTTGTTCCCTTCTAAATATTAAAAATAAGAAATAAATCCAGCTTAATTTCGCCACTTAATTTCCTTTTATCTCCAATTTAATTTCCACTTCAGTCTGAGGGTGTTCTTTTATATTAATTTAAATTGAAAGTCTCTCACTGTATCGACTCACTGTCCTTCTAATCTTCTTCCGGAGCTGTCCCAACTTCAGCAGCTTCAATGGCAGCCGCCCTACCGCTAGAAAAAGGGCTTCTCCTGGATCAACCAGGGCCTTTGCAGTGTCCCTGGGATCGTCAGAATGTGCCTCCACTATCAGTCAGCAGTGGGAATCAAAGTTTCAGCAGGACTGTGTCCAAAGTTTTTTGGACTGTGAGGTCCAAAAAGGACTGACCAGCGGCGGGGTTTTCAGCGGCGATCCTGGAGCCCAGAAATCCTCCGACCGTCCCGTCGCAACGTCAGCTCCTCCCCCTTGCTACTGAATCATTTCTAAATGCACCACTTTCCTGGCATAAATGCAGTGGATTTATCACAAAAATGTTTGTGTAATTTGTACTTTGGTTCTGAATTAGATTGCTGCTGAAACTTTGATTCCCACTGCTAGCTATGTTCACAAAATGCGCCACCAGGTCAGATAAAGATCTAACAGATATATTCACATGATTGACTAATTTTAAACCTGCTGACTTAGGTTAGGTGTGTTTATGACATAGCATGCTTTGTGGGTCCAGTCTGCCTGGTTACTTTATAGTTCAGTGCATTTTACAAAAGTAGAAAACTAATTAATTTTGTAAACAGAAAGGCATGTGATGTGAAGGCAGCATGCAATGGAAAGCAAGCTGTTTGTGAAGAATGTTGAAAAATCAGAAGGAGGTTAAAATTAACATTTGATAAATTTTAAAACATGGATGACTCTAGATTAGTCAATCTCAGACCACCAAACTTCAGAAAGTTTGGGAATACAAATCCCCAAATGGCAAGGTTTCCCTGGAAGATGTCAATCAGAGAAAGTTTTCTAGATGAAATTAATGTTAAAAATTAATCAAGATTAAACGGCAGGTAGTTCTTGCTTAATGAACGTTTATTCAGTGACCTTTTGAAATTACGAACGTGATGAATGAAAGGATTTACATGAAGTTATGTCTGTTGCAGTGCTCCTGCGATCATATGATGAAAATGTGGGTGCTTGGCAGTCTGCCCATCCTTATAATCGATTGTAGCGGTATTGCAACGCATCTATCTCTTCTTCCTGTCTCAGTTGCCCCTTGGCCTATTAACATATGCAGAACTGCTGTGATGCTGGGCCTGCTCCTCACCACGCCTGTGAGGCCTCAACCAGTTACATAGCTGGCTAGCACATGTGTTGTAAAATTACAAGGTAATAATGTTAGGTATCAGAGTTTATAGGATTGTCAAGTTCGTTTAGTTGATAGTACAGGGTTCCACAATTATCCATTTCCACTACAGATGGGTTTATGACAATTCAACGCGGCCACAGCCAAATTACTGTAGCCAACATGCTGCAGGAAAACCCACTGCAGGATAAGAATTACATTAATATCAAAGAAATGGTGGAATAGAATCATTAAAGAAAGAATGCAAAAGGAGGAAGAGAATGAAATGTGAATGGCAAAAATTAAAATATGTTTTAAATTTATTTTAAATAATTAAATTGAATTGATAAATTGCCCCACAGTGAGTTGTCCTGTGACGAGCTGGCTGTGGCAAGTTTGCCATGGCGCGTTGTCCTATTCTACTACCCAGAGCCAAGGAAGATGGCCTTGAAGCAAATATCCAGAATCTGTTAAGTAATCAATAAGGACAAATGCATTCCTTAAATCCTGGGAAAGGAGTTCAGGGGAGTCTTGGACCATCCCCTTCTTGATTCACTGGGACATGAGAGATTTGTATGATTCTGTAATTACTACAAAACCTACAGTATAATATTAATCTTCCTGAGGTGTTGGTTTCCTAGCCCAGTCTCCCTCACTACAACACTCTGTTGTAGTGTTGACAACAGAGATTGGATTTTAACCCTCATAATTCCCCAAATAACATCTCCAGCTGTGAGTATGCAACTGCAGTTGAACTGCCAGATTGGAGAAGATTGGTTTATTAGGCCTCTAGTACCAGTAGTTAAGATACTTAGGAGCATTTTCCAAAATCTAATCAGGCCTCTGTTTTAAATATTCAAAAATGGAATTCAGCACCACCCAACTGCAAGAGAAAAATCCTGGCAGGTATTCCAATCCCATTCTGCCAAAGAGAATTAATTGTCATTGTTATGTGAGAAAACACCCCACCCCAGAAGAATGAAATATTTTGGGGAATATTAAAAAGGCAGGTAAGAATATTTCTCCAACAGGAGAAATGGGGGGCTATTGCTGAGCACATTGTAAACCGCCCTGAGTCTTCGGAGAAGGGCGGCATATAAATCAAATTAAAAAAAAAAAAAAACCTTAAGGGAGGCAGAAACTAGCCCAAGTTCCCTGCCCCAAGCAGAAACTGAGGAGACCAGTTTATAGAAATGCAGATTTGGTAATCCATTCAGAAAGACTGGGTCAGGCAGAAACTTCAGATAAGCAACACAATAAGCAACACAATCAAGCCAAAGGTTGACAAAATTAGCTCAAACACCTAGGATTTACATTTCCCCTTTTGCCTATACAGCCAGCCATGACCCCTACATGACCCCATAGGAATCCAGAAGGTATAAAATCCACTCATTCTAAACTTCATTTTATCAGCTGTCCCAGAATCATATGGGGTTGGTGGTTTTTCATCGATAAATGGAACCTTTCTTTCCAATCAGCCTCCAGCTTCCATTTTATTTCAGTGCCTTTCTCCTGCCTTGGAATTGGACCTGGATATTTCTTCCAACTGTTATTACCATACACATGCAGAAATTATTGACAAAAATGTAGTTCTATAATTTGGGTGGGGAGAGCGAGCTTTGGAATTCTTATGAACTCAAAAATATACAAGTAGTCAACAAAACCTACACTACTAGCCTGGAGAAGAATTCAACTTTGGGGTCCCTATTTTCTGGTCACACAAATGCCTCCTCTCCTGCCAATTGAGCCAATACCTGTTTTCTAATTCATGAAGCTGCCATTCTCCATGGGAGAGCATTATATTTCAGTCATTCAACACCTGAGTCCCTATGCCAAGAACATAAAATCATCCCTGTGTCTATTATTAAAAGCTTCTTGATGCCCAGCTAATATTGTTGTTGTTCATTTAAGAACATTGAGAAGAATCCTGGAATAGGCAGATATGTTACATGCTCCTCCAGGACATTCTCCTAACAGTGCATGAGTCTACACTATCAGAAAACCTGAGGTTATTGCAGAAATTAGCTTCCTGAAATGACAAATCTCTTCCTATGGAGTAATCTCAACAGGAATCCGAACAAAATGCTTCTAGGGGATCCTCTCTCCTGTACCCCCTTGCCTTCATTTTCCCCGCTTTAGGACTTTCTGATTGGATTCAGTCATGCTTTAATCAAGTCAGTTTAAGATCCACACACATTATAAACATATGATTGTTTTGTTTTGAGCCACATCAAGCTTTATGAATCCAGTTCGTTTGGTTGCTTAAGCTTTAGCATAATAATGGAAGTTCAGAAAATTGGCTTAGTAAACTGTATACACTTCAGAAGTCTTTTTTACTTAAAAATGAAAAAAAAATATGGTTTGATTATTAGCTAGGATAAAGGAAGAATAATAATGTGTTGTTAGAGAGAGATTAACGTGTTTTATAGGTACTTATACCTGCTGAGAGGAATATTGGAAGCCACTTTTTATATCTTTTTCCCTTTCTTGTCTATTTTTCTTTACTTTTTTTCTTTTCTTGCACTTTTTGATTTTTCTTTGACTTCTTTATTTTGAACATAGCTATACCTTTCTCTCTTATTCCTCACCAAACCAGTGTATACCCTCTTAGATCACAGTCCCCATCACTCTTCATTTACCTTTACCAGGAAGGACACATTTTCTGCCACTCTTTAAGCATTTAGTTACACTGCAGAAAAATGCTACTCTTTTGCTTGGAGTTTTAATACTTCCCAAAAGATTCTTGAAGACAGAGGGAAAAATGTAGTGCTGAATTGGTCAGCCAAGCTGATAGGCTGATTGACACATCATACAAGGATAATGGCTGGGTTCTCACAAACATTGAACCACAAAGCATCAATTTTAGTCTACTGGTTTGACTCCAGATAAAGCAGCTGCCAGTTGTAAGTCCCAAGAAGATGCAGGAAATGTTATATAACTTATGTGTCAAATTTTCAATAAAGAAATGGAGGCGGGGGAAAAGATTATAACACAACCTTGCTAATTTTTAACTGTAGTATATAATTTACTTCTCTTTAGGCAATATCTAATGTTCCTGGAAGACATTCCAGGAATGTCAATTTTATGAATCCTAACAAGAGGGTGTGATCTATTGTCAAAACTGTCCCCATTCAGAATTGACCCATTTTATGAATTCTGTGGTATCTGACAAGAGAACGCACAACAATGCCACTATTATGTCAGTCTCCCTGTCATTGGGGAAGAAAATAAGAAAGGCCATTCATCAGAGCAAAAAAAGAGATAAAGATTTGTTGTATGGATTCCCCTGCCTCTGTCCTGTAGGGTAAGGAAAGATGTGAATTATATGCAGGGTGTATCTACAAACAGAGTATCAGCTCAGTTTCCCACATGGATGCATTAATGTCTACTAGAAATAGAGAGGCCAGCAAGCTATTTGGGCAGAAGCACTTGTTTTCACATGCTCTGTAATTTTGAGTCTAAATATATATACATGTATTAATATATAGCACATAGATTAAAATGGACTGATTGCCCACCAATCAATGAATATCAAGGCAACAATGAAATTGGGTCACGTAATATTATTGCATACAACTGATTTGTTATGTGAAGAAATACTTCTTTAGAACAGAAACTGATCATATTGATAAAGGTATGAATGAACTCTTATGGTACCAAAATCGGGAAATCATCACCTATTCCAGTCTATGTATTCTATCCTTTTAAGAGAAATTTATTCTGAGTTCATTCCAATATTTGAGCTGACAACTTTAAATATAAGAAGCTTTACTTCTTCCTTAGATTGTGGATTGAGGTAAAAAGCCAAACTAATTTCTAACCAGCCCTATCAAGAATATTTGATGACTTTCAGTGGAGATTGCATCTCCAGGATGAAGCTCTCTGCAGTGATGGCGTCCCACTTTATGACTTTTTCTTTGTTTGTTTTTTTGTAAACCACCTTTATTATTTTTATAAATAAGGTGGTGAACATACCAAGTACTCCTTCCTCCTATTTTCCCCACCTTCTAGTAACAGGTAACAGGTAGGTGAGACTACCCAGTGCAGAGATTTTAAGAGAGACAGAGTAGCCCAGAACTAGATGCTGAGCGGGGCACTGTGCTTGGGTCTACATTTACATCAGAGGAAATCTCTCTGCAAGAAGAGATTTTGCAGAAGAAATGAAGAACTGAAAACTTCTCTGTTAAAAACAGATCCAACAATCCTGGTGGAATGAACTATCAGTGAATAGAACAGCTGCTTGTAATTTTTTTTTTTCAGACAAGGTAGGTCACCAGTGCTCTTTAGAGTTGCTCCCATGAGGACACCTGGAAGACAAAGGTCTCCAGCAACTTTAGAGCTTTGGGAAACAAAGGAGTTGTCTTGCTCAACCTATGGTCAGTGCCTATAAGGACATTGGATTCCCCTTTCTATTCGCTTTCAGATATTGCTTGTTAATTAATTTTCAGCTTTAGGAACCTATGGATCAACAGGTTTTTTTTTTGAAATAAGATAAGTTTCCTTTAATTCTTAGCAAAGTAAGTTTTAAATACAAATTTAAAGATATTTTTTCTACAGTAAACTTGAAATAAGATTTGGAATTAATTATAAGAATCCACCTCATGGGAAAATACCTTTGATTTGAATCTTAAAAAACATGATTGCATGGGAGTTTGAAGATTGGACAATAGAACTCGAAGGAAATAAAAATTACTATTAAAGGCGATCACTTAAATCTGACTATTAAATATTAATACAGAATGTAGCAAAATATTTTAACATTTAATATATTGAAGGGTATTTTTAAATAGATCCAAAAATTAATTTTTAAAACACCTGCCTATAAAGATAGACTGTGTTTAAATGATGTTACGGAAAAGGAATAAATTTTACAGACAAGACTGAGATAGATCTGAAAGTGGATTTAAAAATGTCAAACTATAAGAATGATATGGAAAAAGATGCTGGACTGGACATACAAAAGCAGCAGCTGATATCTTAGGAATTAAAAGAAATATACAAAGAAAGAGAGTGATCTGGATAATATTTTTATATTGGATTTACAAAAGAGGCTTGTTTGAAGAATTTTGTAAGGACAAAAAAATGAAATCAAGTTTTAGGACATTATTTGAAGAATTAAAGTTCAAGATTGTTAAAAGTAAAAGGAATATAAAGTTGGTTTAGCTGATCAAGGTAAAAGTAGATATGTTGTTGTCTCTGGTAAACCTTAATGAACTTTTTAAAATAAATTTTTATTATAGTTCAAAAAAACAAAAACAAAAACAAATGTATAATAGTTTTTCTATCACGGTGTAACATCACCAAAATATCCAATAAAGCTCCCAATTTGGGAGTCCAAATCCCCCTCTATGTTTAGGTTCCTGCATCATCCTAAGCTTAGTCCTTGATTTTTTATTTTGTCAAATAAATTTAGAAATAACTCTGTTCAAGGTGTTGAAGAATATCTTAATGGACTTTTGTTGACATCAGGACTCAAATGACAAGGCTTTATGGATTTGTTTACAGATAAGAGAGAATTATGGGAAGAAGAGAACATTTGTTGCACTTTAAGATAAAGTGAGAAGTAACTTTAGCCTTCCATACTTAGTAAGGAGGATCAGGCCAACATCACAGCTTGTACTTAGCAAAGCAATATATGTTAAGTCTGAAAGGGGCTTCATTAATATCCCTGCATTATTAACTAACTGTATTATTATAAATAAGTGGCATCTATAAATGCTAATATTCTTGCTATCTTTGGGACCATATTCTCTGGCTGAAACTGCTCACCTAAAATGTGCCAGCAGGAAGAAAACGTAGGTGTCCAACTCTTAAAATTCAGGAACTTGAACTGTGGTAGCAACCCTTTCTCTCTGGAACAATTGGACTCTCAAGTTCAGGAAGTCCTTCCCGTTAATATTTCGGAAGGCTTAAAATCTTGACTCAGCCTTCCATCCTTTCTAAGGTAGGTGAAATGAGGACCCAGTTTGTGGGGGCAATAAGCTGACTTTGTATAAAATATACAAAAGAATGAAGGCTATTGCTTAACGCATTGTAAGCCGCCCTGAGTCTCCGGAGAAGGGCGGCATATAAATCAAATTTAAAAAACAAAACAAAACCTCACTATTCAGCAAGGGTTTTGGAGGGAGGCTGTCATAGGACTCAGAAAGAAATGCAGGAAATCTCCTTTTCCTAGGATCCAAGTTTCCCAAAAGCATTATCTTCTCATCTGACTCTGATTTTGGATTATTATTTTTACTGTGCTCAAATGCTTCATAACAGTTGTTTGCAGCTACACTTGAACCAAACTTAAATAAAATGAGGAAACTGATATATTGTTCAAGACAACTTGGATATTCTGTTCCCTGTCCTTAGGCCCCAACAAGAGATCCAATCATTTATTTGGCTGAACATGCTACAGAACTGTATACAGAATATTCTGCCAAAAATTGTTTAAAAAAGAAAAGTGTGCATATCTGAATTTCTGCGACATTTAGCTGTAATCTACAGGTCATATTGCAGGGATTAAATAGAAATAACAAAAGCTGAATTCTCCTTATGCTGGAGTCTAGTCTAGTTTAGACCCTCCCAGGAAAGTCAGGTTACAGTAATTCTACCATCATTCCATCAGGACATGGGGGATATGATACCACTCCAACACAGCAGGAACAAAGTTGCAAAGGCTGGTAATTTTAGGCAACCTCATACATGGCAATATTCTGATTAGACTGGCTCATGGCAGGCATGACTTGTTTTCCATTATCTTGGTATAACAAATTTAGGACTAAATATTGTAACTCAAAAGCACTACCACTACAAACTGATGGCTGTCTAAAACTGTGAAGGCCAATTGACAACTGGGTTCAAATGCAGCCTCTTTGTTTCAGGAATATATCTCTCTGTTAATCAACTCTCATTTTGTTTCACTCATTGGTAAATGGCACTGCCTGTTTATATTCTCTAGATTCCTACAGTGGGAAACCTAAGAAAACCCCAACAGCTTCTGGATTGTCCCTTGATACATATCAAAAGTTATACTGTACTGTTAAAATTGATTGAAATACAATCCTTGTTCTGATTGATTGGCTCTAGACTAGCCCTGCGCTTATATCTATCCATTAAATCTCTGCTTTTTTCAAGGCCTTCCTTGTCTTTTTCACTGTGAGAACTTCCTTACACTCAGATTTACAATAGTGGTTCTTTTGGTACAAACCACTTTGTCAATTATTTTTATCATTCAGTTTTTATATAGGATTCAAGGCAACAAAACATATTTAACACTCCCACCGCCTATTTTCAGCACAACCACCAACCTGAGTTGGATTAGGGCTGAAAGTGAGTGGCCCAGCAATCCAGCAGGCTTTCATGCCTATTGGAAGTTTAGAGCTTAATTCTTGTTTTTTAGGGCAGCATCTTAACCATTCCAACAAATTGGCTGTTATTCCATCTGCTCTATTTATTGTCCATACCTTTTTTCAGTCTACTGCAATGTCTTCCTCCTGTAACGTTTGCATTTCAGCTTTGTCCAGCGGTCTTATCTTGTAAGAAGTCACGATCCAAGGCAAACTGTCAGATTCCCATCCCCATCAGCAACTCAATTTGGCCACTTAAATGTCCTCAATACATGTCATTTTATTATTCCATGTTTTATTTTACATATTATTTGTCTTTCAATTTGCTTTGCTAGTGTAGAGCCTGGAGATGACTTTAACGGAAATATTCAGAAGCCATTACAAAGCAAAGACAAAAATGTCCTTAAGAATTGGGAAGATATAGTATTAGAAAGAGGCATAGACTGGTTCCCCCAACTCATAGGGGTCATAAAAGAGGGAAGTAAAAACAAGCTTACTTGCAAGACACATTTTGGCTCAGTTCAGTTGAGATGTTACACCATCCCAAATGATAGATTCACTGTTTTTATTTTGAAATGGTGAGAGTTTACGTTTGCCATTTTATAATAATGTTAAAGTTCAGGGAGTAAATATTATATATTTATTTCACAAAGAAAAGAACAAAAAAGGACTGCAATCTATCAGACTGAAAATTTTTTGCTTTTCAGGCCCTACTAAAGAGGTCACAATTTAGGAAAATACTGTAAGCAGTTTACCTTGGGGAAAAAATAGTCAAAACTCATGTTAAAATTGCTTTTAAAAATAAAATTCATGGTAGGATTGTTTTCTCTTCACCTTATTCTATTTTTACTACTAAACAGCCTAACTAAATTGTGTATTCTAACTATACACGATTTAAAGTTAACTTTCATTTTTATACTGCAAACATCTACGAAAATGCCTGAAACCGTAGTTCTTAACTACAAAATTATAGCTCAATGGCTGATAAACTGGATTTAGATGTTAAGTGTTAGATTTGTCTGCTGCCTTCCTTTTAACAGCTCAAAGATCAGTCTCAATTGTTATCTTTAAAAAAGATCAGATTTCTGGGTATTATAAAATTTAAAAATACATGTTGCCTACTCTCAAATGCTATCTAGTATTCTTGCTGTTTCTGATGGGGAGAGTGCAAATATCACATTGAATACTTACCATGAACGATCAAGTCTCTGGCTTATGGTTGTCTTATATACTATTGGGCATTTCTTGCTTACTTGAATTTTGTAGATGGTTAACAATTTTGTTATTACTCACCTGTTTGCAGTGTATACACCATTTCAATTAGCATTGATACATTAGAAATTAAACCCTGTATTTGTGAATTTTTCTGTTGACACATTCTTCCAGATCTGTATGCAAGTAGCAATTCAGGATACCAAAATCAGTACACCAGTAGGAGAACTGAAGGAAGATAGGGCAATCCCGTTATTTTACAATTAATTCAGGCTATTGTTTTTCCCCCGATAGAACAGCTTTTTTATAAAGTTAAACTGAATCAAGTTCATATTTGGAGAGCTAAGACCAACTATGCCCTAGAGAAGCAGGCACAAGGTATTTACATGGGTGTAAAAACTAATATTATTTTAAAAAATATATTGATGGTCCTTCAGCCAAAAAGCAGTGTAAAGACTGGAAAGGAAATAAACTATTATGCACTACATGTGCAGGTTCCAATACAGAACCTGAGCTGGAAGAGACCAGCGAGGCAATTGAATCCAGGCCCTGCTTTACACAGGAATCCAAAACTTCCCAGGAAAATATCTGCCTAGCCCCCAATGCAATACAATTCACTCCACTCTCTAGCTGCTGGTATTAAAAAAAAAAAGAATGGTTGGAATGTGCTTCCTGTAAGGTGATTCCATTATATAATGTCCTGCACTCTAGAATGACAGAAAACAGATCTTGACCTTTTTCTGGGTGGCATCCTTTCAATTGTAAAGAGGGATATTTTATTGCTTCCATCTTTCTTGGAGCAAACATTTCTTCAACTTATCTCCTTGGACTTACTTTCTAAATCTGATTACAAATGCCCTTCTGTAAATATGTTCCAATTTCTCTGAATCCTCAAAATAGGGTGCCGAGAATTAGACATAGTACTCAAGGTGAAGTCCAGCCAGTGTAAAATGAAACTATTACCTGTTATGATTTGGAATTATTTCTGAAACAACGTAAAAACACATTGCTTTGCAGTCATTATTATAGCATCGATTCCTGTTCACTTTGCAATTAAGTGCCACTACCTAATTCAGCTATTCCACTTTGCATTTATTTTCTAAGAAGTCCGTGATTCTTTCATTTTATTATATCTAGCCTGTTTCCTCTAGTCTATCAAAAACATTTTGCCTTGTGGAATTTTATTTTTTGTGTCATCTGTAACGTCAGTTAGCACTCTCTACATCTCTTCACTCAAGTGGCTAATAAAAGTTGAATTCTGCCACTTTACACCAGTTTAATAAGGAACTATTCATGAACACTTTTTGAGCTAGCTGTGCAGCCACTTCATTCTAATTTCCTAACTAGGAAGTATTTTGTCAACATGGGAAATCACTTATATGATGTGCAGAGAAATTTATACAACTCCACCATATTATAGTGCCTGTTCTAGAGAACAAATGCATAGGGCTTGGTTTGTTTCATAAAGCTTTTCTTTTCTGCTTTCCATCCATATTACATTAAAGTTGTACTGTCTTGCAAACATCAAAAATATTAACTCACACATTTTACAAAAATATCCAGCAATTTATCTTTCATAGAAATATAGAACTGATGTAGGAATATGTAAAATAGGCACACCCAACAAAACATATGAGAGTGCACAAGTTGGCATGCCAGTTTGCACATAATGTGCAACTGTGTATCCTCATGTGTCCTCCAATTTCAGCAAACAATATGATATGTTGTTTTCCAATTCTCTGTAGAACCCTCCCCCCGACATTCTCTGCACGCTTAAAGACACAAACCCACCAACACAAATGCTTGATTGATGGTTAAAAAAATTCTGGGTTTTTATTGGTTTTGCTAGACAATGCTAAAAAAAATCCCTCCATTCTGAAAGGCAGGGCTTGAATTATTTAAATTTTTATCCTTTTGTTTAAAAATAACAAAAAAGGGGAAAGGGGAGAAGAGATCATAGCAAAAAAAAAAAAAAAAAACCCAACCCAACAGTACCCTCCCATCCTATGTTACTTTTTATCCTATGTATCTTCAAAATATTTATTTCCAAACCAAGGATACTTATGAATGACCCTGCGAGCAGCAAGTCCAGGAGAAGCAAATCATATAAATGCTGATCATTTCAACCATTTAGCCAACAGAAGTACACAGACTTATGGACTGAAATAATACTTTTTGGACAGTGTCTCCAAGTGACCCTGCAGCTCTGCCAGAACAGAGATTATTTCCATTCAAAGAATCATACTTTGATCCCTGGAACTACAGCTAACTGTGCCTGATCACCATCTACAAACAAAGAAGCTGAAGTAACCTCTCCTCTTAACAATGATATAGCCAGCACTATCCGCAGTAAGTCATGATGTCGAAACATGTGTCATGTGACATACAGATTATATACTTGCATCATGATGTCTTACAAAGTATATAAATTGCATCATTTGCACCACGTATTATTTACTTCTCTTTGCCCCTCTGCAAATGCCATGGACACAGCTGTACACCATTGGAAATATATTTTTACTATGCTGCAGAGGAAAATCCCACTGAGCCAGTTTTATTCTCCTGCCAATTCAGATGCTTTATTTTCATGGACAAAAGGCCAATGAAGGACTAAGGACAATCACATGTGAATTCAAGCCCAAATCTTCACGCTCCTGCCCAAACCCAATTGGGTCACTATGGGCAATACACAAATGGTTCCTCCTATATTACACCCAAGCAACCTTGACCTACAGAAAATCCTTGGGTGCTTTGCTGTGGTCAGTAGAACAGCACATGAGCAAGAGGAAGCTGTGAGATCTAGTTTTCATGCCTTTGAGGATAGAATGATTCCACTACTATGATCTGTAGTTTTGGTTAGCAGTTCTAATCCAGTGGCATTAAAAGAGCTCAGATTTGTGGCAATGTAACATAATGCACAAGATAAAATTTACGGAAAGACCAAACACCCTAAGTATGCAGTCTGAATAGGGCATGACCCACTAAAACCCAAGCTTCAGCAGACATCTGATCTTCTGAATTATACCTAAACATGACAACTGCAGAAAGCTTGATTGTTAACAAGCATAGAGGTTTTTTTTTCTGCCATGATCCCAATTTTGAATACTGCGAGAAGCAGAAAAATATTTAAAGGGTATTTTATATATATATATATATATTATATATATATTTTGAGATAAGAAAAATAAGGCTAATTCAAGCCTTGCCTTGTGCAAATGAAAACCAAAATGAGATCGCCAGTCACAGAAAAGTTCCAATTACATTACTACAGTCAGCTTGTTATCTTGTTTCCTCTAGTCTTTTCACTTTTTAATGTGATAAACTAGGGAACTGAATTCTCCTAGCGTATAGCAGGAACAGGGGTGGCATGGAATTGATTTCAGTAAAGCAGAAAAATCTGGGAGGGAGAAAAACCTCAAATACAAGACAGCTGACTGTTCTAGGGGGGAAACCTGGTGGGCAAAAAGTAAAGAGTCTGTTAGTCAAGTAATGAATGAGTTTTTAAATTATTCTCTGTTTTTGTCTTTGAAGTCTAAAGTTCAGAAGCTGTGGGTCCCATCATTACAGGGTAGCCACGACATAGAAGTGGAACCCCCCTGCCCTCCCCTGACCTCTTTTGAAGAAGTCTTTGTCATCTGCTGCTGCGTGTTCGAAGGGTTTCCCCCCACCCCCACCCCCCGCAGGAGCACTCTGTCGCAACCAGGAAGGGCAGGCGGGACTCAGGATGAGAGGGCGCTTTCCTTCTGTGTTGGCTGGACTTGTGAACGCTGCATCAGCTTTTGGCTTTCGACATCTCTAAAATGTTTCTCGACCTGAATGGAAAAGGAGGCAAGGAAGTTAGCATTCATTTTAGACAGCAGAACTACTGGCATGTTCATGAAAAGTAGTGGTTCATGAGGCTGGAAGTGTTGATTACAACAAGATGGTTTACAACAGCATTCCCCAACCTTTTCAGCTTGGCAGACTGGAGGAAACGATGGCAGCAGAGAAGAGGGGATGGTTTTGCGTCTGTGCACATGCCACTTTCATAAATGCAGCTGTGCACGTATGAGCCATCCCCCCAACATTTTCATGGCCCTGTTCCTGGCAAAGGGCCATAGACTGGGGCTTGGGGACTCCTGGTTTATAACAGTTTGAAACTGAGGGTCACTTATGAATCATAAAAGAAATCAAGATTTTTTTTAAAGAAAGAAAACAGAAAAAAACCAAGGTTTTTGTGTTCCATTACAAATGTGAAAGAATATTTAGGAAACTGTATCAAGGGACTGCATATTAGTATTACATTCTTTGACATACAGAACATGTTTGAAAAACGACACAGACATTTCTTAGAGTCCTACTATTGTAGGATTGTGAAATTCCATTCTATATTACAAATGCAACTATCATTTTAATCATCTGAATTTTAGCTTGCCTCTTGTTTGATCAGATATTTAATTAAAAAAAAATTACAGGTAGTCCTTCACTTACAACTACAATTGAAACTGGAATTTCAATCATAAGTTGTGGTCAATAAGTCGAGTCAGCGACATGATCAAATCCAATTTTACTGTTTTTACAGCGGTTGTTAAATGAGTCATGCAATCCTAAATTGGAATCCATTCTCCTGCCATAAACTGGCAAAAAATGACACAAACTGTGGTCATGTGAGCATGGGACACTGCAACCAATCATAAATATGAGCCAGTTGCCAAATGCCCCAAATGCGGTCATATGACCACTGGGGCGTGTGCATGAGAAACATTTTATAACAGCCAGAAGTGCTTTACAGGCTGTAAACTACCCTTTCCAACACTGAACATTTATTAAACCACTAGTCATCAGTCAATGACTCTCTGTATTGCTTGAGGCATACAGGTGATGGAATGCGCACCTGCAGCAGCAGAGGAAGAGGATTTTGCCAACTCAGAAAATTCCCAGAGGGAGATCCAGCTCAAGACTGCACAATCCTAGATTGAAAGGGGAAGGGCTAAAGAGGTTTAAGAATATCCCTGGATATCTTGTAGCTTAGAAAGTTATAGCTTTAGTTTGGCAAGAATTTGCCTATTTGGTGTAAGGAAATAAAATATTGGATTCACTGTTTCATCTCTGGGCCTGAGCCTGACAATAGGGGAGCTATATTCATACACTGCATCACCATAGTCTACTGAAGCATCATTATTGAAACAAGCACAATTGTCTGAATTTACAGAATATATGCAGAAGCTAGTATTTATGAGTTATAGTGGCTGGGCTCACATATATGCCAAAATCAAAACAAACCATTTAATGGCTAAGCAGTATATGTGAATTCAATTTAAGTTCACTTTTGAATCTGCATGATCAAGGTCAAGCTTGCTTGTGCAGCTGTTTTCTGAACCCCCTTTTCTCTTTTCCCTGATAACCTTCTGATCTTTGTATACTTACTATTTTGCGTACATGACTTAGGGCGCTCCCCTCTTTGCCTTTACAATTTTCCACTTGATATGGAGGGGCAATGACAACTTCTTCCATCACAACTATATTTTTCTCTTGCCATTTACAATCTTTAATACTGGAGAAAGCACAGAGAAAAATTTATTGCTTTCACTAATGAAAATTCATGGGAATTTGCAATGGAAAAAGGGAACAGGATAATGCTATTTGTTCTTGTCACCAACTGTCCAATGACTTTCTTTTTAGCCCAAGAACAAGTACTCCTGAACATTCCTACAGAGGTAGTCCTCGACTTACAACCATTCATTTAGTGACTGTTCAAAGTTACAACAGCACTGAAAAAAGTGACTTGTGACCGTTTTTCACACTTATGACCATTGTAGCACTCCATGGTCAAAATTAAGGTCCTTGGCAACTGGCAGGGTCCTGGGGTTATGTGAGCACCATCTGTAACCTTCCCAGCTGGCTTCCAATTAGCAAAGTTAATGGGGAAACTCAGATTCTCTTATCAATTCCAGTGATTCACTTAACAACTCTGGCAAAAAGATTGTAAAATGGGGCACAACTCACTTAACAACTGTCTTGTTTAGCAAACACAATTTTGGGCTCAATTGTGGTCATAAGTTGAGGACTACCTGTACTAGTTTTTCATGCTGTGAATTTGTTCGGTGAATATACAAACTTACAAAAGAGTCAGTTAAATTTTATTTTAATCAGTCCATAATGTTCATTTAACATTATCCTTTTTTTCAATCATCTAAATAGCTATACATGCTGAACTTTATAATTGTAGAGATATATAGATTAGGTTCACATAATGTTGAATTATGTTTTTTATTAATAAAATATGATTAAATTGGTAAGCATGTCTAACACATAAATCATAAACCACAAGGAATTACCTTACACATAATGCTAGATCAAAATGAAATAAACCACATTAATGGCTTTGTATGTTTGAATGCTGTTGTGTGGTTTTACCAAACTGACTTGAAGTATGTAACAGGCATTTAAGCTGTAAACTGGTTCTTTTAATGAACAACTGTGCACCCTTCACAATAAACTAGTTTCAATGTAATTTTTATTTTCATTACTGAATTTAAACCCTTTAGAAATATTGTTGCATCTCAAAAAGTAATTAAAATATACAGTGGGATTTTTTTTAATGAGGTGACTTGCATAAAACATATTTGCTAAATGAAAATGAAGAAGTAAAACATTCACGAAGTAAAATTCATACTATCAACGTAGGTTCACCAGCAAATAATCATACACAATTTTGTACCAAATAGCCATAACAATCCAAACTATCTGGGGTTAGAATAATTTGGCTAACGTATTCAATTTTAATCACAAAAAGTGAGGGGGGGAATCAGTTTTATTTGCAAACTCCTGATTTTTAAGCAAAATGAAAGAAAAACAAATTAATGTCCATTTGCATTTGTTGGGATCGAGCACTTGGGAGGGATAAATGTACTCTATAAATGTACTCTATTAGTATTGCCTACTAATATCATTATATCTATATAAATTGTGTTACTTACGTCTTGTGTATAGTCTGAAATAATTGCTGTCCTTCCAAGGAGACCCCAGCACTAATTGCATATGCTTGGCTCATCTTTTCTTCCTTCTCCATCCGTGCTTTGCTTGCAAGCTGTAAAGGTGCACGAGAGATGCAGTAACTTTAGTCTTCAAGTGGAATTCAATTTGTGGGATGTCTGGATGACAGAGATGGGACAAATCCCATCTCATGAACTTAAGTTCTTTAACTAGGTGAAAACTCTCCAAATCAAAACACATAAAACTCAAGATAATTTTAAATGTGGAAGCAAAGGGATAGTTTTAAAATGATTAAAAGGAGGAGGGGGAAAGATGAGGGGAAAATGAGGTACAGCTGACATATAGCAGTCCAACCTAATATCCAAATCCAGGAATTCTGGGAGTTGACGTCCACACATCATAAAGTTGCCAAGTTTGAGAAACACTAGTCTATTAGAAATGTACAAAATGCTCCATCTGTAGCTTTATTTGTGGGAAAGAAAGTTAGTTAACCAAATCCATTTGTTTTATTTCTTTGGCAAGAACAAAAATGTGGCTATCAAACAACACAAACAAATCCCCATATTCTTTCAATTAACAAGTGCCACTGAAAGCTTTGACACACAAAGAAGACACTTAATTGGGAATATCCGCAACAGGCCTATATAACAGAACTATATTTCTATAGGCAAATCCATTTTTCCCTTGTGCCATCACTCTGTGAAAACCTAATCCTCACAATACTATCCTATGTCCAAGTATATCCACCCATGTTGTATAGCATCATCCTCATCATTATCCTTCTTATTTTCTCTACTACCCTGATTTATAGGTATCATTATTATAATTATTCTGTTACTTTGCAGGTACATTGAGAGTTTCTGGGCTGGAGACAAATTCTTTATGTGTCTAATCACACTTGGCCAAATAAAGTCTTGTCTTCTTTTTAGCAAAATTGTACTACAAAATCAAAATTCTGAAAAGCAGCAGTACCTACCTTTCTATATAATGATAGTTTTGCAAGCTGTAATACTCAATTGGTACAATTGTAAATATTGCTGTACACTTGCATTTCCAGTGCAAAGTCAAATTACTTGACACTTAGTATAAACTGAAATGTGTATTATTCAGCCTTCCAAATGCCACATGAAACATGTAGAAAATAGGAACTTTTGAACAATAGTTTTCTCCCATTACCCCTACAAAATACCCTGTTTCCCCAAAAATAAGACCCTGTCTTATATTTTTTTGAACCCTGAAATAAGCGCTTGGCCTTATTGCCATGCACTCAAAAGCCCGATTGGGCTTATTATCAGATGTCGTCTTATTTTGGGGGAAACAGGGTAGTTACTCATCTACATACATAAATCTATATACACCAGTCATTTCCAACTCCAGGCAATCAAAAGACCGAGCATCTATGGGAAAAGGAAAAGTTGTTTTAACTTGCAGCTTTCAAAATGAACATATTTTTGTGGTGCAGTAAAAGAAAAGTCAAAGTTGACCACTAATGCTGATAAAGTCAAGAGAATATTAAATACATAGTACTATATTTCCTGGCCAAGCCAAAGCCATAATTTGATCTATTCATGAGAAGGATTGCATACACTAATTCATTGTTTATATGACAGCCATGCTAGGGTTTAAGAATTCCTGGATTAGGAAATAGAATAGAATAGAATAACAGAGTTGGCAGGGACCTTGGAGATCTTCTAGTCCAACAACCCTGCTTAGGCAGGAAACCCTACACCACTTCAGAGAAATGGTTATCCAACATCTTAAAAACTTCCAGTGTTGGAGCTTTTACAACTGCTGGAGGCAAGTTGTTCCACTCATTATTTGTTCTCACTGTCAGGAAATTTCTTCTTAGTTCTAGGTTGCTTCTCTCCTTGATTAGTTTCCACCTATTGCTTCTTGTCCTGCCCTCAGGTGCTTTGGATATTTATATACTAGAAAAATTAATTACTAGAAAAAACATTAACTTCAAAACTATATTGTTGCTATTGAAAATATAATGGTTTAAAAACATCAAGATGCAGTTTAAAAGTCAATTGGAATTAAACAAAAAACATTTTTGCTGTGAAGTTTGTGTATGTAGCTTCAATATTTTCAACATATTTACAAAAGATTCTTACCTTGCTAACATTGAGTGAAGCTAAAGGTGGGGGTGTTTCTGTGCGGTCATTAATTATGTTAACTTCTGATACATACTGTAAATTTATAAGCAAGATATCTGCATGGTTAGGTTTACCACTTGAGGAAGGGCATTCTGGGGAAAAAACATTAAGGAACATACAAAAGTTGTATAGCAATTCAGAGAATGATACACTTCTACGAAGGAAGATTGTATCTTTATAGTACATCCAATATAATCAGGATTGCCTCCGGAGGGAAAATTACAAACAAATTCAACAAGATTGATTCCCTTAAAATATCCAGCAACAGGTGGTAACTATATACTGTAAACCAAACCTTACCCAATGCAACAATCATTTTCTTAGTAGCTTTATCAGTCTCTCTGTAAAACTGCTGCAAGGGAACAAAGTCTCTGTGGACTATTCATTTACACCCATGAGGTTGCTGTCAAATCACCTAGAATACTAATTTCATTGTCAGTAATTAAAAAAATGAAGATTTTTCTGTAACAGATTAAAGCCTCCTATCACAAGATTGCAACAGCATGTTGTGCTGTTAGTGTGCACCACTATGGATACTCATTTTTTCTATGAATTTATTTACAGTAGTTCACCCTTTCAAAGCCTTACAAGTTGAAATGAACTGCACTTGGAAGAGAAGATATGGAGTTTCAGTCTCCTGAACCCATGTTCACTATGACATTCTATTCAATAAAATTGTTTTGGGCTACTATTATCAGTTATGAGTATTATTTCTTAGATCAAGAAAGATGTCAGATAGACTTCTGCATTATTAGGTTTCGTGCCTTTTAACAGCTATGTTTGTACATCACACCAAAATAATCTAATCACATCTCATCATTCATTAATTTCTGAGTTCTTCAATTCAGGAACTATGGCCTAAATGTAGTCAGTGAAGATCTACAGCAGTTGCAAGAAATAACTATTGAAGACTTCAACACACCTTTCTTTTTGCTGCAAATCTTTTTCCAAACAATATAACAGTAAGATATCCCAAACCAAATATTAATGTAAACCTGGAAAGATTTACATTACACACATGTCAAAAGCAATTACATAAACAGCAAATGAAGACTTACATAGATTGACTTGCATAAATACTTTTCCAAGATTATTCATACACTGATTACTAGTCATCAAATACTTAGAAATCAAGTGGTACACGTCAACAAAATTCTGCACCACTCTCCATTTCTCTTCCTCAAAGCAGCTTCCCACACCCTATCTTCATAAATTATACGTTCTTGAGATAACCCCCCAATTTTTCTTCCATTTCTATTACAATATCAGAAAGCACTTTCTGGGCTTCAGTTTTCACCTCTGATCCATCTATTAGCACTGAGTTTTCTCCCTTTCCTTAACCTGGTTAGCTTAATGGCTCATCTTCACCCTCCTTCCTGCACAGGCTCACTTCTGTCTCCAATACCACATGCAAATCGTTAACTACCTGGCTCAAATAATACCCAGATAGCCCTTCAGTCTTTCACCATTAGGCCCCCTCCCCGAAAAACCACGCTCCTAGGCTTCCACGAGTCTTCGATGTAGAGATCACTCCAGCAAGAGCCCCAACCTTTCCAAATCCGTCACAGCACCTCAAGCGTTCCCCTCATCTGCCGAAGAGGATCGAGCTGAGCCAGCTCACGTGCCCCCATGCAGCTCCCCTCGCAGGCCCAGCGACGGCGTCCCCTTGCCCTGCCGGAGCTCTCCCCTGCCGCTCCCTCCCTTTCCAGTCAGGATACTGAGTGCCAACATCTTGCTGGGGTAATCAAAAGCCACCACCTCGCCTTGCAGCCGCTGCTCCTGGCAAGTCCGGCAAGACACCTGGCTGCCCACACTGAAGTACTCGCCCGGGGCCGCCATCTTGTTTCAGGCCCAGGCCGCAGCGGCGGCACCCTTCGCGCCCCCGCTGCGCCTCTGCAACCTTCGCTGAGGTGGCAGAAGGAATGGCGCGGGGAAAGGGAGCGCGGAAATCGATCCCGGCGCGCCAAACCGGGCCCGATGCGCTCGTCTCTCCCCCTTTTAGCCACCTGGCTCCTCTCAGCCTAGGCGGAAAAAAAAAAAAAAAAGGACGAGTGGCCAAGGCGACTGCGCCCCGCCTGTACGTCAGCCCCTCCCGCACCCACGCACGCACGTGACGTCACCCAGCAAAGCGAGGGGCGGTTGGCTGGCTGTTCGGCGGTTCCTTCCTAGGGCGGGGCTAGAATCCCCAGCCAACGTTTGGAAAGAACACCACGGGGAGCAGAGGCCGGTTAAAAGGGGGCGGAGCGCCAGGGAAGGGGCGGGTCCTGAGCCGGCGAATCTCCCGGGTGGGGGTGGGGGTCGAGCTGGGAATCGGAGCTGGCGTTTTATGCATATTTTCCCTGAAGTAAACCTGGTTTAAATTTTGAATGAACTTGTTCTCAATAAAAGACCATAGAGAGAGCAATGAGGGGATGCAGAGCGCGGCTACGATCCTAAGCCCGCTGAACCGAGAGAAATTGGACTGCTTAGTAGAGGCTCTTTCTTGAGGAAGCACGCCTGCATTTCAATTGAAAAGGCTGCAGATGACGTGTTGGGGAGTTAAATTTAACCTGCAGTAAAACTGCCTACGGTGGGCTGCAAAGTGGAGGACGGTCAGTGCATCGCCCCTAAGGATGCATTGCTGTTTGGGGGCGAATAAATCGAACTCCCACTTAGTTCAGATGAAAAAGTTAGGAGGACCCTTCATTAGTTTAGTTTCATTTCATTTTTTTTCATTTTATTTAATTTGTATACCGCCCTACTCCCGAAGGACTCAGGTCGGTGAACAGGCACAGAATAAAACGCGTAAAATACAAAAATTAAGAACAAAAGTAAAATCGAATTAAATCAATTTAGCCCAAGACAAATTTAAAACCCCAGGTTAAGAGCAAATTAAAATTTACATTAAAATAACTTGTCATTCCTCCAGGAGCTTAAGATGGTGACCACAGCATGCTCTTTTCCAGACATTTCACGACTGCAATCGTCTTGGATTGCGAAATAGTCCCTGGCCCCAAATTATCCGGTCTCTAAAGGTAGATCTGAATCTCCAATGCCTTTAAGCCTTTTCAACTGTAGCTTTCGCAATCCTAGCTCAACACTTGGGATTTTCCATCTATCCCCTTTGAGATAGACATATGTTCGGAAAGAATACTACAATTAATTTATTATAGCAACATTTTTGGACAGCTTGCAAATGTCCAAAGAAATAGAATGAAATTTATGAAAAAGTATAGAAACTTTTTTCTATACCTGTATAAGCCTGTAGTACAGTGGACTAAAGCACTGTTATTAACATCTGCTTGCAATTACTGCAAGTTCAAATCTCACCAGGCTCAAGGCCTTCCATCCTTTCAAAGGTAGATAAAATAAGGACCCAGATTATGGGAGCAATAAGCTGACTTTGTATAAATATACAAAAGTATGAAGGCTATTGCTTAATGCATTGTAAGCCGCCCTGAGTCTCCGGAGAAGGGTGGCATATAAATTAAAGCAAAAAGAAAAAAGAAAAGAAAAGAAAAGAAAAAGAAACTGTTGGTCTAGAAAGTATTATCAATTCAAATGTTTTTGTTGCAAAGCCTTTTACTGAGTTCCATAGATAGATTAAACTATTTCATGTTTAAAGAAATAAGTTCCATGTTTAAAATATTCTATTAATGGAATTATAATAGATAAATCTATTGTGGATAGAACATATTCATTTTTGCAAGAGAGCGCCATGTATCTGAGCAAACTTTCAAATAGTCCTGATTAGTTTTGAAACAAACCTTTTTAAATGGAAGGGTGACAGTGACAGGCATTTACTTTAAATTATCAGTTATAATTCAATAGATTTTATCCTGAAATACATATGGATAAAATAGGTTGCTACTATACTTGCACTCCTAACAGAACAAAATCATTGACTACAAAACATGTACAGAATTGGTAGAAATATGGATAAGTGATTGCACTTTTTCTGAAAATTGAATCACTATTTTGGACAAATAAGATTTAGGAGCATACATTAAAAGTGACTTTCTGGCTTTTCATGAAAGTGAGACTCTGGTATATTGACGTCTAATAATTTGGAGGACCACTGCAAGTAGTCCTTGACTTATCATCACAATTGGGAGTGGAACTTCCATTGCTAAGCAAGGCAGTTGTTACTTAACAGTACAATTACTTAATTACATATGTAGCATTCAATTATTTAGTAAATCACCACAATTGAAACATGCAGTCATTAAGCAAATCCACATCCCTCCAATGTCTTTGTCAGACTGGAAAGATTGCAAATGATGACAACATTACACACACATACCCCAATCTGTACCATCAAAAATTTATTTCAATTGCCAAGGGCCCAAATTTGGATCATGTAACCACAGGGACACTGCAATGGCTGTTAAGTGGGAGGACCAACTGTAAATCATTTTTTCCACAGAGTTATAACTTCAGTCACTAAACAAATGGTTGTATATTGAAAACTACCTGTAGGTGGCAATATTGTACAGAATATGTTTCCTGTAACTTAACTGGAGGTTTTCAAGAAGAGACTGACTGGACAGTCATTTGTTCAGAATGGTACTATAGGGTCCCATGCTTGGGCAAATAATTGGACTAGAAGACCCTCAAGGTCCCTTATAACCCTGTTATTCTATGTTTGCTGCTAGCTAATTGTTAGCCAGATTTTGAAGTCCAAATATGGTAGCCTTGATTAAAGAAAATGGGTGCAAAGCAGGCATCAGTGGTCAGCCTTGCAAAGGTGAAAGAAAAGGAATTCAGTATATTGTTCCTGAAATTACATATGTATCTCTGATGAACATAATTTAAAATTTTACAATGCCCAGCAGACATATATTCCTTAAAACAAGTCCTTAGAAACGCTATTGAAATTAGCTATTGAAGAAGCAGAATAAATGCAAGTTAGAATTTTATATGAAGTCAGTATCAATTTTCTGGGTTTGCACAACATGCCAAAACAATAACGGTACAATTTGAAGTCACATGACATGTTAGGCTTAAAATGCAATTAGCCATTTTATTGTTTAGTATGTTATATATAAGCAACTGGTGATGTGGTCTTCCAAAGTTTTGTCATCTTTAGATTTGTCAAATTTCCTTTTTTAAATCTTCCAAATCTTTAGTACATCTTCTAGGACTGACTTTGAGTTTAGCTACATATGTTTAGCTACATTCCCAAGCACCCAAAAGTGAGATTACCTCCATCCCTGGAAGTCCCTCAAGACTTGACCATGTCACCAGGCTAGGATCCCAGGGAATTAGCAACATTTTAAGATGGCTCCATCATTGTGGTAAATACTCACTCCTGTGCCTTGTGTTTTTATATTTTATTACAGTAATAATTCTTTTGTATTTTTAATAATGATTAATGAAATAATCACTTTTTGTGAGATAGATGGCTATTTAAATTTGGTAAACATACTGTTTGAAGAAATACTTCATTTTGGCTCTCCTGAAATTTCCAGAGAGAGAGAAATATCCATTTCTTTATATTCTGTATAATTTTGTATAATACTTTTCATGACTCATTAGTGTCTTTTTTTTTTATTATTTGATTTATATGCCGCCCTTCTCCGGAGGCTCAGGGCAGCTTACAATGCGTTAAGCAATAGCCTTCCTACTTTTGTATATTTATACAAAGTCATCTTATTGCCTCCACAATCTGGGTCCTCATTTTACCTACCTTAGAAAGGATGGAAGGCTGAGTCAACCTTGAGCCTGGTGAGATTTGAACTTACAGTAATTGCAGACAGCTTGATGTTAATAGTGCTTTAGTCTGCTGCGCCACCAGGCTCCTTAAATATATGTTGTAAATCTCCAAGCAAAGTACAGTACAGGACTGTACTCCTTTACCATAGGGAAATTTTTCAATATCTCCTGATACTTTTGAATGTGCTATTTTGGGGGGGGGGGAGGGGGCCCTTTTCCAACTTTGTAGGTTTGTGTGTGAGTGAGTGGGCATACTATATATGCATGAATGGGACAATCAAAAATGGATAATAAGCGGAGAGAAGGGCTCCTAACATTAAATTAAATTAACATTAAATTTAAATTAAATTACATATAATTAAAAATTATATCCTAACAAACAAACCAATTCATAAAAGTGGAGTGATATTTTAAGGTCATGGCTTTCTGAGACTCGTGTATTCTGAGACTCGTGTATATACTTGGAGCTGCAAAAATCAGATCACATGGCAGAAAAGAGTTTCGTGTCACGTGTCGTACACAGAAATACATCTAACCCATAAAACTGTAAAACTAGTAAGTGTGTAATAAGTACCTATCTAGTGAAAATTGCAACTTGAAAGATTACGCGAATCTTGGTGAATGTCCCTTTGTTCTCCCGGTGATCAAGCAGGATACTGACGTGTCCGTATCACTAAGACTTCTGGGAAATGTAGTTTGGTTGTTCAATGGCGCGAACAGTCAGAAGCCGGCAATTGCAGGTAACGGGGAGGTGACGAGTAATTGAACCGAAACAGCAATGGTGAAAGCGGACAAAATCGCAAAGAAAGGAAAAGAGAGGGAAATCTTTTGAAATCGATCTTGGAAAATTCAGAAACAAAGCTAAAAAGAATAGTTAATATTTCTTTCTAATATTATAATGCTTAAAATACAGTTTTAAAACTTTATTTAGTATATATTATTATGCTCTGGGGAGAGTGGGGAGGGTAATACAATATACGTTCAGTCAGCACATGAAAATTTTCTAGCATCGTGTTTTGTGTTCCTGACGAAGAATGTTAAATTTAGCCTATGCGTGTCTGATTGCACCTTAGGGGATTACGTTGCTTTGTCCAATAAATCTCTTCCCAGAAATCCTGGAAGTAGTTTGGGGAGAAGAGGGGCTAATGCAGACTTTTCAAGTTTGCCAGATCAGGGTTTCTGGATACCGAAAATCATGGTGGTGTACTGAAAGCACCAGAAGAATCAGGAAGTTCCTAGTGTGAAAACTGTCCTTGTATTGTGATGCTTTGGGTATGCCACTCTGTGTTTTTCCCCCCAGCTTCTCAAAACTGAAATTATTTGGAAAAATCACGGTGAGCAATTTTGAGTTTTGTGAACTTTATTCTGAAGAATCATTGAGGATAACGCATGAACAACTAGGACAATTGATTGCAATAGATATAGTAAATGGCAGGTGGATATTTCAGCTTGGTTTTGGGCATCTTGGTTGCCCTAAGGTGGTGTTTCTCAATCTTAGCAGTTTTAAGATGCTGCATTTCAAATATTTGGAGAATTCTGGGAATTGAAGTCCATGCATTTTAAAGTTGTCAAGGTTGAGAAACACTTGCCTAAGGGAAGATCTGTAAACAGAACAAAACAAAGCTGTTCCTTCCTGGTAATTCTCCAACCTTGAAATCTCTAGATTTTTTGATGCTATCAGCCATAAAATACTAGTGAAATTGTTGGGTTGTAAGTATTTAGCTTGTCAAATGACAGAAGAACATTTGAAGATTTTTATTCTGTTCTGGAAAAATACGTTTGTGGAGTCAGAGCTTAACATTTATGAGGGTTAACAAAATCTCTTGCTCTCTAAATGTTTACTTTACACCATGCTCTTTCTTGCCCCACAAAATGTTGTGTCGGGGATAATATGGATTTAATGGGGTTACATATTCCACAGGGCTGAGGTAGCTATTGAAAATATCTGTTTCCAGGTCTGTTCTTCCGTGGTCTGTCAAGGACAGAAGACATAGAGCATTTTTCATAGATGAATCAAATAGGATGAAGATTTATTTATGAGGGTTCTCCTATTGGAAATCTGTCCCTTTAGTGGAAGAATATTTCTGTTCGAAGCCATTTCCATTCCTACCTATGGCCCATCTCATAAAATCCTATCAGGTCAGCGTGCATCTTATTGAAAGAACACATATCCTCTGCCACTTTTCCATCCCCCTGGAATAGTTATTATTACTTATTATTTGTATAATAAGGGACTATGAGCAGTGTATAAAACTGGAAATCCTTGAAAACAGATAAAACATCAAATCAAATGAACAGTCCAGACTAAAACAATCTTATGAACAACACAAATCAAACAAAATAAGAGTTCTATAGAAACAATAATATATCAACCTCTGACCTGGGTGGAACTAAAGCCAAGTTTTCAGGGGGGAGAACACTATCCCAGAAGCTACCACTTTTAATAGTTTTTCCTCCAAGACCTGCATGGCTTTCGGGGTAGGCCATAACATCCTGGCTGTTTGAGGAGCTGTGAAGTTTTGTGAATCCATTAGCATGCTATGACTGTTTTAATTTTGTGTTTCCTGGACAGTTGAGTTGAGTTAACAATAAAATAAACACAATAAAATGAAATAAATAATGTTTATTATGGTTCATTGCATAGTCAGCCTGATATTCAAATTGGATTTGGCATTTATGTCCACCGATTGAGTCCTTACCAAGGACTTGGGAAGCAGATATTGATGTTGATGTCATTGCAGGATGTAAGTTGTTTCCAAGTTTAGCTGCCGTTTGTAATTGACTGATGGTGAATTTGTCAGTGCTGATAATGTTCCAAGTGGTACTCCAGTTGTTTTGGGATTGCACCAAGTCGCCTATTATTATTGGTATTATTGGTGCTGCAATATATTAAATATGTGACAAATAAATTGTCTGGAACTACCTATTTGAAATACATTTTTCTAGGGCTCCCTTTAACAAACAAAATATATTTCAAGGTATTTGTTTTAGAATAGAATGGAATGGAATGGAATAGAGTAGAATTTTTTTATTGGCCAAGTGTGATTGGACACACAAGGAATTTGTCTTTGGTGTATATGCTCTCAGTGTACATAAAAAGAGATACATTGATAAAGAATCATCGGTACAAGACTTAATGATAGTCATAGGGTACAAATAAGCAATCAAATCATACTAGGAAACAATATCAACATAAATCGTAAGGATAAAAGCAACAAAGTTACAGTCATGCAGTCATAAGTGGGAGGAGATGAGTGATACGAATGATGAGAAGACTAATAGTAATAGTAATGCAGACTTAGTGAATAGTTTGACAGTATTGAGGGAATTATTTATTTAGTAGAGTGATGGCGTTTGGGGAAAAAACTGTTCTTGTGTCTAGTTGTTCTGGTGTACAGTGCTCTATAGCATCGTTTTGAGGGTAAGAATTGAAACAATTTATGTCCAGGATGCGAGGGGTCTGTAAATATTTTCACAGCCCTCTTTTTGACTCGTGCAGTATACAGGTCCTCAATGGAAGGCAGGCTGGTAGCCATTGTTTTTTTCTGCAGTTCTAATTACCCTCTGAAGTCTGTGTCTGTCTTGTTGGGTTGCAAAACCAAACCAGACAGTTATAGAGGTGCAGATGACAGACTCAATAATTCTTCTGTAGAACTGTATCAGCAGCTCCTTGGGCAGTTTGAGCTTTCTGAGTTGGCGCAGAAAGAACATTTCTTTGTTGTGCTTTTTTGATGATGTTTTTAATGTTAGATGTCCATTTTAGGTCTTGAGATATGATAGAACCTAGAAATTTTCATTTCTAATGCAGCCTTTCTCAGCCTTACTAGACAGATACTTCTTCCAACTTCCATAAATCCATGGTGGCTGGGTATAATGGATATTTACACATCTTCATGCTACCAAATTAGAAAAGACCACTATATAGTTTCCAGACCCAAATTTAGAATGGAATTTCCTTCTTGGCCATCCTCAAGAAATACTCTATTCTAACTAAAATTATCTTCTCCATAGCATTTAATAAACTGGATTTTTCTCTGCCCATCTTTCACTGAGATGGTTTTACTTTTCACATTGCTATTTGCTGCTTTTAAGATTCTTGGTTGCTGCAAGATGTTTTATATGTGGATTCCTTATCATCTGATTATTTTATATTTCAGTTGATAGGATTTTAAAAAACTAAAAACAAAAGAAAGGTATATTTGTTTCTATAGTTAACCACTTTGGACATCTTCAGGGGGAAAGGAGAATATAAGTGTTTTTAAAATATTATTTTAAACATAATAATCAATTTAGATCCAACTATGTTAAACTACTGATATTATTTCTGCATCTTAATGTAGTTCTTTTTCCCTCTTGTTTGTGTGATTTATGCATATTGTTTGATTTAGTTCATATTTATCCATATTTTCCTACAAACTTGTATCATTACTTTGGGATTTTTTGAGTTAATTTTGGAACTCTATAATGGAAACAGTATAGACTATATAACAGCAAACACAGTATAGTTAAAAAAAAAAAAAAAGCCAAGATAGTGGCTTTGGTCGTACTGTGTCCTACTGTTACAACTGCCATCGTGATATTTTTTACCCTACAAATAATCCTATAATGCCATCATATCCACTGAAAACTTGTGAAATAGCAACGGATTATTAAGTACATACTTCTGTCCTACCTCATCTTTCCCAACTCTCTGATTATATTTTTATTTTATTATTTAATTTTATTCATTTGTAGAACTGCCCATTTTGTATCAAGGTCTGTGAAAAAAAGAAAAGAAAGAAATAGGGAGAGTTAATAGGAGGGGAGCTTTAAATAACAGTAAATGAATGGTAAAGGGTAATGGATGTTTATTAATAGGATATCCATGCAGGATGACTGAGATGTTTAGGTTTATGCCTAGGTATGGCTTCGGTTGTATCCATTTTTGGCACTAGGATGCAGGAGAAAGGTTCCCAGCAAAGTGTTTTGATACAAAACGGCCACTTGTGTTTGTCATTGACTTACAACTTCAATGATGGCCTCGGAGATGGCTATTGCTGAGAAATCTGAAGTTCACATATCTAAAAGGTGGCCAGATCGGCTTATAAGGAGAGCTTGCATCATCATGTGCTGCTTCTTTATTGTTATAAAAATGGTTTAACTATCTTCTGAACAACATTGTTGCTTGATTTCTGCATTGCAAATGTATTGGCTCAGCAAGAGTTTGTCCGAAACACATTTAAATTCTTCTCATCTGTTTCAGTTTCACCACCATGGATATCTTTTACACTAGCGGAGTCCAATTTGCTGAAACGCTTCAGGGTACTCTGCCTGGACTGGAGGACTTTTGGCTTTGGGTAACCTTTTTCGGGGATCCCAAATGTGTCTTCATAATTTATTTCCCTCTTGCTTACTTCCTGTTGGATAAGAAGATTGGATTGACGGTGCTGTGGTTGGGCCTAATCTCAGAATGGCTGAACTTGACGTCTAAATGGTGAGGAAAAAGCAAGGGTAAAAAAATATTGGGCTGGATTTTTTCCTGTGAACTGTATGGAATGTTTGGAACCCAGCCATTCTATTTTTGGCATCCAAAAAGAACTCATAGAAACAAAGGCAGTATTATTTGGAAGTTCAGATTCTGCAGTAAGACAGTAACTTCTGTGCTTTTGTAGGATGGAGAATGATAGATTCAGCTTTTTGTGACACAGAAGGAAGAGCCAACATCCAGGAATTAAACCCAGAACATAAACTTTGTTCTGCATCGAGGACATTTAATAGAGCTACCTCCAATTTATAAAGAGGAAGAACTCCTTTTCATGGTTTATAAATGAATGCTTTTATGGCTGAAACGGCATTCACATAGCAAACATCAAATATGTAAGAGAACTGACTTTAAATTAAGGTAATTACTTAAACAATCCAAGATGAAAGAACCTATTCAGTGATTCTGGATGGTGGGGAGAAGCAGAAAATCAGCCATGAAAAGAATCGGAATATTAGATTTATTAGTTAGACGTATATCCTGCCTTTCCTTTAGAAGCCTATTATGTGAGGAATCTCGTAATAGCTTGTACTCAGAAAAATAATTCACTCACTCTCTGAATTTCCACTTTCAACCCATGCTGCACTGTATTTGGATAGGATGACTTGAATTGCAGCCAGAAGCGCTTTCATTTGTTATTAACCAACAGTCCATTAGTGTTCATTTACTGAAGTTTAATAGAATTTTGTGGAGCAGCAAAATATGTTTGGCTTTCAAAGGAATTAATATCAAGGCTTAGAACAAACTTGAAACTATTCATTAATGGAATAAATGTTCTTGTTCTGTCCAGGATAAAGAATTATACAGTAGAATTGCTCCATTAAGAACAAGAGGAGGGTGACTTATAGTACTATAATAGTCTTTAGAACTTGGAATACAAGTTTGTGTATACAGGTAGTCTTACAGATTAACAGAGTTGGAAGGGACCTTACAGGTCATCTAGTCCAACCCCTCGCTCAAGCAGGAGACCCTACACCATTTCTGACAAATGGCAGTCCAATCTTTTCTTGAAAGTCTCAAATGATGAAGCTCCCATAACTTCCGAAGGCAAGCTGTTCCATGGGTTGATTGTTCTCACTGTCAGTTCCTCCTCATTTCTAGGTTGAATCTTCCTTGGTCAGTTTCCATCCATTATTCCTTGTCTGGCCTTCAGGTGCTTTGGAAAACAGCTTGACCCTCCCTCCTCACTGCTATCATGTCTCCCCTGGTCCTTCTCTTCACTAGACTAGCCATGCCCAGTTCATGTAACCGTTCTTCATATGTTTTAGTCTTCAGTCCCCTAATCATAATCATAATAATAAGTAAATAACAACAACAACTACAACAATAATAATAATTTATTATAAAAATTTACTGGCTTGAATATTTTGACTTTACAAAAAACCACCCTACTCGGAACAGCTTACATCCTCCGATGATACCTTAACAGTTCCTAGGTCCTTGGTTAGGACTCGAGCTGCTAAGCTATTAACCAGCCTCAAAGGCTGTGAATCTCACCAAAGAATAACCATAATAATAATAAATCCTCAACTTATGACCACAATTGAGCCCCAAATTTCTGTTGCTAAGTGAGATATTTGTTAAGTGAGTTTTGCCCCATTTTACAACCTTTGTTGCCATAATTGTTAAGTGAACCACTGCAGTTGATAAGTTAGTAACACAGTTACAAAGTGAATCTGGCTTCCCCATTGATTTCGCTTGTCAAAAGGTTGCAAAAGGGGATCCCATGACCTTGAGCCACAGCAACCTAAGTATGAACCAGTTGCCAAACATCTGAATTTTGATCACATGATCATGGGGATGCTACAGAGGTCGTAAGTGTGAAAAATGGTCACAAATCATTTTTTTCAGTGCTGTTGGAACTTTGAATGGTCACTAAATGAACTGTTGTAAGTCGAGGACTGCCTGTATACATGAATAGGCTTTCTTGGAAGAAAAGGTTGAGTTGACTCTCACCCATGCATTAGAAGAGGTTGCAGATGGATTGAAGAGCAGTGTAGGGTACATTGCCTGCGTTCTATATGGCTGTCAACCTTTGCCTGCACTCTGTATATTTCATTGGCCTGTGAAAAGCTCTATGTGTGCGTTCTAATGTTTGAAAATGAAGCTCTTCTCCATTAACATGTGAAGGAGACTTTGATTTAATTGGAAACTGTTGTCCTCTTTATTCTTATGATATCTGTTAGTTATAGGTGTGAGACCTGATTCTCTCTGTGATAAGTCCAGTAGAAATTAACAAAACAATGTCAGGTTGCAGATAGCTCTGCCTTCACCAAAGTGACAAGCTTACAATCCTTCTGCTGTAAGATACAAATTTAGAGTCAGTGGTCTTATACTGATAAAAAGTAATATTTAGTCAGAATGGTGCAGGCTTGAAGTATTTTCTAGAACTGGTGAAACTGGTGTTCCAGTTCACCTTCAGTTCCGAAAGGTCTCTTAATCACTGTAGGCCAGTTGCATTCTTTAAGTCCAATATTCTTTGCTGGATTGTTGTAGCAAAATAGTGGATGAGGGAGTGCTATCTAATGTATATCACCTTGAGTTCTTAAAGAAAGACGTATATAAATCAAATGAATCAATCAATCAATAAAACTAGAAAAAGAATACTTATCAATTGTAAACTAGTAGATAAGATGGCAAGTAAATTTAAACTTCCTAGCATTTTGGAAGTCTTGATACTGTTCTTCCCAGCTCTTAATTATATATATTTCCTCTTCCTCCTATTTCCAAGGTTGTTATTTGGTGAACGGCCCTTCTGGTGGATCTTTGAATCTGGATTTTCCAAGAAGAAGGATTTTTTTTTCCGTCAGTTCCCATCCAGTTGTGAAACAGGACCAGGTTGGTAATCCAGTCCAATAGAAAATAGGAATTAAGGAAAATAAGTGTTGAAAGTTGATGTTACCCTGTCTCCACACTCTTGAAATACTGTCCTGAAGGTTCTTGAATGGTGGTGTTACTTTGCTTTTAATTTCAACCTGTTTTCCTTTGGGTGCCAGCCCCTTCCCCTTCCCCTGTGCATGTGTGCGTGTCTCCTGCATGTGCCCCGCACATCCTGAAAATCAGCTGGCTGGTGGGAGGCGTGCATGTGCAGTGGAGCTGAGCTGGGCGATGGCTCACGTGCCCATAGAGAGGGTTCTGCGTGCCAGCTATGGCACGCGTGCCATAGGTTCGCCATCACAGTCTTAGGAAATACCAATTTTGACATGGAAAGTTCAATAGTTTACCTATAGCAGTGATTGTTAACCGAGTGCTGAAAATGGAGCGCATTTGTCCGTGGTGGCCCGAGCGCTGTTTTTGATGGCAGAGGCACCATGGGCTGGTCCTTTGCTGTTTCCAGGTTGGCCCGTGGGCCAGATCTAAGCACCCCGTGGGCCAGATCCGGTCCCTGGACTGAATCTCTGTTGTTTAAAATTAAAAATCCCCCTTTCAACTCATCCCATCTAAACAGAATCTTTCTGTTTGAATTTGTTGGCAATAATTAATATTATTAAAATCAAACAATGAAATGAACCAATTGATAATTTGTTGTTGTTAGTTGCGAAGTCATGTCCAAACCATCGCGACCCCATGGACAATGTTCCTCCAGGCCTTCCTGTCCTCTACCATCCTCTGGAGTCCATTTAAGCTCACGCCTACTGCTTCAGTGACTCCATCCAGCCACCTCGTTCTCTGCTGTTCCATTCTTCTTTTGCCCTCAATCTTTCCCAGCATTGGCTGTTCTCCAGTGACTCATTTCTTCTTATTAGGTGGCCAAAATATTTGAGTTTCATCTTCAGGATCTGGCCTTCTAAAGAACAGTCAGGATTGATCTCCTCTAGGACTGACCGGTTTGATTGCCTTGCAGTCCAAGGGACTCACAGGAGTCTTCTCCAGCATCATATTCAAAGGCCTCAATTCTTTCCCACTCAGTCTTTCTTATGGTCCAACTTTAATTGATAATTACTTAACGGGATAACAGAAGTTACCTATTAACTTTACAGGTAGTCTTCAACTTATGACCGGTCTCTTAGTGACTTCAACAGAGTGAACAGGGGGGTGTTTACTGGATTCAAAGCTCTGATGCTCCAACCTCCACCCCTGCAGTCACGTGACTGCACTTTGGGTACTCAGCAACGTTTATGGCTATAAACTGGTTTTGATGAAAAATGGCCCTTTTCGTATTTTTCGCACTACAAGACACACTTCCCCCCCTCAAAAAAGTGGGTGGAAATGTCTCTGTGCCTTATTGAGTGAATATTGTGGTGTGGACGAGGGGGGTTGTCACCACTGCCACCACCTGTCACCACTGCTGCCGCTCACCGCCATTGGGGAACACTGGAACTTCGCTGCCGAGCAGCTGATCGGCAGTTGGATTGGCCTCCCAGAATACTGTCAATCAGTGCCATTTGCCGTTTGCCATCACCGTTGATCGCCACCGCCGAATGGCAGCAGTGATGGGTGGCAAGCGGCGGCAGCGATAGACAGTAAGCGGTGGCGGCAAGTGGCAGCAGCGGCGGTCTCTGCCACCTAGAAGAGCTGATCGGCAATATTCCAGGAGACCGATCCAACCACCAATCAGCTGATCAGCAGCGAAGGCTCCAGCGTTCCCTGGCAGCAATAGCATCTCAGCTCAGTTGACTAGGCCTTGATAACATGCTGAAGCTGACCAGGTTGTTTGCTGCAAGGATGCTAGCCAGATGAATACTGGATGGATGCTGGGAGACAGAGACAGATTTTTTTCCCCCTTGTTTTCCTCCTCTAAAGCTAATGTGCATCTTATTGGTCCGGTGTGTCTTATAGTGTGAAAAATACAGTACTTCTGATTGTTTTTCTAAAATCACACCCATTGCAAACCCTCGGTTGACTTAACAATCACTGCAAAAAAAGATTGTAAAATCGGGTCAGTCATCTGACCAATCCATTTTATGATATGAGTTGCAACCATGATGGGCAGGCTCTGTTACGGTTGAAATTTGAGGACTACCCATAGATAATTAATTTAATAACACTATGTGTAACTATGTGACATAATTATTTACCTTTTCTTTCTTTCTTTTTTTCTCTTTTACATGGATGGTCACTAGCAACCAGAGGGATTTTATTTCTTTTTCTTTTTTACAGGCAGTCCTTCTGGCCACTGTATGATCACCGGTGCAGCCCTGTGGCCAATTGTAAGCATTCTGGCCAGACAGATAGCCCAGAATTCCAAAAGGTATTTAGCAATAGCAATAGCACTTAGACTTATATACCGCTTCACTGTGTTTTACAGCCCTCTCTAGACGGTTTACAGAGTCAGCATATTGCCCCCAACAATTTTGGGTCCTGATTTTACCCACCTCGGAAGGATGGAAGGCTGAGTCAACCTTGAGCCTGGTGAGATTTGAACTGCCAAATTGCAGGCAGCTGGCATTCAGCAGAAGTAGCCTGCAATACTGCACTCTAACCACTGCTCCACCACGGCTCATAATGGGCTCTATCCTGCTCTGGGTTCCCCAGGCCCACTGGCAGAACCAGGACTTTAGCCCCTTCCAGAAGAGTGTTAGAGTAGGGGCCATTCTAATCTCTGGAGGGATGATGTTCCAGAGAGAGGGAGCCACCATAGACTCACCACAGGCCGAGACATACAACTGAGTATCATCAACATATTGGTGATACTTCAGCCCATGGTGGCGGATGATCTCACCCAGTGGCTTCATATACAGTAGTGGCCAAAATTGTGGAAACCTTTTGGGAAAAGTGTATTTTTGAGGTTCGATGGCTAATAATACCACTTTTTTTTTTTGGAGTTTCAAGATAATCATATTCTACTGCTGGAATGGTCTGGGAATAGCCCAGACCTTAAACCAATTGAAAATCTATGGAGCCAACTAAAGAAACTTGTTAATCAGAAGCGACCCAGCAATAAAACCCAGTTAATAGAAGTAATCATTCAATCTTGGTTTCACATTATAACAGCTGCAGAACTAAAAGACTTGGTTCACTCCATGGGAAGACGTTGTAAGGCTGTAATTCATGCTAAAGATTACCCAACTAAGTATGAACTGACATGGTGATAATTTTTGTATATCTCATTTTTTCTACATTTTTTCTTCTTTATGCTGTAACTGCTATTCTAATAGCAAATCCTTCATATAAGTTATTGCATTGCATTCTTGATTAAATGATCTTTCCATTGATATATAATTTTATGGTACTACTCCAAAAAAAAGTGGTGTTATTAGCTAGTTTTAGAAAATACACTTTTCCCAAAAGGTTTCCACAATTTTGGCCACTATTGTAAATGTTGAACAGAGCGGAGAGAGTACCAAGCCCTGCAGAACCAGTGGGCGCAAAGCAGTGGGCGAAGGCTGGATCTCTCCCCTCCTATCAACACTGACTGAGAGCGGCCACAGAGGAAGGAAGTGAACCAGGATAGCACACGGCCTCCCATTCCCATCCCCCGAAGCCGCTCTAGGAGAATACCATGGTTGATGGTATTGTAACTGAACATCAGGGCCATAACATTGTATAGTTGACAGAACAGCAGAGAAAATCCCAGTTCTTTTTTCCTTCCAAATCCCTATATCTCCTATCAGGCGATGTCAAAATCTGTACACATTTGTTATAACTTCTTATGATATATTTTTATATTATATTTTATAATATAATTTGTGCCTGGTTCTCCCAGCCCCAGAAAAAACAAAAAAGGCAAATATTTTGTATATTTCTGGGTTGAAATTATCCCAGTTTCTTGATTGTTATGGCTGCAGATGCTGTAATTTTTGAACGTTGATGCTACTTTTTGGGAACAAGATTGCCAGAACTGGACAATAATACCCCAACTAGAATAAAACACTTGGCTTTCAAATAGATAGGAAACCCTGCATTTGAAGAATTATAAACAACATGGTGCTCTTGTTTGATCCATTCCTATAATTCTTTTCATTCTGTTGGTAGAATTGGCCTCACTAGTCCTCTAAAGCAGGGGTGGGCAAATGTGGCTCTTTTACAACCTCTGGACTTCAATTCCCAGAATTCCTGAGACAGCCAAGGTTGGCTGTCTCAGGAATTCTGGGATTTGAAGTCCACAGGTTGTAAAGGAGCCACATTTGCCTACCCCTGCTCTAAAGTAAGAGCAATCCAGGAGTGAATGCTTGCAGACAAGGAGGGGAATATCAGCTTCTGGATCCTCTGGATTCAGCTGATACAATTGTGAGCACACTCCCATCAAGATTCTACTAACTTATTACCAGTAAAGAAGACAGCAGGAATGCCTGATTCTTTTTAAGGCATTTCTAAATCAATGAACTGGAATTTCCATTTGCAGAACAAACCTTAGCTGTGTACCTCTGTCACTCATATATGTAAAAAATGCTTTATCCTGTTTTTCCTTAATTTGAACAGAAATTGTAATTTGGGATCTGGTTCTTCTAAGGCTGTTGGCTTTGGGAGAGGCAAAAGAAATAATTCTCAATCCATCTGCTGAGTGTGACATTTTTCTTCTCCCATTTCACCTCAACAGTTGGATCATGAGGGCAGTGCCCTTTACTATTTATTTTGTCCTCTTGCTGCTTATCGGACTATCACGCATCTTCATACTTGCTCATTTTCCCCATCAAGTTATTGGTGGCATTTTGGCAGGTAAGTACATCATGAAAGTTAGCAGTATGCTATCTGTTCCAGGTTCTTGGTTTGCATGTATATGGCAATACAGCATGGCCACACCTGAGCTAAGTTAAGAGATATCACCCTGGTTTTTTAAAGACCCCTTTGGAAATTTGCTTTCAAGATAGATAAAAGTACATCTCATTGAAAATATTTCTACCAAAACCCACTTTCCTTGGGAATCTAGTAGGACCATCACTATAGTTTCTCTCCTGTATTCAAGCCTGAATCCTGACTGATACATATAATCCATTTCCTCCAGTATTCTCTGTAACTGCCAGCCAATTACTTTCTCTACAGCATTGCTCCCAAAAGGATGGTTGGAGACTGGGTGATAGTTATCTAAAACACCCAAATTAAGCAATGATTTATTGAGGATGGGACATTAACTCTGCTGTATTCAAGGCAGGGTGCAAATATCCCTTCATCAAAGATGCATTCACCTCTGCCTGAATTTTGTCCTTACTGTCAACTTTCATAGCCAAATGATATCAAATCCACAGGTGATTAGACCAGGGGCCTGCAACCTTAAACACTGAAAGATCCACTTGGACCCGTTTCCCACAGAAAAGAAAACACTGGGAGCCACAAAATCTGGGTGGGCGTGGCCAACTCAACATCATTTCCCACTCAGTCACATGACCCACCCCAGCCATGTATACCCGGGTTTTCTGGCTCCGGGTGTTTTCTGTGGGAAATGGGTCACTCTCTCTTTCCCTCTCTCTCTCTTCTGTTTTTCTCTTTTTCCTCTCCCTTCCTTTCTTCCTTCCTTCCTTTTCTTTCTTTCCTTTTTCTTTCTCTCTCTCTCTCCCCTTCTCCCTCTTTTCCCTCTCATTTCTCTCCCTCCCTTTTCTCTCATTTGTTTCTTTTTCCTCTCATTCTCTCCATCATTTTCTCATTTCTTTTTCTCCTTTTCTCTCCCTTTCATTTTTTTTCCTCTCCCCTCTCCCTTTTCTCTTTTACTCTTTTCTTTCTCTCTCATTCTTTCCCTCCAGCTCTTTTCTCTCTCTTCTTTCTCATTTCTCTCTTTTTCCTCTGTCATTCTCTCCCTCCATCATTTTCTCATTTCTCTTTTTCTCCCCTTTTCTCTCTCTCGTCTCTCTCTTCTCTGTCTCTCTTCCGCCCTCTCTTTCCCTCCTTCTCCCCCCCTCTCTGTGTGTACTTCCTCTTGAACCATTTCCAAAAACAGGCAAGGGTTGGGTTTTTTTTCTGATGTTCTTTCTTCTTTTTGAGGTGCTTTTTACCATATGATTTAAAATCAAGAGTCATTTCAGGTTCCCAGATAAATGAAGCTAGAAGGCAAGGGCGACGGCGGGGATGAAGACTCGCTCTGAATGAGAGGGAAGAACCCCTGTACTTGCCTCTCATCTCGCGGAGACTTCTTTTGGCGCTTCTTACTCTTGCCTGCACTTCTCTGCCCTGAGACGATAGTCTGGCCCGGCTGTGGTAGATGCTCCGTGTTATAATGGGCTCCAGGAGGAGGAGGGGATGCTGTCTCCCCCATTGTGAAACACGCTTTCACTGTGCTGTGCAAGGCACTACAAGAGTAGCGGGCAGGCCATAGAGGAGGTATTGGGTCTTTCCCTGTTCCACGCCCAAGGAAAGCCAGCTGGGCTTCTCCTTCCCTCCTACTCTTTCCCCTGCTCCCTTCCCCCCACTCAATTCTACTTTGGGACAGAGGAGCGTGTACTGGAAACAGGTGTTGGGGTGACGTCGGAGCACATCTTCTGACCTTCTGGCACTCGCCGCAACTCTCCCATGCTCCTCGAGGCCCAGCTTGCAGAGCAGCCCTGATGCCTCTGCTGCCCCCCACCCCCAGCCCCAGCCATCGCTGCCCAGGGAAGGCACAGGCAAAAGAAAGCGAGCAAAAACTTAGCTCTCGCTGGGGCAAACAATCTGAGATCGGGGAAGGAAGATTTCGAAGAGGTAAGCAAGAAAAGAAAGTTTTTGCCCTCCCCAGCCCACAAGAGCACTCTGCAAAGGCCTCCCAAAGCCTCTGTGCACCCTGTTTTTGTGAAAAATGGGATGCGTGGGCCTGGGCTTCAGGAGGCCAAAAATGGCTGTATTTGGTGTATAAGGCGCACCAACATTTCCATCCTCTTAGGGGGGTTGGGAAAGTGTGTCTTATACTCTGTAAAGTATGGTACTTATTTCTAACTACATGGTCACAGGATTACAGTGGAATAAAATAGAAGAATAGTTTATGAGATTATGAATTTGGTGAAGAAATTAGATATTCCTTAAATTAAGAGTGGCCACATCTGGCTCTCTTAGTTAAATCCTTGAAGGGTTTTATAATATCCTGTTTTCCCCAAAATAAGACATCTTCTGATAATAAGCCCAATCGGGCTTTTAAGTGCATGGGAATAAGGCTAAACGCTTATTTCACGGTTCAAAAAAAATATAAGACAGGGTCTTATTTTCGGGGAAACACGGTAGGTCATTTAATGTTTCCTCATGCACCACTGATTTATCATAACAGACATATGATTCTCTACCCCATCTTATATATGTTTGAAAAATAATATATTAAAAGATGCTTGAGATAATCAAGAAGGGACTTTCATGTAGAAGCATGATTATCACACAGGTTTCTAAGGTTATCATTTTTTAAAATTCGGAATGTATGTTTGATACCCAGTAATCTGGCTGATAGGCCTCAGGATTCAAATGAAAAAAGCAAAATAGATACAATAAGCCTGACATCTACTCAGCTTTTCTTCCATCTACATCTCACAAGTTGCCCTCCAGCATTCTGAGATTGTTGCATTATGCTGATGCGATTCCAGATTTTCAGTTTTGAGGTGGGACGGTATTGAACAGTGAAGATCAGAATGGTTTGCTTGGCAGGGACTTCCAGTTTTTAATCTCAAAATCCAAACAGAAAAGGCAACAATAAAATTAAAAATAAGTTCTACTCTTCTGGTGATAATTACCATATCACCAAATGCTGATTGCTGACCTGGCTACCCATAGGCTGCTGGCTTCTGCTTTAGAACATCTCACGATTTAGGCAATAGATGTAGTTTATAATGAAGCTTCCCTTCTCCACCATCTCTCTTCAGGGATCAGTCTAGGCTGGCTACTTCAATCCTGGGTCCCACTGGAAAGAGGATTCCGTTTCTACCTGATGACTTCATTCTCCCTTGGGCTAAGTGCCACAGCGATTTATTGGACATTGATTACTCTTGGCATAGATCTCAACTGGTGAGTTCCTTCAGTGCAAAGGAATGCATGGGGTCCTCTTTTTCACAGGCTATCTAAATATCTTAACTAGCTAGCTTTCTTAACTAGCAATCCTTAGTGGAACCTAGCCCATGCTACCTGTAACACTACAATCCTATTTGCTGGTCATCGTGGCTGTTTTCTGTATTTGCTGGTGTTGTGCACACAGAAAAGAGTAAGATAAGATGACTTAAATTATGCCCCAAGTATGAGACGAGGGCAACATTACGAAGACATCAAGTGAAAGCGATGTTGCAATGCTGTTTTGATTATGCTATAAATACATGAAGGAAACTAACTCTCTGTTTTGTAGCCTGTTTCATGCACATGTCCACCATGAACTTTTTAACACCTTTCTTGGCTTGAAGGGGAGGAAAAGAAGCCATCCATCCACATAAGCAATGGATGAATTTTGCAACAATTTAACTGGTTTTTAAAGACCTTGCTTAATTCTGACATCTCCTTGAAAGATCTCCCACCAAATACCAGGCATATTCAAATAATAAAGGAATGTTGACTTAAACATTTGTAGGAATTCACTTCTAAAAAGAAAACCCCAGTTTACCCATGGATACCACATTTTGTGGTTTTAGAGATTCAGAGAGATTCTGGAACTACTCAGATTTCAATTTTTTCCTTCTATAGAAATGATAAAAAAAAGATAAGTTTCATATGCCTCTCTTCATTTTCTTTCCTTCTTTAGGTCAATGAAACTTGCTGTGAAGTGGTGTGAAAATCCCAAGTGGATCCACATGGACACATACCCATTTGCTTCCCTGTGTCGTGATACAGCCACAGTCCTTGGACTGGGATTGACCTTCCACTCTTCATCCTATACCCAATTGAAGCTGGAGAGACTTGGTTGGCTTCAGAGGGGATGGTGTGCCATCCTGTCTCTTGTCATCCTGTACTTCCTAAGTAGTATTGCTCAACCACAAGGCGTAGCTCTGTGGTATGGGCTGAATTTTGTAAAATATGCCAGTTTCCCATGGATAGTAATTTCATTGCTTCCCAAAGCAATTCAAATACTGGCCTCTCCAGGAATACCATCTCACACAGAGTAGCTGGTTTTTCCTTGAAATATTTATTCTTTTTCCTTAGATCTTTCCACTGAAGGAAATGCTGTATTTCCTTCAAGATATAGAGCAGCCGTACCCAAACCATGGTTCATGGCCCACATATGGTCCTGAACATTTAGTGATATGGCCCCACAAGATCATAAAATTTTAACATGAAAACTCATTCTGCAGGGCACATCCAGAAGATCTCCAGTTCAGTCTCCAGCATTTTCACGGAGGGCTAGAAAAGGTTCTCCAGTAAAATCAATGGAAAACTGAATTAGATAGTTTGATAATTCAATTTTATATAGGGCAGCTTCCTGTAATTCTAAGTGCTTTGTCTTTCCTTAGTTTGGCCAACAGCTTGAGGTCAAAGTCCTATCACTGGCCAGTATAAAATTGCTGTTTTACCAAAATGAGGTAGAAACTGTTGTTTCATGTATGTCAAAGTTCGCCATTGTTTGATGCAATTAGAAGTATCCCCGTTGAAGGCACGTATCCTTATTCAGTTCTGTAGCCCAAAGAAACCAAGGCAAGTTACGTTGTGTTACTTTTTTTTTTTTTCTGACTGATAAATTCTTCCTAGAGCAAAAATGGCTACTCTGACAAGCTGTCAATTTTTCTAAAGCTGGCTGGTTCATCATGAGTTAGCATCAGGGAAGAGCTCTTCGGAAGGGCTGAACTTCCTCTTCCTAAATATTCTGTTGCTTTCTGGAATTGAGTTGAAACGTTTTCCTGATTTGTGTGAGCATGGAGCCTCACAATGTTTACTATATGAATAGTAACATTCCCTTTCATAGAGCAGTATGCAATTATTCAGGAAGAAATTAATTCTTTTAAATCCGTGAAATATTGGAAGGGCTTCGTATCCAGAGTTACAACAGTGTCCAAATCCAGAGCTTTGAATCCAGAGCTACAACAGTGTCCAAATATGCCTGTCCAACATTTTCTGGTAGATCCTAGCCATCCCCTTCAAAATCATTTGAGTTCATTGTCAAACCATTCTAACCATCCAACCGTGATTAACTGATTTTTTTTTCTATCCTATAATTTAAATTAAGTTTAGTATCTAGTTCTGCCTTTCAGATCAGCAGAAGACTAATAAAGAGACCTCTTTTAGAAAAGGCATAATGGAATCTTTCCTTCCCTCTTAGTGTGCTATGTCTCCTTATCACGTGTGTTTTGCACTACAATCAAGCAGATGGTATTGAAAATGTTAACTGCACTGGCATACTTGATTCAGGGCAGATCTGCCCACCGAACAATGGAGAAATATAATCTCAGGATATCCCATATCTGATTTGCAATGTTTAAAAAGATGTTGCAGTAAATTAAGATGTTCAAGTTGATATTTTCAACTGATTGTATAATGTGTATGTTTATGATTAATTCTGTGCAGAGTAGCTGGTATGAGCTTATTTTATACTTTGGTATGATATTTAATAAACCTCTATTAGTTGGATATTTCCACAAATGAAGGGAAACACAATAAAAGGTTTCCGATTATCAAAGAGGTGAGAACACCTCTATTTGCACTATTTTGTGAACAGTCTTTTAAGTATGTTTATTTTTAAAAGTTATATAAGCAGGATCACTTATGTAGCCCTTTATCAGTCTTTTTACTACAGGTAATTTGTTCTCAGCATGGCTCTATCCATTCATGTACAGGAGGACAATATCTTCAGGCCTAAAAGTCCCCAGAAAAAAGCACACCCTCTGAAATTACACATCATTTCAAGATGCAGCCTTCACAAAATGCTTGCAAAGTAGTGGTATTTTCAAAGACAAGGCACAGTTGCTTGGCATCCTAAATAAAGCACTCCATAATGCAGTTATTTGTGGCTGGTCCCATTTGTGAACCATATGCTTTTGTTATTGTGCTTAGATATTATTTTGGAATAATTCTACACATTTTTGGGAGAAAGAATATTGCAACATTTTGTCCCTATTTTCTGTAATTATGTTTTACAGTCTGTTCTCTTTTTGTTTCCGAAAATTGGTTCAGCTGAATCTCACTGTGAGCATTAGCTACTTCTTGTATCTAAGAGAACACAGTGATCCAATTTAGAACTTTTGGGCAGGACAGAGAAGAAATGCTACTGTCACATAATACATTGCTAACCAATGGAATCCACTACTACTGAATGTAGTAAAAACCACTAGAAATAATTTAAATTATTTGCAGGATAAGCCTGTTTCTGCCCACAAGTCACCATCTAAGTCAGGTTCAGAAAATGCCACTGATTGAGGAATATCAGCAATAATAATTGATTCTTAAGCTGCATATGACACTTCTAGAAGCAGCTTGCAGACCATTATGGACAAAATGGGGGGGGGGACAGAAAAACAGAGTTGGAAGGGACCTTGGAGGTCTTCTAGTTCAACCCCCTGCTCAAACAGGAAATTCCATACCATTCCAGAAAAATGATTGTCCAATCTCTTCTTAAAAACCTCCAGTGTTGGCGCATCCACAACTTCTGGTGGCAAGTTGTTCCACTGATTAATTATGTGCTCAGTCACTCATGCCCTAGTCATCTCTCACTTGGATTATTGCAATGTGTTCTATATGGGGCTACCCTTGAAAAGTATTCGGTAGCTACAATTGGTCCAAAATGCAGTGGCATAGTTTCGGAAGCTCCAAGGGTGGCACATGCAACACCGCTGTTAACATGAGCTGCACTAGCTGCCACTCTGCCTCTGGGTACAACTCAAGGTGTTGGTTATTACCTTTACCTCTTTTAGCATGGCTCCTGTATATCTGCAGAACTGTCTTTCCCCAATGGAATTGGACCATCCCACTCATGCTGGCAGACGAGGCCTACTGCAAATCCCATAGGAATTTCAGCAGCTGGGATACAGAAGAAAAGCGTTTTCTGCCATGGCCCCACCCTTTGGAATGTCATAGAAAATAAGATCTTCCCCCTCCCGTTTAGCCTTAAGGAAAAGCCTTAAAACTTGGCTATGCTGGCCAGCATGGGGTCCTGAAGGAAAAACTATAGGCTAGAGGTGGTTGGTGCACTTTGGAGAGAAGACACTCCCACCTCTCCTCTTCAAACCCATGGGTTCTTTTTTTTTAGTTTGAATTTTTAGCAATTTTAATCCATTTTTATAATTGTCTGGATATTTATTTTATCTCCCTGTAGGCCACTCAGTTGCCTTGAACCACAAGATGGGCTGCAATTTAATAACAACCCTATGCATGTCTACTCAGAAGTAAGCTCCACTGCACTTATTTCTAGATAATTGTGTATAGAATTGCAGCCTAACATGGTGCTGTACTTTAAATGACTTACAACATACAATAATTATAGGACTGTGTATTGTTTTTCTTAGCATATTTTTATCTGGAATGTGCCCCTGATAAATTAGCACTATACATCTTTAACCAAAGGTCACTTCGATGAGTGTGTTTGTGTGAGTGAGAGAGAGCATGCGCGAAACAGAGCAGGCTACCTTAAGGATTGCCGGGATCTGTGCTACTGCTTCCGTTTTAGTTGCCTATAAAAGTTTTGCAGCGAAGCAGCTGGGTGTGGGGAGAAGAGGGCGTGTCTTTGTGGGTAGAAGTAAAGCAACCTAGCAGCAGCTAGAAGATACTTTTCGTTAGGAGTTCTCACAAGGAATAATAGTAAGAATAGTATGAGTAGCTGTGGAGAAGAGTAATAGTATGTGAATATGCAAGCGCTTATGTGTGTTCTCTAGGAACTGGGTTGTTGTGGGCTCTTTTGTGTCTTGAGCCCATCCAACTGAGTATAGTTAAAAGAATTTGATAAAGGTATTAGTGGGATATCCATAAAAAGATGGGATATCCAAAACAAGTAGGAATAACTACACAGGTGGAATTCAGATAGGTGGGATTGGCTCAGACCAAGGAATTCACTAAATATGAAAAGAAAACAAACCTTAGCTGCGAAAGGAAGTTTAATCCTTGCAGGACTCAAACTTTGCTGATAATAGCCAACATCCGGGCTGAAGAAACCAAACGCTTACTAGAGGCTGCCCCAAACAAACAGAGATAGAAAAGGCAGAAGGGACAGATTTTCCTTGGAGATACTTCAGTAAAGACAGCTATCTACTTGTGCCTGCTGTTAAGCCAGAAAAGGGGCCAGAATTACAGAAATGCTGAAGCGACAGCAAGAGGAAAGGCTTTAGTTAAAAAAGAGGAGGAGTAGCTTTGGAAAGAGACGGAGAGTAAAGTAGGCTTGAATGCGGAAAGAGAAACAAGAAGAGGGAGTTTTATGGGGCTGATAGACTTACTCAAAGGGGTCCAGTCACCAGAACGGACTTCTATGGTTTTAGAACTTACAGAGGAGGGAGGTGACCCCAAAGATATAAAGATCCCTAAGAGAAAGAGGCTTATTTTACTATGTTTGAAATTGTTGCTACTTTTTGTGTGACCAGATTAGCTCTGTGTGTAACAGAAAAGCTCTTAAGGACTTATAGTAGCCTTCCTGCTAGGAAAGTAATTTTTTATTACAATACTAAAGATTATTAAATACTAACAATACTTATTCAGGTATGATGCAACTCCTTAAACCTATAGGGAGAGGTGAATTGTGGAAATAGAAAATGGTTGAGGCCAGATGAAAGAAGCAAAGAAAAGGCAGCAATTTTAGGACAATTTTACAAGCATTGCCTAGCAAAATAAGATTTTGGGTTCAAGAACACAACCTAGAAACGGCAGGAGGCTGAGGATTAACTGGCAAAAAAAAGTTCAGAGGATACAGATACAAAAGGAGAAATAATTTTTTCTGTTCTAGAAAATAGGAACCATAAAGAGTTGGAAAGGTTAAGGGAAAAATGTGTAAAAAAGCCTTTAGCTCTTGCCCAAATGAAAGGAAGGCATTGAGAAGCTAGAGAGACTCATAGTTGTTAACAACTGCCAGAAAAGTGAACATTTGTCAAAACACTATAGTAAAGATAGAGGGAAGAGATGTCTGCAGTAATATAAGCACTTCTGGTGAAAAATGATTCCAGCAAAAAATGGGTTTAATTAGAAGCCTAATAGATACTGGGAGTAGAAGGATGTTAGCATGCCTTCATTTAGTAAAAAAAAAAAAAAAAAAGGCAGCATCTATGGGAAAAGAACCTCTTATCAAGCAGTGAAATACACTTCGCTACCGGAAATGTGGAAATTTGGAAATGTGAGCGCGTGTACACACGTTACGCTCGCGCATGCCTCTTCTGCGCATGTGCAGAGGGTCAAAAACAGGCCTTAGTGACGTCCCGGCAGGTGGGCAGAGTCTCCCACCGCCGGCCCTACTGGTTCGTGCGAGCTGAGTAGATCCGGCCAGATTTCACCTCTGCTCTTATCAATGTGTTTAGACAGACTAAGATGTCCCATTGGTGTAAAGCTAGATTATAGGCCAGGCCCTAAACCTAACCTACCATGTAACGGTAGGTTAATCCCAGTTCCTTTTTTAAAAATAGCCATGGACATTGTAAACCCTCTTCCACATCCAGTATAGGCAACAAATATATACTAGATGTCTGTGATTATGCAATTTGGTATCCTGAAGCTATTTCTTTAAGAAATGTGATAGCAAAAGAATTGCTGAGGAGCTGGTCAATAACCTTAGGAAATTCCTTGGGTATCCATGGGATTTAGCTTTTTTGAGTTACTTTTAAGAGTTTGACATTATTAAGGCTGGGATGAAAATTTGAAAAGCTTTTAGAATTTAATAGAATATATATTAATGCAGAGGAATATGCTAAAAGCCCTAGGACACATTGCCCAGAAACATTTAGAAACAGACAAGGAAGGACAGAAGGGACACCATGATGAGGGTTTAAAGTCAAAGGAGTTTAATGCAGAAGACCAAGTACTGTTTTATTGCCTGGTAAAGAAAGCAAATTACAGACCAAGTGTACAGACCTACACAGTAAAAAGTAGTTGGGTATTATCAAAAGTTCATACCTCATTTTTCTACTGTGGTTCAATCCCTCATGGACCTAATAAAGACAAAATCCCCAAGGGTGAATGGACCAAAGAACGCCAGAAGACATTTGATAAACAATGCTATGTGTGGGAAAGCAATATTGAAAGTTTTTCCCAACCCTTTGTTTTACAAATAGATAACTTCTAACATAGACTTAGGTGCTAGTGCTCATCCAAAATCATGAAGGAGTGGACCATCCTATGATCCACCTTCCGAAGAAGTTCTCTCCAAGAGAACAAAAATACAGCACCATTGAAAAAGCCTAAGCACTACACGGGCAATCAAAGCTCTACATGTTTATTTGTGGGGTTGGGGCTTCACCATAACCGTCAAATATTCATAAAGCTGCCACAAATGAGAAATACTAATTCATGGTTATCCAGATGGCATCTTATATTATAACCTTATTGCCTCAATGTCACACATGGAGTAGGACAGCAGAATGCCATCACTGATTTCCTATTGTTGCATGGGAAAGATTTTACATGCCAAGAATTAGATACTTGGAATTTGTATGTACTTTTGGGATATTAAAGGACCACTCATCAGACTGACTAAGGGAACTCTGAGAACTGAAGTCCATACATCTTGTCAGGTTTAAAAAACACTGATCTAGTCCAAACTTCTGACCTTCAGTTGTGTGCACTACAAATCCAAAAGTAATGGGAAATAGAGTCTAACATACATAGAGGATACCCGGCTGGAGAAAGCTACTCCAAATGTAGAAGTAGAGAGATTGGTCTGGCTCAGGATACTGAAGACATGTTAGAATTCTTTTCCACTGGGGTTCAGCAAATCAGAAAACTAAAGATGATACACACATCAAAAAAGGAGAGGGGGGTGGGGGGAAAGCAAGATAGCTCCACACATTGATTTTTACCACAGAAGATTGCCAGAAACAATTTTATTTACACAAGGACAAACATTGCAACATCTTACAAAATACTCAACTGAAAATCGTATTCAGAGCGAGAGAGACAGAAAGCAGGAAAAAAAAATCTACAGATATTGTCCACATGTGGGGCATCTTGCCATATCATGGATGGGGTGGGGGCCTCTTTAGAAGGGAGGAAAAGGACGAAAAAAGTCCTATTCCTCTCAACGATAACCATCCCTACGACAGATTAATACTTCGTGGAATTGGAACTGTAGCACAAAGTTGTTCAATGCTGGTGTCCTAAGGACTAATGGCTTTTCAAAAGTAGTCGCTGTTCTTGGCCAGAACTTGGTTTCTTTCTCCCTCCTCCCCATTCATTCCCTCCCCCCCCCAAAAAAAACCTCAAGATGAAAAATATGAAAACAATGGTTCATGGAGATTTTCTTGTCCCCACCTCACCTAAACAAAGAGGTGGTAGAAACAAATGTAGATGTAACAAAGCTTAAAAGTGGAACCACCATTTCCTAATTGTAAGTTTTATGGAATACATGAATATATTTAGCTGTAGTCTTTTACTTTAGGTGGAGTGATTTGTATAATTGCAGTGGTAGAGCTTTTGTGTCATTTATCATGATTATGAATCTATTAAGTAGAAAAATGGTAGTGGAGAGTAATATATTTTTATACCTATGCCACTGGATAATTAGCTTGGCCCACTGAATGTAAGCTGCATTTGTATAGAAATTGACTTAATGGACACTGAAAAGCCTGCAGTGTATTTTAGGGTGAGAGACTATTTCCAACAACCCTGGTAATGCACACACAAGTTCATGGGTTACCCCATGGCACACACAAATGGGAGCCTGACGGTTTCTAGGTCCTTGTGTAGGAGTGGGCATACAGCCAGAAGCCAGCAATCAGCCTGCTGCAAATCTCTAGGACTGCATAACGCCCATAAATCAAATGTAGCAACACTTATTAAGATGTATACATGAATGTACAAATAAAGGAAATATCTGCATCTCCTATGTGGACAAAGTGGAAAAGTATCAGTATATTAAAGGAGGAGGAGTTCATTCTATAACAAAGGAAATCTTCCAGAGAGTTCAAGCCCCATCAGTTTTGGTCTTTTTCAGGCTTAGAACTCCTAGGATTTCTGCCTCAAATTATCCTGGGCAGCTAGAACTATAGCTACAATCCAACAACATTCAGAAGCCCAAAATTTCTCAAGTCAGAGAACTTTACTTACAGAACCATAGAAATGCCTTCTATAAACAATATCTGCATCAAGTGAATGAGCTACCTTGAAAATTCAAAATCCCCATTGGGACGATGCCCAACTGGTTATATATTGTTTTCACTACAACTTAGGTTACAATCCTTTCTACATTTACTGGTGAATAAGCCCTATTTAATTCAACAACGTTTCCTTCTCTGTAGACATGCATAGGATTGTGCTGACTTACTTTATTCAACTTATAGTAATAAAATTCATAGACAAAATATTTGCTCCTTTTGAGGGCAGCAAAGAAGACAAAGCCTTGCCCAAGAAGAAAAAGGTCATTTTAAAGTTTGAAGAAACTTCTCCACCAAATATAAGTGCAATCTCTCAAAGTCAAGGAATCAGATGTGAAATTATGGGATGGAATGGCTGGCACTGAAGATGAATAGCTTTGGACAATTGGACAAGAGCACAGCAGACCATCCGACCTAGCAATCATTCCCCTCTTATCAGAAAGGCCTCCCCCAGTCTTGTGTCTTCCAAACATGCTGGATTTCAGTTCTGATAATAGTCAAGCCATGTTGGCTGAAGGATTATGAGAACTAAAAGTTCAATACATCTGAAAGTCCCAGATTAAAAACATTGTTTTTCATTACTGAATTACACCTAATGATTGCTCCATATTTGGCGAAGCATAATTTAAAGACCAGTATAGATGCAAAATGACAGTTACTTTTTGAGCATTTGAAAAGTTGCTGATCTCTGCTATAACCATGAATCACATTTTACAAACCACAATGTTTTGTTCATACACTGCATTCAACCAAAACCAAATACACCAGAGTACAACTTATATAATGTGTGAACTGAGTCACTGTATGAATGGCAAAGGCACTTGCTTTAGTTGTGTTAACGTAAGCAGAAGGCTGCACAGTGCATGCTACTGAATTACAGAGATGATATGGAGGGATGGAAGAGTGGCAGTGTGTCCTACTCAAGTCTTCTGGTTTCTATCATTAGCAACCACACTTATTTTGCTGCTTTCTCATTTGGTACAAGGTGGGGAGAGATGGGCAGACAGGCCCATCTGAGAATGATGACATACTGTAATGTCATTCTGAGCCTGATGTCCCCTCTGGTCTACAGAAGATAGAAACTGAAGTCCAACACATTTGAAGAATACCCAAAAGGCTGCTGTAATTAACACTATAGGTGGTACTGGTATTTTACATCACCCAGATACCTTTCCTAGCAAATATATAATTTACTGCTTCTCATTTCCCATGAAACCTGGTTTTCCTTACTATTCCTCACTTCCAAATATACACTTGTATATATTGGATTTTTTAAAAAAAGTAATGAAATTCAGAATAAGAGCTAAATGATAAGGAACACCGATGCTTTTTGTATTGAATGGTCCAGTTTCATCATGATAATTTTAAATATCCAAAACGTAGTATGAGGGAATAGTACATCACAGTACCTAGCAGTGCTCAGGCTGCCACAAGTGGGACAAAGTGTGCATTACCAAGTTGATGGGGAAAGTCTCCAACCCTCCTTATATCTCTCCCAAAGCAGAAAGCTTTTGGCTAATGTGGTGATGAAAAGAAGCTATCTTCAGGCATGCACTGTTTGATAAATCAGGGCAACAGATGGTATTGAAACTGTGGTCTTCATTGCCACAGAAGGAAAAACAGGAAAGAAAACAGAACATAGCACTGTCAAGACACGACATTCCACTCATCATGACTATAAGAATAATTATAGGAAAATCTGGAAAGAAGTACCACTCACACATGCACACCATGGAACGTTTGGGAGGACTAAACCTGAACAAATGCAGGAATCCTTAAAACAGACCCTGGCAAGGTTTCCACACGTGCAGCTAAAAATGTCACAGCCTTACATTCTACACAATTACCCCCTCCCAAGTGCCTCCCCCTCCCACACACAGCTTAGAAATCCCGCAGCCCTGGTTAGTGAAAACAGTATCAAGCCCCATCTTTTCCTTTGTTTCATTATCCCTGCTATCAACTTTCCAAAGGAAAGGAGAGTTGGTACAAGTTAAAAAAATACTATTAAATAATACATCTGTAATAAAATTATATACCTTTTTTCTTTATATCCATTTCTTTTAAAAGCTAAAATTGCTCTGTTTCTATTTTTTCCCTCTTTTTGGCTGGTGAAGTAACAGCAAAGAATTCTCTCCTTTTTCTTTTGCTTTGTTTTTTCTTTATGAATGGACAAACTTTCATCAAAACAGAGTTTGTACAAGTGATACAAGAAATCAAATTATTTACAATAAATGACAAGGAGTCTTTCAAACAATGACAGTAGAGGAGGAAGAAAAATAGCGAAAAGAGAGAATGTCAAAGCATTGGTCATGAAACAGTCCACATATGCAAAACTTTTGTTACAAAAAGGATTTTATGACACACAGAGTGATCCAACTAAGGAGGTCCATCCTTGTAAATAGGCTTGCACGCATATATCGCATATATCGCTTGACAGATTGAAAACTGCAGACATAAACAGGGCACATAATTCAGATGTGCAAATCAAAGCACAGCTGAGTGATGATGCAGTCACACAGAACTGCACTGTGTTGGAAGTGAGTTAATGCTCATCCACAATGATCCCCAGGCTGGTGAGATATTCATGGTTTCTTTGAACACGCCTGGTGCAGGATCAGGGCCAAAACATGCATTGAGGCTGGGGATATATATGTGATTCCTTTCTGTCTTCATGTAGGATAATTGTTAACTAGATGGCAAATGAAAAAGGGATAGAACTGAGGAGGGATGGTGTAAAAATGAACTTACAGAGAAATTAAGGCATTAACAAAAATGACTTAAAGGCACACTTTTTCCCCTTTCTCCCCACCTTGGGAGCTTTTTCTAGAGCTTAAACCAGAACTATACAAATTGAGGAACAGCTTAGAGCTGAGATGAATAGAGAGATTTAGGCAACAAAGGTAGCATTATTTATGAATCTATTTGGGGGTAGGAAAGAGAATGAAAACATTAAAAATTGCAAAGTCAGGAGAAAGGCATTTTGAAAATTCAGGGCTCGGGGGAGGGATTTTCAACCCCAACTCATTTTGCAAAGAACCCAGGAGAGAGGAATGCTGTTTCAGGATCAGATTTAGGAAGAGGTGAAGTGGGCAAGTCTGGCTCAATGTAATATGGATGGCCTGCCTAGCATAGTAGAACCTCTGGGGCTCCGTGCTGCATAGGAAAATTCTCCTGTTCTAGACTCTAAAATGTAAGAGGCAGCTGTGGGTCCCTTTGTTCAGACAATCCATTTCTCTTTCATTCCAAACAAATGGAAGGAAAAATATATATGCATGTATATGGAAGAAGAAAGATGAAGTGAAACTGAATTACAAGAGTTGGAGTTGACCAATAAAAATCATTAAGTCCAACAATTCCTTGCTCAGAATGGGCATCCAGATTCAAGATTCTGAATAACTATTTAGGATCCACGTGAACATTGGGGAAAAAAATGATTTTGAGAAAAATACATTTCTTTAACACCTCTTACTAACTGTAGGTATGAGAGACAAAGAGACAGAAAATATTTTTTTCTCCAGAAGCAAAACGGCTTTTCCAGTCCTAAAAAAGGGGACAGGTTTAGTGTCCAATGGAGGGAGGAGTGGGGGAGGGAATGATATCTGAAAAAGGAATAATGGAGATGTCCATGTGAAAGCCCCCTCACCAAGTTCCTTCACAAATCTCCAAAGAGTCAGGACAAAATGGTGATGCTGGTGAGAACAAATGCTTGGAGACTGACACGATCACGCACACACACAGAGGCTCATTTTGTCCAGTGCAACTCTTTTTTTTCCTTTTTTTCTTTTTAATAGATAAAAAATAATAATTTTGTTGTTGTTTTAACGAACTCACAAATGACCAATTAAACCCACAGAGTGACAGCTACAGAAATTGAAGTCTTGGCACTTCACAACACTGGTTCAGCCTCCATTGGCTCTTCTACCGATCTGTAAGAAGAAGGAAAGAAAGAAGGCAAAAGAGATTATCATTATTGGTCTCTCACTGTTCCGGAAGTTAACACAGCTATTGGTTGTGCTGTTGATGAAAGAATTTTCAAAGGCTGTTCTGATAGTAGTAGGGGTTACTACTATGACTCTGAATTGTTAGTTCAATTCAAAGACTTTGTTCTGGGTGGAGGTGAGGTCCAATGACAGTTATGTCCAACCTAGCACCTTCCAGATGGGCTTTGACCATTGGTGTATTCATCCTAATTTCTGACAAATTGAAGGACCAACACACCACACTATAAAGACTAAGACAATGTTTCTCAATCTCAGCAACGTTGGTTGATGCAAATCAAGAAAAGACTCCTCTTCCTAGTGGATCTGGGTATGCAGAAGTGATTCCTGGCCACCAGAAATAGTGATACACATGGTACTGGGGCAGCCTAGTCAGGCAGATTAGACCTCAAAAACAAAAACAAAACAAAAAAAAAAAACCCCCACCCCTCACAATCAGACCTTTGCCCTCTCCCAAAATGAACCTACCGGACATCACAGTCTGTTTTTCCCTGCTCTGTGTCCACTGACAGTGATGCCATCGCACTAACAGTCTCTGCTTCTTCTGCTTCTCCCTTTTGGGCCTCCAGCAACGAACAGCCAATAATTGCTGCAGAACTTTTCACTGAATTCCAGTGTTTGCCTATGATACAATTGCCAAGCATTAGGTTAGAAATTCTAGTACTTGGCTGAATTCCTGCCTTGTCTACCTATCTACCATTTCCAAACCCATCACACTATCAATGAAATAAAAGACCTTTGGGATCTTTATTAGAACATTTCTTTCTATAATCATGCCTATAAACAATTACTTGCTATGGTCATGATTAAGGAGATTAATTAAAATAAATGACTAGCATCCCTAACAAATCTTGAGTAGGTTTAGAAAGTTAAAACTAGCCAGTTAAGTGTAGTTTAGAGATAAGAAATCTCAGGCATGCTGTCTTCTAGCATCTAAAGATTGCTGGGAAAGTAGCAAAACAAATCTGATGTACCAGAAAGCAGGACTAGGACAATGGGATGGTGCAAGGAAGAGGATTTGTGCTAAAATTCAGAGAAACATCTAAACTACTGCTTCAAAAGATAGTATTTTAAGCAGATGCTGGACGGCCATTTGTTTGGGCTACTGTAGCTGATGTTTCTAGGGAATTGAACTGGGTGGCTACTAAGCCATGTTTAAACCCTGTTATGGCTCTGAATTAGGCGGTAGCATCCCGGCCCCCAATCCCACATATGGTAAAATGTTGAAAGTTTTTATTTTATATCACTAACAATTTTTTTGCAACATTAATTCTAGAATGAGAATTAATGCATTAATTAATGCAATATTCTAGTTGAGAATATTGCAGATGCCATGTTGAATATAAAGGGCAACCTGCCTCTTACAAGCATGTTGCCAACCCTGTTCTTCATACCAATATGTTGACTGGGGAATTCTGGGAATTGAAATCTATGTTCCTTAAAGCTAACAAGATTAATAAGTGTTTTTTTATATTACACAGATATAACCCTAACCTGGATGTAGAATAAATCACCAGTTCATTTGTTTTCTTTAACAAATCGCTTTTTTCCATAAGAAAATGCAACATGAAGCCAAGAGCATGCCCCAAAAACTTACTCTGGATTTCAATGACATGCTCCAATGTAGCTATAGCATTTGAATTGGGCTTTTGTTGCAACAGAGCTTGATCCAACTGTTCCAACTGCAACAAAAGAAACTCGAGTTTAGTATTTTGATTTCCAGTCTGGATAGAAGTCATGAGAAAAGATAAATAGTTCAAATAAATGGGAGCCCAAGGAAAAAAGGTGCATGTGAAAGTAACTGAGGAAATGGCAACAAAAAAAGCCAAAACAATTCTATGTCAATTTCCTACAAAGCCTTTATGTACCATTCCATCCATTTAATATTGTGAATTTATGAACTTTGGTTCTATTTAAGTTTGATAGACATTTTCTTTTTATTTGTTTGATTATATTTAACAATAAGGTACCTGTGCTTAAATATAACAATTTCCGTGTCTCCTTATGCTCTGCCTATAGTACTGGTATATATATATATATATATACAAGTCACCAAGTCTATTATTTTGCTGCTGAAAATCATAGTCAGATTTAGAGAAAAACTAAACACTCTTAGAGGAGTATTAGCATTCTAAATAGTGGTCTATGAAAATATCTAAAACAAACCATATTGTTTCATACATGTTATAAATGTTTCCAGGCATAGGCTGAATTCTGGTGACCAGGATATCTACTGACCAAAGGAAGTACAAAAGTTTGGATGTCTCCATCAAGGGAGAATCGTAGAAAGATATATTCTATAGTTTTTACCTCTCTGGAATCTCTGGGGAAAAACTTTTCAGGCAATGGGGTGGGGGTTTTTTTGTATTTACAATTAAATATTGCAGAAGGGAAGACATGGCATTTGGTCACGAGAAAAAGCTTTTTGAAGTGTAGGTGTTTTTAGCTGTGCGAGGTAATAGTAATGATGTATTGTTGGTGCTGATAGGAAGGTTGCATCTTTCCCTAGATCTGCTTGCCTCTCTGTATTCTTTAACATTTGCTTCAGGGATTGTTTCCTCTGATCATGTTCCATCTTAAGAACTGTGGAGGGAGAGTAGCCTAAATTTGAAATATTAAATTCCACAACCTTGATCCATGTAGATTGGGGTTTTCCCCCCTGAAGATGAATGGTGCTAAGGCTTAGGGAAAGAAGCTGAGCTTTAATAAAAGATTTATAAATGCACTCTGAACTCTGTCTCCTCTCTTAGGTGTGTATTTGGGACACAGCATATATCTGGAGAGCTGCTCTGATGAATTTAGATTGTACCCTTTCCAGAGAGATGAAACACAAAGCCGGGGGGAGGGAAGTCAACTGAAGTCCTATAAAGGACTATGGCTAGAGGCTTAGCCTGAAAAAGTTTCAGTGTGGCTGGAACATACTTCCTTGGAGCGCAACAATTTAAGGATGGCATTGGCAGATCTTTGTCCAGTAGCAGTATCACATTTGCAATGGGCTCTCCTCAAGCCAGTGGCATGCATGACTGCTCCTAAATACTTAAAGCTAGTCACTTGTTCTATTTTGTGGCCATTAATGCTCCATCATCTCCCATCATCTTGGTTTTCTGATAGCTTATTTTCAGATTTTCATTACTGCAATATGGATGAAAATTGTCAGAGCTCTTTTGAGTCTATTAGTGTTCTGGGAATAATCACAATTGGTTGTATGCATAGAGCAGCAGGAAAATGCTGTGATCCCACAGTTTAGAAGGATGGAAATTTGGATCATTTAGATATGCCGTTGATATAGAAGCTGATAAGCAGGGGTACTAAAATGTATCCCTGTTTTCTCCCCTTTTGAGTTATAACTGGTTTTGAGTGAAGCCTGGCATGTTGCACATGAATTAGCCTGTAACTGCTTCATGAGGTTTCTGGATCTGGTCCTGGATACAGAATAAAAACTGCCTTAAGAAATCTATTTATGAATGAAGAATTTGAGACTATTAGAGGATATTATATATTATAAGAAAATAAATTATTTATTTTGCTTTAATGTCTCTATTTCCCCCTATACGCTTCTAGAAATTTGATATTTTTGTTTATATCTCATAAATTCTGCATGTATATCTAAAAGAGATCTGCATTTTCCCTTCTATCCATTTCTTTGACTCATTTATTTTTTTCTCTAACCCTGATTATTAGAGGCTTTCTTACATATATTGATCCATTTCCTATAGAACAAAAATAAATAGATATTTTGTCAATTTCAGGATGACCCTTGTGCAGACACCATTAAAGATGTCATGAGTCAATTAAGTGAATGCCTTCTTTTTAAACAGATGAACTTTCCCAAAGGATTGTCCTTTTTAAGATCTTATTAGAGATTTGCTTATTAGCACATGGGACCTATACCCACTTTGTGTTCAGAATATTTGTAAAGATGATGCCTTATTGCAAGGCTTTAACAATTAATTTTTGTCTTTTATTTATTTATTTATTTCAAATTTATATACCGCACCTTCTCCCGAGGGAGTCAGGGCGGTGTACAGCCAGATGAAAAAAACATACAATACAAACATTAAAAACAATTAAAAAGATATATATTAATTTGGCCCCAATTTAAAATAACAAACCAATTAAAAATATTTAAAAAATATATTAAGCCAGCCTGGCTTGCTGAAAAAAGAAAGTTTTAAGGGCATGGCGGAAGGCACCGAGGTCTTGGATTCTCCTTATCTCTGGGGGCAGCTGATTCCAGAGGGTAGGTCAGTAGTCTTGACTTTAATACTTTTAAATTACTATTTCTTGCAACAATATTTAGCTATCTTTGCTTTAAATAGAAAGATGCGTTGGATACGTTAGCTACTTTGAATTATTTGTAAAAATAATAAAGCAGAATACAGATAAATATCTTTTGATGTTTCCATTCCAAGCCCGACTGAGACTTTTCCAGCACCCTCCTGTGTTACTCGTACTCACCTCAAGGCCAAGCAAGGCAGAGACACAGGCTTCAGAGGCATCACAGATGGCAGTCAGATCATGACCACCTTCTAAAGCTAGGACAACACGCCCATCTGCTAAATCCATCAGTTGTTTGGTCAGGTGCCCAAAACCTACATAATCAAGAAGGAAATATGAATTAGTGATTCCTGTGTTAGCTTTTACATTGCTCTTTGCTAGAAATTGAAGAAAGTCATGGATGTCTATTGTGAGGAAAAACAGAACCTTCAACATTTATGAAGACAGTGATCGAGCTACTTGGAACCTGAAAGTAGGCTTAAAAAGTCTTTAAGCCACTATCCAGGACCGTCGGTGCTCTGGGTTTTTAACAATGCTTGTATGAGATACATTCTTCAAAAGATCAAGGAAGTAGAGATAAATGATCTCCATGGAAAAATCATTAGATAAAAAGAGCTGCAGCTCCAACTATGTGGCATCATTCAAACACATGGAGAGACTATTATAGCTCAGTAACACAGTACACAAGCTTTTCTTGGCACTGCAATTAATAAGGCTGGGAAAGGCATGTCAGAAAAGCTATGACTTGTAAAAGGTAAATAGCTGAATTACTGTCAATAAGACATCCTCCTATACTCATACTGGTTTTGAAATTCTAACCTGACAAATCTCTTTTGCTAAGGTTAGGAAACCTATGGAGACACTGGAATCTTAAGCAAACTACTTTAGCTCCGTAGTGGAAGTAACTAGTCTGTGAATAGTTTTCTCTATTTATAAACTAAATTTATAAAGGGACCTTGCCCCACGTTCCTTAAACTCACATTTGGCTGTGACGGAATATCCACCCAATGGGGACAAGTGTCCCTCAACAGCATCGAAGCCAGCAGAAACAAGGACCATATCTGGGGAAAACTCGTGCGCTATAGGCATCACCACAGTCCTGGGGGACACAAAACAGCTCTCAGATTTCTCTTAGGAACAGGAGGTAGGACAGCATTAACTCTGGATTAATTGCAATGTATGGATTAGGAAAATTTCAGCTATTTCATCTTTCCCTTCTGAGTCTCTGTAACTTTCTCCAATGCACTTAATTAAACTGGCCACATATTTGTAGACAAGCCTTCCTCAACTTGGCATCATTCATAGTTTTAACTTACACAGTGCATTATCAGTCTGGCCTTTGGCCTTGAATGCTAGAAATCAGAGATGAAGAACAATCATGGGCTATTAGAAGGTTTCTCCTAACTGTACTTAGCCATTTTAGAGCAAAACCAACAAGTCAATCTTGTGTTCCCTGAATTTTATAGCATAACATGAGCATAACATGAATAAACCAATGTTCCACAAAAGTCTTTATGAGACCTGCAATAGCAATAGGCAGAGGTAGTCACCTCAAGCAACAAATGCTAAGAACTGGCAACAGAACATAGATGGAGAAAACTATGGGGCAGTGTGTCTTAGTTGCTCTAATGTAGCAACATAATGACTATCCCAGTTGTTAAGTACCTAAGAAATTTTTGCCTTCTAGAATTTTGCCACATAGCAAAAGAGGAAGAAATACATTTGACAGTATTATGACACTATTGTTGTCATGTAAACTTTACTTTGAAAATGACAATCCATCCCTTGGCACATTCTAGGAGAAAAACAGAATGTTCTGGGCTTTCCAAAACATTCCTTGTTGAGCCACAGACCTTTACACAGTCTTATTTACTGTTGATAGCAAACCTACCTGAAGGCTGTTAGATATTCCACATCACCAATAGGGGGATCCACTCCACCAGTCCAAGCAATGTTTACATTGTAACCTACACCCATCCCACCACCAACCTGGAAGAAAGAAACATGGTGGATAACAAAAGCCCTCAGCCATAGGGTTTACCATGCTGAGAGCTGTCAAAGTGCGAGAAAAAAGATATGTAAGAATAAATCCCAGTGAGGGGAGCCACATCTTAATAATAATAATAATAATTTTATTTCTATACCGCCCTTCTCCCAAAGGACTCAAGGCGGTGTGCAGCATATTAAAAACTCAAAAATATACAGACATCAATTAAAAAATAATTAAAATTATTAAATAATTTTGGCCCAAATTAAAACCCAAAATTTAAAACACCCAATTTAAAATCATTTACATTGATAGCCCGGCCTGGCGGAACAGCAGGGTCTTGAGGGCACAGCGAAATACATGGAGGTCGGAGATCTTGCGCAATTCCGGGGGCAGTTCATTCCACAGGGCAGGAGCTCCCACAGAGAAGGCCCTCCCCCTGGGTATGTCGCCAGCCGACATACCTTGGCCGATGGTACCCTGACGAGCCCCTCTCTGTGGAGCGGACTGGCCGGTGGGAGGCTACTGGTGGCAGAAGTCAGTCTCGAAGGTACCTGGGTCCTAAGCCATGGAGCGCCTTAAAGGTGGTGACCAACACCTTGAATCACACCTGAAAGACCACTGGGAGCCAATGCAGCTCGCGCAGGAGAGGTGTCACATGGGAACAACGAGTCGCGCCCATAACCACCCGCGTGGCCGCATTCTGGACCAGTTGGAGTCTCCGAGTGCTCTTCAAGGGGAGCCCCATGTAGAGAGCATTACAGTAGTCCAGCCGGGAGGTGACCAGGGCATGAATGACCGTGCGCAAGGTGTCCCGGTCCAGAAAGGGCCGCAACTGGCGAATCAGGCGAACCTGATAAAAAGCCGCCCTGGCCACAGCCGTCATATGCTCTTCTAAAGACAGCCAGGAGGACACCCAGATTAGGAACCCTCTCTGTGGGGGGCAAAGATTCACCCCCAATAGTCAGCGATGGCACCAGCTGACTATATCGGGACACCAGGAGCCACAGCCACTCGGTCTTGGCAGGGTTAAGTCGGAGCCTATTTCTCCCCATCCAGACCCGCACGGCCTCCAGGCAGCGAGACATCACATCAAGGGCATCATTGGGTTGGACTGGGGTCTAGATGTACAGCTGAGTATCATCATCTTACTGATGAACTCTCACCCCAAAACCACGGATGATCTCGCCCAGCGGCTTCACATAAATGTTGAACAGAAGGGGCAAGAGGACCAACCCTTGCGGCACTCCCCAAGCGAGGCGCCGCAAGGTCGGCTTCTGCCCCCCTGCCAACACAAACTGCGAGCGGTTGGAGAGGAAGGAGGAGAACCACCGCAGCACGGTGCCCCCTATTCCTAACCCCCTCAACCGCTGCAGCATGATACCATGGTCAATGGTATCAAAAGCCATTGAGAGATCTAATAGGACCAGGACAGAGGAACAACCCCTGTCCCGAGCCCTCCAGAGATCATCCACCAATGCAACCAATGCCGTTTCTGTGCTGTACCCCTGCCTGAAGCCCAACTGGTACGGGTCCAGATAGATAGCTTCATCCAGGTACCGGGGAAGCTGTCGTGCCACCACACACTCAACAACCTTCGCCACAAAACGAAGGTTGGAGACCGGACGGTAGTTGGCTAATTCAGCCCGTTCCAGGGATGGCTTCTTGAGGAGGGACCTCACCATCGCCTCTTTCAAGGCGGCGGGAAAGGCACCCTCACTCAAAGAAGCATTTATAATCCCCTGGAGCCAGCCTTGTGTAACCTCCCGGGAGGCCAACCAACCAGGAGGGACACGGGTCCAATAAACATGTGGCAGCACTAATCTTACCCAGAACCCTGTCCACATCCTCGGGAGCCACAGGATCAAACTCCTCTCAGATAATTTCAAGACCTACCTCCGTCTCCCCCCCTGGACTCACCCAGTCGGAGTCCAAGCCTTCCTGAATCCTAGCGACTTTATCATGCAGGAATTGCACAAAATCCTCAGCACGACCCTGCAAGGGATCTTCCCGCGCTCCCCCCTGAAGAAGGGAGTGGGTCACCCTAAACAGAGCGGCTGGGCGGTTCTCTGCAGATGCAATAAGAGCGGAAAAATAGTTAGATTTCACCGCTTTTATCACCAGTAGGTAGGTCTTGATATAAGATCTCACCAGTGTTCAGTCAGAATCGGACTGACTAGTCCTCCAAATGCTCTCTAGGCGTCTTTTCCGACGCTTCATCTCTCTCAGCTCCTTGGAGAACCAAGGTGCCAACTGAGATCGGCATCGGGTCAGAGGCCGCAAAGGTACGATGCGGTCCAAAGCTCCGGCGGCCGCACTATCCCAGGCGGCCACCAGGTCTTCAGTCAAGTCGTGTACCAGGGTCTCAGGAAACAGCCGAAGCTCTGTCAGGAATCTTTCGGGATCCATCAGGCGCCTGGGACAGAACCATCTAGTCGGTTCTGCCTCCCTGTGGCGGGGGGAAGCGGCTGGAAAGTCCAAGTGAAGGAGCGAATGATCTGTCCATGACAAGGGTTTAATGTCTAAATCCCCTCTACCAAGATCATTCAACCACTGACCAGAGACGAAAATCAAATCCAGAGTGTGTCCCCCTGTGTGAGTGGGGCCTTGAACTAACTGGATCAGGTCCATGGCCGCCATGGAAGCCATGAACTCCCAAGCCACCTCTGATGCCTCACCGGCGGATGGCAGGTTGAAATCCCCCATGGCAATAAGTCTGGGGGTATCAACCACCACCCCAGCAATAACAGATTCAAGTGAGTAACAATGAATAGGAGAATTACTGATTAATCTCTAAGGATGGCAGAGGGTGGGCAGATTGGTATAAATTTGGCTTGGGTAACCTTTACAAGTATCTTCTTGCATCTCATTTTGATTTTTTCCTTCTACTGCTTCTTCTAACTTCTCATCTATTTCATGTTGAGTGGCTTCTACCCTCATTTCTTTATCTTTAGACAATCCCCTTGTCTCCTTATTGTTCTTTATAGTTTCATGCATGTTTTTGAATATCAAAATTATTTCTTCATTTGCCTCTATGTAGATCCATTTTGTAATAATTTAATAAAGATTACTCAGTATACCTCTTTGGCTTCAGTTGGAACCCAATTCAAGGTGGGAGTTTTATTTCTCTGCTCATATTTCTAAAATATTTTGGATTAAAAATATTTTAGTTTTTTAACCTACAGATTCCAAGTTGGTTCCATCTTTAGCATCTCTTCTACAAATCAGATTTTAAAAAATAAAGGAATACACATACCTCTTCAGGAGCTCCACTGCCTGGGAAGAAATTGCCATTATCATAACGATGGAGGGAAATGTACAGAACACTGGGGTCGCTGTAGAATGCCTGCTGGGTTCCATTGCCATGATGGATATCCTATCAACACGAAGTAGAACTTAAGTAGAAGAATCAGCTTGGGATCCACACCATGGTGCATGTAGGCAGCAAGACACTCACAACTCTCTTTAATTATATTGGCAGACATTAAATTTTTTAAAATGCTCCTTTTTAAATGCTTTGTAAGCATTTAACCTAAGAGAGTAAGTGACCTCTGGAGTAGAAAAGGGGAAAAAAAAACCTTACCCAGTCCACAATCAGGATTTTACTGATGGCAAGCTTTTGTTGTAAAAGCTTAGCAGCAATGGCAACAGAATTGAAGAAGCAAAAGCCCCTAAACAAAATGAAAAGGAAGAAGGGCATTATTGGATCAGGATAGATAAGCAAAATAAAAACTGATATACTCTACCAGAATAGGGCCTTCCTAAGCCCAACATTCTCCATTACAGCAGGTAGCCAGATTTCATGAAGGATATGCTCATTGGTAGAGCATCTATCTAAGTGATTCTAACAGGTACTAGATTCCAATTAGTACTAGGATAAAGCCTTGCCTAAAATCCTGGAATGCTCCTGCCACTAAATGAAGGAAACAATAATATTTCAGTTTGGTGCCATGTAGCACCTATTTTTATTTGATCTTTTAAAAAATGCTACTTATCGTAACAGGCACCACAGAATGCTATGAAAAAGAATAATCTTATCACCTTTTATCAGTGGTGGGTTCCTTCCGATTCGGCCAAGCCGGTAGCAGTGACGCTATTACATCACCGAACCGGTTCTCTTGCTTCGGGAGCTGGGCCCTCCGACCCGCTCCTGCATTATTCCTACCTTATATTTCTTCTTTGTTCGCCCAGCTGAGAGGTGCAGCAGAGCTGATTGCCGCACCTCAGCTGGGCAAATTCGTAACACGCTTGCGCAAAGCGCAAGTTTGGCGTGCATGTGAGCATGCGCAAAGTGCGCAACCAAAGAGGCGATCGCGAGTGAAGCGCGTGCACAAAGAAAACCAGTAGTAAAGCCGGTTAGAACCCACCACTGCCTTTTATACATTCATTTTCCAAACATATTTGGAGGGTATGGATGTCTAAGTAAAGAAATAAGTTTTTCATTAACAGATCAAATATGCAGTATTACTCAAGAAAAAAGAGATGGAATTTCATTTGAGAAAGCACATAAATAGCTTTTTAAAATGCATCTTTACTTATTCCACTTTCCCAAAAGAATTCATTTTAGAAAATGTAACATTTTAAAATTTTGCAGTAGTTAAATGTACATATTTTTCCCTCACTTTATAGTATATACTTACATGGCAGTAGACTCTTCTGCATGGTGACCTGGTGGTCGGATGACAGCATATCCATTCTAAGGATGAAAAAGTCATGTATCTTTAATAATGTGTTCATTACATTATGATTAGCACAACCACTTTTAATGCACTTTCTGTCAATGGATTCAAAGAAGAATTTACCTTAAGTTCCCCTGATGCCACTTTAAAGGCCAGCTCCAGCAAACAGCCAACAGCCATGCGGACTGCACTGGATGAATGCATCTCATTCCACACTGTGTCACTGTCAACCTACATTGAAAGTTTATCATAGATCATAGGAGTTGCAAAAGCTAAAGAGTAAAACCATCCAAGCTGGCCTGATCATTTCCTTCTTTGATTGCCATCCTGCTTTTAGTTTAGAAATTCATACGCAATATTTGTTCCTTCTATTTTTTTCACAATAACACTGCAAGAGGTGGGGTTAGAAGAGTGACCCAAAGTCATCCAGTGAGTTTCTGTGGCTGAGCAGGTACAAGAATTGAGATTTCCTCATTTCTAGGCCAATGGTTTAACCACTACTTCACACTCAGTTCGGTAGATTTTGTCCTATCTATGAAAGGCTTTAGGAGGTGAGGGAAGTAACCACTTGCTATTTGATAGGTAATAGGAATGGTGCTGTAATGAGGAGATTTGTGTGCAGACAGTCCTTTGTGGACTTTTCTTCCTATGTAAACAAGCCGCCTAGAGTTACCTTGAGGTAAGAAGGGAGGCCTATAATTTTGTAAATAAAATAAAACAAAATAAAAATAAAACTGTTACGAGTAAAATGGAGTACACACAGGATTCAGGAAAGTGACAAAGATACATCCTTCCCAACAGGCTTCTAAATTGCTAGAGTCCCTACGAATTTTACTCCATTAGTTCTTGCCAACTATAGGGGGCAGTGCTCTTCTCTGTTTCAAGATAATTGAGCCAGTGCTGTTGGAAGACATTTCTGCAGTCGCCAGCAGGATGTTACAAAGCACTGTTAGCTTCACACCGTAGTGGTACCCATTTATCTACTCGCATTTTCATGCTATCAAACTTTAGGTGGGCAGGAGCTGGGGCAAGGATGGGAGCCCACCCCATTGCAGGGCTGACAAGCCCAGCGGCTTAAGTGCTGAGCCACCACACTGCCCTAGCTTGTTAATAAAATTGATTTAATGATATTGATGTTTACTTTTACTTTAGTTTTAACATTCTTTTTATTTTCATATTTTATAATTTGTATTTGAGCTGCCTTGAGTGCTCTATGGATAAAAAGGCAGGATATATATTCCATTTAAAAAATAATAGAAATAAATGAGAGATGCAGCTGAGGCCTGATTCATCACTTTATTGCTTGCAGGCAATAGATAATTGCTATATAGGATTCTTGTGGGTATTCAATAGCATGTAGGATGAAGATAAGAAACAACAAACCTAAAAGGAATCATTTTTAAAGCCATTTCGGTACAATTCAAGGACACATGAAAAAATCAAGAAGATGCAATTAAAATTTAACGTGGAGAATCATCTTATATAAAACTCAATATTTTGTCCTCCGGGTTTCATATTGCAGTTCTACAGGCTTTCAAGGAGGGTCATGCTCCATCACAGATGAAAATTACATCTGCTTGCTACTGACTTGAAGCCTTTTTCCCAGAAATTAAATAAATTGCATAGCAGAAATGGAGCTTTAAGATGGAATATGGGAGGCTTTCATTTCCTGCCATCTGATTTTCCTGGCAACCGTATTTCACTCACCCCGATTCCACCACACGGGAGGACAGCATACATCTTCTGACTAAGGGGACCTTAAGAGGAGAAACAAAGGAGAGAGAAGGGGGTATGAATGCCACATACCTACCAGTTACATGGTACATAAGATTAATTCATTTCCCACATTTTTCGTGTCTATTTTTACTGCCATAGAAAGTACAAAATTATAATCTTTATGAATAATACAGGATTAAACTGGGCAACTTTACATTCCATTACTTCTTTTTTAAATGCCTATAGTGGGTTATAACTCATCAGTTTAGTAGCCCACAATTTTGAAAAAGCCTAAGCTCTAAAATAGTTAAACAGGCATAAATCAAAGAGACCCTCCCCTTAAATTCTATCTAACTTCCCCTAAAAATTGGGACTCTTCCCATTATGTGCAAATGCTCACTTTGTTTTGCATCACTGCCTCACACATCCAACCTCCCACTGCTGGAAAATACAATCCCCTGCCACCAAAAGTTTTCCCATCTGATACAGAAGTTTGAAAAGACAGAATTTATCAGACATTATATTAAAAAGATTGCCCTTCCTCATATTTAATCATACATTTTCAGCCTTCACCATGTACACAGATAAAGCAAAATTCTGTACATTCTGCGATTTCTAAAGCGGAAGGAGGAGCAACGTTCTGCATTATGAAAATAGAATTACATTCGTAAAATGCTAGACATTCTACCTAGTAATTTCTTGTTGTCAAGTTTTTGCCTGTTCAAAGGGCTTGTTCCATATAGTAATGTGTGATGTTCCGAATGGACAGCCTGGATTTCATCCAATGTTGCCTTCCGACCTCGGATTCTCTAAGTAACAAAAAAATGGTTGAAGACATTAGACAGAAAAGTTTAAATATGGACTTCGAAAGGATTTTTAACAAGAATCCAGTCTAGTACTAGGTTCTCCTTCAGTTACATTTACCAACACAGATGTTTTATACTTGTGTCTAGGTTTGATAATAAGGTTTTTCATTGTATATTATTTTCAAGCTAAATATCTAAATCTGGCTTAACTATTAAGCTTTTTTCCATTCCAGCCTTTCCAATATTTCATTTCGGGTTAAGAATGGTGGACAAATCTTCAACTGTCCCTCTTTACCCTCCTGAACATTCATGAATGGCTTAGGGACCATGTCAACATTACCATCAAAATTCATAAGTTCAGTGCTTGCCTTCAAAGACAAAATCAAGGATCACTTTAATATTGTTCAATATTAAATTATTTTATGGAAAACTGAATTCTTTGTTCTGGGTTCAGAACAAAGGCTTCTTTTTTGGGCTGCCTTCCTATTCTGGTCAGGCTTTGTTTTTTTAGTAAAACCCATGGCGTAGCACACATATACAACGTATGGTCCTTACAGGCAAAAGCATTGCCAACTCTGTAATTGAATTTCCTTTGTGTCCCACTAAGCTTTTTCTGAAATACCTGGAAGAAACTTTCTCCTGACAAGTACTTTGATTGTGGCATGACCTTTGGGATATTTCTCTACAACAACTCTAAGATCGTTCACACTTTCTTGCATTGTCAGATAACTGGCCCATTTGCCAAAATACAACTTTTTTTTGACTGCCAGCAGCCAAAGTTTCAGGCAAAGATATTTTCATCTCTTACTACCAGAGGTAATTTCATCTCTAGAGCTCATTACCACCTCTCCACAGATTTCAGCACCTGAAATCTGAAATCTGTATGGAAAGTATTCACTTGCCACTAAGGCAGCCTTCCCCAATCTCAGCATCTTTAAACTGTGTAGTCACTGACTCCCAGAATGAACATTGGAGCTTACCTGAATGTTCGATCTATGTGCACTGCAGGAGAGTCCAAGCAATGGGTTCAAGTTTAGCTTGGTTGGCCAGAGACTGAGTTGAATTTGCCTAGCCACGCCTCTTTCTCCCATGAGTCTTCAGTGTTTCGACGAAGAGGTTTGTAGAAGATGTAGCAATGAATAGAATAATGTCCACTATAACTAGGTATTGGATGCTGGACCGCTACAGTAGGGTGGGGTTGGACTCTCCTGCAGCGCACATAGATCTAACATTCAGGTAAGCTCCAATGTTCAATCTCCTGTGCGCTGCTTGAACAGTCCAAGCAATGGGATATACCTAAGCTAAGTATCCCTAGGGCAGGAGTCTGAGCAGTCCAGGTGACATTTGCCTAGTAGAACCTGCTGCAGGACTCTTCTGCCAAACGAAGCCTCGGCCGAGGCAAAAACGTCCAACTTGTAATTTCTGATAAAGGTAGTGGGAGAAGCCCAAGTTGCAGGCCTGCAGATCTCCAATATGGAAGCCTGAGTAGCCCAGGCTGCCATGGTGGCAGCGCTACGAGTTGAATGCGCAGTGATGTTTCTAGGCACTGGAGTAGATTGGTGTTCGTAAGCCATTGTGATGCAAGATTTGATCCATCTTGCAATTGTAGATGGGGTAACTTTCTTCCCCATGACAGTAGGCTGGAATAATACAAATAGTGATTCAGACTTCCTGAATGATGCGGTCCTGTCAATATATTTGCAGAGTGCCTTACGAACGTCGAGCATGTGCCAACATTGTTCTCTAGGATGTGCTGGGTGAGGGCAAAAGTTAGGTAAAACCACCTCCTGTGCCCTGTGAAACCAAGAATTGACTTTTGGTACGAAAGTCGGGTCCAACCTGAGGACCACCCTGTCGGAGTAAAAGATACATAGATCTCCATGTACCGACAGTGCCGCCAGTTCAGAGATCCTTCTTGCAGACGTGATTGCTATCAAGAAGGCGACCTTGAAGGTAAGAATTCTGAGGCTGGCGGATCCTAAGGGCTCGAACGGAGCAGACGTGAGTGCTTGCAGAACGAGAGGCAAGTCCCAGGAAGGATACCTATGGACTGGAGGAGGCCGTAATTAGCAACTCCCCGAAGAAAACTCCTCACCTTGGGGTGTTGAGAGAGAGGGATAGGACCCTCTCCCTGTAGAATAGTTGCTAAGGCGGCCACCTGTCTGCAAGTGTGTTGGCAGTAAGTCCCCGTTTGAATCCTGAGTGTAGGAAATTCAAGACGTCCGGAAGAGAAGCTGCCCTGAGAGTAATGTGCAATTTTCGGCACCAGCTAGAGAAAGTTGACCAAGTGGCGTCATAAATTCTGGTGGTAGATGGACGAGACGCCTGGATGATGGAAACGATCTCGCTTGAGAATCTGGAGTCCCTCAGGATTTCCCGCTCAATTGCCAGACGGCCAGTTGGAGCCACTGGGGCTCGGGATGTTGAACTGCCCCCTGGTTTAGGACAATCCTGTCTGGCGGAATCCTCCATGGGCGGGACACTGACAGTGACACTAGGTCCGCAAACCAAACCCTTCTGGCCCAGTGCGGAGCCACCAACAGAATTTCTGCCTGCTCGTCCAGAAGCTTCCAGATGACCCTTGGTAGTAGAGGTGTTGGAGGAAATGCATATAGAAGGCCTCGAGGCCAGGGCGCCCAAAGGGCGTCTGTCACTTCTGCTCCCGGCGTCAGAAATCTGGAAAAGAACCGTGGTAGGTGAGTGTTCTTTGGTGTTGCATGGTTGGCCGAAACTGGTCGTCAGTTGATGAAACAGGTCTGGATGGAGATGCCATTTGGAGTGGTCGACGGTTGTTCGACTCAACCAGCCCGCCTGTTCGTTGTGTGCGCCTGAAATATGTTCCGCTTGGAGGAAGAGCAGGTGTGAGTCCGCCCAGAGGCCGAGGCTCGCTGCTTCGGACATCAGGTCCTTGGACCGGGTGCCTCCCTGCCTGTTCATGTGTGCCTTGGAGGTCACATTGTCGGTTAACAGCAACACGTGACAGTTGGTTAGCGAGAGGTGGAAATGACGGAGAGCTAGGTGGGCAGCTCTGAGTTCCAACCAATTTATGTCGTGTAACAGATCCTGTGGTGACTATCTGCCCTGTGCCATCTGGGAACTCACGTGAGCCCCCCAGCCGAATAGACTGGCATCTGAAGTTAGTGTTAGACGTGGTGGTTCCTTGAAGAGACAGTCTTTCTCTAGGGAAGGTGACGTCCACCAGTTCAGGAAGTGGAGAACTTTTGGAGGCACTCTGACTCTTGTTGTGGAGTGACTGATGCCTGCTTGTTGGCGCGGTAGGAGGAACCATTGTAAAGTTCGGGAATGTAACCTTGCCCAAGGAACGATGGCCAGACATGAAATCATTTTCCCTAGCAACTGGGACAATACTGCGAGGGAGACTGGCCTGGCTGACCTGACCCAATGTATCAAGGCCCGTATGCTGACTAGGCGTTCTGGTGATAGAAAACCCTGGCAACTGACTGTGTCTATCCGGGTGCCTAAATGAAGGATAGAATGGGATGGAATTAACTGGCTCTTTTCTAGATTTATTGAAAACCTGTGAAGTTGCAGAGCCTGAATAGTCTCTGACAAATCCTGTCTCGCCTGCCTGATGGATGAAGATTGAATCAAAATGTTGTCTAGGTAACATTGAAGCCTGATTGGGCGAGCCTGCAGATGGGCTGCCACCACGTCCAGGAGCTTTGTGAATGTCTGAGGGCAGAGGACAGGCCAAATGGAAGGGAGAAAGAGGGCTTCTTCTGTGGCTGGCAGAATATTTTAAAGAATTTTTCTAAGATGGAGAAATTTAAAGCAAGTCTCTTTAGGCCGACTGAGTTGAAACACTGGAGACTCATGGGAGAAAGAGGCGTGGCTAGGCAAATTCAACTCAGTCTCTGGCCAACCAAGCTAAACTTGAACCCATTGCTTGGACTCTCCAAGCAGCGCACAGGAGATTACCCCAGGTTGCATCTAATTTCTACTTGCTGAGAAATCTGGGAATTGAAGTCAGCACATCTGGAAAGTGGCCAGATTGGGGATGTTTGTAGTTGTAGCTGAATTTAAGTTTCCTAGAGAAATGTGTGAATTAACAACAAAGCGAAGGTGAATTCAAGAAAGAAAATACATATGCCTCTGGAAAGCAAATGACCTTCTCAGTTGATAAAATTAGTTTAATCTCTTATATACCTTATTTATTGTTCTTTCTCTGAATAAATCTTCTTTAAAAAATTTTTTTCCAAAGAATATGACAGAGCCTACGGTTTAATTTCTTTGTCTGCCATTTTTTAGAGTGAAGCTAGAAGATTACTGAATATATATATATAAATACACACACACACACACACACACACACACACACACACACACACACACCAAAGTTCAATGTCAATTCACATCAAAGTAGCAGCTGTGTTTGGAATCTCATGTTTTTTAAATGTTTCCCCAATTATTCTGATAATTATAATAATTACTAGACAATTACACTTTCTCCATGATGTTCTGTCCCTAACCTGATCCTTCAGGTCTTCCAATGATTCATTACTTCCATAACCAAATTTATCCATCTTTCTGATGTTTGTCCTCTTCTTGCCTTTCCTTCCACTTGGGCATTTGGATCTCAAGTGAGAACCCTAAGTTTATTTTTCAATGATCCATTTATTGGTTGTTCATGGAATACTGCAACGTCTTCTCCAATGCCGAAGTTTAAAAGTGTCAATATTCTTCCTATCTTGCTGTTTCAAAATCCAATTTTCTTTTCCATATAGAGTATCACAGTGAATATCATGGCTTGCATAGTTCTGGTCTACTAAATATCTATGCATTTAATATAATGATGATGTGAAGTAATACATCAGGCCTTCATTTTCTGATTAGATTTATATCAAGACATATTATAGCTGATCATGTTTGATAGAAAAAAATAGTATTAAGCTTAAAACAATCTTATATTTTTGGCCAATCATTTCATATCACTGGATTTCACCTACTTTCTGCTGAGAGTTCAATGATTGGTACTCAATTTTTTTACTATTCCTCTCCGCCCCCTATCTAATTTTAAGCATGGGAAGAAAATAAATGAACAAAAGACTCACCCTCCCAGCTAAATTTGTAGATGTGGCAGATATCGAAAGACTGCATAGTTGCTTTCCCCAGGAAGGTTCAGTACATAATTGATGATCAGCCCCAGAGGTAGAAGGGGAAGGGAGTCAACACTTTAATAAAGTCAATACACCTTCTTGCATGAAAAATGTAATAAAGTAACCTATAGTACTTGAAAATTAATGGTATAGCAGTGAAGAAAGATGTATATGGTACTGTTTTTCATGCAGGAACATGAGCTTTCAATTTGTACATGGGCTATTTGTTTTCATGCTAGGTATCAAGAGTGTTGACATCCCCTGGAATGGACTGATCTTGCTGAGGAAATCCTTACTCTATGAAATCTCAAAGTATTACAGGTTGTGATAGGGAAATCTGAGGTTTTATATGTGTTTCTGAAGCAAAAATTCCAGCACTTCACGAAACCATGCAAACTGGCTACGGTTGCTGGGACTTGTAGTACAGTAACATGTGATCAGAGTGGCTTTTATTTTCAGAGTTTCGCTTTCTTTTGTTATTCTCTTTTGTGCTGGAAATACAGACTGAAAGGTATGCTTTGCATATCTTTCTTTATTTTTTTAAAACCCTCTTTTCTGTGTGGCTTGTTTCCAAAACAAATAAAGAGGCAGCCAAACTGGACATACTTGCAGCAATTTAAAGATTAGCAAATTTATTAGGACTCAAGGAACAGAACAAACTCTACCAAGTCCCTGATAATGTGGACTCATCTATTTTGTATTTCTTATTTTTTATGATGCCAGAAAGTATTCCAGGATAGGCCTTCCTCCACTGTAAATCATTTCCCCAAATGCAGCTATTTTTTCAACATGACTTTGGAAGCTGTCTTACCAGCTGCTGGGAAAAAAGTTCCACTCTGAGATTTCTTACCTCACACTTGGTTAGCAATCCTGTCTCTTGTAGTCTGGACCAAATACTTTGGATCCTCCCAGCATGCTCTGGGTGAACATTAGTGTTTCCACATGTACATTGGTGTTTCAGCATGAACGTGTCATAAACAACACCTGTGAGAAGGTGGGAAAGGAGCACAGAAAGGAAGCAGGAAAAAATAAACAGCAACTAAAATCCTGTCCAGGCTTTTATGGACAGGTAGCATATTTGGGATTCTGCTGGCATGCTAAAGACACTATTGTGTCACAAAATTACTACCATTATGGGTGTGTTGAGTTATAAAGCAACAATTTATAGAAGGCAAACTCCTAAGATTGCTTTGTATCAACTAGTAGAAGTCAGGATGGCTTCTACTATACTGTATACTATACTATACTGACTTTTCTCTTTCTCTTTTTTTTTTACACAGCCACTAACCAGTCTTTCTAAACCAAGCAGAAGCTTGTGGCTACCACATTATTTTTATTTGTTAAGAATCCCTGTAAGCTTGATGTGGTTCTCAGACAGATTCTATATGTTAGCATACATAATCTATCCCTGAGACCCCACCCTGGCCATACCGCCTTCAAAGAGAAACAAAAGAGAAAATAATAAAACATTATTTAGAGAGAGATTTAATGTAAATTTAAATTATATCTTTTTTTCCCAAATTTTCTTCATGCACCTATTCAAATGGCACATTCATGCGCCTACTCAAATAAACCACTTTTTTCCCTGTGCTTTTAAGTCAGCGTTGACTCCTGGCAACTGGATGGATTAACTCCTAAGGTTTTTCTGATAAGACAGCAATGGCAAACCATTTCTGAAATCTTGCTAGGGCTGCGAAAAAGTGTCTGGCCCAAGATAACCCACCTGGCTTTGTGCCTAAAGCAGGATCAGAACTCATGGTCCCTCAGTTTTTACACTGATACCTTAACTACTATACCAAACAGGTTGTCCAACAAACCACAAAGGATCCTGAAGTTGAAAAAAATAATGCATTAATTAAAAGTATCTAAAATCAAGTATCTAAAAAGCATTTGCATTAGCTAGACCACTAACTTGGTCTAGCTAATGCAAACATGATTTGCAGTGGTTTCCAAGTATTCATTGGCTTTTACTGAAGGCGCTATTTTTAAAGCCTTTTAAAATTATCTGAGGGACTGCCCCTCCAGTTATAAACCTCTCCAGCCATTAAGATTTGCAGAAGCCTCCCTTATCACAGAAGCTTGCATATCTGGCATGGGAAAGAACATTGCATTGTTCCTAGTTTGGAATACATTCCCCTATGAGTTACATTTGGCCTATATTCTGGCAACTTTAAGAAGGATGCTAGAGAAGTATTTCTTTCTACATGCTTTGGATACTGATTAACATCTAATTTTATTTAAGTTTTAAAATTTTGACTGACAGACACCTTAAATCCTCATCAAATAAAATAAAACAGTAATAAAACAAGTCCAGTTAAAACTACCAAACTGGCAATCTTCTCTCAATGAACCAAACTGATTTGAGATTCAAGATACAATCCTGTTGTGCCCTAAAGTAAAGAATAAAGCAGAGACAATATTTAGTTCCTGGACACTAGGGACTGGATGTGATAATAAAGGAGAACATTTGCAGAATCTCTTACATATCTGACAAAGAAAATTTCAGGATAGGAGATGTACTTTCTAAGCAGTTTATTCATGCCCAGCAAGACAACGATCTTCCTGTCTTCCAAGCTCCGGGAAAAGAAGTTCTTCACCTACCTGTAGTGAAAAGGTGATGGACCAATGGCTCAGGTGTACTGTTCTTCAGACTAGTGCTAGCAGGTGAAGACTGGGTACGGCTAAGGGCTTGATGGGGTACAGTGCTGATGCTCAGGGGAGTTTGATAGAGCTGCAGAGATCTTAGTTGATGCGCATCAGCGAATACCTGTACATTTCATAGGAATAGTAGTCAGAGAGAAACAAAAAGAAAAACATCAAAAAATCACTTCAATATTTCACCAGCTTTTAAAAAACTGCCTTATTTAGCCCAACATATAGTATTTATGAGGAAGCTAATTCTCACTGACAATTGCTTTTTTTTTTTTTTTTTTTACTTTACAACGAGAAGGAGCGTCTCAGGTAATACCAACGCCCCTTCTCCATAGTGGGGGAGATAGCATCCAGGAATGGGACACACCAAAGCCGGCTGTCCTATGGGTGAGGTGCGGTCCGGTCCAAAGTTCCCTGCTCTATGTGGACACTCTGAAGCACCCACCTGGTAAAGGCTGCCTCAGCTGAGGCGTAGGTGTCCAACTTATAATGGCAGATAAAAGAGGACGGCGAGGACCAGGTAGCCACTCGACAGACCTCCTCTATAGAGGCCTGCGTTGCCCACACCGCAGTGGTGGCCATGCTCCAGATAGAGTGGGTGGTTACTTGCTGCGGCACCGGCAAGTCCTGGATCTCATAGGCCTTAGCAATACACGCCCTAATCCACCTTCCCAAGGTTGAGGGGGTAACCCTGTTTCCCAGCGTGGCAGGTTGGAAAGAGACAAACAGGGATTCTGTCCTCCGCAGGAGGAAGTCCTTTTGATATATATGCAAAGGGCCCTCCGCACATCCAAAGTGTGCTACCTATGTTCCAATCGGCAGACTGGCTCAGGGCAGAAGTTCAGCAGCACCAGTTCCTGAGCTGTGTGGAACCAAGTGTTCACCTTAGCACCACATCTTCTTCAGCCTCCTCATTGTCTGACTCGAGTGCCAGCTGCCCAAAACCACTCTATCAGAATGGAATGTACAAAGGTCTTTCTGTACCGACAGAGCTGCCAGCTCTGAGATTCGCCTGGCTGATGTGATTGCCACCAAAAACACCACCTTACACATAAGGTAGCGCAGGCTGGCTTCTTTCAAAGGCTCAAAGGAGGCCCTGTAAGGGAGTTTAGGACTTTGGCCAGGTCCCATGTCAGGAACCAATGCACCCTCAGTGGCCTGAGGTTGGTCGTTCCCCTGGGGAATTGATGAACCATGGAGTGCTGGGAGAGGGAGTCCACAGCTTCACATGTCAAAACGGAGGACAAGGCTGCCACCTGATCTTATTTGGAGATAGCCCATGTTCTGCCCCAGCTATGGACTCCAAACAACGCAGCACACACAAAGTCTGTTCAAACCTTAGTTTACTAAATAAACCAGTTTTTTTACAACAACGGCTGTTACTTAACTGCATTAACAGCCGCCAAGAATTCAAAGAATAATACCGAAAGCTTACTGTGGTTGGCAGAATGCCCAGAAGCAATTTGCAGGAAGCCGATAAAATAAGCAGGACAAGATACGAAGATATGTTAATGAATTGCAAATTGCTTCAGTCGGCATTCCTCCTTAAATAGGCCAAAGGAGTGGCCAATTAGCCCCAAGCCTTACTCTCGAAGAGACCTCCTCCTGAGGAGCCACTCCTGCCTTTTGGCAGCTCTGCGTGCCCATGCATCGAGAAGAGGCTCCTCCTCTTCGTCCTCTTCCCTTAAGGGAGCTTCTGAAGGCCCTGGCTGAATTCCCGCCTCTGGCACCACATCTTCTTCAGCCTCCTCATTGTCTGACTCGAGTGCCAGCTGCCCAGGCTGCTGGCGCAGCACCACACCAGGCTCCTCAGCTAGTGTGAATCAGCTACTAGCTGCACAGGTTGATGGGCCACAATAGCCCATTATCCAGTCCTTCCTGGAGAAACTCCAGGATTTGGGCTATGGAAACATCCATAGGAATTAAATCCCCCTTGTCACCCACAAAAGGCCTTCTATGTGGTGTTATAAATTCAGTTTGTCGAGGCTCTGAGTGAGGCCTGAATTGTCTTGATGACCCTGGAGGAAAAGCTGTCCCCACTCAGAAGGCTCCGCTCAAGCACCAGGTGGTCAGTTGGAACCACTAAGAGTCTGGATGGACCAACACCCCCTGGCTGAGGGAGATCCTGTTCTGAGGGATCCTCCAGGGTCGAGCCACCAACAGATTTACCAGATCTGCGAACCAAGGCCTTCTGGGCCAGTGGGGAGCCAGAAGCAGAAGCTCCACCTCCTCTTCCAGCAGCTTCCTGATGACCTTCGGAATAAGTGGAAGAGGAGGGAAGGCGTACAGCAAATCCTGGAGGCTGTGGACTGCACAGCACATCCACTCCCTCTGCCCCCGGTGTTACAAACCTGGTGAAAAACTTGGGAAGTTGGCGGTTGTCTTGGGTGGCAAATAGGTCGACTGCCGGGAGGCCGAAGCGGTCCATCATTTCCTGGAACAGGGATGGGTGCAGGTGCCACTCCACGTGGTCGCCTGAAGCTCTGCTGAGCCAGTCCATCTGCACGTTTGCCATTACCGATATATGTGCTGCCCTGATGAACAGCAGATGAGTCTCTGCCCAGAGGCCCAGCTGCTCGGCCTCCTGCATGAGAGGCCTGGAGTGGATCTTCCCCTAGGCGGTTGACGTGGGCCTTGGCAGCAATGTTGTCCATCAAGACCAAAATGTGCCAGCTCTAGACCATGTCCTCGAACATCCTGAGGGCCAGGTGGATCTCCCGGAGCTCTAGCCAATTTATGTTGTAGCTCAGATCCTCCTGAGTCCACTGTCCCTGAGCCATACGTGACTGGAGGTGAGCTCCCCAGCCAAATAGGCTGGCATTGGCAGGCGATCTGGTTTTCTGAACTAGCAGCCTTTGGAAATGGTTCAGACGTCCACCAATCGAGGTAAAGGATCACCTCTGTTGGAACCTGCACTCTGGTCAGTGAACTGCTCCTGCTGGATCTCTCATACGGAAGGAGGAACACTGCAGGCTTTTGCTGTGGCGTCATGCCTATGGGGTGATAGAAATGCAGGACACCATCTTTTCCAGGAGCTGAGAGAGAAGTAGTAGTGGTACAGTATGCTCTCTCCTGATACAAAGTGCCTATTCCATCAGGCTGGATTGACGCTCCTGGGATAGATATACCTTGGACTACACAGGATCAATGACTGCCCCCAAGTGAAGCAAGCGAATCATCAGGACCTGGTGGCTTTTCGTCAGATTTATAGAAAAGCCGTGGTCCTGTAGGACCTCTTCGCCTGTGGTTCCAAACTGGACTGAGTAAGGATATCGTCCTGATAAAACTGGATCTTTATTGGAAGAGTCGGGAGGTGGCCCGCCAGTACGGCCACCAACTTGGTGAACACCCTGGGGGTGGAGGACAGGTGAATGGCAATGCCCGGTATTGGTAGTGTTTCCCTGCATAATGGAAGCAGAGAAAGTGTCTGTGGGCAGGTAGGATGGGGACATGAAGGTACGGCTCCCGTCAGACCCACTGACGTGAGGAAGTCGTCCTTTCTGATGCTCGCTAAGATGGTCTGGAGCGACTGCATGTGACAGTTCAGGGTTTTGAGGTCAAGAATTGCCCTTCATCCCCCCCGAGGCCTTTAGGGTGATGAATAGTAGGGAGTAAAAACCCTAACCCTAACCCTGTCCCTGTTCCTGTCCCTGCTGCTCCTCTGGAACCAGTTGGATAACCTGAATATTCAAGAAATGTTTTATGGCCGATTCCATGAGGAGCCGCTTTGTCCAATCCTTTGACACTGGACATCAGATGAAATACCTCAGGGGGGTGGAGAGGAATTCCAGGGAAGGGGGCTGACCTCACCATCTCCTTGACCCAGGCATCAGTGGTGATGTTTTCCCGTTGGCTGGCAAAGAATGCCAGGCGACCCTCAATGGGAGGGTTGGAGAAACAGTCACCTCGAGTGTCAAAATGAGCAACCCTTCCCACCTCAAAAGGACATTTGGGTGGGTACCATTGCCCTTGCCTGCCCTACCTGTCCTGTTCTTACCCCTGCCTGGGAAGAAAGGATCTTTGTGAGCGTGGCATTCCTAATCTGCTGCCACCCTTGAAAGGGTGAGGGGTGAAAATAAGTCTGCTCTTTGGGACATAGAAGACAGAATCCTGCGCTTGTCCCTGGACTCGACTAGAACAGGGTCCAGGGAGTCCCCAATTTATCCCCAGAATACAGGGCGGATGCCAGTCTCCACTTATTCCTGGTATCAGCTTGCCACTGGCGGAGCTATAGGAGACATCAAGTTGCCACCAACGAGCTGATGGACTTGGTCGTGAATCTCGCTGCATTCAGCATGGTATCCGCTGAAAATTCCATTGCCACTATTAATTTATTAAGATCTTGTTGGGACCTTGTGTCAGCAGCTGGAAGCCTTTCTTGTAGTTGCCTCAACAAGAGCAGTGAGGCTCTATTAAAAAAGGAGGCAGCTGTGGAGGCCTTAACTGCCCAGGCAGCCGCCTGGTAGGCTTTCACCAACAACTGCTCCGCTCTTTTGTCCTCAGGCCGAAGTGTCTCCTCTGGAGATCCTGCTATGACTGAGTGTGAGGGCAGTGCCACTACAGGGGTGTCAACTGTTGGAACCTGATGGGCCCTGGAAAAGTCTGTAAAAAATGAAAAAATGTCTATCCAGACCACTGGGATTTGGTCCTGACCCGGGAGAGGTCCATTGCCGCTGCACTACGTCCAGGAACAGCCTGGGTGTGGGTACCACCTCTGCCTCAATATTAGGTTCTGCAAAAAGTGGATCTGCAGGATCACCAACCCTGATGCAGCGTCTAGGGTCATCTGATTGGTGCCCAGATGAGTAGTATTCTTTGCTCTTCAGAGCAAAGATCTAAACAGCGGAAGCTGAAATAGACCCACAAAGGCAGGCTTGTCAGGCATTAAGCCTTCATCATCAGACAGGTCTAGGTCCCGTTGCATCTTCTCTCCCGACAAAGATGCCTGGCTGGAAGAGGCCAGAGAATATTCCTGATCCTGAGGAGGTAGGGCTTTCCCCGAAAAATGGGACCCCGATGATGGCCTTGGGCCCTGGGGTAATCAGAATCCACTGATGCTGCCCTCTATTGCAACCCAGCTGCAATCCCGTCTTATTGCCTCAGAGATCAAAGCTCCCATTCTGGCCGGGATTTGAGGCTCCAATCGCTCCTCCGAGCGAAGGCCTGCAGTGGTGGACGTGAAGGTTGCCTCAGCCGAAACCTTCTGTCTTATAGGTTGCTCCCGGGTGGACTCTGGTAGCTTGGGTTCCGGCATTCAGCCGAAGAGCAACTCACTGTTGTCGGGCAGATTAGAGGCCTGCTCCATGGTGCCATCTGGGGACCATGCTGCCGCTAGCAATTCTTCCTGAATATCAGGCAGTTCTAACTGCCTTGAGATAAAAGGTTGGGAACAGGACCGCTGAAGGCTTCTGGTTTTCTTTTCAGTCTCCCTTTAAGCCTTTTCAATAGCTTTCTCAATGGCCTTATGCCTCTGCTTGGCCTCCCACTCTGAGGCTTTAATGGCCTTTCTAGGCAGCTTGTTCAAGTGGTGTGAGACTGCTGCTTGTTTTGTTGAGGGCCTCTATCCCGAGGGCCCCACTTCCTGATCAATGTCCTGGCAAGGGATCATCGGGGTTCCTGCCCTGCAAGCAGTATCCCCGGGAAATACGCCCGCCATTTTGGACCATCCGGCCCAGAATTTTTGGTTTAATAGGGCCCTGCTGCATAGCTCGCCTGAGTGGCCTGGTGAGTGGCCTGTGGCAATCTAGTATGCCAGGGATGCGAGCAGGGGCTAGAATGGCTCGTATCGCACTATGGGCTCTATTTGCAGGACTGATTACAGCACGGCGGGAGTCGTCTGACAGTCCCACGACTCACCGCCCCCAAGCGCGAAGATCCAAATCCTCCAAGCCTGAGCCCAGCGTCGTGGAATGATACTCGTGAACGCTGTCCTGTTTTGCGATCAGTATTGGGGGTGTGGCTGCGCAGCAGGTGTCTGTGTGACTCACCCACTTTCAGCTCTGACAGCACTTTTCAGGCTTCAAAATGCCATGGTATTCCTCCTTCATGCCCCAAGGCTACCATGTTTCCCCAAAAATATGACCTGTCTTATATTTTTTTGAACCCCGAAATAAGCGTTTGGCCTTATTTTTAGGGAGGTCTTATTATTTTAGGCCACAGGGAGGAAACCAGAGGAAATGGCAGGAACCAGCTGTGCATTTAAATATTTTCGGGGAGGGCTTATTTTAGGGCATGTGCTCAAATGCCTGATTGGACTTATTATCAGGGGATGTCTTATTTTACGGGAAACAGAGTAGCGCTGCAGAGCCAGGCTCATGAGCGCTGCCTTCGCCCATGCTGCAATCAGGCAGCTACTATAAAGTTAGGCCAAAACAGAGGTTGATTAATTGAACCCCAGGGTCAGCGGTTCGGAGCGAAGCTCGTGAGTACTGCCCTTTCAGATCTGCCGGCCGGCAGTCTTTTTTTCCACCCACATGGCCTTCAGCGGGCTCAGGCTAAAAGCCTTTCATGCTGGGATAAGTGAGCGGCTCGACCAGCTGAAACGGGAAGCTATAGCGATTATTCCAAGTTGTCTGGATTGCAAAAGTTGAATTGAAAGCATTCAGGAATGGTTTAGCTTCAAAAAACACATCTTGTCCAAGCTAGACTAAGTCTAAAAGCTGGGGTTGCAAGCAGAGGAGGTGTGTCATCACAACTTGCAGACTCAGTCCAATTAGCTGACAGACGGAGTTAACCCATTCCTGGATGCTATCTCCATCACTATGGAGAATAACTTGTTTTGCGTAGTCCAAAGAGAACTGTATATATTTTGTTAAAAATATTAGATTTCAGAATCATAAAAAACCTGAAATTTTATTTTAAACAGCTATATGCCTGGTATCAATCATACCTTATAGCAAGTTCTACGGATGTAGACTAATCTTACGAAGTTGACCAGATTAATTTGAAAAGTTCATTGAAAAAACATTAATTTAGATCTCAAGCAAAGATGCACTGCCCCTTCCCTAAGAAACTTCTGGAAGAATGAGAGGAAAGTAGTGGGAGGGAAAGTTCGTGTGGTGTTTGTGTGTATTTTGCTTACTTCTAAATCTGACCCAGATTTGCTTCCTGTTGCCTTGAATCCCTTAGGCATGGCAAGCACAAAACATTACTCATCAGGAAGTATAGGAAGTGAAAAGAAATATTTGTTTATCCTGATCTAACCGCCCCCCCTCTTTCAATTGTTTCTGAAACCCACACAAAGGAAGATTAATTTCTCTGCCAGTAGCAATGGGAGAACAAATCTTTCTCGCAGCAGCATCAATGGGATTTCCCCCCCCAAATATCTTCAATGTTAATATATTTGTTTAAATTAGTTTTTAATTTTTCCTGGGGGGCAGGGAAGCCATCCTGATTTGTTGAATGGGATTATAAATTCCATGGAGAAATAATTAGATTCATACATCTTACTAAGCTAATTTAGGCAATTAGATTAAGCAAACCACCTCCAGTTGATCATGGGTTAATGTGATCTATGAACACAGCCTCTGACTCCTACTACAGCAATCCTAAATCTGCAGAATTTTAAAATCTCCTGCCAATATGACCAATTGCTTTGATCGTTGGAAATTCTGAAAAATGGTTACAATAAATGTGGAAGGTACCATGTTGTGAATATTCTATAGAGTATATTCACAGAATCGAAAACATGGCAGAAACTTCAAAGATAATATAGGAAACCTCTGGTAAATGGCCATTAAGTCTGTTTAAAATTCTAAAACAGATTGACTACTTTCAGAGGCAGTCTGTTCCATAGTTTTAACAGATTATCTGGCCAAGAGATTCTTTCTAATGTTTAGTTAAAAATATTTTTCTTGTATTTTGAATCCAATGGTTCAAATTTATGCACTGAAGGAACAGAGGATAAAACATAGCACCTTTGAGCACAAAATTATCCAGGGTTATATTCTGACCTCCCAGATATTACTAATCTCCCAGAGATTAGATTCTCCAAAATTTCTCACCACTAATCATGTTGTGAGGTTGTTGGGCATTGATGTTCAGCAATTATTGCAGGCTGCAAATTCTACATTACTGCCAAGATTTTCAAAGTATGGTTATCTTCTGTAATTGATTATGGGATGACACTGGGGGGAAACGGAGCTTGAATATGTGGGGAAATGATCAACATGAATCAAACCTGCATTTGACTGGTGTTGTGTTCTATGCTTGACTGATTAAATATAGGATTCTACAGTAAACTCAAATCAAGAATTTTCCAAATATGTGGCATCCATTTTAACAATAGCCCCTATGCCATGTTATGCATGATGAGTCCTAAGCTACCCCTCAATGTTCCTATGACATACTTTATTTTTGAACTCCTTCAATCAATTCTGATTTCTTTGCTGACCTTTTGTCTGGAGGAAAGGCCTTTATTTCTTTGCCAAACACACATTCTAGTAAGGAACTGATGAAATTTTTAATTGAACAGAACGAAAAGACAGATGACTCAGGATGACGTTCAGAAGCCAGAAGTATGCTCAGAAACCAAGGATAAGAGAGACAGAAAAGGTGACTGTAATGCAGGAGATGAGTCACTTTTCCTTTCAGAGGCTCCATTATCTCAGATGAATGGGGATGAAAAATGGGAAGCAAGAGATAGTCATTCAACTAGTTTTCCAAACTTACAGTTTCTTATAATACACCTCCCATGTGCTATGAACCTCTTTCTCTATTCTTCCATAACTATATTATTCTTCCTACTTTGATCCAGTCTTCCTCAAAAGGCAGTAAGCTCAGCATGAATGGGAGAATTGATATGTTTGATCTCCAGTGGGGCTGCTGCTACTGTCTGCAATATTGTTTTCCATTTATAAAAGCTTGTTTTTACTTTTAAAAGCATACTATAATTTTCTTTACTTGATATTTGTGCCCAAGCAATACAACTAATCATTCAAATGGGGCATACCTTTCTTTTGCACTCTTCTGTGGTTTTTTTCTACTTCACTGCAAATATCAAAAAGTAGCATCACAGCCATATTTCTTGGGGCATCTGTCATAAATAACCCAAATATATTTCCTGCCTTTATGTCCACTACAGTTTTTAGAATCATGATTTCTCTGTTATTTCCATTCTTTTCAACCTGTTTTTTCCATGCCAGTTGGTCAACAGTGTTGCCAAAATGGAGACACCACCCATAACTGTGAAATAATGGAATCTCACTTCCTCTCTTGAGTCTTCTCATACTGAAGAGGAGGAAAAAAAGGGCTATTAGTTTTCCTTGCTAGCCCAGGAATTAATTGCCATGCCTAAAAATATATGTTATGCTAAGCAAGTTTGAATCTCACATCTTTGCATATGTCAAGGCACAAAGACTCATAACTTGTAGAGAGGTTCTTTGCTTTCATACATACATGCTTTGCTATCTTGCTGAGGAAATGAACAGATGACCATAAATGCCTCCCTTCCCATACTGCACTTGGCGTTGAAGAGGAGAAGCCTTTTGGAGTTTTAATAGTTTCTTTCCTGTAACTTCAGTATAGATTTTAATGATACATTATTTTAAGAGAGGCCTCACCTGCCTGTAAGTAACTCCCACCTCCTCAACCTCCTGTTCTTCTTCAAGCCTGTTCACTCGATCTTCATCTTTCATTTGGAGACAGCCTTGCTCTTTGGCTGCCCTATTTTCTTCTTCCTCGTCCTCCTCTTGTTCATCCAAGCCATCCTGGGTCCCTTCATTTTCTATCGACCCATCCAGCACAAAGGGCCCCTGGCCCAAGCCCAAACCAAGCCCCAACGATTCCTGTTGTTCTGTCAATTCCTCTTCTGTTTCTTCAGGATGTGTGGTAGGTGGCCGTGGCAACTCACCAGTCTTAGTGATTATCTGCAAGAGCGGAAAAAAATTAAAAGGAAAAATTGCTTGCATTTTAATTGCCTAGTAATTTTGAGGTCGAAGCAAGAACCTGGAAGCCGTGGGGGTAGGCAAGTTACACTAAATACATAGTTTTGTTGTTCTGGTCACTTTGATTCTTTGAGCTTCATTTCTAGTCCTTTTAGCTGCTTACAGGGTAAAGAGGAACTGAGAAAAATACATACATTATTCAAATACAGGCTGACAGTAGCAGGAAGATTTCAACAGTCCCAGGTAGTTTGGAGTATGCTGAATGACAAACAGAAAGGGGGGGGGGAGAGCTTTGCTTTTGATCATATACTTCTTTAGCTTGGGATACCAGAGAACATAGATTCATGTCCAAATAGAGTACACAAATGTTTGCCTGAGTCACAACTTCCTTTGCCTACCTTTCCCAGTTGAATCTGCTGCTGTTTCTGCTTCTCCAGGAAGTGTTGGTGCTGCTGCTGCACAACCAAGTGTTGCAATGCTTGGGGGCTCTGAGGCAGTGGAGACGATTGAGTGCGGCTCAATGGACGATGTCGAGGCAACTTGCTTACAGTGCGTAGGTTGGAGGGGATGCGATCTCCTGTCACTAGAGGGGATTGGCCATGCAGAGGAACTGGAATGAAGAGACCAGGCTTTATTGGGAAGACACTTGTAAAATATTGCATCACATTTCATTTAAAAAATGAAAAGCCATAAGCCGTGTAACTAGATATCACCTTTTCTTATTTATTTATTTGCAACTTATTTATTTGCAAAATTGCCTGGGTGGCTGTAGACCTTATTTTGAAGAGAAGAAAATTAAACCAAAGCTACAATTAGAAAGACTACCTATCACTGCCACTAACTCAATGGCGGCTCCCTCCCCACAAACTTTATTGAGTACATTGTATGGTCAAAGATGAGGGCAAAACCAGATCTAGCTAATTCCCATGCAGAGCCACATAGACATAACTCAAGTTAGGTCAAGTTATTGCTTAACGCACTGTAAGCCGCCCTGAGTCTCCGGAGAAGGGCGGCATATAAATCAAATAAAAATAAAAATAAATAAAATAAATAAAGTTCAGGTTCTGCCTTCCCCTATTGGACCAGGTCACATTGTCCAATGGAGTCTCCTGATTTTATAGTGAGAAAGTCTAGTAAACACCTGCTGAAATGCCCTTGGTTCTCACGGCTGGCATCTTGGTGTCTGAAACTTAAGTTCTATCTCCCACTTCCCTTCCCCCATAATTCGTTGGAAGCTGAGAAGTGATAATAGTTGCAACAGTAAAATCGCCTTTTGAAACTTGACAGTAGCCTTTGGCAGAGTTGCCACCTTGGGAACAGAGGCTCAATTAGAGAAACTTTCTGGAAAGAGAAGCAATAAAAAGTTGTGTCTTTTGTTGAAGTTCATCATGTCTTCTGTGTAATAGAAGGATCATATCTGTTCTTGCGCATCAGATCATCAGTCATGGCCATCAGTTTGGCCACCTGACCCTCTCATTCTGCTCTTTCAGCCTGGTATTGGTTCCCACACTCAGCAATATATTCCTTCAAGTTTTTACCTATGACAGGTATGATGTTTTCAAGAGATTCATCTTCCAGGCCTGTTTTGCGGGTGAACAATAAGGTCATGTAATTCCTGGCTTTAAGCCCACAAATCTCTTTGATCAACTGGGCCACATCCTTCTCCTGGGAGAAACGCTCAGGATGTGTTACCTGCAGAATGACATGAAGTCCCGGGGAGCATAACTTCACACATTTTCTCACTTCTGCAGCAATATCTGTGTTTGAAAAGTGGGTGTGGAAAAAGCCAGGTATATTAACAACCACGATTTTCCTGCCATTCAGCTCCATCTCTTCCTTTTTGCATGCTTCTGTTACTGACCGAACTGACTGCCCAAACTCAAAGACTTTGCTTCCCAGAATTGTGTTTCCCGTTGCACTTTTCCCATTTCTGGTTCTGCCCACAAGGGCGATCCTCCATTCAGGCCCTCCGATGCTTCTAGCCGTTTCCAGACAAGTCACACAGCACAAACCTGAGATTTCTGGTTGAAAGGAATCAGGAATACCTGATGGGATCTAGCAGGAAGCAGGTGGATCTGCTTCTCTGCTAGATCTATTTTAAGGAAAGCCTTGTCTTCTACTTTTTCTTCAGTGCGTTCAGAAAATGAAAGTGGAGGGACCAGGAAAAAAAAAAAATTCCCCTCCTCTTTTGAAACAGCCTTCCTGTTTAATTACGGAGGTGTCTATAGGAGGAAAAAATGTAATTTTTAATAAATAAAGCAAACGTTTATTTGCTTTTAGCCATAGGTCTTGGCATTCAAATACCCAAAATAGTCTAAAAATGTGCCAAATTCTTCTTTTAATTACCCTGAAATTAATAAAAACTAGTTTTCAAAGCACAAAACTGTTGCTCACATTCATCCCCTTTGCAATCAACTGCAATTCCAGAAAGAAAAATTGCTTGCACTTTTCTGGATGCTACAACAAGTTTTGCAATCTGGTCTGTAATGAAAGCTTCCCTCCATCAAAAATCTTTATTGCTATTTCAATATTTGTGAAGTGTTTCATTGCTAGATAAGACAGGACAAAAAAGGTCCTTAGATTAACATGTATTTGGCAGGAAGATAAATAATCTGGCCTTTGATCATTCCACTGCTACAAATACATTCATGGTTAAAACAAGGGAAGGTAAGAATATCAGATTTCTGGGAGAGCTGTGGGCATGAGGTAGAATCCCAAATCAATAAATGCTCCATACAAGAAGAAAGTTAGGATTTTCATACAGAGTGGTTATCATGATTGGTGTGTAATATGATATACTATCTGAAAATATATGACTGGCTGATAATTTTCAGTCAATCACAAACTCATAACCATAAAACTGACTACTTTGGTTGACTCTGGGTTCTCTGTTAAATGCAGTCCTCATGAAATACAGATCTACCCTTGACAGACTAAACTGTGTCCATCTTCCTGATTTCAACAATTCAAAGTAGATAATATAAAGTAGATAAACTGTGTTCTGCATTTGAAGCAGCCTCTCTAAGTGTTGCAATACCGATTACTTGAATCAGTATTAAGTATCATTAATTTGTTATTGCTGTTGAGTTCCCAAGTCATGTCTGGCTCTTTGTGATCTCATAGCATGCCTGACCTCTCTATCCTACACTGTCTCCCTAACAGTGCCCAAACTCGGGCCCATTGCATCAATGATACTGTCTAACTATTTCATCCTCTGCCTGCACCCTTCTCCTTTTGCTTTCAATCTTTCCCAACATCAGGGTGTTTTCCAATCAGTCCTTCTTCTCATTTGGGGCCAAAGTATTTGAGCTTCAGTTTCAGAATCCATTCTTCCAAAGGATGCTTAGGGTGGGTTTCCTGTAGGGTTGACTGATTTTGATCTCCTTGCAGTCCAAGGGACTCTCGAGGGTCTTCTCCAACACCACAATTTGAAAGCATCAATACTTCAGCACTCAGCCTTCCTTATGGTTTCACAGCCATACATTACTATTGGGACAACCATAGCTTTGACTGTATGGATCATTGTCAGCAAGGTGATGTCTCTGCTGTTTAAATACTGTCTAGATTTATCATAGCTTTCCTCCTAAGGAACAAGTGTCTTTTAATTTCATGGCTTCAGTCGCCATCTGCAGTGATCTTTAATATCAGTAAATAGAGTATCATTAATACTCTGATAAAGTTGTTTCCGTTATAATGCTGTAGCAAGCTTCAGAAAAAGGATTCTGCTGACAAACTTATTTTTAGGCTTTCAAAAACCTTGTTATTGCTTGTTCTCCAGAACTCAGCCCTACAACAATGAGGCTACGTAGACTGCAGGCCCTTGGTGGAAAAAAATCTTGATTGTATTATATTGGAGATTGCTATGTTAATGTGCTGATTGTGAGAACATCAGCTAAGTACCTGAAGGACTTTGTTTTTGAAATATATTCTAGATATTTAGAGGTGTTCCTCTAAATCTGCTCTATTTCCTGTCCCCTTTGTGTACTTTTGACCTCTTGCTGGAAATAATCACTTTAAATGTTTGATTCCCGATTTCCCTCTTTAGCAGAAATTACTCATTTTGACCAGCAGCCCATTAAAATGATTCTGTTTCAGAAGAATTATGTACTACTCTTTTCTGAGAACAACCAATAAAAAGGAATGAAACGCCTCATAAGTGAGTTGCCTCTGGCAGCTAAGCAGAGCCATCATGGATACACATTTAGTTAATTATCAGCACTGCCTAAGATAGATACAGGATAATGACAGTTAGGCCTAGTACTTAAGGCACCAGGCTCTAAAACTAGGAGACTTTAAATTCTTGTTCTCCCTTAGGCATGAAAGCCCGCTGGGTGACTTCGGGCCACTCATTCTCTTTTAGCCCAACTCACCTCACTGGGTTGCTGTTGTGGAGAAAATAGGAGGAAGAAGGAGTATTAGAACTGTTCACCATCTTGAGTTATTTATAAAAAAATTAAGACAGGATAAAAAATAAATGTTATTGACTTCCACTTAATGCTATACAATGGTATCCCATTTCTCCTTGTTTCTCGGCTGTTCCAAGCAACAATTAGAACATTTTCTATGCCATTCCCCAACTCTTGTGGACACACTCACACTTGACCTGCTCACCAGCAATTAGTGTATTCTGTTGCCGAGCTTGTTCCAGAAGCAGGACATGTTGAAGCAAGGAAGCGTGCCCATGATTATTGGTCTCTCCCTCAAGAGCAACCCCCAGAAGGCAACTGGGAATAGATGACATGCTGAGGAACTTGCTTGTCAAGGCACCTCCCTGGCGCAATGATTGGATGGTCTGGCGCTCTGCTTCTTGCTGTGTGGTTAGATTTGGGGAGGCCTAAAGGAAAGAAGACAAAGAGGGCTATTAGGCTATGCTAGGTCCAGATGGCAGATATAATAAAATAAAATATGAAGTAGGGGGGAATGGGAAAAAAGGTATTAAATTAAGAGCTAGAAATGCAAAAGCAAAGAAAGAAAAAGAAACAAAGTAGCTTATTTTCTTTATTGCATTCAAAAGCATTTTCACTACAAAATACACAATCACTGTCCCTTTTATCCATTTCAAACTTTCTTATATCATCTCCTTATTAATCTTTTTTTCCAGAAGTTCTTAAATCTCTTTATTCCTTTGTAATCCAGAAAAAAATGATAACCCACCAAGTGGAATATTATCCTGTCACAAAGAAAGGAACTCTTTAGGTATAAATTAATTAGTTCCAAATGTGATTAAGAAATGAGAATTGGGCAGATTTTATGTCCATATACACTATGTTACAACTATGAGCTCAATTCATAAATTGCATAATTGCACAGACTTTTGTTTCTGCAGTTTACTCATGAGAAGCAACAATCTGGAGTGGAAGTGGGCAATCTCATGATCTCTCCTTTAGCCCAGATTTTGCCAGCCAGCATTAATTCTCTTACCAGCATTTCTGCTGCAATATTATCTCCACTCTTTGTGATGTTTAGTTCGCCTCAACAGAAACCTCCTCTTTTCCATCTACCCTTCCTTATCCCCGGGGTACCAAATTTTCCAAGTAACAATTGTCAAACCCTGCAGCCAAGCATACTTAGAAAAGAACCATTTAGATTTCTGGAAAGAGATTTACTCCTAATAGTATAAAGTATAATATTTCAAAAGCCTGCTAAAGCAATGCTTCTGTTCAACAGTATAACTGTTCAAGTTATATTGAGCATAATTAAGAGGAATTGTTCTAATCACTTTCACACACTTCTGCCTTCCTCCGGGGGCTGAGGTATCTCTTAGGCAATGGTTTTGTTTTCTTCCCTATATTCCCAGGGCCTTCTAGATATTCTATCCTAACAATATTCCCACAGTTAAGTGTTTTTGAAATGGTGTTGCTGAATTCTAATTTCCAGCAAGTCTCACCACTGCCTGATTGTGACTGAGGCAGTGGAGAGTTCTTGAAGTCCAGGAATATCTAGCTACAAATTTCCCACTCCTTTCTTAGTCTGAGTAATGCTATGAATATTTCATTTTTAGTATGTATTACCATAATCATGCTAGTTGTTCAATAAACGGAAGGAAAAGATGAGTTGAATGAAGACGTAGATAGAAAACTGCATCCTTCCTACTACATCCCATAAATTCATCAAAAATATAAACCAGGTTATGTAGAACTCTGAAAAGGTCTACACCCAAGCAGCCGTTTTTCTCCCCATCCAAGGAGCAGTGGGCTCTGCAGGACAGCAGGACCTCTCATTTTTCCCCCCAAATTCCAGGTTCGGTCAGGGCATTCAAGCTGCTGGTGCTGGCAGCCACCAAAGCAGCCATGTTTACCTCCTCCACAACCAGCCAGTCAGCACCTCCTGATCTGCTCCCTGCCTGGCCAGCTGGCACAAAGCCTTGCCATTCTTCTGCTCCTCCTCCTCCTCCCTGCCCAAGCAGCAGTGGGACAGGGTCTCATTCCTGCCCTGGTGCAGTGAATTCCAGCGGGCTGGATGTGGGTTTGAAGGGCCTGGCCTCACAGTGCTTCCTCATTCAATTGAAGGCTTCGTTCAGCCTTCAAACAGTAAGGCTGGTCCACGTAAGCAAGCAGTGCACCAGGTTCTTGCACCGGTCTGATTCCGATTCCACGGCCAGCTTTACTGTTACCTGAATGTCTGAGTATTCCTAGGCTCATTAAGATATCACTGGGTACCCAATTTTAATTCCCAACTACATCTATGGCAATTAGATCCATTATCTCCCCTTATTTGACCATTCTGGTTCTGCTTTTTGCCTTGTGCCTACTTTATACTGAAAGCTCACCGTGGCAGAGATCTGTTCTCTCTATTTTTTGTAAAGCTCCATATGTACCAATTGTAATTATAGTGATTTTAGGAATAAGAACAACAGCAATAGGAAAACTCCAGCTTCAGAAGCTTTGTTGATTTGAAACATTTTTCTCTTTCACTTAATCGTTAATTTAGGCTCCCCAAAGTCCTCCAAACAAATGTGATTTAAATGAGTTCAGAAATATAATGGGAGAATAATAGAATACAGTAGACATATTTGGGGCACAGTGATCTAGTACAAATTAACAGGCTACCATATGATTACATTCAAATTCCAGACCAGACTAATTAATAGAGGTTTGGAGAACTTGCTAATTTCAACTGAATCTGTGTGTCTGGAGCACAGACATAGCTATAAAGTCTTTTACTACTCTTGGATGAGGAAAACAAATCACAGCAGAGAATAGCAGAACATGAAATCTGCCAGTGAGCTATTTCTAATTTCTGACACTGAAAATAGACAAGCTGTCAACTGGGCACAACTGCTACAGGTCAGGTCCTGAGCCAAATGTGGTGCCTGTCATCAGAAAGAAGCAATAAATCGGACACTGCTTGGTATCAGCTCCTTGTCAGAAAACAAAACCCAGAGACCAGTGGTGCTCTAAAAGCAGAAAAAGGAAAGAAAGGAAAGGAAATTATATATAGTCACTGGTCTGGCTCACCAAATATTAGGGGCCCTTCCATTGTGCTGAAAAGAAATAAAGTAGGTCTGAAGCAAGGACCGGGCAGAGGTATTAATACAGAGCTGGAGAAATTATGGTACCCATTGCCCCCAAAAGCTGGAATGAAGTTTCTAATATATTTCTAAAAGTTACTGTCTCAAAATTGTAATTTTAGATATATTAAGGAGAAATGACTAAATAAATGATTAAATTTTTGATATATTTTAAGCTTTCATTTTGATTATGTTTACATTTTTAATTTTTAAAAAATTGGAGCAAATCTCATCATGTTATTGAAAGTTTTTCAGATTATAAAGTTGTGCTTTAATATAGAGCTGGAGACCAGAAGATTAACGAAGACCAAGAAAAAGATGATAGTAACAATGCTGTTAATGTTCTGATTGATGACTTATATGACTCTTATTCCCCTTCAATCCATTTCCAACTCTAAGCGGACACAGAAATAGTTATTTACAGAAATTGTTCAGTAACCGATTAAACACAAAATGTGTACAGCTCACTATCACATGCTATTGCAGTGGCCACTGCCATAAATATAACTACAAACTAGATGAATATATGGTAGGAAGAAAAAGTATCTTTTCAACTGAACTCAATTCCTGGAATTATGTGGATACATCCATGTTGTTTTCTTGGCAACAATTATCTCTGCTTTTTTAAGGACCTTTTTAACTTTCAAGTCTAGTTAACAGCCCTGATATTATCTTGCCATCCCAGAACTAATCAAGCTTGATTCTGCTTAATCCCTGAGCCAAAATAAAGTCTGACAGGTAGTGCCACCTACTGAAATGAACAGAGAAATGGGGGGAATAAACGCCATGTTTTGAAATGTTCTAATTTGCCACATTTATATTGGTTACAAACCCATCAAAATAAATTTGCACCTACTCTTTAGCTTTTCCCTTTCACAAGAATAGGGCAATGCTTTAGTATGGCCACACTTAGTGTGTATATGTGTGTGTGTGTGAAAGAGAGAGACATGAAACTTGTAGGGAGGGTTCTAGGGTGAACTCTATTTTCATTTACTTAATTTCAGTATTTCATTTGTTTCATTTAATTGCTATATCCATATCTATACATTTCGATAAAGTTTTGTGGGAGGGGGCAGCTGTACTCACATTGAGGTGTGAATTTGTGACTGTGACAGTTGCCTGAAGTCCTAAGGAGATATTGGGCAGTGATGGAGAAGTGTATAGGCTGAGTTGGCTAGCTGATCCATCCACAGTAACAGCTTGGTGCTGGGGCAACATCTATATATATATAAAAAAAAGGATTAGAAAGAGGGAGCAGTAGATAAGACAATACAGATAAGTAAGAATATGTCGTATATAGCAATAAGAAAAAAAACTTGATATTCTCCCAGTTCTTTAATGTGACCTCATTAACAAGGCAAGATAGAGCAGAGATATATCCTGGGATATAATAGCCGAAAATAATTATTTTCTTATTTTATATATATTATATAAAAGAAGCAAAATAATAAATAGCCAAGGGATCAATGTCTCTGAATGTCGGTTAACATGCAGTTTGGAAATCTGGGGCTATGCTGGCCAGGAATTATAGGATTTATAGTTAATACATCTAGCCAAGCAGAGTTGGTAAGACTAGTATATGTATTTCCTCTTTAATTATCTGATAATCAGAGCAGATTTACATGTGCTTGATAATCTAAAAATTGTAAGAAATTACAGTTGTGATACCAAAACTCATCAATAAAACAAAGAAGATTAATACTCCCCAACTATTTTCAGAGAAACTTTATCCACCAAGGAAACTGAATTAATTTCTTTTTTAAAAAAATTTTTTATTGTATTTTTATAGTTAAAGAATAACAGAAAAAAAATACAAAAATCAATAGTAAAGAAAGAAAAATCCCCCCCCCCCAACGTGCTATACAAATGGAAAGGAAGTTTTAGGAAATTGAAGTCTTCAATTCTTCCAGAAATCTCTTTGGTAAGGTACTGGCGCCAATTCATCCAATCTCCCAAGTGCAAAGTCCACAAATGGTTGTCAAGTGTTCCAAAAAAACATTCTCTTTGTATATACCACTTCTAATTTTAATATCACAAGTCAATTTATCATTTAATGCAAATTTCCATGTTTCATTATACCATTCTTCTAATTTTAAGTCAACATTTAATTTCCAATATCTAGCAATTATAATTCTCCCCATTATAACCAAAATCCTCACCAATTCTCTTTCTCCAGTTGTTAATGTTGTTTCATTCAATATTAATAATAATATGGTTTCTGATTTCAATTTGACCCTCTTCTTAATCATTTCAAATATTTCATTTTCTATCTGAATTAATTTCTGTGCCAAAATTAAACTTGGACTAGATTGGATTTCTAAATCATATATAGTCATACAGCTGCATTTCAAGGCAGTTGGGACTCTGAACTTGTAAAGTAATATTTGTTGCTTTCTTTTTTGCTTTTAATCCCTTAGACACAAGAAAGAGGACACAAGTTACATTCCTCCAAATATTTTGTCCACATCTTCATTCTGCCTCAACAAATCCCACCAAATTAGACTACTTGGATTATTCTACTACTGCATCAGTAATGATGTGTGATTCCAGCAGATAAGAATAATTGTTCCTAAAGTGTGTTATAAACTTGTCACAAGACCATTTCCTGTCTGCTAATATTAGATTTTAGTATCTTATCAGCTAGGCTGAACAACTATCAAAGATGCAATGAAGACAGTTTTGGCTGACTCCATCCTCTTTGACCCTTTTCCCTTTTCCCTACTGCAGTTGGCCTGGTTGCATAGTGTCTGCCATTAACACTGTAGATCTTTTCTTTTTCTTTGGGTGCTACAAATACATTGCTTTACCACTATAAAGTGAATGATACACTGGGAATAAATGATGGTGTCATTTTAAAGATAAAATTATAGTATATTTCAATTTGATGTAAGATAGAATGAAAGCCTTTCTTGCGTATACACATATACACACAGACATACATATATTCTGCTTCAAACTGTTATATGTACATTAATTGTATAGTTGCCCTGCAGTATTCCCACATGATTTTGCTAGCTGGACTGTTCCTGGCTCAGGATAATGTTAGATATTTAAATAATTAAATTCCTCATAATTTTTTAAAAGTAATCTCCCTAATAGACCTAGATGATGATGATATTATAAGTGTATTTCAAGCCAGAAATAGGAGTTTGGAACAAGCTTAAATCATATTGCTCTTTGCAATGTTGAAAAGCGGATCTGTCCACCAGGTGGTGCTTTGTTTTGTAACAGTGGGAAAACGCTCTTTAGAAGTCTGCTGGGGAAAGGAACTGTTATGTAGAAAGTAAGGATAGGCTCTTTTATACTGCAGCCCAGCCCAGTGCAATCCAACAGAAGTCAAGGGGTGGGGGGGAATTACATTGAGCAACTTAGAGAATAGAAATACCCACAGAATTTTCCCCACAGAAACAGAGTAAATGTAAGTGAAAATCAGAAGAGAATATTTAGCTTTGCTTTTCACAGATAAAATCATTTCTCTCTTCAGGGAACTTTCAGATTGTTACAAGAAGCTGGCACTGTTCATATAAACACTGCATAGAATCACATGCTTCTCTTGGAAAAGAGAGTAAAAGCAATGTTTTTCTGCAACAGATATCCTTTCACATTAAATGATTTTGTTAAAGAGAAATAGGGAATGTGTGAATTTGCTGCTCTTCTCTATACTTTCTAATGAGTCTCAACTTTTCCTCTTGTTGCTGCCTTATCAGTTCTGAGACAATATATATTTTTTTTAAATAATTTTTTATTAGACAGATTTCAGCATTAAAAACCACATTTCCACTCATTACAGCGTTTCAGTATCGATATGACTAATATTAACATAATTACTATTCTATATATTTTATAATCATTTAATTATCTATTTGTAAATTGTGACAATATTTACAGATATATACAGTATTTTTTCATTTTGCTATACATATATTGTATATTCCTTATGTAACAATTTTACGTCTATCTTCTAACAAGTTGCACCATATATTCCATATTTTATAGTATTCCGTTTCTTCTCCTTTAACCCCATAGTTAATTTACAAATCTCTGCACACTCAAGTATCTTTCTTATTATCATTACATTAGAGAGGGTGTTGTCTTGTTTCCAATTTTGGGCAAAGGCAATTCTGGCCATGGTTATTATATGAAGTGTTATATATTGAAGTTTTTTACATACGTTTCCTCTTAATATGACCAATAAAAATAATTCCGGTTTCAGTTCAATTTTTTGTTTTGTAATTTCTTCTAGCCATTTCTTTATTTTGAGCCAATATTTTCTCGTTTTGGGGCAGGTCCACCACATGTGATAAAAAGTTCCTTGTTTACACTTGCATCTCCAACATTCGGGTGACCTATTCGGAAACATTTTGGCCAATCTTGCTGGGGGTAAATGGTTGTTGGTCCTATCTAAACACCTCTTCTACTGAAGGCTGGGAGAGAGAATCCAGGATGGGTGTTGCTCTGTTCTTCTTCTGCCTGGAGACTGAGCACGTGATCATAATTTGCATGTGTAGTCCCTCCTTCCTCACCTGGTGCTTCCCCAGTTCGGTGAAGGCATAGCAATGAAGTAAGTGTGACCAGAAAAATATGAGCCTCTCTTGGACTGTGGACCAAATGATAACAAGGGTGGGACTGGATTCTCTCTCCCAGCCTCCAGTAGAAGAGGTGTTCAGGTAGGACCAACACCCATTCTCTCTGGAGCTGGATCAAGGGAATCCAGGATGGGACATACCAAAGCCTGCCTGTCCCTCGCATAAGTGGGTAGGCATCTGATCCTAAGTCCCCTCTGCAGTATGTACCCTCTGGAGGACTCGCCTCCCAAAGGCCGCTTCAGCCGAAGCGAATCTGTCCAATTTATAATGACCGATGAATGGGGAAGGGGAGGACCAGCTGGCTGCCTGACATACCTCCTCAATGGAAGCCTGTGTCGCCCATGCCGCTGTGGTGGCCGCACTTCTGGTAGAATGAGCCGTTATTCGGCCAGGTACTGGAAGGGCCTGAACCTTATATGCTTTATCTGCACAGGCCCTAATCCATCTTCCCACCGTGGAAGGAGAGACTCTTATTGCCCAATGTTGACGGTTGAAATGAAACAAATAAGGATTCCGTCTTTCTTGAAGGAAGATGTCCATTTGATGTAAATACGGAGGGCCCTTCTGACATCCAAAGTATACCACCTGTGCTCAAGAACATGTCTAGGTCCTGGGCAGAAGTTGGGGAGAACCAACTCTTGGGCCATATAAAACCACATATTAATCTTAGGTTTGAAAGAAGGGTCCAGCCTCAGGACCACCCTGTCCTGGTGAAATATGCACAGGTCCTGTCTGACTGACAAGGCTGCTAGTTCTGAAATCCTCCTAGCCGATGTAATTGCAATGAGGAAAGCCACCTTAAACATAAAAAAACGATGTGTGGCCGATCACAAGGATTCAAAAGGACCTCCCATGAGAATCTGTAAAACCTGTGACAAGTCCCAGGTAGGGTACCTGTCGATGACCAGTGGATTCCCCTAAGGAATCTATGCACCTTGGGATGCTTGGAAAGGGACTCTAACTGCCCAACAGATAAAACAGAAGACAGTGCTGCTGCCTGTCTTTTGATGGTACTAGGGGTCAAATATACTAGGAAATCCAAGACCTGGGCCATCGAGCCCGTAGCTGGGTCAACGTGCAACCTGGAGCACCAGGTACAGAAGGCCCGCCAAGTAGCATTGTAGATTCTGATAGTGGACTGTCATCTGGATGCCTGAATAGTTTGGATCACTTTGAGTGAGAATTGTCTTTGCCTCAGGGCCCTCCTCTCAACTGCCAGGCGGTCAGTTGGAGCCACTGAGGCTCCAGGTGCATCAATACTTCCTGAGATCTTATCGTGTGGTATCCGTCAGGGACACGGACAGTGTCACCAGGTCTGCGAACCATGGCGTCCTGGGCCAGAAAGGCGCTATCAGTATCACCTCTGCCTTTTCCTCCAGCATCTTCCTGATGACTTCTGGAATTAGAGGAAGCAGGGAAAGGCAAAGAGAAGGCCCAGAGGTCATAAGATGTGAAGGGCATCTATCCCCTATGCACCCTGAGCTGGTATCTGCTGAAAAACTGTAGTAACTGGGAGTTCTTTGGGGATATAAAAATATCCAGGATTGGGGTCCCATATCTGTGTGTCAGCTATTGAAACAGTGAGGGATGCAGTTGTCATTCCGAATGGTCCACCATCACCCTGCTGAGACTGTCTGCCTGCACATTCAGGGCCCCTGATATATTCTGCCCATGATAGAAGGTGTCGCTCTGCCCAGCAACCCACATGACCTGCCTCCTTCATGGGGGACCCAGAATGTGTCCCTCCTTGTCAGCTGATGTGTGCTTTGGCCGTCACATTGTCAGTTAAGATCTGTCGTAATGGTGGTACGGTACAAATCTTTTTTGTATCTTGTCCTAAGTTGCAAATATGGCCACCAATCTATCTCTATTCCTTGGCCCTTTAACTCTTGATTAGATTTTAATTTCCCTTGCTTATCCAGTAATTCTTTATATTTTACTATCTTGTTTAGGTCTAGTACACTGGGATATATCATTGCCTCCATAATTGATAACCAGATGGGGATTTTCCTTGAACAGGCAGCTCTTGTGAAGAGCTGGTGATGTCCACCAAAGAAAGGAGTGCTGCACCCTTAAGTGGAGTCTTACCCTGTTCTTCGAGTTGCTCCTCTGTATCTTTGGTGGGGCAGGAGGAACCATTGCAGCATCCTGGCATGTAGTCGCGCCCACAGCACTATGGAGATGCATGACATCATCTTCATCAGGAGCTGTGAAAGGAGTGATAAAGGGGCCTCCCTCATAGCCCTGATGTGCTTGGCTAATTGTTGAAGGCTGACCTGTCTCTCCAGAGAGAGGAAGACTTGGCAGGTTACTGTATCTATTATGGCTCCCAAATGGAGCAAATTGGTAGTTGGAAAAAAATGGCTTTTCTTCTCGTTTATGGAGAAGCCATGCTCTCAAAGCGCCTGGATCATGACCCATAGATCCTCCTCTATTTGAAGAGCTGATGAGGACTGGATCAAAATGTCGTCCAGATGGACTCTGATTGGGATCAATTGCAGGTGGGCTATCAGAGCTGCCAAATCTTGGTGAAGGCTCTCGGTGCTGATGAGAGGCCGCAACGAAGACAAGCCATCCTGCGAAGGGCTGAAGTTGCCATGGCTTTAAATCGCACTCCCGTGTGCTCTGGCCGCTTCACAGTGTGCCCAGACGAACTGGCCAGGGTCTAATTCCCCCTCTGCCAGGTAGGAATGCCTGGACCCCGGCTCAAATACAAGCCGGCCTATAAAGGCTCTACCGCTAATCACTGTTGGCGGGGACCTTGGCTGTAGAAAAGCCAGCACAAGGCCGTTATCCAGCAGACCAGCTAGTGGCCTGATTGCAGAAGCGATCCTCACAAATATAATAGTAAACTGCTGCCAAAGCTCACGCTTAGTAGATCACTGAAAGAAAGGTGAAGCAGCTCATTCAATCACCCCTCTCTGTGCTGAAGACTGAGACGGACTGGGGAAGCACCAGTCGAGGAAGGAGGGACTGCCATTGTTAATTTGTAGCTTGTCTCCCATAGTTTTTCCCAATGCTCCAATTCAATACTGTAACCAAAATTTTTAGCCCAAATTATCATAGTCTCTTTAAAACTGTTTCTTCCTCCATTTTGAACCTTAAGAAATAATTATATGCTTTGGTAATCTTTCCCCGCCCCCATTCCCTGTAGTATTTTATCTAATTCCTGTTGTTCTTTATAGAACCCATATTGTTTTAAATCTTTTTTTGTATCTTGTCCTAATTTGCAAATATGGCCACCAATCCATCTCTATTCCTTAGCCCTTTAACTCTTGATTAGATTTTAATTTCCCTTGCTCATCCAGTAATTCTTTATATTTTACTATCTTGTTTAGGTCTAGTACACTGGGATATATCATTGCCTCCATAGTTGATAACCAGATGGGAATTTTCATATAATGGTTTTTCTTAATTTTCTCCCAGACCTGTAGCAGGGCATCTCTCACTTGATATCTCTGTAAATATGGATGTGATTTGTTTTTCCCCTCCCAAATGAATGCATGCCAGCCAACTTGGAGATCATGACCCTCTACTGTTATTATCCTTTTAGTGTTTTTGATTTATCCAATCTTTAAGCCAAGTCACGGCTGCTGCATGGTAGTAAAGGTCCCAATCCGGGAGTCCAAAACCTCCCTTATTTCTGCTGTCTTCCAACAGCTTTAATTTTATTTGAGATTTCTTCCCTAGCCAAATAAATTTTAATATTACTTTATTTAGTTCTTCAAAAAAAATGTCCCTAATTTTATCGGTACTGTTTGGAGGAGAAACAGGATTTTAGGTAATATATAAATTTTAATTGTGGCAATTCTTCCAATTAGTGATAGTTGTATTTTTGCCCAATTGTCCAAATATTGTTGTACTAATTTATTATAACTGTCCTCTTTTATACAGGAGCATTTCACCATTAACCAAATTGCAAGATATTTGACTTTCTTAGTCGTCTGAATCCCCAATTTCTCCTCCAATTCCTCTTTCTGACTAGTGGTAAAGTTCTTGGTTAGTATCTTTGTCTTCTCTTTATTTATTTTAAGGCTGCTACTTAGCTGAATTCTTCTATTTCTTGTATTAGTGTGATTCCTGTCTCTAATGGATCTTTTATAATATTAATGGGTTTGATACATGCTGTGGTATTGGGTCACATAGGCTGACTCTGTAAACTACTCAAGAGACGGTTCTAAAGCGCTATGAAGTGGTATATAAGTCTTAAATGCGACTGCCTTCACATTTTGGCTTGCATTAATGTTCTGTATCACCGCATGCATTGGGGTTGCCATTTGCTCGTTGCCCCTTTCAGATGGATATTTCTGTTAGGTATCCTGCTTTGCTTTAGGATATTGCACTTTGTTTTGGATATCCCACTGACACCACATTGCCATAGGATCCTTTGGTCTGTATCCAATTGAGTGGGTTCTCATATCCCAGAGGATCCACTCCAGCCTCCTTGGCCTTTTAGGCAAACCTAGTTTGCTGTCACAGGTTCCCAGGCCTAATGCTGCTCCTTATTACCAGGAATAAATTCATCCTTTTTAATGAGTCTCAGCTTTTCTACTTGTTGCTGCCTTAACAGTTCTGGGACAATATTGGTTCACAGATCTGGGCCTGATCCCATTTCAGGCTGGCCTTCCTGCTTTGGCTTACTTGTTTAGCGTGGGCACTTTCTTCTCCCAATGTAGGAATCTGTTGAACTGGAGAAACTGACCTTTCTATGTGACCCATATTATTTATTTTATTTATTTATTTATTTTTAAATTTGTATACCGCCCTTCTCCCTGAGGACTCAGGGCAGTGAACAGCCAAGTAAAAGCATAAACTACAAACATTAAAATACAATTAAAAAGATATATATAAATTTGGCCCCATGATTAAAAACAATAACAAACAATTAAAAACATTTTTAAAAGTGTTAGGCCAGCCCGGCTTGCTGGAAAAAGAAGGTTTTAAGGGCACAGCGGAAGGCACCGAGGTCTTGGATTCTCCTTATCTCTGGGGCCAGCTGATTCCAGAGGGTAGGTGCCTCCACAGAGGAGGCCCTCCCCCTGGGGGTCACCAGCCTACATTGTTTGGCTGATGGCACCCCGAGGAGGCCCTCTCGGTGGCAGCGCACAGGTCGATGGGAGGCCATCGGTAGCAGCAGGCTGTCTCGAAGATAACTAGGTCCTATGCCATGGAGCGCTTTAAAGGTGATAACCAACACCTTGAAGCACACTCGGAAGACTACTGGGAGCCAGTGCAGCTCACGCAGGAGAGGTGTTGTATGGGAGCGCCATGCGGCTCCCGTGACTACCCGCGCGGCTGCATTCTGGACCAGTTGGAGCCTCTGGGTGCTCTTCAAGGGGAGCCCCATATAGAGAGCGTTGCAGTAGTCCAGGCGAGAGGTGACGAGGGCATGAGTGACTGTGCACAGGGAATCCCGATCAAGAAAGGGCTGCAACTGGCGGTTCAGGCAAACCTGACCAAAAGTCCCCCTGGCAACAGCCGTCAGATGTTCCTCCAAAGACAGCTGCGTATGCAGGAGGACTCCCATATGGCGAGCCCTCTCCGAGGGGGCCAAAGACTCGCCTCCAATAGTTAGTGATGGAGTCAACTGATTATATCGGGATGCCGGGAACCACAGCCACTCAGTCTTGGAAGGGTTGAGCTTGAGCCTGTGTCTCCCCATCCAGATCCGCACAGCCTCCAGGCACCGGGACATCACTTCAAGGGCATCGTTGGGGTGGCCTGGGGTGGAGATGTACAGCTGGGTCTCATCAGCGTACTGATGGTACTTCACTCCAAAGCCACGGATGATCTCGCCCAGCGGCTTCACATAAATGTTGAACAGAAGGGGCGAGAGGACCGACCCCTGAGGCACTCCACATATAAGAGGCCTCGAGGTCGACCTTTGCCCCCCTGCCAATAGGAACTGCGACCGGTCTGAGAGAAAGGAAGAGAACCACCGTAACACGGTGCCCCCCATCCCCAACTCTTCCAACCAGTGCAGCATGATCCCATGGTCGATGGTATCAAAAGCTGCTGAGAGGTCTAACAGGGCCAGAACAGAGGAGCAACCCCTGTCCCGAAGCCCTCCAGAGATCATCTACCAATGCGACCAATGCCGTTTCCATGCTATGCCCAGGCCTGAAACCCGACTGGAACGAATCTAGATAAGACGTTTCCTCCAGGTACTGAGGAAACTGTCGTGCGACCACACTCTCGACAACCTCTGTCACAAAGCGAAGGTTGGAGACAGGACGATAGTTGGCTAATACTGCCGGGTCCAGGGAAGGCTTCTTGAAGAGAGGCCTCACCACCGCCTCTTTCAAGGCCGTGGGGAAGTAACCCTCACTCAACGAAGCATTAATAATTCCCTGGAGCTAGCCTCATGTAACCTCCCGGGAAGCCAGTACTAACCAGAAGGGACACGGATCCAGTAAACATGTGGCCGCACTAAGTCTCCCCAGAATCCTGTCCACGTCATCAGGGGTCACAGAGTCAAACTCTTCCCAGATAACGTTCTCAAGACTATTGCTCGCCACCTTGCCCGAATCTACCCAATCAGAGTCCAAATCCCCCCGGATCTGAGCGATTTTGTCATACAGATATTTTCCGAAATCCTCGGCCCTGCCTTCCAGGGCGTCCTCCCACGCTCCAGGGTGGAGCAGGGAGCGGGTCACCCTGAACAGGGCGGCCGGATGATTCTCTGATGATGCAATAAGAGCAGAAAAGTAATTAAACTTTGCCGCTTTTATCGCCACTAAAATATGCGACCTTACCAGTGTTCTTAATATGCGACCTTACCAGTGTTCGGTCAGATTCAGCGAGACTGGCCCTCCAACTGCTCTCTAGGCGTCTTTTCCGGCGTTTCATCTCCCTCAGTTCCTCGGTGAACCAAGGAGCCATGAGGGATCGACACCGGGTCAGAGGCCACAAAGGCATGATTCAATCCAAGGCCCCATCAGCCGCCCGATCCCAGTCAGCCACCAGGTCCTCGGCCGAGTCATGTGCCAGATCTTCAGGAAATGGCCCAAGCTTCATCTGGAACCTATCAGGATCCATCAGGCGCCTGGGGCGGACCCACCTAATTGGCTCCGCCGCCCTGCGGCGCGGTGTAGCGGTTCGAAGGTCCAGACGAAGGAGTGAGTGATCTGACCATGACAAGGGTTTCATGTCTATATCCCCTATAATAAGACCACTCAATCACTGGTCAGAGACAAAAATCAAGTCCAGAGTGTGTGTCCCTCTGTGAGTAGGGCCATGAACTAACTGGGTCAGGTCCATGGCCGTCATGGAAGCCATGAACTCCCGAGCCATCTCCGACGTTTCACCAATGGACGGCAAGTTGAAATCACCCATGACCATAAGCCTGGGTGTATCAATTGCCACCATGGCTGTCACGTTGAGTAGCTCGGGCAGGGCCGTTGCCACGAGGCAGGGAGCCAGGTACATAAGCAGCAAGCTCAACTGAACCCCATGACCCCATCTCACAAGAGGGACTCACATCCGGCAATCTGTGACACAATGGTCTCCTTCGGACCAAGATCTTCTTTAATAATAACCGCCACCCCCCCCGCCCCTCCCCTGGGCCCTCGGCTGATGGAATGCTCTGAAGCCTGGTGGGCACATCTCAACCAGAGGGACCCCTCCCTCCGGGCCCAACCAGGTCTCTGTAATACCCACCAGGTCTGCTCCCCCCTCTTGAATAAGATCGTAAATGAGGGAGCCCTTATTTACCACGGACCTGGCGTTGCACAGCATCAGCCGGAGGCCCAGGTCCTGAGTAACTGTGCCACCTAGTATCCGAGAAGAGCCTTGGGGACTGGGGTGCGCAATTGCTCTCAAGTAGTAAGTGCGCACCCCCGACACATGATATGATCCCCTGCTCCTGCCATATCTGCCCCTTCCATCCACCGTGCTGATGGTACATCCCTCATTAAGATAGCCTGCCTTCCCCTCCCCAATCCCTCGTCCTGCACCCTCCAAACCGTTACCCCATGCTGGGCTCGGCCCCGACTGTGGTGGATTACCCACCCATCCCCCTTGGTCGCCCTCCCAGTTCCCCTTAAAAAATTATTAAAAGCCCTAATTAAAAAACCCCTCAATCCCCGCTTTAAAACATGCCACCTCTCGGGGCTCCAAAGCCCGTCCTTAAGTGGCTTTCCTGCATGCTGTGGTATTGGGTCTGGTTTCATCAGCCAGCACAGTGTTCAATTTCTCCAAGGGCAAAACTCCATTCCTTTAAGAGTCCGGAGATTAGGATGTCTAACTCACTGCTCACTCCGGGAATTCGATTCTGGGCTGGTTGACTCAGCCTTCCATCCTTCAGAGGTTGGTAAATGAGGGCAATAGGCTGACTCTGTAAACTACTCAAGAGACGGTTCTAAAGCGCTATGAAGTGGTATATAAGTCTTAAATGCGACTGCCTTCACATTTTGGCTTGCGTTAATGTTCTGTATCACCGCATGCATTGGGGTTGCCATTTGCTCGTTGCCCCTTTCAGATGGATATTTCTGTTAGGTATCCTGCTTTGCTTTAGGATATTGCACTTTGTTTTGGATATCCCACTCTGATACCACATTGCCATAGGATCCTTTGGTCTGTATCCAATTGAGTGGGTTCTCAATTCCCAGAGGGTCCACTCCAGCCTCCCTGGCCTTTTAGGCAAACCTAGTTTGCTGTCACAGTTTTCCCAGGCCTAATGCTGCTCCTTATTACCAGGAATAAATTCATCCTTTTTAATGAGTCTCAGCTTTTCCACTTGTTGCTGCCTTAACAGTTCTGGGACAATATTGGCTCATAGATCTGGGCCTGATCCCATTTCAGGCTGGCCTTCCTGCTTTGGCTTACTTGTTTAGCGTGGGCACTTTCTTCTCCCAATATAGGAATCTGTTGAACTGGAGAAACTGACCTTTCTATGTGACCCATATTAGTGGGTTTCCTGCATGCTGTGGTATTGGGTCTGGTTTCATCAGTCAGCACAGTGTTCAATTTCTCCAAGGGTAAAACTCCATTCCTTTAAGAGCCCAGAGGTTAGGATGTGTTAGAATGCAGTACTGAAGGTCTAACTCACTGCTCACTCCGGGAGTTCGATTCTGGGCTGGTTGACTCAGCCTTCCATCCTTCAGAGGTTGGTAAATGAGGGCAATAGGCTGACTCTGTAAACTACTCAAGAGACGGTTCTAAAGCGCTATGAAGTGGTATATAAGTCTTAAATGCGACTGTCTTCACATTTTGGCTTGCATTAATGTTCTGTATCACCGCATGCATTGGGGTTGCCATTTGCTCGTTGCCCCTTTCAGATGGATATCTCTGTTAAGTATCCTGCTTTGCTTTAGGATATTGCACTTTGTTTTGGATATCCCACTCTGACACCACATTGCCATAGGATCCTTTGGTCTGTATCCAATTCAGTGGGCTCTCATACCCCAGAGGGCCCACTCCAGCCTCCCTAGCCTTTAGGAAATCCACACACCAGTAGACCCTTGGATAGTAGTCCTACTCTTCCCGGGTCTACTACTGCTCCTTATTACCAGGAATAAATTACGGTTCTCCTTAACTTCAGGGTTTTTCCGTTTCCTATATGGAATAGGAAAAGCTACAACTCTTCTTACTTCCAGAACACTTCAATGCCAACTGCTCCATCATAACCACCATGACCATCCTTATACCACCACACTCTATTGTTTTTGCTCAATTGTTATTGCTGCCCTTTGCCAAGTCAGATTGGCTGTCTGGGGAAGAAGCAGGGCACCATTAGGCCAAGATGTGAGCTAACCTTAGGTAGCCTGCCCATTCATAGTGGTCAAAAGAATTGAAATTTCTATTGTGTTATTACCTAAAAGAGACTTTTAATGAAATATATTGTAGATATGACTTCAAGAAAATTGTCTAGAATGTATAAAGCCACATTGAAAATGAAGGGTCATTCTATTATGTGTGGTGGACCTGTAAAAAAGCCTGAAATTTGTAGGTTCAAATACATATAACAATACAAAGAATTATAAACTCAAAGGAGCTCTTATGTTGTGCCATGTGCTTGTGAAGTGGTTGTTTGTTTCACCAATGTACAAATCTGCATATGTCTCATTGCATTGTATATATTATATTGTTCAGTTTGTGTCTGGATATTTTATCCTGGGACTGGATAATCTTCTGCCTTCGTGTATTCTTGGCTTTAAAGTGAGTGTGTATATTGTGTTGAACTGAAATCAGAACTTTTCTTGCTAGGATTAATGGACAGTCAAGTAGAAAAGAGCCATGGGGGATTATTTTTATATATGATTACTACTGCAAGACTATTATATGCACAAAAATAGAAATGCTCTGAGATACCCACAGCAAAGGGATGGTTGGTGAAGAACTAGTGGAAATGGCAAATTTAACTTCTTTCATTAAAAATCAATAACTACATTTATCAATAATTGGAGAACCCTCGTAGACATTTTAATGAAAAAAAAAGAAAAAAATGAATTTGTGATTTATGGGTTTGAGGATTAGTATGGGTGGACTATGGAAAGAAGGAAATTATAATGTAACCTTAGAGAGAGAATAAAATATAAATTCATTTATAAGTGTTAAAAAGATTGAAACTGCTTCTTTATAAAAGTTTTCCTTTTGATTTCTTTTTCGATTTTCTTTGTTTTTATACTGTTTTTATAATTATTCAGTAAAAATTACATATTACACATCTATTCATAGATAGATAGATAGATAGACAGACAGACAGACAGACAGACAGACAGACAGACAGACAGACAGACAGAGAGCACACACTTGCTTAGGTAAGAGATGTTCTACCCCATTGCTATTCTCACATTTAATCTGTGAAGCTAAAATAATGACAGGCCACATGTACTAGGGAGCCCCAGATGAGTGCAGCTTCTGAGCCTGGATCTCTGCCCCAAGTCAACACATTATTGTTTAAAGCAACAAATAGCGGGCTAAATATGTACAGGTAGACAAGAAAAGAGACAAAGCAGCATATCACAGCAGGTAGCAACATTAGCCTTACCTCAGTATGTATATTAGGCACTGACCCAGTAAGCCCATTTTCTGTGATGGCGCAATTGGAGCTGTTTGGGGAACTTGGGCCAGATCCAGGAGCACTGTTGCACATTGAAGACACTGCAATGAAAGTTTGGGGGCGGGGGTGCCACCATGTCAGTCCTCGGCTGAATTAAGTTGCTCTTGTGCCCAAATAGGCTATTGAAAATTTCACTTTTTATTTTGAAGCAGAATCAAGTTTCAATTCACATGGTAGCAAAGAAATATTGGAAAAATGTATGTTGACAAACTAAAATTCAGTTGCACCAAAGAATGTTGACATGTAATAAAGGAATATCATCATGCTACACAACATACAATTTACACAAGCTGCATAAAAAAATCCCTAGCTCCATGTTTCTAATTCACAAGGCTGTCTCAACTGAAAGCAATTATTCCAAACAATATTCTCTCAGTCTTCATTTATAAGATTTATTGAAATGAAAAAATACCATTATAGAATTGCAGTGACTAATGATTCCCAATTTTTCCTGTATATACAAATACATTTGGGTAGAGATTTTCTTAGTCTCTTTCTAACAGTTTTCCAATGAGCTGGTGAGGAAATAGTTCTTTTCACTAATAATCAAGATGCTTGCAGGTGGCTATTTACAAGTTAGCTTCCTGAAACTGACTATTACCTCCATTTATGATTCTGTAAACTGTAAACTATTACCTCCATTTGTGATTTTGTAATCAAAATGTTTAGATTTCCCTGTTTTATCAGAATTGATAAAAAAAGAGAAGGATGCAAGGCATGATTCCACCACACAGAAATGAATGCTCCTAGTTTAGTCTTTGACATTTCAAATTCACCTTTCCACATCAACTATAAATACAGAAATGAAACAAAGAGAACTCTCTAGTTTCCAAGAAGGAGCCTCAGGTTGCTAAGAGATTAAATGCAAACCTTCTATACTCCCTCTTTTTCCAGTTAAAATAAAAATTTCTTCAGAATGTTCTTCTACAACTCCAACAGGTTAAATGCCTACCAAATAAATTACCACTATCTAGATTATCAGTGATACATCTAAAATGAATGCATCATATATATATATATATATAAGCTTTTTTTATCTGTTCTTAGGCTCACCCATCCCTCCTCTTAGACTGCAATATATTTAAGAGATCTTTGAATAATTATCACTTTACTGAAAGTTATGTCATCATACTATTGGGTGAAGATTAAACTAAAAATATTCAAACATTTCTTCCTCTTTCATGTTTTAAAAAAATAAATGCTATAATTCTTATGACATTCGTATTCTCTGGCCTGAATTCTTGTGTTCCCTTTTGACTAGATTTTTAGTCAAATCCAAATTCATGATGCAATAATGTATAAGTAATAACATTTACTTAGTATTAGTTAGTATTATGTTGGAATTTGATAGCATGTTTGTCAGGGAGTCCAAGGACAGGATGCATGCATAATACAGTATGAGAATCTAACCACGGTTAATATACTTTATAGTTTACTTCAAATTTATTTTTGAGCCTCATTAAAATCTCTAATATACCTGCAAAAACTCATAAGATGAAAAATAAAATAAATATAAAAATGGCAGAAAAATAAATTGGAACTAGCCAAATAAACAAAAATTATTTTAATTATCTGAAAAATTAATTCAACTTTGATTCCAGCTCTCTCATCACAACGTAAATTGAGCAGAGTGCTCTTAGCTGTCACTGCTCAATGAATATAGTTTAAAACTGAAAAGTCCATCTTCCAAGCAGAAGAGAGAGAGGAAAGTGAGAGAAAATTGTACAAGGCACTCTATAGTTCCATTCTTTAGGAAAACATGGCTTTACAATCACATTTCAACAAATGATTATTTTATCTATTTTGCCAAAAAAAAAAAAAAAAAAATCAATTGCAATGTTTTGACCTCCAGTATCCTGTTTCATCAAACACATGCTCTGTAGCATACAGAGTATACCAGAGCACACTTTTAGTTTTTAATCAGTCATTTTTCTCCCTTCTTGACATACACACTGAGGGAGAGGACTGAGGAATGAATGTTTCATCCACCTTTTTTCAAAAGCAAATGATGCTTGCACTTAGCTCGGCTAATATCCTCTCTCACCTGTGATCTCAATTGCTCGTTTTTTGAAGGTGCTGATGACTGTCCCATCTTTCCTCCGCAGCAGAGGACTGCTTCTTCTCTCTGCCACCTTCTGTTTTAATCGTGAGCGCACTTTTAAATTGGGTTCTGAGGCTGAGAGGAAGAGGCAGGCAAGAATGAAAACTCAGGTGGTCAGTATTCTACTGAAATAGATTTAGGCAAGGAAGCAAATTGTAGCGAGTAGAAGAAGCTAACTGCATCTTCATTTACCAGATCAATCGTACTACTTCAAGAAAGATTGAGCTTTTTTATAAAATATATTTATTCTCCATTTCTGAAACATAACAATAAAACACTCATTCTAAATACAATGCCTTCTAATTCTACCAAATGCCAGCCACCATAGCTAAATGGCAAAGTCCATGATATCTGGAGTCTTCAGAGAAGACTCCTGCTCCTCCTCCTCCTCCTCTTCCTTCGCAACACAGATATCCTTCATGTGATAGACCAGGATTGATAGGCCTGTGTAAGTGGATGAAGCTTATTGACTTCTTTATCCTCTTCTGCCTGATAAAATCCTCCACCCCAACCATGCCAATTTAAATTATTTTGATCCATGAAATCAGGAAAATACTCTACATGGACAACTTTTTCCATTTAGCTCTTATGTCTTTATAAAAGACTAAGTAGAGCCCTGTTGGGTCAAGCTTATGATCCATTTAGTCCATCCACTAGCTATCCAGATGCATTCAGGAAGGTCATAAACAAAGACAGGAGAGTTGTTGTCGTCTTCCCCTATTGCTAACAGCTGTCTGGGATTAAGGAAGTAGTAAATAGCTACAAGGACTAGCAGCCATGGATAGCTGATCTTTTATAAATTTGTTCAGTCCCCTTTGAAAACTTAGTGGCCATTATATCTGAACGCTGCAAATTCCATGGTTTTGCTACACACCATTTCTGTATGTCCTTTGAAAGCAGGGGTGAAATGCTCCCAGTTCGGCCCAATCCGGTAGCGATGGAGGCGGGTGGTTCGGAGAACCGGTAGCAAAAATCCCTGCCCTCCCCCCATGCCCAGCTGAGCCGCACAATCATCAGAGGCTTTTTTTTTTACTTTTAAAAGCATTTTTTCTACAACCTCTTCGGCTGAAAAAATGCTTTTAAAAGTAAAAAAAAAAAGCCTCTGATGATCATGTGGCTCAACTGGGATTGTCAAAGGCTTTTAAAAGAAAAAACCCTTTTTTTCTTTTAAATGCTTCTGGTGATCCAAGCTGAGTTGCCTGATTGGCAGAGGCATTTAAAAGAAAAAAAGCCTCTACCATCAGGCAACTCAGCTGGGATCGTCAGAGCCTTTTGAAAGGATTTGTAGAAAAAATGGTTTTAAAAGTAAAAAAAAAAAATTGGCCATGCCCACCCAGTCACATTACCCCCCCCACCAAGCCACGCCCTCAGAACCGGTAGTAACAAATTTTAGATTTCACCACTGTTTGAAAGTATATATTCAATCACACAATGCCAAATGGAGTATTAACTTTTATTCAGACCGTATCATTTTAGAGAGACTATAACATAGAAATTGGCTAATTTCTCCGCACCACCTTTTCAAGATCTTAATTCTTTCAAACTGTATATTTTTTACTTTTAACCAAGATCTTGGCAAGATTTGAATAACCACAAAATATACCTAACAGACTGGGAGTGGGGAGTACAATGGGGAGAACCACTAGATAGTTAATAGCTTCTCCAGTCAAAAAGATGAAGAGGTGATGGGAAAGATTCTTTACTGACTTAAGACCTTAGATACCGTACATGCTGCCAGTCACTAGGTTAGGAAGACAAACAGTCAAACTTGACATAAGGCAGCTTCCTATGTTCCTAAAATTTCCTGATTTCACATAGCAGCTGGGCTGTTTTTTTCCAACTTAGTTTGACTGTAAAAAAGGCTTTTGCAAAAACCAGCTGAGCTGTTACACAATTAGCATCTAAACAGCTGATTTCTTGCAAGGGAGCACTGATTGCATCTAAAAATAGACTGTTTATTAAGTCAGTCTTCACAGTACGTTTATCCAGTTCTCTACTGTAGGTTTAGAATTCATGTCATAATAATATTTTAGCAGAATGGGGATTTGGTCAGAAAATCTGACTGATTTTCAGTCAGAAGATAGTTTTTTGCATTGTAAATACAGTATTTTATAACATACTTGAATGAATATTCTTAATTTGTAGTTCATCAGATTAAATCAATTTTTTTTCCTTTGCTCTCTCAGCACCAGCCATTGTCTTTACAAACTAATACATTTAAGGTGCAGAAAACCATGCAAATTGACCCTCTCCTCTTTTTTTATTCTTCAACTATTGATTTTTACTAACCAGTTTTCCGGAGTGGAAAGTCATCTCTGCTATCATAAGTGCCAAGTAAAGGTAGTTTGCAAGAGGCTGGTGTTCCCGGGCTTCCTGTCTGGGGAGGGGAACTCTGGTCCAATGAGGTATGATGAGCCCCCCTGCATAAATCAGAAAAAAAGGCCAGGTTTATTTATTTATTAAGAAAATTTATATGGCTGCCCAACTCACTCTTGGTGACTCTGGGTAGCTTACAAAGAAAAACCAATAACCCCACAGTCATCAAGATTTAAATCAAGATAGCTATGTTTGTACAGCTATGTTTGCATACAAGTAATCATCAGTCACTTACTAACTGCCTCATTTAGCAATCATTCAAGGTTACAAGTGTAAAAAAAACCCAACAACTTTCTAATCAATCTTCAAATTTATGAGTCGCAGCACCCACAATCTTTTTTTGTGTCACCATTTGTGCATTTTGCAACAGAGATAATGAAGAAAGTGGAAGTAAATTGTAAGCCAGTCAATGATTTTCTACATAGTGACCACAGCGCTTAGCAACTTACTCATAACACTTGTGGTAGCTAAGCGAGGACTACCTCTGCTCCTTCCAAAAAATATCCTCCTGCTTTCTCCATTCATATTGGATTGCATTTTTACCTTATAGTTACTTGGCATTTCTTTAAATTTCATTGAATGAAAAGGGCAATCAGAGCAGAGTATACTCAATAGTGAAAGGCCACTAGTACAGATGGATTCAGTTATCATTCATTTTTTCATTCAACTTGGTTTTTCTGTATAACCTGAAATTCTTCTACCTTTCAATTCGGCTTTGATGAAAGAGTTCTGTAATATCAGAATGCTCATTAACTCTACCATTATGAGATGAAATTGGTACTATGATTCTTAAATTTGTAAAGAATGAAGTAAAAAAGAAAGATTGGAAGGAAGATCACAGTAATCTTTATGTTTTCCATTTTCCCTTTTGGTTGGAGAATGATCACTGATTTTGTATAATACAGATCTTCAGCCCAAAATTTAACTGGTTATTTGATCAATATTAATACCATTTCATCAAGCAACATAAGAGTACCCATTTGTCACCAAATTCAGTCTGAAATCTATGGCCTTTTCTGTTAAATAGCAATTCAAAGAAAAAATTCTGAAAGCTACTTGATATTAGAACCATGAAAATAAGTACAGGCATAACTGGGTCTGGAAAGGATTTAGTGATATTTCCAGTAAAACTGCTAGTTTAGTTGAGAAATGGATTTGACCAGATGCTATACAAATTAGACAAAGATGTACTATTGTTGTGAACAGAAAAGGAAGTAGAAAGTGTCTCACGCTTCCAATTCCCCCACAATTCATTATCCAAAAATAGAATTTGCTTTTGCATGCACAGACATATACATATATACACAGAAGAAACACACAAGCTGGCATACTGGTGAGGGAACTGTGAAAACGCTATTTTGAGCGAGATGAATGAATGAACTACCTCCCACCGTAATATAATTATGTAAATATAATTATTTGCTGAAGAAGAACCCAAGAAACACAGTTAAATTTAGAGAAAATTGAGTCCTTGAAAATGAAAGACAGATTCCTATTTTTTCCTACTGCTGGATATACAGGAGCAAATATCAGTTGCACACTGGCTGTATAGATCTTCCATGTTTGTGATTGAAGTATTTGTTCCAGAACTGAAACTCAACTCTATGCACAGCCTGTCCTAAATCAGACTTAGTTGAAAATTCTAGAGCAATGTTTCTCAATCTTGGCAGCTTTAAGGTATATGGATTTCAACTCCCAGAATTCTGTAGCCTGCATGTTATGTTAATTAGGAAATTCTGGGAGTTGAAGTCCATACATCTTAAAGTTGCCAAGATTGAGAAACCCTGTCCTAGAGACAAAGGAAAGACTTACCAGCATTTGGGATGCTGGGAGAGGGAATGATTCAAGCCACCCACTGTAGTTGGCTCTTTTGACTTGCTGAGAAGGAACTCTTGAAGTTTCAGCTTCACTTCAGTGCTTGCAATAGCACCTTTAAAAATTATAGAAAAACACTGGTAGAAAACATTAAAGGCAAGTTGAGATGTTATCTCCCTTCCCTAACCTGGGGCTATGCAAATATGTGACCTTCAATTCTCACAAGTATGCCAGTGAAATGTGTTCAGGGACACTACTCTTCTCATCTTGTATTCCAGGCTAACAACCTATTTTTAAAACCCAGCATCAATCAAGCTTACAAAAGGGGGGGGGAAAAATCCACTTTTCCTAAGCACACTGGCAAGAATTTTTATCACATCATCTTCACATATTCCTGAAGAATTGCATCACAGAGTTACATTTACTGTATTTTTAAAATCATTCTTTATTCATTTATTATGAGGTGGAGGTTACAACATCAGTTGAAGAGCCAAGCCAGACACAGTATAACATCCAAAAATGCCTGAAATTTTATTGTCTTTAAGCATGTTATACAATCCCAAATCAGGGGTACGTCCCTTGAGGTTTGCCATTGAAATCTCTCAATTCAGCCCATCCCCATGTTACTGTTGACACAGATAATTGTAAATTGTCAAGAGCCTAGTCATGCTGGAGAAAAGTGGTAAATCTGTCCATCCAGAGTGAAAAAGAATTTGCATATGTTTTATGACTGTACAGAAATGCATTTATGTACCTGTGTATATGCAAGATTGACTACCGGTACAACCATGGGTGCTCAACTCACCATACATTGCCTCATTTAATCTTCAAAGGGAAAATGATTGCTCATCTTTGTTCAAAAAATAACTCCCAAAGATTGCAGATTTGTGAAAAATCTGAAAATTAATTTGCAAAGAATCTCCATTTAAATATATATATATATATTTAAACTCTACAATCTGAAAGGAAGTGCCATGACAAAGAAGTCTAACCTTGGCTTGAAAGCCAAGTTCATTTATTTATTTACATCTTTATATTGCCAATATACTTGTGAGGACAATTTTAATTATTTGAGTGGGTTTAGGTCCATGCAGATTGTTTTCAAATATGCTTCTCTATATGGTATTTTGGGAATAGGAGAATATAATCCTCTAGCTCCTCTCTAGTTTCTTCTTCCAGTCCTTGAAATATAAACAGGATATCATTCCAATAAATGCAGTGCAATGCAATTAAAACTTATTACTTTCTTTGCTTTTCTCCTTGTTGCGTAAGATGAGTAACTGCTGCTCCAGACGCTGCTTCTCCAGCTCTTCTTGTCGCTGTTGTTCTCGTTTACGCTGTTGCTCTAGTTCTTGTTGACGTTTTGCTGCCAACATTTCCTGCTGCTGCTGCAAAAAGGAACAGGGAGAGGGTCAACACCACCAAAGGCAACTGTGTACGTACTTGAGCTTACATTGTGCATGGATGTCACATACAAAATCCAGGCATGCATTTGCAGGCTACTGTGTGCTATTTTTCAAACACAGATTATAGCATCAAGGCTGGAAAATGTGAATTAATATTGTCTTCGCCCATTAACAATTTCTCTCTAGTAGTAATTGTTGCTTTATAAAACTTCTGAGTAACAGGAAGGATATAACTGAGGTTCTTTCTATAGGATTTTAGCCAGCTAGAAGTCTCCACTAATAAAACTATCATGGAACTCCCATTTCCATGTAGAAAACATTTCTATTACTCAGTAAATCACCTGAGATCTTGCCTCCTGCTTTTCTAGCATTTGAAATACAATGAAAGATTATGCAAAAAATAGTAATAGTAATGCTAGTGCTCTGCAATGTCCTTCAAGAGGCCCATGTTTGCTTTTACATTGCTTTTGCCGAGCATATTTGCATTCTGTAGTAATTTAGATTTCTTTTGATCTTATTGGCTTATGGTTTCTCTTTTGTATTGTTCCCATCTATTATTTTATGACCTGTTAGCTGTTACAACCTTTTTTAAAAACAGAAATTATGCTTCTTTCCTGTAATTTCTGTGATTAGCTCTCTTACTAGGCAAAAATCAAGCTTAGGCTCTGTATCCCGATGCTGTCCACAATGTAAATTTTTCATTTGTGTATTTATGCTTATGTAACATATTTCTACCATGCCCTTCCTTTCTCCATTCTCTAAACTATTCTTTCCTAGTCTGGGTATCTGTTGTCACCATTTAATTGTATTATGGTAACCACACAAAAATAAATTTAGGTTTGATAAATACAGATACCAAAAAGCATTCTAAAAATATTGCTTTAAAGTCAGAAACTTCAATTTGATAATAAAATAACATTATTTCTCAGACTTTTAATTTATTTTACAAGTAGCTGCAAAAAGGGTGATGGAATTAGGAATGAACATAAACATCATCCCTGGAGACTACCTGCCATTCTAGGTTCTATTGTCTGTACTGATACCTTCAGAAGAAAATAGCAAAATCAGGAAGAGTTTTTGTAGGGAAGATATGATGTAGAATGATATTAGGAAATAGAAGCACCTGGCCATATTTGGCCTCTTTATAAATAACTTCTGATCTGGATAGTACTTAGATGGGAGACTACTACCGCCAAATTCCAAGACTTCTGGCTTCTTGTGAGTAGCCCAGAATTGCTTAAGATGGGCAGCCATATAATATTATAAATATATAAACAAATAGGAAGTTGAAAAATAATCCAAAGGTGTCTGTAAGAAAATGAAAAGTGGAAAAATTGAAGTCCGAGATAATAGCTAAGATAAAAAGCTACAAAATACTGATTTAAACACTGGCTGATAGCATTTATATGTACTACGGTTTGTAAAACACAATAAAAATGTTCATATATTAAAAAAAATCCTGATCATTAGATGTAACATTATGTTCAGATATAATACTGAATTGTTACTACTAAATGAATCTATTCTCTCATCTTCCGACAAGCCTGTAATTAGTTGTAACTCATTTATTCGATTCATACACACATCAACTGATAATGTAGCTTATTAGGTTATGGATCAGTATGATGTAACTCATTGTTTGTTTCTTAGTCTAATATAAGAACCCACCAGTTTATCTGAACAAGCGAGAATCATAAAGTATAGTGGAAATGTTTTATACCAGTTTGAATATTAAAACAAGCTTATTGAAAACTAGGAATAATTTCCTCTTCATAATCACAATGGAAGAAGAAAGCTGAAAACACATACAAGTTTTTCAGCCTTACCTAGGCTCGTTGTATTAATCTGAGGTTCAGAATTACATCTGAATGAGGTCAGTGTATGTAATAGTTTGATTAGGCTGTAAATTCTTAAAATAAAGGACATGGTAATCTGTTTCTCAAAGTGCTTTTAAAAGTATGAAGTGGGTATGAGTGATTCATACTGACAGAATCTTCCTGTTCTTGAAAATATGGATTACTAAAATACAATACATGAACCCCATCAAATAACATCACCAAGTAGTTTTAATTATTGCTATTGAAGCAAAGTCTGGAAATGCATGCATGACTGATCAAAATAGAAACATAATGTCACACTTGGAGATGAAAAAATATGCCAGGATTCAAACCACTATAAATTCTTATCTCTGGATTCTGGAAAATAATAGCATCTAACGTTCTTTGATCATGTCTAGAAAAAAAATCACTGTTCAAATAACCAGTCTCCTTTTCTCCCCATTTGGATTCGGTGTAAGGACTTCCAAATGAAAAGGTACAGAATTCATGCAATTTTTGAGTGTTGCCTCTTATAAATTCAACAGTGCCTAAAAGAAAGGAATTCCTACTCTAATCCAGAGTAGCTAATTAAATGTAACTGAAGTGAATACTGATTTATTTCTACCAGTGTTTTCATTTCCATTGAATTTTAAATTCTAGCTTGCTTGTTTGAACTCGGGGGTCTCTCCTTCATAAACAATAAAACAAGGCAGAAACCACCCACCAAACTCGCCAATCCAAAATTTGAAAAAGCTAATTGATACATACCTCAACCCATTCCCAACATAAATACTTCTTCCCCAATTTGAGCTCTAAAATATAGATGGCCCTATCAGAAAATATCCTGATCCTTGGAACAGTCTGGATAACAGATGGAACTTATAGCAAGGATTTACCAATGGAATGGAGCAAAAAAGAAAACAGGAAAAGAAGAACTGTAATGGGGGACATAGGTTCAGGTCCCTGAATGCTAAGATTGGAGGCAACTCATTCCACAGGGCGGGTGCCCCCACAGAGAAGGCTCGCCCCCTGGGGGCCGCCAGCCGACATTGCCTGACCGACGGCACCCCGAGGAGGCCCTCTCTGTGAGAGCATATTGGCCGGTGGGAGGTTATCGGTAGCAGCAGGCGGTCTCATAAATACCCTGGCCCTAAGCCATGGAGCGCTTTGAAGATGAGAACCAACACCTTAAAGCGCACCCGGAAGACCACCGGGAGCCAATGCAGCTCGCGCAGGAGAGGTGTTATGTGGAAGCGCCACGTCGCTCCCATAATCACCCGCGCGGCCGCATTCTGCACCAGCTGGAGCCTCCGGGTGCTCCTCAGGGGGAGCCCCATGTAGAGAGTGTTGCAGTAGTCTAGGCGTGACGTAACCAAGGCATGAGTAACTGTGCACAAGGAGTCCCGATCCAGAAAGGGGCGCAACTGGAGTATCAGGCGAACCTGATAAAAAGCCCCCCTGGCCACGGCCGTCATATGCTCTTCTAAAGACAGTCGTGTGTCCAGGAGGATGCCCAAGTTGCGAGCCCCCTCTGTGGGGGTCAGTGACTCGCCCCCAATAGCCAGCGATGGCACCAGCTGGCTATACCGGGACGCCGGCATCCACAGCCACTCGGTCTTGGAAGGGTTGAGCCAAAGCCTGTTCCTCCCCATCCAGACCCGCACGGCCTCCAGACACTGGGACATGACTTCGAGGGCATCATTGGGGTGGTCTGGGGTGGAAATGTACAGCTGAGTGTCATCAGCGTACAGATGGCATCGCACCCCAAAACCACGGATGATCTCACCCAGCGGCTTCACATAAATGTTGAACAGGAGCGGCGAGAGGACCGACCCTTGCGGCACCCTGCAAGCAAGGCGCCTCGAGGTCGACCTCTGCCCCCCTGCCAACACAGACTGCGACTGGTCAGAGAGATAGGAGGAGAATCACTGCAGCACGGTGCCTCCCACCCCCAATCCCTCCAGCCGGTGCAGCATGATACCATGGTCGATGGTATCAAAAGCCGCTGAGAGGTCTAACAGGACCAGAACAGAGGAACAACCCGTCCCGAGCCCTCCAGAGATCATCCACCAATGCGACCAATGCCGTCTCCGTGCTGTACCCAGGCCTGAAGCCGGACTGGCACGGATCTAGATAGACAGTTTCATCCAGGAACTGTGGGAGCTGTCGCGCAACCACACTCTCCACAACCTTCGCAACAAAGCGAAGGTTGGAGACCAGACGGTAGTTTGCCAAAACAGCCGGGTCCAGAGAAGGCTTCTTGAGGAGGGGCCTCACCACCGCCTCTTTCAAGGCGGGAGGCAAGAAACCCTCTCTCAGAGAAGCATTTATAATCCCCTGGAGCCAGCCTCGTGTTACCTCCCGGGTGGCCAGTACCAGCCAGGAGGGGCACGGGTCCAATAAACATGTGGTTGCGTTTAACCTCCCCAGGATCCTGTCCACGTCCTCAGGAGTCACAGGGTCGAACTCATCCCAGATAACATTCTCAAGACCAGCCTCGGTCACCCCGCCAGGATCTACCCAGTCAGAGTCTTCCCGAATCTGAGCGATTTTATCGTGCAGATACTGTGCAAAATCCTCAGCCTGCCCTTGCAAGGGGTCTTCCCGCGCTCCCTGATGTAGGAGGGAGCGAGTCACCCTAAACAAGGCGGCTGGGCGGTTATCTGCCGATGCAATAAGAGCGGAAAAGTGGTTACGCTTTGCCGCTTTTATCGCCACTAGATAGGTCTTAATATGAGACCTAACTAGTGTTCGGTCGGATTCAGAGCGACTAGCCCTCCAACCACTCTCTAGGTGTCTTTTCCGGCGCTTCATCTCCCTCAGCTCCTCGGAAAACCAAGGGGCCGGGCAGGTTCGGCGTCGGGTCAGAGGCCGCAAAGGCATGACTCGGTCCAGAGCACCGGCGGCCGTCCTATCCCAGGCAGCCACCAGATCTTCAGCCGAGTTGTGAGCCAGAGTTTCAGGAACTGGCCCAAGCTCCCTCTGGAACCTATCAGGATCCATCAGGCGCCTGGGGCGGAACCACCTGGTCGGTTCCGCCTCCCTGCAGTGGGGTGCAGTGGTCAAAAGGTCTAGTCTCAGGAGAGAATGGTCCGACCATGACAGGGGTTCAATAACTATATCCCCTATATCCAGACCACTCAGCCACTGACCAGAGATAAAAACCAAGTCCAGAGTGTGTCCTCCCACGTGAGTGGGGCCATGAATTAATTGTGTCAGGTCCATGGCCGTCATGGAAGCCATAAACTCCCGAGCCATCCCAGACGCCTCACCGGTAGACGGCAGGTTGAAATCCCCCATGACCAAAAGTCTGGGGGTATCAACCGCCACCCCGGCAATAACGTTGAGAAGCTCGGGCAGGGCCGCTGTCACATGGCAGGGAGCCAGGTACGCGATCAGCAGGCCCACCTGCATCCCATGGCCCCACTTCACCAGGAGAGACTCACATCCGGCTATCTGAGGTACAGTGGCCTCCCTCGGATCAAGACCTTCCTTTATAACGACCGCCACCCCCCCACCCCTGCCCTGGGCCCTTGGCTGATGGAATGCGCGGAAACCTGGTGGGCACATCTCTATGAGGGGGACCCCCCCCTCTTGGCCCAGCCAGGTCTCTGTAATACCTGCCAGGTCCGCACCCCCCTCCTGTATTAGCTCACAAATGACGGGGGCCTTATTAACCACGGACCTGGGGTTGCACAGCATCAGTCTAAGGCCTGGGCTCTGAGACTCTGGACAGCCGGGGAGACGAGAAGAGTCATGGGGGCTGAGGCATGCCACCGCTTGGAGATAGCGGGTGCGTGCCCCCACCACCTGATGTGGCCCCCTACTCCCGCCATATCTGCCCCTCCCAACCACGGTCCTGATAGAATTGCCCTCCACCCTATCCACACTGAGCTCCTCCACACCCCGCTCCCCGCCTTCCGTTCCATGCCCTGTAACGAGCCTGACCTATGCCCCTCCCTCCCCACCCCCCACCCTAAGCCCCTTAAAAGATTACAAAAAGACAATTTTAAAAAACCCCACAACCCCCTCTTTGCGGCATGCTACCTCTCGGGGTTCCAAAGCCCGTCATCGAGGTAGGCCCTCGATAGAGTGGAGGGCCAAGCCTGCGAGAGGGGGGAGTCTCGCAGACCAAGAAGCTCCGCTGCGGAATACATCTTGACCACAGAGGATGGGAGCAACCATATCCTAGGGGTCCATATAGAAGGTCCATGGGAGAGACATGGAATGGGAGTCTCAAGAGCATTTTCAACAAGACCAGGTCCACTGTCCCCTCACAACAGAGGACGAAGTCAGGTTCCAGGTCGACCACAGTCCAAGGGTGGGGGGATAGACCCAACCACCCTCTCACGGTGGTCCGATCAACCAGTCGACCCCCTCTTGTGGTGAGATGTCAGCGAAATTCTAGACAATTATTATATAGCAGCGAAGAATTACCGTATTTTTCAGACTATAAGATGCACCTAAGTTTAGAGGAGGAAAACAAGAAAACAAAATATTCTGAACCAAATGGTGTAGTAATATATTTAATAAAACATAACAGAATAATATTTCAACCATGTAAAGTCAACAGTGGTATTAAGAATCACTGTCATTAACAAATGAGGAGAGACTTCAAGTTCAAGTGCTCTTCTAATTTTCTGGAAACTGCAAGAATTCATCATTGCTAGTTCAGAATTTAGGAAGTTCAGTCACTGATATCACTTTCTTCGCTATCTTCATATATGAGATCATCTTCAGTTCCATCTAAGCCATTGCTAATGCCACATTTTTTGAATAACTGTGCAATGATTTCGTCCTTCACTGAGCGCCATGATGTTTTAAACCATTCACAAACTTGAGTGATAGTGGGCCTCTTCATTCGTCCAATAGTGTCAGATCATGGTTACCAGCAGTCATCCATTTTTTCCACTCTTCTCGCATATAGATTTTATTTTATTTTATTTTATTTTTAAAAGAAAAGTTTTTATTTTATGATCAAACAAGTATACAATATAAGCAATCATTCGAACTATCATCAAAAAAAAAAATTTAATCCATAATCCATCTCTAAACTCAATCTTCAATCTTGAAGATTGAGTTCGCATATAGATTTTAAATGGTTTGTTGATGAAAACATCAAGAGGTTGCAACTGGCTGGTAAGACAGTAATTACAGCTAGATGAATCTTCCCTTTTTTAAATCTCTTCTTTGTGGTTTCTCTAATATGTGCTCTAAACTGGTTGAGCGCTAACAAAGCAGATTTTTTCAGAAGCTCTCCAAGACGTTTGTACCACACTTTTTCTACCCATACCCTTATTCCATTTTCATCCATCCATCCTTTCTCATGAACATGCACAACTCCTTTTGGAATCGCTTCTTTTGGAAAGGTTTTCCTTTTGAAAATTAATATCAGTGGCAATTTGGTGCCATCTGCACAGCAGGACAACACAACCATGTAATGTGTTTTCTCATGTCCTGAGGTTTTCATGGTTATGCTTTTGGCACCTTTCAGATTAAGTCTTATTAGATGGCACATCAAAGGTTAGCGGGACTTTATCCATATTTTCAATCTGGCCAATTTCAAAATTATTTTTCTTCCTAGCATCTATTACAAATGTATGAAAAGACAGAATCTTAGATTCATACTCTTTTGGCATTTTTTGCGCAATTCTAGTTTTGGTGCGCATAGTAAAGCCATATTGCCTCATAAATCTGAAGCACCACGACAGTGATCCAGTAAAATCCCGAATGCCTTTCTCTACAAGCAATGCGTTAGGCTTCATATATTACCATTTTTGTAGAAACTACAAAGCCATTATTCCGTTGACATGTGATTCATTCTTTCATGTCCACCTCTAACTGTGGTCACCTTGCAGCAAACCAGGGGTGAAATGCTCCCAGTTTGGACCGGATCGCCCGACCCGGTATTGATAGTGGCAGGTGGTTTGGAGAACTGGTAGCAAAAATCCCTGCCCCACTCCCCATGCCCAGCTTAAAAAATGCTTTTAAAAGCCTCTGACAATCCCAACTGAGCTGCGCGATCATCAGAGGCTTTTTTTTTTATTTTTAAAAGGATTTTTTCTATAACCTCTTCGGCTGAAAAAATGCTTTTAAAAGTTAAAAAAAAAGCTTTTAAAAGCATTTTTTCTACAACCTCTTCAGCCGAAGAGGTTGTAGAAAAAATGCTTTTAAAAGCCTCTGACGATCCCAGCTGAGTTGCCTGATCCTTAGAGGCTTTTAAAAGCATTTTTTTACAACCTCTTTGGCCGAAAAGGTTGTAAAAAAATGGTTTTAAAAGAAAAAAAAGTCTCTGATGATCAAGCAACTCAGCTGGGATCGTCAGAGGCTTTTAAAATCATTTTTTCTACAACCTCTTCAGTCGAAGAGGTTGTAGGAAAAATGCTTTTAAAAGTTAAAAAAAAAAAGTTGGCCACTCCCACTCAGTCACATTAACCCCCCCCTACCAAGCCACGTCCACAGAACTGGTAGTAACAAATTTTACATTTCACCACTGCAGCAAACCCACGAAAATTGTGCTTGTTTTTATCTTTTACTTTTTGCAGCTGATCGACCTGTTTCCTCCACTCTCTTATCATTTTTTCAGTTGGAGGTGGCCCAAAATGTTTCTCTGCTGCTCTGTTTCTATGTTCTTCAGCGTATTTTACTACTTCTAGTTTAAAAGAAATTTTATATGCTTGTCTTTTCTGCTTTGACATCCTTGTACCAGTGTGTAGCGTGAAGAGGTACTGTAGTATTTTTCTGCAAGAAAGAACTGTCAGTAATGTGTCCTTTATTGTTATGAGAGCACTGTAGCTGAAACCATGTTCATACATTCATACATAAGATACCGGTATATAGTACATGCCACATTAGCTTATTATGAGGAAATATGAGAAGGAGGGAAAGAGAAGAAAAAAGCCTCCTTCCCTTAAACTGGCCACTCCGTTGCCCATTTCTCCATTACAGTGCAGCTCTTCTGCCCACAAAAGCCTTGTCTTTGATGTCCGACGCCAAGCAGAGAAAGAACTGCCAGGAAGAAGCCAGTCAGACAGGGAGTTGGGTACCCTTTCTTCCCTGCCCTAAACTAACAATAGCAAGCTGAGAATTTTAGGACATTGGTGATTCTCCCCCCCCCCACCAAAAAAATCTAACGATGTTATCTTTATAAAGACAAACAGGCAGGCTCTAGCATGCCTGCCCTTGCTAATAAAACACAGTCTCCCACCCCCAAAATTGCATCAATGGCTGTGGTAAGTAAGGGACAGGAAGCCATGCCATGACCAGAGATTGGGGGGGGGGGGGAAGGGATGGCAAGACAGGCTACAATGAAAAATGGCGGCAACCCAGCAACCCAGCCACTTCCCTTGCCTGCCCTTTCCGGCACTGGAAGCCAAGCCATACCTCTCTCTTTCCATGTCTCTGGGCTCACAGCCCACCATGCAGGCCGGGAAAGGCGTACTTGCAGCAGGGAAGCAGACGGCGGCAGGGCGTCCTTGCCAAACTGCTTGACGAACAGGGCAGGCAGACATAGAGGGCGCCCAGGCCAGCCAGTGGAGGGATCAGCCAATTCTCCGAACTGCATACAACTTTAACAAGTGGTTTGGCCGAACTGGCTGAATCTCACCTCTGCGTTGCTGCCTCAGCTGGGGAATGCTGGAGCCTTCGCAGCCTTGGCGGTTGGATCGGCCTCCCAGAATACCGCCAATCAGCTGTTCCAGGCACTGGGGATTACTGCTGCCTGTAGCTGCCACCGCACCAACTCCCTCCCCTCTCCCTCCAGGTATAGCAAACCCCCAGCAGATGTAACATTTGATGTATAAGGCGCACAGAAATTCTCATCCGCTTTTAGGAGGGTGAAAAATATACTCTGAAAAATATGGTAGTTTTCTGATTTATTTATTTGTAACTGTCATCTACTGGCTATTTTCTAGATGTGGTAGCCAATGGTTGCAAGATCAAGGAAGAAAGAGGAAATAAAATAAAGGAGATAAATGGTAATTCAGGTCACAGCTATCATGAGAGCCTCAGGTTGCAAGACTGGAGATGCTATAACATGCTATAATGTCAGAGGAAATGTCAGCCAGAACCCCAAGCCTCTTAGGTCTGGGTTTTATCAATCATCAATCTTGCTTGTATGTAAATCTGAAACTATGCTTCAACTATTGATTTTTATTTTAGGAAATATGCTGTTGCAACTGGCACTAGTATCATTAGCCTATGTCACTCTGTGACAAAACAAGGTATTTTATGCATACCAGGTACAATCCTGTTGAAAGCATTTCCGCTGGGCTAGGGTTCTTGATAACTGCTGCCAGTTCAAATAGGCAATACTGGGTGTGACACGAAAAGTAATATTCAGAAGGAGACAGCTTGGTGAGTTCATCTCCAAATTACCTTGAGGTGTTTCTGCAATTGGACTTCATGCTGCCGTGTTAGGTGCTCATGTTGCTTCTGAAACTCGGCAAAGAGCAGCTGCTTCTGCAATTGCTGTTGCTGTTTCAGAGCCAGTAGTTCCTGTTGCAGCTGCTGCTCCCGAGCAGTTGGGTCCATAGTGGGCACATTGGACCGGGCATCCATCCGCAAATCCACTGGGTTGCTGTTGCTGTTGCAAGAACTCTGCATCACCATGGGAAGAACCGGCTTCAAGTCCATAGCTGGAGATTAGAAAGAGAGTTCATGATTGCAGTAGAACAATCTGCAACAAAGAGAGCTGAGATCATGGCCTACATGCGCATGTTTGTCTATCCTTTAAGAGCTTTGCAGCAAGCAAAGAGAGATAAAACTGTCGAAGACAAACTTCATGGATATACTATTATAATTTTATGCATGTCAGTAGCTAAATATGATTTATCATTTATGAAGTCTATCTCGCCATTAAATTCTTGGTTGCTCCAATGTCATGGAAGGTTATTAACAGTCTGGATGCTTGGGAAATGGTTTGGGGTTTGTTTGTGGCTGACAATAACAAATGGGAGTCGCAACAAAATATTATATTTCAGATTTTCAGCCAGCTACCCATTCTTTTCCCAGGATTGATTCAATATCCTTACACCTTCTTCCTCTACTGAGTAATCGTTTCCTATTCAGTGACCAAGTTCTACCCTACTAGATTACAGGATTAAAAGAAAATCTTATTTTTCTTCTTCTTAAAAATGTTGTACTTCTGCAAACGTTAAAATCCCTTTAATCCTGCTGATAACCCCCTTATTCTGTATAGATTGTGTTGCTTGACTATCCATGGTTAGATTATAATTTAGAAAGTGGGAGGAAAAGATATTTTTGCTGCTATTGCTAAATAATCAAAAAAAATATCTCTTGCCAAAGAGCAGATCCTGTTATCTTTTGCCTACCCTTATTTCATCCTTTTAATAGACTTTGTGAGAAAGCTTACAGTATTATGCTGAGGAGCTCCAAGCACATGGCTAAACAGATACATCAGAATTGTGGATTCAGAAATTCAACACAAGGAAGGCAAAGAGGCTTGGAAATAAAAGCCACACGTAGATTGAGTTTCATATCTTCATATAACTAATACCCCCACCCCAAATTTATAAAATTTTTAGCTATCACAGCAACATACTTGCTCTAGCTTTTGCTCCTCAGTTTGTAACAATAGGTATCAGACAGCTTTTAAATCCTTAACTGTGCCCTAAGAGTTCAATGTCATCATTATAGGGACATGATATTAATGAAGAACATATTTAAAATGAGTTTGTATTTTTCCTGACCTCCCTTCACGAAGATGGGCAGACAAACTAAATATTCAAATGTACTTATTTTCAGTACTCGAGGAACACTAACAACTATGTTGCAAAGTAAAAGTTTATTTATTATAAAATAAATAAAAATTATTTGCAAGATATGGAGTAGCCTCTGAATCCTCCATGCCTACTGCAGAGATTTACAATCCAAGACAGTGGTAAATATCATGCCAGTCTCAGGCATCTGGCGTCTATTGAGGGATTTAACATATGAAACATATCACAATGAATGAATGGATGAGTATTCCAAGGTTCCAAAGAAATCTATTCATAAACGGATGCCAATTTCCAATTAGCACTACTTATTTTTAAGATATTTTGCCAACCATTGCCAATGTAATGGCTTTTTTATCCAACATTTTAAGATGCCTAGACAGTAGTGGCAGAAATTCTCCCATATCTTCAGTCTTTTCCAAAAATCAAGATGAGGCCTCCTAAATCAATATGAAGATGCAGGTGAAAATATGATATTGTATATAAGTATCCTGTTTCCCCCCCCAAATAAGACATTCCCTGATAATAAGCCCAATCGGGCTTTTGAGCGCATGGCAATATGGCCAAGTGCTTATTTCAGGGTTCAAAAAAATGTAAGACAGGGTCTTATTTTCAGGGAAACATGGTAGACATAAGGATCATCTTCAGGGATATTCATCTAACCAACGTGTGGAGGTTTGTTTAAGAAACTGTGTAGACACACAAATTATTGGTTTTCAATGTTACCATTTTACATATTTGGGCCTTGATTCAAAGGTCTGGAAAAATGACACAAGAAGTATTCATCACAGATAAATTTTGTAAAATAAAATCCTTGGTGGCCTAGGCCACATATGCTGCAAACTAAGATGGTAGCAAGAGCTGCTATTTTTAAAACGTCCTATTTATGAAAAACTCTCTACAAATAAAAAAAATTGTGTCAAAAAGCAGCAAGACAGCTATTGCTCATTTCTTCTGGTTATGTTTACTTGGAGTTTTATGTTATATTTTTATAAGGAAGCAATTTGCAAGCACTGCCTCCTTCACCACTAGTAGAAAATCTTACCTCACTATCTCAGCAAATATGTAGCCTAGCCCAGATGTATCAACAGATTGGGCTTGCAGAGGGAGGAAATTTAGATGGCAGTTCTTCCCAGGCAATCAAAGCTCTGTCCTTTTTTACATATGTGCGACACACATAACAAAGCGACAGGGCTTCAATCACACAGTCATGACTGCCATCTTGAACACTCACACACACTGACGCATTTAGATTAGGCTATAATGAGAACCAGTTGAGGGCAAAAGATCGGGGGGGGGGGGGAAATTAAAGTGCGGTTAACTGAGCTCTGTATCTTTATACATTAAGAGGGTTGCTTTGAAGAGAAGTGAGGGAAATTCCCAGCTAATTAAACTTGTGTGTCTGTAGGAATTCTATAGAACAAAACTTAATTTAAAAATAAAGTTTGGCATTTTCCTTCCAAGGTATAGGGCCGTGATGGCGAACCTATGGCACATGTGCCATAGCCTTATCAATGGGCACGTGAGCTCAGCTCTGGCATACATGCACGTGCCGGCCAGCTGAGTTTTGGGCCTTCTGGGCCCACCGGAAGTCAGCAAACAGGCTGTTTCTGGCCTCCAGAGGGCCTCCCCTAGAAAGCCTCTGGAGCCTGGGGAGAGAAAAAAACGGGCCTACCGGGCCCACTCTGCAAAAAGTGGGGAGCATGGGGTGGGGTTGCGCATGCATGTGTGAGGGGCAGAGTGCATAGAATTATGGGTGTGGGCACACATGCACGTGACACCACCACCACCCGTGATCCCCCTGGTTTCGCACGCGATGGCAAAAAGATTAGCCATCACTGGTACAGGGCTTGCTAAGGATATTACTTTTTCCTTAGCTTGTTAAGTCCTAGGGGTTGCTAAAGTCAATCCTTAGCAATCCAAACATTGGATTCCTAAATCCACAAACACAATTGCAAAATTGCAATGAAAAAATATGTACCTCTATCAGCGTAGAGAATTCCTTAGAAAAAAAAACCAGTCTCAAGTGGACATAAAACAAAAACATCATGGCAAGGTTCATCAAGGAACAGTTTTCAAAAATAGCTATGAGCTTATAGGCCAATAATGACTGTAATCTACTGGACAGGGGCAAAAGAAATATCATCTAACCCCCCAAATGATGGATAGATGAAACAACCTGCATCTGGAGTCAATCTGTCTCCAACCTAGGTGGGATCCCAGCATGTTGGCTGCAGAAATCAGATGCTCTTCCAAAGTAAGATCTCACAATGTACTTTAGCTTAAAACTTATTGTCACTCTGATGTACTGATAATTTTGAGCCAGAGGACTGGTAGTTTTACTAGCCTTGAAATGTTATCCCTATACAGGCTCTCAGCCTTACAACATTAATGATTTTGTTATAATTTTAAACTGTTTTAATTGGGTTGTTGATTTTAATTTTATTGTGATTTGTATTGGATATTGTTTTTGTAAGCCCCCCTGAGTCCCTCGGGAGAATGGCGGCATATAAATTGCAATAATAAATAAATAATAAATAAATGAGCAATACATGGCTATATTAAGTGCCCTTCTAGGATTCATGTGGAAGGTCTTCTCAAGCAGAAGGCACAGCTTTCAAGCCTCAATTCAGAGAGAGAGAGGGAGAAGGAGAGAGGCAGAGACAGATTTCTCACAGATTGGCAAATTGGGTAGAACTCAGCATTACTTATGCAGGTTCTTTTGCACTTTCCAAAGTAACACTGCCACTGCTACTGTTCCCACTCTTCTATATCTGAGTCACTTGCAGTCAATTTGGCACACTGTGAATGAACAAGGGCTATGGTGACTCATCAGATACATACCCTCTGTTTTCACTGCTGTTGTAAAAAAGCATGGTCTATTTTATTAAGTCACATGTGCATGTCTTTTGTGTATATGTGCATATATATACATATGTATGTATGTGTATGTTTATAGAACTCCGCATCACCATTACCACCCCAAACCAGAACAGCAGCCTGGAATAGCCCTCAACAGAGAGACATGGACGTAACATCAGTAGCTGAGAAATTAAGTCCAACGCAAATCCTCCAACCATTCAACCATCCTTTTCTGGGATTCTGTTGTAATTATAAGCAAGAGGGTTGTAGCAGGAGAGAAAAGGCCACAAAAGACAGCAAGAAAGTCAGGAACTAAATATAGATGAAGCCAAACAACAGCTGTTCACAGAAAGCAAGGAGAAGAAGAAAGAAGGACAGTTAACCCAAAGGTGAGAAAGACAGAAGAGAGGGGGGAAAAGAACTCTTGATTGATTGTTCTCAGGTTTTAATGCTTCTTGAGACTCCTGTCTGTCGAGCAAAATAGAAGTGGGAATAAACAGTTCTGCAAAGTTTTAAAAGACATAGAGAAAAACAGAGGGTTTTTATTCTTTGAAAAGTAGAGACATACTAAATACTAATATGTTTTGATTAAAAATTTCCAATGTTAATGTACATGTGACAAACAAGAAAACCTGAAGCCAAGCTGTTTTAAAAAAATTTCTCAAGTAAATAAACAAAATTGTGTAATGCAAAGAGCACTATGTCAATAGCTTGTAGTTACAGCCACTGAATAAAGCATCCAAATTTAACTTGGACACCATGGTTATTAATCCAAGGATTTTTCAAATTGTGGATCCAGACCCTGGGAGAATAGTGACCAACATTGCTAGATGGGGTTTATGTCACTATTTGTTTGTTTGTTTGTTTATATCTGATCTGACTTTTGCAGGCAAAGTGAAAACATCAAACTGGGTTTGGGCATTGGTCCTCATTTTGCTTATGCACACTACAGTAGGTAGTTGCTGTCCTGCAGTTTTTTATGATAATACAGATTAACATTTAATCATTATGTATCAATAATGTATTGTTATTGATGATACATTAACACAAATTAATGTATCATTTTAGTACTGCAAAGTTTGAAAAGCAATATATTAATTGATTATCTGACAGCATTGTGGAGAGAGGATGTTGAGGGTTGGGATTAAGGTTAAGAACTCAAGGAAAGTCTTGCAGATGCCATCAAAATCCAGCATCTAATACACCCAGCAGCCTATCAGAAGCTCACAAAGCAGAACATAAGGCAAAAGATATTTCCCAATATTCTTGCTTCACAATATTTTATAAAGTTTTTAAATGATTCAAATATAGTAGTCCCTGATTATCAACCACAAATAGGATTAGAATTTTTGCTGTTAAACAAGCCTATGTTAAGTAAATTGCACCTGATTTCACAATTTTTTGCCATGGTTGCTAAACAAAACAGTGCAACTGTTAAATAATCAAGGGGCTGCTTAGTGAATTAGCTTCCCACATTGACTTTGCTTGTAAGAATTCATCTGGGAAGGTCACAAATAGGGAAGGTCCAGGACATTATAACCATCATAAAGATATGCCAGGTTTCCAGATTTTGATCATGTGAACATGGGGATGCTGTAAGTGTGAAAAGCAGTTGTAAGTCACTTTTTTCAGTCTTGTTATAGCTTCTAACAGTTGCTAAACAAATAACTGCAAGTCAAGGACTATTTGTAATCTTAGCCTCAAAAAGATTCCACAGGCATGTAATACAAAATAACGGATGCTTCCAAACACAGGCTGGCTGAGCCAAAAAGGACAGAGTGCAAAACATAAATACTTTTGCCCTTGTAAACAAACAAGTATCATATGTACACATTGTACACCCTTTTTGTCCTACTGCTAAAAGAGTGTGAAACTTTTGGTAAGGGGGTAGTTGACAGGCAAGAAGGGGAAATAAATTCCCTCCCATGGAGTCAACTGCACACTCAATTCCAAATAAGGAACATTGCCCAGCTTCTTGGACAATGAGGACAGGGCTGGAATCAGAAGCTGGCACTATTAAATGTCTTTTAAGATCCCAAAGGAACCATTCTGAACTCAAATCACACTGTTTTGAATGAGGCACATTTGCTTTGAATGCAAAAATATGTTGTTCCATTCATTTTAGGGGTGGTTTAATTTTCATTTGAAACGAAGCATTTCAAGTTCAAAATGACTCAAATTCAAAATATTGAATACATCTCTACTTACCACATTATCACCTACTGTTCTTCCTCCTCTACCTCTGTTCTTAATGTCTATTTACCTGCTATCTCTGGACGTGAGAATGCAACAAGGGCAAAATGAATCGGCGGCATCCTCCATCTGAGCAGCAATAACCCTTGGACATGGAGGGAGGCCACCAATGGTAAAAAGTAGCAAGGATGTCAAAGCAAACTTGGACAGGGTCCACACAAAATATGAAGCCTTCTCATATCTTCAAAGTGAAAGGTGGGATTCCCTTACTTGTAGTAATGTCATCAATGCTCAATTGAGAGACCCTTTTATTATATTGCAATGATCAGCCAGAATCACGCAACACAGAACTTTCCTTAGAGAAAATCTAAGGAAAAAAAGGTATATCAATGCTGATGATAGAATTGAAATTTCCAATACATCAGAAGAACACAAACTGGTAAAAATGTTCGTGGCAGACGTTTCATTTCAAGCAATGCTAAAGTTGTTCCTACCTGGTAAAGACTTACAAAAATCTGGGAAACAAAAATGATGTCTTTGGTCCTGAAGAATAATTTGCCCACTATTCAACTCTTTTTTATTGAACTTTCAGAGAAACATTTTACTGAAAATACACTATTTCATATCTTTCAAGACTAAACCACAGCTTTCATTTTCCTAAGTTGCTTATATGAATGATTTCTGCCCATAGAAAGAACTTCTACAGAAAGCTCAGGATGGACTGAAACTTCAGGGCTAATCTAAGAAAATTCTAGAGCAATCTTTTCCAATCTGATGCTCTCCAAATATACTCTGTGTAAGTTCCATGATCCCTAACCATGGATCTATGGTCCTCTGAAAATTAAGTTTAGTCCTAGGATAGAAGAAAGAAAATGGAAAACATTTATTATAATATGCTAATAAAATAGATATTTGATCAACCATTTTAAAAATAAGAGAAAAAAAACAGATTCAAAGAAGAGCTTAGTGTCCTTCTGTTCCTGAACTTTTGCAAAACACCACTAAAAAATCTTGTTAGCTTGCTCTAGAAACAATGTTGACACTGTGACATCCAAAATGCGTAATATACTCATATGACTCAATCTCATTTCAGTAATTTGATGCAAAAATCAATTGTAGTTATCTTGTCATCTTAGCTGTTATGTGGCAATAGTACATCCTGGTTTGCAATGTTTTTGATCTAATGGTCATTGTAATGACCTCCTTGCCTCTTCTCTCCTCCCACTTTTGCACATTAAAAGGGAAGTCAAATATTTGGAAATCTACCCAGGTGAAAAGGGCTTTGCTTTACAGGTATGCTTAGTGTGTCTCAGTTCAAATTCTTCTTTGCTGTAGTTCAAAATATAAAACTCTTTGACCTGTATTAGGAAAGCATTAAATTATGTATTCATTTAAAGCAGGTCCCAAATTAAAATATAGAACACTGAAAGCATAACATGAGAAGAAAAAAGTAAGAATTCTTCTTTTGCACAGTTCCCTGTCTTCACTAATATATGATTACAACATGAAGGAATTTTAGAAAAAAAATCTTAAGAGGGGTAGCACTAATGCTAGTGCTGTAGTACCACACAATGCTTTGTATACTTATTTTTCTTTTTTTAAAAAAATCTCATGCAGATATTCCTTAACTATTTGTTTTGAAATGTGAGCATGCATGCAGTTATGAAATATTTGAGTACCATTGCAGTTGGCAGCTTTGGGCAGCATGGTTAATCAAAGTATATTGGAAATGCTCCAACCAACATTCAGTATATGTGCATGTGTATTTTTGTCTGCATAAGTGCAGCTCTATATCTCTGGTTGTTTTTCCTCATACTCCAAGTCATCTTCTTTTAGCATCAATTCTCATAATCAGAAGAATCCCTCACCCCCACCCCTAGCTTCTATAATATCCCACAAAACTCAGGGGAACAAGTATTTACCAACAATTGATCCTACTCTTATTATGAGAAATATTACTATATTCCCTTTTTTTCCAGGTCAAAGTTAAATCCAAGATGATCGAAAGGAACATAATAAATTTTCTTCTTGTGCCATTGCTCTCTCATACAAGACCAGAAAGTGATATCAGAATAAAAAATGAATATTTGTCCAATAGTAATGGATGAAGGCTTGGCAAATAAAAGAAAACACCTATTGCTAGCTCTTTAAATGAAGAAAGTGTAAAGATAATTGCACAGTTATAAAGTTAGCCCAAGGTCGGAAGTCCAGCTGCAGCAATACTAAAAAAAAATTAGAAAACAGCACCCTCTTTAATGGTAGCTGATTAGAAACACTTTTTAAAGAAATGATGGCCTGAGGCCACCACCAAAATTGAAACTTCCTGGCAATGTGATAAGCCAATGGTAATGATATCAGCAAATGTATTTTTTTAACCTAAAAGCAGCTCGTGCCATCATGAAGAAAAAGTTGAACAGAAAATAACATCCTTCCCAACAATGACTGGGCCAGTTGATCTTAACACGTATAATGTATTTGTATTCATGGGTGGGGAAAGCTTTCAAATCATAATAGAAAAATCTGAGGCTTGTTATATGTCATGAAAACACTCAAGGTTTTCAAATCACACTAACAAAAGCAGGCCGAGATAACTGGTGAATTTGTAACAAATCTAAAATCAAAGAATAAGTCTTGCAACTTTGATATGTTGACTGAATCTCTGATCAAAGATCAAAATTGTTTTGGGCATGAGAAACAACAGAATGCAAAAATGCTTATATAGACATGTCCCTAGAAAATGCTACTCAGGTATACCAAGCACCAGAAGTTGTTCACTCTCAATTGAAAGTTTTGACATAGCAATGATAACATTACTGTACCTAATGGTAATTAGCCATCACTTGTGATAATGACTTATAGGGAGAAATGAGATAAGTAAACTCTAGTCAGAAAGAAGTTTTAATCCTAACAAACAAATCAGCAAAGGGGGAAAATGACAAAAAAGATTAGAAATAGAACAAATAACATAGCTGATAATAGTATGAAGCAAGCGTACGGTGTTCAGCTTATGGACAGAAATATCATATGTGTGGAAAGTATAACCATATTGCTAAAAAGTGCAAAAGTGCAAAAACAGTTCAAAAACAATATAGGAATAAGAATCTGAAGATTATGATGATTTCTTCATAGACTTGATTGATGCGAATAGGATAAGACATCAGAATGAAGTCTGTATTGAAACAATACTCACTAATTAGGTCTCCATTGTCTGTAAGACCGATACTAGTTTGCAAGAAACTTTAATAATCCAAAATGACTGCACAGATCAAAGCCTAAATGAGGCCATGCTTCTGAAATCATATGCTATGCACACAAAACCACTGGGGATTCAGAACTCAGTCTGAAAGGGAAAGGCATTCTCTATGATATCAAACCAGTAGTAATATCAAATATAAAAAGAATCATTCTGGGCCTAGAAATATCTGAGAAATAATCAACTGTTTTGATTCAGACAATATAGAACCATCAGAAGGAAAAAATCCATGATTAAGCAGATATGAAGATTTCTTTCATGGTATTGGCTGTCTTCCAAAAACTCATGATAGTTTTAGTAAAAATCGACAATTGGTAGTACACAACATCAAAAATGTAACAGTAGCATTGAGAACAAAACTGAAAGGAGGCTTGGACGCAATGAATACAAGAGGAATTATTTCCTGTATTGAATAATCAATTTAATGGGTTCATTCCATGGTTATAGTTCACAGAAAGATAGAAATCAGAAAACTGCCTGAAGCCCAAAGAATTATACAAGTGATTATTATACAAAGAGAGCATAATCACATCTCAACACAAATAGATCTCTTAATGAAACTGGCAGGCACAAAAATATTTTCCAGCTGTATGCAGCAGCTTGGTTTTGGCACCTACCACTGGATGAAGAAAGCATATGCCTATGTATATTTAGTATGTCATACAGTTTTGATACAATATTAAACATATGCCCTTTGGGTTGCATTCTGTTTCAGAAATATTTCATCATACTATGGCAACAACTGTTGGAAGGTATTCCAAAAACCATATAAATATGGATGATATTTGGAGTGCCACAGAAGAACGTGTTCACTAATCAAAACCAGTACCAGAAAAAGCCATGTCCTCCATTATTAAAGTGAACAAAAGCAGATAAAATCACATCTGTGATATCTGTGAGAAATACTGACAAAATATGGCATTAAACTAGATCAGGCTAAAAGTAAGATGCAGAGAGACATGCATCTTACCAACAGATCAGAAAGACATTCAAAAGATCATGAAAATTGTAAATTATGTTTTGTAATTCATTTGTAGCCTGTGTGCTCATATCACAAGCCTAAGAACATTACTTTGCAAAGATGCTATCTGTCACACTGGATTTCAGTAAATGACAAAGGATATCCAGATGCTTCTATACAAGCTATATGGAGTAGAAGTGTAATCAAAGAGTCAAATACTGTAGTGTAGACTAATCAAATAATATTGAATGTTGGGTGAATATTTTTGTCTTTTTTAGAAACAGGATGTGTGGAAGCTTGTATTTACTAACAATTGAACCTACTCATGTTATAAAGGTAATGGTATCTTCCTTACAATGTTAACTTCATTTTTTTTGTAGGTCAGATTTGAATTCAAGTTTATAATAAATACAATCCTTTGCTTCTTGTATCACTGCTTCTACATAAACTGCTTCTACATGAACAATACATTATGGTAATAAAAAACCTCATGAAATCCCATTCCTAGCATTAAATGGTACAAGCTCCCATTAACTGCCTTCTTATTTAAATTTACAGCAAAACATTGTATCTGAGGCTGCTATGCTGTAGATTGCAATTACTGATGTTTAAATTGCCTTAGAAGTTCATATCAAACACTGAATCTGCCCTGGGCATTTAAGATAACTCCAAATTGACACTATGTAGATATGTTTTAGGGTTAAAAAAAAAATCTAAATATTCTAGCATTTTGGCCTTCTTTCTATAGTGCAATTTCTAGTGCAGAGCCTGAGGCTATCTGCATCCTAGTAAGATCAACCGCATACTGGAATACTAAGGATTCATCCTTGAAAGAATGGCCCAGAATATCTTTTTGAAATATAGGAGATGACAGGAGGAGAAAGGCAGTATAGAAGCAATCATATTAGAACTGGTTCCCGCTCTGCCTCCCCACTCTTGTGTCAATTCCATCCATTTCCAGCACTGCAGCAGGTGTCTTTGGTGAATGAACTCTCTGCAGTTGTGAGTAACTGCTTCGTAGACGCAATATCATTTGTATGCGAGTGAGAGGCTCTGCACAGCTGAATGAACAACCTGTTCTTAATCTAAACAGGAAGTTGGGGGTGGCGTAGGACGAAAAGGATGATTCAAGGGATGGAGGGAAGAGAAAGATGCCCGGAATACTAATGCAGCTTTCCCCCATCTCTCCAACTCAAGTACTGTAGAGTGTGCTGGTGTGATGCAGGCAGACAGTCAAAACAGATGCTTGTAGTCTTTAACAAAATCCAGTGAGCCATTGATCATCCAAGCAGAGTATTAGAAGACACTTCTTGCTCTTGGTCTCTTTTATACACACACACCCCTAATAGTTTCATCCTTTTCTTCAAGAATTCAGAGTAGCCTAAGCGGAAGGATCCCCAAAAGGCCACCCAACTCTTTGCTAACTGGGACTGAGTCTAGTGCATTTCAGAAATAAAATTAGAGCACAACAGTTTTCAGCTTTTATTTTTAGGTTAATCATTGCAACACCACCGAAAGTTTTTCAGGATCAATATTAAAAAGTTAGCAACATACAGGTAGTCGTCAAGTTATGAATGTGATGGAGCCTGCCGAGGATTTCTGGGAGTGAATCTTGTACTTTGAACAGGATCACTCCCTCCTTTTGCCTATGCATTTGCTAATCGCGAGGCTCGTTAAGTGCATACGAGGTATTTCAAGTTGGGGAAGGCCATGGAGAGGGGGCCTAGTGATGGAACAGGCCACCTGCCTAAGACCACCCAAGGCCTCCCTGACCCACTGAAATACCTCATGCTCCCACAATTGCTTCCCACACGCTGGGTCACTTACCTTGTGAAGATCTAGCAAGCAGTCTAGCAAGCAGTCTTCTCTCCAGCCTCTCCGCCCCTCAGAAGCTCCATTTCGGCTGGCAACATGCAGAACGCATGTTGCAGAGCCTCTGCGGTTATTCGTAAGGGCGAACAACTGCCATGGTGCTGCAAGATTTATAGTTTTGGGACTTGTTTGTAAACGCTTATTGTGTAACTTTAAAGGTTTGCTAAGGAATGCTCATAACCCGGGGATTACCTGCAGTCAAGAATTCTAGAATCTTGTGAGCTTTGATTATCTTCCAAGCTTTGAGCCATTTAAAATCAGATAAAAATTTTTTGTCATCTGTATCATGGCTTATGTGCACTACCCTGATGTTCCACTAGCGGAACCACATTCATAGGCTGATCATCACTACTTTCAATTTTTACATTTCCCAAGGGCTCTTAATTCAAATTTGACCAATTAATGTGATTTAGACACAAACAAAAATCAGGACTGAATGAAATGCTATTGTGCAAAAGGGTTGAACCATGGAAGGGGTGAAGGCAAAAGAAGAGGAAGACCTGTCTACTGTATAACAATTTCCTTGAACAGCAGAATTAATGTGGTTTTATACTGCTGAAAAGAAATGTTAGCTTATGTATTTGAGAAGCGGTTTCTTCCAGCTTTCTTTTTTTCTCCTTCCTGTTTATGCAGTTTAATAGAAAATAAATCCCTGAAAAAGAAACTCTTATCTGCATATCCAATTTCCACATTAAGTTTTCTAATCCCTTCTCTAAACATGTGACAAATTTTAGATGTTTGCCCACAATCCATCAAATTGTAGATTAAGAAAATTAAATCAAGGTGCGTTAATTTACATATACAGAACACTAAATATTGGTCAACTGAATATTTTTTGTTGGGATGAAGAATTCGTTTTTATCTGAATTCTAATTTCAACCCAGCAAGACCACAAGGCTTAGGGAGAAGCATTCTGAGCAGGAATTGGCTAAATTCTTACTGTGAATTCTGTGAGATGCAAATAAAATAGCTGAGAAAAATGAGAAGGAAGAGAAACACAGGCATCTTCAGAAAGCAATATCCTGGCTTACTCCAGTCAGAATCCACATTCGAACTACCTCTCGTTTAGCAATACTGAACTGGTGGCAAAATGCATCAAGGAATTGTAAACTCTGCTAACAAAGATATGCCTCACCTAGATTTTACTGTAAATAAAATTCTTCCTATTCATACAGTCAAACCATTAAGGATGGAAAATTTATAGTCTCTCGCTCTATCTCTCTTATATTATGAATGTATAACTATGTGTATCACATTATGCCCCTCCCTCTTCCAAGAAGCAAAACATTACTAGAAGAGGAACATGTTCTATTGCTCTTGGGAGTCCTTCCCCTGCTCTTATTCAGGCTTTCCCATGAAATATGTACATGCTAAGAAATTGCCAAACTTTATTACTAATCCACAAATAAGCCTTCATTTTTTACCCTACTCCCATTACACTCTCCTTGAATAGTCTACCTGCAGCCTAGTCCATATAAATGCTTCATTCCTTTATCCTTCTTCCGGAGAAGTCTTCAAAACATTAGAGGGATACCTGTGTTTGGTAGAAGTATCTAGCAAAAACTAAGTTAGGCAAAGACCTATTACAAAACTGGGCTCTAGCTGTAAAAGCTGCTTGTTAAAAGGTTTTTTAACAAGAATCCACATCACTATCTTCTATTCTGAAATTTTCTACTGCATCTTCCAGGTATAATTGCTTTTGACCTTAAGCAACTTAAGTTAACAAAATGAAACTTTTTCTCATTCTTATATAATATGTTTGCTCTCATCTTCAGCTTCTTCAGTTGTGTTTTCTCACTCTACACCTATTTTTCTTTGCATTTCCATCTCTCCTGTTCTGTCTCTAAAACAATCATTGCAGGGGGAGGGTTTTGAAAAATTTACACATTCTGTGTGCTAAACCCAAGTGCAAATTTGATATTTCCATCCTTCTTCACACCTCTCTACAACAGCAGAGGGAAAACAGATTCCATATTAGCAACCCCAGATTGTGTGGTAAAGTTCCATCCTGCTCAGAATCTATTTTCTGTCATTTTATATCCCCCCCTGAAATTCCTCAGTAGACAGTCTTTGCCAAATTCTGGTTTAGTTGCTGAGATTTATGGTTGTCGTCACCACAAACACTCAGTGTATTTATAGGTCTATGGGCTTTACTCCAAACCTGTCATTCTACCAAATGGTTCAAAATATTTCTGCCATTTAATCAAACTCAAGAAAAGAAGAAGACACGCAGACATTGACTCCACATGTATGATATGATAGAGACCAAGGCTTTGCCTTTTCTTCCTGGCATGGTGAGAGAAGCACAATGTTTTACTTCTATCATGTGTCTTCTGCTTGTTGCTTCATCTTTGCAAAGCAGGAAAGGGAGGGGTTGATTTCAATTAGGAAAGGCAGTCTAGACCGTTGCTTGCTATGAATTTGCCCTCAAACATTTCCCTCCATTCCACTCCCACATCCACATTTGAAATGCATCCTGGCTTCCAGAAGACAGAAAGCAAATTTGGAGGGTCAAATATTTGAGAGAAAAGGAAAAGCTCTTTAACAAATTCTAGTAGTCTCAACACTATATTGTCTCATTTCTGTTTCATCAAAAACCCTGGAATAAATTTCTAAAAGTGTAGATAAGGGTTTTTTAGCAAAACACAGTATAAATTTGAAAGATTCTGCTTCTCCATGAAAAAATAATACTCCCCCCTCCCAAAAATCAGGGGAAAATTTGAGGAGCAGCTTTGAGAAGAATTAAAGACTATTTCTTCTACTTAATGTTTCCCCACTGAAAATTATGCTTCCCTTCTTTTTAAAAGTAAAGCAGTAACCTGGCTGTGAACATGTACAAAGGAGAAGGAACACAATATCTTATTCCTGCATTTTTTAATTACAAAATCTGAGAAAAGCTATGTAAATCCAAAGTGTTGAACAGGTGGTTAGATGAAGCCAAAAATAGTCTTGCTCAAATTAAGTTCAACTCCTGGTGATAAATACAGTTTCTCTGCAGGAACCCAGAATTGTTTTGACATTGGCTTTTACTTATTTCCCACTCTAGCTTAAAACTTAAAAAATTCTTGCCAGTTTCACATCTAACTACTAACCAAATCCAAATTATAGTATCTTAGTTATCTTTTAAGATTAGCCACAGTTAGCTAGATGTTGCCATCTCCTGAGATATTAAATAAATCTCCAGCTGCAGCAATTGGGAAAGAGGCACATTAATTCTGTAATCTGTACATTAAAATTCTGCCTTTACTATTTTTATAAATAACTCATTGGTGAGCATATCTAATATTCCTTTCTTCTCCTGTTTTCCCCACTAACCAACCTGTGAGATGAATTGAGCTGAGAGAGAATGACCCAAGATCATCCAGTCAGTTTTATGTCTAAACTGGGATTAGAATCCACGATCTCCTAGTTTCTAGGTCAGTGCCTTAAACACTAGCCAAGCTGCCTCTCTGGTGTGGTCTCTGTGTCATGATTCATGTGCTACAATGATTCACTTTCTACCTTATTGATTGGTTTTTTGTTCTGGAGAGGAATTGGGAGATAGATTGCGCACATGGCCCAATATGAAACTGCTAGATTCAGCATCATCAGTTTGCTGATGACAGCCAGCTGTATATCTTATCCTTGGGCTGTACAAGTGAATCTATCTATATTCTGACCTACTGTCTGGAAGCTGTTCAGGTCCAGTTGGAAAAGAACAACTTCAAATCCTGACAAAATTGAGTGGGTCTGACTATTGGCCCCTGTGACTGGGGACATTTTGATCACTGGTCTTGAATGGAGTAGATTTCCCATTCCAGACTGTGCCTAACATGGGGGTCAGAAGGATTCTTGTTAAGCCTACTGCACCTTTTCCTAGAGTAGGATGCCCAACAGCTATTCATCCATTAATCACCTCATGAATGGATTACTGCAATACCTTGGGTTTAAGATCATCTAGAGACTACAGCTAGTGCAAAATGCAGCAATGTGAGCACTATTGGGCACTTCTCAATGTGCTCATATATCGATAGTGCTATGTGAGCTATACTGGCTACCATTTATAAGATTGTAAGTTCCTGCTTAGAATGGGTGTTGGTCCTACCTGAACACCTCTTCCACTGGAGGTTGGGAGAGAGAATCCAGGATAGCATGGGTGTTGCTCTATTCTTCTGCCTGGAGACTTAGCATGTGATCATAATTTGCATGTGTAGTCCCTCTTTCCTCACCTGTGCTTCCCCAGAATGAAAGAAAGGTCCAGCCTCAGGACCACTCTGTCCTGCTGAAATATGCACAGGTCCTGTCTGATAAGGCTGCTAGTTTTCCTCCTAGCTGATGTAATTGCTATGAGGGAAGCCACCTTAAATGTCAAAATATGAAGTGTGGCCGATTGCAAGGGCTCGAAAGGACCTCCCATGAGAGCTTGTAGAACCCGTGACAGATCCCAGGTAGGGTACCTGTAGACGACCGGTGGACACAAGTTGGTGACACCCCTAAGGAATCTATGTACCATGGGACGCTTGGAAAGGGAGTCTAACTGCCCAACTGATATAATAGAAAACAGTGCTGCTATCTGTCTTTTGATGGTACTAGGGGTTAAACATACTAGGAAATCCAAAACCTGGGCCACCGAGCCCGTAGCTGGGTCAACCTGCAACCTGGAGCACCAGGTACAGAAGGCCCGCCAAGTAGCATTGCAAATTCTGGTAGTGGACTGTCTCCTGGATGCCTGAATAGTTTGGATCACTTTGAGTGAGAATTGTCTTTGCCTCAGGGCCCTCCTCTCAACTGCCAGGTGGTCAGTTGGAGCCACTGAGGCTCCGGGTGCATCAATACTCCCTGACTGAATGAGATCTTGTCATGTGGTATTCACCAAGGGCGAGCCACGGAAAGGATCACCAGGTCTGCAAACCATGGCCTCCTGGGCCAGTGAGGCACTATCAATATCACCTCCGCCTTTTCCTCCAGCAGCTTCCTGATGATTGATGGAATCAGAGGAAGTGGAGGAAAGGCATATAGAAGGCCTGGAGGCCACAGTGTGCGAAGGGCATCTATCCCCTCTGCGCCCTGAGCTTGGTACCTGCTGAAAAACAGAGGTAACTGGGAGTTTTCTGGCGAAAAGATCCAGGACCGGGGTCCCGTATCTGTGAGTCAGCTGTTGAAACAGTGAGGGATGCAGATGCCATTCCACATAGTCCACCGTCACCCTGCTGATCCTATCTGCCTGCACATTCAGGGCCCATGATATGTGTTCTGCTATGATAGAAGGTGTCACTCTGCCCAGCAACCCACATGACCTGCTTCCTTCACGAGGAACTGGAATGTGTCACTCCTTGTCGGTTGATGTGTGTTTTGGCCGTCATGTTGTCAGTTAAAATCAAAACGTGATGCCCGGAGATGGAGCCCTTGAAGCTTCAGAGAGCCAGATGGACTGCTCGGAGCTCCAGCAGTTGATCTTGTGGTATCGGTCTTCCGGGGTCCACTTGCCCTGGGCTATCAAAGATTGACTGTGGGCTCCCCAACCATAGAGGCTGGCATCTGTCGTAATGGTGGTATGGGTTGGTTCTTTGAACAGACAGCCCTTGCCGAGAGTAGGTGATGTTCACCAATGAAAGGCGTGCAGCACATTTAAGGGGAGTCTTACCCTGTCCTTCGAGTTGCTCCTGCCGGATCTTTGGTGGGGCAGGAGGAACCATTACAGTGTCCTGGCATGTAGTCACGCCTATGGCACTATGGAGATGCATGACATCATCTTCCCAGGGGCTGCGACAAGATTGATAAAGGAACTTCCCACATAGCCATGATGTGCTTGGCTTGTTGTTGAAGGCTGACCTATCTCTCTGGAGAGAGAAAGAGTTGGCGGGTTACTGTATCTAATACGGCTCCCAAATGGAGCAATTTGGTAATTGGAAAAAAATGGCTTTTCTTGTCATTTATGGAGAAGCCATATTCTCGAAGTGCCTGAATTGTGACCCTTAATTCCTCCTCTGCCTGAAGAGCTGATGAGGACTGGATCAAAATGTCGTCCAAATAGCACTGGACTCTGATTGGGATCGATCTCACGTGGGCTGCCATAGCCGCCAAAATCTTGGTGAAGGCTTTCGGTGCTGATGAGGCCGAATGACATGGTTCTGTATTGGTAATGATTGTCCGAATAGGCAAAGTGAAGGAACTGCTTGTGCACAACCTTGATTGGAACATGAAGGTATGCTTCTATTAAACTCTATTGAGGTAAGGAAGTCGCCCTCGCGTGTACTGTCCAATATTAATTTAAATGACTGCATTTTGAACTTCTTGAACTCTAGACACTGGTTGAGATGTTTCAAATCCAAAATTGCCCTCCAGCCCCCTGAAGACTTTTGGATCACAAATAGGATCAAATAGAACCTTTGCCCCCATTGTTCCATGGGAACCAGTTCGATAGCCTAGATCTCCAGCAAATATTGGATGGCTGTCGCCATCAGGCTTCTTTTGGATGCGTCCCTGGACCTGGGACACCTTATAAAGAATTTCGGGTGGGAGGCAGAGAGGAACTCCAGAGCCAAACCTGAACTCACCGTGGCAAGTACTCACTGAAGTTGTAGCCTCCCACTGATGGACATGGAGGCAGCCTTTTATCAATAAGTGGCACGGCTCTGTAGTCACTTTGAATGTCGGTAAAGGCGACTTCCTGCTCCTTGAAAGTGCTGTTTGCCCTGAGACAGCTGACGAATCCTGAAGTCTTACCTGTCAGGCTGGCAACTAGGGTACGACCATTGGAACTGCTGATAGTTGGAACCCTGATCAGGGGCTCAAAAGGACCGTCTCCTATAATATGGAGATGGCCGGTGGTCCCCCCCTCCTGTAGAGTGAAGGCAAGGCCTTACCTTTACCTCTGGTCTCAACCAGGATAGGGACCAGAACTTTTCTAAATAATTTGTTGCCCATAAAGGGAGCTGAAGCCAATTTGGCCACATTCAATGTCGCATCCGCTGAAAATTCAGCAGCAGCTATTAATTTATTAATATCTTGGTGTACCCTCACACATCTTCCGGTGGAATGCGTTCCTGCATTTGGTGAAGCCAGAGCAGTGAAGCACGACTGAAAAATGAAGCCGAGGTGGCAGCCTTCATTGCCCAGGCAGCTGCCTGATGGGCCTTACATAATGACAATTCAGCTTTCTTGTCGTCAGGTCTCAAGCAATCTATTGCATCAGTTGGAATAAGGGCAACCGATGTCAACGCTGCCACCGGCTTATCCATTGTGGGTACCTGTAAAATTTCAGCTAGATCTGGAGCCACATTATAGAGCTTCTTTTCTTCTCTGGACCAGGGAAGCCCTGCACCAGGGTTGCTCCATTGACATTGGACAACGTCCAAAAATAATTTGGGTGATGGTACCACCTCAGCCTCAACTGCTGGCTCTGTAAAGAGCACATGACCAGTACCCCCCGGGCTAGGGGCAGGAACAGCCTCAGATTCCAAATTTGTAATGGATTTGGACTTACGAAATAATGGCTTGAATAGATCCGGTTTGAAAAGGCCTGTAAAGGGAGAGGGTTCTGTATCCATCCCCTCATTTTCAGAAAAGGCCATAAATTCTTCCTCCTCAGCCAAGGAGTCACCACTTCTGACTGAATGGGCCACAAATGGGAGATTCTGAGGACCCATCCAAGTCTCCTGAAGTACAGGCTGCAATAATGGAGGCTGATGGGAAGGAATCCCTGGAAAAGGTTGGTTCCTTTGCTGTAAGTCTATGGCTATACCTTGGGTAACAGTCTGAGAAATCAGTTGCTGCAAATGAGCAGGAACTTCTGACCCAGTTTCCTCCTGTGGGTGGATCCCTGCTGCAGTTGGAGTAAAGGAAGCTGCAGGCCCTGAAGTGGTATGCAGGCGTGGCTCTGCAAAACTTGCTGCAGGCAAACTGGGGTTTGCAAATGCAAAGGCTTCAGCTCTATCTAGAACCTCTCCTAAGGTTGGAGAAGACGGCTCTCTGGGGCCATCTGGGGACCAGGCATTGTAAGAGGCTGTTTGCAATGGAGCAGGATCATTAATAGGATCCAAAAACTCCTCTCCTTTTGGACGGGAAAGTTCCGCTCCTCCTCTTGGGTTTTTACTTTGCTCCTGGCTCTGTTTATCCTTCTGGAGCTTGGCCAGTTCTTTTTCCAGGGCCTTTTGACACCGTTCTGTGTCTTTTTCGGCCAATTTAGAGTTCCTCTTGCCACTCAAAGTAGCTGCCTGGCTTCTGGTTGTTGCCCCCTTTGCTGCAGCCCTCTGGCTGGAGGCCCCATGCCTCTGACCCGGGGAGGTTGTAGGGCAAGCCATCTTGTCCCCTTTCTGGGCCTGTTGGCTGGTGAAAAACATGCGTGATGCCATTTTTCACTGCGACGAAGACAAGCCATCCCGCGAAGGACTGAAACTGCCGCGGCTTTAAATTGCACTCCCGTGTGCTCTGGCCACTTCACAGTGTGCCCAGACGAACTGGGAGGGACTGGTTCCCCTTCTGCCCTCCAGTGGGAGTGCCTGGGCCCCAGCTCAAACAGAAGCTGGCCTACAAGGCCCTACCACTAATCGCGGCTGGCGAGAACCTCAGCTATAGAAAAGCCGGCACAAGGCAACTAGCCAGCAGACCAGCAAGCAGCCTGATCGCAAAAGCGATCCTCACATTATAATAAGAAATCTCTTCCAAAGCTCACGCTTAAGATGCGCTCGTGAATAAAAAGCGAAGCCGCTCGTTCAAACACATCTCTCTGAGCTGAAGACTGAGCAGAAGTGGGGAAGTACCAGGCGAGGAAGGAGGGATTACACATGCGAATTATGATCACATGCTCAGTCTCCAGGCAGAACAGAGCAATACCCATCCTATCCTGGATTCTCTCGATCCAGCTCCAGGAAGAATATTGGAATTATCCTGTATGTTTTTTGCCTCCTTTAATAAAAAAATTTAGTGGAAATTGAACTGCAGATACACATCCTTCAGCCTAGAGGTAACTTTGAGGACCTCTTCTATATCAAAGCACCTTTAATAAGACTACATTTAAAATGCAGGGTTTACATTTCCATGGAGAAATTGGGGATTTTAATGGATGAAAAGTCTGTCCTAATTCTTGAAGAGTTTTAAGGCAGCCATCTAGTCCTTTAAAAGACAAACAACTTCCACAAATTAGACCATCTAAAGAAATATTTTACAATACTTACAGCCCAGGGGTGAAATGTAAAATTTGTTACTACCGATTCTGTGGGTGTGGCTTGGTGGTGGTGGGGGTAATGTGACTGGGTGGGCGTGGCCAGCTTTTTTTTTTTTTAACTTTTCAAAGCATTTTTTCTGCAAATACAAAAAAATGCTTTGGAAAGGCTCTGCCGATCAGGCAACACGCTGGGATCGTTAGAGCCTTTTCAAAGCATTTTTTAAACCACCTCTTCCGCTGAAAAAAAAATGCTTTAAAAGTCTCTCTGATGATCCCAGCTGAGTTGCCTGATCATCAGAGAGACTTCTAAAGCATTTTTTTCTGCAACCTCTTCCAGGGAAGAGGTGGTTTAAAAATGATTTGAAAAGCCTCGGACGATCCCAGCTGAGCCATGTGATCATCAGAGGCTTTTTTTTTACTTTTAAAAGCATTTTTTCGGCAGAAGAAGTTGTAGAAAAAATGCTTTTAAAAGTAAAAAAAAAAAAAAAAAGCCTCTGATGATCGTGCAGCTCAGCTGGGCATGGTGGGGGGGGGGGGGTTTGCAGGGATTTTTGCTACCGGTTCTCCGAACCACCTGCCGCCATCGCTACCGGATCGGGCGATCCGGTGCGAACCGGAAGCATTGCACCCCTGCTACAGCCCCTTATGCTATCTCCAAGTTCCAAACCAGAGAGAAAAAGATGTTGAAAATTTTGGCTTGACCCAACCAAATATCATAATGGCATCAATAAGCTTGTTCCCTGTGTGCCACATAGATTATTATTTTAGATATTAAAAATTACACATCTATTTAAAACCCATCTTTAACTTGATGAGAACCTTAGATGATGGGTTTTATCTCCTTTAGTTTACCATTGGTATACGTGGCATGATACTAACGGCAAAGATAAATGAGTACAGAAATTAGAGTTCTTGCTATTCCAATTTCTGCATCTATTCTATTCTGCATCTAGATAGTCCCCAATCTTTCCTGCTAGCGGGTATCTGAAATGTACCTACTCTGAAAAAGTGGCTGCCATGGGTACAGGCCAATCATAAAATATGAGATATCAGAATAAGCAGGGTAAAAAACAAAAAGTCCACAATTTCACTATTTTTCCCTCATCCTTTGCTCAGCGAACATCATGCCTTTTTGTAGGACATTATGCACTGAACAGAGTATTATCAGGATTCAGACTAATATGTTGTTTGTCCCAGATAATGGGTCTATAAAGGCACAGAAATGGTAATGAAAAAGCATCTCTTCCTAGCTTTCCCTTTCACATAAATTGAAAGTGTATGCTTATTGATCTTTTCAAAGAGAGATGTGTGTTGACCTCCATAAGCAACTTCCTGTGCTCTTAATTGACAGCACTGGGAAAAGCACAGTTTATATCAAAAGTAATTAATCTGCAATAGTAAACAAATTAGACCTTTCCATCTCACCCCAACCTTTGCTTAACATGCAGCTCAGATCACTTGGACTCATGCTTTATTTCTGTAACACAGGTGGTCCTCAATTTACAATCAGCCACTTAATGGCTTTTCAAACTTACAGCACTCTCCCTCAAAAGCTACTCATAACTGGCCCCTACGTTACGGCTGCTGAAGCAATCTCATATTCATTCGCCCTTATGACTAACTGCAGAGACACCGCAGAAACTCCTTTCCCCATATCTCCCCCCCACTTCCTGCAAGCATTTACCTCCCCCAGCAGTTTCCCACTGGCTTTAGAACTGATTCCCAGTCCTCACTTACCTTTTCAAGAGTTTTGAAACCTTCTATAGGGCTGAAATAGGCCATTTTTGTCATTCAGCCATTTGATGCTGCATAGCCCATGAACACGCCATTCCATTTTGCTGCCTTAATGTGGTTTGCAGAGTGCTGCAGAAGCTTTCTGTATCTTTCAGAAGCTTTCTGCAGACTGTGCAGTCTTGTTAAGGCAGCAAAATGGAGCAGTTTGTCTAGCAGCTTCCATTTTATCCCCCACAAGAAGCTTGTGGGGCAAAATGGCAGCAACTCCCAGGTTGCTGCCACACAGCCCAGGGAGAAACTGCTCTGTTTTGCTGCCTCAATATAATTCACACAGTACTGCAAAAGCTTTCTTACAGCTTTCGGAAGCTTTCTGCAGTGCTGTGCAACCTTGTTAAGGCAGCAGGACAGAGAGGTTTGTTGTGCAGCTGCCATTTTATTCTCATCCACAAGCAAGCAGGGCAAAATGGCAGCCACTTCCTGTCACCACCATGAAGTCCTGGGACAAACTGCTCTGTTTTGCTGCCTTTACATGATTTACATAGTGCTGCAGAAGTTTTCCACAGCTTTCAGAAGCTTTCTGCAGTGGTGTATAACATTGTTAAGGCTACAAAATGGAACGGTTTGTCTCGTGGTTGCCACTTTTCCCCCATGCATGTTGGCGGGGGCAAAATGGCAATCTACAGCCTTTCACAGGTTTCCAAGATGGTGTAGATGCAGACTCTCTTAGCAAAGCAGAACAGGAGGACGGTTTATCCCTTAGCTACATGGCATGATTCAAGAAGCCGCCGCTATGTTTTCAGCTGCCAAACCGCATTCTTGTAGCTGTGAATATGACCACCCCTTCCAGAATTGTGCCATATAATCATGCAATGAAGCAATCCATTCCAGGACTCTGGAAGGCTTTGAAGCTCCTCAAAGGGTAAATGAGGAGGAGGTGTTTGGCCTGGTGTTGTGGGAATCAGGCCTAAGGCTGGGGAAAAGGCCTGTGGGGGACCTAAATGGCAGGAAAAAGAGCACAGGGTGACTTTAGGGATAGGGAAGCCCTTGAGGGCCTTAGTACACCTGCCTGCCCGAGCTATCCCACCCAGTGCTCCACTTAATGACCTGCATGTTCATTTAACGACTGTATTAGGAAGCACAGGAACAGGGAGATTGCTAAGTGAGATACTTCATTTAATAGCCATCATAACATGTGATCATAATGGGCAGGCTGTATTATGGTCCTATCACAAGGAATACCCGTATTAAGGTCCCCAAATGCTTAACTGGCAAGTTAGTATGAACAAAGGTCAGCTATGGTCCATTCAGTCACTCCCAACTCCTGGGGACAAGGAGGGACTATAGGTAAACAAGTGTCTGCAATTTTCTTGGCGGTATTTACAGAAGTGGCTTACCAGTACCTTTTTCCTGCAGCTGTGAGAGAAAAAAAAAGTACCATAGTCCAAAGAGAAACTAAACTAGACCTTTAACATAGTGCCTTAACTACTAGATCAAATTACGTCTTTTAAAATAAAAAGACTGGAGTCACATATAAGGGAAAAGTGGTGGTAATGGGAAAGGAAATAGTTAAGTTCTACTGTGACTATTTATTCTCCAGACTCCACATATACAGGCAGCCATTTTCAAAGCTTATTTTTGGTCCTTGCTAGGCTACAGGGGCATTTGCAGGGCAGAATTAGCAAAAGAGGAAAGACTGTGGGGAAGGGAAGGAAAATAAAATGAAATAGCACTTTTCAACCAGTATTAACAGAAAAAGGGCTGGCTGAAAAGCAAGTCTTCATAATGCACGAAACCATGCAGTATGAGGCATCTTATAAATTTCAAGGGGGGAAACACTCCAGAATGTAAGTAACACCACAGAAAAAGCCTGCCAAAGAGTAACCACAAGATGGCACTCTACCAACTTGGATATAGTACACACATCAGGAGCACTCCTAATAATCTTAGTGATTGAAGAGATATGTAGAGTAATGGTGAAAGTAATCTGTCAGGCATCCCACCCAAGTGGTTTAGGGCCTTATATGTCAGAAGCAAAATACTGAACCTGGCTCAATAGCCAACTAGCAATTGCTTCAGCAGAAATGGAACATATTCATAACTAGATGCCCTACTCAACAACCTGCCTGCCACATTTTGCATCAGCTTTATCTGCTAAACTAAGCTATAAGTAGCCACATGCAGAACACACTACAATGATGCAAACCTGAGATCAGTAGTGCGTGACTAGCACCAAAAGCAACTCTATAATATTTGAAGTCATATCATTTGTTTAAATTTCCTCTACTCTGACCTGGCAGTCTTTCCAGGATTTCTGACAAACTTCTTTGCCATCATCAGCAATCTGAATTGTTTTGACTGAAGTTGCTGAGAATTCAGTCTCCTGTGTCTACATGAAATTTATTTGTAAAACTAGAGTTTCCCTTACTTGCAAAGTATATGGGAGGGTACTGAGCTGTGGATTCTTCCTTTCCAATGCAATCCCAGCTCCTTTTAGTGCAAAACTTTATATTCTTTCCCTGTTAACTAGAAAAAAATATACAACCACACCAACTACAAAGAATGTATTTTAGGAAGAATGCAATACAGTGTGCAAGTTTAAATGAATTTTTACTGACACAAGCTCAACTCAAAGAGTTCTTACACAGAAAAAAATGGGAAAAGGTTACGTATTTCTTTTTCCTTCTGTTCTTTGCCTTAGTCAAAATTGCTACTTAGAATTTTGTTAAACATATACTTGAGCTCAGTATGATGTTCTACTCTTAAAAATGACAGTTCCATTTAATTAAGAGGTAGGCAACCTGTGCCCCTCCAAAAGTCATTAAATTACAATTCCTAACTTCTCTAGAAATTATGTCTATTGTAGTATTATTTGCCCCCAGATTACATCTGATTTAGTTAGCATAGTACAGTGCACAGGCAGCTTGAATAAGGAATCAGGACTGGGAATAGAAGCAGGCATACAAACCATCTTCAATATATTGAGTTTCTGTACATCACTTTGTCTATGTTACTTTTAAACATATTAGCATTAGCCTGCCAAAATGAAAACAGGTAAAATGAAAAAAAAAACAAAAACAAACCTGGGGATAAGGATGGGGATAAGGGTTTTATCTCCTATTGCACTAAAATTTAAAATATCTAAAATGCACTACAATTGCATCAAAGAAAAAGAAGAAATGGGAAAAGGAACATGCAAGTCTACTTCCCATTTCCACTCCTTAAATCTAACCAACACATCTATGCCAAAGAGTTTTCTTAAGGTATTCATCCCTGTCATTAACCCACACAGCATTAACAATACACATGGTGCTTTACAGTATTTTCTTAAGAAAATAAATATGTCCACTTTGCATGCAGAAAGTTTCAGGATGATATTGATGGTCTTGTAGGCTATACAATCCAAATCCTCCTTTATAAAAGGATATCCAAAATGGAAACATTTCTATTTGACAGTTAACTTCCTTTTGCTTGAAGATCTCCAGCATATCCTACTGGAAGATAATTGGACCCACTGCTGAAGCACTCTTTCTGTATCTAGTTAAAACATATAGGTATCATGTGGTCCTTGAATTTTTTTTTTTTTTTTGCAGCAACAGAAATAGTCCTCACCAATTATACTGCTAATATCGCACAGAAAAAGTAGCATATTTTCCACCATTTGGAATATGAAACAAACTATAGACTAGTTTTTTAGCTTTGAAAAAGATGAACACATGAAGATGGTGAGTGGGAAACCAAGCTCATGAAAATTATGTTACTGCTCTGCCAATTGCAATCACTGTTCACAGGAAAACCGTTTTCTGATTGTTAAGTAGCACCCCAAGTTTAAAAATTGGCAAGGTACCAGTAGGTAATAATAAGAATGATCTCTTTTTATTTGAAGCCCTTGTAATGTGCTGTCAGCTTCAGTAGATAATATTGAAAGAGCTTGATACGTAGACTACTCTAGTATGATTTATTTGCTTTTTAAATTGTATCTATCCTATTCAATAGTCAACCCACATTCTCCAAGTGACTTACAAAAGAGTGAGGGAAATAAAAATATTGAAAGCAAAGCAAAAATCTGGAGGAAAAAACTTCTAGTCAATACAGCTCGAGGGCTTAAAAGAATTAAATTAAAAATTAAATTAGAGATGTTTATAAAAACCTTACACAAGATGACAACAAAACTACATTGAGTGGCTTCTTTATAAAAAGGGATGAATAAGATCAATGCAGCTATACAATACATAGTTAAATTTGATTACAACTGCAATTAAGTCAAAGGCCTCAAGGAAAAGGAGTTGGATTCCTATACATCTAAGATAATGAACCTATAGTTGAAAATCTAGATGTAAATTTTGTACAACTTTCAATCACTGCTACGTTAGCTCCAGATACACCCACTATTGTTACATAGACCTCAATAGATTTTGAGGGCCATAATGCAAACTTTAATTGGTTACAAGAATTTATAGATAGCATAAAATGGTTGAAAATGAGAATGAAGAGACTCTTGCTAGATAAAAGCATATATATGGTGAAAAGTTGGTAGAGATGAAAGAACAATGATCTCTGTAGTAGTACAGGAAACTAATTGAAATTTTAAAATTAAGTTTTAAAATATATACAAATTCTAGATCAGGGTTAGGGAACCCTTTTATGACTTGTGGACTTCAACTCCCAAAATTCCTAAGGCAAGTTGGCTCAGAAATTCTAGGAGTTGAAGTCCACAAGTCATAAAAGAGTAATGATTCCCCCACCGCTGATCTAGACCATGTGAAAACTTGTAGCTGAACTTCTGACAGGCTATCAAAGCAACATTTGTATAAAAAAACCCCCAAAAATCTAATTTTATGTCAAGATAATTTGGGGTTATGTTTGACCCCAAAATAAAAACAAGTATGGTATAAGCATGCGCTGGGCCAAATACAGAAAAATATATTTTAACAATAACTAAGGCAAACCAAATTCTCAGCTACCGTGTTTCCCCAAAAATAAGACGCTGTCTTATATTTTTTGAACCCCGAAATAAGCATTTGGCCTTATTTTTGAGGAAGTCTTTTGGGGCACGTGGAGCAAGATGGGGTTCCTCTTGCCATCTTACCTGATTTCCACCTCTGTGTTTAAATATTTTCGGGGACGGCTTATTTTCAGGGGGAGACTTATTTTAGCGCATGCACTCATAAGCCCATGCGATTGGGCTTATTATAAGGGGATGTCTTATTTTCGGGGAAGCAGGGTAGAAATTCTGTAATGGGGGACTGGAGGGCAATATGAACAGCTAATATGATAATGACAAAAGCAGTAAACTTTAAAACAGGTAGCAAAATGAAATTATATGATTGAATTATATAATTTCAAATTTAAATGTATACTTTGCTTGTCAATTATCTTGTGCATTGTGTTTTTGATTCCATTATCCAGACTTGTCATTGGAAGACAAGATAGTTGACTTTTATCAGGTAATTACAGAGAATGACTTTTATCAGGTAATTATCACTCTTTTCTTTTTTTTTTCTTTTTTTTAAGTTTTATTAACATAAACAAACATAAAACACAAATACATGTAAACACTTATACATTAACAAAGAGTCAATCGACTAACTTCTAGAAAACCTTCGCATCGGTGATTAATGTCCATTTAACCAATTTTCCTTAATCATACTATTTACAAATTCACTTGCTTATACCTTGATATATTCATTGAAGTTCAGCAGTATCTTTCTACAAACATATTAACCATTTATTTATACAATCCTACGGCTCATCTCATGTATCTATTTCTGCAATTCTTGAGTTATGTTCTCCTAATGTCCTATGTTGTTGGCCCTATCCTTCTTTCTAACCATGTGTACCATTTTTGCCAAACTAAATAAAAGTCAGTGTTCTCTTTATCTTGGAGCTCTTTTGTGAGCCTATCCATCTCTGCGCATTCATTTATTTTTGTTATTATTTTTTCTTCTGTTGGTATTATCTCAGATTTCCAATTCTGAGCGTACACTATACGTGCCGCTGTCAATATGTGGATGGTAAGATATTTTATCTCCTTGGTACACTGTGGTGTAGTCATTCCAAATAGAAAGAGTTCTGGTTTCATTTCTACACTTTGCCTCGTTGTTTCTTCGATTATTCTCTTAATCTCTTGCCAGTAGCGTTGTGCCTTCCTGCAAGACCACCAGAGATGGTAATATGTCCCCATTTGTGTCTTGCACTTCCAACACATTGGTGATGTGTTTGGAAACATTTTAGCCAAACGTGCCGGAGGAAGGTGCCATCTATAAAATATCTTGTATAAATTTTCTTTGTATGGAATCGACAGTGTCATCTTATAATTTTCTGCCCATAGCTTGTCCCATCTATCCAACTCTATATTGTGACCTATATTTCTTGCCCAGCTTACCATGTTTTCTTTCACTGTTTCCTCCTCTAATTTATACCTTATTAAATATCCATAAATTTTAGATATTATTTTCTCATCTGTGCCTTTTAAAATTTTATCTAGTTCACTTGGTTGGCTTTGAAAATCATAATGTCTCCGGTCTGCTGTATATTTTGACTCAATTTGAAGGTATGGCCACCAATCAATCATAATGCCTCGTCTTTCCAGTTCTTGTCTCGTAAGTAGATCTCCTTAATTAATTAAAAAAATTAATTTAAAAAAAAGGTAATTATCACTCTTTTCACTGTACCTCTACTTTGGTATTTACATAAATTGCTATTTTTTCCTGTGTTTACTGTGTTGTCAGCAGTTCTCCAGGCTTCAGAGAAGGGTCTGTATCTCCCAACATAACCTGGAAACTTATATATAGGCAAAGCATATGCCAAGAGTTGCACTATAGTCCCTCACCTGAAAAGACTATTGTAGAAATTAGTTTTTCTTCTGTTTTTGATGAGGGTTAAAAATTGGAATCTGCAATAATTTTGAGGTATCCATCAAAGGTGTTGCCTTCTAACATACATAACTGGGATTATGGAAGATGTAATCCAACATGTTTGGAAGGTGCCCAAAGAAATCTAGAAAGGTTATTTTAAATATTAGTGATCCCCCCACCTGACTTAATGTTACTCATTCCATTTCCGAGATTTCATAACGCGCACCCTCAATTTTCTCGTTTCCACCCTATCAGGAGAAAAAGAGACAATCTATAAATCTAATAGTGAACACAGAGTAAACTAATAAATAAAAACCAATTTAAAAAGTTTAGTTCAAGGTGCATAATTATACTGTTTGATTCATACTTTTGCCCTATATCCAGATTTTCCTTGGCGAAAAAGCTAGAATTGCAGATAAAAGGTGAGCCCAAAATACTAGTGCAATATTGACAAGGATTAACATTTGTTTGGCAGCAGTAAGAAGCTTAGACCTTTGCTCTAAAAATATCCACCCAATATTCTTAGACACTGGCATGCTTTTTTTACAGAGTCCCTTCTCCCACCCTCATGCTAAAGTATTTAATTTGCTTATAGGCTGTAAGTAGAATGGGTATGTAAAACTATCAGTCAACAAGGAATGGGGAAAGCATTATTACTAAACCATCTCTCTATATATCAGTAAGATGTAAATGTATGAAAATAGCCCTGGTTTTTTAGCAACAAGACAAAAACAATTGCCAATCCAGCTACTGACTTTGCAATTATTCAATTACTGTTGTTTAAATTTCTAACCAAGCTAAAGGCTGGCTAAATATATTCTGTGTTTCCATGATAGAATTGCGAGTTGGTTCCGGAATAGTAATTTGAAACTTGAGTGTCATTCAGAAATAGGCCTAAAAGCCTTAGATTGAGAATATTTTTCATTTTATTTTAACATCAGTTTTTTTCCACCATGGCTGAAGAAAAAAGACAGTGTTCAATGAAAGCTTCAAAACCAGAAGAGAGCAGAGTGATACTAGTGTTTTGGCAACAAGACATGTGTGAATGTGTGCACATGTACACATGACTCCTGAGTTTTCTTTTCTGTACTGATTCTATAAACATTGCTTCAACTCACCTAATCTCAACCTTCAATCACTTCCCTCTATTTCCACAATACTTGCTGGAAAATGATATGTACTTTGAAATTCTGCCAGAGGATATAGAATGAATTATGGAAATCAAGCTAAAACAGTTATATAACGCAACTACTTATTCCGTCCATGAAGTTGAATTTTCTGAGGTCAGAATCTGGACCGTGGAGAGGATCAGCATATACAAAGAATGACAGAAAAATTTAAAGCCTGGAATGTAAGAGCAAACAGCTGCTCTTTGCTGAGAATACCAAGAGCAAATATCCAGTTTTCTAAGAACAGGTCTACTGAAATCAGTAGATCTTAGCTTAAGTCAGTGACTAATATTTGTTTATTTAAATAAGGTGGGCTTGAATTCAACTTATTGTATAGGACATCAGTGATGCAAAGCATGATTTTTGAAAATAACTAAAAACTCAACCACAACAACAACAACAAAAAAACAGCCCAAAATTCCACTGCCATTTAAGCAATTAACAGAAGATGATTATTTTTATGGCCTTACAAGAAGCCATAAGGGTGGAGGCTAAACTAATCCTTATGGATAAGTCAGGACCACTACTGAGAATGCCAGTCATTTCTTTGGGATGGAACTTTAAGCATCCTTTCCCAGGATGAGCACACCAATTAAACAGGGTTTAATCAGACAGGATGATCCTGAAGATGAATGGACACCAAGTCATATACAGTTTTAAAGACTGATCTCAGTAATTTGAATTGGATTTAAAAGCCTAACAATCACCAATATCATAAAACAGCACAGGTGCTATATTGCTAAAGAATCTCACTCTGGTCATCAGCCAGCATTTTGAATCAAATGCAGATTTGGGGTAGTTTTTTTAAAGACAATCTGACACAGAGGACAAACAGTCCATGTTTAACAGTCCTAATTATGGTTAGAGATTTCCAAGGTCTTGCAAAGAACTAGCAGTTACCTCAGTCAGGAATATCTCAGAAGCAGGAGGAAGAAGGCAAAGGTCGGTTGAGGGACAGACAGTATATAGAGGCAGTGGAGTGTGTTGGAAGAAAAAGGTCTGGTTTGTTCTTTTCCAGCCAGGATGATGAGATTGGCGCGACAAATGGAATGAGAGAGCAAGAAACAAGCTGCTGGAAAAGGAGGTCTTTTATTTCAGAAACCAGAGACTGTATCTGACCTGGAACCCAACAGTGTTGGGTTCTGGGTCAGATATTGGAATACATAGTAGTGAGCTGGCAGCCCTTTAGCTTGGTGTCAGAATGTCCTTTACAGACTTGCCTTCTGCTAAGCAGATGTCTGTTGTATTTAGAACTTCTCATGGCAAATATTCCCAGATATTCCTTGTCAGGGAATAAGTTAAGTTCTAGAATTCCCCCAGGATGAACTATAACAATAAATATGAAATACATTTTAACCAGGTTCTTCCACCTGGCACTCGCAATCCCTTCCATAGTCCCTTCAAAAAGAATCTCTCTAACACCCACTCGTGTGTTTTGAGATCCTTCCTTAGTCGCAAGGGTGGAACTCTTCATGTCAGCTCTGTACTGTGGTCAAGGACAGCCGGTTTGACGCGAGTCCAATGATTCCAGATGTGTCTCTCCAAAATCCTCACAGCTATGTGGGTGGGTGGTAGAATCTGGAAGGGTCCATTCCATTTGGGCTCTAGTGGTGATTTCTGGGTGAATGATCTTATCCAGATCCAGTCCCTGGGTCAAACGGGTGAAGGGATTCTTCTAGCAGCAGTGTCTGGGTTAAAGTGCTGTGCTTCCACAAACTGCAGTCGCTGGTGCAGGGCTGCAAGATATGAGGATAGAACCACATCCCCCCTTTCCAGGCTCAGTGAGTGTGGATCTAAGCCTTTTAGGGTGTTGGGGGACGGCAGCCAAAAAGGAGTTCAAATAGGGAGACACCTAGGTCACGTGGGATCTGGTCCTTAGGTGGAAAAGGGCTATGGGAAGAGCTTGGGGCCATAACAGGCAGGTCTCTTGACACAACTTGCCCAATAGGGTCTTGGATTACCTGTTCCAGATTCTCCCCCCCCCACAAGATGATGAACGGTGGTAAGGGGTTTGAAGGTTTTGGGTGATCCCAAGGAACTGCAGGATGTGGGTGATGACCTGCGACACAAAGTGTGTCCCATGATCCATGTCTAAAACACTTGGCACCCCAAATTATATTTTTCAATAGATGACAGGCTGTCTCAAGGGCAGTGGCATGAAAGCTTCTATCCAATAGATAAGCTGATACCTGCAAGCTAAGGTGTATTGGTTGCCTGTTTGTCTGGGGCAGCTGGAGGAAATCCAGTTGTAGTTTTTCAAAGAGGCGTTGTGCACATGGCCTTCCTCCCTTCTGTATAGCTTTCCTAGAAGAGGCGTTGTTGGCTGGGCACATTTGTTAGGCCTTAGCTATGTGGGTGGCCTCACTTTATGCTTCTTGGGCATACAAACTCACTTGATGGCATCTACCATGGTCTGCGTTCCACAATGGTCCTTTGAATGCAGTTGCTGGTACATGAGCCACAGCAGGCAGTGTGGGGCTATTGGTCTACAGTCTGGGATTCACCCAAAACCATCCTCAAATTTCTCCTCCCAAGCCTCTGCTTCCCCCTCTTCAAGAAAGGTCTGGTAAGAGGTCCTCACACTGACCTTTAAGGTTGGGAGAACAATGTGTGCGGGCGCGGATTGGGTACAACCCACGTATTGGTTGCCTTTTGTGATCCAGGAGTCATCGTTTTGTGGGCCTTGCAGTGGATGACAGCCAGGGCCAAGGGCAGCTGGATAGCTTGGAAACAAAGATCACATGGGTGATAAGGTGACCAATCAAGGTTAGGAACCCACGTTGTTTCCCCAGAGCCCCAATTGCATGGCAAACCCCAAACACATATCTGGAATTGGTATATATACATTAGCAGACTGGTTCCTCGCAGCCTCACACACTTTTGTTAAGACTACCATGTTTCCCTGAAAATAAGACCCTGTCTTATATTTTTTTGAACCCTGAAATAAGCGTTTGGCCTTATTTTCAGGGAGGTCTTATTATTTTGGGGTACGTGGAGCAAGATGGGACTCCTCTTGCCATCTTACCTGATTTCCAGCTCTGCGTTTAAATATTTTTGGGGAGGACTTATTTTCGGAGGGAGGCTTATTTTAGCACATGCGCTCAAAAGCCCGACTGGGCTTATTATCAGGATATGTCTTATTTTCGGGGAAACACGGTAGAATTTCAGCTGCTTGGGCACTGTGAGAAGAAGGCAACCCAGAAGCCCAAACAGTCTTGTAAAGAGAAACAACTGCGGCTCCTGAAATTCGCTTCCCCTCATGTTCATAGGACGACCCATCAGTAAAGAATTCTATATCTTCTGCAAGGGCAAATAGGTTAGATTGGATTGGGGCAGCTTTGCATCGTGAACTAGGTAGAGGCAGTCATGTAAAATGTCATCTGAACGTTCTGTGGGCAATTGTGTGGTGGGGTTGAGCATAGTGCATCACTGAAAAGTAATATGCTCTGAAGTGAACAGCTCAGCTTCATACTGGGCTAACTGCTGCTGGGTTTGGGACTTGGGGCTTATTTATTTTATTTATTTATTTTATTCGATTTGTATCCCGCCCTTCTCCTAGTGGACTCAGGGCGATGCACAGCCAGAACTAAAACACATACCAATACAAAATTTAAATTTTTTAAAAAGAATTATATGACTTTGGCCCAAAATTTAAAACATTCAAACTAAAACCCATTGACAATTTAAAAGGCTAAAAAAAAAAGGGGGGGGGAGGGGGTTCACGCCAGCCCTGCTTGATGGAAAAGGAAAGTTTTTAGGGCACGGCGAAAGACCCGGAGATCCAATATCCTTTGTATCTCCGGGGGCAAATCATTCCAGAGGGCAGGAGCTGTCACAGAGAAGGCCCTCCCCCTGGAGGTCGCCAGCCGACATTGCCTGGCTGATGGCACCCTGAGGAGTCCCTCTCTGTGGGAGCGTACTGGTCAGTGGGAGGCTATCGGCGGCAGAAGGCGGTCCCACAAATACCCAAGTCCTATGCCATGGAGCGCTTTAAAGGTGAGAACCAACACCTTGAAGCGCACCCGGAAGACCACTGGAAGCCAATGCAGCTCACGCAGGAGTGTTGTTACATGGGAGCGCCCCTCGCTCCCATAATCCCCCACGCAGCCGCATTCTGCACCAGTTGGAGCCTCCGGGTACTCCTCAAGGGGAGCCCCATGTAGAGAGCATTGCAGTAGTCCAGGCGGGAAGTGACGAGTGCCTGAATGACTGTGCGTAAGGAGTTCCGATCCAGAAAGGGACGCAACTGGCGAATCAGGCGAACCTGATAAAAAGCCCCCCTGGCCACGGCCGTCATATGCTCTTCTAAAGGCAGCCGTGCATCCAAGAGGACACCCAAGTTGCGAGCCCTGTCATATGGGGGCCAATAACTCGCCCCCAATAGCCAGCGATGGCACCAGCTGGCTATATTGGGATGCCGGAAGCCACAGCCACTCGGTCTTGGAAGGGTTGAGTCGAAGCCTGTTACTCCCCATCCAGATCCGCACGGCCTCCAGGCACCAGGACATCACTTCAAGGGCATCGTTGGGATGGCCTGGGGTGGAGATGTACAGCTGAATATCATCAGCGTACTGATGGAACTCCACCCCAAAGCCACGGATGATCTCACCCAGCGGCTTCACATAAATGTTGAACAGAAGGGGCGAGAAGACCGACCCCTGCAGCACCTCACAAACAAGGCGCCTCGGGGTCGACCTCTGCCCCCCTGCCAACACCGACTGCGACCGGTCGGAGAGATAGGAGGAGAACCACTGTAAAATGGTGCCCCAGACTCCCAACCCCTCCAACCGGCGCAGCAGGATACCATGGTCAATGGTATCAAAAGCCGCTGAGAGATCTAACAGGACCAGGATAGAGGAGCAACCCCTATCCCGAGCCCTCCAGAGATCATCCACCAACGCGACCAATGCCGTTTCCGAGCTGTGCCCAGGCCTGAAGCCGGACTGGAGCAGATCCAGATAGACAGCTTCATCCAGGTACCCAGGAAGCTGTCGTGCCACCACACTCTCAATAACCTTCACCAAGAAGGGAAGGTTGGAGACCAGACAGTAATTAGCCAAAACAGCCGGATCCAGAGCAGGCTTCTTGAGGAGGGGCCTCACCACCGCCTCTTTCAAGGCTGATGGCAAGACATCCTCACTCAAGGAAGCGTTGATAATCCCCTGGAGCCAGTCTTGCGTAACCTCCCGGGAGGCCAGCACCAACCGCTTGAGGGTTTGGGACTTGAGGAGAATAGCAAAAATGTAGTGTGAGACCTTTAAAGTGCCTGGGTGATCGAGGACCAAATCCCTGGAGCATTTAACTATGTCCATGCTTGCTGCTACAACTCTTAAGCAGGGGACTGTTCCTTGGGCCACTGGTCTAGCAAGACAGGCTAATAAACTACTGGTTGTAATGTGGCTCTGAATCTTTACGTTAATAGACCTGAACCCACCCCTTGGTTTTTATGAATGAAAAGGTAAAAAGCAGTTACAATGATCTGGTAAACCTAGTGTGGGTGCTGAGGGTAATGCCTGCTTTATTTTCTGGGCCAGTGATTTTTTTCCACAAAATGGGATCTGGCATATCCTTTACTATCAGATGGATTAGGGGCTTTGCTAGTTCCCCAAATGAGGGAATCCAGGGGCGGCAAAAGCCCCAAACCTCCAAAAGTACCCTGACTTTTTGTTTTTTGTAGGGTGGTTTTATACAGAAAATAGTCTTGACCTGCCCCGGAGCTAGATTACGGGTCCCAGGGGCAATAATACAACCCAAATAGGTTTCTTCCTTCTGTAAATACTATAATTGTCTTGGTGAGGCTTTATGCCCCTTTTTGGCCAGGGAGAAGATTATATGATGGGTATTGATTTAACAGTCCTCATTTGATTCTGGAGCTATCAGTAGGGCAGGGTCCGGGAAGCTCATCCACAGATGAAAGAGGTCTGTTGCTGGCCAGATGGTGACATACCCGGTCCCGGTCCATCGATTAGGTTAGCTGGGAGTCCTGCCATGATTGCCAAATTGTTGGCAGAAAAAGGTCCAGTTCGTTCTTTTCTGGCTGGGATGATGAGATCAGCATAACGAACGGAATGAGAAACCAAGAAACAAGCTGCTGGGAAAGGAGGTGATTTATTTCAGAAGCCAGACACTGTAGTGACAACAGCATTGAGTTCCAGGTCAGCTGGTCCCTTGGTCTGGTAAGTGGACAAACTTTTATATAGTTTTGGGGCTCTGAGATTGAATTTCTGGGCTTGTTGGGCAATAAGCCTCAAGTGTGTGTCTTTGGATATTCTAATTGTTTCTATTGTGGCTGGGAGGTCATGCCCTGTTCTTGAGGTCAGGTGGGGGAACACAAATTTGATTAGCATTGTTTTTGGATATTTAATCTACCAAGTTTCAGCTGTGATGGCTGTAGCCAGCAGTGCTTTGCTTATGAATAGGTTGCAACCAGCAACACTTTTGTTTATGAATGGAGCGTCCAGCTACTAAGTTTCCATTCATAAAGCATGTTCCGCCTTTATGAATGGATACAAAGTTTCCTACTCATAGGCGCTTTGGCTTATTGCGAAAGCTGCTCCGGGCGATTTCCTATTAGTGGGAGCATGCGAGTTGGCTCTTGTTAAGGGGAGGGGGCCTTTCTTCCAACTTTGGGGGGAAATGTGGGAGGGGGAATTCTCCAGTTATTTTCCCCTTGTGGGGTCTGGCTTCCTACAAGTGCAAGGTGGCCCAAAGGGCAAAGATGAAAGAAATAGGTAGTAGGAACAAGGGAAGTGGATGCTGTAGTCATAAATGCAGGCAAGTTGTCAAAAGCCTGGATTCTAATTGCATGACTGTGGGGGCATTGCAATGGCTGTAACTTCAAAGTCTTAATTGCCATTTGTTCAGCACTGTTGTAATTTCAAACAGTTGTTAAATGATTAGTTGTTAAGTGAGAACTACCTGAACATTATTGTGTGTTGATAAGGCATGAGTCTAACTGTGTGTTGATAAGTATAAAAAAACCTGAATCTGGGAAAATATTTTCTGACCATGGCCTCCACCTACTGCCCAAAAACTTTAGTTTTTTTCTTTTTAACTGTAAGAGACCAAAATATTTCTGGAGTCAGAGATCCTTTAAACAACAAAAACAATTACAATAATAATTAACCTGCCAAGGTGCAAGCAAGTTTTATCAGAGGAAGTGCCACTTCAACCAGAGTAAATCTAGAAGCTGAGATAGAATCAGATTAATTTCCTCTTAAAAGCACCTCCCTTTTATCGGGATTCAATTTAAGATTGCTTTGTTTCTTCTAATCCCTCAAAGCCTCCAGACACAAAGTAAGAACTACTTCTGGTCCAACCTTATCCTCAAGCATGAGATCCTATGCCATTTCAGACAAGTGACTGTTTAGTTTCTTCTTAAAAACCTCCAGTGATGAAGCACTCACAACTTCTGAAGGCAAGCTGTTCCACTGGTTAATTATCCTCACTATTAGGAAGTTTCTCCTTAATTCCAGGTTGCTTCTCCTGCTCCTAAACTACTGACTGCAAGCACAACTCTGGAAGAAATAAATCATGGGGCTTATATCTAACCCATATCTTGAATCCTTATACCAACATATTTTTTTATTTTATTTTTTATTTTATTTTTTTAAATTAGATTTATATGCCGCCCTTCTCCGGAGACTCAGGGCTGCTTACAATGCATTAAGCAATAGCCTTCATACTTTTGTATATTTTATACAAAGTCAACTTATTGCCCCCACAATCTGGGCCCTCAATTTACCTACCTTAGAAAGGATGGAAGGCTGAGTCAACCTTGAGCCTGGGGAGATTCGAACTTGCAGTAATTGCAGACAGCTGAATGTTAATAACAGGCTTTTAGTCTGTTGAGCTATCCAGGCTCCTTATAAACGGTTTCCCAATCTTTTCTTGAAAACCTCCAGTGACTGAGTACCCACAATTTCAGGAAGCAAGCTGTTCCACTGCTTAATAGTTCTTAATATCAGAAAACTACTTCTTATTTCCAGGTTGACCTTCCTCTGTCGAGCTTCCACCCATTGCTTCTTGTTCTACTCTAAGGTGCCACTGAAAATAAACTGATACCCTCTTCTCTCTGCTAGCTGTTCAAGTATCTGAAGACTGCTATCATGTCTTCCCTCAGTCTTCTCTTTATTACGCTAAACATACTTAAGTTTCTTTTAGTAATTCTTCATGGGATTTAGTCTCCAGATCCTTTATCCTCTTTGTTGCTCTTCTCTGCCTCAGGCTTTTTGCATTGTAGTGACCAGAACTGGACACTGTATTCCAAATGTGGTTTCACTAGTGTGGTGTAGAATGATACTGTCATTTCCCATGATCTTGATGTTATCCTTCTATAATGCAGGACTATGTTAGTTTTTTCTGTAGCTGCACCATAGTTGCTCATTCAAACCTAAGATGTGATCCATCAGAACCTAGATCCCTCTTACAGGCAATACTGCATGTTGACTGGTAAGGCCCCACTCCCCCCCAGCTTTTGTGTCATCCGCAAACTTGATTAGCACCTCTTCAATCATCTCATCTACCATAGGTCATTTGTGAAGATGTTGAACAGCATTGGGCCCAAGACAGAACTTTGAGGTGCCTCACTGCATGCTTCCCTCCATTCAGATGTAGTTGTATTGAGGACTACATATTAAGCCTGGTTGGCTAGCCAATTGCAGATTCATATGGTAGTGTTACTGTCTATCCTGCATTATTCTATGTTACCAAAAAGTATGGTCTATTTCTCAAATGCCTTACTGAAATCTAATTATACTTTATCCACAACAATAACTTGATCCACTAATTTAGTCATGTTATCATATAAGGCTATAAGATTTGTCTGGTATGACTTGTTGTTAACAAACCTATGTTGGCTTCTATTGATCACCTATGTTCATTTTTAGGTGCTCACAAATCTGCTGCTTGAATAGAACTTCATAAAGTGTGGCTCCCTAATTCCAGTCATTGCAGCTGATCCAGAAGAACACTATAGTTTATGATATGAAACATTGTTGAAAAATCTAATAGGGCCAGGAAGGGTGCTCTCTGCCCATCCTGGTCCCAAGGTAGGTCATCTACAAGAGCAACCATTGCAGTTCTTTGAACCAAGTCCAGTTCTAAACTTATCTGGAAGGGATAATTTTTACTTAGGCTCCTCTGTAGCTGTAGCCCTACCATCTTATCTAACATTTCTCCCAAAGCAGAAGGTTGGAGTCCAAAACAACTGCAATTTGATATATTCAGAAATAATCAACTTCCTTCAAAAAGTCTGACACCTCTGTTTCACCAAAAAGTGAAACATTCACTGTAACAAGACTGAGAGACCAATGCTGGTGAATAGTGTTACATGACAAACAAAACATGACAATATATATAGTCATAATACAAGTTTAACCAAATTTAAGTAGGAATATCTCCCAGATATACATCATGTTACACAACAAAGCGGATTTAGACATCTAGCATATGGTTTCTAGAAAAAGAGTCAATAAACTAATTAAAAATAACAGATGAAATTATTTAAACAGATATAAGGAAAAATTCCCAGTGCTTAATATTGCATATCAAAAGCATAGCATAAATATTTAAGTAATGATTAATGGTTTGAGAAAAAGAATGGAATAGGAGACTGTCACCAAATTTTCCTTCATAATTTTTTACTTATGTTCTCTTTTTCGTTCTGCTTTTTGTCTCTTTATTCCTCATTCCTTTTATTCTTTTAAGCTATGCAATATAATGTTTTTAAAAATCACCTCATAAATCCAGCCAAACATTTTGCTGGCTGTAGCCAAGTAGAGTGTTCTACAGAGAGCCTTATCTACTTCCACAGACCCCACAATTTCAAATGCATCCCCTTGGCTTTGTGGGGTATTGCCCCAATTATCTTGTTACACTGTGCCCAAGTGGCATCCACCTCAGAGTAAATATGAGAAATTCTAGTCGCAATTCTATCCATATCATAGTGTCTGCAGAAATAACATTTCTTCCTTTTTTTCCAGGCTGATGCAGGTAACCTTGAACATGGCCTCTGGCTAAGAATATGCAGACAAAATAAGAGCGAAGACTTACAGAAGCTTCACCAAACATGGAAATCATAACCAATTCTCCATCCCTGTGGAGATGGACGAGAAAACCAACAATTCTTATAAAGCAGTGGTGAAATCTAAAATTTGTTACTACCAGTTCTGGGTAGTCACATTACCCGCCCCCGGTGGGGGGGGTAATGTGACTGGGTGGGCGTGGCCATTTTTAAAAAAAGTTTTAAAACCATTTTTTCTACAACCTCTTCGGCGAAAAAAAAAATGCTTTCAAAAGGCTCTGACGATTCCAGCTTGGATTGTCAGAGGCATTTAAAAGAAAAAAGGGGTTTTTTTCTTTTAAATGCCTCTGACGATCCAAACTGAGTTGCTTGATTGGCAGAGGCTTTTTAAAAAACTCAGCTTGGATCGTCAGAGGCATTTAAAAGAAAAAAAGGTTTTTTTTCTTTTAAAAGCCTTTGACGATCCCAGCTGAGCTGCGCGATCATCAGAGGCTTTTTTTTTTTTACTTTTAAAAGCATTTTTTCCACCGAAGAGGTTGCAGAAAAAAATGCTTTTAAAAGTAAAAAAGAAAAAGCCTCTGATGATTGTGCAGCTCAGCTGGGCATGGCGGCGGGAGGGGGGGGGGGGCAGGGATTTTTGCTACCGGTTCTCCAAACCACCCACCTCCATCGCTACCAGATCAGGTGATCCGTCCGAACCGGGAGCATTTCACCCGTGTTATAAAGACTAAAAAGTGATATGATCAGGGCAACCGACTGATCATAGTGTATTTCATCTTCACAGAATCTATTATTTGCTCCAAAGTGAAAGCTATATCTAGCATATGTTAGGGCCTGAGATCATCTGAGATAAGCCCACGGCATTCTGATCATATTCCAGTCTTAAATCTAAGGCATACAGCATGAAATCCTGTAGCCCAGAGGACTCCAGTATCAGATTAGCTGTGAAAATCAGGAACCCAGGCAAAGAGTGGGAAGCAGAGTGGTCAATATCGCAATAGAAGATGAACTACACCATATTATCCCCTAGGAGAGGAAATTAGTGAACTTTTCTTATTCATATTGGGAAAAGGTTGCCCTGTTTTTTTTCATTCTGTTTTCAATGAACTATGCAACCTACCTTCTTCCAGTACAGCCTGCCAACTGTTTCAATGAAACCACCAATATATCCTGTTTAGTCTTCTAACTAAGCTAAAATAAAGTTAGCCAAAACCAAAACTTGACCTTTCTTCTTGGCTGTTTATTTGCCCCATTTAACTCTTTCCTATTCTAGATAATTGTAATTCCATAGTACCACAATGGCCATGTCTGTCTCCATAACACTGCATACATCAGATACTCCAACTACATCAATATATCACTGATGTATAACTTTGGTGTAGATACTGCAACTACACCAAAGTTATACATCAATGGAGAGATCCAATAGGAGAACATTCTTGATCTACCATAACCATGATTAGTTACCTGACTTTCCTTGAAAATTGCCAGCTATGCTGGCGAAATAATGAAGCGTTCCACTAACCTATTTTTCTCCTTTCGATTTTTAAAGCAATAAATTGTCAAACAAAAGTCAGAACTGGTTCTGATTTGGACAAAAACAATGCTATATGAAAAAACAATAAACTAACAATTTACTATTAAATGCTTCAGCTTTGTCTCTTTCTATGGGATGTCATGTCAAACTGGAAACATATATTACCTTGATTCCCTTTTTGAAGTGTTCAGTTTGTACTGTATTTCTGATTTTATCAGATCAATATGAATTTCAAGACTTTAGTCCAGTTCACATTGAGTGCCATCATACTGAAGGATTGCATTTCCTCTGATTTTATTATTTCAGACTGCAGGTGGAGGTTACATTTTTGGATGCTACACTACACAGAATAAATCTTACAAGTAAGAAATTATCACACAGGGAAATTTTTGGCCATTCTATTTCTTGTTCTTTTAAGTTTCCTACTTGAAAGGAAAGCTTGGGTTTTGCATTTGATTTTAAAATGCATTCAGAAATGTGAACTCCCACCTGTACTCTGAAGTGGCACAGTCCATTCTACTGCCTCATTCCCATTGCATTTTGCCATGTGTGTAGACCAATCCTGAAATCACCAAGGAAGATTATTATATAAGCCTCCTGGGTAATATTTTCCATTGTTGAACTTGATCATGTAGATCATGATGGCTGCAACAAAATTAATTTTACATCAGTACATTCCAGAATAATATAAAGTGTAAACACAAAAATATGCACAACATCTCTGAACACCTATGCATATATATTTTTATTGTTAGATTTGTATCTATCTTTCCTTCAAAATCTCAAGATAGTATGTGATGTATCCATTTTTCCCATATCAGTCTTCTTGGGGATTAGGCTTGCTGAAAATGGATGTTGGTCTTACCTGAACACCTTTTCTACTGGAGGCTGGGAGAGAGAATCCAGGATAGGATGGGTGTTGCTCTGTTCTTCTTCTGCCTGGAGACTGAGCACGTGATCATAATTTGCATGCGTAGTCCCTCCTTCCTCACCTGGTGCTTCCCCAGTTCAATGAAGACGTAGCAATGAACTCAGTGTGACCTGAAAAAATATGAGCCCCTCCTGGACTGTGGACCAGACGATAACAAGGGTGGGACTGGATTCTCTCTCCCAGCCTCCAGTAGAAGAGGTGTTCAGGTAGGACCAACACCCATTCTCCCTGGAACTGGATTGAGAGAATCCAGGATGGGACATACCAAAGCCTGCCTGTCCCTCGCATAGGTGGGTAGCCGTCTGGTCCTAAGTCCCCTCTGCAGTATGTAACCTCTGGAGGATTCGCCTCCCAAAGGCCACTTCAGCTGAAGCGAATCAGTCTAATTTATAATGACTGATGAATGGGGAAGGGGAGGACCAGGTGGCTGCCCGACATACCTCCTCAATGGAAGCCTGTGTTGTCCACGCCGCTGTGGTGGCCGCAGTTCTGGTAGAATGACCCATTATTCGGCCAGGTACTGGGAGGGCCTGAACCTTATATGCTTTATCTATGCAGGCCCTAATCCATCTTCCAACTGTGGAAGGAGAGACTCTTATTGCCCAATGTTGACGATTGAAATGAAATAAACAAGGATTCCGTCTCCCTTGAAGGAAGATGTCCATTTGATGTAAATACAGAGGGCCCTTCTGACATCCAAAGTATGCCATCTGTGCTCAAGAACATGTCTAGGTCCCAGGCAGAAGTTGGGGAGAACCAACTTTTGGGCCCTATAAAACCATATATTAACCTTAGGTACGAAAGAAGGGTCCAGCCTCAGGACCACCCTGTCCTGGTGAAATATGCATAGGTCCTGTCTGACTGACAAGACTGCTAGTTCTGAAATCCTCCTAGCCGATGTAATTGCAATGAGGAAAGCCACCTTAAACATTAAAAAATGAAGTGTGGCCGATTGCAAGGGCTCGAAAGGACCTCCCATGAGAGTCGGTAAAACCTGTGACAGGTCCCAGGTAGGGTACATGTCGATGACCGGTGGATTCCCCTAAGGAATCTATGCACCATGGGATGCTTGAAAAGGGGCTCTAACTGCCCAACAGATAAAACAGAAGACAGTGCTGCTACTTGTCTTTTGATGGTACTAGGGGTCAAACATACTAGGAAATCTAAGACCTGGACCACCGAGCCCATAGCTGGGTCAACCTGCAACCTGGAGCACCAGGTACAGAAGGCCCGCCAAGTAGCATTGTAAATTCTGGTAGTGGACTGCCATCTGGATGCCTGAATAGTTTGGATCACTTTGAGTGAGAATTGTCTTTGCCTCAGGACCCGACACTCAACCGCCAGGTGGTCAATTGAAGCCACTGAGGGTCCAGGTGCATCAATACTCCCTGACTCAGTGAGATCTTGTCATGTGGTATTCGCCATGGGCGAGCAATGGACAGGGTCACCAGGTCCGCAAACCATGGCCTCCTGGGCCAGTGAGGCACTATCAATATCACCTCCGCCTTTTCCTCCAGCAGCTTCCTGATGATTGATGGAACCAGAGGAAGTGGAGGAAAGGCGTATAGAAGGCCTGGAGGCAAAGGGCATCTATCCCCTCTGCATCCTGAGCTTGGTACCTGCTGAAAAACAGAGGTAACTGGGAGTTTTCTGGGGATGCGAAAAGATCCAGGACCAGGGTCTCGTATCTGTGAGTCAGCTGTTGAAATAGTGAGGGATGCAGATGCCATTCCACATAGTCCACCATCACCCTGCTGAGACTGTCTGCCTGCACATTCAGGGCCCATGATATGTCCGTAATGAAGGAAGATGTTGCTCAGGTGGCCCGCCTCCTTCATGAGGGACCTGGAATGCATCCCTCCCTGACGGTTGATGTGTGCTTTGGCCGTCATGTTGTCAGTTAAGATCAAAACGCGATGCCCGGAGATGGAGTCCTTGAAGATTCTGAGAGTCAAATGGACCCCTCGAAGCTCCAGCCAGTTGATCTCATGAGATCAGTCTCCCAAGGTCCACCTGCCCTGGGCTATCAAAGATTGACTGTGGACTTCCGGTGGCTCCGCGAACGCTGAAGGACACTCCTTTGGGAGCTCCAGCCCCGCGATTCCGTTAGCCGTTAGAACAGCGAAAATCAGCTGTCTAGCGGCTCGAAACTCTCCCCCTGGGGAAAAGGGGGAGAGAAGAACAGAGGGTTTGGGTAGAGCCCCAGGTTTTTTTTTTAAAGCCTGGGGTTTGCAAGGTGAGAGCTCCCTTAAAGCTCTTCAGTGCTCCAGATCCGGGATGAGTCTGCTTTATGCAGAATGAGGCGTCGTGACCACACCAGCACCAGCAACTCAATTTTAAGGGGAAAAAAAATTTGGACTTGAAAGCTGGGAGAGCATATACAGGAGAAACAAAAATTGCAAGTACTAAACTTTAACTCCAAAATCTATCACTTCCCTCTGAATCTCTATGGTAGAAAGGGAAAGTAAGATAGCGTGTGACTCTAACGGGGCGTGGAGAAGTGAAACTTAGATACAAAGTATTATGTGGTGTTGAAAGCCCCTGTTTAAAAGAAGAGGATTTTATTTTAAAAGGAGAAGGATTTAAAAATTATATCTAAGAAAAAAAAATGGCTGGCTTTTCTGAAAGTGATGAAGGCTCACAAATGCTGACTATGGATCTTTTGGAAGAAGTTTTAGAATCATTTACCTCTGCGTTCGTGGAAAGATTTGAAGGGATTCTTAAGAAGGATTTTACTCAAATCCCAAACAAAGATATAAGTAAAGAGGAGGCGGAAGAAAAAACCCAGTTTATTGTGCCTTTGGAAAATAAAATAGAGGTTCTTCAAATTAAAAAGGAAAAGCAGAGAGGCTTGAAGGAGTGTAACCAGGAAATATTGAGAGATATTCCTCCAAAGGTTTTGATACAGACAAATGGAAAATTGTCAGGAGGTGTTGGGATTTTTTATACAAAAAGGAAGATTCGAAGTGGAACTTTACAACTTCGTTACAAAAATGGATTCTCAATCGTAGTTAAAGAGGTGTTTTTACCAAAAGGAATTACTTTGCGAAGAGAACAGGATTGTGGCGGAGGAATAAGACTGAAGAAGAAAGAAAGGAGGAAGAAAGTTTGCAAAAAAGCCAGAAAAAAATGGAGAAGGGAAAAATTCTCAAAAATAAAAGCAGGGGGAGGAGCAATACTGAAGAAGAAAGTATTATTGAAGAAGGAGGACTGGAAAAAATATAGAAAGAAAGGAAGAATGGAAGATTAATTTCTTTTAATGTTTTATTGAAATAAAAAGACTTATTAAAATTGGATAGCTTTTTAAAATTTATTGAAGTATTAAAATGGTTAACTTAAAATTTAATGGATAGCTTTTTTGTTTTGAAACTTATATATTGAAGAGTGTCATATTGATGTATTAAGAGATTTTAAAATGTTTAATCTAAGATTATGGTATTTTTAAAAGGTATATGTGACGAAATGTTTAAGTTAGACATAATTTAACTCGATGGATTAATCATATTTTTTCTTTAAAAAAAAGACATACTTTAAAGAAAGTTTTAAAATGTTTAATTTAGAATTTTACAAGGGAGTAATGGTGAACAATCAGAAATTGGCAAGTGGTTTATGAATGACTAAAGAGGATAAATGTTTAATTTAGAATTTTACTAGGGAGTAATGCTGAAAAAGAAGGTATGGAAAGGATTTTAGTAATAAATATGAAATGTGATAAAAGAATTTATAAAAGGAAGGTTGATGAATAACTTTTAAAAGGGGAGTTAAAGAACGTTAGGGAGTTTTGAATCTTGTAAATTAGCATATTTTAGCTTAGGTTTGTTAAATATTATACCCTGTTTTTGCTCTGGGAAGTCGGGGGGATGTGGTGAGGGGGGTTGAAGGATGTGTGGGGATAAAATTGTTGTAAAATTTTTAATAAAATAAAAAGATAGATAAGTGTATTAATAGAGAAGTAAGAAATGTGGGGGAAATGTCATAATAAATGAAATGATATTAAGATATGATAAATATTGGAGGAGTAAGAAGAAAACACAAAAGATGTACTTAGATGACACATTGAATGATGGATTATGTATTGTTTGTTTGTTTGTTTATAAAATAAAAACTTTTTTTATAAAAAAAAAAAGGTCACCAAAGTTTCATAACTTTGGTCAGTTTTATGAAGATGATTTTTTTTTAAAAAAATGAAACAAGTACATGTTCTCAGGAAGAAAATAAAATCTTGTCTTCATTATCAAAAACAAAAAAAAAAAATATTGACTGTGAGCTCCCCAAAGATTGACTGGCTTCTGTCGTAATGGTGATATGAGCTGGTTCCTTGAACAGGCAGCCCTTGCCGAGAGCTGGTGATGTCCGCCAAGGAAAGGAGTGTAGCACCTTTAAGGTCCTTTGAGTTGCTCCTGCCGGATCTTTGGTGGGGCAGGGGGAACCATGGCAGCGTCCTGGCATGTAGTCGCACCCATGGCACTATGGAGATGCATGACATCATCTTCCCAGGGGCTGCGACAGGATTGATAAAGGAACCTCCCTCATAGCCATGATGTGCTGGGCTAGTTGTTTCTCCCTGGAGAGAGAAAGAGTTGGCAGGTTACTGTATCTATTACGGCTCCCAAATGGAGCAATTTGGTAGTTGGAAAAAAATGGCTTTTCTTGTCGTTTATGGAGAAGCCATATTCTCGAAGTGCCTGGATCGTGACCCTTATATCCTCCTCTGCCTGAAGAGCTGATGAGGACTGGATCAAAATGTCGTCCAGATAGCACTGGACTCTGATTGGGATCGATCTCACGTGGACTGCCATAGCCGCCAAAATCTTGGTGAAGGCTCTCGGTGCTGATGAGAGGCCAAATGACATGGCTCTGTATTGGTAATGATTGTCCTAATAGGCAAAGTGAAGGAACTGCTTGTGCGCAACCTTGATTGGAACATGAAGGTATGCTTCTATTAACTCTACTGAGGTGAGTAAGTCGCCCTCGCATGTACTGTCCGATATTAATTTAAATGACTGCATTTTGAACTTCTTGAACTCTAGACACTGGTTGAGATGTTTCAAATCCAAAATTGCCCTCCAGCCCCCTGAAGACTTTTGGATCACAAATAGGATCAAATAGAATCTTTGCCCCCATTGTTCCATGGGAACCAGTTTGATAGCCTAGATCTCCAGCAAATACTGGATGGCTGTCTCCATCAGGCTTCTTTTGGATGCGTCCCTGGACCTGGGACACCTTATAAAGAAACCTGAACTCACTGTGGCAAGTACCCACTTATCTGAAGTTGTAGCCTCCCACTGATGGACATGGAGGCAGCCTTTTATCAATAAGTCGCACAGCTCTGTAGTCACTTTGAACGTCGGTAAAGGCGACTTCCTGCTCCTTGAAAGGGCCGTTTGCCCTGAGACAGCTGACGACTCCTGAAGTCTGACCTATCAGGCTGTCTGTCCTGGCGACTAGGGTACAACTGTTGTAACTGCTGATAGTTCGAACCCTGATCAGGGGCTCGAAAGGACTGTCTCCTATAATATGGAGATGGCCAGTGGTCCCCCTCCTGTAGAAGGAAGGCATGGTTTTACCTTTGCCTCTGGTCTCAACTAGGATAGGGTCCAGAACTTCTCCAAATAATTTGTTGCCTGTAAAGGGAGCTGAAGCCAATTTCCATTTGTTTTTGTTTTCAGCCTGCCAGTGCTTAAGCCAAAACAGGTGATGGGTAGTCATTGAGGATGCCCGTGAGACGAATTTGGCCACATTCAATGTCACATCCGCTGAAAATTCAGCAGCAGCTATTAATTTATTAATATCTTGGTGTACCCTTGCATCTTCTGGTGGAATGCATTCCTGCATTTGGTGAAGCCAGAGCACTGAAACACGATTGAAAAATGAAGGCTGCCTCGCCTGCCTTCACTGCCCAGGCAGCCGCCTGATGGGCCTTACATAACAACAATTCAGCTTTCTTGTCGTCAGGTCTCAAGCAATCTATTGCATCAGTTGGAATAAGGGCAACCGATGTCAACGCTGCCACCGGCTTATCCACTGTGGGTACCTGTAAAATTTCAGCCAGATCTGGAGCCACATTATAGAGCTTCTTTTCTGCTCTGGACGGAGAAAGCCCTGCACCAGGGTTGCTCCATTGACGTTGGACAATGTCCAAAAATAATTTGGGTGATGGTACCACCTCAGCCTCAACTGTTGGCTCTGTAAAGAACACATGACCAGAACCCACCGGGTTAGGAGCAGGGTCTGGAACAGCCTCAGATTCCAAATTTGTAATAGACTGGCCTTACAAAGCAATGGTTTGAACAGGTCTGGTTCTGTATCCATCCCCTCATCTTCAGAAAAGGCCATAAATTCTTCATCCTCAGCCGAGAAATTACCACTTCTGATAGAATGGGCCACAGATGGGAAACTCTGAGGACCATCCAAGCCTCCTGATGTACAAGATGCAATAATGGAGGCTGATGGAGAAGGTTGGTTCCTTTGCTGTAAGCCTATGGCTATACCTTGAAAAATCAGTTGCTGCAAATGATCAGGCACTGCTGACCCAGTTTCCTCTTGTGGACGGATCCCCGCTGCAGTCGGAGTAAAGGAAGCTGCAGGCTCTGAAGTGGTATGCAGGCGTGGCTCTGCAAAATTTGCTGCAGGCAAACTGCGGTTTGCAAATGCAAAGACTTCAGCTCTATCCAAAACATCCCTTAAGGCTGGAGAAGATGACTCCCTGGTGCCCTCTGGTGACCGGGCACTGTAAGAGCTGGCTGCAAAGGAGCCGGATCATTAATAGGATCCAATGATTCCTCTCCTTGAGGGCGGGAAAGTTCTGCTCCTTCTCTGGGGGGGGGGTAACTTTGCTCCTGGCTCTGTTTAGCTTTCTGGAGCTTGGCCAGTTCTTTTTCCAAGGCCTTTTGACGCCGTTCTGCGTCTTTTTTGGCTGATTTGGAGCCCCTCTTGCCACTCGAAGTGGCTGCCTGGCTCCTGGTTGTTGCCCCTTTTGCTGCAGCCCTCTGGCCCCATCCCTCTGACCCGGGGAGGTTGTAGGGCAAGCCCTCTTGACCCCTTTCTAGGTCTGCTGGCTGGTGGAAGGCGTGCACAATGCCATTTTCTGCCATGAAAAAGGCAAGCTGGCCCGCGAAGGGCTGAAACTGCCACGGCTGTAATTTGCACTCCCATGCACTTCTGCTGCTTTACAGTGTGCTCAAACGAACTGGGCACGGACTGATTGCCCCTCTGCCCTCCAGCGGGATTGCCTGGGCCCCGGCTCAAATGGTAGCTGGCCTACTAATTCCCTGCCACTAAATGTGGCTGGCAGGACCTCGGCTGCTGAGAGCCAGCAGAAGGCCACTAACCAGCGGACCAGTTAGCAGTCCTGATCGCAGAGGCGATCTGCTCAATAAATTTCTTAAATCGCTTCCAATAAGCTCACACTTTGTTGATCACAGAATCGAAGGCGAAGCCGCTCATTCTCACATCTCTCTTCTGCACTGAAGACTGAGCCAAACTGAGGAAGCACCAGGCAAGGAAGGAGGGACTACACATGCAAATTATGATCACATGCTCAGTCTCCAGGCAGAAGAAGAACAGAGCAACACCCATCCTGGATTCTCCAGCTCCAGGGAGAGAAAAAATATTTGCTCAAAATCACTACAATGGAAATGTAGAAAATCACTATGATGGAAGCTACCTAATCATAGTTCAGGGCCTTAAATACTGTACCATTACTGGTCTATTATTTACTGTACAACCGTGTAAGAAATTACTATAATGCCTACAAAATTGTCCAAGAGTAAGGAAATGTTCTTTTAACTCCAATAATAGGTGTAACTGAGCTAGGAAAAATCCATGAGTATTCTCAGTCAATATTCCATCCTAACAAATTATATCTATAGGATCTCTAGCTGTTGTCAATTCTCCCATGTTTACTTCAGAAATTATACAGAATGGCAATTTGGTAAAAATTAAAAGGTCAATTAATTGAACTTCATGTCAAAAAAACCCTACCTCTGAATGTTAATAACTAATCTTAGATAAGATCGATCAATCAATCAATTGATCTTCTGATTGAATTATTGATTAGACAGGATTGCACTGTTCAAATGTGAAGGTTCTCTGAAATCTATAATAACTGAAAAAAGCTGGTGCTATAGAGTAGACTTGTCAATGGAAGACATTATCTCAATTATCTATGTACAATGACTAGGTTTACCATTATGCATTCCATGTAACTTTGCCTTGAAAGATGATTTGGAGCCACCCAATTAGCACCAAGTAGGTATCTAGATCACATGATACTAACACTACATTTCTAACTCCATGATAGAGGTTTGAATAGGGAATTTAAGGAAAAGACTCCTTTCAACAGTATCTCCCCAAAGAAGAAAGCACTGAAGATCCATTTATTTTTTTTATTGCCTTCTTCATTGTGGTTTCTGATAATCAATTATGTCAGTTATGTTTTAAATATTAGAACTCTCCTGGTAAAATATTATTGTTGAGTTGCATTGATGATGATCATTGTTTATCAATGAAGTCGGTTTTAAAAGGGCTTTTGATCTTAATGGCAACCGATAAATAAATAAGCAAGCAAGCATTTACCAATGGGCAAATCCACCATACTTGGAGAACATTTGTTGTCACAGAAAGTATATGAAGAATAAACAGATCCAAATTCATAGGCAAAAGTTTAGAATAACTTCTTCCTTGACCTCTATCTATGCAATACATGGATGGATGGTCATGTGCATTTCCTATGTTTAAAAGCAGGCAGTTACGGAAGTTTTGCTCATGGGTCTCCCCAACAATGGTGCTTTAGAAACTACTTTAGTGCTAAGTACTTTGGGAGATTTGGGGCTCAAAGCAGTATAAACCTAAGTAGATCAAGCAAGGGCTAATTACTTCACAGAATAAAATTTAGTCCGTCTAGTTGATGCTGTGGTTTAAACATCCCAAATTTTGCAATACAAAATGGATTTGTGTCTTTTTCACTACACCAAATTTATTTCAAATAGTTTTCAGCTTGCTGCAGGACAGCTGGGAAGAAATGTAGAAAGTCCTTTTCCTCAAACAAATGAATTCAATCTGTGAGTGATTAAAAGGGTAGGATAAAATTCAAAAGAAATAATGTATGCAGATTAACTAATGTTTGTGAAAGATCATGTTTGTACAAGTACTTTTATAGTTGACAGAATACAACTTATGAGGAAAAGATACAAGGAACCAAAATAAGGTTCTAAATGGGATTTAGATGCTTTTTCATTTTCAATTGAAATGCACCTTCTATTTAAAAAACTCAACAAATAGAACATCCTTTTTTGTTTATTTTCCTATCTTTGCTGATCAAACCTTATGTGAAAAACACTGGAATCAATGTGGGATCAAATTTATATAACCTGAAAATCTCAATCAAAGAAATGAATTAACCAGAAGATATTCAAATCACTTCCACATTTAACTAGCATCAGCAAAGTAATTTCCACGTCTATTTAATTTTAAAAATGGAGACTAACCTCAAATTCTGTTTGTTGAGCATGACATTTTCAACATTTTGTACTTAACTGTAAGGCTTGTCCATGGAATATATAATATTAATATAACTATATGGAATAATAAGATCGTACACAAATGAAGATTTTTTTTTTATTGAGGTGTTTCAGTAAGAAACAGAGCAAAACACTGAAAACAAATGATGAGGTGGAAGACTGGAAGACATGATTCTACTAATAGTTTTTTTTTAAAAAAAATATGCTGGGCCTCAACTTTGCTAAGAAAGTCAGTACCCAATTTTCTAGTGAGACAAGAGGCTTCTGCAGTTCTTCAATGCTGAAAAGCCATGACTCTTCCTATTATTGGAACACTCTTTGTTGCCTATATTCTGTGGTTAAATTCTTGGCTCAGGCTTCATTCAAATTAAATCATTATCACAATCTTTAATTACTTTCAACAAGGAAATGTGAAAACATATAACCAAGAATAGCAACACACTGAAGAGTTCTATATATTATTTCAAGGAACAAGCAATATTTGCACATCTGATCTACCATCTGTCTTATATGGGCCTGATTTTATGAAATGCCATGTCCCTTTGCTGCAAACTCAGATGCCACTGTTTATAGGCACCCTTCTATGTGCTAAACACCCCAGCCACTCAGATCTGAAACTAACCACATATTTTACTGTTTTAACCTTAGTTAGTTTAAAGACAGATTTCACAGATCTGCATAAGGCTTACCTGCCACAGGTATGGCGTGGATCTGTGCCCGTGACAGGAGTTCCAACGATGGCTCACGTCCAGAAACTCCATCTGAAGAGAAACATGATTCAGTTTCGTAAATTGTCTGCAACATCTCTGGCAGTCCCCACACTGAGGATACAAGAAGCATGCCAAAGAATGATTATGCTCTGTCGTTATTCCACTTCAGTTTGCCTTGATGACAATCCGTTGTCCAACTAAAGGGGTGTTTCTTGTTATGCTAGACTGTCAACTCAAACCATCCAACATTCTCCTAAAACAGCTGCAACCATGCAGGCATCCATCCTCCTTGGAGAAGACTATCCTTGAAAAAGTTAAATTGTTTCACAGCAATGGTGTGGTGGCGAGGAAATCTCCAAGGCTAAATCAAAGCTGTCAGGAGAGAAAACAAAAATACTTGCAGATGAAAATCTCCTTTCAAGAAGATAGCAGCAGAAGTGAAAATTGTTTCATCCACACCAGATTGAAAGGGACAGGACTTGCAAGACACAGGAACAGGCAGAGGCAAAAGATAATGGAAAAGGAGGAAACGTCTTATATCTTAGCCATGATTTATTTTACTCTGAAAGGGACAAATTTAGCAACATCTTCTTAGAACTCAGGAGATGTTTCTAAAAAACAGAACATCCCTAGAGTGATAGATTTATTTTGAAGAGGTTCCTGAAAAATAGAGCAGCAGCTCCTTGCCATTCCTACAAGGGGCCCATTTTTGTAAGATGCAAGAGACTGCTCCAGTCACACAATTGTTTCCCAACCCAGTCACCAAATGATATGGCTTCTGCTGGGGGTGACCTGAAATAGAATGTCAGGGAGGAACTAGCTATAAATAAACTCAGCTGAGCTTTCTCCAAGCAGGGAGGGTTCAGGCAAAAGGAGCTGCCTGCCTATCAGAAACTGGATTTCGACCCGGGATCAGCGGAAAAAGATTCCCAGAGGGAAAGGCTGTACCGCTTGCCAACTGAGAAAAGGAAGGCGACACAAGAACAAAAGGGAAGGGAATGACCCTTTCTGTGTTCTGGATGCCAGAGTCCACCTACAGACATTGCCTAGCTGGTTAAAACACTTTTTCAAGCACAGAGATCATTGAAACAACAGCAGTAAAATGCCAAAGGCTATAATCTTAACTCCATATTTGCAGAAAAGCAAAGCTGAATACAATCTGCTAAAAAGAAAAAGGAGGAAAAACCACAACAACCAACCATAACTACAATTATGTCCTTAAAAGCAAAATGTCTGTGTCTTGGATAAATTATATATTCTATGTGTATTAATATGTATTTTTTATTATCGCTGTTCCTAAAGAGTTATCGAGAAGAATCAGATGAATTTTATGTTTTATATTTTATTTGATGCGAACAACATTTGCTAATTCTGACAAAAGACTTTATTAGCTGAAGAACAGACAAACATGGAGATGGTTAAGTAAATTCAGTGAAATTGCTGAAATGGTGTGAATTGCTGATTTTATATTTCTGTTCCTATATTTGCAATCAATTTGGGTGTTCTATAAGTGTGTGGACCAATCTCCAGGATTCTTAGTAATGGCCAAACTGTCTGGGGAATACTGGAAGCTGAGATTCATCTTGAAGGCACCCAGATTGGAGGCAGCTATTTATTTATTTAATAATTTTAAACTATTTTAACTGATGTTGTTTTGTGTTTTTAATAGGCTGTACACCGCCCTGAGTCCTTCGGGAGAAGGGCGGTATAGAAATAAAATTTATTACTATTATTATTATTATTATTATTATTATTATTATTATTATTATTATTATTATTATTATAAGACATCAGAAAGAAATTGTTCCCCATCACAACACTAAACACAAACACACACACACACATTTTATATCTCTAGCATCCCTTCCACAGAAGCAGGGATAACACAGCATATGGCTCTCTATTAACAACTCCCATGATACCTCGCATTGACCATACTAGCCGGGGACAACATGACTTGGAATTCAGCATCATCTGGAGGTGATTCACAGTTACTTCATTTCTGCTAAATCCTGCAACACAATCCCACAAATGATGAGCTATACTTTTTAAAGAACATGGAGAATGCAACTGTGCAGCACAAAACACTTTAAAGTTAATTAAGCTTCCTCTAATTCCTCACCTTCTGAATGCAATATTTCAAGATAGTCTGTGAAATAACTAAAGGTTTTACTAAATATACTTAGAATAAAGAAATGGCAATGCACAAACTTTTACAGAAAAATACTAACTTATAATAATATTTCCATACAAGTAAATGCAGTATTCCTGAACTTCATAGCTATGTTGATCTGGACACTTACCAGAGTAAGTAAGGGGATGTATCTGGTTTATGGGCTCTAATAAACAGCCAGTTTTTTGTTTTTGTTTTTAATTTTGATTTATATGCCGCCCTTCTCCAGAGACTCAGGGCGGCTTACAATGTGCTAAGCAATAGCCTTCATACTTTTGTATATTTATACAAAGTCAGCTTATTGCCCCTACAACTGGGTCCTCAATTTACCTACCTTAGAAAGGATGGAAGGCTGAGTCAAACTTGAGCCTGGCGAGATTCGAACCCGCAGTAATTGCAGGCAGCTGGTCTTAATAACAGGGTGCTTTAGACCACTGTACTATCAAGTACAATTAGTATCAATTAGTTTGGTCTAGTAGTTAAGGCATCAGGTTAGAAAATAGGAGAATGTGAATTCTGGTCCCACCTTAGGCATGAAAGTTAGTTGAGTGATCTGGGGTCAATCACTCTCTCTCAGCCAACCCACCTCACAGGATTGTTGTTGTAGGGAAAATAGGAGGAGGGGAGAAATATCAGATAGGTTTGCTGCCATGAATTATTTATAAAAATTAGAAAGGCGGGGAAAAAATAAAGTGATTTAGCACCAACAATTCTGAATTAGATGCAGGGTTAATCTAATGTTGCTGATAAAGTAATATTTATCTACATACTTCCCTATGACATTGAAATCATAGATTATAAAAAGAAATAAAGTTATCCTTATGATCAGATCAGATCTCACGGCAATAGATCTGAGGCTTGAAGTTTAAATCAACAGGTTCAAGTTGTTGATCTTTTCCTAGGTCTCTTTTAAAAATAGCTCTTCCTCAAGCTTCACCTACTTTTTGGACTTGCCTATCCTACGGCATAGAATAGGGACTGACCCTGGAGATTTGAGAGGTAGAGCCATAGACTGCAACCAGAGCCAAGCCAATTTGTTGCCCGACTAAGGCCAACATCTGCTTCTCTTCACATAGCCTTTTTTGGGTAAAGTTGGTATTCTAAACTTGGTAGAATTCTTTCTCATTGAATTTAAACCTATAAAGCCTACATGGCATAGGGCCAGTCTATTGGCAAAATTGCCTTTCTTCCATTGTCTCTGCTTGCCCCACCAGATCTAGCAAAAAGGATTTCCTACGCAGCCCTTTTATCAAACAATGTCCTCTTATTGTACCTCAGAGTTGGGCCTTTTAAGTGGCAGTGCTTGCTCATGAAACAACATCCCCTGCCTGATATTTAAATGACCCCCAACCCCATTAGTCTTTTGCAAGGCACTGAGACCTGGTTGTTTTCCCAGACATTTGGATCAAAATAAGGAAATTATCTCGATAGAAATATGCAAGAATTGTTACCTAGGCAAAGAGCCCAGAAACATTTTTAAGCCACTTGCAACATTACAATATTCAGAAGCTGCTCAGGCAGCTACCACCCGATGCACTGAAATATAAGACTGGGAAGAAGCTACAGCACAATCAGAATTGTAAGATACTGTTATTATAGCTAATTTCAATAAAAGTAATTCCAGGTCTTCCTATGGAATTGATTTTCTGGTCTGGTTTACTTAGCGGGGATGACAGGAAGGTAGATTAGCTCTGCTACAAGAGGGTAAATTAACATGTGTTTATGGGAGTGGAGTTAATTTTTTATCCTTTGGTGCCAGGGGCTATATGTTGTGGTTTTGTCTTTTAATCTTTGTACGCTGCCAAGAGTCGCTTATGGGTAGCTAAACAAAAAGACAACCAAACAAACTCTCCTGTCACCCATTATGAATACAATTAAATATACTGAGCTACCTGTATTTATTGTAGTCAGAGATTCTTCTTCTCCTTCTTTGGTCCCCTCACTGCAAAACATCGGGCTACAGGTATCTGCAGGAATCTATCCCTGCTTATGCACAAGATTTTATGTTAAGTTCCTCCATACCATCATTAGAGCAGAATAGTAGAACTGCCTAAATGTGCAGTACTGGATTGCTGGATCATTTTCAGATGTAAAGTGGCTTTGCAAAATAGGTCACTACAATTCCATTTTCCAGATGGAGAATTAAAAAGAGGGAAGACAGCATAATTCAAGACAGCGAAACTTCTAACTTCTCTCGGTCCCAATATCACCAATCTGACCCAGAAAGCTAGACATATATGGCAATTTGGTGGCAAACCATACCTTTTGATGCTTAAAGATTTAAATTTAATTCCCTATATCACAAGATAGGCCTAGAAAGTCATCTATAAAAAAACTCAATATTAATGGGCTATATTAAGTAAATAGGCAGAAGAATGCATATATGGTCCATAGACGATAGGTTGTCCAACCCAATATAACCAACACTGTGCTAAGTACAGAAAATCCTCAACTTATAACCATTTGTTTAGTGACTGTTCAAAATTACAATGGCACTGAAACTTATGACTATTTTTCACATAATCATTGTAAAATCCCCATGGTCAAAAATTTGGATGGCTTGGCAACTGGCGTATTGGATGCTTGAATGCTTGGCAACTGGCTGCAATGTCCCAGGTCATGTGATTACCTTTTGTAAACTACTGACAAGCAAAGTCAATAAAGCCAGATTCACTTAACAAATGTGCTACTAATTACCAATGCAGTAATTCACTTAATAACTGTGGCAAAAAAGGCTGTAAAATGGGGCAACATTCACTTAACAACTGACCTGTTTAGCAACATTTGGGGCTCAAATGTGGTCATAAATCAAAAACTACCTGTATTATTAATAGTCTGATTTGGTATAGGTAGTTCTCGATTTATAACCACAGTTTATGTTGCTAAGCAAGGAGGCTGAATTTATGATCTGTTTTATCTGATTGTTAAGTGAATCATGCAGTTAAGTGAATCCAGCTTCCCCCACTGATTTCCCCCTTGACTTGTTGGAAGACAGCTGGAAAGATCACAAATGGTGATTACATGAGCCTGGGATGCTGCAACCATCATAAATACATGTATGCCAAGGACTCAAATTTTGATCACATGACTTTGGGGATGCTGTGATGGTCGTAGTATGGTCGTAGTCACATTTTTTAGTGTTCCTGTTGTAACTTCGAACGATTGCTAAATGAACGTTTTTAAGTCGAGGACTATCTGTTTATAACTTCTCCCTATGTACCCAAGATTACTTTCCTCGTTCCCCCTATCCCACGTATTACAGGAATAGATCAGAGCATGCTTATCCCTACAGCCATTTGGATATTTCTAGGCAGGTCAAGAGCAAGGCCTGTATTTACCAGCATGTTATTTCAAAGCCAGAGTTTTAAAATAGCCCTGTGTTATTTATAGACTTTAAGCCTACTCGGTCCCTCTGTCTACACTCCACTTCATGTCCTTTTAGACAACGTCAGAGAAGTTATTTATGTAGACATGAGTGGATGGGAAACCATTGGAGCCCTTTCATCCATCCACACACTTCTCCTTGCACATCTCGCCTTTTGGATCAAGTCAAAGGAGAGTGTCACAATACAAGGAAAGCAGATACTACATATCCCTATCATCCCATTCTGAGGCCTTGGTTTTAGTTTTAGATAGACAGTCACACACCACATGTCTTTTCACCTTTTACCAGGCCAATCCCTGCTAGCCATGGATAATGCAATAAAATAAAAATATGTGTGCAGAACTTCATTAAACACTTTATTTTCAAAATCTAAACAAGTATTTGAGGAAGATAGACAGACCACCAGATAGGCAGATAGTTGTCATTCATCTGTCTTGGGTAACCGGAAATTAATAACAGAGAAAGAGAGAGAAAGAGATTTTGTTAGTGCAATATTACATTTTCCTACACTTCAATTGTATATATTTTTTAAAAAATCTAACTGAAGCATGCAGAGCTTTTCCATAATGAATGTATAGAAACTGTCATGCAGTAAACAATTGCCTGGATGCCAATAGCACTCAAAAAAGAAAACTGCATCAAGTATTGCAGAAATAAGGAAAAACAAAAAGTCCCCAAATATAGCAAACAAAAGAATGAAACAGATATGCAGAAAAAAAAGTTAAAAATATTCAATATTAAAAAGTGTGGTACAGCTTAAATATGCGTTGTTTGTCTTTATTAAATGCAGCACTGTTCTAAACTTTTTTCTCATGTTTTTGTCCTTTTTTTTTTATCCTAGGACTATTTGTTCTCCTTTCTTACTCATGTGTGTAGGTCTGCATGTTTATATCACCAGCAGAGATCACCCCTCCCTTTAATACCTTATTTAAGAAAGATTGAAAATTTCTTCCCATTGTTTATAGAAGAAGAAAAACAGAGTGATGTAAGAGAATAGCTGTCCCAGCACAAGCAACATTTTCCCTGTGATGAATACATATTATTGTGATCATTTTTTAATCCTTTTTTTCTTTCAGTGCCAAGCCAGAAGTCCCTAGGAAGCCAGCAAGTAAGACTGAATGCAATCACCTAACAAATATCTCTCTCAGGGTGGAATTTTCATTTTCTACTTCACTGTTTTGTGTAATTCTTCACTTCTGCTTCTCAGTGCATAGGATGAACCTTGTTCTTTAGAAGTTACGGTATTTGGTGATGTTCTCTGTTAGACTCAAGAATAAAGGGCTCATTTCTCTTCCAAATAACCTATACTATAAAATATTCAATTTACAAAGAAAAATGAAAGAATAGATGGAAAAATAAATGTAAAATCACTGCATTTTCAAAGATTTGTGGCTGAAATTTTATTCTCCCTACGCAAACTATAAAGCACTATGGGTTTTACGTTCTTCAAAAAATTCAGAAATTTAGCTGACATCGTTTTTCCAAACAGCTGCGTATTTGGTGATGTTATTTCTTATTTTGTCTAGATGGACCAGTGGTTGCTTTGTAACATTATCTGCCACTGGTTTATATTTATAAAGCTAAGCTGGGCTGTCTAGAGTTGCTGTTATAAATACCTAATTAAACTCTTAGCTACCTTGTCATGCATTCTGGTATGGCATCATTCCACAGAATTGTGTGGTCTAATCTAAGAATCCAACAAGAGGATCATTGATTGTACTGATAACAAAAACCCAGTTATCTCACATTATAAGATTTAAGAAACCAAATTATACCAAATATCTGATTAGTCTGATATTCTAAAATAGCCAACCAAAAAGATCCAAGAAGCTCACAAGCAAGGCAAAAATGCTCTTATGATGTTTGTTCGTAAGAAGTAAACAAATAGTTTAGTAATAGTTTTGTAGTAACTAAACACATATTATCCCTGGAAAACAAAGCTCCATTTAGCAACTATAATTAATAGTACTGATTGAAGTCAGTATTATAAATTAGTTGGCCATCATTACATTTGGGGATGGGGTGGGGAGAGATATAATTCCATTAATAACACGAAGCAATAATTCTAAAAGGACATAGTAGTAAGATTTACGATGAATAACTTTCTTTACAATATATACACAAAGAACATATTAGGTCATGCTTTGTTGCTTAACCCATTGCTTTCCCCTGAAGTAAAAGTCAGTAAAAAGAACGAATAGCAACTGTGAGCAATCATGCCCTAACCCATCACTTAGCAAAGCACAATTAAAACCTGAAATCTGATCTGATAAATAAATCCATGTCCCAAATTATTTGAGTTATAATAATCCCCATATTCCGTCTGGGAATGCAGGCTCCTATTGCCTATGGCCAGGGCGGATGTTAGACTTTAGATCTTGAACTACTGACCTGTGATCTCGATAGCCCCCGCTACCACAGACATTCCCATCTCTATGTTTGAGGATGACTTTATGAATTTATACAATCGCGGACCTGGTCGCCTTGAGACATTCCCCCCATTCTTGGATGTGGCCAGTGGGCCTTGCAAAGACCCACCTTAATGACGGGTCTTGGGACCCCAAGAGGTGGCACAAGGATTTTAAGGATTTTAAAGTTTTTAAGGGACATAGATTGAGAGGTTTTTTAACAAAATTTTTAATGAAAATTTTAAGGGGGTCCGGGAGGCAGGAGGGGGTTGTAGACGTGGACCTGGGGGGGGCATACAGCCACTGAAGGGGGTGGTGGGTCGGATGGGCACAGCGGAGGGGACGGGGATGGGGTGCCGGGAGGCAAGAGGAAGGGCAGCTCAATTGAAATGATGAGTGGGAGGGGCAGGAATGGCGGGCACAGGGGGCCATATCATGTTCAGCGGGTACACACTCGTTGTCTGCGAGCGATTGCGTACTCCGGCCCCCAATGCGTGTCTCGTTTCTCGGGTTGCAAAGAGTCTCAGGCCCTGGGTCCTCGGCTGATATTGTGTAATGCCAGGTCAGTGGTTAATAAAGCCCCCCTCATTTGTGACCTTTTATTGGAGGGGGGTGCGGATCTGGCAGGGATTACAGAGACCTGGTTGGGCCAGGAGGGGGGCTCCCCCTCGTAGAAATGTGTCCACCAGGTTTCCATGCATTTCATCAGCCGAGGGCCCAGGGGAGGGGCGGGAGGGTGGTGGCGATTATTAGGGAAAGTTTTTGTCCGAGGGAGACCACTGTTCCTCAGATAGCCGGATGTGAGTCCCTCTTTGTGAAGTGGGGTTGTGGGGTGCAGATGGGCTTGCTGACTATGTACCTGGCTCCCTGCCATGTGGCCGTGGCCTTACCCGAGCTGCTTGACGTTATTGCCGGGGTGGCGGTGGATACCCAGACTCGTTGTCATGGGGGATTTCAACCTGCCATCCGTCGGTGAGATGTCGGAGGCAGCTAGGGAGTTCATGGCTTCCATGATGGCCATGGACCTGACCCAGTTAGTTCAAGGCCCCACTCACACAGGAGGACACACTCTGGACTTGATTTTTTTCTCTGGTCAGTGGTTGAATGATCTAGGAATAGGGGATTTAGATATTAAGCCTTTGTCACGGACAGATCATTCCCTCCTTCACTTAGACTTTCAAGCCTCTTCCCCTCGCCGCAGGGAGACGGAACCGACCAGGTGGTTCCGTCCCAGGCGCCTGATGGACCCTGACAGGTTCCTGACAGAGCTTGGGCCATTTCCTGAGACTCTGGCACACGACTCGACTGAAGACCTGGTGGCCGCCTGGGATAGGGCGGCCGCCGGGGCTTTAGACCGCGTCGTGCCTTTGTGGCCTGTGACCCGATGTCAATCTCAATTGGCTCCTTGGTTCTCCGAGGAGCTGAGAGATGAAACGTCGGAGAAGACGCCTGGAGGACTAGTCAATCTGATTCCGACCGAACACTGGTGAGGTCTTATATCAAGACCTACCTAGTGGCAATAAAAGCAGCAAAATCTAACTATTTTTCCGCTCTTATCGCATCTGCAGAGAACCGCCCAGCCGCTCTGTTTAGGGTGACCGGTTCCCTTCTTCGGGAGAGAGCGCAGGAAGACCCCTTGCAGGGTCGAGCTGAGGAGTTTGTGCAGTTCCTGCATGATAAAGTCGCTCAGATTCGGGAAGGCTTGGACTCAGACTGGGTGAGTCCAGGAGGGGAGATGGGGGTAGGTCTGGAGAACATTATCTGGGAAGAGTTTGACCCTGTAGCTCCCGAGGACATGGACAGGATTCTGGGTAGGCTTAGTGCTGCCACATGTTTATTGGACCCATGTCCCACCTGGTTGGTACTGGCCTCCCGGGAGGTTACACGAGGTTGGTTCCAGGGGATTATAAATGCTTCTCTGAGTGAAGGGACCTTTCCTGCCACCTTGAAGGAGGCAGTGGTGAGGCCCCTCCTCAAGAAGCCTTCCCTGGACCCGGCTGCATTAGCAAATTACCGTCCGGTCTCCAACCTTCACTTTGTGGCGAAGGTTGTTGAGAATGTGGTGGCACGATAGCTCCCCCAGTACCTGGATGAAGCTGTCTATCTGGATCCTTACCAGTCGGGCTTCAAACAGGAGTACAGCACAGAAATGGCATTGGTCGCATTGGTGGATGATCTCTGGAGGGCTCGCGACAGAGGTTGTTCCTCTGTTCTGGTCCTATTAGATCTCTCAGCGGCTTTTGATACCATGGACCATGATATCATGCTGCAGCGGTTGAGGGGTTAGGAATAGGAGGCACCGTGTTGCGGTGGTTCTCCTCCTTCCTCTCTGACCGCTCGCAGTTTGTGTTGGCAGGGGGGCAGAGGTCGACCTCGAGACACCTCGCTTGGGGAGTGCCGCAAGGGTCGGTCCTCTCGCCCCTTCTGTTCAATATTTATGTGAAGCCACTGGGTGAGATCATCCATGGTTTTGGGGTGAGGGTACATCAGTAAGCTGATGACACTCAGCTGTACATCTCCATCCCAGACCACCCCAATGATGCCCTTGACGTGATGTCCTGCTGCCTGGAGGCCGTACGGGTCTGGATGGGGAGAAATAGGCTCAGACTCAACCCTTCCAACACCGAGTGGCTGTGGCTACCGGCGTCCCGGTATAGTCAGCTGACGCCATCGCTGTCTATAGAGGGTGAATCTCTACCTCCCACAGAGAGGGCTCGCAATCTGGGCGTCCTCCTGGATGCACCGCTGTCTTTAGAAGAGCATATGACGGCCGTGGCTAGGGGGACTTTCTATCAGGTTCACCTGACTCACCTGTGTCCCTTTCTGGACCGGGACGACTTGCGCACAGTCATTCACGCCCTTGTTACCTCCCGGCTGGACTACTGTAATGCTCTCTACATGGGGCTGCCCTTGAAGAGCACTCGGAGGCTCCAACTGGTCCAGAATGCGGCCCGTGGGTAATTATGGGTGCAACTCGTTGTGCCCATGTAACACATCTTCTGCGCAAGCTGCACTGGCTCCCAGTGGTCTTCCGGGTGCGATTCAAGGTGTTGGTTACCACCTTTAAAGCGCTCCATGGCTCAGGACCTGGGTACTTACGAGACCGCCTTCTGCCATCGATAGCCTCCCACCGACCAGTTCGCTCCCACAGAGAGGGACTCCTCAGGGTTCCGTCGGCCAAGTCATGTCGGCTGGCGACACCCAGGGGGAGAGCCTTCTCTGTGGGAGCCCCTGCCCTTTGGAATGAACTGCCCCTGGACATATGCAAGATCTCTGACCTCTGAGTTTTCCGCTAGACTCTTAAGACCCTGCTCTTCCAACAGGCAGGGCTAGCTTCATAACTGAGTTTTAAATGCAGAGATCTTAAATGTTTTGGGTTTTTTAGCTAATTTTGACCTTAAACGTAATATTTTTAAGATTTTTTAAAATTTAAATTGTGATATTTGTATTGTATTTTACCTGGCTGTGCACCGCCCTGAGTCCCTCGGGAGAGGGGCGGTATAAAAATAAAATTATCCTTATCCTTATCCCATAACTAGCAATTTCAATATGTTTGTTGCACATCAGGTTTAAGTTCAAAAATAGCACATTCTTTCATAAATTCCATTTGCAATTCTGCTTTTTTTCAGAACACCTACACTTCCATTCATTGTACAATATCCCACCCACCTATCCATCTTTTAGCATGATGATAAATGGAAAAGAGCTCAATCACTACCTAACTAAGACTAACAGGATTCAGAGGCAAGATCCTACTACAGAAGCCAAGCAGCTAGGAGCCTTACAATAAAAACCAAATACTTTGGATTGTGCTGCACTTTCCTGAAAAAATATTGTTTTCACTTCTTGATGTTTGTTAATAAACTAGTGAAGCATATTAAGTTTTTAAAAATTACGGCATTTGTCCTGATAAAACTGTGGCCACATGATCCCAAAGGAAAGAGACAAAAAATGTAATGGCCTACAAGAAATCTGGAGTTCATACAAATCCCAGAATGCTGGTTTACATTACTTTTAGCTCTATCCTGGGAAAGAAGAATCAATTCAACATATGTATAGATAACTTTGCATGGCAACTGGATATTCTTTTTTTATATCTGTTTATTGCCAAGCATGGCTCTTCTTCCCTTTGCAGTGTAGTAAACACAATGGATTATTTCCATGACATACTTAACCTTGCTTAACTCAGCAACTTAGTTCACTTAACTAATGGATGTTAGTTCTATGGTCCAGAGTTTTATCCCAAGACTACTACATTAATGAGCAACACTCTGTAACATATAGTCAAACGCTAACAGAGCCAAGGTTTTGCCAGGGTTGTTGGGCAAAACGTCTATCGAGAATCTACTTTTTCCTATGCTGCTGGGCAGAGCTGAAAATAAGCTGCTATAGTCACAAAATTTTATCAGGGTTTGCTCTGATTTCTCAATCTGAATCACTAGAAGGTAATCAAGCTTATGGAAACAAAAAGGAGCAGCTGCAGATTGAGATGGTGATGGTATTAGGCTTCTTTGCTAGGGCTAATTGTGGGCATTGATACTGCATCCATGAAATCATCCAGTTTCTCCCCATAAGCTCATGAGTAAACTCCTATATTCAGCAATTCTGGGCCAAAGAGAAGGAGAAGCGAGTACTCCTTAGTATATCACTCTAGGAAGAAAGCAATCCAGACAGTAAGATTTTTATCCAATCTTGAATAAATGGTGGCCAAATCATAAGGAAGTAGTTACAATCTTATTGTAAATGCATGAATTACCAAAGAGGTAAATGTAGAGAAGAACTCTGCAGCCTGAAAAATTATGCAGCATAATTTACACATGTAGCAAAATAAGATGCTAGAATGGACCTGGCTACCACACCATATGGCAGTAGGGATTATATTTAATAATATTTAACTGCATTAGAAACTAGCCATAAAGCCAACACACATTCTAAAGACTCAGAAAGGAATTTCCCTCTCTCTGGTATGCTAAGTTTCTATTTACAAAAAGTGAACAAAGGAGCATTCAGAACTATTATTTCTTCACCAGAAGTCTATAGTGATACTGTCTGTTCTACTATGTTAGGAATTTTTACTCACCTTTTCCCACTTAGATAATTAAATGTACAGATTAAATGTGAACAGTTCTTAGAAAAAAGATAAGAATGAGTCGGTTGATTAGCATCCCTCCAAAGACATACATTTTTCAACATTTCTCTAAACTTCCAATTATACTTTTTCTACTTAATATGTCAGTTACAATCTAAGTGCTCTCTAAACTAATGGACAAACTTCCAGAATTCTCAATCATAATTTTCCTGGGGAATTCTAGAACAATAAACCTAAGGGACCTAGGCTGGGGAAGTTAATTATACTTTTGCTAATATTCTCTGTACATTTCAAAACTGTAAATTAATATGTTATAGATGGCAGCAATAGGGAAATCTCATGCATTTTCATAAGGACTTCTATTCAGTTGCAATATTTTTGGGTCTCTCCAAAAAGGACAACTCCCCATGGAGTTCAGCCAACTGATGGCATATTTGCATGTTCTGGTATGACTGGCATGACATTTGTTACAGTTGAGGATATAGGTCTTCTACATGGGAAGGGAATGGAGCTTAGTAGTAATGTAGCTGTTTTACACAGAGGTTTGGCATCCAGAAACTATACTTATACTTCTACAAAGGACTCTGAAAGAGTCCTACATGAAACTCTTAGGCAGAAATTGACATCTACCAGCCATCCACTGATTACTGGAAAATACAGATCCTTAGAATAGCTTTCTCTCTCCAGTAAGCTGTTCCTTCCTTCCTTCCTTTCAAAGAAACAAACAACAACAAGTTCGTTATTATGAAGAAAATAGGAGGGAGGGAGCATGAGATAAATGAGTGTTAGGGGTGAAAAAAGCTGTGCTAGAGCTCATTCCTTGTTTCATTCACTGTCATTATTGGCATGCAACTCACAATATTTAACCCCTGAAGGAAAACTGCCCTGTAGAAAAAGACTGCCAACCTTTGTCCTAGACAACCATGCCAATCAGTATATTGTCCATCTGGTATAAGGTTGTATAAGGGAGTTTCTATTTTCATTTCGATTGGCTGATGAGTAAGAGGGATGATTAGCTACCATTCGGTTATTGTACTCTGGGGAGAAGGACTTAGCTATTTCCCAAGTTTAGCAAAGGGGTGAGATGTTAAGTGCATAGTTTCAACTGCCTGTTCTTTCTCATATCTGTTTATCTGTGCAAGCTGTATTGTTATAGGTTCAATTGCTACTTTTCTCTTTTTTTAAGCTGTAAAAAAATACAGCTGCAAGCTGTATTGTTACCGGTTTGATTCCTACTTTTCTCTTTTTTCATTTAAACATTTACAGGTAGTCCTCCACTTATGACAGGTCAGTAAGCAACTGTTTGAAAGTACAGCAGACACCCCCTTCCCCAAAAACTACCCATAACCAGTCCAAAGATAATGGTCGCTGCAACACCCCTGATGTCATTCACGCTTACAACCTACTACAAGGACTCTGCAGACCCTATCTATCTCGCATCTCCACTTCCTTCACTGAGTCCCTGCAGGTCTTGGGCCTGCTTCCCATCCTACTGGCCACCACATCCTCCTATTCACTTACTTTTCATAGACTCCCAAAGCTCAGGAGTCAGGCTCGAGAAGGAAGACAGGCCACTCTGTTGCTGGGCCACATGGTCCAATCCCAGAAGCAGACACCATTTTTCGAGCAGTTACAGTGAAATGTGGCTGCTAGGAAAATGGTGGTGATTCCGAGTGCTCAACAGTGAAGCCCAACAATGGAGCAATGCTTTGCTCCACTAACACATTTTTCAATGCAGTGGTTTAGAAAATGATGGATTCTGGAATTGAACTATATGGCCTAGCAAAGGAACAGCCTGTTCCCCTTCCTTCCCCTGACCTCTGAAGAGCTTTAAGAACTTGCAATTGCAATGGGGGGTGGGGAGGAGGCTCAAGCCCTGTGAGGACCGGGAGAGGCGACGGGGTGGTGGTGGTGAAAGGCTTGCAGGGACTTGATGGGTAGGGAACAGGCCCAAGGACTGGGGGACCCTAAGGAGCAGGAAGCAGAACACAAGGTGTTCAGAAGATGTGGGAGGCCTTGGGAGGTCTGGGGCAGGTAGGCCTGTGCCTATGCTAGGATTCCCAGAGCCTCCCCCATCCCTGAGTTCCACCTAATGACCCGCACAGTCGTTTAACTACCACATTAGGAAGAGCAGGGGGTGAAGCTCATAAAGCAAGGTCATCTGGGGCAAGTTCCATTATGGCCATAAGTGGAGAACTACCTGTATTTTCTACAAATCCGTTTTTATAGATGGATAATAGTAACTACAGCTGTACAGTTAATACTCAATACAGCATTAATAGGAATTACCAAGTAAAGTATAATTATACTGTTCATAATATAATGAAGGAAAAAGTGAAATGAATTTTTGAGCTTAGTAATAAAGATACCACTATATAATTGTTTATAAATATAGGATAGAATGGGATTGGGAGAGGAGAGGAGGAAAGGGAAAGAGAAAAGATCCCTAAAAATAACATGAATAAGTATCTGATTCTTGCTTCTCCTTCAAACAATTTGCAGTATCTATTGCCGTAAACCTTTAGAAAACATGCTGTAAATGTTTCAATTGTTATTTTTTCTTAGGCTGAGAAACTATGAGAACTCTGAGACCAATGGCAGGTTGCCTTTCTTTTAGTCTTATAAGATTCCATGATGTGGATGCTTGTACCTTGTTGTCCGATAAGAATAAAGCTTTTTTTTGGGTTACGGTATTCATAACTCTAGCATAGTCTCATACAACGTTCAGAGGCATGTTTAGTTTAGTTTAGTTTAGTTTATTTGATTTGTATACCGCCCTACTCCCGAAGGACTCAGGGCGGTGAACAGCCAATAATAAAATACATAGATACAAAAAATTTAAAAACCAGATAAAATCAAATTAAATCATTTTGGCCCAGACAGATTAAAACACCCCAATAATTTAAAAACAGATTAAAATTTAGATATTTAAAAAAGGGAAGAGATTAGGCCAAGCCCGCCTGATGGAATAAAAAGGTCTTCACAGCACGGCGGAAGGTGTGCAGATCCGGGATCCTCCGTATCTCTGGGGGGAGCTCATTCCAGATAGTAGGTGCCCCCACAGAGAAGGCTCTCCCCCTGGGGGTCACCAGCCTACATTGTTTGGCTGACGGCACCCGGAGGAGTCCCTCTCTATGAGAGCGTACTGGCTGGTGGGAGGCTATTGGTGGTAGTAGGCGGTCCCGTAGATAACCAGGTCCTAAGCCATGGAGCGCTTTAAAAGTGGTAACCAAAACCTTGAAGCGCACCCGGAAGACCACCGGGAGCCAGTGCAGCTCGCGCAGGAGAGGTGTTACATGGGAGCGCCATGTCGTTCCAATTACCACCCGCGCGGCCGCACTCTGCGCCAGTTGGAGCCTCCGGGTGCTCCTCAAGGGGAGCCCCATGTAGAGAGCGTTGCAATAGTCCAGGCGGGAGGTGACGAGGGCATGAGTGACCGTGCGTAACGAGTCCCGATCCAGAAAGGGACGCAACTGGCGAATCAGGCGAACCTGATGAAAAATCCTCCCGGTCACGGCCGTCAATGCTCTTCTAAAGACAGCCGTGAATCCAGGAGGACACCCAAGTTGCGAGCCCTCTCCATGGGGGCCAATGATTCGCCCCCAATAGTCAGTGATGGCGTCAACTGACTATATCGGGACGTCGGAAACCACAGCCACTCGGTCTTGGATGGGTTGAGCCTGAGCCTGTTCCTCCCCATCCAGATCCGTACGGCCTCCAGGCACCGGGACATCACTTCAAGGGCATCGTTGGGGTGATCCGGGGTGGAGATGTACAGCTGGGTGTCGTCAGCATACTGATGGTACTCCACCCTGAAACCACGGATGATCTCGCCCAGCGGCTTCACATAAATGTTGAACAGGAGAGGCGAGAGGACTGACCCTTGCGGCACCCCACATATGAGGGGCCTCGGGGTCGACCTCTGTCCCCGTCAACACAGACTGTGACCGGTCAGAGAGAAAGGAGGAGAACCATCGCAACACAGTGCCTCCCACCCCTAACTCTTCCAACAGGTGCAGCATGATACCATGGTCGATGGTATCAAAAGCCGCTGAGAGATCTAACAGGACCAAGACAGAGGTCTATAAATAATAATAATCTTAAAGGGAAATTTTAAGCTTGGATAATTTGCCCAAACAGGTATACCACAAATAAGAAGGGAAGAAAGATTCAGTTTAAAAGGGGGCAGTGCTAGAGAACAATATTATACTTACCACCTTTCTGTGCAGAAAACATGTTAGATCAGTGTTTCTCAACATCAGCAACCTTAAGATGTGTGTCAGTTTAAAGAATTCCCCAGCCAGGATGAGAAACACTGCATTAGACCTATTATTGCCTATGAATAATGATAAAGTCCTGCTTATAGGCTTCAAAGCAGCATCTCTTTGGTGTTGAATACATTCAACAGAATGCTAGAAGAGATGGGTGTTCTGGTCTCCTCCAGCAGCGCTCACTTTCTTATGTAACACAAGATCTGCAGTACACAGTAAAAGACATGATTTGAGCGTAGAAGAGTCTGATTATTGCTCTCCCTTTCACTAGGGTTTTTTTTTTTGTCTCACACTGTACTCGAGTGTACAGAAAGCAGTAAGAAAATTGGTGAATAATGAAAAAGTCTGGAGAACGAAAGACAAAAAAAACTATGGAGAAATCTCCCCAAACACCTCCTAAAAATTTGCCCTTGCCATCCAGATTTGAGCAGCACCACCTAGTGGTGTTTGCAGCAGTCTACAAAGTTGCACTTCTCATTAAGTAACCAGCCCCATAGAATATTTTTTCCCATTTCTTCCCCTACAAGTTAGTAGGGAAGGCTATGCATAATCAATGCAAGAAGTGCTTTGTAGGCAGGGAAGCACATATGAAGTGCCTCTTTTTCATCATTAAAGCAACCACTTCATGAACTCGTACATGTGCACACACTCATTCACAGAAACAACCAGGAACAGCTTCTAAAGCAGCCTTGCTAGCAATGTGGTTATCTTAACAATACAAACAATGTGCTTTGTTTATACCCCTGATCAGTGGTGGGGTTGCCCCTAGTTCAGACCGATTCGCAAGAACCGGTAGTAAAACCAGCAGGAGTCCCCACCCACCGCCCCAGATGTCATCATCGGCGATCTGCGCAAAAGCAAGGCACACACGTGAGCGAAGCAAGCATGCACGCACGATCCCATTCCGAACCAGTAATAAAGGTAAGTAGAACCCACCCCTATCCCTGATGCTGTGAAGTGCTTTCTTTGAAAATTATACACAGTTCTGTTAAGGAAGCTTAATATTATTTTTTGTTTGTTCTTGGACTTTGGGAAGAATTGGTTAGAAATTGACTTAGGCAACAATTTTTTGTCATTCCCCAGAGTCCAACTTAATTACAGCCTACTTCCTTCAGGACCTCTGATTCTTCATGAAATCATATGAAATAAACTCAGATTGCCAAAATAAAATTCAAATGTTTTTATTTTTGCCTGATAAGGAATTTTGATATTCAAATATGAAGCAGAGTATTTTTATCTAGAACAAACAAAATGACAAAATAGTTGGTCGTTAAAAAAGCACTGTGAATGACAATGGAGTTTGATGGGAATTTTTTCCTCTTTCTCATGAATATCATTTTAAAAAAATATTGCAAAGTATCTTTGTAGCCTAAGAGATGGTAGGCAAAGTTAGCCAATATGGGGGAAGAGAATAAAGATGGGGTTTTTTTCAGGCCTCTGCTTGAATGGTCCAATAAATTTGGAGTTGAGAAAAGTGCTCCTCACTGTATTGCACAGAGATGCTACTGAAGGAAGGAAAGGAAAAATGCTATAAATTATTTAGCTTGAAGGCTGACTAAAAAATTAGACAACAGACACAGTTGCCACAGTCCCACTGCTCCCATCCCCAAATATTTTACTATGTCCAAATGTCTTGGTAATGGAAGTGGAGGGATTTCATCTTTTGACCAGCAATTCTGAAATAAACTGTTTTTCTGCTTCAGGGAACTATTTCTTTTTCTCCCAAATGATCAGCTATGCAGCATAGAAAAAGTGGCTCTTGGAGGTGCTAAACTATATTGAGATTTGCTAAGAAGCACAAACTGGCCATATGTCTTAATTGGTATGTTCTACCCCTCTAAGTGAGTTTCAACTCTGGATCAAATTGAGTGGGGAGAATTTGGTGCTGTCTTGTTAATTTATTTACACAGGAAAATGTCAACACTTTAAGTGTACTGAAGACTTAAGCTCTGGCTTACAAATTCTACTGCTGAATTTTAGTATAAAAGGTAATATTCCAAAGATTAGGTCTCTAATTGTTGGAGTACAGTTTTCATCATCCCTCCCTTACTCCAATCCACAATATGTGGCATGCTGAGTACAGAATAAATTTCTTATGTTGCTTTTGGCAAGACATGTAGGAATTTTGCTTTGCAAAATGAAACCAAATAAAAATGTAAAACATTTAACAAGCAATTTTATTATTCCATGATGGGAGAAACGTACTGATTTAATTCATGCTAATAGTACTTTTCCATCCACCTACATAAGCACTGAAAACAATTCACAGCAAAAGGTCTTAAACATCCATGAAAAAGTTGAAATGTAGTTATCAAATGATACTTCACAATGCTGTATATCTTATGCCTCTCTCACCTATATTCATTAATGCAATACTCATTAATAAAAGAAACAAGTTAGACTGCTGACAAAAGTGATAAAAATTAAATTCCATATACACACACATTAGGAGGTTCTTTGCAAGCTCTTCTCCCTAGGCACAATTCTGTGGCCTTGAGCTATGCTTTCCAGCAGAGTAACTAAGGTATTCCAGGTATCTGCACTACAACTCCCAGAAGCTTTAGTGAATGATGCTACAAGTTGTAGTTCAGTAATATTCTTGCCTTAGGAGTACCTATAGCAATGCTCTTGCAAAATTACATTATTTCGTTCACTTTGCTATCAACTCCCACAATTTTAAGCGCAGTCTTTTCAAATTTTTTTTTCATGATCCTTTTATCTGAAAATTCCACGGACAATAGACTTCAGATTTCTTGTATGCAAAGTCTGTGTACTGTCATCAAACAGCTCCCAACTAGTGATGAGAAACATGTACTGTTGCCATACTCTGGAACATTCTGATACACTTTAGTATTTAAGAAAAAAGTGTGATTTACTGTAGGTAGAATTACTCAACACAGCATAAGGCTCACTCCCTCTTTCCTTGAGCTTTTTTCTAATGCAAACAAATAATAATAACAATAGATTCCATTTTGCATTATTGCAAGTGTCAATGTAAGCTTATGGAAAACATTCCAAACACAGGAGAAAAAAGCCTCAGGAAAATAGGAAGCTTTTTTTGTCCCACTATGTATAATACAAAACTGTAGTAGGGAGGACTAAAAAGGGGGGGAGGGACCCAAACAAGCAGACAGAAAGTCCTCACTTCACCTGAACATATCTAGACATGCCAGTTAAATCCACAGGGCTCAGCGGCAACAAAAGAGGCTGTATTCCAGTTGATCTAGCTTTCGTAAAGAGGGAAAAGGGCTTGCTTGTGACTGGGAATGAACTAGACAGAAATGTGGTGTTGCTATGGAAACCATTCAACTGCCATCTTGCACTTCTTGGTATTTGTTGATAGGTTTTTAATGTGGGTATCAAGAACTGATTCAAAGAGAAAACCAGCACATACCATCTTTCCTACATACAAAATTAACAGGGAAAAAATAAGTATCTGAATGAGTTCATCTTAGGTTGAAGCCTGAAATCTTAAACTAACCAGAAAGGTTTGCCTTCAGAACAACCAGAACCAAAGAATGCTTCTGAACATGTACAAAGTGCTCTATAACTTCATATTTACAATGTAAAAAAAGGGTCAAGAATCTAGCCCTTGCCAGTTTTAGCTATAATCTTGTGAAATTAATGGGGGGGGAGAGGACTGGCATCAATCAATGAGCTTGTGGTTGGACAGGAATGTGAAGCGCTGTGACTTGGATCTCATCTTCTAATCAGGCATTTTCACAACCATATGCTGCTGGTGGAACCACAATCAATTTCCTCACATTTTGGAGTATGCATGGCTTCCAAGAAACCTTTTGAAGTACAACTCATCAAGATGTTCAGCTTTAAAGTCCCCACAAAGATCTGTTAGTCCTTAACATGAAAAACTACGCAGAGCTTTCGTCAATAAACTAAATTAAATCACCCACCAATTTATGAAAACATAAATGCATTGTTTGAATTAAGATTTTGTTTGAAAATGGACATCCAGAGAAGCATGGTGGACTGAAAATAGCTTCTCTTTCAGCACAGCCAATGTCAGCCTTCCGAAATAAATTAGATAGGGAACAAAACCAAATGAGCCAATTCTGTTTTATGACAAGGCTTCATTAACTGAATCTTGTAAGTCTGATATAGGTAATCCTTGATTTATGACCATAATTGAGTCCAAAATTTCTGTTGCTAAGTAAGACAGTTGTTAAGTGAATTCTTGCCGCAGTTGTTAAGTGAATCACTGCAATTCTTAAGTGTGTAAAATCAGTTGTTAAGTGGATCTAGCTTCACTTGATTGATTTTGCTTATCAGAAAGTGATCACATGGACATCACAATACCAGGACATCACAACCATCATAAATATGAACCAGTTGCCAAGCATCCAAATTTTGGATCACGTGACCATGGGATGCTGCAACGGTCATGTGAAAAACAGCCATAAGTCGTTTTTGTCAATGCCATTGTAACTTCAAATGGTCACTAAATGAATGGTTGTAAGTCGAGGACTACTTGTAGCAATTTAACAACTACTGAAGTTATGACAGACCTTCCCTCCCCCAAAGCTATTTATGGCCTGGTTTCAAAATTATAGCTGCTGCAGCTTCCCGCATGGTTACATGCACAAAATTTAGGTGCGTTCACCTGTATGATTGATTGTAGGGATGCTGCTGCATTCTCCTCCCTCCCCTTTCCCACTGGCTCCCTTTAGGCTTTGGGGATGAGGGGGACACAGCTGCTGGGTCCCCACAAAGCTATCTTTGTAGCTCATGTTTAGGAAGATGAGACCGCTCCATCTTTTGGCTTCTCTAGACTCTATGACAATGTCCTAGTAGCAGGTTCCATTTTTGAAGAAGCTACAATGAATTGTGGCTACTTTAAAAATGGGACCCACTTCTGGGACCATTCCTACATGGCCTGCAGGGGTGCCAAGGGTCAAGTGGTCTGTTCTCCTTCCCCAGTGTGAGCTTTGGAGATCTACAAAAGATAAGTGAGCAATCGATGAAATAGATTTTTTGTTTTATTTTCAGAGGGAAGTGTATTTTCAGAGGGATAGGTATGGTATTAAAAGGAAAGTACAAAGTTGGTTTATTTTATTAAAGTTTAAATATAAATAGCAATAGCATTTATTCACTACTCAATTGTATTTTACAGCATACTCAGAGTGCAAATGTCAACATGTTGCCCCCAACAATGTGGTTCTCATTTTACCAACCTCGGAAGGCTGGAAGCATGAGTCAACCTTGAACTAGTCAGGATCGAACTCCTGGCTGTGGGCTGAGTTAGCCTGCAATATTGCATTCTAACCACTGTGCCACCACCAAATATAGATGTTGCTATTTCTGGTATGTATTAAACTTGTGAAGGGATTTTTTTTGGGGGGGGGGGAAGAAAACAATAAGAAATAATTTGTGGGACACAATTTGAAGGGATTAAATATGAAGATTCTTAATATGTTGTTGTTTCTGATAGTTTTTAATGGTTTTTTTAACTAGGTACAAGAAATGAATCTCTAAAGATTTGTTTATAAATACTAGATAAGATTTGAGAAGAAGAGAGGTTATTTTGTATTTTGAGAGAAATATATTACTGTGCTAAAAGTAAAATAAAGGAATATGAAATTGATCAAGTTGATGAAGTTAATGGTAACTCTTAATGGACTTTTGCTGATTAGGACTGAATAATGAGGTTTTATAATTTCTTTATAGATAAGAGATGAGATATGGGAAGAAGAATTCCTGGATTTAAATGTCAGAGAAAATAATAAATTTTTGAAATTGTATGTAATTATCTTACAGGGGGAAGTTATTTCTTTTAAAATGTTTCTCTTTTTAATGTTTTTCCCCCTTTTCCCTGCATTTTTACGTACTTCTTTTAGTTTGTACTACTTCATTATTTTTATACTATTAAATTTTTAACAAAAATTATTATAAAAAGTAAATATTTTCTTTGAAAATATACTTTTGCATAATACAGATCACGGATATCATACTGTCTTCTGCAGTTAATGTGGAAATCAACAGTAAAATTAACAAAGGCATCTACAAGTGGGCTGAAAACAGTCTGGAGTCCATGGCAATCTGTGACTAAGGCCGAAATAATCCAGAAAGCATTCTATATAGTTTCCATCTGCTATTTAAGGCAAGGACTGGCAATCACTTGCAGGTTACCAGCAATTAAGATCAAACTGCTGAAAACCAGCAGCAGTGGTCAATTTTTGGCATTACACTCTCTCTCCTCCCAAGAAATAAGGGTGGAAATGGAAGTAAAAAACTGCTCCTATTCCACCATTAACTTCCTTGTCTTATTAGCTCAAAAATCACATGGTCCAAATGTGGACCTTTTGAACTGAATTTTGGAATGTAGTAATAAGCTAAAGCTATCCTGAGTTATTAATGATACTCTACACCCAACAGTGAGTTTTCAGAAGTTGCCTCTAAAGAGGTCCAAAAACTTCTGTAGTAACAGATATTACCGTAAATAGATATATGTAGTAAATGTGCAAACTATAGGGAACATTTTATTAATTAAATTAGTAACTGTAGAAAAGAAAAACTGTAGAAAAGAAAAGTGACCAGAGAATTGAGAGCAGGCTTTTTAATGTTTCAACCCATGATTGAAATAAAATAATAATTATTATTCAATCGTATGCGTAATTGTATATGCCTCTATCAGAAGCAGCTTTCAGAAATTATCCTTACACTGTAAAGTTTAAACGTTCTACATAGATCCCAAGTAGCTCATTCCCTATTTTAGCACCACCAGTTCTTCATTCTGTATTTATTCCAACTCTAGTATAAGAGGAACACTTCTATCATATCTTAGCTGAATCTATTCAGGAATGATGCTATGAGGAAGCTGTTTAGTTTCATTATATGAATTTCAATTTTTCTACTAACTCACATTGGGTTATATCCTGACAGACAACTCCATATTCTTTCTACCCAGACAGAGCATTTTCTCAGCCCTAGCCCTTAACCCTCAATTATATGAAACAGGTATTTTGGAGCTAGGTAATTCTGTAATCAGCCAGAATTCATTTATTTTCTTCATTTCCTTACTAGCCAAGGGGATTTGCATTTCTTATGTTTATCTGTCCAGCCCCCTGCACAAATATTTGCATCCAATCTTTCAAAAGAAAGCTTAATATATTAGTCTGTATCAGAAGTGACTGCAAGATATGGTCAAATAAGTCAAGATGTACACCATGATGGTGTAATTGAAGCTTCATCTATTTTTATGTATATTGCAAAGCTCTGGTCAAACCATTATGGCTTCCATATTGATTTTTTATATCATGCACTATATTTTAAGACTTAGGATCAGGAACTGCTCTGTAATTTTTGCCAAGTTAAAAAAAAAAAAAAACCTCTTATGAGGTTGACAATAGATGAGCAGTTTCAGCCTAGAATGGCTTTCTCAAATTTCTTTAGATGTGTTTGATTCCAGTAATCTCTAACTAGCATAGTCACTGACATTTTGAAATCAGAAACAACTGGAAAGATTAGTTTGCCTGAAAGTCAATGAAATTTAAATGACTTATTTCATTTATACAGTATTCAACTTAGGTACTCCATCAAAGAGATAGATATATCCCTCTAATTACAGCACATTTCATTGGATTATTTTTACTTTTATGTACTTTTCAAAATACAGCATGCAGAACTCTAAATATAATTGCTGTTTTTTTTTCCAAATGTTTCTCTACTAATTCTTCATTTAACCATGCTTTATAGGGTGTAACTTTTAATGCTCACAGCAACTTTTATAACACAATTTAAACTCACCTTTTGGTCTTGCTTCATGATTTTGGAAACAATCTTGTGGATATTTAAAATTATGCATGAACATAAAAAAATACTAAAGAAAAGTATTTTATTAGCAAAGCTGCATTCCTTTATTCTCACACAATGGATTTTGAACACAATACACCCTTTAGGAATAGCACTATTTTCTTCTCTTCTGAATAAAAATTTTGAGAGAACACTTCTTCCTTTTTGTTCTTTTTCTACAGGAAAATTATATTAATTACTTGTGAATAATGTATGAAATTTAAGTATATTCCTCATCCTACAAAATTCTTTTCAAGTGATGTCCAAAAGTATTCCTTATTCTTCCTAAACAGGCATTACTTGCAATTCATGTTTGACCAAGAATTAGAAGCTAAAAGCAAATAGCAAGCTTTGTTATGTAGCAAATTATAAAGAATGTATACGGGAAAGGACCATTTTGTCTAAAACTGAAAAGCAATAAGGAAATGAGAAATGTACATAGAGGTTGGACAGCCTTCCCCAAATGATCTCAATCAAATTTATTAGGACCACAACTTCCCAAACAGCAGTGAATCACCCCAGCATCTCCAAGGGACACTAAATTAGCAAAGAGTTTTATGAAAAGCAATGCAACTGCAGTGCTGTTCTATTTACTGTAGCTGATATACAATATAGTGGGAGTCAAGCAGACAAATAAGTCACACTTTTCTTTATACTTCACCATGCAACTTACAACTATTCATTTATCTACTATTTGAAATTAAAACTGCACTGAAAAAAGTGACACAATGGGTATTCATGCTTACAACCATCACCTGACCCATAGTCATGTGGCAACCAGCATTTATTTACAATAGTGGCAGCATGTTTGGGGGGGGAGGGTGTTTACATGTGATTGCCGTCTGTGACCTTCACAAGTGGCTTCTGACAAGCAAAAACATTGGGGGAAGCCAGATTTATTTAAAGATCATGTAATTCACTTAATTATAGTGATTTGCTTAACGTGACAAAAAGGCTCATAAAGTCAGGCTTACTTAACTATCTTGTTTAGCAGAACAGAAAGTCTGATCCCAATTGTAGTCATAAGTCAAGGACTGCCTATACTCTAATATCATTGAGGCTGTTTCCGCATCAACACTTTCACTGATTCACCACTAATGTATGTATTTCTAGCACATATGTATCATTCATAATTAACCACAAGAGATTACTTTGAATTATTCTGAAAAAAATCATCATTGGTGCATGTATTTTTTTTAATGCTTGTCTGTGTGTGTGTGTGTGTCTATGTGTGTGTGTTTGTGTGTGTGTGTCTATGTGTGTGTGTTTAAGTAAAAAGCCTGCTTAGCATGGCACTGAAAAGATAGAAACTTTCAACCTCCTTACTCCTTACAACAAACCAAGGACAGATTGGGGTAGTTACCACAGGTAGTTTGTAGTAAGTGTAGCAACCACATGTAGTTTGAAACACATTATCAATTAAATTACTGCAAAGTATAAAGAGATGCAAATTCCCAAGTGAAACTCTGACCTTCATTAACAGAATCAGAAATAGCCACATCTTCACCAGCCCAAAACCATACATCTTTTTGTTCCAACCTGATAAAACCCAAGAAAACTACCCACTTTTTCAGCCATTTTTGCCTGATTTTTTACTTACCTGATTCATTTTTGGAACTCATGTTTTCCTTCTTAGTAAGTGGCTGATCGAGGACAAATCAGGAAGGAGGAGAAGGATTTGGTTTTTAGAGCTGGACCTATGGTAGTCTTCACTTACGGATGGGGATTGGTAGTCAGAAAGGTCAAATGCTGTTTAGCCAATTCTGTAGGGACATACCTTGAAGAGAAAAGGAGGGGGGGGAAAGGAAAAGGAAATATTAATATCCCGTTTCTTAGTCTAACAGAAAAAGACCAACCGGCCAAGATCAAAAGAAGTTAACAAAGACAATATAGAATGAGCCCATTTCAAAATAGTTTATTTAATCTTGCTCGCCATCACATTTGCAGAGAAACAGTGACAGCATGTTATCACATGTTCCTTTCAACATGAACACAACGTTGCCAGTCAGCACTTTTCTATCACAGCATATTTAGCTAAGTAGCCACAAGTCTCTTCATTCTTTACAGATGTTGTTTATGTATCTGACTATTTTACCTCAGTTTAAATTTTCTCTCATGGATTCACTGATCGGCTGAAAACAGTCCTTGATAAAATCAGAGAATCTAAAGCAAAAGAGAAAAACTGTTTTTATTAAATGCAGAGCAGACAGCTCAAGACAATGAGCCCAAGTCAGATTATAGCTAATATATAGGTTGTAGACTCAATGGATTAAATACACAGAGAACGTTTACCCATTTCACAAGCACACAGCACAATAGGGATCAGATACCTAAGGGAAAAAAACCTAGTATGAATTTATACTTTTCTCCTACAAGTTTATTTTAGACACTATGTGCAAATACAAACCCACACGTGCCACAGAAACAAAATAACTGATAAAACTGTTTTACTCACTCATACATAAACACAAGGAGTATATAATAAATAACTCAAGTTATGAATGAACTGATACCCACAGTACAGCATGTGCAGCAGACACGATCAAGGCTACTGTTACCCTGATAGGCTAAACCACAGAGCTTTAATTGCTGCGTGCCAATGTAATTACTCAAGGTTTTGGCTATTAAGCTTATTTACAATAAACTACGTGCTCTTCTGTGCAGTTCACAATCGTATCAAGTCATCATCCTTTCAGGCTCTCAGGCAGCACAGCAGCAGTTTCATGATTGGTGGCAAGGAAAGTGAAAAATCAAAGCCTTTGGCTTAACTTTCCAGTTAAGCATTCAATTTGTTTGTAATATATAACATTAATACATAAAGGCATGGAGATGGCTCAGTGAAAGTGTCAAATGTCATATTCAGGCTTCAGGTTCAAATTGTAGACTATAGGTAATCCTCAATTTAGAACCACAATTAAGCCCAAATTTCTGTTGCTAAGACAGTTGTTAAGCGAGTTTCGCCCCAATTTACGACCTTTTGTGCCATAGTTGTTAAGTAGATCGCTACAGTCATTAAGTTAGTAACACTATTGTTAAAGTTAATCTGGCTTCCCCATTGATTTTGCTTCTCAGAAGGTCACAAAACTTGAGCACCTGATGCTGGGCACTACAACCATCATAAATACATGCCAGTTGCCAAGTGTCCGAATTTTGATCACGTACCCACGGGGATGTTGTAATGGTCATAAGTGTGAAAAATGATCATAAATCACTTTTTTAGTGTCACTGTAACTTTGAACAGTCATTAAACAAATAGTTGTATGCCGAGGTTAAAAAGGTAAAGGTTCTCCTCACACATATGTACTAGTCGTTCCTGACTCTAGAGGGTGGTGCTCATCTCCGTTTCAAAGCCAAAGAGCCAGTGCTGTCCGAAGATGTCTCCATGGTCATGTGGCCAGCATGACTAAACACCAAAGGCACACAGAACGCTGTTACTTTCCCACCAAAGGTGGTCCCTATTTTTCTACTTATATTTTTTATGTGCTTTCAAACTACTAGGTTGGCAGAAGCTGGGGCCTACTAGGTTGGCAGGAGCTCAACCTGTTACGCGGCACTAGGGATTTGAACCGCTGAACTGCCAACCTTTCAATCGACAAGCCCAGCATCTTAGCCACTGAGTCACCGCATCCCTTAATACAAGGTTACTCCTGAGTAAAAAAATCAAAATATAGACTAGTGAGGGTTTTTTTTCCCTCTGAAGAATTGAGACAACAAAAAATCAAAACTGGTATGTGTGTCTAGGACAAACGTTAATACAGGGAATCCTTGAATTATAACCATTTGTTTAGTGACTGCATGAATTTACAATGGCATTTGAAAAAATAACTTATGACCAGTTTTCACATTTATGACCATTGCAACATCTTTGCAACACACTTTGCAATTGTGCAGCTTCCCAGGGTCATGTGTAAATTATCTTTTCTGACCTTCTGACAAGCAGTCAATACGGAAGCCAGTTTCACTTAAGAACTGTGTTACTGATGTAACTCCAGTGATTCACTTAGCAACTATGGCAAGAAAGGTTGTAAAATGGTACAAAACTCACTTAACAACTGTGTTGCTTAGCAACAGGAATTTAAACGTAATTGCCCTACCCATTTCTAAGAATGTTTGGAAAAAAAGTAAGACTACAGATGGCAATACCGTACTTCACTAATTCTAGTACTTATTGGGGGAAGTTTGATTTATAGTACTGAAGCAACTTCCAGTGACCTCTGCTCTAAGGAACAGACTTTTTTCTTTCTTACTGAAAGAAGAAGGGAGTCAAAGTAGAAATTTGGGGATGAAATTCTAAGTGGTGTTAGGAAAAAAACTAAGGTCATCTAGTTGAAAACTCAAAGTTCTTCACACGTGATATGTTCGCGATTCCAGAACATGATATTTCTGGTAATCCTGTTCAGCAGCTTTGTAACAGTCAACATTGTTTTCTTTGCATTACACATGGCAGTGGAGGATGGGAGAGGTTAAAGTAACAGAGATTTGCCTATGGTCATTCAGGAAAGACCATCGTTGTGAACCAGGTATTTCCTGTCCAACAAGTCATATTCTTAAATGTCCCGTGAGGTACCCAAAGCATGGCAAGTTACATATGTCAATCAGAATCATAACACTCATGCCATTTAGCTCTCTATGGGCAGTACAGTACAAGTGTGCTCAATCAAGGTGCCTTCTCAGCAGGTGCTTCAGATAGTTACCTACTAGAGAAGAGCAAAGAGACCCGCTACCCTCAAGGATTTATCACTCAGTTCACCTAGGTGAAGTTTCTTCATATCTTGACAAGGTAGATATAAGAAAATTACCAAAACCAGATTCCAAGATGTAGTTCAGAGACAATTTCCACACATTCTCTATTATGTTCTGTAGGCAACTAATGCCTGCCAGCGCATTCCAGAACAAAACTGTAGTGAATTCATGTTTGAGTGAGTGAGAAATATAATCTGTTTGAAGGCTTGGCTAGCAAATTACCCATTCTAGTAATCATGATGCCTAATAACCGTAACAACCTACTGAATGAATACTTAGACTAACGAAGTACATACAGTCCACTGGAAAGCACAGCTAAACAGAAGTGTAACATCATGCTAGGGTGGACTAAAACAATGATATGCCAGAGACTATGAGAAAATCAAAGTATGAGTAATGTTTAAAAAAGTACCAAAAGTCAGGACATAGCTTCTATGATCAAAAACTGCCAAGAGAACAATTATATTTGTCCCCAAAATGTCCTCTAAATTGTTAAAAGTATTCTATGACAAATTGATGAAAACAAGTGAGGTCAGTGTCCAACACTTTTAGGTTATAAAACAGGAGACAAAAAGAAGCTCTGTATGAAACACAAAAGGCATTTGTGGGTGTCCATATAAGTGTGTTAAGAGTTTATCCATTCTATCTACATACCACTAAAACTCTCATGTTTACTAGCGTGTTTGTAACCTTCAATTGCATCGGAGGGCAATAATTACTGAACCAATATACCTTAAAGGGGCTAATTTTCAGAATGCTGAGACTTATTACTTCTTGGGAATTAAATTTAGGAAAGCTGTGCAGCTGTGATCAACCAGAGTTATGTGGTTGTCATTACAATGTTCCTTGCCAGCTTCCCAGAACTCAATGGATAAGCCGACAGGAAGTGTAAACTCACACCTCTATAGCCTTTCCCAATCCCAATTGTAGATGCATTGCGCTGGCCACTTGCACAGCTCCACAGACCCTTCCTGATCTCGCAGCACCTCTTGTGCACACCCATTCACTCTTCCTGACCTATGTTGCACCTCAGCCATCTTCCCATTGGAGATACCCTGGGATGGGAAGCGAAGGTGATTAATGGCTCCCTTGTTCTACCTCCTCCAGCAAAGTAGCAAGTAGTTTCATGGGTCAGCTAAAGAGGAGGAATGACTTCTGGCGTTCCCTACCAGCTTCCAGCAAACCATGTCAATGGAGAAGTCAGCAGGAAGTCCGAAGCTGCTTTTACTCCATTGCTTTTTTGCCTGCCTGTGTTCATTCTGTTTTTCTCTTTAAGTAAATATCTCTGAAAGGATTAACCCAACAGGTCATAGGTTGTTTAGTGTTGTTGTGGGCTTTTTTTTTTTTTTTTTTGGTCTGCTACTTCTTGTTACCTTTTACAACAGAGAACTTTCTGGAATCCAGGAGCTACAAGACAACTTTTGGTTAACTATGTGGATTGCTCATTTAAATAACCCCTCTGCTTTCATTAATTGTGAAATCACAATTGCATTGCATAGCTCCAATTAGTTGGTCTAGAACTGAGAAACGGGTTAAAAGAACAGCTATAGTTAAACTTTGATTAAAAAATCCAGTGCAACTATTGTACCATTTACTGTTGCTTTTTGTTATCATTCTTCCCACTGGGGATGAAGATCCCAAAAGGGAAGGAAATAAATTCCCTGGTTTTCCCCTCCCAAGAAATGAAGCCCAAATACAAATTCAGCCTCAGAAATTAAACTCTACTTATTTCTTATATTAACTCTTTCACGTAACCATACATGTGCACACATTGCCCTGGAATCAATTCTTGTAAGGTGGTGGGAATACAGAAGAATATGGAACAATTGTGCTAACAAGGCACAATGATAAATAGCTACAGCAAAAATAACCCAAAAAGATTTGAGAACTTTTAATCACATGGATCTCAAAAATCAGGTGATGAAGCTTACAAATATTATTTTTGGAAGATTAGAGACAGTGTAGCTGCTTTTAAGGCAATTATGCATATTAATACTTCAGAACCATTTTAAGTTATTTTCCAGTTATAAGGAAAATGGGCAGAGCAAGGATATTTGACTTATTTCAGTTCTTAAGACGGCTAGAAAGATGCTCTTAAGGCTAATATAAAGACTGCAAACACAGCAGTCCATATAATTGATTACACAATTATATTGAGATTGCTGTCTTTTCTATTTCTTCTGAACACAGCATGAGAGAACAAGAAGCTGATATATTTTATTCAAGAGACAAATTTTCTGTGAACTATGCATTTGGTTTTTGCCTACAAATTAAAAAATATGGCGGTCATAAAGTTGATATGCATCTATCCAATGAGAAAGTATTCACAATTTCATCCCCCCCCAAAAAAAATCCCAGCTGAACTGCCCAAATAAAATGTTGCAATATTCTGTTCCAAGTGGGAAAGATGTACAGTAAGCTATTTGCATCACATTCTAGGTCTAATCATGTCTCAACATTACTAATTAACACTGTAAACATTTTGTTTTTTTACCTTTTTTGGTTTTGCCCTTTGTCCCATTTTGTTTCTACTAACTTGATATTGTATCTAATCAAATGACTGTTAGGTCATCAAAATTTATGTCATAATATATCTTAGTTTTAAAATACCACAAAACTCCTGCTTTTGCCCTGCAGCAGAATCACTCCCACAATTTATCAACATGGTAGTCATTAAGTCTTACTCATTTACATTCCAAGGCATGCTATAGGAAAGAACAGTTCCCTGATTGCAGAAAAGCTTTGTCAAGGTATAAAGAAGTAAAAACAAAACAAAAATGCAAATAAAAGGGCAGGGGAATCTTGAGGGTTCTTTTGCTCAAATTTATTTTCCTCTCTTACCTTTACTTTGTTTTTCTACATGATACAAACATATAATGTGATGTCTGAATCAGCAGGAACATTATTCTTTGCACAATCAACCTTTGAATTATATGTCCTTATTACTGCCTCAAAGGTCAGAAAAATTGCACAAGGAAACCCCAAACAAAGAATGGAAAGGGGTATAGAGTAAGTTTGCCACAAGATTTGAAACAATGGTGATCTTAAAGTCTTTTTTTAAAAAAAAAAATTCTTGCTTACAGCTTCCTTTAGCAATCTCACACAAACTGCACAAGACAGATTTGGAAAAGAATTCCCAGAACCAAGTTAAGAATGTTGAAATACGGAAAGAAAAAACCACTGAAAGAGAGAGCGAGAGCTAGTGGAAGAATGCACAAAAACGATGGGAAGAGATCAGAGTAAAAAACATCCACCTCTTCAGAAGAGTAACACTGAACTGAACACAGCAAGTAACAGGGACAGTTTCTCTGTTTTGAAAAAAAGGCTCAAAGCCAATCTTTTTGTCTGTCTTGTAACTAGCACTCATTTCTGGCACTGGAGCCTTGAGAAGTCTTCCATTGTTATAGGCGCAGCCCCCACATCCGAGCCTTTCCCTACTCTTCTCCGACCCTGGGATTCTACTTGGTGGGCCAGAATACAAAGCCCAACATTCCCACTCGGTCTTGGCTAGATTCTTCTTCCAATGGTGGAAGTTGTTGTAGTCCAGGAGTTTATCAACGGCACTAGCGGGGGAGAAAAGGTCCCTTTTCGGCCGCCCCATCGAAGAGAAGCGAGCCACCGTCTTCAATGACAGGGCGGAAGGCGGAGTGTCCTTGTGAAGCAACACCCCAACTCCACCCTGGACCGGGTGCTCTACGCGTTGGGCAACACGATCGCCCCGCAAGCGGCCCGTTAGTTTTCCGGCGGGCGCGCTTCAGCCTCTCCATTTCCACCCTCTTTCCACTTGGATCGGACAGCCACGTCTTTAGGCAAAACCTCAGGCCCACCGGAGACCCCCACCCCACCCCTCGCAGCCCGGCGCGGATCCCGCCACCGCCTCCCCTCCCCCCACACCACACCACCACCCGTGTGCCGCTCTGCAGTTTCAGATCCTTTCTTTGGCGAGCAGCTGCGGAACCTCCAGCATTCAAGCCACCGGCGGGTCGGGGCGGCAGCAGCAGCAGCAGCAGCAACAACAGCAAGCAAGCAAGCAAGCTAGAACGCGCAATGGGGAGCACCAACCCCAAGCTTTCCTCCGACACGCTTCAGCCATCCCGCTCTCTTTCTTTACCTGGAAGAAGATCGGGGAAAAATGGCGCGTTCCTGCTGCTGCTGCGGCTGCTTTCCTTGCAGATGTGCGTGCAGGATGGGAAGCTGCAATTACTGGGCCCGGCCTACCCTAGATCGATTTCTTCCTGACACCCCCCCCCTCCCCTCTCCAACAAGAAAACTATAACCGGCTGTCCTGCCGCGGCAACCCTTCATAACCACAACCACCTCCTCCTTTTCCTCTTCTCCTCCATCTTTGCAGCTGGCTTTGCTCGCCCGCCGCTACCGCCGCCAAACACTAACAACAACATTTAGTGACGTCATTCGGGATCACGTGATCGTCCCTTGCTCTATAAATAGCCTCGCTGCTTACTCCGTGAACGAGCGAGGTTTAGGGAGGGGCGGTATCTGTACCTGCTTGTCTGCCTGCAGTTAAAGGGTCCGCTGAGAAGTAGTTCTCGAAATAGTGTGTATCCCCCATCCTTTTTATCCCCCAAAAGGGTTGCCTCCAAACATATTATTTGATTGATCTTACATAAAAACTATCCCTGCTTTTCATAGCAGAAATGACCAGGGTTGATCTGACCATATAAAAAGAGAAGCAGTAGAACTGGACTGTGCACCATTAACATCAGATTAAACCCTTAATGGAGTTTGTTTCCCTTTTGCTTAGTCTGCTGGGTCAATCTTGCCATTTAAGGTTGCAAAACTGATGTAAAGGTTTCAATGTTGTCCAACATATCAGCCCAGTTTCGAGCACAGCTAGTTCTCAACTTAAAGCCATTCAAAGTTACATTAGTACTGAAAAAGTGACTTAATACTGCTTTTAATATGATTGTGGCAACATCCCCTTGGACCAGGGGTGAAATCCAGTAGGTTCTGACAGGTTCTGGAGAACCGGTAGCGGAAATTTTGAGCAGTTCAGAGAACCGATAACGGAAATTCTGAGTAGTTTGGAGAACTGGCAAATATCACCTCTGGCTGGCCCCAGAGTGGGGTGGGAATGGAGATTTTGCAATATCCTTTCCCCTGGAGTGGGGTGGGGATAGAGATTTTGCAGTATCCTTCCCCTGGAGTGGGGCGGGAATGGGAATTTTGCAGTATCATTTCCCTGTCATGCCCACCAAAGCCATGACCACAGAACCGGTAGTAAAAAAAAATTGGATCTCACTACTGCCTTGAACACATGATCAAAATTCAGGCACTTTGCAACTGGCATGTATTTATGATGGTTGCAGTATCCCAGGGTCATGTGATCACCTTTTGTGACCCTCCAACAAGCGAAACTAATGGGGAAATCAGATTCACATAACAACTATGTTACTAACAACTGCAGCGATTCACTTAACTGTGGCAAAAAACATCATAAAATGGGACACAATTCACAACTCTTTTGCTTACCAATAGAAACGTGGCTGTGGTTGTAAATCGAGGACTACTGAATCCTAAAGCAACATTATTATATCTTATATAGGAGATATATTTCTTGGTGATTTCTTAGGGCCAGATATTTATTTTAACTATTATATTTCTATACGGCCCATCTCATCTAAGTGCCAGTTTACATCAACATGATATAAACATCAATAGAAGCAGAGATTAAAAAACGGGGTTAAGGAAAAATTAAAACTTAAAAGTACAATGTTGCACACTAATACATACTTATATTTATGTACATGTGTAAAAAACAAAGTTTTGAGACACCTGGCATACTAGTTATATTGTTTACTAAAGAAAAATTGACTAATATGTTGGAAAGCATAATTATGCAAAGTTTTATTGTCAGTATATATTGCTTATAGGCGTATTCAAACAAATTCTTTTAGAAGCAATTTACTATACAGCCAATGCATTCTTAATGAACTGTGATTTAATGAACACATTGAAGTATAAATTAATTACAACAGCTGGATTGCACATGCTTAATCACAAGCTAGATGTTTTATTAAGTTTTAGACAATGTTAATATTCCTTAGTCCCAATCAAATTGCTGTTTTTCCTATTACCTAACTCCTTCAGAATTTAGGGGTGCAAGTAATTCAATTCAAAAATACTGTTCTGCTATATAAACATGGACTGTGTATGATCGGACATCAGCTTTTGGGCAGTCTTTGCTGATATCATTTGTAAATTTTAATTCATTTTAGTCTTTATACGTTACTTCAAAATATTATTTGCTTATTTCTTGCTTAATGCATTATATATAATTTTATGTATTAGAACTTTGGTTCTCAACCTGTTGTCTGAGGTTCCCTGTGGGGTTGCGATGTCATCACAGGTGGTCCACAAAGGCTTGAAGAAATGTTATGATTTAAATCTTAAGTATTGGGGTTATGTGGCCATGGTCTGTGATGTCTAATAGATGTGATTTTTATACTCTGGTTTGTATGAATATTCAATAAACAATGGCTAAAAAAACTTATAAATCAGTGTGTTGCATGAATAGAATTCAATGATGGCTTCGTTTTTCAGGTTTAAAATGTGCTTAGTTTGCAGTTTGGTGAATTGTGCCAACAGCCAAATTCTTCCCAAATTATGAGCAATTTATATTTAGGACACAAATCACTATGTTCCTTTAGAAAGCTGTCAATTGAAAATTATGGAAAGTTCCACTAAAATCCTCACAGGGAAAATTGTTTTTATCTTTTCTGCTCAAGGAGGGAAGTAATAGCCCAAAGAAAGGGTAGAGATAGATGTTGATAGAGGTATTGGGTATTACGTCTTTGGTTATTTTGCTTAGAATTAAGGAGTTATCCATAATATTTTGAGTCCAAAATTTCCTCTAGTGAATGAAAGGTCAAATAGAAATTTGCTTATATCTCAAAGAAAATAAAGATTGCAAATTTATTTGTAATATACCTTAAAGCTGTAGGGAATTGGGCAGTGTGCAAATTTAAATAATGATAATAATGAACAAGTCAACATAGGGATAGCATTCTTTAGCTGAATTCACATATGCAGGGCCATGCATATCTATTTCTAAGTTAGTCCTTAGATTCAGAAAGATGGTAAATGATACTTTAAAAAGTATTTGCCATTACAACATCATTATGACAGCAAGTTTGGACCAAATCAAGTGCTTTATATTAGTATATTCACTTTAAACCAACTTTTTAAGCCTTCCTCATTTATACCCCTTTGTTATCTTGTTGTTTTCTGAAGAAACTGAAAGGCATCTATATACTACTAAAAGTTTCATATCTGCTTCACTTCAGTGAAATGCTACATCATAAGGCAACAAATTTTTCGAATCAAGGTACTTCAAATGGTACTTCAAATGTATAGGATACAAAACCCAGGACTCTAGTGGGATTGAAATTTGGCAAAACTGTGCCTGCTTCAATGGTGCCACACTTCCCCAGTCAGCCAGTCATGTGATCATCATTTCCAACTGACTTTCCTTCCCCATCAGATTCCTAAAAGGAAAATCTGTGGGGAAACCAGCAGAAAATTGGAAGTTGCTCCTGCTGCCCAGTGCTTTTTTGCCCATCCATGGTCATTCAGTTTCCCCGTTTAGATATGGAAGTATCTCTGGAATGATGACCTATGATCACAGATTGTCTAGTTAACTAGTCAGCTCAGAGTTCCTAAAATGTTATCGTATTTTATCACTATTCTGAACAAACGCTTGATTATCCAAACCCAATACTAAGCATAATATGTGGTTTGCATGACTTTGACTTTGATTTGTGAATCAAGACTTATTTTCTCTCTCTCTTGCCTGAAACCGACTTTCCTATTGTAGATTCAATAGTAGCAGAGGCGTGGCCAGTATCGCGGTGGCACAATACTTTCCTTGGATGCTCCCGAGAAAACGTTGATATCGAAGTCATTTGGGAGTCTTTATTGACTGAAACTGTCTCGGAGGGACTGTGAGCAAGAAAGGCACGGACTGGCTAACACAGGGAAATCACAATTCCCTGGTTAGTCAGAAGTAGCCTTTCAATCAGACGACTGAAAAAATGGCCATTGAATGAGCCACAACAAAGCCGAGGCGGTCATGGTGGAAGTGGAGAAGCAACAGACTGTTCTGCCCCAGCTCCGAATTCCTGAGGATACTGACATACACCAACGGTCCTTATGAAATTTATTAAGTAGCAAAAATAAACCAAAGTCCGGCAAAGGTTGGCAATCAGCCCAGAAAACAAGATACGATAAGACTTTTCCAAAAATGCTGTGATGATAATTACAAGTTGTTTCCAGCAAGAAACTTACTAATGGTGTGTGACTTAAATAGGCTAAGGAAGCGGCCAATTATCCTCAAGCCTTACTCTCAAGGAGACCTCCTCCTCCTGAGTAGCCACTCCTGCCTTTTGGCAGCCGTGCATGCTCGAGCATTGAGAAGAGGCTCCTCCACTTCGCTCTCTCCACTTGAAGGAGCCTCTGGAGGTTCTGAAGGCCCTGGCTGAGTCTCTGCCTCTGGCACTGCATCCTCTTCAGCCTCCTCGCTGTCCGATGCGAGCGCTGGCTGTGCAAGCTGCCAGCGCGACACCACACCAGCCTCTTCATCGTCTGGATCAGCCACGATCCACACAGGCTGCTGGCGGGCCACAACACTGACGTGGAATCATCTGGGTGAGAAGCCGGCTTTTTTGATTTTATGTTTTTTTTTCATAAACCCCGGGAAACATCTTGAAGGAAAGTGAAGGGCACAAAGAGAGGAGGGGAGAGTAGGGCATGTACCTTTAGTAGCTTAGCAGTGAAGAAAGTGGATTGGCCCAAGCGGAAGAAATGAATTGAATGAATTAACAAAATTGCTCTGGGAAACAAGAAAATAAGAGCAGGAAGCCTGATTGAGTATTTGTAAATTTTGGACTTTTGGATTGATACTAAATGAAATGAGACTGAGTGGAAATCATTGAAGGAACGTTAGTTATAAAACTTTTCCTATTTTTTTCTTTTTTGAGTGAAAGTGGTTTGCAGCACCATCTAGAGACACTAATAAAAAGACATAGTTTTAAATAAACTGTCTGAGAGGACTGGCCTTGAGATTGTAGGTCTGAACTGATAAGAAACAGCTGTGTCTGGCAAACAGCTGCATATTAAGACTGTTAGTTCCAACACAAGCCGTAATAGTGTGCCTTTTGAAGCTTTTGAAACAGAAATAAGAACAAGATAATTGAGACAATATAAACAGCCTTGCTTGGGAGCTTTTATCTTTTTTTCCCCTTTCTTCTCTTGGCTGTTTTTTTGGGGGGTTTAGGACATTACCATTATTTGATTATTTTTAGTGATCTTCTTTTTTCTCTCTCCTTGACTATTTTTATTGATTGGATTGTGTTTCGGGTTTTTTTTTTTCTTCTCTTTTTGGGTCTCCCTTCCCCCCCCTTTTTTTATTTGATTTATATGCCGCCCTTCTTCGGAGACTCAGGGAGGCTTACAATGTGTTAAGCAATAGCCTTCATACTTTTGTATATTTATACAAAGTCAGCTTATTGCCCCAACAAACTGGGTCCTCAATTTACCTACCTAAGAAAGGATGGAAGGCTGAGTCAACCTTGAGCCTGGTTTGCGTTAATAAATGCAGGTTTTTTTAGTAGTTGTTTTTTTCCCTCTCCTTTCTTGGTTGGTTGGGGGTTTTTTTTGAGTGTTTGAATTTCAATAATACATAAAAAATTGATTAAGGTAAGAAGAACTTGAAGAATTTGAGGTTTCTGGATATTTTAACCCTTTTTTGGCTTTGTTTTTTGACTTCTTTCTTCTCTTTTTGCTTTTTGCTTTTTGTTTTTGGTTTGATGGAGTTTTTTGGTTTCTATTTTTAACTAATCCATCCAACGGGGTGAATTAGGTATTTGGATTATAAATTAAAGTTGTATTTGGATTATAAATTAAAGTTGTATTTGAATTATAACTTCAGTGATTTATAGTATAGAAGATGAAGAAGACAACAGCACAGTTATCTTCCACAATATCAACTTCAAGCCCTGCAGCTCAGAGGATACTGGACACCATGGCCATGCAATTGGAATTAAAAAATATGATGCAGGTTTTTCATGCAGTCTTAAAGAAAGAATGGAAAAGGTAGGAAAGCTTAAAGAAGTGAAGGCAATGATGGGAAAGAATGAAGAAAGAATACAGAAAATGGAAGAAAAGACAGATTCAACAGAAAAAAGAGTGAAGGAGATGGATGACAGACTCTCAATAACCGATAAAAATCAGGAAAAAACCATTATTTCTCTGGAAATGGATAGAGCAGAGTACTACCTAAAATTTCAAAATATAGAAGAGAAGGGAGAGAATTTGGCGGAAGTGGTGGTAGAGATACTGGTGAACGTGATGGAGGAAACCAAGGAAAAGATATTAAATGGGATTGACAAGATATACAGAGTACAAACTCGATATGCAATGAGAAATAAATTGCCAAGAGAGGTGCATGTAAGATTTATTAGGAAAGCAATAAAAACAGAAATATTACAGACAGCAAGAAATACTCCAATCAAGTATAAAGATAGTGAGATTGTGGTGTTGAAACAGATACCCAGAAGAGTGAGAGATTTGAGGAGGGAATACCAATTTTTGACAAAACCTTTAATCAAAAAAGGAATAAATTTTAGATGGTTAATACCAGAAGGAATATTGGTTTACTGGCAAGAGCAAAGACATATACTGGATTCAATAGAGAAAGTGGAAATATTTTATGACCAATATTTGGGGCCCCAAGAAAAGCAAAGATTGAGAGAGAAAAAAGAAACTAGAGTCCAAGATGAAGGGGTGAAAGAAAAAGAAGATCAAAAAAGAGAGATGATGAAAGAACAAGAAGAAAGGGCAAAAAAAGAGGGGACAAGATCAAAAGAGCCCAAGGATCAAAGAGAAATAAAAACGACAAGATCGACAAAAATCAGTAACAAGTAAAACATGAATAAAAGCAATATCAATAAATATCAATAGACCGAACTCAGTGTTAAAAAGGAAAAGAACTTTTAATAAATTGGGAAAACTAAAAATGGATATAGTATGTCTACAAGAAGTTCATATTAGAAACCAACACAAAAAATTACTGGAGTATCCAAAATTGGGTGACTTGTTTACTGCATTGATGCATCAAAGTAAAAGAGGTGTAGTATTATATATTAAAAAGAAATTAGAACCTAAACAAATATTTGTTGATGAAGAAGGGAGGATTCTCATGGTGGAAGTAATAATGAATTATAAACTAATACTTCTGTTGGCAATATATGCAAATGAGAAACAAGAAGAATTTTATGGAAAATTGCGTAGAAAAATAATAGAACTTGAGTATGATAATATTTGCATAATGGGAGACTTTAATGCAGTAAGGGAAGTAGATTGGGACTATAAGACAACAAAAGTGAATAAAAAATCCAGAAAAATGCTCCCAAAGGCCTTTTTTACAATGGTAGAGGAAATAGGCATTAAAGATGTTTGGAGAGAAAGACATTTGAAAGAAAAACAATATACTTTCTATTTAAATAAGACACAGGTCATGGTCCAGAATAGATATGATGTGATGTCAATTGATTTATTAGCTAATGTACAAGACATAAGTATCGAAGCAAGTATTTTGGCGGACCATAACCCAATTATAATTACATAGAAAGGACATAGAAAGAGATTATGATGGACCTTGAATCAAACAATATTAAATGAAAAAGAGAAAGAATTGGTTTTCTTTTTTAAGGAAAACAGAAAGGAAGATACCTCATTACAATATGTGTGGGATACAGCAAAAGCACATGTTCGAGGGTTGGCAATGACTTACTTGGGAAAAAGAAATAAAAAGAAAAGACAAATACAGAAAAAATTGGAAGAAGAATACAAGGAACTGGTGATGGAATTACAAAAAGGTACGTAAAGTAGAAGGATCAAAAATCAAATGGATTTGAAAACACATGAAATGAACTTAATTGAAAAAGAGGACTTGGCTTATAAAATAAAGATGTCTAAACAAAACTTTTTTGAAAATGCTAATAAGCCAGGTTAGATGGCTGGCATACAAAATAAAAAGGAGGAGGAGAAAAAAACTAATTAATCAACTAATAGATGAAGGAGGACAGCTATGTTATCGAAATGAGGAAAAGAAAAAAGTAGTATAGAAATATTATGAGAAACTCTATAAACAAGAGACAATATCAGAAGAGAAGATTATACAATACTTAGAAAAGTCTGATCTACCAAAAATACCAGAAGAATATAAGGAGGCTCTGGAGGGAAGGATAATGATGATAGAAATGATAGAGGGAATTACAAAACAAAAGAATGGTAAAACACCAGGTCCAGATGGGCTACCAGCAGAATTGTATAAAACTTTTCAGGATGTACTTAGCAATAGGATGCTGGAAGTATTTAATGATCTTTTAGTGAATGCAAAAATACCTGACTCTTGGATGGAGGTGAATATTACTCTTATACCAAAGGAGAATACAGACTTACAAAAAATCAAAAACTATAGACCGATCTCTTTGTTAAATGCGGATTATAAAATATTTGCATCAATAATGGCAAATAGACTGAAGAGGTTGTTGAATGATTTCGTACACGCAAATCAAAATGGTTTTCTACCAAAGAGACAAATCAGAGAAAATATGAGGATGATCCTGAATACTTTAGAATATTATGAAGCACACCCAGAAAAGCAAATGGCATTGCACAAAAGGCCTTTGATAATGTGAATTGGAAATTGATGACAAAACAACTACAGATTATGGACTTTGGGGGAAGATTTATAAATATGATTGAGACAATTTATAGCAAACAATTTGCAAAAGTGATAATAAATGGAGACAGAGAAAGTCAATATTATGAAAGGAACAAGGCAGGGATGTCCTTTATTCCCATGGTTATTTGTGTTGACATTAGAGGTGTTAAATAAAAACATAAGGCAAAATGAAGAGATAAAAGGGATAAGAATTAAAAAGAAGAGTATAAACTGCAATCATTTGCTGATGACCTAGCGTTTATTTTAGAGGAGCCGTTAGAAGTAGGACCCAAACTGATAGAACAAATAGAGGAATATGGAGAAGTGGCAGGATTGAAAATCAATAAAGATAAAACAAAGATATTGGTGAAAAATATTACAGAGAAACATAAAAGAGAGTTAATGGAGAAATTAGATATCCAGATCACTAAAAGAGTAAAGTATTTAGGAATACAATTAACAGCAAAATGTGCAATAATTAAAAAAGATAATTATTACAAGTTGAAAGGACAAATCGAAATGGACTTGGGAAAGTAGGGAAAATTGCAATTATCATTAATGGGAAGAATAGCACTAATTAAGATGAACATATTATCTAGACTGTTGTTTTTATTTCAGACAATACCAATAAAATTGGAAAAGAAATATTTTGAAAACTTGAATAAAATGATATTGAAATTTATATGGCAGGGGAAAAAGGCAAGAATCAATATGAAAATGTTACAAGATGCAAGAACAAGAGGAGGATTTGGACTTTCAAATTGGGAACTGTATTATCAAGCAGCAGCTTTATCTTGGACAAAAGAATGGATTGTGTTAAGAAACACAAGACTACTAACTTTGGAGGGGCATGATTTATAACTGGGTTGGCATGCTTTTTTATGGTATGGGAAAAACAAGATGCATAGTTATTTTCAAAGGCATTATGTGAGGAACGCATTATTATTAGTATGGGAGAGAATTAGAGAAAAACATTATTTGAAAATACCAATATGGCTTTCAGCAATGGAGGCATTAGTACATCCAAATGTTATCAATATGGGAATCATTATAAGGGTACAAAGACATTTTATCAGCAACAGGGGAATTGAAAACGAAACAAGAATTAGATGAACAAGGGATTGAAATGGAGTGGTATACTCATTTGCAAATACAATCGAGGTATGAAAAAGATGCAAAGCTATATGGTTTTTACCTGGAAATGACAGTATTGGATGAGATACTCACAGGAACTGATGAAAAAACGATTAGGAAATTGTACAGTTATTTACTTGAAGTAAAGTTGGAAGAACAACAAGTTAAAGAAACAATGATACAATGGGCAAATATTTTTGGCTATATGATTGAGCTAGATAAATGGCAGCAATTATGGGAAAGAAATTATAACAGTTGCAAGAAAAAGTATGTGAACCCCTTGGGATTACGTGGAGTTTTGCATGAATTTGTCATAAAATGTGCTCTGAACTTCATTTAAGTCACAACAATAGAAAAACACAGTCTGCTTAAAATAATACTACACAAACATTAGATGTTGCCATGGTTTAATTGAACATAACATGAAACATTCACAGTGCAGGGAGGAAAAAGTATGTGAGCCCCTAGCCTAATGACTTCTCCAAGAGCTAATTGGAGCCAGGAGTAAGCCAACCTTGACTCCAATCAGTGTGATGATATTGGATGTGTTGCTGACAGCTGTCCTGCCCTTTAAAAACACACACGTTTTGGGTTTACTGGTTTCAAGAAGCACTGTCTGATGTGAACCATGCCTCGCAGAAAAGAGCTCTCAGAAGACCTACGATCAAGAATTGTTGACTTGCATGAAGCTGGAAAGGGTTACAAAAGTATCTCCAAAAGCCTTGATGTTCATGTGTCCATGGTAAGACAGACTGTCTACAAATGGAGAAAGTTTAGCACTGTTGCTACTCTCCCTAGGCGTGATCGTCCTGTAAAAATGACTGTAAGAGCACAGCACAGAATGCTTCATGAGGTAAAGAAGAATCCTAGAGTGTCAGCTAAAGACCTACAGAAATCTCTGGCACATGCTAACATTTTTGTTGACACATCTACAATAAGGAAAACATTAAACAAGAATGGAGTACATGGGAAGATACCATGGAGGAAGCCATTGCTGTCCAAAAAAAATATTGCAGCACGTTTGAAGTTTGCAAAAGAGCACCTGGATGTTCCACAGCACTACTGGCAAAATATACTGTGGACAGATGAAACCAAAATTAAGTTGTTTGGGAAGAACACACAACACTATGTGTGGAGAAAAAAAGGCACAGCACACCAACATCAAAACCTCATCCACATTGTAAAACATGGCAGAGGGAGCATCATGGTTTGGGGCTGCTTTGCTGCCTCAGGGCCTGGACGGATTGTTGTCATTGATGGGAAAATGAATTCCAGAGTTTATCAAGACATTTTGCAGGAAAATATACGACCATCTGTCCGCCAATTGAAGCTCCGCAGAGGATGGGTGATGCAACAGGACAATGACCCAAAGCATACAAGTAATTCCACAAAAAAATGGCTTCAACAGCACAGAATACGCCTTCTGGAGTGGCCCAGTCAGAGTCCTGACCTCAACCTGACTGAAATGCTGTGGCATGATCTTAAGAGAGCGATTCACACCAGACATCCCAAGAATATTGCTACACTGAAACAGTTTTGTGAAGAGGAGTGGTCCAAAATTACTCCAGATCGTTGTGCAGGTCTGATCTGCAACTACAAGAAACGTTTGGTTGAGGTTATTGCTGCCAAAGGAGGGTCAACCAGTTATTAAGTCCAAAGGTTCACATACTTTTTCCTCCCTGCACTGTGAATGTTTACATGTTATGTTCAATTAAACCATGGCAACATCTAATGTTTGTGTAGTATTATTTTAAGCAGACTGTTTTTCTATTGTTGTGACTTAGATGAAGTTCAGAGCACATTTTATGACCAATTCATGCAAAACTCCACATAATCCCAAGGGGTTCACATACTTTTTCTTGCAACTGTAAATTAACGATGGCCACAGCATATAAAGAGAATTTGTATAAAATGTTTTATAGATGGCACATGCCACCAGAAAGATTGGCAAAAATGTTTAAAGATAAATCAGCTAAATGTTGGAAATACCATCAGATACTGGGATTATATTATTTTATGTGATAGACATGTCCAGAAGCAAGAAATTATTGGGCAAAAATTAGAATATGGTTAGAGAAAATGACGCAGCAACATATTGACTTAAAACCAGAATTGTTCCTGTTTGGTATCCTATCAAAGAAGTATAGTAAAGAATATATATATTTGATAATACATGTAATAACAGCAGCAAGAATGGTATTTGCAGAAAATTGGAAAGCAGAAAAAATTCCTTCAAAAGGAGAGGTAATCAAGAAAATACTGGAATGTGCAGAAATGAATAGGCTGACATTAGCAATTAAAGGGAAAAAAGAGTCTGAGTATTATAACCCATATAACATATGGGGGAAGTTTTATCAATGGATAGAAAGTGAGTATAGACAATAAATATGGTAAAAGTAAGAATTTTGGGATAAATATGTTGTAGTACATTAAAATTAAATGAAAAAGGTAAGATAAATGTATGTATTAAGAAAATGATGATAAATCTTGAAGATGATCGCACAAAGATGTTATACCCAGATGATACTCTGATTGATTAAAAATGTACAGGAATGATAGAAGAGATGTAATTAAAAAGTAAAAAGAAATTTGAAATGAAGATATAGGTAAATAGAAATTGGGGCTGCTCGAATACTATTTTAGATTGAATTGAAAATGGAAACAACAAGGGAGTGGAAAAGGGGAGAGGAGTTGAGAGAGGGAAGGAGGGGAGTAGGGAGGCAAGGAGAGAGAAGGAAAGAAGAAAGGAAAAGGAGAGGGAAGAAAAGGAAAGGAAAGGAAAAGTAGGAGAGAGGGTATGAAAGGGAGAAAGAAGAGAGGTGAGGAGAAAGAGGAGAGGAAGTAGAAAAGGGAAGGAAAGGAAGAACGAGGAAAGTAGAAAGAGATAGAAGAAGGAGAAGGGAAGAGATTGTGTTAAAATAAAAGAAGGAAATGGTAAAAGAGCAAAACCGAACAATTAATTAACAAGAAGTTAAATAGTAAAATGAATGAATAATGATTAATGATGGATAAAAGACTGTACATTTATATATGTTGGTGAAAAATAAAAATAAAAACTTTTACTATAAAAAAAATAGTAGAAAGTAAAAAATGAGGAAACTGCATAATCTGCTACAAGCAAGGCACAAAAGGAAAGATTTGTAGAAAGGGGTGATCACAGAAATGCATTTGAAATTTGCCAGTTGCCAAAAGTAAAATAGTTGCTGGAGCAGTGTGATGTGGCATTAAACAGAATTTCAAAATGTTTCCATTCTTGGGTATCGATTTTTCTTTTAAAAGTCACTGATGCATTAAAGTTACAATTTAGGATTAAAATGCACACTTGGCACCTAGAGTATATTTTTTCATCCTCAAATATCACAGCTATTTCTATATTCCAACTTCATTCACATATTGTATTAAGCAATAATGTGACTTATTTGATTTGGCTTTTGTATAATTTTTGAACCCACCTACTGCCTTGTAATTAATCAAAGTCTGAGATTCAATGAAGTACAAATCACATTGGAAAACCAATACTTTGCCTGTAATTATAGGAAGAGAGGTTGTAACCCAGACATAAACCATTTTTCAGAATGGGTGGACAATTGTGGAAATTTGAGAATATCGTCTGCCAAGATGGACACAGCCACTCATACTTCTGAAATGTGACATGATGAGGCTTCTTTCTCCTGTATTGCTTCTGGTTCCGCAGGAAGTTTCCCCACCATTCCCATATTTTTTCCAAATGGGTGGTATTCGTGTAAACAAAGCACGGGGCTGCAGCTACTTATCTTTATTCTTTAAAAAAAAAAAAAAAAGCCTATGGCTTTTTGGCGGTTCAGAAGAATGGTGCAAAATAGAAGATGATATGTCATTTTTTTCTTGTATTATGCTAACTTGCCACCTATTATTTTTTACTAAAAGAATAAATTAATAATTCAGGTAGAAAAGAGTACTTAGGAAGTACCAACTTATCTAAGGTCATTGATAAAGGCACTGCATTGCCTAACCAATATTCCAGTCTTTCCATATTGTCTCGCTTTCATCACTTTCTTTAAAATGGCAAATTCTTCAGAAGAAGTTGCACTATTAGGCAGAGATGTGAAAACCCACAAATATTCAATACCAAATACCTCTGGTAATTTGTAGACTACTTTAACTTATCAGAAGGGACAAAAGGCTGATATGCTTCACTCCTGTTTGACGCTGATTTTTTTTCTACATGCATAAGGTTCTTCTTTGCAGAGGAAGATGAATTAATAAATTAAGGAATGAACCAAAAGAAAGACCCTAGTAATAAAACTATGGAGAAAAACATGAGTATTAGTTTTAGTTGTCTTTTCTCCCTTACATGATTTTATAAATGACTGTCTTACAAAGTTTACCAGAGTTGAAACCTCCTTTTTGAGAGCTCAGTAATATTGTCTTCCCCTCTTACTAGCATTACTTAAACTACATAACAAGTTTTTAAATATTTCCATAACAAAAAGACCTCTGTGAAACAAAACTTTATTCAATTAGTATAATATCTATTGACAAAATAGTTTAAAATATATCCCACATAGGATTGCCATTTTTGATGTCAAATATCATAAATGATAGTTATATAAAATCACAAATTAAAATATATTTTGGGTTGTAGATTGCATTCAAAAGGAACCTATGCATGTTCATGCTCTGACAAGTGGCTTTTTGCACATGCTGTTTTAAAGAGTAGCTTAATGTTATTGCATCAATGATAAAAAGCATAATAAAGAAAATACACGAAACTTAACCCTCAAGTTTCTTCTCAGTAAATTAACTGCAAAAAGAATCCATTATATAGAAACGATCAAATGCCATCTTGAGCATTTATAAAATGCAGCAATTCCATAAGACTATGAAGTGGGAGAAGCTCCAGATTCTAATTTTCTCAGCATATACAATTAGTAAATAATGTTTAAGAGATATAATTCTAAAAGAGGCTTCTACCTGGGAGTAGGGGGAAGTGAATTGCAGTTATTTAGACCCTGGTTCCTTGTCAACTTTACATAGTTAGCAGCTACAGAGACACAGAGAAATACTGGAGGAATATGATACAATCAGAAAAGCACATTAAAATATAAAGAAAGCTGCTGAAACATCTAGGCATCTGTCTAAAAAGAGAGAAAAAATTAGTGCATACACCCTGTTCCAAATCAGCAAGCATGATTTATATGTAGAAACAGAAAATACAACAAACCTATATAGAGAAAATGAGTCCAAAGAAGTCAGCTATGTGGAAGATAACAAATAATTTTCAGCAACTAGGTAATGTATGAGGAATTATGTGCCTGATCCCACAAAGATCTTCATTTGCCATGCAGGAATTTTCAGAAAGAGACAAATTCTGTGCCCCAAATTCTGTGTCAAGTCAACTTAATAGGTTGCATTTACATTGTTTTAAATTAATTATATTATTAATAATAATCAACCCCAAGGCAAATACACGCCATTCCCCAGTTGCTCACATATTGACAGCAGATATAAAAGAGATGCTTATCTGCATGCACATTTACCACTGAAATTACTATCTTGTAGATTTATTTCTGCTTATCTCAAACACATATTCAGCAGTTTTTCTAGAATTCTCAGCATAATAGCTTGAAAAACTGTAATACTGGTTTAGCACTTTACCATTACAAAAAGCATGAAATTTACATATATTTCATGTGTAATTATATTAGATGTCAATAGTACTAGTTGCACCAACTGTGAAAGAACCAATTTTTTTCTTAATATGAAATATTGGTTATTAGTTTTTCTCTCCATTTTGCCCACTTTTCTAAATATAATCAAAGTGCTTATGCATTGTTGATACATTCTAAGAATTTGTGTGTGTGTGTGTTTGTATACCTGTGTGCATACATTTGTGTGTGAGAGTACTATGTGCATACATTTTATGTGTGTGTGTGTCTGTGTGTATCCACATACACATATATCTAATCAAAGCATCTGAAAGAATGTTGCAAATTTCTAGAACCCCATCCAAAGCAAGTAGGAAAAAAATCTTAACAATATGGAAGACAACTGCAAGCTCTCTATTTACACATTTGCATGTTATATAAAATCAAAATGGGCTGCACCATTAAAGTATTTCTTATTAGCAGTCCTAGTCATTAATTAGATTGAACTAGGTTCAGAATTGCAATCCAAATGTGGATTAAAATACATTTATTTTATTGGTAACTAAGTATAATTTTGCTGTTTTGGAGGTCATTGGTTGAAGCAATTCCGTACATAACACATTTTTAAAAGTTGTGTTACCAATGGAGTTAAGAACAAATATACACGGAGGGAGAAAACTTTGTTTCATAATCCCATGAGTGACAAGAGTTATCATCAAAAGTGGTTCTTAAGTGGCCAATGATTAAGGTCAGGAATATAATCAGCTCATTGTAGGCAGCAAATTGCAATTCTATGGTTGGCACCAAAAAGATATTTCTTCCTAATAAGTTTTTCACATAGCTTTCACCTTGATTTGTTTCATTTTCATTTGCTTCTTTTCAAGTTTTTTCTGTTCACGACGCAAGGCAGCCTCCTATAGGAAAGAAATTATTAGTTTTGTGTGATTATTGTATTCTTTGTTTGATTGCAGAGCAAAGTCAAACACACCAAGGAAATGTAGCAGATTGTTTACTGTTATGAGATAAATACTAAAAATCTGCAGCTTCTACATTGGAACTATGCGGGTGATCAAAATATCTCTCCTTCAACTAATGCTTTCAATGCAATGAAAAATGGATTTGCTTCCAAATGGATCTCTTCTTGTAAATACAGAACTATCCAAGCACTGAATTAGATACCATTTTCTCAGGCCTTGGCAGGATTAATTTATAACTTCCTAAGGAGCCAAAACTGGCCCTAAGGAGCCAAAACTGGTCCTGCTTGATTGAAAGCTATAAAATAGGGCTTTGCTGCTATTAATAGAATTCTGCTACACAGAGATGGTGGTCTTACACGCAGCTAACAATAATGGGATTCAATGGGTTTTGGCTTAATGTGACAATGTAAGTCAAACAATGTTTTCTGAGCCATGATTTGTCATTTAACTCTGTTAGTGAACAAGGTGATTACAGCTTATTGAAGACTGAAGCTTAGTTAACATATGAACCTAGCTAGAGAATTTATCCATATAAAGCAGGATTACAAACCATGTATCTTACAACAAAAATACAAGCAAAGCATTCATCCTCTTTAAGCCTGAAAAGGAATTACTATAGTATCCACCAAACAAACCATGAAACAACTGCCTTTCTCCCTCTCCAGAGATAAGATGAGGTGATATCTGTTGCTACCCTTTACAGGAAGACTTAACACTCAGCTACTACAGGCTTCTTACAAAGAACTTGCCCAAAACAACTTTGATTAAGACAAAGGATTCTTCTTAGAAAATCATGTGCAAGTTAGAAGTCTTGTTATCTCCTCTAAATGTATTAGAGGTAGTTCCTGACATATAAGCATTCATTTAATGACTGTTCAAAGTTACAGCAGCACTGAAAAAAGTGATTCACGACTGGTCCTCCAACTTATGACCGTCATGGCATCCCCAGGGTCATATAAACAAAATTTAGGCACTTGGCAACCAGCATGTATTCAGGACACTTGCAGCATCCTAGGTCATAGGATCACTATTTGCTTCCCAGTCAGTTTCCGAAAAGCAAAGTCAATGGGGGAAGCCAGATTCACTTAATGACTGCCCATTTAACAACTGCACTGGTTCATTTAACAAGTGTGGCAAAAAAGATCATAAAATGGCTGCGACTCATTTATCAACTGCCTTGCTTAGCAACAAACTCTGGTCCCAAAGTTGGGGACTACCTATAAAGCACTGCAAATAGTGTGGGCTTTGGATCCCATTTAACATGGGTAGGCCAAATCATAGAATGTACATTTTTCTTCCCAGAACAGAAAGTTTATTTGTTTATAATATTAACATTCTGGAAAAATAGTATGTCAGCGGGTGACACTGGAATGTTTTTCTGCAGAGGGATTAAACATATTTCTATAGCAATAAGGGATTATATATATTTCTGTAGCATATTGTTTGTAGCACATAAGTGCAGACATTGTTACATTGTTTTTGTTTATATATATTTTTGCTCATGGTTGTCAGTGGTGGTGATGATATAATTTTATGGCGTAAATAAGATACTTGGAAGGAGCAAATTTATAGTTTGATACTCAGAACAAAATTTCTCACGCAAGTTGCTAGTCCCATGTCAATCATTTTGTGGTAATGATCTTAGTAACTTCCCTCGAACAACTTGATACAATGGTTAGATTTGGGGGATTACATTCTATCCCATATAATGAACGTACATGTATTTGTGGAGCTGAAGAGGTAGAAGATCTAATTCATAAATTATTCGATTGCTGTTTGTATAAGGGGGCAAGAGATGAGTACATTGATCCATATATTAAACATATGGCCCAATGGGAGGCCCACATTAAAACAACATACCTCATGTGTGATCAGAATTTGAAAATGACATTTAATACAGTACAATTTCTGACTAAAATGATCTGACTAAGATTGGCATATGTGGGCCTGATTGGGGTAGATTGCAGGGGTGATACAGAAATATAATTTTATGTCATTTTATTCTATTTTACATATTTAAGTATTAAATTATTATATTTTATCCTATAACTATTGTATTTTACCTTACTCTTATTTTAAATTGTTTGTATAGGATTTTATTGGTTTGAACCTTGTACATTGATATGGCCTACAGATTAATCAATAAATCAAGAGCCGAGGTGGCGCAGTGGTTAGAGTGCAGTACTGCAGCTACTTCAGCTGACTGCTAGTTCAGCAGATCAGCGGATCAAATCTCACCGGCTCAAGGTTGACTCAGCCTTCCATCCTTCCGAGGTGGGTAAAATGAGGACCCAGATTGTTGGGGGCAATATGCTATTTAGTATACTGTCTTTGGTGTAAGCCGCCAAGAGTCCTCGGAGAGTGGGCGGCATAGAAATATGACTAATAAAATAAAAAAAATAAAAATAAATAAATAATAAAATAAATAGTAACTTTCCTAATTTAGAATGGCTCCTATAGGCTGAGCATGCTTCTTCTAATATAGTAAGCTTATTGAACAAAATACCTCTAGACGTCGCTGCTTTTCTGGATCTTCCTCATTCATGATTCTCTCCTTCTCTGCTCGTTTTTTCTCTTCCCGGCGGGACTGGGCAGCCTCTTGTCTTTGAACATGAGTCAGTTTCAGGAAATTCTCTTCTACACGTGCTCTATTTTTATCTGCTTTCTGTTTTCCCTTTGTCCCAAAGCAAGAAGAAATGCAAACAACTTAGTCAATATGCATAAACACATAGTACAGAAATCAGCAACTTTTTTCAGTAGGTAGGAACTATTGAGATTCCCCATAACAATATGGGCATCAAAAACCTAAAACATTATTTATTAATGTCCCAAATATTTTGATATATCATCGAAGAACATAAAACTCATGTAAAATTTAGTTATTTTGCAAGATTTCAACCATTATTATAACACTTTTTTTATTTCGAAGTGAATTAGTGCCATCTAGTGGAGTCATGAACAGAAGTTTGCCAATAGTTCATATAATAGATCAAGCAATATCATAACAAACTATTTGCAAAGATACAATCTTAAGAAATGTGTTTATTAAAATCTGAACCCAAATTGCTTTAAGGCTCCTATAACGCATTGGTCTAATACAATGTTTGTGAGAGACAAACTTGACTTTTTATCATTTATTATCTTATCATTTGCTGACAGCTTGTTCTGGAGTCCCAAGACAGCAGTTCCATACAGAGGGAAGGGCAGCTCATGTTTAAGCTCCCAACCCTTCCTGGCAGGTCATTGCAACTTTCATAAATACATGCCAGTTGGCAAGTGCTTGAATTCTGACCATGACTGTGGGGATGCTACAACATTGTAAGGACAAGAACCAATCAAGGTGCTGGTTGTCACCTTTAAAGCCCTTCATGGTTTGGGACCAGGTTATCTGAGGGACTGTCTCTTGCCGGTCACATCTACCCGATCCATCAGAGTGGGGAGGCAGGGAATGTTGCGGGTCCCATCCCCGAGGGAGATACACCTGGTGGGACCCAAAAGAAGGGCTTTCTCCATGGTGGCTCCCTCTCTCTAGAACATCATCTTCCCCAGAATTAGAATGGCCCCCACTCTAATATTCTTCTGGAAGGCCTTGAAGACCTGGTTCTGCCAGCGGGCCTGGGGAACCCAGAACAGAATGGAGCCCATTAAATGGCTCGTATGATCTGCTGTCACCGGAGCAGGGGTGGGTGGAAGGTGGGGGTTGATTTTATTATATTGTACTATATAAATTTATTTCATTCTTTTTGTTAGTTTTTATTGTTTTAAATGTGGTTTTATATTTTCCATAAGCCGCCTTCAGTCACCATGGATGAATAGACGGCAATATAAATTCAATAAATAAATAACCTTCTTCAATTCAAACTATTGCTAAACAAATGGTAGTAAGTCAAGGACTACTTCCAATGTTAATGATGATGATGCCTTTCCCAATACATCAATCTTTCCAAGTAAAATCTAACTACTTATTTAATTTCAAAAGCTTTTCTCAATCAAATGCAAATGTTGAAGAACAAGTGATAGCTTAAACATATCTGGAGTGTTCCAGACTAGAAATATAAAGACTTGCAATAAATTTAAAGACTATGCTGTAGAAAGCTGGTCTAAAGAACTACAGTCTTTTGGTTTCCATACCTACCTGATTCTAAGACCCACATAGTACTATTCATCAACTATCTGTACCATTTTTCCACCAATATGTACACACTTATATCCAATCTCTCATGATACTTTTGTAGAGATAGAAAGAACCAGAACTGAAAACAAAATCACTTCAACAGTAAGATGGGTGGCATATGAAATAATATCAAATCAAATGATTAGGAGAAAGGCAACTGCTTTACAAGGAAGAACTACTGCAGTTGGAATTCTTCATCTTGGGGTGAAGACAGGTAAAGGGGAAATATAAATAGAAGTATATAATACAGACACATTTTCCTCTCACACTGTTGTAACTCAGGGCATTCTTTAACATTAATGCAGTGAGAGTGACACCAATAAAGTTATTTAGAGAATGCATATTTAACTATAGCATTTTCTGGCATTATATGTGCCACCAATTCAAATGGTTTTAAAGGAAACTGGACAAATTCATGGGACATTGAAATATCAGCAGTTACTCCACTTTACAAGAGATATTAACTTACTCCTAGACTATAAAAGGCATGCTTTGAGCGCCCACTGCGAAAGACCAAAATGAGGAGAGGACTTTCAACTTCCTATTCACTTTGTAACATTTCTGAATGCATCCAACAGTCCCCTGGACATCGATGCTGGGTCAGTTCGGCCGTTTGGAATGAAATGGTGGTAGAGCAGAAAGGAATACAAACATATCTGGGACATGGATTGCATGGAGTTTTAAACATTTTCATTATATGAGTCATGCATATACAATTAGCATAATGATAGACTGGGTTAACATAAAACTTACTTCTCTATTCAGACGGAACTTTTTTGCTTTATCAATAGAATAAATAACCATGTTCATCAGAGGCAGCAGAGCTTCCATGTCTTTGGGGGAAGTGTTGCCTGAACCTGGTACTATAAATAAGAAGGACATTTGTGTTCAGTCTTACTTGTGAATTAAAATTTATAGGGGTGTACAAGGAGTCACCATGATGTAGTTGCAAAGTTCCTGGACAAGGACTGGGAAGACCAGATTTAGTCATTCCTTAGGGGATGGCCTTGGGTGACCTTGGCCCAGTCACTTGCTTTCAGTCCTGAATCATCATCAGACTCTTTGACAAGCTGGCTGAAAAACAAAACTCATTGCATCATACACTGATAAGCTTCACTCTAAGAATTAGGCAAGAGCAAAACAAAAGACTCTGCAACTATGTAGGATAGGTACGATGGGCAACTCTAGGAAGGCAAACTTTTTAAGTTTTTAATAAAATTACTTCATCATTCTAATCTGCATTTATCTGTAACACTCCTGTTAGTTTCATTGAGATGCTGACATGGTAGAAATTCCTATACAGCGCAATTCACAATTATAGCAATTAAGAGATATTTATTCTACTTAATATTAAATTTTGGTATTTTTAAATAGTCAACAATAGCCATGTCTCTGCTAAGATTCCCATAAACCCACTATCTTTCCTTTCTTTAACTACACTTTAACCCCATCCTTCTACTAAATTATAATTGGAGCCAAACAAATGTTAGAAATAGACCTGTTAATCAGGACAGATTATACATTATACTCTGATTTTGAAATACGCTCTCAGGGGTAACATTCTATGTTTCGTATGGAAAGCTATTCAAAACAGGAGCCTATTCTTACCATTAAAAGTAAATAGCAGTGTCTTTTTAGTTTCAGGCAGTTTCAAAGGCTGGCCTTCCCTAGGTGAGAACAAAAAGAAGCACTGGTAAAAGGATTTTTAAAATGACCACAAAAAAATGGCAATAGCAATATCTACCGGTAGAAAGTTACTCCATAGTAGTCATCCATCCTATATCGGGTGAAGCTGCACAAACCTGACAGCAAAGGTTATCCTACAATATTATAAATTGTAAAATTTCTTGCAAGAAGGAGAATCATTAATCTATGGCAACAAAAAGCCAGGAGTCTGGTAGCATCACTTGTAACTAATATATTTTATTAAAAGGTCAATAAAATAATATCCTGTTTTGTTATTGTCTTTCAGCCTCCTCTAGGGCCTAACAAAAACGATTATGAGTCTTGGGAGAACTTCCCACCATAGAGCCCATTGGAAAACCAGGAGGAGAAATTTGGCAACAGCTTCTTTGGTCATTATCTCAAAAGGTTAAGTCATTCAGGAGATACCATTCTAGCGACCCTTCCCTGCAGAAAGAACAGCATAAAGGAATGCAGGATCTCCTTCAGCAGCAGCAGAGAATCTGTCATAATGATTTATCCTATCTATTGCGCAGGAAATAAGCTGTAACAGATCCTTGTCTGCACCCTGCCATAATTAAAGGTAGTAAACATTTGTGGTAGTTAAATGCTATAAACCAGGGGTGTCAAAGTGGCGGCCCATGGACCGGATGCGTCATATGCAGGCTATGCCCACCCCAGCTCAGTGAAAGAGAAAAACAACACAAAACATCACGTGGCGGCAAAGTGACGCTGCAAGTTTGATATCTGTGCTGTAAACATACAGCATTATCTATCCTATAATGGCATCTGGACAATTATTGGGAAAGAATCCATTGCAAATGGTCATCTTTCCAATAGCTAGAATAGGTATTAATAGTTGGGATAGCAGTATCACATTGAGCTCTTTTATTTAAAGCCCTTGTTCAAACATATCTAATACTTTATTCAACATAATGTAAAGGGGCGTTGGTCCTACCTGATACGCTCCTTCTCGTTGAGTGGAGACAGCAGCCAGTGTGGGTACTACTCATCCAATCAGATTGAAGGACTGAGTCAGCCAACAACTTTAAGTCCCGCCCTTGTTGCCGGGCAGACCCAGCTTTGGCGAAGACTCGTAAGACTGACTCGGCGTGTGGGCACAAAAGTCAATAAATGCCCCCAGGTAAAGAAAGAGAAGAGGAAGACAGACAGAAAAAAACACAGCCGGAGTAAGGGAGGGTCTGGCTGCTGTCTCCACTCAACGAGAAGGAGCGTATCAGGTAGGACCAACGCCCCTTCTCCATTGAGAGTGGAGACAGCAGCCAGTGTGGGACATACCCCAGTTCACTGTCCCGAGTTTAGGGTGGGAACCGGCTGGTCAGCAACAACCGTCTCCCCGGCAACGTCACGCTGAAGCACCCGTCGTCCGAACGCCGCCTCCGCCGATGCAAATTGATCCAATCGATAATGACGTATGAAGGGAACCGGCGAAGTCCACGTGGCCGCCCTGCAGATCTCAAACAAAGGCGCTTGGGTCGCCCATGCAGCAGTCGTAGCAGCGCTACGGGTGGAATGAGCGGTCACTCGAGCTGGACGCGGAAGGGAACGAAGGTCGTAGGCCGAGGCGATGGTATGCCGAATCCAACGACCGACAACAGACGAGGAGACCTTGCACCCTTGGGAAACAGGCAGAAATGAAACAAACAGCGACTCCGAACGACGGAAAACAGATGTCCTCTTAATGTAAATCCGCAAAGCCCGCCGTACGTCGAGCGAGTGCCATCTGCGCTCCCGGGGATGAGCAGGATGCGGGCAGAAATTAGGCAGAATAATTTCCTGCGATCGGTGGAAAACTGAATTGATTTTCGGGACGAAGGTAGGGTCCAAGCGGAGAACCACACGGTCCGAATGAAAAACACAAAGGTCAGAACGGATAGACAATGCTGCTATCTCTGATATACGACGGGCCGACGTTATCGCCACAAGAAAGGCCACCTTGCAGGTGAGTAGACGGAGACTAGTAGTCCTTAAAGGTTCGTACGGAGGTCCTATAAGCGACTCCAATACTAAAGGGAGATCCCAGGTCGGGTATCTATGTAATACAGGAGGGCACAAATTCGTAGCCCCTCGAAGAAAACGCCGGATTAGGCGATGTTGCGACAATGATGGCAGAGATCCGCAGACCAGGACCGAAGACAACGCGGCCACATGTCTGCGTAACGTATTGGAAGAGAGGCCTTGAGCCAGACCTTGCTGTAGAAAGCATAAAATGTCCACAATGGATGGCTGAAGAGGAGAAACGCCAGACTCTGAACACCAGGAACAGAAGGCACGCCAAGTGGCAGAATAAATCCGATCCGTAGAAGGGCGGCGCGAGGCCTGCAATGTCTGAATGACGTCCGGCGGGATATGCACTGCTGTCAAAGTGCTCCGCTCAACCGCCAAACGGTCAGGTTGAGCCAGGCCAGGTCCGGGTGCAACAGAGCGCCCTGAGACAGAACGTCGTCCTCGAGGGGAATGCGCCACGATGGGGCCACCGAGAGGGACACAAGGTCTGCATACCAGGGTCTCCGGGGCCAATGAGGCGCTACAAGGACCACTTCCGCCCGCTCGTACAAGATCTTGCGAACCACTCTGGGCAGGAGGGATGTTGGGGGAAAGGCGTAGAGAAGACCCGACGGCCATGGAATTCGAAGAGCGTCGACGCCCGCCGCCTGAGGATCTGGGAATCGGGCAAAGAACCGAGGCAGCTGAGCATTCGTGTGCGTTGCAAAGAGGTCGATTATCGGCATGCCGAACCGCCGAGACAGCTCCTGGAAGATCCGGGGATGGAGACGCCACTCCGCGTTGTCCAGTCGACGACGACTCAGCCAGTCCGCTTGGGCGTTGTCCACTCCGGAAATATGCTATGCCCGGAGAGAGCAAAGGTGTCGCTCTGCCCAGAATCCCAGTCGCAGGGCCAGCAGAAGAAGCGACCTCGACCTGGTCCCCCCCAGCTTGTTCAGGTGCGCTTTCGCTGCAACATTGTCCGTCAGAACGAGGACGTGGGAGTTGGAGATCAGGTTTCGGAAGGCTCTGAGAGCTAGGAAGATCGCCTGCAGTTCTAGCCAGTTGATCGGGCGACGTGACTCTGCCGGACTCCAAGTGCCCTGAGCCAACTGACCTTGGCAAAGGGCCCCCCAACCGAGAAGACTGGCATCTGTGGTCACTACCACCCTCTGAGGCTCCAGGAAAAACGACCCCGCAGCTAGGGCCGGGGAACGCCACCACCGCAGGGACCGACGAACAGCAGGAGGGACCGGAACCGGCCTGGATGAAGTGCCTCTGCCCGCCTTCTGCAACGGCAAGAGAAACCATTGAAGTTCCCGTGCGTGCAGCTGTGCCCAGGGAACTATGGAGATGGCAGAAATCATTTTCCCTAACAACTGGGAGAGGACAAGAGGAGAAACGGCCCTACAAGATTCCACCTTGGAAATTAACTGACGGATACCCGCCTGTCTATCAGGGGACAAAAACACCCTACCCTGAACAGTGTCGATAAGGGCCCCCAAATGGACCAAACTGGTGGAAGGGGAGAGGTGACTCTTATCTAAATTAACCGAGAAACCATGGGCAGCCAAAGTCTCTACCGTGAGACGAACATCCGAAACTGCCTGAACAACAGAAGGGGACAACAGGAGAATATCATCGAGGTAGCATAAAAGTCTAACAGAACGGACACGAAGAGATGCCGCTAAAACGGCCAGCACCTTCGTAAAAGTACGGGGGGCCGAGGAGAGACCAAAAGGCAACGCCCTATACTGATAATGGACCCCCCCGTAACAAAAACGCAAAAAACGCCTATGGGAAGGAAGGATAGGGATGTGCAAATAAGCCTCCGTAAGATCTATGGAAGAGAGGAGATCGCCCCTCCGAACACCGGCTAGAATAGTTTGTAATGACTGCATTTTAAATTTCCGGTACACCACGTACCTATTTAAGCGTTTCAGGTCCAAAATGGGGCGCCACCCTCCCGAAGATTTGGGAACCAGGAAAACCCGGGAATAAAAACCCTGACGCTCCTGGCCCACAGGGACGAGTTGAATAGCTCTAATGGTCAGGAGATGCTGAATTGCTGCGTCCATAAGGGACTTTTTCTCCGAATTACGAGAAATCGTGCAACAGACAAAGGAGTCAGGGGGGGTGGAGACAAATTCGATAGCTAGACCAGAGCGAAGAGTGGCTAGGACCCACTGATCAGAGGTGGACCGTTCCCAGGCGGCCAAGAAGATGGCCAATCTGCCGCCAATGGGAGGATCAGCAGTGAAATTAGCGCCGGCGACGGATGAAACGACCTCCTCCCCCTCGAAAGGGCCGTTTAGACCCGAACGATCTGCCCCGGAATCCCCTATCTAGTGAGCCCCGATGCCTGCCAAAATTTGTATAAGGCCGGGGCGAAGGGAAGGAGGAAGAAGAGGGACCACCAACATCATTACCTCGAAGGTGGGGTCGAGGGGGATACGGAGAGGAACGAGAATCCCCCCGTCGAAAAGCTGCCGCCAAAACTTTTCGTTTGTCCCTGGTTTCGGTCAAAAAGGGGTCTAAAGCCTCCCCAAACAAACGGGACCCCCCAAAGGGACCGAGGCGAGCTTCCACTTATGCCTGGCGTCCGCCTGCCAATGTCGGAGCCAGGTCAAACGGCGAGCTGTAACAGCAGAGGCCAGCGATTTGGCAGCAAAACGAGCAGCACTGAGTGTCGAGTCAGCTGAAAACTGAACCGCAGCTACAATCTTATTGATGTCATGCTTAATATGAGCATCCTCTGGTGACAATTTCTCTTGTAACTGACGGAGCCACAATAAAGTGGAGCGGTTAAAAAAGGATGCGGTAGAGGCCGCCTTAATGGCCCAGGCCGCCCCTAGGTGCGCCCTTTGGAGGACCATATCTGCACGGCGTTCATCAGGTCGTAAGTTCTCAGCAGGATCGCCCGGAACAGTGGCAGAAGACAGAAGAGCGGCGATGGGAGCATCTATTGATGGAAGCTGCAGAAGAGTGTCCAGTTCAGATGCGACATGGAAATTCGTACGGTCAGACGAAGAAGGGATAGGGGCTGATCCCGGCGAAGCCCACTGTCGTTTCACGACATCCAGGAAAAGGGGAGGTGTGGGGATGGTTGTAACCGGTTTGGCCGGCTCAGCGAACATCGGGTCTAACGTCCCGGATGACACAGAAACAGAAGGTTGTGAGGCAGGGGAGGAAAGTCGAGCCGTATTGACGGCTTTGAACAGAAGAGACCTAAACAAGGCCTGCGGAAAGAGGGCAGTAGTCGCCGGCTGATCAGGTGGAAGGTTCTCGTCTTCCGACAACCCAGAGTCACTAGTGTCCGCATCCGACAGGGAGGAGAGATGACTAGCTTGGGAGCAAGAAGGAGAGTGAGGCGCTCTAGAGGGTGCATTACCCGAAGAACGAGGCTGCTCCGGCGAGGCCGATCGAACAGAGCCAGTGACACTGGAGGGACGAAGACCCGCTGCCAAAGTCTTTTGCACTGCAGCCTCAATCATCCTTTGCAGTTGGTCGGCAGGAAGAGGACAACTCACCGCCTCCTGAGGCAGGACTGGAGCCAAGGGAACCTCAGAGGAGTTTAGAGGAGGTGGAATCTCAGGAACATCCTCATCCGGGGCCGGGGCAGCGACAAGGTCCGCAGGAGCAGGACCCCACAAATTTGAAGTGGAGATAGAGACCGGGCAGTCCCTGAGAGACAACTGGTCAGGAGTCACCGGTCGAGAACTCTGCAGCGGAGCAGAAGCCGTTGAAGCCTGAAGGTCAGAGCTTGCTTTGGCACAAATTTGAGTGAGGACTCTGTCCCTCCGCTTTTCCACTTTATCCAGCGCGCTTGTATGCTTTCTGCTCTTGTGATGGGCGAGAGAAGGCGGGGCAACAAGTGACTGCGCGGGATCTTGAAACGAGGCAGATCCATCCTCAGACTGCCTCTGAGAAGCAGAACTGTGCTTACGACCATGTTTGGACTTGGACAATGACTTCGGCATAATGACAGATCTCAAGCCAAAAGCAGCAGTCACCAGATGAGGGCCAGGTGGGGAGCGCGGCAACTCCACTAATCTCAAGGCCTGTGCACACAATCCAGAGGGCAAATGGCAGGGGAGCGCAGCCACTCCACAAAATGGTCGCTGCACGCAGGCAGGCAGCAATGGAGGCTGGCAGGGACAGCAGGGGTACAACAAGTCCAACAGCCAAAGAAAGGGGGGGCGCGAAGCTCCACAAACCCCCGCACAGCCAGCCCAGTCAAGTGCAGTTCAGACAGTTGCCCTTCAATTTGCCCACAGCTTCCAGAAAGCAAACAGCAGCTCAATCACCGTCGCTGGGATGGAGGGGGGGGGCGCAAAGCCCCACTCTCAAAGCTCCAAAAGGCCAAACAAACAGGAAGCCGCCCAGGTGCTGCAGCAGGGAGCGCGCAATCACCAGAAGCCTTCAGCCTCGGCTCAGCAGTCAATAGCTTGTCAGCGCTGCGGAATCTCCACTAATTAGCCCAGCTGGTAGTCGGAACGGCGAAAATAGCGCTTGGACAACGAGGGACTTGCACAGAAGAGAAGCAGCCAGGGACAACGCAGGCAGCAAATCCAGCTCCCAGAGAGAGGTAAAGAGCAGTTCAAAGCCCCAAGCAGCAGAAAAAAAGTCTCTTTAAAAGTTTAGAGACTGTGTATTTGAAACGAAGGGCAACAAAATGGCCGCCGCCACAAAAACGGCGCGAAAAATGGCTGAGATAACAAAAAAGGAGACCCTGGGAGAAGCGCTCAGCAAGGAAGGGGGCTGCCAAGCCTGACAGGGACACCCAGGAAGCCCCCCAGGGGTCCCCAAAGGGGCAATTCAAAACGGCCTCACACCAGAATAATAACAGCCCTTAAGGGAAAACACAGGGGAAAAAACTCACAAAGTCCAAATGCAACCAAGTCCATAGGGAGAAGCAGAGAAATGTCAGAAACAGTCCAGATCCAAAAGACACCAATAAATCCAAAAAGGGGCAAATAGTTTGAAGAAAACAGTCAGAGCTAGATACCCACACGCCAGTCCAACTGAAGGACTGAGCCAAAGCTGGGTCTGCCCGGCAACAAGGGCGGGACTTAAAGTTGTTGGCTGACTCAGTCCTTCAATCTGATTGGATGAGTAGTACCCACACTGGCTGCTGTCTCCACTCTCAATGGAGAAACATGCTCTATTGCTGAAGGGATAGTCATTCCCAACTCATGACTATTGTTACCAGAAATATACAATACAATAGATGTCAGACTATGGTTCTTAAGCTAAATTTCTCCTCTAATTTTTCTTTTGCAAATTTTAGTGCAATATTCATTTGGAAATACAAAAGCATATTTTGTGCCTTACTCACTCTTGCATAAGTTTTGGACCGGAAAACTGGTCTGAAAAATGAATTGACTCAATCTTATCAGCATAATGTGTGAGGAAATGGATCATCTACCAAAATAAAAGAGATTTAAAATATTAAACACAGGAGCATATTTTTTATATATTTATACACACACACACACACACACACACACACACACACACAAAGTATACACCACAAACACACACACCACACACACAAACACCATTTGGAAAGGCTAGAACTATTTCCTTGCCTTCACTGTGTATGCAAAATACAGGTAGTTGTCAACTTATGAAGGCAGTTGGGAGCTGAGTTTCAGTCATAAGTGATGCAGTCATAAAATGCAACTACTGTACATAGCTTAAATATGGCAACCTTTGCAGTCCTAACTCCTGTCATTAACTGAATCCCAGTTGTTAGGCAACAAAACTTCCTGCCAGCTTCATATAGCTAGGTCAATTGGGAAACCAGCACAAAGGTTACAAGTCCCAGGCAGCTTGCAAGCAAATCAGCAGCAGGAAAATGGCTGCTGCTGAGTGAGATAAGGTGTGAGTGGGTACATCAGGATGCAAGGGTGTGGTAACGTTCAAGAAGGGTGTGTGAGGGAGGCACGGGGAGCCTTGTAGAAGGTGCAAAGGGACGCATGACTAATACAACTGCAGAGAGACTGGGGGAGATTGCAGAGGGAAGAGACTAATCCCAGCATTTTGTGACTTTCCCTGCCACCTTAACCCGTTGACTTTCTGGGAAAACTGGTAAGAAAGGTTGCAAATGGTGATCACAGGGTGCTACAACCAGTTGTCAAATGCAAATCTGCTATCAAGTTCCCAGATTGTGATCATTTCACCACAAGGGTGCTAGGATAGCTAGAATTCCAAAGACTGCTTATAACCACCATTCATTCAGCATCATCATAACTTCAAATGAAAGATTCATAAATCAAGGACTATCTATAATTTGATAATATTTCCAACTGCTGAATTAGGGCAAAGTTCTAACAATTCATCCATGGTCTCTCACAGTGGTGAAATCCTCCGCGGATTGCCACCAGTTCTCTGCCTGCACATGCGCAGTATGCGCCAAACATGCACTGTGCGTGTGCATGCACAGTGTATTCCAATAGCATGCTGCACGCATGTGCATGCGCAGTGCGCGCTTCGCACAGAAAAAGGAGGCTTAACAAGGTAAGTAGAACAGCGAGGGGGGAATAGCTGGGCCACACGATTTAGATTCACTAGAAAGCAGGATTTCCTGCTTTCTAGCGAATATAAATCGCGCAGCACAGCTGATTGTCGAAAATACCAGTTCATTTGAACTGCTGGCTTTTTTTTACTACCAGTTTGCCAGAACCGGTAGCTTTTATCACTACTGGTTTGTCTGAACCAGTGCGAACCAGTAGCATTTCCCCACTGGTCTCTCATGATAGTATCAGCAGTAAACCATCTCTGGAATTGGAGATTTTATTTAGTTCTCATTTCCTTTGACAGATCTATTATTCTTGAATTGGTTCAACTACCTAAACATGTTGGGTTTCACCAGCAATGGATTCCATGAGCCTAGTAACGAAACAATGTCACGGCTTTCGTCTATGGATGAGATATGGCAAGGTATGACTCATCAACAGTAAAAAAAACAAAGCATTAACAATCAGATTGACATTATAAATTAGAAAGTAAGGTATCATGTAATTCATATCATGCTAGAGAAAATATCTAGGAATGTTTGATTTGATTCCACTAAAAGGAATCAAGTTGAACTAGTCAGACTTTGGGTCTGTGAAAATGCTGTGTACAATCATTATTTATAACTAAATTGAGGCAAATGGACTAAGTGTACATTTGCCCAGAATTAATCAGTATCTTCATAGAACGGCAATTTTAGGTAACCTTTGCTTCTTAACCACATGACAACACATACAACACTCATTTACCAATTATTCTGCCAGCCATACGCTTATTTCCAAAACTGAATGCTCAGTTTTTCAGAACCGTTCAAGACAGAAAATACTTCATTTTAAAACAAATAAGGATGTTCCAATATGCAAACTTATACTCTTGATGTTCTCATGAGAATTGAGCATTATTGCAACTTGAATATTTTAACTATTTATTTTACATTACCTTCGTATCCATCATTCCTTCTGTGACCTCACCCATTTCTGATAAGATAGCCAGTGCTTCTGGGAGCCCATACTTTGCCCCAGTTTTGGGTTTATCACTGCAGAACTCACTCTGCCAAAAAGGAATTGCCATGTTATAATGTATATTTGTTATTCCTTGCACAGTTAAATATCCGATCAACCTAATCCAAACTCTGAAAGTGATTTAGGAATTTAACAGCTAGAACAAGACCCTGCTCAACTGAAAGAATAATAGCGTCTGATTGCACAAGAAGAATTATGCTGCCTTTAGGGATTGTGAATTATTCTAAATCTGGAATAACATATCTCACATTCCAACTTAATTTTTCATGTTTAAAAAAGGATTACAATAGAGATTTTAAATTCCTGTTTGCTAAAATAAAAAAGATACATATAAATTAGATATATATATAAAACATAAAAAGCCCTTCCATCATAGGATCTGTCCCCAAAAGTTGTAACAATTTTTTTAAATGTTATCGCAAACTACATAATGGTTCCCTGCCCAATTTAGCTATAAAGCTAGTTAACTAGATTGACATTGCAAATCAGCCTTGTCACAAACTAGAGAATGATGGCATACAAGAGCATGAGAGAAAGAAAAGACACATTGAGTCAGAGAAATCTGTCAATAGAGCTACTGTACCAACAAACTTTGGTATATAAGTACAGGTAGTCCTTGGTTACATCCATTTGTTCAGTGACTATTTAAAATTACAACAGCACTGAATGAGGGGGAATTATGACTGCTCCTCAAGAGTTTTGGCCATCATGGGACTCAACCAGAAGCGTCGTGGAGAGACAGTCGGGAAATAGCGGGCTCTAATGAGCCTTGCGAAATCCCGGGCTGACAAGCTGCTGTCAAGGGGTCTTCGGACCAGATCTGTCCTGTAGGGACGGTGAAGGAGGAGAGGCACCTCGGATGACCAAGAGGAACAGGCAAATTCCTCGGAGGTCAGAGGAAACTCTTTGACTAGGTAGCAGGGACAGTGGCCATTGCGGCCATCATTAAGCTGGGGCAACCAGAACAAGTTTTGAGCAGGAGCGGTGATTTGAATGGAGTACTTTTGCTCATAGGCAAAAAAGAAAGATTCTTAAATCTGTCCCCAGCGAAATAACAGTGGCTAATGGGCGTGGGGGAAATAAAAGAAGAAGAGTAAAGCGGAAGTTTAATGTGGCAAAGCCCAAAAAGAAAATTGATTTTTGGACTAAAATATGTGGACATAATTAAAACATTAGAAGAAACAAAAACCCATAAATAGATGTGAAGTGGATTGGAAAGAATTTAAAAAGATCCTTGTTGATCGTTGAAGAAAGAGCAAAGAGAATTCAAAATTAAAACCCTGTAATAGAAGATTTTTTTAAAAAAAGAAAAAGAAAAAAATGGATTTTGAAACTTGGATTTGGATTTTAAATTGACTTGGGGAAATACAAAATAAAAAAGGAGAGAAAAATTGGCAAAGATTGATAACATGGATTTTAAACAAAATGGATATTTTTTAGGCTGTTGATTGGAATTGTGGATTGGAGAGAGACATCTAGAGGCGGAAAAAGAACATTATAATATTGAACTTTTATTCTGAAGACAAGAGAAAGACTTTTGTAGTGATAAGAGCAGTGGGAACTTTCAAGGAGGGTTTGTTTATCTGCAAGCTGCTCGACCTTGATAATCAAAGAAGGTAGATTACAACGAAACTTAAAATTAGAATAACAACAACCCAGAAATAATAAAATGGCACAGGAACTTATTGAAATGATTAAAATGATACGTATATCACTGAAAACAGAATTAAATGAAATGGCTATAATGCTGCATGGAGAACTTATGAATCAGAAATCACGTTAGAACATACTCAAGTGGATAAAGAAACCATGAATGAGAAGCAAGAAAGTGAGACTGAAGATAAAGATAAAGAAAAAGATATCGATTATGCAAAATTAAATGATCATGTGGGTAGTAATAATGAAAAGAAGAGGAGAAGTGGGAGAAAAGAGATAAGTTTAGCAATAGAGGTCAACTTTAAAGATTACATTTGGATTAACAATGAAAAAAATAGAGAGAGTGGAAAGAGACAAGGAGAGAAAAAAGGGGGAAATAGGAAAAACAAAAAAAAACCTTAAATGATTACACTGGGATTAACAGTAGGAGGAAAAAGGGATGGAGAATAATGGAAAATACAGGGAAAAACAGAAGAGTTCAGGATTTTAAAATGGAAAAAAAATGGGGGGAAAAGAAGAAAAGAAAAAAAGAAAATGGGAGAAAGGGAGAAAGAAATACATTTAGAATCAAAAATGAATTGAAGTAAGATTTCTAGATATAGTGAATTTTTTAAAAAATGCAGCAATTGAGATTGTAATACTTGGAATGTACTTAATTGTAATAATGAAATTAATTAAAATATTGGAAATTAAGTTGAAAATTAATCTTGTTTAAATTAAGTATAATGCAATGGATAATTACCTTGATTTACAAATGAATTGAAATAAGATTTAGAAACACAAAAAGTTTTAATATATGAGAGTGTAATATTTGGAATATTTTTAATTATAACTATGGAAACTGTAATAATTGGAACACTTTTAATTCTAATTTTGTAATTTAACTAAAAATTGGTAATTATATTGTATTATGAATTAATTAGATTTACTGTTCAATTATAAGTGATTAAGATATTGTTGAAGTGGTACAAATATATATACTGAAAAAGTAAATGAAAATTGGATTTAAGATTTAAGATGTACTGTGCAAAATAACTTGGTTTATTGTTTAATAAGAAGAGATCACTTATATATTTGAAAAAGCAATGAAAAAGCAATGAATGATTGTAATGTTATATACTTAAGTGATTTTTAGTAAGATATTGGATTGTGGTATTTGGAAAAAGTTGACAAAGAAAAATATTTGTGATTAGAATAAGGGAATTTTAGGGAAATATGGGAATTACATTATGTTGTGAGATTTTAAATTTAAGGATTTTAACTTGGAGAAAGAAAAGGGGAAAATTGATTCCAGTGGCACTGCAGGAGTCGGCAGCAGCTCCTTCGGGAGCGCTAACCCCCGCGATCTCGTAAAGCCGCTAGAGCAGTGAAAATCAGCTGTTCTAATGGCTCGGAACTTTCCCCTCGGGAGAAGAGGGGAAGGCGAGCAGGCAGGTGTGGGTAGAGCTCCCCAAGACCTCCAGGATTAATCCTGGGGTGCGGAGGGTGAGAGCTGCCCAAGCACCTGAAGAAGCTCCGGATCCGGGACATTTCTGTTTTAAACAGAACAAGGCGCCGCAACCACTCCTGCGAACTGAATGATTTTACATCGATTGGACTTTAAAGCAGGCAGAGCAAAGACAGGAGAAATCACAATTGCAAGTACTAAACTTTAACTCTAATAAATTACCACTTCCTTTGGAGCTTGAGACGGGAGAAAGCTTAAAAAAGATGGCGCTGAGTTGCTTAAGGGCGTGAAAACGAAAGTTAAAAGAGGAAGTGCTTGTTAACGCTCATTGACACTCGTTAACGCTGTCAGTACCTTTTAAAAGACTTTGTTGGGGAATTTTGAGGATTGGAAATTAAAGAATACAATATTGACTTATCAACAAGCTATAATAATTATTAAGGACTGAGATTAAGAAGACCTGTTGGTTCTGCTGAGTGGCTGGTGGGAAAGTGCAGTTTAGAGATGGCTGTGAAGCAAATAAAAACTGTTGTGACTAAAAGTGCGGGGACTTCTCCAGCTCAAACATCAAAAATGCAGTCTTTGTTAGCCCCACCAAATACACAAACACTGACACTAGAAGTTCTTAAGGGAGCTTTAAAGAAACTGTCCACTGATTTGGAAGAAAAAAATCACACTCCGTTTTGAGGAAAAAATTAAAGAAGTGTCTGAGGAACTGCTTGAAATTAAAGAAACAATTCAAACCCAAAATGATGCAATAAGAGAAGGTATTGTTGAAGCATTTAAGGGACTGGTGGGTCATGTTACATCATTGGAAGAAAGGGTGGATGAAATTGACCAGTTTAATTTGAATGTGGAAGCTAAATTGGGAGAGACTCAAAATAAGATGGAAAAGGCGGAAACAGAACTCATAATGGCACAATACAGAGCGATGGAATGGGCAGTGAGGGTCAGAGGCTTGAAAGAAAATAACCAGGAAAATCTCAGAGAGATTTTTGCAGAAGCCCTCACTCAGTTTACCGGAGAATCTAAAGCAGAGTGTGACTGGCAAATAGACAAAATTTATCACGTTAATTCATGGATTGCCAGACAGAGACAACTACCAAGAGATATTGTGATCTACTTTGTTACAAGGAGAACAAGAAATTGAGTTTTACAAGTTTCTTATAAGAAGAAACTTCAAGTGGCAGGACAGAAGGTTTCAGTAATGATGGAAATTCCCCCCAAAATGTTGAGATCTCGAAAGGACTATGCATTTTTAGTTGATGAACTTAGAAGGCGTCAGTTGCAGTACAGATGGGAAGCTCCAGCCGGATTAGTGGTGAATTATTTGGGTGAGAGACATCGTCTCAACTCAGTTGGGAATGCAAGAGATTTTTACACTACCATACTAAAAGCTGGAAGCCCACCATCTCCAGAAGCCAGAAGAAGGAAAGAAGCAGGAGAGGCCAGAAAGGGGGAAAAGGAAATTATGCAGGCACAAGCTCAAGGAGGTGTTTTGACTACTCAACAAGAATTATTGCAACTTTCAGAGGATATTCAACTTTTGGATTTATTTGAAAAAATGGAAGACCCCAAGGATCAAAGACAAACTCGAGCAGCAACCAGACGTAAAGAACAAGAATTAAAGAAGCAACAAAGTCAGATAATAACCCAAGAAATTGCAATTACAAATATGGAAGCTGTGGGAGGAACTAGACTGAAGAGGAAATTCCAGGAGGACTTCCAGTCGGTGCTCCATAAGCTTTCAGGGGCCAAGGATGGCAAATAAATTCTTGACCTGGAATGTTAATGGCTTAAATTCACCACAAAAGAGGAAGAAAATATTTCACTATTTGAAACAGTTTAAAAATGAGGTAATTTGTTTGCAAGAAACATACATTAGAACAAGTGATCAGAAATATCTAATAAATGCTAGACTGGGCAAACATTTTGTTGCATAGCTCCTGAGAAGAAAAATGGTATAGTTATGTACCTAAGAACAGATTTAATGGCTAAATTAATTGAAGCAGATCCACAAGGAAGATATATAATGATTGAATTAGTAATAGAAGGGAAGAAAATACTTTTAGTGGGAGTATATGCACCTAATCAACAACAAGAGAAATTTTATAAACTTCTGCATAAAAAATTAATACAAATGGATTATAAATCATGTATAATGATGGGCGATTGGAATAGTGTATTGGACACTAAAAAGGACAAAAAGACTCTTTTGCCAAATATTCAAACATGGGCTAAATTGCCTAAATCTTTTTTTGACATGATGGATGATATGGAGTTGAGAGATATATGGCGTGAACGAAATTTTGAAGAACAGGATTTTACTTTTTTTCTGATAGGCACCAATCTTTTTCTAGAATTAATTTTATGCTAACTACAAATGATTTTCTTTCCAGGGTAAAGAAGACGAAGATATCTCCAAGAACTTTAACAGACCATTATCCGGTGTGGATGGAATTAGAGTTTGGGGAGGGGTCTAGGAGATCTTGGAGGTTGAATGAAAATTTATTTCGATATGAGGCAAATGTGATAGAATGTAAAAAGTTAATGAAAGAATTTTTTGTTTTAAATATGCATAAGGGTACATCTGTGGAAATGGTGTGGGATGCAAGTAAAGCATATATGAGAGGAGTCTTAATAAATTTGAATAATTCCTACAGACGTAGACAAGGGAAAAAAGGAGGGAATTGGAAGAGGAAATATAAAAGAAGGAACAGGCATTAGTGGATAAACCAGATGACAAGAATATAAAAGAAGCCATTACAATATTGTGAGGACAGTTTAATATGTTGATGTCAGATCAAGTTGCAACGAACTTGCAATATGCTAAACATAATACTTTTTGCAATGCAAATAAACCAGGCAGATGGTTAGCATATATGTTAAGGAAAAAACAAAAATCTCGTACAATAGAAAAAATAAGAGTATAAAGGTAAAAAGGTATATCAACAGAATATGATTAAAAAAGCATTTTTAGATTTTTCTACGAGGTTATATGCTGGTGATAATATACAAGGTAATGATATAGAGATATATTTGCAGAAGGAGAACATTCTTGCAATTACTGATGAACAAAGGGAAAGACTGAATGTATTAATAACTACTGAGGAAATTCTTCTGGCAATTAAACAATTAAAAAGTGGAAAAGCTCCTGGCACAGATGGTTTGACAGCAGTGTATTATAACAATTTTCAATTAGAAATAGTAGAACCTCTTAAGGAGTTATTTGCTAAAATACAACAGGGAGGAGAGGTGCCACCATTCTGGAGAACAGCTTTTATTTCCCTGATTCCGAAAGAAGATCAAGATCATAGTCAACCCAAAAATTACAGACCCATATCATTGCTTAATACAGATTATAAGATCTTTGCAAAAATTTTGACAAATAGACTAATGTCAGTTATGCAACAAGTGATTCATAAAGATCAAACTGGATTTATACAAGGGAGACAAATGAAAAGTAATGTAAGACAAATTGTTAATATACTGGAGTATTTGGGAAAGAACAACCAAGTACCTGCAGTGCTTATATTTTTGGATGCAGAGAAAGCGTTTGATCGATTGAATTGGCAGTTTTTAGTGAAAGTAGCACAAAAGATGCAGTTGGGAGAGCATTTCATACAATCTATTAAGGCAATATATCAGAAACAAACAGCACAAATAATAGTTAATGGTAGTCTCAACTTTTAAAATTGAGAAAGGAACAAGACAGGGATGTCCCTTGTCTCCATTATTGTTTATTTTAACTTTGGAAGTATTGCTGAATAAAATACAGAATTCGGATAACATACAGGGTATTAAGATCAGGCATTGGAAACAGTAACAGGATGCGAGATAGTGAAAAAGGTTAAGTACTTAGGAATCTTTATTGCAACATCAAATGGGAAATTATACAAGTATAATTATGAATTGTTATGGCATAAAATACAGATAGAGATGGATAAATGGAAAAAATTACAACTGTCTTTGTTGGGAAGAATAGCAGTAGTTAAAATAGCAGTAGTTAAAATGCCCAAGTTTCTATTTCTCTTTCAAATGATACCAATACTTAAAAAGGATGCAAATTTGGAGGAATGGCAGAAAGGTATTAATAACTTTGTTTGGGTAGGGAAGAGACCGAGAGTTAAATTAAAAATAATGCAGGATATACGTGAAAGAGGAGGTTTGAAATTGCCCAATCTAAAATTGTACTATGAAGCAGCTGCTTTGTCAGCAATTAGTGACTGGATTAATTTAACAGATGAAAGAATATCGAATATTGAAGGGTATGATTTGCTATATGGTTGGCATGCTACTTAGTTTATGAGAAGAAGGTGGATAGGACTTTCAAAAGTCACATATTAAGGAATGCTCTCCTGCGTGTTTGGAAAAAATACCAATATAAATTGAATGGCAGGATACCCATGTGGGTATTACCCAGACATGGGATAGAAAATATAAGTATAGAACAAAGACAGGATGTAATTACTTATAAAGAACTTCTGATTACAGAAAGAAATGTACTACAGTTAAAGTCTTTGAATGTATTAAGAGAGGAAAGGGCAATTCAAACCTGGTTTCAGTACGTACAGCTGCAGAATAGATGGAAAAAAGATCAGAAAATTGGTATTATACAAAGTGAAGAAAATTTGATAAAACAAATTAGGGACCAGAATCAAATGCACATAAAAAGGTTGTATAATATATTGATAGAAATAGACTCAGAGACAGAGTTAGTTAAAGATTGTATGATAAAATGGGCACAAAATTTTGAGGAACCAATAATGATGGAAACATGGGAAAGGATCTGGGTAAGAAATGTAAATTTTACACAAGCTCAAAATTTGAGAGAAAATTTTTATAAAATGTTTTATAGATGGCATTTGGATCCCAAAAAGTTAGCTTGTATGTACCCAAACCTACAACCCAAATGTTGGAGATGTGATTGTGTTGATGCTACCTATTTTCATGTTTAGTGGACTTGTAAAAAAGTTAAAGCATTTTGGATAAAAATATGGTGGATTATTCAAAATATTCTAAAAAAAAGGATAAAGTTTACTCCACAATTGTTTTTGTTAGGTATAATTACAGATTGTACGGCTATAGAGACTAATTTGATTTTGAACCTAATAACTGCAGCAAGACTCTTGGTGGCGCAATACTGGAAGAAGGAAGATTTACCTACTATTCAAGAATGGACATTAAAAGTAGTAAATTTAGCAGAAATGGCGAAAATTTCAGCATATCTAAAGGACCATTCAAATGAGAAATATATGTTAGAATGGAGAAGATGGATTGATTCAAGGCAAATATCGGACTAAAAAATTTCAAATAGCTTATGAATGTTCAAAGAGATTTTATAAAGTACTTAAATTTAGTTTAGTAAAAAGGGAGTTAAAAGTTCAAGAGGGGGATAGGAGGCTATAGATAATTAGCTTATGTTAGCTTATGATTGTCAAATGTTATACCCTGTATTCTGCTGTGGGAAGGGGGGGGGGAGGGTTGGAAGGGGAGGAGGGAGAGGGAAGGGGAAATGTTTGTAAAACTTTTTAAAACTTTTCAATAAAGGGAAAAAATGAATTTGATTAAGATTAGAGATTAGGGCGAAGGGTAACATTAGTTAACAAAAATTAGAGAGAAAGATTATTTTGGCAAAAAATGAAATATATAAATTGTGTTGGAGATGATTAAAAATTGTATAAATATGTGACTCGGCCAATACTCTGTTCAGAAAAAATGCATTGTATGTGTGTTTGTGTAAAAAGAGTTTTGGCCATAACACCTTCCCCATAATATGTGATCCAAGCACCTGACTTCCGATTGTAACACTGCAGTAAGGTGCAGTCACATGATCACAATTTCCAAAGTTCTCTTTTGATTTTCAACAAGCAAAGTCAACATAGAAACTGGCAGAAAGTCAGAAGTCACAGTCATATAAAGCCCTTGCTTAACAACCTGTGCAGTCCTCACTCAATGATAGTTGTTCGGACTGCCAGAATTGCTGTTGCTAAGCTGCAGTTACATGTCATTGCACTTTATGAAAGTGTCACTTAGTGATGACAATTCCGGTTGCAATTGTCGTCGTAACCCAAGGACTACCCTGTACATTTGAAATGGCCCCATGTTGAAACACACTGAATGAATTCAGACACTGTATCCAATTAATTATGAGAAGACTATGCATTAACACAACATGTAGTTAAGAGAGTCCTGGACCATTTGTAAGGCTTTATATGTGTTTTAAAATTCCCTCATCTTCCTTCTTTAACTCCCAAATTTTTTAAAGTCCTTCCCACAGCTCCAATACATACCAGGTCCTGCATTTCTTTCTGAAGCCGTACCAAGGCTTTTCTTGTCCCAACAGCAAAAACGTAGGTATCCATATCATCATCATTCATAGTAACTTTTATTTGCTGGGTAACACATGTAATAATAGGCACACATAGGTTATTTTGCATAGGAAGGTTCACTAGTACAATAATAGTTTGATCATATGGCAACGACCTGAACAGCAAATGTCCATGATCAGGTCATGCTTAAGGAGAGCCCCAAGATTATTCTGAGAATCTCTAAAATACACTAACACTAACACTGACGATGTCACAGGCTCCGGTAACGGAGCCACAACACTTATAGTATTTTCTCAGTAAAAGAATAATAACTGCAGAACTTCTTAAAATGGCGAAAAAGGCAGACAGTTTCTCATCTCATGTATTTTTTATATAATATTATAGAATACAGGTAGTGATCATTTACCAACAGAAATTGGGACAGGACTTCCAGTGCTAAACATCACAGTAGTAAGGCTGGTGTCATTTGACTGCATCAATTTATGACAACAATCAATCCCGAATGCTGTCATTAGGCACATTCTGTATGTTCAGTATCCCATGATCAAGTGGTTGGGAACACCTGCGAGTTTCCCCATTGAATCTGTTTGTTTGAAACTAGCAGAGAAGGTTGCAAATGGCAGTCACATGACTGGAAGATGCCGTGATGTCATAATTTCAAGCCAGTCGGCATGTGCCTAAATGATCACATGACTTTAGGGATATTGTAATGGCTGCAAATAGGATCTGTCATAGGTATCTTTTGTTCAGTGATGTCATAACTTCAATCCCTGAAAAAGTGGATGTTAAACAAGGACTATATGTAGTATTATTACATGTACTGTACTGCTGCCTACTTTTATTTGCAGCATACCATCAGAATAATATTGGTCATTTCCCAGAAAAAAAAAAGTCTCCAATCTGATTATAAATGTACATATAATATACTTATTTTGGTGCCAACTGATACAATGATAAAACCCACATGCTTTGATTCTGAATTTCTACTAAGACACATGCTGCTTCTGGGATTTTTTTTTATTTTTCTTATTTTTGCAGCCATATGGGCTACAATTTGGAAATTTTATTAGGAAAAAAACAGAAAGCAGTGACTCTCACTGTGAGAGTAGAAGCATCACATACAGACCTATAATTTTAATAAGCTAACAAACAAGTGTTATGAATATAATTCACTCAAGCTATTTTTGATTATAAAATTAACACATACCACTTGGTCACAGGCTGGCCTCATCATGCGTGCAAGAACATTCAGCAAGTCTTGTCTCTTAAGAAACTGAAAAGTGAAAAGTGTGAGAACTTCTCATCTCTCCACTGAGACCCCTAGTCCAATGAACATTACAAGCTTTCCTACCGTAAATATATCAATCTGTATAAAAGATTCATTCTGGAGTTTATTTTAATATATTTTTATGCTGCTTTTCTCCCAAGGCAGCTGACACATTAAGGACCCAGATAGTGAAAATCAACTTCTCCAGTCCAGACATCAGGCAAGACAAGATATGCTCAGATGTACTTCCAGACTATATACTGGGTCTATCCATAATATCCATACCTAGGAGAAGCTTTAAGTAAACAAAATTAGAGTACAAGATTTTGTCTTAGGACTCTGGCATCATGCTGCCTTTTCCCATGGGAAAATGGGAAATGTCTTATACTAAGTCACTGGATGAAGGAATGATCCATTTTAGGGGATATAAATTTTATTTACTCACTTCCATATTCTTCATGAGAAAGCAGATGGAGAAAGCGGGTAGAATAGAAAACATGCACTAAGCAGTCAGTTCTTCTGTTTTCTTTACAACAACCTGCACCTAGCAATTCTGCCCAGCATTAATCCCATTTAAGATTACCATCAACAAAATGGGCTTTAGTGGTACAGCAAATGTAGGAGTATTCTAAACACAGTTCCAATACTGCAAATTCAGAATATTGTTGTTAACTATGACTACTTATATAATATCAGTTCTTGCCAATTGAACTAGCTTTCTCTTTTTCTAACATATAGTTCAGCCTTGATTATTGAAGTTTTTTTGCAGGGTATTTAATTATTAAATTTATATGCTGTTGAACCTTCAAGACTAATGCTATATCTGCCAGCTCATTTTATGTGCCTACAGTCTGAGATTCTCAACACAGATCCTGGAAGATAAAACCTTCGTTTTCAAAATCTTGACTTCTGAGAGCCTTGTCTGTAATCTATGATTTTTTTCTCAATGTCGGAATAATAACTTCTTCTGACTCCAAGGTTTCAAAACTTTCTAACATTTTAACATTCTTGCAATGCAAGCATTCATTGTTGAATGCTTGCATTGTTTTTCTTTTTTAATGCACAATTTTTCTTCTCATCAGTTTTTCTTTTTTAATACAAAGAAAAGTAATATTGTTGCTATTTCCAAACAATTGGCATTCCAGGAACTTTGTTGGTTTACTGCAAGATAATCCACTGCTAGAGTTGGAATTTCTTATACCTTGAGTTGGATAAGCATGCCTTCACAACACACTCTACCAGAACACCACAAATTATAGATATGTTCATTCTCTTGGTTCAGTTTGCCTGTACTTATGGCTTCTTTGTTTGTGCCATCATCACCTTGAAAGAAAGGATATACCAATTAATGGGCATTTATTATTTATACTGAGCTGCTATTGATGATATTCCTAGCAAGAGTAAGTTACTGCCACATATTATGCAAGTATTGTTGCTTTGTTGTTGTTTTTCAGCCTCTTCTAAGTTCCAGCAAGAACCTTGAAAGCTTTAAATCACTTTTATCACCTAGGTAAGAATTTCTTTTATCACCACTTCTCTCTCAATTAATTGCTTTTGATTGATCCCAATTCACAATTTTATACAATGCTGTAATAGCTCCCATAAAATACTGCACATTGTGTTTTTTCACTCCTTTGTGATTTAATGATTTTGACTGCCGCTCTCCTGTATATTAACCGATTCTCTCTCTCTGTCTCTTATTCTTTCTATAACCTTCAGTCCATAAATTTTAAGCAATACCATTTCAATTTTGCTATTTATCATCCACTATTCAGTGTTCGATGCCTCAGTTCCTCCCCTCACTATTCTCCCAAACTAGTTCTTTCATGCTAAATCATGGTGATTCCATACATTTGATACTTCAAGTCAAGCAACAGAAAGGCTCTGAAGGAGATTTAAAACCTGATTAATTCTACACACCAATTAATGTTCCTTGTTTTCTGAGCCCTTTTCCTGAAAAAACTACATTATCACATATACTATCTTGAACCTGCACTAACTCTAAGAATCCCTGGATTTTGTCTGTAATTTTGTTTTCAGAGGAAAAAGGGAGAAGAAGGTAAGGATAAATCATAAACCAACTCACCAACTAGTGCAAAGTTACTTTCAAGCAGCTCTCGATGACTACTGAACCAGGCCTGGGCCAGACGATTGTTCTTATTCTTTCCAATGATATAGTTCATGATATAAGCAAGAAGTCCTGTCACCATTAAAATTTCCATGTAGTAACTCTCCCAACTATTTTGAAGATGTGCAGGCACCTGATGAGTTTGAACTTCGTTAAAAACTATTTCATTTAAGGGGGGAGGGAACCATTTCCAACCCAAATCATGGCTCTTCATTATAATCAGCATTAAGGTTTTATTAATTTAGCAATCAGCAATTCTAACTCAAGGCACAGAGAAAAATACTAAATCAACATAATCTATTCTTCTCATAAATTTATTTTAATTCTCTGAAATACCATTGAATACTGCTGAAATACCAATAGATGAGAATATTTATAGTTCAGAGTTGAAATAAAGTGTCTTTGGTACTCTCTGAGCTTGGTTGTTTTCTTGCAGATATTTCATTACCCAAACACACAGATCAGTGGTGAAATGTAAAATTTGTTACTACCGGTTCTGTGGGCGTGGCTTGGTGTGGGGGGGTAATGTGACTGGGTAGGCATAGCCAACTTCCCTCCCCCTTTAAAAGCATTTTTTTCTGCAACCTTTTCGGCTGAAGCGGTTGCAGAAAAAATGCTTTTAAAAGCCTCTGACGATCCCAGCTGAGCCGCACGATTATCAGAGGCTTTTTTTTTTAACTTTTAAAAGCATTTTTTCGACCGAAGAGGTTGTAGAAAAAATGCTTTTAAAAGTAAAAAAAAAAAGCCTCTGATGATCACGCAGCTCAGATGGGCATTGGAGGGGTGGGGGGGGCAGGGATTTTTGCTACCGGTTCTCTGAACTACCCGCCGCCATCGCTACCGGATTGGGCCATCCGGTCTGAACTGAGAGCATTTCACCCCTGGCACAGATGATGTTACCTAGTTTGGGTAATGAAATGTCTGCAAGAAAACAACCAAGCTCAGAGAGCACCAAGGATTCTTTACTGCTGAAATACTGCAGTTGAGAATTATTTTCTTTAAATTTATCTGATTTCACTATGTCATTTGGATCATATCTATGATTTACTATAATTCAGCAAGGTTTTAACCATCTAGACTTTGCTATTTAGCTATCAGGTCCAAATGCAGAGTAATACTATGAATATCAGTATATACCAGGGTTTATAATTACCTTTGCAATAAGCCTACTTCCCTCTGTCACCTCCATTTATCAACCAATTAAAGTCTACCAAGACAAGTTCTGGTACTTTTGGAGAATTCGGGCAGAGGAAAAGCATAAATTAGCATAAACTACACATGCACATTTGCAGGGGAGGGGAAGAGAAAGAGATAAGTGGGGTGTACATGTGTACACATACATATACATACACTCAGAGAGAGTCTATCCCTATTCCATTCAAAGAGATTAATCCAAGACACTTATGATTGCAGCCTTAATTATAATAGTTCAGGAGAAAACCTAATATGAGACATTAATTATAGATTACATATAACTTTTATATTATATTTTATATTATAACTAATATTCACTTACATCAACAATAGTAATAGGATCCTTATTTTTGCCAAGAGATGCATCAGGTTTTTCTTCATAACCTTCAAATTCCTCATCATCATATGGCTCGCTTTCTGTATCACTTTCCTGCAATAAGAAGGCAAAATGTACAGAAATATCCATTGTTTCAGGAAAATGAGATAGTAAATGACTGACTTTTAGACATAACTTCTGCTTTTTCTATTTTAAGGACAACATATACATCTTTACTAATTGATGATTGCTTCAATCACATGTCTACGGAGATTCTCAATTACCCAGGTCAATGTTGTCCCAAAGATATGTTTCCAAAAGGCAATTGGACTTTCTTGAGTTTTTCTCTGAAAATGTTTCACTTCTCATCCAAGAAACTTCTCCAGTTCTAATTGACTGTAGGGGAATGGAAGGATTTATATTCTTTGCAGTCATCTGGTTGTTAGCCTCTGAGGATCAGTCATTTGTGTTAGCTGTCTGAGTGTCATTGAGGCCCTCTGGGGGTTTATCGGTTTCCGCAGAGTAACCTGAATCAGAGTGTAAATGGGTGTGGAACTTTCTTGGGACTGCTGAAAGCACTGAATTGTAAACAGGAGATAGTTGGTGTTGTACCCCTCCCTCTCTGTTGGGAAAAGACCATTCAATTTTAACCTAGATGGCCTTTTTGACCCCTCTTTCAAACCAGTGGTCCTCTCTGTGTAGAATATGAACTTTGCTGTGTTCAAAAGAATGAACCTTTCAAATGCAGATTGACTGCTGTATCTTATCCTGATGAATTTGTTCTCCTATGTTGTGCCATGCATTTATAAAGTGGCTGTTTTGTTTCTCCAATGCACAGGTCTGCACATATCTTGCTGCAATGCACTGCATATACCACATTGTTTGTGTGTGGGTGTTTTGCCCTTGGCCTGGACAAGTTCTGCCTTAATATATTCCTGAGTTTAAAGTGTGCACATATCTTGTGTTGCTACAACATAGGGAATGACAACATTGCTTCATTTGTTGTTCTCTTCTTTGTCTGTTTTGAAGGAACTCCTATTGGATCTTTTTATGCATTTGATGAAGACCCATTTAGGAGAGCCACAAGTTCGGAGAGCTTCTGTGATGTGTTTTTGTTCCTTCTCTGTTCCCTCTTTGCTGGTAGGCACACCTTCAGTCCAGTGGTATAAGGTTCTGATTACTCCAATTTGTGCTCCACTGGATGGTAAGAATGAAAATATAAATACTGATCTGTGTGTGTAGATTTTCTGTATACTTCAATGTTGAGGCTTTTGTCTCCTTGATGTATATTTCATAATCTAGGAAAGCCAGACTATTTTCTTTAATATCGTCCCACATGAACTTAATGTTTCTGTCCAAAATATTGATGTGTTCACATTGTGGATAGAGGAAACAACTTGTTTGAAAGAGGAATCAAAGATGTTACGCATGTTAAAATTAAACACACACACCCTCAATAGAGGGAGAGAGATACTCTACTTATCTATTTACAATGCCCTTTCAGCAGTCTCAAGAAGCTTCCGTACCCATTTACACTCTGATTCAGATGATTCTTAGGTTACAGATAAACTTCAATTACTCTCAGAGAGTTAACACTAACAATTGACCCTTAGAGTGCTAATGACCAGGTGACTGCAAAGAATATAAATCCTTCCATTCCCCTCTATTCGGTTAGAACTGAAGAAGCTTCTTGGATAAGCAAAACATTTGCAAAGAAAAAACCCCAAGAAAGTCCAGTTGCCTTATAGAAAAAGCACTTTTAGGATTCAATCACATGAGTTCAACTAATCAAAGAGTGCCATGCACAAAAATAGGCTACAAATGCAGCAGAATATGAAGCACATCATACGAATGCCCATGCAAGAAAACTGGATTGCTAATTACAATCTTCTACTTAAGCATGGGCAGAAACTCGGTAATTGAATGCCGAAACTCAGTTCTGTGGGATCATATTAAAAGAGGCCTGGCCAAATGTTTCTTGACTCTCTGCTTATATTGAAATGGTAGAAATGGAAGGTAAACCACTCTCATTTCCATCCTTATGTGCTTCCAATCACTAATTACCACTAAATCATGCTTCCAAAATTTGGCAACAAAATGATGAATCTTTGCCTTCAGATGTGGAGCTGGAGGGTATTAAGGATGAAAATAGGATCAGCTCAGCTCCCTGAAACTTCTTGTATATCCTCCCACATTTTTGAAACCAAACAAACAAAAAATCCCAGCAGCAAAAAGTTGCACAACCAAAATTAGCTACTTTGCTTCTGAATTTCAGTAGTATAATCACAGGCTATTAGAAGATTATAAATTACATGTTGGAAAGTTGTACATAGTTCACTACCTGCTCAGCTGTTTGAATATGATATACATGATGCTCTGGCCTAGTAAATTCAACTTCAATACAAAAAGGAAATACAAATCTGCAATTTATAAATTGATCATATATAGGATTGTTCTGTAATCATGGAAAAATCTATGGTAAGGACTATAACAGCAATATGGAATACTTTCCAAATTGCATGCAAGATCTAAACAGATTTTAATTATAGGCATTATACTATATTTAACTACAAGAGATACATCAACCAACAACTTCAATATAGTCTCCAACCTTCAAGATTGTACCTTTAGAATACAGCAGAGATTTCTGTTTTTTGGCAGTCCTTTTCTTACATTAAATAAATTTACAATGGTTATCTTAAATCTCTAGTAAACCTAAAGTATCTACACTGAACCTTTTAAAAAATCTACAACATCTGTTAAAGAGACAAAAATATACCCCATTCCTTTGCTTACATCCCTGTTCTTGCAGTCCTTGGAGCACCAAAAATATTTTTAAAAAAATGCAGCTTCTGTCTACAAGCATTTTCCCCCTGCTCCTGATTTGTAGATATTTGTAGATATCTGATATTCCAGAATTCCTTAGATTTCAATAATTATGTATATATCAGATGAGACTACACAAATTATAGATTCACACCCATTCACTCCAGCATTCTATGATACTCTTCAACACAAGTTTCCTTGCTGATTTTTTTGTAATCAAAAATTTATTTTGCCAAAGAAACTAGCCAATTAACACTGATACTATGTCAAACTTTATACAATGACTTAAATTTTAAAAAAAATTATATAAGAAGATATACACACAAAGAAAATACACAGTATAACTGGATTTCCTAATAGACAGTCTTACAATTTTTATCTCTTTGCACGAAAAAAAGACATATTAAGACCTTCCTCTCACATCACCTGTCCATCAGCATCCTCAAAATCAAGGCCTTCATCTTGTCCTTCAAGTTCTACTGTGGCTTCTTCCTCCTCATCTTCTGCTGTAACAATCCGTTGGGGAGATTCTGTGGCTTCAATCACATCTTCAAACTCAGCAAAATCATTATCATCATATTCCACTAAGTCATCGTCATCAAACTCCTCAAATTTGGCCAAAGAAAGACCCCATAGGATAAAGAACGTAGTCACCAAAAACCACCAACTTCTCATTGTTGCTGGGGAAGAAAACGCTCAATAAATAAAAAATAGCAAAGGTCCAAAATCTTTCAATTTCAAAATAAGCCATTGTTCCATGGAGATCTTTTTCACAATTTTTTTTTTCTAAAGCAACTTAACAGGAATTGTAACAAGTTGTGGAACTAAACCCCAATAATTACAGTAATAGTGCATTTCACAAAATAAATACCTTATTGTAGCTATCCTAAATTTACTCTAGCATTATATGAAAAGAGCGCAATATTTTTGTAATAAGAAGGGCAAGTGTTGAATTATAGTTCTGGGCATCTTTCCCATACTGGATAATGATATTTTGAGAAATTTGTTAGATTTACATTTTTTTTAATTTAGATTTTTTTAAATCCTGTCTTTATTATTTTTGTACATAACTCAAGAAAGTGGACATATCCTTTCCCACAACAACCACCCAGCTGGCTTTCATGCTTTCAAGTGAGACTAGAACTTACATTCAGGAGTTTCTAGCCTGGAGCTTAACTACTAGACCAAACTGGATAATACTCATATTAGTATTATTAATACAGAAACAACAATGTGCTACAAATAAAATAATACAGTTCTTTTCCCAGATTCCCTATTTTCTTTACAATTGCCTTATGAAAAAATATAAGCAGAAGGATTAACTTGTCCTATGGATCACTGAAAGAAATGTGTGATTTATCTGGGGTTTAATGATACGTTATTTATTTATCCACCTCTAACCTGCCTTAAAGAGACACGGTGGCTCAGTGGCTAAGATGCTGAACTTCTCAATTGAAAGGTCGGCAGTTCAGTGGTTCAAATCCCTAGTGCTGCGTTACGGGATGAGCTCCCGTTACTTGTCCCAGCTTTTGCCAACCTAGCAGTTCGAAAGCACGTAAAAAATGCAAGTAGAAAAATAGGGACCACCTTTGGTGGGAAGGTAACAGTGTTCTGTGTGCCTTTGGCATTTAGTCATGCCGGCCACATGACCACGGAGAACGTCTTCGGACAGCACTGGCTCTTCGGCTTTGTAACGGAGATGAGCACTGCCCCCTAGAGTCGGGAACGACTAGCACATATGTGCGAGGGGAACCTTTACCTTTACCTTTAACCTGCCTTAAAGCATAGTACAGGCACACAAATTCCCCCCCCCATTAAATTTGTAGTAATAAAACATTATCATAGGTATCTTTTGAGCAATAAAGGAGTTAGAATTCTACTACATCTAAGCCTTCTGTATATGAACAATTTAAGATGGAATAGGCACAGCCAACCAGTAACCATATGTATTTAATGGAAGTTTTTAAAAATTTCTTTTAATTGCCATCTTACGTCTAGTTTCTCAAGTTTAGGAATTGAGTTTATCAGAAATCAGCACCCAAGTTTTGATAGTATGGTAACATGTGAATAGAGAGTGGGCAGAAGGTAGTTCAGAATCTGCTAGTATAAGGTAGCTGAGGGTAATAGATTAGCAGTGACTCCACACTTTTTAAATTTCTCATGCTTTAATAACAAAAGGATTTCTACCCTGAATCTGACTGTTGGAATCTTGAACTGCGTTATATTAGTTTGATATGCCCTGAGGCAAGGAAGATGCTTTCTATCTGGTGTAGAGATACTTACTATATGTGTCTACCAGCATTAAATAAATAAATCTAAATAAACACATTAATAATATATCCATGCCAAACCCAAACTACTTGTCTCATATTGAATGTAAATAATGCAAACCTATTCTGCCTAAACTTCAAAAACGTAATTTATTTATTTCAGTTTGCATGGCTGCTTGCTTATCATGCAACTCTGGACAATTAACAGCTTTTTTTAAAAAATTAAAAAAACACAAAAGAAATAATTAAATAGCACATTGAATGCAATTCACATTCAAAACATTATTGGCTTGCATAATATCCTGGCCAGTGCCTTCAAGGGCTTTTCTTCAAGGCCAGCAGGGGTCGGACCATCCAAATTTCAAGGGGAATGTTGTACAATAGGGAAGGCATAGTAACAGAGAATCCTTTGCAAGTGAGAATGCATGACCCCTGGCCCCTGATGAGATGATACTGTTAACTGATGAGGCCTGGAACATTCCAACCCTTTGAATTTTGTTGGAACAGCAATTGGATACAAATAATCATGCAAATATCCAGATCATGTGCTATTAAGGACTTTTCAAGTGACTACAAAAAATATTGAATGGTATTGGAATCTCACTGGCAACCAGTGCAGTTCATGCAACAATAAACATATCCATGTGTACCCCCACAGCACTGCATTCTGGACTAGATGGAGTTCTGAGTGGCCTTCAAATAAAATCCCACATAATGTGCACTGCAATACTCTAAATTCAAAGTCACTAAGGCTTTGTAGGTAAGGTTCTACATTTAGAGAAGAAAAACAAAATGCACAGGTACCGTATATGTGGTACCTTGCTCAATAGTAGTAACTGTGAGAGGGATCTTGGAGTCCTAGTGGACAACCATTTAGATATGAGCCAGCAGTGTGCAGCAGCTGCCAAAAAAGCCAACACAGTTCTGGGCTGCATAAATAGAGGGATAGAATCAAGATCCCATGAAGTGTTAATACCGCTTTATAACACCTTGGTAAGGCCACACTTGGAATATTGCATTCAGTGGCAATATTGTAAAAATGATGTTGAAAATGTAAAAGACGATGTAAAAAAGATGTTGAGACTCTAGAAAAAGTGCAGAGAAGAGCAACAAAGATGATTAGGAGACTGGAGGCTAAAACATATGAAGAATGGTTGCAGGAACTGGGTATGTCTAGTTTAATGAAAAGAAGGACTAGGTGAGACATGATAGCAGTGTTCCAATATCTCAGGAGTTGCCACAAAGAAGAGGGAGTCAAACTATTCTCCAAAGCACCTGAGGGTAGAACAAGAAGCAATGGGTGGAAACTAATCAAGGAGACAAGCAACTTAGAACTAAGGAGAAATTTCTTGACAGTTAGAACAATTAATAAGTGGAACAACTTGCCTGCAGAAGTTGTGAATGCTCCGACACTGGAAATTTTTAAGATGTTGGTTAACCACTTGTCTGAAGTGGTGTAGGATTTCCTGCCTGGGCAGGGGGTTGGACTAGAAGACCTCCAAGGTCCCTTCCAACTCTGTTATTCTATTCTATTTTATGGCATGAGTGACTAAGAATAAGGTCTCCTCATCAAGTAATAGGGCCATTTGGCAAAACATGATTTATGCAATGGTCCTCCTAGATATGTCTGTACAACTACATTCAGAACTAAAAAGGAAAAATCTCCAGATCTAAATGATTCCCAAAGCCACTTGATCTTGCTAGAGTTAAACCTCAGACTGGTCCTTTCTATCCAGGCTCCTCCCCTTCCCCCACCTCTAGACACTGAGACAGAAAAAAAAATCTGCAATTGACATACAGGTAATCCTTGATTTACAACCGTAACTGAGCCCAAATTACAGTCATAAATCAAGGTACCAAGTGACTGGATTTGAATTTATCGCTGTTTTTTACAACAGTCATTAAGTGAATACCATGATCTTTAAGCCAATCCATTTTCCCCAATGGGTATTTTGTAACTTTGAATGGTTTTTAAATAACCAGTTTTAGCTGAGGACTGTATGTATACAATTGGGTATCAACCTTTTCCTCCTAACCCAGTCAACCCAAACCATGATTGTATTATGTGGCCATTTGTCATTATAATATGGAAAAATGTGAAATCGAAAAAAATAAAAATAGCTAAGAGTCAGGTGATATGCAATTAAATTATCCTTTTAAAAATTTGCGTATGTCCAGGCTTTGTCACTGAAAAAGTAACTCACAAATCCTTGTTTTAAAATTCTTCTTGAAAATTATAAAACCTATTTCTTGAACCATTGACCAATATAACATAATGGTAGAATAAAAAATAATAAGAAAATGGAGAAGTAGGGGAAAAAAATCAGTCCAACTCATTGAACTTTGTAACCAAGTTGTGTTTTGAACTGGGATTTGAGCTGAGAATCAAATCATTCTATTGGCGCAATAACTTGCACATGCTGGTAAGCTATTGCAGAGCGTTATACTTATTCAATGGCCACTGTTTTAACTATGATTAACGGACCACTAGATTCTATTTTTTTAAAAAAATATGCTGTAGTTTCCCAGTAGTCCTGACACCAGCATATGCTTGACTTGAATTTAAATGTATTATTTAAATAATTTGATCTCCACAGCATGTTGGTTGCAATTTCCATAATTCTTTCTGTGATTAAAGACTTAATGATAATATAGATTACTTTCTAGATGCTGAAATACGACTCCCACAATTCTTTACCACTGCCAATGTTAACACTGGGAATTGAAGTCTATAACTGCTGGGGAAGGTATCAAGCTGCCTAACCTGCCTAACCTCAATATAGTTAATGGATTTATGGAAAGTGTAGTTTGACACGCCCAAAAATTACCAATGTTAAGATTTCAAGAAGGCCAGCATTAAATTTCTAATAAGTGCATGACGGATCTGACATCTCAGTGTTTCTAACGTTATTATCACTGAGGGCTACAAAAAAAAAATAATAATACCCATCTTTGTAGAGCAAAATGTAATTACTATTGCACTACAGGAGCAGTAATCTGCTAGCCTTTTTTTCTCCCCCCCTATCTTTAGACACACAATTTCCTACTAACCAGTTTTCTAACAGTTTCAATTTTTATTATTTCAGTTTAGCAAGATATGTGTGAAAATTATTCTCAGGACTGGCCTAGATACCCCCCAAAAAAGGGTCCCTTTAAAAAAAAAAAGCGGTGGAAATGATTAGTTTGTAGCCAAAAGGAGCCTGTTCCAACCAGAATAAATCACCTTCAGCCATTCAGGGTGGCCTCCAGGATTGCAAAGAGTGCAGTTCAGGTCATCTGGAGGGAACGAGGTGGGGAAGGCTAGCTCCGGTCCCAACGCCAGGGCCAGGCACACACCTGTGAGAGGCAATCCTCGTGTATACAGCCAATTTGGGGCTATTTTTTCCTCTCCCAGGACGGGCTATGTCCACCACGCCTTTCCTGATTGAGGAACAACATTATAATTTTACCTTATACTATCTAGCCTTACAAGAGAGAGCTCCCTCCCCTTCCCCACCCACCCCCACCCCACCACCCACCCCGTATCTCTTAGTCCTCAAGCCCTCCTGCTCGATACCTCAGACCAGGTTTTTTAGTCTCACAACGTCCCCAAGACCAATTCGCTCCTCCGCTAGGTTGAACGATCCCAACACGGTGGCTTTTTTTTTTTTTTCGCCCTGCCGTAAGTTACGTCACTTGCGTAGGTCAGCGCATGCGCCTCCAAGTCGAAAGAGCAGAAATGGGGTAGTGGCTCTTCGAAAGGGTGGGATGTTAGAAGAGAGAGAGAGAGAGAGAGAGAGAGACGACGTTCCTTAAAAGGGTACCTGGCTTACCTCCAGGTCTTGGCGAGCTTCTTTGCGTTTTGATGATTTAATTAGGCGATTGGAAGAGAGGGGAAAGAAGGACTGATATTTTCCTTGTTCTGAGAAAGTATGCATCTTGTTTTCTGCGGGCGTACAGCAGGGATTTAGGGTGAAAGCAATGTTGTGTGTGACGCTTTTTATATCGGGCTCTAAAAGTCAAGTTTAGCTAAATCTATCTCTCCCCATCCCTTTCTTTCTTTCTTTCTTTCTTTTTTTTTTTTGCTTTAATTTATATGCCGCCCTTCTCCGGAGACTCAGGGCGGCTTACAGTGCGTTAAGCAACAGCCTTCATACTTTTGTATATTTATACAAAGTCAGCTTATTGCCCCCACAATCTGGGTCCTCATTTTATCTACCTTTGAAAGGATGGAAGGCTGAGTCAACCTTGAGCCTTGGTGAGATTTGAACTTGCAGTAATTGCAAGCAGATGTTAATAACAGTGCTTTAGTCCACTGTACTACCAAGGCTAAATTTGTATTTAGAAAGGGAGATTAATTCTCCCATACCATGACATTTTAGCCCATCAACTGGTATTTGTTGACGCAGAGATATTTTTGGTAAAAAAACATGGAACTGTTTTGTGGCACCGTATACAATCATTCTGGCATAATCTTTCAGGATAAGTGCTCATGTCAACTGAAGGACAACTATGTTTGTTAGGCTGCAATCTAGTAGATGCTTATACCTGAGAGTAAACACCCCTAACTATAGATGCTTTGAGGAAAATGATCTCAATCTCAATTTGAGGTTCAACATATGGTATCAGTGCTCCACCTATTAGCACTTCCCCTAAACAGTGGCTAAAACATAGTGAAAGTGAATTATCTCTGTTTCACTTATAGCATACCCTGTATGCAATTAAATATGTACACCTGGATTGTGCTATCACTGATTTTCCATTTTATGACCTGAAGCATTCCAGTATTCAAAACAATTGTAAGGTTTATCAACAGTATGTGCGGCTCTTCATATATTTAAGAGGGTATATATTTCTTGGGTTGCATTTTTTTTCCACACTGCCCTTTCATATTTCTTCAAGAAATGATCTCGATTCAAAAAAGAATCTACAGAATCTATAGAGTCCAAGGGTGGGGGGGGGAAGGGCAGAATTGTATTTTTATAGATTTGGAGAAATAAATGCATGCTCCGTGCGTTATGCTACTCTAGATTTTTAGATCTACGTCCCTCTCAGAGTTTATGGCTGGTATCTGACGTCATCAAAGTGCGCAGGGCAGAGTAAAGGCCCGCGTTTTGAGGACGAGGTTTATGTGTGCAAGGGCCCTTCAAGAGCAGAGTGTCGGTCTATTATATGCGTGACGTCTGTACGTCACGGTCATTTCAGCAGGCAACCTCCTCATTTGTACATTACAGCAATCGAGCAAAAGAAAGGAGGGAAGACAGTTCCCCAAATACCCTAGTAATAACCGGTAGGTTAAACGGAACAGAAGCAGAGAAAAGAGGCAGAGCAAAAGGCCTGAGGAGAGCCTGGAGCCTCCTGGGTTTGGCGGTTGGTTAAGGAGGAAAAGGAGGGGGCGGGGCTGAGGCCTAGTCGGGGCACGTAAACATTTGAAGCTCATCGTTTTCACTTTTTCTCCCATCAGGTAACCTCCTTTTTGTGTCTTCGGGCCGGCCTCTGGCCCGCCTCGAGGTGAGTAAGAGACCATATAAAATCAGTTTGGAAGAGAGTAGATTTGAGAAGCTAATGTAGATAATGAATGTTCGACTCTTCAAATAAATGATCTTAACTACATTTTGGCATCCTTAAAGCGCTTATTCCTGGAAACAAGTGATGGGTGATTCTTAGTCTTATGCTAAATAGTATAGTGAGTTGCTTAGTCCATGATGTTATATTTATTTGTTTGTTTATTAATAAATAAAACAACAGTGCTGATTTTTCTGTATTAGGCTAGTTTTTAATAAGTAGGACATAATTTATCATATTATATATATTATAAATATATTATAAATATCAATTATTTAAGATTGAGTGGGAAATCTTGGATTGGAATGGAGAGTAGGAGGAAATTCCTTTTCTCTCTTTTTTACAATGATTAAATATTTAGAAGATGAGCAGAGGAGGGACCACTGAATATTAAAAAAAAAAAATCATGGTGAAAAAATGTTTAGAATAGCCACTACTCTGTTGCAGTTTGTCAGTGTATGGAAAGAAGCAAGTAGTTCAGGGGGAAGTCTAGGCTTTCAATGAATTCATTCACCTGAATGAATAAAAGGGTGGCAAAATTATTTTCCTTTACTATATACAGAATCAATTGAAAAAGAATGTACCAAGAAAAAAATGAACTCACTTCCTCTTTAGTGGAACATCTCTTTCCCATCTCTCAAAAGGATTGTTGCTCCAGTATCTGATTTTAGTTACAATAAATGGTAAAAAGCAACTATGTTAAGTCCTTAACAAAAGTAGAATCCTTGTCTTAGTAAACAAAATATTTCCATTAAATTAAGATTTAATTTGCCCATTTGGAATTTTTAAGTTAATGCCCTCTAAACCGTGTGTCCCTGAAAATAAGATCCTGTCTTATATTTTTTTGAAAATAAGCACTTGGCCTTATTGCCATGTGCTCAGAAGCCTGATTGGGCTTATTATCAGGGGATGTCTTATTTTGGGGGAAACAGGGTAAATATAATGGTACTTGTTTTGATGGACTTTCCTAAGGTATGGTGGTAATTGTTAAAAGTAATAATTTATTTGCCTATCAGTCTTTTCTACTTAATCCATATTATGTAATTTTTGTTATCTTTTAAATGGATACGTGGTTTTTAATTTTATCTTTCATTAGATATATTACCAACATCATGAATTGGAACAAGGGTGGACCTGGCACTAAGAGAGGCTTTGGTTTTGGTGGCTTTTCAATATCCTCTGGAAAGAAGGAGGAGCCCAAGCTGCCACAACAATCCCATAGTGCTTTTGGAGCCCCTGGTTCTTCTGGGTTTGGGAAGACACCACCACCTCAGCTGCCATCCTTTTACAAGATTGGATCTAAACGAGCAAATTTTGATGAAGAGAATGCGTAAGATCTTATTTTTGCACATATATCTATAGTAGGCATACTTCCCAAAATTTGATCATTGTGTTACCTAACAGTATCTCAAAGAAAGCACCAATGAGGGATGTAGCTTTTTTTATTACAGCCAGTAAAATCAGTATGACATAATTAACTTGTTTTATTTTTATTATTTTTAAGCTGGACTATGGCACATAAGTCTTGAATAGAGCTTGAACTGTACCCAACTCATATAAATAAATAGTTATGATGTAATACTTAACTCATAGTCATATAACTTATTTTAAGATATAGTTTCTGTCTTGTGCTGCTGGCTTTTTGATAACTGGATTCTTTATTACAGAATTCCCTTTTTCTCTTTCTTTAATGATTAGATACTTTGAAGATGAGGAGGAAGATTCCAATAATGTTGACTTGCCATACATTCCTGCTGAAAACTCTCCTACTCGTCAGCAATTCCATTCCAAAGCAACTGATTCAGATAGTGAGGATGACCCATTGGAGGCATTCATGGCTGAAGTGGAAGTAAGTTATTATTTCCTTTAATTTTACAAAGATTGCCTGACATCAAAATTTGCTGTTTAGAAAAGCAACTTATACTTTAAGTCTGATCTTCAAAAGCAAGAAATAAAAATATTATTAATCTTACTCATTTTTAATTTATTCTGAATGTACTTACTTTTCAACAGATTGCCCAGCTGATATTACAGAAATGAAAGAAAAAGCAAATAAGAAAATAAAGGAATTGCTATCTTTTCAGCTATAAAAATATTTTGGGTTGCTATCACAGGAAAGACCATGCTTTCATGAGCTTTTGTTTAAATCTGATGCTTGTTTTTGTCAAGTCTTGTCAGTCTGTCACATCAGATTTGAAAGAAGGCACTGTTCAGTTTTTGTTACCATTGAAATAAGCTTTTCAAGTTCAGTGAAAAAAATCTGTACTTGGTTTATCAAATAATGTACAGGTAGTCCTCTGGTTATGAAGGCAGTTGGAACCGAGATTGCCATTGGTAAGCAGTGCAATCCTTAAGTATGACATCATAAGTTCATGTATTCAGCACCATGGTAAGTTTGAACAGTTGCCAAATGAATTGACTTAAGCTGAGGACTATCTGTATTTACTTGCTTACAGCTCCATGAATTCTAAGTAACAGAAATTTTTATGGGAGTTGATATTAAATATGCTACTTTTTAAAATAATGTTTTGTGATTGATTAGGATCAAGCTGCTAGAGACATGAAAAGATTAGAAGATAAAGATAAGGAAAGAAAGAATTCAAAGTAAGTTTCATATATCATATTCCTATTGAAATCAACAAAAGTTCATCAACAGTGTTTAAGCATGGTATCATTATTTCTAGCTAGATATTTTATTTTCATGCCAAGATAGTTCTCTAGATGCTATGATTTGGATTTTAAGGGTTAAATTTTATGGGGCTAGTGTATGATTAATTCTTACTTATGACAAGCAAAACTTGACTTTTTAGTCCTTTTCAGGTGTAAAATTCTGTGAGCACTTCTCATATTTCATAGATTGGAAATTCTAGTCAACTCATCAGAATTTGGCAAGTTATGGGGGGGTTGGAGTTGTTATAAGAAATGTGTTTTTATTGCAGCTGAATGTATCTATGTTGAGTCATTTTGGCACTCATCAGGCTGAATATATGGAGCTGGGTATGTGGAACATTTGCAGGGAAGTTTTGTTTCTCTGCTTATTTTTCCAGGGGTATACGCGATGATATTGAAGAAGAAGATGATCAAGTGAGTTTTCTACAAAATCTTTTTATCTATGTAAAAATGAAATCGGATCCCTTGAACAAATTAGTGTTAAAATCTGTCTTAGTATAAAAGGATGCTTATGACCATATAAATCCCAGCTGAGAATGTGTAAGTAGAAGCCATTGGAGAGATCATGTAACACAATTTTAATAAAAACTTCTGTGATTGTCTTTTAATTTTCACACTAGAACATCTAATATTTTTAGACTATACTGCAACTTGTTAGTATATTACAGAGGAGCTTCATGTGTGCTGGTAACAAGTTAGTATGTCTTTGATACCCGAAGTATCCACTTTCTACATTTGTACAGTGGTTCCTTTATCTTGTTGCTTCTGTAACCAGTGGACAATCATCACCATATCACAATGGCAAGTAATTATTCATTCCAGTGGAGCCCACTTGTTACCTGTCAGTAGGAGGTATTTTCAGTCAGGAGTATACTCAATTCATTATGGATACTTTAAAAGTAAGTTATGACAGCAAGTCTAAGGCACAGTTTGAGATTAGGAAAAAAAATTGTTTAGCAGAGACCTTTAGAAAACACAATTCTAGGATGTTTGAGTGACAAAGGAAGACTATTCCATTTATAAAGTTACCATTTTTTGTTGTTAGTTGCAAAGTTGTGTCCGACCCATCGCAACCCCATGGACAACATTCCTCTAGGCCTTCCTGTCCTCTACCATCCTTTGGAGTCCATTTAAACTCATGCCTACTGCTTCAGTGACTCCATCCAGCCATCTCGTTCTCTGTTGTCCCGTTCTTTTGCCCTCAATCTTTCCCAGCATTAGGCTCTTCTCCAGTGAGTCTTTCCTTCTCATTAGGTGGCCAAAGTATTTAAGTTTCATCTTCAGGACCTGTCCTTCTAAAGAGCAGTCAGGGTTGATCTCCTCTAGGACTGACTGGTTTGATCGCCTTGCAGTTCAAGGGATTTGCAGGAGTCTTCTACCCATTACCAAAGTGCAAACTCAATCACAAGTCTTTGTGTTTTTTAGTTGAAGCACCACAGGACCGGACTTGCTTTATAGTTGTTTTTACAATGATCGTAAAGCAAGTTACCGTGGTCATTAACCACATAGTTAAGCAAATACAGCATTAAAAATGTTGCAAATTGTGGTCACATAACTGCAGAATGCTGCAATTGTTTGTTGCCAAGCTCCCAAAATGCAATATTATAATGGGGGCAGCAGTGGTAACCTTGAGGACAGATCAAAAGTAGCTTTTTGGATATCTGTTGTAACTTTGGTCATTAAACGACTGATTGTAAGTCAAGGATGTGTAATAACTGCCTGTATATCACTGAGTTAATATAGCTTACACATGTTTAGAATGCAGAAATAAATCTTTTGCCAACAAAATTGTAACTTATAAATAGAGATGTGTCATAATGTCCTCCCATCTCTTCTTATTTGGTTCATTTATGACAGTGAATCTGACAAGGTACTTACAATACGCAGAGAATACTTATGTACATCTCTCCCAGTTGTTTAAAGACAGGAAATAACACTGAAGTATTGATGCAATTATAGAAATAGTTAAAGCAGTCAGTTAATAAAATTGGTTAAATGTACATATGAAAAATTTAATTCAGATTTTTTAAGAATATGGATAGGTGGTTCCTCTAAGTGTAATTTAATATTTTCTTTTGAAAGAAGGGAAGATCTTACTTAATTTCTTTTCATTTTATCTTTAAAATTGAAATTATGAATAGATTCTAAAGAAAGTATTTAGGAAATTTATCTTGTCCCATAATGCATGTACTCGTTAACATGGGTCCTCATAATTGTGGCTGGTGTAACATCCCCACAGTCATGCAATTGGGGTGTTTGGCAATCATAAGGTCACATGATCACCATTTGCAACTTTTACTGCCATTTTCTGCCAAGTAAAGTCAGTAGAGAACCCAGCAGGAAGTCACAATTAGTGGTTATGAGACTGCTTCAACTGCACGAGGTTTACGTAGTGACAACAACTAGGACTACCACGATTACCATTGTAATGTTGCACAGCATTACTTAGTTGCCAGCCCAAACTTCCATTGTTAAATGAGGACTACCTATAATCACAGTCAATCCCCTCACATGCATCAGAGATCCAGAAAAGAGTTTGGAATGTGATTAGTATAATGCATAAGTATGTTCCTAAGAAATCACATATTAAAGTCATTTGGAACAATGTCCTTTGTGGTTTTAGCTAATTTTTTGTAGAAATCTACTAGGTTCTTCTGTATTCTGTACATTATAAAAATATTGTTCATATTTGTCAGTCATTGTTGTTTCATTAGATGATTTCTGTGCTGAAAATGCAATTCAAATAGACTCTTACTGCTCTTGCACACATTAAAGTAAGCTATTACCTTAATGTGGTTAGCAGTAAACTGCATTTCTTCCTTCTCATCTGTATGCAGTTACACTTTTCTGTTTTGCTGCAGGAAGCTTATTTCCGTTACATGGCTGAAAACCCCACTGCTGGTGTGGTTCCAGAAGAGGAGGAAGATAACTTGGAGTATGATAGTGATGGCAATCCAATAGCACCATCTAAAAAAATTATTGATCCTCTGCCACCTATTGATCATTCAGAGGTGATGAAATTTATTCTTTTCGTAAAATTGTATCAGTGTTAAGCTAAATTATAAGTCAATAATATTGAAGAAGGCAAACTAGGAAGAAAACACATCCTCTAATGCAGCAGCCCCCAACCTTTTTGGCACCAAGGATCAGTTTCATAGAAGACAATTTTTCTATGGATGCGGGTGGGGTGGGGTATGGTTTCAGTCACTCGCTTGCCTGCCACTTGCCTCCAATTGTGCAGCCTGGTTCTTAACAGGTCACGGACCAGTACTGGTCCATGACCAGGGGATTGGGAACCGTTAGTATATGCATTCAATTTCTTTTATATTGTGCCATGATAATTCTGAAATATTAGATATTAATAACTGAAATGGTTAGGTAAAGGATTTTATTTCGACATAAGAGATTTATTGCATTTCTTGTTTTCCTCATCTTGACTGTCAATTTGATGTTCCAATGTTTCAAATGTTCTGCTAGTATTCTCTATATTCATAATATCACAGGAGCTAGCAATAGTTACCTTTTACCTGATCAGGTGGCATTCCTCACTAATAAGGAATAATTGGCTTGCAGATTGAATACCCGCCGTTTGAGAAAAACTTCTATGACGAGCATGAAGAAATCACCAGTCTCACTCCACAACAAGTAGTGGAGTTGCGCCATAAGTTAAATCTCCGGGTAAGATGAAAACAAGAATCCTTGTTTCTGGGCTGTTTTCTTGTTTATACATTTTATTGTGTGCTAAACAGATGCTGGATCTTACAGCAATATTGCAGCAGACTAGAGAATGCTTTCCAAAAGGAAAAGGTTTGGATAAAAAAATATGACATGAAAGGAATGGGAGGTAAAATATTAAAAAAAAGAAAATTTTGGGACTCTGGGGAACTGATAGGTAAATGTTTTGATTCTGACAATTTGTCACCTATTTCCTGTTGAGTACTTTTTAAGCTCATGTAGCTTAATTCTTTGTATTTTAGAGTTGGAAAGAGGCCTCTTTCTAGACTCTGAAATGTTTCCTGGGGTTCTCTGGTCCATAATAGTGATTTTTTTTTTAGCTCTTCTAGCTGTTTACTTTTTCTTATGGTGCATCAAGTGAAAGGCATAGGGGTTTGAGGATAACTGATTTCCTTCCTGTATAACATTTTATATATCACATGTCCACAGCATCCCTCCCTCAGTGTCCTGGTGATAGTGCAGTGATGGCTAACCTTTTTGCCATCGCGTGCTGGGGGGGGGGGGTTGGGGAGGTTCGCGCATGTGTGTGCTCACACTCATAATTCTATGTGCCCTGCCCTACGCATGTGCGCACAACCCCCTACCCCCCCACCCGCTCCTGACACGCAATGGCCTGGTAAGCCCGTTTTTCTTTCTTACCTGGCTCCAGATCTTCTCTATGCATCTGGGAAGGGCAAAAACAGCCTTTCCCACTCCCTCGGAGGCCTGAAAGGGCCCATTTCTCAACTCCCAGGGGACAGGAAGTGACATTTTTTGCTGTCCCCAGCCTCCAGAGCCTCTCTAGGAGAAAAATGCCCCCCCCCCGGCCCTCTGGAGGACGGGAAACAGCCTCTTTCCCTACTTCTGGTGGGCCCAGAAGGTCCGAAAATCAGCTGGTCGGCACACACATGCGTGCCAGAGCTGAGCTGGCGTGCCACTGATACGGCTACACATGCCACCTGTGGCACGCATGCCATAGGTTCGTCACGGTGATAGTGTCAATATTTGGAAACGATGTCAGTGATACAATATTGATCCTCTTTTTTCTCCAAGACCAAGAATCATATGGGAGCAGGAAACCTCTGAAACAAGCCACTCTCATACATATTGTTAAAGCACCCCCAAATGATTCTCCTGAAATTCAGAAACAAAATGGATGAAATTAATAATGCAATTTTTAGCTCATTTGAGATGTAATTAGGAAATTTAAGATGGGAAAGAGAACGCTTTTTCTCTCAGAGTCCCAGGGGGGAAAAATGTAAAAAATTTAATCTTGCCCCTTCTAATAACATCAGCAAATACTGGAAACCCGCTTCCGAATTATTTGTTGAGGAACAAGTTGTTCAAATTGTTTCACCCTATCATTTCCAATAACCCCCACCGGGGGTAAGTAAGTAGCCCATTTCTGCTCTACACCAACAAGCATTTTAAACAATTTTCTTAAATGGATAATATAAGCATTTAAACTTTGGCATGTCTAATTAACTTTTCTTTTTCCTAGGTTTCTGGTGCTGCTCCTCCAAGGCCAGGAAGTAGTTTTGCTCATTTTGGTTTTGATGAGCAACTTATGCACCAAATCAGAAAATCAGAATACACGCAACCCACTCCTATCCAGTGTCAAGTAAGTATCATTTTTTCATAGTTTTTGAGAGAGTAGGGAGAGACTATCAGTTCTAACTTGGTTACCAAATGTAATGGATTTGGAGATATAAAGCCTGAAAACCAATCTGCCTCTTTAAAATAAAAAATAATGGTTTCTATATGTAACCATTCCTACAAAATTAGAAATTATTTAGAACAGCGGTCCCAACCCTTCCGACTCTGGGGTCCGGCAGGGGGCAGCAGCAGGAAGGTTTGCATATGCAACCAAATCTTGTGCAAATGGAGCTTCACACACTCGCCCACCTCTTGCACGGCCCCATTCCCAACAGGCTGCAGACTAGTATCAGTTCACGGATTGGGGGTGGGGGCCCCTGATTTAGAACAGTTTAAAAAGTTAGCTATTCTGCCTGATATCTCTAGAGCTCAGAATCTGCAGAACGTAATCAGAAGATAATTTATTTTGTTAAATACATGGTACAACTTAGAATTTGATACAAGACTATAATTTCCTGTATAATCAAATTTCTTTTGATTGATTGATTAGACTTTTATCCCCCTTTATTTTTATAAGGTGGCAAACATATATTCTTTCCTTCTCCTGTTCTCCTCACAATAGCCTCGTGAGGCGGCGTAGCACTGAAATGAGTGACTGGCCCAAAGTCATCCATCTGGCTTTCTAGACCAGCCTTGAGTATCAGAAACATCTCAGGCAGTGTACAGTGTGATTGGATATATTATGTTTAAATGTGGTTTTCCCTGATAAAAAAATAAGGAACCTGTAATCATCCATTTATTGCTGAAATGTGGTTTTTCCTATCCCTTATTGACTCTACAGCCTGCAGTTCAAGTTATAGTTCAGCAAAATCTGAAGGCATGAAATTCCCTCCTCCTTGTTTCAGTAGACATCTTTTCGAACTAATTTATTAAGTTCTGAAGCGCCTGCTGTATTTTGAAGTATTGTTCAGTTTTAAACAAAAATGTTGTTCCTCTTTCTCTGTAGGGTATTCCAGTGGCACTCAGTGGTAGAGACATGATTGGCATTGCAAAAACTGGCAGTGGAAAAACTGCAGCGTTCATTTGGCCCATGTTAATCCACATTATGGATCAGAAAGAGCTGGAGCCAGGTGATGGTCCCATTGCAGTAATTGTATGTCCCACTAGAGAATTGTGCCAACAGGTAAGTAAATTTGAATCTTTATGGGGGGGGAAATGTGGGAAAACAAATATTTATGGAAGGGGGAATAATATATTATAAATTTCTAAAATTACAATATATAGTATTCATTGTATCTTTTGAAGGTTACGCTGAAGGGGGTTATAATCAGATATCTATTGCTACCTCTAGCAACAATCCTGTCTTAATTATTCATTTTGATCAAAACTACCAACTCAGAAAAATCATTTAGTGATTTTAATATTATGTTAGTTTACTATTCATTAGTAAAGCTCAATTTATTATTGCAAAGCCCTGGAAAAACTGAATTACATCTTTATTTTGATCATTGGTATTTAGAAATATAGGAAGTTGCATTGTCTGAAAAATTAATACAACAAAAATAATTTTGAAGACTCTTAAGATTATAGTTTGTAGCCTCCACTTCTTAGCTTTTCCTACAAGTTTATTCATTTAAAAATCCTATTCAGTTTGTGATTGTGGTAATTAAGCAGAGAAAAATTACTTTTATGAAAAAGCCAGCTGATTTATTAATAGGACTAGCTTCTTCTGAAAATTACAAAATCTCTAGAGGAAGGAATTTGTACTGCAAATGCAAAGAGCTTTTCTGAGTGTGGTTTTCTAGCATATTGTGCTGGTGTGATTGATAAAGATTGATAAAAAATTGATAAGATATAGCTGTGCATATAATTCTTCATGTATGAACATCACAATACTACCTGCTTTTTCTATTACGTTTGAAAGAATAATTACAAAAATGATGTGCACATCTGTGAAGATGTGTTCCTAAATTCATTTTACAATACTGTTCCAATTGGATGCTGTGGCATAATCATGGAGGTTATAGAGTTTTGTCCTGAATATTTAAACAAAAAACTGAAATTCTGCCTTCTGTGCAATGGGAAAAATGAAAAGAGGAAACAGAACAAGAGACTATAGAAGCAGTCTGTATAATTCAGGTATGAACGGTTGGTGCTAGATGGATGGGAATAGAAACACCAGTGAAGAATTAAGTTACTGAAGAAAAATGTTTATCCACTCTGTATAGATGCTTCCCCAATGCCTACAGGCTGTGAGAGTAACTGGAGATGAGCAGCTGGCAAATCAGTGCTTTATAAAATTGAGATCTCTAGGATTTTGCCTTCCTTCCCCCCAAGTGATTCTGGAATTGTTCCACCTATAATTTTGGTTTTTTTTATAAAAGTTTTTTATTTTTATTTTTTATCAACATAATCAAATGTACAGTCTTTTGTCCATCATTAATCATTATTCATTCATCTTATTCTTTAACTTCCATTTGCTAATTAGTTGTTCGAGTCTGCTCTTCTACCATCTCCTTCCTTTATTTTAATACAACCTTTCCTTTTCTTCTTCCCTTCTCTCTCCTCTTCTCTTTCTACTTTCCTCATTCCTCCCCTCCTTCCCTTTTCTACTTCCTCTTCTCTTCCCCTCTCCTCTCTTCTTCCTCCCTTTCTTACCCTCTCTCCTCCTCTTTCCCCCTTCTTTCTTCCCTCCTTTTCCCGTTCTTTTCTTCTCACCTCTCAACTCTCCTTCTTCCCCTTCTCTACTCATCTCCCCTTTTCCACTCCCTTGTGGAACTCTCCTTTTTCAATTCAATTGAAAAACTCTTCTTTTTCAATTCAATCTGAGATGGTATTCGAGCAGCCCCGATTTCTATTCACATACATCTTCATTTCATATTTCTTTTTTACTTTATACTTATATCTCTTTTTACATTCCTGTACATTATTAATCAAGCCATGTGTCATCTGGGTATAACATTTTTGTGTCCTCATCTTCATAATTTGGAGGGTAGAGCCGAGGATTTTGTTCAGTATCTGTATGACAAAATCACTCAGTTTCGGGAAGATCTGGACTCCGACTGGGTAGTCTCAGGGGGAGGGACGGGGGCAGGTCTTGAGAATGTTATCTGGGATGAGTTTGATCCTGTGACCCCTGAGGACGTGGACAGGATTCTGGGTAGACTGAACGCGACCACTTGTTTATTGGACCCGTGTCCCTCCTGGTTAGTGCTGGCTTCTCGGGAGGTGACACGAGGCTGGTTCCAGGGGATTATAAATGCTTCGTTGGGTGAGGGTGTCTTTCCTGCCGCCTTGAAAGAGGCGGTGGTGAGGCCTCTCCTCAAGAAGCCTTCCCTGGACCCAGCAATGTTGGTAAATTATCGTCCGGTCTCCAACCTTCGTTTTGTGGCAAAGGTTGTTGAGAGTGTGGTTGCGCAACAGCTCCCCTAGCATCTGGATGAAACGACGTATCTGGATCCGTTCCAGTCGGGCTTCAGGCCCGGGTACAGCACGGAAACGGCATTGGTCGCGTTGGTTGATGATCTCTGGAGGGCTCGGGACAGGGGGTGCTCCTCTGTCCTGGTCCTGTTAGATCTCTCAGCGGCTTTTGATACCATCGACCATGGTATCATGCTGCACGGGTTGGAAGAGTTAGGGGTGGGAGGCACTGTGTTGCAGTGGTTCTCCTCCTTTCTCTCTGACCGGTCGCAGTCTGTGTTGACAGGGGGACAGAGGTCAACCCCGAGGCCCCTCATATGTGGGGTGCCGCAAGGGTCGGTCCTCTCGCCTCTCCTGTTCAACATTTATGTGAAGCCGCTGGGCGAGATCATCCGTGGTTTCGGGGTGGAGTACCATCAGTACGCTGACGACACCCAGCTGTACATCTCCACCCCGGACCACCCCAACGATGCCCTTGAAGTAATGTCCCGGTGCCTGGAGGCCGTACGGATCTGGATGGGGAGGAACAGGCTCAGGCTCAACCCATCCAAGACTGAGTGGCTGTGGTTTCCGACGTCCCGATATAGTCAGTTGATGCCATCACTGACTATTGGGGGCGAATCATTGGCCCCCACGGAGAGGGCTCGCAACTTGGGCGTCCTCCTGGATTCACGGCTGTCTTTAGAAGAGCACTTGACGGCCGTGACCGGGAGGATTTTTCATCAGGTTCGCCTGATTCCCTTTCTGGATCGGGACTCGTTACACACGGTCACTCATGCCCTCGTCACCTCCCGCCTGGACTATTGTAATGCTCTCTACATGGGGCTCCCCTTGAGGAGCACCCGGAGGCTCCAACTGGCGCAGAGTGCGGCCGCGCGGGTGGTAATGGGAGCGACATGGCGCTCCCATGTGACACCTCTCCTGCGCGAGCTGCACTGGCTCCCGGTGGTCTTCCGGGTGCGCTTCAAGGTTTTGGTTACCACCTTTAAAGCGCTCCATGGCTTAGGACCTGGTTATCTACGGGACCGCCTACTACCACCAATAGCCTCCCACCGGCCAGTATGCTCTCATAGAGAGGGACTCCTCCGGGTGCCGTCAGCCAAACAATGTCGGCTGGCGACCCCTAGGGGGAGAGCCTTCTCTGTGGGGGCACCTACCATCTGGAATGAGCTCCCCCCAGAGATACGGAGGATCCCGGATCTGCGCACCTTCCGCCGCGCTGTGAAGACCTTTTTATTCCATCAGGCGGGCTTGGCCTAATCTCTTCCCTTTTTAAACATGTAAATTTTAATCTGTTTTTAAATTATTGGGGTGTTTTAATTTGTCTGGGCCAAAATGATTTAATTTGATTTTATCTGGTTTTTTAAATTTTTTGTATCTATGTTATTTTATTGTTTGGCTGTTCACCGCCCTGAGTCCTTCGGGAGTAGGGCGGTATACAAATCAAATAAAACATAAAAACATAAAACATAAACATAATTTATCATCATTTCTTAATACATACATTTGTCTTTCCTTTTTCATTTACTTTTAATATACTACAACTTAACCATCCCAAAGTTCTTATCTTTACCATGTTTATTGTCTATACTCATTTTCTATCCATTGATAAAAATTTTCCCCATATATGTTATAATACTCGAACTCTTCTTTCCCTTTAATTGCCAATGTCAACCTATTCATTTCTGCACATTCCAATATTTTTTTAATTACCTCTCCCTTTGTAGGAATTTTCTCTGCTTTCCAATTTTGTGCAAATACAATTCTCGCTGCTGTTATTACATTTATTATCAAGTATGTGTGTTCTTTACCCTACTTCTCTGAAAGAATACCCAACAGGAACAATTCTGGTTTTAAGTCAATATGTTGCTGTATCATTTTTTCTAGCCATAGTCTAATCTTTGCCCAATAGTTTCTCGCTTCTGGACATGTCCACCACATATGATAATATCCCAGCAACTGATGACATTTCCAACATTTAGCTGATTTATCTTTAAACATTTTTGCCAATCTTTCTGGTGGCATGTGCCATCTATAAAACATTTTATATAGGTTCTCTTTATATGCTGTGGCCATTGTTAATTTATAATTTCTTTCCCATAATTGCTGCCATTTATCTAACTTAATTGTATATCCCAAAATTTTTGCCCATGCTATCATTGTTTCTTTGACTTGTTCTTCTAACTTCACTTCAAGTAAATAACTGTACAATTTCCTAATCATTTTTTCCTCAGTTCCTGTGAGTATCTCATCCAATGCTGTCATTTCCAAGTAAAAACCATATAGCTTTGCATCTTTTTCATATCTCGATTGTATTTGCAGCTGAGTATACCACTCCATTTCAATCCCTTGTTCATCTAATTCTTGTTTTGTTTTCAATTCCCCTGTTGCTGATAACATGTCTTTATATCTTATAGTATTTCTCATATTAATAAGATTTGGATGTACAGATGCTTCCATTGTTGAAAGCCATGTTGGTATTTTCAAATAATGTTTCTCTCTAATTTTTTCCCATACTAGTAATAATGCATTTCTCACAGTGTCTTTGAAAATAGCTATGCATCTTGTTCTTCCCATACCATAAAAAAGTGTGCCAACCCAGTTGTAGGTCATGCCCCTCTAAAGTTAATAGTCTTGTATTTCTCAACATAATCCATTCTTTTATCCAAGATAATGCTGCTGCTTGATAATATGGTTCCCAGTTTGGTAATCCAAATCCTCCTCTTAGCCACCTATAACTTTGTATGGGATAGCATTCTCAAAGAGTGAATTGGTACACAATCGGGGTGGGGGGGGTGGGGGGGTATCTTCATAAATTCACAGCTCCTGCTCAAGGGCCTTTGCATAATTCATCTTGTGAGCCAGTTGCATCACCTGGCCAGCATTCCTCATGGTCACTTACTCCTTAGTCACTTCCAGCTTGGAATACTGCAACATGCTCAAAATGGGCCATCCTTAAAGAGCATTAAAAAAGTTCTGGTTGTCATTTTTACAGCCTGTGTCTTTATTTATTAAGAAAATATATATGGTCTCCCAACTCATTCTTAGTGATTTTATGCAGCTTACAAAAATAAAATCCCATTATAAAAACCAATACAGGTAGTCCTCAACTTAACATTACTTCATTTAATGACACAATATCACTGAAAAAAGTGACATGACTGTTTTTCACACTTTTGACATTAAAGTGAATTCTCATGGTCATAGGATCAAAATTCAGATACTTGGCAATTAACTCATATTTATGATGGTTGGAGTATCCAGGAGTCATGTTATCACAATTTGATATCTTTTGACAAGCAAAGTCAATGGGGAAATCAGTTTCACTTAACAATTGTGTTACTAATTTATCAACTGGAGTGATTCACTTAAGAACTGTGGTAAGAAAAGTTGTAAAATGGGGCAAAAATGTTTCATTTAACAACAGAAATTTTGTGCTCAGTTGTGGTCGTAAATTGAGGATAACCTGTAAACACCACCGCCACCCCTGACAACAACAATCAGACTAGCCACTTGAAAGGCTTCATATCACTCTGAGGGTCCTAGACCCGTTGACAAAACCATGTCTCCAGGGCCTTGAAAAAGAATGTCAAAATGGGGGCATTTTTATCTCTTCAGGGATGAGGTTCCACAGAATAGAGTCTGGGGTGTCTATCACACCACAAGATCTGACTGGCTAGGCATGTTTTCAGTCATCTCAGTAAAATTAGAATCTTGGAATGTGCTTTGTCTGTTGCAACAGTCTTCCCATATGACATCTATGATCCAGATGTAAAACTGTACAGTCTGTACTATGGAACAGTCTCCTCCTATGATCCAGATGGCATCAAATCTGTTGGCCCTTCAGAAAAATCTGTCTTTTCTTTCAGGTGTTAGGGAAAGTTATAATGATGCTACATGCCCACTTGGGGTTATGAATATTTTTTGAGATGCCTTGGCTCTTGTATTTATTGTGTTTGCTTTTCACTGTATTTTCCATTTTGTTATATATTAATTTTGTTTAGCTGCCCAGAGTTGTTTACTTAATGTGCAGACATGCACATTTTCTAAATAATTAACTCTCATGTGGAGAGTATATAGATCTAATGCAGCATGTAATTTAACTGTCCTTGAAATAGTCTGTGCTGAAAATTGGATGCAAATTTTTGCATCATTTTAGGTGTGAACCAAATGAAAGCTTTATTCATAAAATAGATAATAATTAAATAAGGAAGTGCCAAAGCTACATTTCATTTCTATAGCTCCATGTACTTTGAGGCCACCAAAATGTTAAAAAGAGCCCTTTCTACCAAACAAATGCCTACCAGTGTGCAAACAAATAGGAAGACTTTTTAAAGTCAATTTTAAAATTTAATTAGAACTTTTTTCTCAGTTTTTCATTACTTCATTCTTAACATGATGTGAACCTATATGGTTTTAGATCCATGCTGAATGCAAGCGTTTTGGAAAAGCCTACAATCTGCGATCTGTAGCTGTATATGGTGGAGGAAGCATGTGGGAACAGGCCAAGGCACTTCAGGAAGGGGCAGAAATTGTTGTCTGTACTCCGGTGAGTATTTCACTAGTATGGTTGTGTTGCAGTAAAGAACAAAGTATTCTTACTTTTTCTTCCTTTGAACAAAATAATTTTCTGAAATAGTTTGATTTCTGATTTGCTTAATCTCAACTCACTAGCAGGATTCAGAAAAATTCCAAATGATAAGGGACAGGACTACAGAAACTTGGAGACTTCCAAATGATAAGGGATAGGGAGACTTGGAACAGTGATGCCCATTTCAAATATTTCCCGTAGTTTGAATCCCATTGGTATTTATTTTGCTTTCAGGCTTAAGGTATATGTTAAATGTTTCCGCACAGGGCCGTTTGATTGATCATGTGAAGAAGAAAGCCACAAATCTTCAGAGAGTCACTTACCTTGTGTTTGATGAGGCTGACAGGATGTTTGATATGGGTTTTGGTACGTAATCAGTAATAGTGCTTATAAGCATAGTTAATAAATAGTGCCCTTGTTGCTGTTATCGATTGTCCTCTAAAAGTGTTTGATAACCACTTGCAAAATTATTGTAAAGACCAATGCTTTGTTTAATTATTTCCCTAGTAGGCTACCTAACCAGTTTCAGTTTTACAAAAAATAAATAAATAAATATTTATGTAATAGCTGAAATAATTGGTGCAAAATGAAGGGATTTTTTTGCATGTGGGAATGCAGTAAGCATGGAAAAAACAAGTAGTTTTGCCTAATGAAGAATACCAAAAATATGAGAAATAAAGAACAAAACATACATCTTATGAATGTGAATACTAATATTAATCTATGTTATATGTTCTGTCATAATCTCTATGGTTAGTTGAGAATATTTCTTAGTAGTGTCCTTGCATGGCAGAGGACGTTATAAAAGTATATTCATGAAGATAGATTTTAGTGATCTCTATCAGGCATGGAAGCTCTCCTCCTTTAGAAATCTATGGAAGCTTCCGACAGAAATTTAAAAATTCCTTTCTATTAAGTTAAGAATGTTATAATCACTAGAAAAAAAGAGACATTTTTTGTCTTCCATTCTTTTCTTGATGGCAGTAACTTTGAAGGTGGCATGGAACCGCTGGCTCTGTAGCCATGTTTTCATGCAGGTAGGAAGCATGCAGAAGTATGATAGGAAACTAGGTCTCTTTTGGAGAAGTTGTCCTCATCATTATTTGTCTGTATTGAGACCAGGCAAAGACTATAACAGCCTGTATATACTATAAGTAGACAAAAGGGTTATGTGCGAGCTAAAATGGACCGATTTTTTTTTTACTAAATTAATAACTGTTATCAATAATTTATTTAAATATTAATTTTATTTCCAAATCCTCAATAAAGGATCTTCCAAAACCTTTATGTGACTTTGAGGGAAAAACAATTTCCATTTTTCTTTTTCACAGAATTTTTAAAAATCTTGCATGTAAATATCAAGATTGCGTCAAAATGAGCATATCAGTCATGCTTGTATGTACAGTATGATGAAGCCATGATTTTAGCACTACATGCATTAGCAGAAGTGATCCTGGGTATTCCCTTTCTCTCTTTTGTGTTCAGAAAAAGAAATAAAATAGCATATAATTTTAAGACCAAACTAGGCACTGTCAATTAAATAAACAAGCTAATTAAACAATATATCAATATTTGCTATTAGTTCAATTGAAAGGAACTGCAATGCAGTTATAGTTTATATTGAATTATTTTAAGTTTCACTGGATTTAGTATATGGGGGGCTTAGACTGGTGTATCTGTCAACTCATACATGGTCAGCTATGGATTTCGGGTTTTATTTTCTTTATGCTACAATTTTTCTATTTTATTTTTGTAGACTTCCTGTTAAAGATGGCAGTGTCAGAAGTTGAGCCTTGCTCAGAGAAAACTTTACCTTTGTGATTTAAAAATTAAGACAGATAAAGGCTCAGAAATTAATTAACACTAGTTAATTGGCATTAAAATGTCCGTAGTTTATTTACTCAAATATATCAGCATCCGTTCAAGACAGAGCTGTTTTATGTTTTAAAACAGAAAAATTAACAGAATTCTGAGATCCAAATCATTTCATTCAGGCCTTGTGTAATACTTTTATTCATTCAGCTGGATGTTTAGCAGTCATAATGACATTGCTTTTCATTCTTTGCAAAGGTTCTTTGGTCTGGAGGTTTACTCTGGATTACTCTTGCTTAACAAATGGTTGCTTAACGACCATTTGAAGTTATGAGGAAGCCCCGTCCCCTGAAAAACTACTTATGACTCAATTCCAGAATTCTAACAACTGCACACATACCCCAGGGTCACATGACTTCATTTTTGGCACTTGGCAATCAACTCACTTTTATGGCTGGTCATAGCATTCTGCAGTTTCTGTTTGTTTAATGACCAGGGAATTCACTTAATGATCATTGCAAAAAAATCATAAAATTAGATTTCACCACGTAAATACCTTAACCTATGACCATCGTGACTTAATGATGGAAATTCCAGGCTCCGATACAGTCATAAGTCAAGAATTGCATGAATATAGATAGTCCTCGACTTATGACCACAATTGAGCCAAAAATTTCTGTTGCTTAGCAAAACATTTGTTAAATGAATTTTGTTCCATTTTATAACCTTTCTTCCCACAGTTGTTAAATGAATCACTGCAGTTGTTAAGTTAGTAACACCGTTGTTAGTGAATCTGGCTTCCCCATTGACTTTGCTCGTGAGAAGGTTGCAAAAGTTGATTGCATGACACTGGGACACTGCAACCGTCATAAATGAGAGTCACTTGCCAAGCACCCAAATTTTGATCATATGACTGGGATGCTGAAATGGTCGTAAGGCAAAATAGTCATGTCACTTTTTTCAGTGCTGTTGTAACTTTAAATGGTCACTAAATGAACTGTTGTAAATCGAGGACTACCTGTCTGTGTGTATCCTCTCCAACACACTTTATTTTACAGGCTTACCAAAATTAGTTTTCTCTTATGATATCCTAAGACTTCAATAAAAGTATAAAGAAGTTTTCTGGAATTTTGCACATTCTGTCTATATCTATATATCTATATGTATGTATGTATGTATGTATATTAATTTATTGAGACTATGTTGGGTATGGTTCAGAGAGTGATGCTTTTCACTGGACTTTATTCTTTTTTCTTCAGAGTATCAAGTCCGATCAATTGCCAGTCATGTCCGCCCTGAAAGACAAAGTGAGTATGGGCTTTCTTAATGCAAGATTTCTGAAAAAATAATTCAAGGGAATTAGATTTCTCTGTTAATATTAATTCAAGTCATCAAACTATACTTAGATTTACAAATAGAATAGGATAGGATAGATATCAAATGCATTACACACAACTTTTAAGCAAGAGAAAACACTCTCCCCCCCCCTTATTTTCTTATATCTGATTTCCCCATCTTTCTCTGATTTCATTTTTCCCCCTATTGTCTAAAGTTTTGTCTGAATGGGCTTCAGACAAGGAAATCTATTTCTCCCTCTTCACGTATATATGAGTGAGGAAAGTAGGCAACTAGCAACCATCTTGAACAGCAAAGATTAGGAATTGTTCTAGGTAAAATAGATCATAAATAGGTTTCTCAGTTTCAAAGTTTTACAGCCAGAACAGCAAACTCTTGGTGGTCTTGGGCCGCTGTGTTCAATGTTTTGGGGAAGAGGTGAAGGCAGCAACACGTAGTATAATGATACACAATATATAAGGCCATTCCACAGAAGTCAGCGCGGTTGTAGTTTTCATTGTCCCTTTGTCTTTTAGGGAAGTTCTTTTTTTTTTTTTTTTGAAGCTACATTAAGATTGTTACCTAATATGCATTTCTGTGTTTCCTGCATCAGAATATAGAAAACTGCTACTGATTCTAGGAGAAGAAACTTTTAAATATCACAAACTGTCTATTCTTGTGTTTCAGACTAAATTCTACTTAATATCTTAATTTGGTTACTCATTTAATTCAGTAAGAAACCATCAGCATTGAATGAGGACTTACTGGTAAACAGTGCTGTAGTGTTTCAGAAGTTAGTGTATTATATGTGATAAAGTTTGTTACGATGTGAGAGAAGAATGTTGTTTATATTTCTGAATATGTATAGAATTACCTGCATCATTGTGTGGGCATTGGTTCACACATTGTACTACACAATGTGATTGATTTGGGCTTTGTTTAGAAACTAGTTAAACTTGCTGTTTGATTTGTAAACCACAATTCCTATAACACACTGTATTCTTGATGTAGCCTGTAAATCCAGCCATTGTGTCTATATTCCAAGGGACTTGCTTTAGTGGAGAGCTTGTGTTCTGGTATCTCTTTGGGTATGTGATATAATCAGAATTACATTTCTGACTTAACAGCTCTTCTGTTCAGTGCAACTTTTCGGAAGAAGATTGAGAAACTGGCCAGGGATATTCTGATTGATCCAATTCGAGTGGTGCAGGGAGATATTGGAGAGGTAAATTCCCCTTCTAAAATAATTCTTTGTATGAAACCATTAATAAAAAGGTAAGTCTTAAGGTTGCATATTCCCCTGCTTGGTCTTGCTTGCAAATATTTGCTTTATATTCTAATGTTCTCTGTTCACCTTGCTCCCCCAAACAGGCAAATGAAGATATCACTCAAATTGTGGAGATCCTCAGCTCTGGTCCAAATAAATGGAACTGGCTGACTGGTCGTCTAGTGGAATTCACTTCTTCAGGGAGTGTCCTCCTTTTTGTCACCAAGAAGGCAAATGCAGAAGAATTGGCCAACAACCTTAAACAGGAGGGGCACAGTCTAGGGCTCCTGCATGGTGATATGGACCAGAGTGAAAGGAACAAAGTCATCTCAGATTTCAAGAAAGGGACCTTTCCAGTTCTGGTTGCTACAGATGTGGCTGGTAAAATTGCAAGCCGGATTTAAAAGATATAGAAATTGTTTCTTAAAGCATCCTTTTATCCCTCTCCACAATCAATATGGTTTCTTTATATGTAATTTATACGTATATGTATTTGTAAAGGCATTAGAAAATGTATTTCTGTGAAAGAGATTGAAAGGGGGCACTCTTTAAATACATTGTTTGAAATTAACATATTCGTAAGTGTTTATTCCAAGCTTAGTAAAAATAACTCTTTAGATCTGTAATTAGAGATGTGAAAGTCTGAAAAAAAGAGTAAGACATATTTAAAAAGAGGGATATTAAAAATAGATACATTCTCCTTTTTTCTCTTAAGTATTACTTTAACATTAAAGCATATATCAATAGGTGACTTGCATAGAAAAGCATAGCTGAGAATCATTTCTAAAATTGAAAGTGGTGAAATGAAACAGGTTTTTTTTAAAGACAAGCGTTTGAGAATTGCATTCTTGAATTCCAACCTTATAACTGAAGTGTTTTTATCTAGCTCGTGGTCTGGATATTCCTTCCATTAAGACTGTGATCAATTATGACGTGGCTCGCGATATTGATACTCATACTCATCGAATTGGTCGTACTGGTAGAGCAGGGGAAAAGGGTGTGGCCTACACCTTGTTAACTCAGAAAGATAGCAACTTTGCTGGAGATCTTGTTCGGAATTTGGAAGGAGCCAATCAGAACGTTTCCAAAGAACTTTTGGATTTAGCTATGCAGGTAAAATCTTGTGCTTTCTTTTTCTTTTTTGAAGCACATAGTTGTGAATACAGTAACTATAAGAAGTGTAGATTGTAAATTTAAAGTAAGATGGAGTAAAATATACTTTTACTATATATTTTGTCTGTGCCAGACAAAACTTAGGGAAAAGGTTAAAATAGCAGTCCTCAACTTTCCCGGTTCTGTGGACCAGCAGTGATGGGGGAGGGGATGATTTTGCATGCATACCTGCCCTTTGCACAAATGGAGCTTCAACGCAGTCACCCACCATTTGCATGGCCCATCCCCAATGGTCCATGGACTGGGGGTTGGGGACCCCTGAGTTAGAACATTGATCAGCATTAACTGTATTATTAACTGATGGAAGCTATTCTAAAGCAAGGTCCTAAGAATAGAGCTATGGAAGTGTGTGACGAAAATATTAGATGTGTTCTATTGAATGTTTATATAAAACTGGGTTTATAGAAGTCGGAACTTACAGAATGCAAAGAGCGTCTGTAGTTTTGCTTTCACTTTCTTACTTGTCAGAGTAACCGGAATATATAAAACAATAATGTGCTGACATTTTGGAAACCCAACATTTTTTATTGTCATAATTTTCTCTCCCAGAATGCTTGGTTCCGGAAATCGCGTTTCAAGGGAGGGAAGGGCAAGAAGCTAAATATTGGTGGTGGTGGCCTGGGATACCGTGAGCGGCCTGGCTTAGGATCAGAGAATGTGGTAAGCATTGATGCCTAGATAACAAATATATTTATTGCTACTAAGCATGCCCAAGACTTCTGCCTCAATTCAACAATGCAACTTTGTGTCATAGGATCGGGGAAACAACAGTGTAATGGTCAACTATGAAGCATATAAACCATCCTCAGGAGCAATGGGGGACAGGTTATCTGCAATGAAAGCAGCGTTTCAGGTTAGTATGAAAGGGACCACATATTAAGATCTCATTGCCCTCATTCTAGTGCTGCTGCCATCAGGATTTTCATTCCAAGGTGGCCTTTAGTCTTTGAAACCCAGTGCCTCCTATTTGTACCAGATTATCTATGAAGAAGGAAATCCTGCTAATTCAAATTATTGCATGAATACTTGAGGGCTGCAAGGGGACTAAGGGCCACCTAACAATTCCCCACCCCACCCCTCAAATCAAAACAGGTTCCTTGGTCAACACTCCAGAAGATAGGCTTAAGGTACAGAAGGATCTTGACAGATTTGAACATAGTGTGTTATCTAACAAAAGAAAACAAAATCTGCAGGTATAGTATAGTTTGCACCTGGCTCAATAGTAGTAACTGTAAGAAGGATCTTAGAGTCCTAATGGACAATCACTTAAATATGAGTCAGCACTGTGCTGCAGTTGCCAAAAAAAGCCAATTAACGGGTTGAATCAAGATCACATGAAGTGTTAATACTACTTTATAATGCCTTGGAATACTGCATCCAGTTTTGGTTGCTACAATGAAAAAAAGATGTTGAGACTCTAGAAAGAGTGCAGAGCAGAGCAACGAAGATGATTAGGGGACTGGAGACTAAAACATATAAAGAACGGTTACTGGAATTGGGTATGTCTAGTTTAATGAAAAGAAGGGCTGGGGTGACATTATAGCAGTGTTCCAATATCTCAGGGGTTGCCACAAAGGAGAGAGTCAAGCTATTCTTCAAAGCACCTAATGGTGGGACAAGAAGCAATAGATGAAAAATAATCAAGGAGAGAAATTTCCTGACAGTTAGAACAATTAATCAGTGGAACAGCTTGCCTCCAGAAGTTGTGAATGCTCCAACACTGGAAGTTGTTAAGAAGAGATTGGACAACCATGTGCTAGTCAATGATTTCTGACTACTAAGCAGAAGCTCATCCTATTCAGCTCCCAGTCTCCAGTTTTAATTAGTGTTTAAAGAAGAGTCCCATGTTACTTTGAGAAATTTTATGAATACTATTATATTTACTATAAATGTTCTTTTCTCTTGTAGTCCCAGTATAAGAGCCATTTTGTTGCTGCCAGCTTTAGCAACCAGAAGACGGGAAGTTCTTCAGCAGGTGCCAGTGGTTGGACCAGTGCAGGCAGTTTAAACTCTGTGCCAACAAATTCAGCCCAGCAGAACTCAGCTAAACCTGACAGTCCCATAGCAGTATCAGGTTTAGCAAAAGGTATCCCAGGTTTCACAAGTTCTGGAAACTTAAACAGCATCTCTAGCTTTCCAAGTGCAGGCATTCAGGGTTACAATAGTGCAAATGCCATCAACAACAACAGAGAAGGCAACAGTGGAGGCAGGGAAAGATACAATGACAATCGGGGTAGCAGTCGTCATAGTGACAGCCAGCGCCATGGAGATAGCAGTCGCCATAGTGATGGCCAGCGCCATGGGGAAGGCTATCGCCATGGAGAAAACCGCCATGGGGATAGCCATAGACACAGTGAAGGCCGACACTCTGGAGGTGGGAGCAGCAGCAATAGTCGCCATGGAGACCCCAGAAATAATGGAGACAGCCGGAACAACAATGACCGGAACAACAATGAAAACAGAAATATTGAAAATAGGAATAATGAGAGCAAGAAAGAAAGCAGCAACCGAGACAACAGCAAGACAGATGGTTTTGCAGTTCCTGAACCCCCCAAGCGCAAGAAAAGTCGGTGGGATAGTTAAGCATCTGTGCTTCCCCTCAAATGGCAAGGTGTTTCTCTGAAAGGTCTCAGTACCAGAAGTGGCTATTTGGAAGGATAAGAATGGACAATAGCATTTCCCAAGGAAGCCTGACTCAGTACATCCAATATTAACCACCTTTCCTTAACGCCACATCGATTTTATGCTTTGGTCAAAAGAAATTTTCCTTTTAAATGTAATTTCTTCATGCTCTGCCTTTGAAAAATCCGTCCATCCTGAGTGGTTTTACAACACTGATTATCCTTTGGAAGAATTTGTGATTTTTAAAAAAACTAAATATTTCTAAACATAGGAATAAATGGGATAGGGTATATTTTAATTCCCTCATCATAGACTTGACAGAAAGTGACTTGTTTAGGTGATGTACCTACTCATCCACCCTTTTAATTTGTACAATAAGAATGCTTTACACATTTTTGTTCTGGCTATAGTGGCTGTCTGTGCCCAGGCATGGATCCTTAGTTCCGTTTTTGTTAATTTCACGCATAGGCACAGTTCACGGACTGTTTGAGAGTAAATCAAACTGATAAACCAGCAGATATTGTAAAGGTATGATGATCCTTTTGGCAGAAATCGAGGATGGAAGAGAATGGAATTAGCTCTTTTACACCAACATCTTGGATCATGCATGGAAAGCCTGCTGCTTCATTATGGCTTGTATCAGTCTTTCAGCTGCTCTCTCTACTTTTAATCTGATGAAATAGCACTGATTAATTTAAATCCCTTTCATTTTGAATTACTGAATACCAGGTTTGATTTCCTTTTGTTTGTTTGTATGTATGTATGTATGTTTGTATGTTTGTTTTGTCAGTTGTCCGTAGTTTCAGCAGTTAAGGCAACAGATGCAGATCACTCCATCTTTTATATTCACTTAATAGTATCTGCATGATTGTAGCTAAAGGAGAAAGAATTAGAATTGTTTCTTAGATGTGGAAAGACTACACAGCAGATATGTAGGCAATAATGCCACTTTCCCCTTTGTATGTAAACTAGGTAAGACAATGTCTTTGGCTGGAATTTGACTCCTTTGATTTAGTGCAATTACAATAGTGTGTAGAATAAAACACATTTCATGGGACAAATGGAAATCTCCATGTTAATCTATGCAACATCCTATCATTTATATTTTAAAAGCTTCCTTGCAGAAGCAGAGATTAAAGTGCACAATAAAACTGGTAATTGTAGCAGATGTTTACTTAGACTGAAGCCTCTTTGTATCTAGGAATGATCCAGGTTTACTTATATCGGCTTGTTAACAAGCATACATTCTTGAAGCTACATTAACCTTGAATAGAAAAGACAGACCATGCATGCAGCTATTAAAACATAGGAAGCAAGTAGGATTAATTTTGTTCTCATCAATATTCATTTAGAATCTTTTGTTTGCTACTTTGTGGGTGTTTGCAAAGTTGTTCCTTCCTTATACCCCCAAGATTAGATTCAGGAGTGTGGTGGAGAGGCACCTTTCATGTATCAAGTTTCTGTGATTGGGGGGCGGGGGCAAGCTTAAACCTTGTACATTTGGGAATGATTTTTTGAAGAAGCAGACATGAGGACCTGGGCAAAACTTTTTTTCTAAATGACTGTCATACACCTCTGGAAAGTTGATGCGAAATGTTTTGCTTGGTATTTTTAATTGCATGTTCTTAAACTTCTTTTACCAGAGAAATAGGAAAAAATACCTTGTTTGTTGAAATATGTTCTTGCTTTGCATTTTTATGAAGATATATCTGAAACTGTGTTAAGATTCTGTGACATGCCATGTCCTTTACTTTCCATGTTTTCTTCTAATAAATGTTTTATTACTAGTATAATTGTCTTGGATGGTCTTTAGTTTAGCTATTCTTTTATCCCAAATGAGTTTTGAAGGTGCAAAATATTTGATTGTTCTAATTGATATTATGAAATCAAACTGGGATCCTTAAGAGATGCTGGCTTTTGTGATATACTCCTTGTCACATTAACTGAAGTTCTGTGCTTCATACAGAAAGTTTAATCATACATTTTCCTACCAGCTGTTTTTCTTTTAGATCATCTTGAAGACTGCATTTCCAAATACAAGTAGACTAGTAAAGTGTACTTGCTAAAAGTATGTTGAATACGCTGTTGGATCAGTGCTTGTTTCATTCATTGTAAAATCCACACTAGTTTGGCAGAATAATCAGTTCTCTTCCAGAATGGTTACTGTCATGTTGAGAGGAATGATTTGTTGAAAAATGGGACAAACGTCCACATAATATGTTTTTTAAAAATCCATTGTATATCACTGATGTAGAATTGATAATTAAATAACAAATCAATGTTAGAAGGAAACATTGTCATTTATTTCACACTATACCACAACACAAGAATAAATTGAACATCAAGAACAAATTTACTTCTCTCACACTCCATATTGGTTGAATGAGAAAGTACTCTCTACTTATAATTAGCCAAAATGTTAGCTAACAATTTTGCCTATTTAATCTTGGAACCCTAAAATGAAAAATACGAGTACTGCACTATTACAAGTGAGAGAATCAAATGCTTTTCACTGATAGAATATATAGATAAGCAATGTTGCTGAGGATGAACGGGCAAATGCAGGGCACAAAGGCAGATCTGTCTTGCCGATCAGAATGTTTGGAAATAAATAGGTGCAATTTTGCTAGCCATTACCTATCTCCCTGAGCAGTCCTCTAGAGCCATAATAAAATTATAGGCACACAACACCAGTCAGAAATGGCTAATAAATAATCTTCTCATATCAATAGTAAACTAGCGAACCCTAGTCACTACAGAGATGAGTAGCTCAGGATTCAATCTAGCAACTTGCTAACTATGGATAAACATGTTTTTTTTTTAATCTCTATAGCATGGTCTCAATATCTTTTTTCAAGCAGGAATTATTTTCTAGGCCTGGAGAATCCACCAAAGCCTTCATTATCTCCTCAGGAGCTTTCTGCATCATCTCCTGACTCAAGCAGTTATATAGAGTGGAAGAAGCAGGAAAGTATTCCAGTGTAGCACCACTGCTGGCTAACTGTATAAGCCAATTTCTGGCAACCAAAGGCATAGCTATGGCTGTTGCAGAGGCTGTGCCCCAGCTGGCCATACTTAGACTGATACTATTGGTAGCATGGGATGCTAGGCCACCATAATAACAGCTCCCTCCTGTGCTGGTGACACGGGTCTTCTGCTTTATATCCAGTAGCAAATTTCTCCTGAACCAAGCTTTTTTAATTTCAGCTTGTACCTAGAGATAGAGACAGGTCATCAAAGGAATGAAGCTTGGCTAATTCAACATTTGTCTTGTTCTCAATTCTGAATATGTGGTAGAAGCAGCTTTGGTCCAAATTATCAGATGCCCACAATTCTTCACTTTTTCCTAAAACTCCATATGTACTTATTTTTCCAATTGGAAAGTTAGCCCTAAATTTCAAATTGGATAACCCATCACAGTCTTAGGATGGAATGTTACCCCAAATTATATTTTAGGTTTGTTTTTCAAAAAAGTGATAGATAAAGATTAGTGTGTATTTTTAAAAATGAGCATGATTTGTGTAGGCCTGATACATGCAATTGCCATTTTTGACTAAGTTCATACAAACTAAATTAATTACATTTTATTGCTTATTAAGCGTGATTTATTGTGCTCATACATAATACTAAGCAAGACCCAACATCAAATACCATGGCTTAGAACAATGATGTTCTAATCACTAACTCCAAACAAAGTACTTGAAATTTCTCGACTGCCTGTGAAGATTGGAGGCATTGTGTTACACTGGTTCTACTACCAGTGTACTGATAGTCTACTACCTATCTACTCCATGATTAGGTCTAGTCAGTGTGTGAGCAGAGGTGGGAAGTCAAATTCTTGGCCACTCCTATGTGGGATGCCACAGGGCTCATATACAGTATTGTTCTCCATGTTATTTAACATAATACTGTTGAGAGAGGTCATTATTGGATCAGAGTGAGACATCAGCTTCTCCTCCCAACCTCTGGTCAGAATGATCCCCTTTCTGTTATTCTTCAGAAAAGGACTTTACATCTTACCCAGCCTTTGGAGAATAGTCCCAAATGTGCTTTTTCAGGAGGCAATTGGACTTTATTGTTTTTTCTTTGAAGACATTTTGCTTCTCATCCAAGAAGCTTTTTCAGCTCTGACAGGATAGTGGGGAATGGAAGGATTTATATTCCTTGCAGGCAGCTGGTCATTTGCATCATTTTAGGATCGTTGAAGCACTTGGAGGTTTAGAGCTAAAGAAGCTTCTTGGAAGAGAAGTGAAACATCTCCAAAGAAAAAACAAGAAAGTCAAATTGCCTCCTGAAAAAGCACTTTTGGGACAACCATGACCTGGATGATCTGCAGACTTTGGAGAATAGTTCTTTTTTTTTTTCCTAGCCGTGGTTAGTTTTAGGGTTATGTTGAAATTGTTTTCTTTTGTGAAGGTTTTCACCCTTTACATTTTAAGATTGTGAGCCTCTCAGGATTAATGGTTGGGTTGGAATACAAATTATATGCAATCAACTAGTCAATCAGAAAAGAGGATCCTGGGCCAAAAAGCACAGCTTTTAGCAAAGCTCCATTTGGGAAATGTAAATATTTCATGCAAAGCAGTATTATTTTTCTGGAGGAGAAATACAAGTCAGATAAAGTGACAGAGTTAATAAATTGGTGGTTGTACTTGAAAATCCATGCAAACACTGAAAAGCCAATTTTATACCCATGCTCATGTTTGTGCCTACATAGACATAGCCGCAAAATCCGTGTTCTTACCTCACCATTGCAAAAACAGTAAATTAGAGCCACGAAGAAGCCCTAACCAGAGACAGAGACAAACCAAAAGTCAGAACTAGTTGGAAGAGAATGATTCAAAAGCAAGATTCATAAGCAAAAACTCACCTGTAAAGAATTGAAGAGCATCTCATAATGCATCTGTATCTGCCAAAGTGTGCTGGAGACAGTTGTGTAAGGCGTAGCCATGAACACCATGTAATGGACACCAAAGAGGGGCATCAGGACTAGGGTTGACTTCAATAGTTTTCTGAAAATAGCGGGATGGGGAGGGAGTATATTTATGCTATCATGTCACCCCCCTGTTCTCCAGAAAAGTGTTTCAACCTTGGCAACTTTGAGATATATGGACTTCAACTCCCAGAAAGTTTGGGTTTGTTTAAAATAAACAAAACAGAATGCTTGATAGTAATAAGATCGGTGAAAGGTTGACCCTTAAAAAGCACTAGAAGCATGCACAGCAGTTTTACGTTTAAACTATTAAAAATTACTGCAAAAAGGACTGCACTTGTTATCCTACTGCAGGAAAGCATTCATGTTGACCTATACAGCAGGGGTCCCTGGTCTGTTGACTGGCACCAGTCCTCAGAATGCCAGAAACTGGATCACACAAGCAAGCAAAGCCCCATCCATGGAATGCAGGCAGCACCATGCCCCCTCTGGTCCATGGAAAAACCTCTCTCCACAGAACCGGTCACTGGTGCCCACTGCTATACAAAATTACCAGAGTGGATGAGACTAGAATTTGCACTCTTGCTGGGAAGTGATAAAGGGGAGAAATGAGTGCTTTAAACTGTCCCTGGGGTAATTTGGTCTGATGTTTGTGTTTTTATTAAGAGGTATATTTTTTGCCACTTAAAACTCTCACAAGACTCACATATACACATTCACACATACCCAAACCCGCCCTGCCTGCTTTACATTGCTTTGGGAGCTAGAAATGAGAATCAGGATGGCTGTATCCAGTCCATAGACGACCCAATCCTGCCCTCGATCCAATTTATTTATTTATTTATTTATTACTTAAATTTTTATACCGCCCTTCTCCCGAGGGACTCAGGGCGGTGCACAGCCAGCAATAAAACACACACACACATAAAATTTAAAAACAATTTAAAATATATTAAATATTATATTTAATAATATTATTAAAAAACTAAGACAACCATTAAAATTCATGTTAAAATTCTATTGTGGATAGTATAAATTGGGGTCTATTTAATAGTTCTTGTTATTTTAGGGGATTTCTTTTTTAAAAAAAGAAAGATGTTGCAAGAATTGGTGGAGATCCAGCATGATAAACCATTTTGACTTCACAGATAGGATCTGGAAAAAAAAAATCACTTTGCTGCTAAGTAATCTAAAGTAATGAAAATATAGTTGAAAATGGAAGTGACCATTGTATTCCAGAATGTTAACAAGATTGCTATTAACATTCTCAATTAAAAGAACTGAAATAATAGTTTACTGCAGAGCTAACAGAAAATCTAGTTCTGCTATGCCTAAATACATACCTGTACTGTTGTCGTGGATCTAATTTCCCTGTGTTTGTTTCCCATAATTTGGATGCCAGTACTCTCACAATGTTGAGGAAAAGAAAAAAGTTCACCTGCCAGCAACACAGAAACATTGAGATAGACATTTTCTATAGTGGTGGAATTACTTGCTTTATAGTCCTTGACTTACAATCATTCATTTGATGACCAAATTCAGGTGTTTGGCCACTGGCATCTATTTACAATGGTTGTAGCATGGAGGGTGTGTGTGTCATGTGATCACCATTTGGGATCTTCCTGACTGACTTCCAACAAGCCAAGTTAATGGGGCAAACTGGATTTGCTTAATGACTGAATGATTTACTTAATTGAAAGCATTATAAATATGATTAGTAAGTCAGCCACAGGAAACATGTATTACCAAACTCCCAGACATTCTTTGCCCTTCTTACCATGATCGCTGCTAAGATTGGGACCTGGTAGATCCATTTCATGTTTCCAGCACTGAGGTCCCAGCATCTGAAAGAGAGAGACTTGCATTCATCCATAAAAGTTTATTTTAATCAGGATATGACCTAACCTCTCTCCCAACTCTTCCACAATCACAGAAAATTATTTTTAGTATCCACAATTCTTTCTCCTCTTTTTCTGTTCAGGTAGTCTTTTTGAAATACCCACTGAGTTTACTTTTCAAGAAAGCTTACAGCCTTCTTCAGGGATTTAAAAGAAATGATCCTGGAAGCTAATGCATTGTTTTACAGTATTGATGCCAATTATATAAATGTCATCCATCTACACATATCTATATGTGTGTAAAAAAATGGGAGTGGCATAAAACCTGGTGGGTTCTAAGGAAAATGCCCGGGATGCACACCTTGAGTACCATTTGAGATTTGGAGATTTAATCTCTACTCCCTAGACCAGGGGTCTGCAACCTTAAACACTCAAAGAGCCATTTGGACCCGTTTCCCACAGAAAAGAAAACACTGGGAGCCACAAAACCCTTCCCGTGCCTGACTATTTCTTGAGTGGCCACAAAACTAGCATATGCAGTTCTATTTTCTTCTGAAATTTTTCTTTTCTTGGATTTATCCATAGTTGGCCTACCGGAGGGGTCGAAAAGCTCAATAAATCGTGTGCCAGTGGGTATCGCACATTGGCAGTTGTGACATATATTTTGAGTGACAGGGAGCCACAGCCAAGAGGTGAAAGGGCCACATGCGGCTCCAGAGCCGCAGGTTGCTGACCCCTGCCCTAGACCCTTACTCCCTCCCTGCCACTGTGGTGAGGGTAGTTTGCTTCCAATCTTTCAGGGTAAGATGTAAGCAAAGTAGAAGCTACGTACTGTGTATCTGCCAGAGATGCTCTTACACCGGCCCAGATGGATACAAAGACAGCAGGTGACCCTCAAAGGAAGAAGAAAAAGAAAAGCAAGCAGAAAGAGATCTGGGTTTCCAGTGATATCTTAACAAGACACCAGGGGAAAAACAGAATAACACCATACCTATCCCTTCATCCTGAAGGGTGAGAGAAATAGTAAAAAGTTGGGAACTCGAGACACCTTAAGGGGAGACTACAATACCTAGTGCAGTGGAAAGGATCTCCCTCAGCAGATGCTGAGTGAGTGGGAGCTCACAACGTTAGAGCAGAGAAACTAGTAAGAGGCACCAGAGGCAGTTCTGGTAGCCCAAGAGCACAACTGAAGTAATCAGGGACATTCTGGAAGAGGGGTCAGAAAAGAAGACAATGATCATGACCTTGTGATCAAAGCTTCACCCCTTGTAACACATGTAAAAGGAGCAGTGCTTTTAACTGTGCAATTGGGGATGCCCTTTTGATTTTTTGGATTTTCCCTGCTGCTGCTGAAATTACAAGAGTTTAAAAGCCTTTTACATTGAGGGTGGGGAGTAAACCTGCATCCTTCAGTATCTCTACATTAAGCTACTAATCCAATTTGCAGAGTCAGAGATAAGCTGAGGATAACAGCAGAGGATAACCTGCGAACTGGACTGTTCTTACCCCATCCAATGAGGGTGAGGGCCCACAAGTAGCTTTTGTTGGACAGGAAAGCCATGAAGATTAAACTGTGGAGGTAGAGGCCTTCCACCAAGATCCAATAGTGATTGGTAGCCAGGAAATAGAGGAAGACAGTCACTGCTACTTTGCAACCTGCCTGGAGGAATGGAGAAACATACCACACATGTCTTTTAGCTAAACTGGCACAGCCAAGAGCGTGTAGCTGCTTTTAGGTTCTGATATTTCAGTTTCTTGCAATCCTGTCTGTTCCTATAGATACAGTGCAAGTTATTCAATTCTAAAAGTGTTTTACTGGATCAAACTCAACTCTACTTCCTTTAACATTTTGTCTTCAGTGTCAGGCAGCTGCCAAGAAGATCGTGCAAAGTACCTAATGTTTTTTTCTGGTTTACTCCAAGCATTTGATAGCAATAGCAATAGTCCTTATGCTTATATATCGCTTCACAGTGCTGTACAGCATCTCCAAATGGTTTACAGAGTTGTTCTGCCCCAGCTACGGATCCCAAAGAACACAGCACACATAAACTCTGAACAAAACTTAGTTTACTCAAATAACACAGTTTTAGTAAATGCCGGCTGTTAATAAGCATTCTTAACAGCCTGCCAGAATTCCACAGATAAGATAGTCAAAGTCTTACTGGAGTTGGCAGAAAGCCCAGAAGCAAGGTTGCAGAGAAATCCTCATGTGATGATTAGTGAACTAAAGTTGTTTCCTGCAGCTTGTTGCAAGCTGCGTTCTTTCTTAAATAGGCTAAGGGAGTGGCCAATTAGCCCCAAGCCTTACTCTCGAGGAGACCTCCTCCTGAGGAACCACTCCTGCCTTTTGGCCGCTCTGCGTGCCCGTGCATTGAGAAGAGGCTCCTCCTCTTCATCCTCTTCACTTAAAGGAGCCTCTGGAGGTACTGAAGGCCCTGACTGAATCCTTGCCTCTGGTACTACATCTTCTCCAGCCTCCTCACTGTCCGACTCGAGTGCTGGCTGCAGAGGCTGCTGGCGCAGCACCACACCAGCCTCCTCATTGTTAGGATCAGCAACAATCCATACAGGCCACTAGCGGGCCACAATATGAGTCAGCCTATTGCCCCCAACAATCTGCATCCTCAATTTATCGACCTTGGAAGGATGGAAGGCTGAGTCAACCTTGAGCTGGTGAGAATCGAACCCTTGGCAGTTGGCAGAATTAGCCTGTAATACTGCATTCTAACCACTGCACTACCACAACTGCTGATACTGCTGTACTGAATGCAGAATTTCTATTAAGGTGTTCTGGTAAATACAGGTAGTTCTCAACTTACAACATGTCACTTAGTGACCATTCGAAATTACATCAGCACTGAAAAAAGTGACGTATGACTGTTTTCACACTTAGGACCATTTCATGTCCCCATGGTATTGTGATCAAAATTTGGATGCTTGGCAACTGGCCTGTATTTATGACGGTTGCAGTATCCTGGGGTCACGTGATCCCCTTTTGCAACTTTCTAACAGGCAAAGTCAACGGGGAAGTCAGATTCACTTAACAACTATGTTATTAACTTAACAGCTGCAGTTATTCACTTAATAACTATGTTAAGAAAGGTCGTAAAATGGGGCAAAATTCACTTAACAAAATGTTAAGCCACAGAAATGTTGGACTCAGTTGCGGTCACAAGTTGAGGACTACCTGTCCTATGAGTTGTCATGTTTTGTATATTACCGTGATGGCAAACCTATGGCACGCGTGCCACAGGTGGCACGCATAGCCATATCAGTGGGCACGCCAGCTCAGCTCTGGCGCGCATGTGCGTGCCAGCCACCTGATTTTCAGGCCTTTTGGGACCACCAGAAGTAGGGAAACATGCTGTCTTCTGCCTCCGGAGGGCCTGGGGGTAGGTGGGGAAGGCTATTTTCGCCCTCCCCAGATGCATAGAGAGGATCTGGAGCCAGGTGACAAAGAAAAATGGGCCAGGAGCAAGGGGGGAGGGGAGGTTGGGCGCGCATGCGCAGGGCGGGGTGCATAAAATTATGGGTGTGGGCACGTGCGTGTGCGAACCTCCCCCGCCCCCCTCCTTCCTGGCACACGATGGCAAAAAGGTTAGCCATCACTGGTATACTATATTAATTGTGTTACTTTGAATTTACTGCCCATTGGGAATAACTACTTGTAGGACTCATTGTGCAATCTGGGGACATTGTTTGAAAGACTGTATTGTTGTTTTTCTGCCTTTATGAACAAAGGAACCTATAAGGACTTGTCCTTTTAAACCATACTATGGGAAGTGTAACTTAACTATTAATTACCAGAAACCATTCATTGAAAACAAACCCACTCCCAGGGCTTGAGGGTGCAGCTGAACATGCTTCTTTGACCCCCCCCCCAACTACTGTGGTTTATTCAACAACAGGATCCAAACAAATTTGCTTGAAGCAATGTCAGCTCATTGGGGGGAAGGAGTCACCAAGAAATTCTTTTGTCATGGAACTTACCAACTGGGTTCTGGATCCCAAAGTGAGGGTCAGCTCTTCAGCATCCCAATCATGGTCTTGTCCTTTCAACAGTCCTTCCGGTCGGAAGGTAGAATATAAAACTATATCTTTCACAAAGATGCTCCCAGCTCGGCAGATGAAAGAGGCAAAAAGGTGGAGATGGATATAGTTCCGATTGCAGTGAAGGCGCCTTTAATACACAACACACAGGAAAGGTTTAATTTACCCATTAGTTGTATTTTTAATCTAGTCTTTCTTCCAAGGAGACATATGTGATGTAGCTTCTCTTTCTTTTTACCTTCTATATTCAGTGTTTCTCAACCATGGCAACTTGGAGATGTATGGACTTCAATTCCCAGAATTCCCCAGCCAGTCATGCTGGTTGAAGAATTCTGGGAGCTGAAGTTCACAGATTTTTGAATTGTCAAGTCTGAAAAACACTCTTTTAGTTTAACTGAGAGAGACCCAAGATTTCTCCGCTTCAAAGCCCAGAGAGGGCTTGCATCTGAGTTTTCTTCCTAATCCATTGACTAAATTGGTTTGCAACAGTGGAAAAGCCAATGTTATAGCCATACAACAGAGATAGGGATATACAATAGGCCTCTGTCCTTACTTGAAGAAGCAAAGGATACACATAGCAACCACAAGGGAGGCCAGGGAGATAGAATAACCAACTGTATAGATGATGTGCAAACGGTCAAACACCTCCTAGAAAAAGAAAAGAGAAATATACCTGAATAATGAAGCTTTAAGATCACTTTAAGATCATTATGCTAACTTGGGTGTGTGTGTGTGTGTGTGTATGTGTATATATATATATATATATGTGTGGCTGGCTGAAGAAGTCTCATAAGACAGAAATAGTACTATCCCAGTCTCCCTTAAGTCTCACAACAGACAACACAAAATGTCTGATAAAGCCTGAAAGTGGTGATTTGAGATATCACCCCACTATGGCTATACAAACATCTTGAGCTACGTAGGAAAAAATCCCTACTAGAAAAGTATTATACATGTGAACCTATGAATTAAAAGAACAAAATAAAAATAAATATTTGACCTTTACAGGGAGGAGTTATAAAATAAGGATGTGGCTGGCTGAAGAAGTCTCATAAGACAGAAATAGTACTATCCCAGTCTCCCTTAAGTCTCACAACAGACAACACAAAATGTCTGATAAAGCCTGAAAGTGGTGATTTGAGATATCACCCCACTATGGCTATACAAACATCTTGAGCTACATAGGAAAAAACCCTGACTAGAAAAGTATTATACATATGAACCTACGAATTAAAAGAACAAAATAAATATATATATATTTATATATATTTATATATATATATATATATATATACACACACACACAGTGGATTGTGATTTCACTGAACTAGGGCTGCATAAAAATCTTGGTTTATGTAGGAAGAACCTGGCTAAAGAGAAATACACATAAAGGCCTACAAAAAGAAAAGAAAACATATGTATGTATGTATTATATATATATATATATATATAAAGAAGATCCCATCTATTTCATTTGAGCAGAAACAGCAGAATGGAATAATAATATGTATTGAAGGTCCAATAAATCAGGCCAATGCTAAATGCTAAAGTCAGTTTATGGTCACTTACAGGGAATCCTGTAATGATTCACACAAGTATCATGGCAATAATACAGAAGTTTATTACTACTGCCATCTCCTGCTGCATTTTTTTTTTAAAAATCCTAGTGTAGTTACCAAGAAAGTTCCTTAAGAATTTTCACCAAAATAATAATTGGGTCTCATTGTGCTTAACTTTTCAAATTAACAAAGTGGATAAGGTGCTGTAAATTAACTGATCAACAGATCAAGTAACAAGGCTTTTTTTCTAAAA